>NC_140583.1:26306433-27506433 GCF_964204655.1 Triturus cristatus | reverse complement strand
TTGAAGAAACCTTAGGCAGAAAAGCCGGATCAAGCCGCAAAACAACCCGATCTGGCAGGAACTGTAAATAAGGAAATGAAATGAGCAAGGCACCCAACTCACCCAACCGGCGAGCGGAGGTGATGGTCAGCAAAAAGGCCACCTTAGTGGACAACCATAACAAATCTGCCTCCATCAAGGGTTCAAAAGGGGGCAACTGCAGACCCCGCAAAACAGTAGGCAAATCCCAAGAAGGCACAATCACGGGAGAGACCGGCTGACGAAGCTGAAAGCTCAGAAGAAGCCGACCCACCAAAGGAGCAACAACCTCCAAGGAAGCCCCAGGACCCCTACAAGCACGAACCGCCACCCACTGAGTAGACCAAGTGAAAGGGGAAAGTCCTTTTAAAAAACCACCCCTGAGAAAATCCAAAATAGAAGCAGGACCCCCCAGCACAGGATCCACCCCATGGGAAGAACACCAAGAGACAAAGGAGCCCCAATGGCGACCATAGCATTTAAGGGTCAAAGGACGACGCGACAACTGGATGTCACGAGCCACCACAGAGGAACAGCCCAAAGATTCCAAGGTCAACCGCTCAAGAGCCAAGCTGTCAGCTGCAAACGACGAAGACAAGGCAGAGACAGGAGCGGAAACTGAAGAGGAACCGGAACCAAAGGAAGCCAGACAAACCGACCCTCTGCCAGCCGCAATAGAAGAGAAAACCAAAGGCGGCAAGGCCAGAAAGGAGCAATCAGCAGGACCGAAACTCTCTCCCCCCAAATCTCTGCAGCACCCTCGGGAGGAGGGGAATGGGAGGGAAGGCATATAGAAGGACCAAAGGCCTGGGAATCGAAAGAGCATCCACCGCCCAAGCTTGAGGACACATCACCTCCGAACAAAACCAGGGAAGAATAGCGTTATGAGGAGAGGCAAAGAGATCGATCCAGGGAGTCCCGAACCGAAGACAAATGGATTGGAACAGAGGAAGAGAGAGATGGTACAGAAAAGAGGACAGAAGATTGCAGCTCAGAGTATCCGCATGTAAATTCAACTGTCCCAGAATGTACACTGCCCTCAAGGTCAACAGATGAGATTTTGCCCATCCACAAATCATGGAGGCCTACAGATTCAGAGACAAGCACTCGGTCCCCCCTGATGGTTCAAGTAACAACGAGCCACCTGATTGTTGGTACGAACCAACAGATTAGTGCCATGGAGATGAACCTGAAAGAACTGCACCGCCTCCCAGACAGCCGCCAACTCGCGCCAGTTCGAGAAACAGGTACTGTCCCCCCAAGACCACTGATCCTTGGCTTCCAAGGACCCCAACGTAGCCCCCCAACCCCAAAGTCTGGCATCCGTCGTCAACAAAAGGGGAGGAGGAAGACAAAACTGCACCCCCTTCTCCAGTTTGGGAGTGCAAAGCTACCAGTCCAAGTCCTGAACCAGAGCAGGAGAGAGAGGAACCAGAGTCTCGTTATCCGCCCGGGGGGAGTCCCACAGAGCCAACAGATAAGTCGCCAAGGGCTTGAGATGGAGATAAGCCAAAGGAACCACAGCAGTGGTGGCAGCCATCAATCCCTGGACCGGGAACCAAACACGAGCCGGGGCAGAGGGACGGCTCAACAGATACCGCAACAGAGTCTGTAAGGAAAGTATCTGAACAGGAGGGAGAAACACCGCCCTCAGAGAGGTGTCGAACAGACCCCCGATGAACTGAAGTCTCTGAACAGGATCCAGATGAGACTTGGCCAAATTCAACTTTAACCCCAGATCCTGGAACCAGGTCAACATAGCCTCCACCACCAGAAGAGCCTTAGGAAAGGAGGAAGCAGAGACCAAACAATCATCAATATAGGGAAAAACGGAGAAACCCCGATGTTGCAAAACCCCCACAGCAGGAGCCAATACCTTGGTAAAAATCCTGGGAGCAGTGTAGAGGCCGAACAGCAGAACCTGAAACTGGAAATGCATCCCTTGGACAGCAAACCTCAGGAACCGCTGACTGGCAGGATGGACCGGAACGTGAAAATAGGCATCTTCCAAGTCCAGAGAAGCCCAAAAATCACCCTCCTGGATGAGGGGAATGATGGACTGTAAAGTGACCATCCGAAAATGATCCAACCGCAACAACTTGTTCGGGGAACGCAGATTCAGTATCGGGTGGAAGGAGCCATCGGGCTTTGGCACCAGAAACAGATGGGAATAGAACCCCAGGCCCACTTCCTCCACTGGAACTGGCACAACCTGCCCCTTCTGCAACAACATGGCGACGCCGGACAACATGGCAGACTGCCACATGGGAACTCTTGACAATGGGGTAACCAGAAAACAATCCGGAAGGGGAGGACCCCGGAAGGGAATCTGGTAACCCCACCTGATGACAGACAAGACACACTGGTCAGAAATTAGAGTTGACCAACGGTCCAGCAACAAACGGAGTCGAGCCCCAACAATGGCATAGTCACTTCTGTCCCGCACCAGAGAGATTCTGCTGCTGCTGAGGCCAGGACTTATAATGGAACGTGGCCACCCGACCACCGGCTTGGCCATGAAAGGGCTGAGAAGACAAGGACCCCTGAAAACCCTGTTTATGGAAAAAGGATTTTTTCTTAGTTGCAGGCTGAAAAGGCTTCAACAACTTCTTTTCCTTCGCAGAGCGCTGGACCATCGCATTCAAAGTGTCCCCAAAGCGACGGGGACCCTCAAAAGGCAGCTTATTGACCGAGGCCTTCTGCGGAACCTCAAAACACCAAGGTTTGGTCCAGAGAGAGCTCCTACCAGCTATGGCCGCCCCAGCAGCCAAGGAGAAGGCCCACAAGGAATCAAAAGTCACATCCGAGAGGAATTGCGCCAAGACCTCTGTTGGAAGCCGGAGTCCTAGTCCCGCACTATTATCACCAAGTGTGAGACCCAGGGCTCCTCACTCAATGTTAGGCCAAGAAAGGACACAGTTTGAGGTAGCCCTGCTCACCCCCTTAGTAGCTTGGCACAAGTATCCAGGCCTATCTCCAAGGCACGAGTGTACAGTATGTGCAACCATGCCCACAGCAACCCCCTGGTGACACCACAAATGGACTCCACACGTGTTTGGTTATAACAAGTATAAACTTTACACAAAAAGATATTCAATCAGACCACACGATACAAAAGGCAACATAGAATAAAGGGTAATATTCGTTCCGGCTGGCTGGTAGGTTCAAATCCCAACCACCGCTTTCCAAATGCTATGCTGGTCGTAATGCTAGAATCACACACATTGCAATGGACAAACAATAGTGCACTGTGTAACGATACAATCCTGTGCTGGGCAAAGGAGAAATAATACAATGCATAACAATACACCTCGGTACCTTGCAATGGGAGAAATAATGCAATGCGTACCGCTACAATCCTGTACTGCGCAATGAAGGAATAATGCAATGCATCACACCCCAATCACGTACTTTGCAATGAAGAAATAATGCAATGCGGGCCGCTACAATCGTACTTTGCAATGAAGGAATAATGCAATGCGGGCCACTACAATCCTGGACTTTGCAAGGGAGAAATAATGCAATACGTGGCACTACATTCGTGTACTTCGTTATGCAAAAATAATGTCAGGTGTCATAAGACAGTCTGGCAGTTCGGTGGCAGCAATATTGGCAATGTGTATTACGACAATCAGCCTCTTTGATAACAGTTGCCCCCCACACGTATCAACGATGACACAAAGTACAGCTTCTTACTCGGGCCCCAGTACTGCCACTCCTTTCGTCAGTATGGGCTCCAATCTGAGCCGAAGCAAAGGCTCACATTGTGAGAACGACTGAGAGGCCGAGAGAGTGTCCCTCTGAGCCCGCACTCTGCCCAGGTAGTGATCCACGTAACCTGGGGGAGGGACCCCACTCTCCTCTCCTCCTTCCACGAACTGGCCCTTCCGTGCAAAACTTTCTCAATGGGCCTCAGCGGCTCAGTCGGGCAGCTCAGCTCCTCTGGCGCTGCCGGTCCGGGCCGCGACTCTTAGGAAGGTCTCAGGTGGTCGCGGGGCACACGTACCACACGCCCCGAGATTACTTCACTCCGGGTGCAAGTTCACCACAGCACCCTCTGGGTCTCCTCTGGTACGAAGCCACACACACAATGGTGATGGGACTCCTCATCAACTCTGAGTGCACGCTCACCAGGCACTCCTTCCTTCGGTCTCAGTTGGCACCAAGACATGCACACCGCGTTGCAGAGACTCACTTTCTTCCAGTGCACACGATGATCAGCCGATCACCTCCACAGTCCCATGTTGCACCGAAGATATCCAGGCGCTCTTCACCGTTTCGCCTTCGGCCGCACCATGACAGGCTCACTGTGTCCGAGCCTCACTTCTCCTCCAGTGCACACGCCGACCTGGCGCTCTTCTCCAACGCCTCCGGTGCACCCCAACACGAACCTCGCGCGTCCGAGACTCACTCCACTTCAGATGCACACGTTGATCAGGCACTCCTAACCAATGCCTCCTGTGCACCACGACACACACCCAGCGTGTCCGAGTCTCATTCCTCCATCATGTGTCCAAGATCACAGGGCACACCTTCTGAGGGTCACCCCGACACGAACCCTGTACGTCCGAGACTCACTCCACTTCTGATGCACACGCTGACTAACGCCTGCGGTGCACCACAACACGCACACTGTGTGTCCGAGACTCACTCCACTTCCGTAGTAAACATTGTTCAGGCGCCCCTCACCAATGCCTCCTGTGCACCACGACACGCACCCAGCGCGTCCGAGTCTCACTCCTCCTTCGTGTGTCCAAGATCACAGGGCACACCTTCTGAGGGTCTCAAGCTGCCACAACACGCGCCCACTGCGTCGCTCGAAACGTCTCCGGAAACCTTTATGTTCCTTTGTTTCCAAACAGGGAGCCAGCTCACCTTGGCCCATGGGGTTATAAGAGACATCACAAAGCACAGTCGTCATCAAGCAGGGGGACCCAGCGCTCCAAGCACAGTCCCAACTGCCTCTTCCTTGGTTAGAACAGCAAAGTGCAGACCACGAAGTAAGGGTTGGTCTTTCCCCAGCAGTCTCTTCAGTTGTTACATCCTTAGCAGAGGATTCGCTTGACCACGAAATGGGTCCAAGCCTTTTCAGTCTCAATCCATTTCTGTTTCATTCCAGCGTTCAGGGGTTTCAGCTCTCATAGTTATACCCCTAAATGTCTTTGAAGTTCGTTGTGCTCAGGGGTCCCTGACCCCTGCCTAATTCAGTTCTGGGTGTCTCCCTCCCAGTGTCACCTTTCTCCCTTTGATTCTGGGGGTCTGGATCCTTAATCACTCAGCAGGAGACGGGTCAATTGTTATATAGCAGCAACCAAGGCCTCTTCACCTCCCAGGTCTTCTCCTCACCTACTCTCCAGATGTGGGTCAGCCTAGTGCCATCTCAACCCCTCTCTTGGGTCAAGACCTCCCCCAGTTCCTCTCACCTCTCAGATCCAGGCAGAGAATCCACATTCAGCAGAGACACACAAAAATGCTTAAAGCACAAAACTCAGCCACTTTCTAAAAGAGTGGTTTCTCAACACACAGTGACAAAACCACTTTCATAGAAAGATGTGTTATGCCACTGTGAGTTCATACATACTAAACTTCACCTCTTCATTATAAACTTATAGGAAACTAGGCTAATAAAACACAAAACCCAGCCTCCCCCATTCTGTCCTATGGGCAGAATGACCTTGGCTTTCACTGTCAGGACATAGCACAGACCTCAGTATATGTCCTGCCTTTTACCTACACTGCACCCTGCCCAGGGGTTCGCCGGGACCTACCACAGGGGTGCCCAATGTGTATGCAAAAGGGAAAGTCAGGCCTGACAAGTGGTTGCACTTGTCAGGACAACATTCTAACTTAACAAACTGCGCGCAGGCCCTACACTGCAGGCCTGAGTTCCCTTCTCTGCGCGCCTTTGCATTGCTAGCCCTGGCACACACAGTGCACATCACTAGGGACTTGACTAGTAAGGCAGACATACCAATTATGGCCAACCAATCACCACTACACTTTACATAGGGAACACTTGTACTTTGACACTGATTAACAGTGGCAAAGTACCCAAAGCATCTAAATTGGCAACTCTTTGTCAGAAAAATGGTCTAATTGTCCATGTCCTCCTCATCATCCTTGGACCTCATCGCCGCAGGTTCCAACAGTGCAGACTGGACGGCAGAATTGATCAACTCCTGCAAATCAGCCCTGGAAATCTGCAAAATGTCATCCTCCTGCAGATCCTGGATATTATGCTGCTTGGAAACTGCCTTAGCAGGCACAGGAGAAGAAGCCCCGTCACTCATGGTGAGCAAACCGGAGTAAACCTTACAGGAACACACCACACAAAAAAGGGCAGCCCTGTAGTCTCGACCCACAGCCACATAATAAAAAAACATGGCGGCGGGGCCGGACGCTGCACTAAAGCACCAGCGCCGGAACGACCCGGGGCCAGGACACCAGGGGAAGCCCGTAATCGCATTTCCATGAGGGGAACAGCCATCAACACAGTGGACTCCAAGGCCCACTAGCACCCACGCATTCATGCCGCGCCCAGAGGCGCATAAGTGCAGCGGCGGGCTCCCGCAGCATGGTACGCGCACGGGCGTGTCCCGGCCGCACTCGGGCAAAGCCCGGGCCAAGGGCGTGGCCATCTGCGCCCGTCCGAGACCGGTCGAGGCTGGGCTGGGCCACCCCTCTTCGAAGCAGCATCTGGAATCAGTGTCAAGACGGGTGAGTGCCCCATTTTTTTCAACAATAACCTCATTTGGTTTATCCTGTATTGATCCTGTCTTGATACCTACGTAACCCCACCATGACCAGCAAGTATGGGAAAACACACTGCCATCAGCACACCCATTAACTGCTAGCATCGACAGCATGCTTGAGAGGTCAGGTGAAATAGAACTTACAGAGCGGCGCCTGCCCCTGGATATTGAGGGGCGGGCGGCTATATCAAATCTTAGAGGTGCTCCTGTAGACCACACTCCAGAATTACCTTTGCCCCAACTCTGCGGGCCTGAAATTGATAAATCCTTTTCTGCAAGTGGGAGCATGGGCGGGCCGGACACAACTGACTCAGCCGAGTTGCAACCGGTCATTAATAGTGCCACATCTGTAGGAATCCCTGCGGCTAACCGGAAGAGAAAGACTGCGAAACCCACTGGCACTAAAAGGAGGCAGCCCACTTGCACCACCCCCGCACGAACCGGTCATTCTGCTTGGATTCAACCATCTTTAATTAATGACAATGACAACCCAGAAGTTTTTGACTCTTCTGTGACATCACGAACAACAAAGCTGATCTGTTCAATTAGCACTCATACCGAGGCACCACCTTGTATTGAGAGCTCCGGGGACACTGTTGTCGCACTAGTCTATAAACAAGTTAATGAACCCTTGGAGAAAAAACTTGCCCCACTTAAGGCTTGCATAGACAACTTTGATCATAGGGGGGGTTGGTCATCCAGTAGGGACTGTACAAATGTCCACTACTGCCAAGGGAGGAGGCGGGTGCACTAAGGGAGTAACAACGAGCACACCGACTCACGTACCACTTGGAATTCAACCCCCTATAGTTAGAGTTATCCTGCCTGCAAGTAACCCAGGTGTGTCACCAGATCAAACTCTGCCCTGCCCTTATTTAAACCTAGGCAAGCATGGCAGTGTTCCTACTGGTATTCACTCCACCACCACACGTAACCATCTTAGACAAGAGAATGTAAATGGCCCGAGTAGACCTAACGGAGCAGTTCAGAACCAATTGATTGGCAGCTCTAGTAGTAACGTTTTATCCATCACAAATAGTAATCCCCCGGCAGCAAACCAAGATGTCCTGAGCCTGCCGCCTGCTGCATGTCCCTATGTGCTGGTCTTGGCAGGGGTACCAACATTAAAAAAGGACCAGCACGAGTCATGGGTTCAATTACGCAATAAATGCGCAGACTGGCTAACAAGGAATAAGAGCTTCCAGGTATCTGATATGAAGGATTTTATCATGGTACGCAGAGTTGGGTTATTGGCGCATCTATGAAGAACATCGATGAGGACTACACTGTAATTAATTTCCACAGGCCAGATTTGGTGAGACACCTATTAAGGTCCTGCGAGTTTGAAACATTTAAGAGCTCCAACATATGCTCACTACCTCTTGGTTATTTTTATAAGCCAAACCACGGGCCATGCCCCAATATGACTCCTCCAACTCACACCTCTAATAGGTTTCAGGCACTATCTGGTTTGGACATGCAAGAGTGACTACCTTCTCTTGCGGTAGCATTTGTCCCTACAGACAGTTCTCCTCATACTACTGAGCCAGAAGCGCCTGTCTCTGACGTTAGTCCCTCCGATACCACTGACGTTAGTGCCCCCAAACCCATTGCACCCTGCCCTCAAACTCATTTAGCGCGGGCTAACTTAGTTAATTCCTGCTCCACTCGGACCATCGCTGACGATGCTCTGACAAAGGTTTGCCTAAGGTCAAAAAAGGGTGACATTTCCTGGGAACATTTCCTTGCCACACACCACATTATTGCCCTACAAGAAACATGGGAGCCCACTGACCATTTCTATTTGGACGGATTTATATAATTCTGCAAACTTGCTATTTCATCAAACACTGGTAGAGCCAGGGGTGGTCTTCTTTCAATGTTTAGTCTCAAACTTTCTTATAGTGCCAAATTGATTGACTCTTGTTCGCCCCATTTTCCAGCTGTGGAATTGTCAGGGAAGAATTTACCAACCCTATTAGTGGTAAATTGTTATAATTCTTTCACTAGAACCCACGAGATTGAGCATCTAATGGCACTCTAGGGTTTCTTGGCAAGCTATGGTGAAGGAACGGAAGCTTACTATGATATACTAATTCTTGGAGATTTTAACAGTCATATCTGCCCCCTTAATTGTTTAGCAATGCGGGAAGAGGAAGACGGCTTGCAGGGGCATAATCACTTTGATCATACTCCGTCTGGTACCTTCCTAGAAGGCCTCCTATCAGCTTACAACCCCGAATTGCCTACAACAATCACAAAGGTCAGAATTGGTATCCACTTACGTGGGGCTTGGCTGTCAAAGCATTATTGACCATATTCTGCTTTCCTCCCCGTTAACATCGGTGGTAAGGAGCCTGGGTGTCACCTGGAATTGCTTTAGCGACCACAATCCATTCATGTTGGATCTTCACCTTCAAGATGCCCTCAAGGGAAGGGTCATGAGTCAAGCTACTAACAAAACCCTTAGCCTTAAAGACCAAGCATGCAGAGTGAGGTGGGAAAGGATCACTCCCGAAAGCTTTATTGATAACCTGTACGCTACCCGTGCCTCGGAGTTCAAAGTGTGTCTAGATCAGGAATCTCATGTCAGATCCATTTTAGGTGCCTTTGAACTAATCGCTAAACAGGTTGCTTTTAATTTATCCACTACGACCAGAGCAAGGTCTCCAAAACAAAAAAGGTGGTTTGACGATACCTGCGTGGCTACCCATAAGGAGCTTATGCAGGCCCTTAAGCAAAAACCGAGGGAGGCAACTTTAATTAAGAATAGCAGGAAGGCCTACAAATTTGCAGTCCAGTGCAGGAAAAAACAGTTAAGGGAGGAGCTTAGCCAAGCCAGTGTGCTGGCCAATAGCTCTAAATTCTGATCTGTTGTTAACAGCTTCCTTTTTGTCGACACACCAAACTCCAGCAGAGATTGCTTAGTTCCCGCAGAGAAATTGCTTCAGCATTTTGGTAAAATTTACAGTGATGCCAACCTAGGGGATTCCGTGGGTCAAACCGTTCCCGGATTAGTAGGTTCCCCCCTTATTTTTAACGTGGACGAAGTCTACAAAGGCATCATTTCAACCTCAGGTGGAAAGGCACCCGGCTCTGATGGAGTACCGGCTCACCTTTATAAGGCAGACCCAAAAGTTTGGGCTAAGATCTTAACACACGTCTTTAACGCAGCTTGTGTGTCCGGTTTTCCCTCATCACGGGCAAAGGTGGTCATCATCCCCATTTTAAAAAGGGCGCAAGGGATGACCCGACATGTTATAGACCCATTTCGCTCCTTGATTCTGCGGCTAATATTATAGGAGAAGTAGTTTTGGAATGCTAACAGCCTGGCTTGATCATGCTAACATCGTCTCTGACCTCCAATATGGCTTCAGGCAGGAGAAAGGGACCTTGGATCAATGCCTCAACCTTCATTCTGTTGCCAAGGGAGGGGACTTACATCTGGATTTTATGGACCTAACCTCAGCCTTCGACCTTGTCAATAGGTCTAAGCTGTGGTTGATCCTTCGCGACATGGGGCTAGATGCTGATCTGATCTCCTTTCTGGCTACCGCCCGTGATAACACAACAGCTGCGGTACGATTGAATGAAGACGGGAGCTTGACTGATTCGTGGGCAGTAAGAAGAGGGGCTCGGCAGGGATGCATATTGGCTCCTTTGCTGTTCACCCTCTACATTAATAAACTTGGGGACTCCTTAACACCTTGTAAAGATATACCAAGAGCTGGCACTAAAATGATTCCCGCACTTCTGTACGCTGATGATGCGGATTTAGTGTCCAGAACAGCAAGGGTGCTGCAACTACTTTTAAACAGTTTTATAGATTTTATGGACTCTTTGGATTTAATTACCAATTTTAAAAAATCACATGCCATGACCATAGGCTCCCAGAAGACAGCCAAGGCCAAATCCTACTGTAAGGGGGCCGAGTTAACAAAAGTGTCTACGTTCCCATACTTAGGGGTATTATTCGACGACCAACGCTCATGGTGCGCCCAACGTGCACAAAAAAAGAATGTTTTTGCCAGAGCAGCGGGGGCTACACTAGATTTTGCGAAAAGAATAGGGTCGAAGCCGTTTCCTGTGCTTTTGATGGTCTATAATGCGAAGTGTATCCCCATGGCCACCTACGGCAGTGACATCTGGGGCTATAAGGATGTGAAAGAAATCCAAGGAGCCGAAAATTATTTTATGCGCAATATTCTCTTGGTCCCTGTAGCCACCCCGATTTTTAATTTACACAAGGAACTGGGGGTGGGTTATATCGCAGACCAGATTACGGCTGCACCGCTCAACCGACCCCAAACTTAAATCAACTGATCATCTTGGACTGTCTAGCCCTAGATAAGGCCGTACACATTCCCAGGCTGAAATATATTAAGGATCAGGCCGAGAATCTTGGCTGCCTGGTTTGTTTTTGACCCTCACTCCTCTGGGTAAGACTGCTATTAGAGTTTTTAAACAGCAGTTTTTAGATCGACGCCAAGGTCTTAGGGAGGAGAATGAACTAATCAAACCCTCAGTGAGAAGGTTTGTTACACAGAGCCTGGGCCAGCAGATGCAACCATACTTATCTTATGTGAACAAAGCTTACCATCTCTTTGTCCTGACGAGATTCTGATTGAATATGGCTCCTTGGTTACTGGTTTTTCCCAAGGGCTACTCCAAACCTGATTCATTAAAACCCTGTCCTTGCGACACTTTTTTTGAGCAAGACACTCTCCATTTAATGTTTTCTGCACTCATTACAATTCTCTGTGCAGTAAGTGTATCCTCCCCTTGCTCAGAGGCGGCCATTTTGTCCAAGTAAGGCTGGCTCTGATTTACTTACAAATGCCAGCCTCACCTACAGTCTGTGCCAGGGTGGCACGTTTTTTAATTGGGGCTATTAGACACAGGAGTAGGCTGCCGTCGAGCTAGCTTTTCTGGATATTGTGGCAGCGCAAATATTTCTCTTTGCTAAATACTGTAATATAATTTCGACGAGACAATATGTTGGCCTCCAAGATGCTGTCTTATCATTGTTATCATCTTATTAACTTACGGCTACTATGGAAGGTGAATGTAGGGCTACTTTACCATGCTATGTTGTAATCACGCACCTTCACTACTAGGATGAATTGTGTTATAATGGGTTGTCCTTTTTTCACGAATACTCCTCTCAATAGTTTTATGATGATGATGTGTGCTTTAGAATGAAGTTACGATGGTTTGTATTTTAACAGGTTGTCATTTTAAAGAGGCGTGCCGTTTATGAATTTTCTGTTAACTTGAGTTTTAGATCGATTGTCCCGCAGCCGACCGTACTACCGGAGCGGGCGCGCCGGGAGAAAATGACATATCAAATAAATAGAAGCATTAAAAAATGCAAAAGAAACACTCATGGCACCGCCAAACCATCCAGAAGAAAACCGGAACAGAGACAAGAACTGGGAGCACTAGCGTTCCGACCGCCATCGGAGCAGAAAAACAACAGGCATGGCGGTGGGTGGGAGGGGCTTATGCAACCTTTAAACTTTTGGATTTCTGGTGTTTTGATTGGCTGGGTGGAGGCAGGACTGCCTCACGTAGTAAGGACTGGGACGGGGAGGACCTATGAGGGGGTAATGGTGTGCTCCAGTGGGGTCGTCATATATCTGATCAAGAGACCTGTAAGGATGCACTGAAAGAACTTCTTTATTTTCACCGGTATACCTCCAGTTTTTCTCAACTCCCCACGCTGTTCACTTCCACATTTTATATCAATACTTCCTCACCCTACTTTCCACCTTTCCTTGATTACTCCATAGCTGGCATTCTATCCACCCTACATATCCCTAGTTTTCCCCTGTTTTTAAAACTACTCGTATCCGCATTCTTGCACTATAAAATTATTGCAACACTCACCGCGATTTTCGCGGGATACACGGCTCGTAGACCGGACTTCCTGGACATTGTTGGGGGGGTAGACTGGGCCGGGATACTGACGCCATATTGGGCAGCGCTCTAGTCGTCAGGAGGGCGTGCCTCATATCTACTTAAGGTCATGGTGGCTGCGCGCAGCGTTTACGCGCAGCCGGAGCGCACCGGACGCGTCCGCGCTGAGGACGGGCTGCAGGGAGGGCTGCGCTGTGGGATTTCAGATCACTCCCCTAAGGTAACGCTTACATATTCAACTCAGGACTTGCTCGCTATGAGACCCAGTGCGCGTTCTTGTCTTCACAGATATACTCCGATGGCTGTTCAGAAAGGAGTTATATGTGATACATGTAGGTTCGATCCATGTATTGCTCCCACTGTTATTAACAGTATATTACCACCTGGCCAATCACTTAATGAGGAACATGTTGAGAGAGGTTATCTGATTAATGCCCGTTCCATCATTAAAAATAACATCTTTTTTCATGACTTCGTGACAGCTAGGAACCCACCCTGGGTGTTTGTTACGGAAACGTGGGCAACTGAATCCTCGGGACATGATCTCCTTCTAGCCATCCCCGAGAATTATGCTCTTCATAGATTAGATAGAGCGAAACGTAGAGGTGGTGGCCTCGCGATACTTTACCAGTCTCGGTTCACATGCAGAACCAAGGCTTTGTCAAAGTCTTCTGACCCCTTTGAGGCCTTACATTTCTGTATTGCATCTTCGCCTACCTCGTCATTTTCTGGGATATTGTTGTACAGGCCCCCTGGGCCGAGATCTCAGTTTTGTAATGACTTATTCAGTCTACTAGAACCATATGCTGGCAAACCGCGCTTCACCATTCTAGGTGATCTCAATTTTCATCTAGAGGATATCTCATCTAAGGACACTTTGTCCCTGATTGATCCTCTGGAGGCCTGTGGTTTCAAACAGTTGGTTAGAGAACCCACACATAGAGCAGGTCATATTCTTGACGCTGTTTTCTCTACTGACTCCCGAATCTCATCAGGCCCTCCAGAACAGCTAGTTTGGACAGATCATCTAGCAGTCCCTATCTTCTTTATCACAGATGATATAAAGCTCCCCTTGAAGGAGCTCTCTTCAAGAGAGTATAAGCGAAATTATAAAAACATCACCAATGTATCCTTGGCCCCGTTCTTTGAATCCCAAACTCGGACCTCAGATCCAGAGAAGGCAGCCTGGAAATTAGACAACCTTATACGTGAGGCAGTGGATACTCTAGCTCCCGCTACCCCTAGGTATACTGCAAGGCGTAGACCCTCTGCCCCATGGTTTGGGGAGCAACTCAGGCTGATGAGACAAGGCTGTAGGAGACAGGAAAGGCAGTGGAGAAGGACATGGGACAATAAGGATAGAGAGCGCTATAAAAGCTCCCTGAAGATCTATAAATCCTTGGTCATCAAAACTAAACAAGATCACTTCTCCAATATCACCATATCCTTGACCTCGTCGAGGGAACTTTTTACAATCGTAGACTCCCTATGTTCCCTACAGATTCCCGATCCGATTAAAAGCTCGCAGGAGCTCTGTGATAACATTGCTAGTTTTTTCCATACCAAAATTGTGGATATCTCCATGCAATTGGAAATACAGAAGAATCTTCTGGAAACACACACTATCACAAATCTGGCAATATTAGAAACCTGGCCAAAGGACCCCGATAAGATTCTTACTAAATTTCCCCTCATTACTCTTGAAAATCTTAACCTCCTGCTGGATCGGACGAAATCTTCCTCTCCTCTGGATCCCTGCCCCCTCAAAACTCTGAAAGAGTGTAGGGACACCCTCTTACCCCACATCCTGGATGCTATGAATAATGCCTTACAACATGGTGTATTCCCCTCGGCCTGGAAGAGAGCCATTGTAAAGCCGCTATTGAAGAAACCATCACTGGATCCGGCAGTATTAAAAAAATTTAGACCAATTTCTCTCTTGCCGGCTCCAGCTAAAATGCTTGAGATGCATCTAAATCAGTGTCTGTCGGCATTTTTGGAGTCTTCTGGTTTTCTGGACCAAACTCAACATGGGTTTAGAAAACTACATAGCACGGAATCTGCACTCACTGTTGTGTCCAATAACATCAGGATGAATGTAGATAAAGGCCTGACCACAATACTGGTTTTACTGGATCTGACCGCTGCATTCGACACCCTCTCTCCCTCGGTCCTAACATCTCGACTTAGGGAGTTGGGTGTAGAGGGGTCCGCTCTTAACCTGTTATCCTCCTTCCTAGACCGCAGAGAGCAGAGGGTCAAAATGGATAATGACCTCTCCCCTGTAAAGTCTATGCAATGTGGAGTGCCACAAGGGTCGGCTTTAAGTCCGACCCTTTTCAACATCTATGTGGCCCCACTTGCGAGACTAGTAAGATCCCAGGGGATGGAGGTGGTATCGTATGCAGACGACACGCAGATCATGGTGTCTGTGTCACAGTCTATTAGCATCTCGGCAGCTGGTTTCAGGAGCTGCATGCAATCGATTGCCGACTGGATGACCCTTAATTCTTTGAGGTTGAATGGCGACAAGACGGAGGTCCTGATCTTTGGAAAGGATAGAGATGCCTGGTCGAATGAATGGTGGCCGCCTTCATTGGGGACGTGCCCAACCCCTTCTCAGTCTGCTAAAAACTTGGGGGTCATTTTTGACACTGAGTTGGCTATGAATCTGCAGATAAATAGAACTGTAGCTACCTGCTGGGGAGTTTTAAAAATCCTCCGTAAAATAGTTCACTATTTATCTCCACAAGCAAGAAAACAAACAGCTGTTGCACTGATCGGGTCTCGCTTAGATTATTGTAACGCACTATATACTCAGATCAACAAGGGATTGCTGCTGCGTTTACAAGTAACACAGAATGCAGCAGCAAGATTTGTCCTTGACCTTCCTATCTCAGCCTCCGTCACTCTGGCTAGGAAGAATCTTCATTGGTTGCCCATTGAACATCGTATTTCTTTTAAAATTGTTTGTTTAGTCCACAAGGCACTTATGGCAGGACCGACTGATGGATTGTGATCTCTGCTGTCTAGATATGTCCCTGGCAGATGTCTTAGATCTGCTCAACAGAATCTCCTTGTTATCCCCCCTATCAAGAAGACAAGATGGGGAGCAAGAGCCTTTGCATCGAGTGCTCCGCGTTTGTGGAACGCACTCCCCTCTGAGCTCAAGGCTATTTCATCTTTGCCCCTTTTTAAGGGAGCCCTTAAGACCTGGTTCTTTAATAAAGCATATCACTAACATCGCAGGACTATTCTAGCTATTATTTTAGGCGCCTTGATGCCCTTTGGGCTAAGTTTCTGCGCGTTATAAATTTAATTTCATTTCATTTCATTCATCTGGCCCTTCACATAAAATGAAATGACACGAATATAATACTCTAAAAGTAATACTCTAGTATTCAGGGTCGTAGCTTGGTCAGTAAAATTGGGGGGAGAGGGGTCAGACTTTCCAATGATCATGTATGGATATAATGTTAAAATGCATTAAACAACATGCAGGGCACCTGAAAGGGGTTAAGAGGCAGTGGAAAAGGAGACAAATGCGGATTGGTAGGGGCACTAAATGAGAGAAAACACATTTTTTTGTAAAATAACCAACCTTTTTGGAGACTTTCAAAACAGAGAGGAAGTGTGTGTGCTTTTATGTCTGTGTGTAAGGAAACATACCTGGTAAAATCCGACAGACACCTCACCATACCCGACTAAAAGCACATGTACCCTATTATTAACCAGAAAATACATTTATTAGGGGGTGCAACACCCTAAACAACTCCCTCCCCCGGATGTAACACCCCAAATACCTCTAAGGCAACCACTTATAACAACTCCTAATATTCACCGGATTCCCAAGCCCCAAGGTGAATCCTGCGTTGACGCATGATGAAATGTGAAAAGTACCTTTGTCTGTTCTGATCACACTGGACATGTTCTGGACACCTTACCAGTGTACACACACTCCCTAGACTCCACGCTTATCCATCTTCAAATACCAGCAAACTTTACTTCATGGTCATCCCCCTGAGTGGACAAGAATACTTACTGTCTCCCTTTCGGACTATCATTCCTCTCTTTACCAAGACCCAGTCACCAACTTCCACTTCACATTCTACGCCTCCTTTTTAAGGACATACCAGCTCTTTGCCCTTTTCTATTCTTCAGGGACTCTGGGACTAACTACATCTTGGCGGAGGGGACTACTCTGTCCCAAACGAGACGTATCCTATGGACATCGTATTACGGCGCACGGGATATCCGTCATGCTTGGACCCTGTCCGGCCGTATTACGATCCCATTATATCCTATAGACATCGTAAAATGGCGCACGGGATATCCGTGGAATGTGGAAATATGGATTTTTATGATCAGTTATGTCCCCTATCTTGGACCCCAACGGTTTCATGTATAAGTCACAAGTACATGTATGTTCCCTCCAGTTTCAGTTTTGAAGACGCAAACACATGTGCGTCCACCGTTAACATGTCCTCTTTCAGACCCGCCATGAATGGGCCGGATATCCTATTCCTAAGTATGAAAGGCCACCGGCTCTATATGGTTCATTTATCCCATTTTACAGTCCAGGCGAGTAGGCCCTGATTCTGCCATTAAGCCTTTTCCTGCCTTCTGCCTCTGAAAGCTCCAGTCTGAGCTCGCATCTGTATCCATGAACTTTGTCCTACTCCCTGCGCGGCTAACGGTGCCTGACTCGGCCTGCCGGCCTGTCTGCCTGCTAAAAACTGTATTTCACCTTCAAGATTATCTGCTCTGCTCCGCTCCTCATCCAATGCATTCCTGTCTAGCAGTTTAAGTAAACATTCCCCTAGCTACCGTGCAAAAGGGCCCGGCTTCTCTGTCTTTATGCAAGTAATTCATAGCCCTGTTACTATGGAAGATTTTTACCCCCTCGCATCTAGTGTAGACACTTAGACGCTTGTACACGCACTAACAGTCAGTATAGTCAGTATAGAATAAGATTCTATCCTAAGAGACCTCTCTTTTTGGATAACACAGTTCTTTAAACATAGGATGTAAGATATGATTTAGGATTAGGTTGACATAACCCCAGACTTCTGTCTCCACATGTAGAGCTAAATGTCAAGTCCCATTCACCCCCTAGTTGCACGTCAATCACACGTCATGCTGCTGCGCGCGCATCTCTGCCAAGTATTTTTGCTGACATTGCGAAATTCTTTCATGGAACCACCCATTTGTGACATCATACCTAATGACGTTCTTTAGTTACGCCTAGTTACACCCATTTTAGTTACGCATGTATGTTTTTATCTCTGTTATCAACTGTTACACCTCCTGCATCTGTTTCACTGTAATGCCTCTTCTATAAAAATGATTACCTGTCAATAAAGTATTGTCCTTCACTTCCTGAACCTTCGTGGTGATGGAATATGAAGCCCACAAATTCGAATTGTGTTTTGGAATAAAGCCCGTTCCGAACCTCTAATACCACGGATTCTGCCTCTTATTTTATTGAGCTATTCTTATTAATTTTCCGCATCAAATTAAGTACCGGTAATTAAATTATTTACCACAAATATGGCGCCCGAATAGGGACACTTTCTCATCTCACGCGCCGGAGGTGCGTTGCAGGCCCGGTCTCCTGCCACAGCTGGACGGACAACAACGCGTACCCACAGGATTTCCTGTATCTCCCTCCTGCCGAGCGGGGGTAACTGAGGCTGCGATCAACACCCAGACGAGGCGGTGAGAAGTGCGAAGTATCCCGACCAGAGCCTAGCTGAGAGAGCAAGATCCGAGGTATACAGAGGCCCACCAGGTTCCGAAGTTCCGAAGTTTCGAGTCGAGTCCAGTCTGGTCCAAGTCCAAGTTCAGTTCAGTTCCGAGGCCTTCCGTTCCGAGCTACCCGGTGAGTACCATTGCCGGGGAGGCGTTCTGACGTGCACATAGGTTGTGCCGGTCAAGACGGGTTTGGGTACACAAATCCGGTCTGCACTGTTTCAGCAGTGTATCTGTACTGTTTAGCAGTATATCAAGTATGTCTAGTATATAATTCAGAATTACCTAGTTAGTGCCGAGTATTATGCTTAGTGACTAGTTCCCTAAATGGCCATCATTGTTGTTCATTAAATGTTAAATGTTAAAATGTTTTAAATACGTTCTGCATATTGTGGTGTGAATGACTGTTCATTATTGTGTTTTGTTGTATTAAACGTGTTCAAAATTAGGTATCAGATCAGTTCTCAATATGCCGCTCTTTTCGAGATTAAGACAGATCAAAACTAGAAAAGGGGTACTCGAAGAAGCTGTTCCCATTCCTCCTAGGGACACTCCAGGGTACTTCATGTATCATAAACATGGCCTAGACGCCATATTATTTCTTGATTTATGGGTAGACTACACCAAGGAATTACCAGAAAGTCAGAGGTGGCCCGCAGCTGGGACCTGGGATGCAGATTGCATCATGAAAGTAGAGGAAGAATTATGGAAAAAGAAAGCTAGACAATCACAGAAAGATGCCATTGAATTATGGCGTAAAGAATCATATAGACGTACAGAAAAAGCACTCAGACAGGAAGAGAAAAGTAAGGAGAATTCAAATAAAGTCCGAGAAAAAAAGTAGACAGACAAAGAAATGCCCTTATGAATGGTATGTATCCTCTTCTGGCCGAAGGGTTACCTAAGGCTACTCCGGAGATACCAAAAGACTTGCCACCTCCATTGTTTCCGATAAAAGCACATCCCAAAGGGCATCCCAGAACCGCAGAAGATGTTTTCCTTTCCTCTTATTTAGACGACGCAGCTCCCGAGTATGCTAATACTGCACCACATAGACCGCCTGCCGAGGGGGTTCAACGCCAAGACCCTCCGTCTGTACCTCCGCAACAACAAACTCCGACACAAGTTCCGGCAAGCACATCTGTTTCTACAGCTGTACCCACACCTATGGTGGCTATATCACGTTCAACGAATCCTTTCACATCCAGCACCCCAGGCGGTGCTACAGGAGGTACAGCAAACATTTTTTTCACGCCACCCAGAGTAAATAAACTTTCCTTTCAAGAATTAGCCCACCAACGTACGCCCAAACTAGTAACTCCCGACATGCTTAAGGAACTTCTAGTAGATTGTAGATATGACCCTGTGCCCGGCAAAGAGGACGAAATGCTGCTGGCATCATTACGTATCCGACGAGCTGCAATATATTTAGGGAGGCTACCAGGAATGACTACACATTTAGAAAATATATATCACTTTGTCCAGTCAGGGCGAGATTCTGAGAGTATTAATAGAGCCATGGAGTACCAGAAAGTGGAGATACAGGGGGAACTGTTACGTTTCCTCATAAATTGTGTGATCAGAAATCAAGACCGACCAGGGGTAAATCCGGAAGAAATGTGAATTCTTACCACATGGAGTCGGAATATATCAGAGGGGAGACATAATAAACTATTAAGTATAGTAGCTATGTGTCGAAAGATCCGCAAAGAAGTAGAACGAATACACGAAGAAAGATTAGCGGTAGACCAGCCTGAACAAAACGAGGAGGAGGAAGAATTAGAACTGCCCACAGGACAGTTAGAAACAATGGCCTATGTAGGTCGAGGGAGATCTTGTAACAATACTAGATGCTTTACTGATCCGATACGTCCGATACGTCCAGATAATAACAGAAATTTCCAAACACCTATAATAAATATAAGGTCCCCCGAACATTCGTTCCAAGCCGCTGACAAATTACTCCGAGAACGAAGGGGTTATCATATACTCGATTCTATGGACGAACAAGAATTAGCCAGGTCAGCCGTTCACTGGGTTGACAGTCCCGGAAAATATAGTGATGATACACTAGCACATACGTTTTTGAACCTCACCCCAGATGAACAGCGTTTAGCTAGTATCTACATGATTCAACAACTCCTTATATTATATAAAAGCCAACACTCCGATCCTGGTCCCCTACCTGATATATTGACTGAATTACTCACGAATAAATGGAGAGGTTCAGGTACTGAGTTAATTAGAGAAATACTGGAATCCAGAAAGCAGTACATTCTTTTTGTATGCCCCGAACATGTCTCACTGCCCATCAAGGAAAGAACGACGTATTATATGGATAGACAGAATCCTTTACGCGAAGTGCACCCGATAAAAGGTGATGACAATCAGTTTAAACGTGTGTTTGTATACACACCCATATCTAAAATGGAACTGTTAGAAATGAAGAAAGTGGTACCCAGTCATGACAAAGACCCAGCGGGTTTCCACCGTGAAATTAAAGACATGTTGCTCATGGGAGAGTATACCTATCCCGACATTATGAAAATATTAAAGGTATTAATGCCTGCGGGCATTTACGAAAAACTCAAAGAAAAGGATTGGGAGGTGGGAGACCAAAAAATAGATTGGACAGCATTAGAAAACGAAGAAACAGCTCGAGGTCCAGGCTTAGGGCTCGGGGAAAAGACCAGAATACTACCAGGTTTATTAGTACAGGTACTGCCACGTTTATTAACTACGAAAAAGGAAGACTGGGGTGCAATCTCAGCCTGTAAACAAAAGCAAGATGAAGACACTAGTGATTTCTATGCCCGATTCGAAAAATGTTTTGGTATAAATAGTGGAATAAAAGCAAGTAGCGAATCGTATCCACATCTGTTTGTGACAAAATTAGTTGAAAATGCCTTGCCCCAAGTTAAGAATAGAGTATTGAAATTCGAGAGTACCTGGCAAGGTAACACTCCGTCCCAAATGTTACAAATGCTACAGTACCATCACAATAGAATTAGAGAGGAACAAGAACATGAACAAAGACGCATGAAAGACACGAAAATGAAAATGCTAGTTTCTCAGACAGTTCCAGCTGATGGTCATAAAAAGGGTATGACACAGTCCAATGTTTCAGCAGGTCCTGTAAAAGGGACATGCAACTATTGTAAACAGCCAGGTCATTATGTACACGATTGTCCAGTTTTAAAACATAATATCGCCATAGGTAATACAAAAGAAAGACCACGGCCACTTAGACAGGATCAGAACCAACAAGGAGCCCCGCAGCATGCACAGTCCATGCCGGCTCCGCAACAGTCTATGCCAGCTCCACCACCGCAGCCTATTGCTGCCACACAAACAACGACACAACAGATGTACCAGACCGCACAGTATGACTATCCTGATTATCAACGATACTCATGAAACAGCCTAGAGAGGGAAGTTGGCTTACCCCTTATCGAGGTCCCTGTAGATCAAGAAGGACCTTATGTACACAGTGAACTATTAGGCCAAGATAGAAAATTTTTACTTGATACAGGGGCAAGCCGAACAACCATAAAACGTAGTGAAGTTCCAGGGGCACCCCTCTCAGGCTCACAGAATATTTCCCTTGGTTTTTCAGGAAAACCTATCATTAACGAAGTATCACAGCCTCTTCCCCTTACGATTGGTCCCTTGACACGAACTACAGATTTATTGCTTACTAAATCATGTCCAGAAAACCTGTTAGGTATAAAAACATTGAAAGCTCTAGGAGCTATAATATGTTGTTCTCCGGAAGGAGTAAGATTGTTTTTACGTGATTTCAAAGGGCACTACGTGTCCCGAGACATGGATCACCGACTGCAGACTTTACCCACACATTTATGGGCACAAGGCCCTACAGATGTTGGTTGCATGAACATTACACCATATCGAGTCACACTAAAGACAGGAGTGGTACTACCACGAATGCGACAATACAAGTTACCCCCAGATGCTGTAGTGGCTTTACTACAAATCATTGACGAGCTTATTACCCAAGGAGTGGTTGTGGAAACCGACTCCAATGTATGTAATTCCCCGATAATTCCGATTCTTAAATGAACTGATCCAAAAGCCCCGCCAGTATATCGATTGGTTATTGATCTGCGCGAATTAAATAAATGTATTGTACCACAATACCCCGTAGTCCCAGACATTTCTTCATTACTGACAGCCATTGATTCCGAAGCAACATTCTTTACTGTAATTGATCTCAAGAATGCCTTTTTCAGCGTCCCAATAGATCCGGAAAGCCAATACTTGTTCGGATTTAGTTTAAATGGACGAAGCTTTAAATTCACACGCGCACCTCAAGGATTCACAGAAAGCCCCAGCATCTATAGCCAAGCACTGAAACGAGAACTTGACAGTATCCACATGCCAGTCAACACTGCCCTGCTTCAATATGTCGATGATCTGCTGATCACCGCTAGAAGCGAACCTGAATGTGAAAAAGCCTCACTGACGGTTTTACAATTCTTGGCCGAAAAGGGGCACAAGGTGTCCCCTTCTAAGCTGCAATTCTGTGTCCAGCGAGTTGTTTACCTTGGGCACTCGCTGTCCAAGGAGGGAAGGCAGCTTACACCCGATCGCATCCAGTTAATTGCTAACATGCCAATACCCAAGACACAAAAGGAGGTGCGGGCTTTTATAGGCCTCACTTCATATTGTAGGCAGTGGATCCCTCAGTATGCATTTCTAGCAAAACCACTCATTCAGTTGACAACACAGGAGGCAGCCACATCGACTGTCCTCCCTTGGACTCAGGAACATACACAAGCTTTTGAAAGCCTAAAGAAAGCTTTATGTCAAGCACCTGTTTTAGCAACACCATGTTACAATAAACAGTTTACACTCTTTGTTACAGAACGCGAAGGTACTGCCTTGTCAGTACTCACTCAGGAACAAGCAGGATCACACAAACCATGTGCTTATTTTTCTAGTACATTAGATCCCGTAGCTCAGGCTCTGCCTGCGTGTCTGAAATCAGTGGCAGCGACAGCTTTAGCAATCAGACAAAGCGATGCCATAGTGTTAGGACATCCATTGACAGTACAAGTACCACATGCAGTAGAGGTTCTCTTGAACCGGACGCAAACACAACACTTGACTATAGCAAGACTCACCGGTTACGAATTAACATTGTTTCAGCCACACATAGAAATAAGACGTTGTAGTACATTGAATCCTGCCACACTTTTGCCAGTAAACGGAACAGACCCACTAGCACATGATTGTATTGAAGTTATTACTATCACGACGAAACCTAGACAAGACTTGACAGACGTCCCATTGTCAGACCCAGACCTGACGTTGTATGTAGATGGTTCATGTATGAGAACAAGTACAGGAGAGTTAGTGGCCGCGTATGCAGTCACAACAGACACTGAAGTCATTGAAACTTATTGCATAAATACCTTGTCAGCTCAAGCAGCAGAGCTCATCGCTCTGACACAAGCCTGTATTCAAGCCACAAATAAAAAAGTCAACATATACACTGATTCACGTTATGCATTCGGAGTTGTACATGACTTCGGCGTGCTGTGGCGAGAGAGAGGTTATTTAACTTCTCACGGTGCCCACATTCAGCACGGACCCCTCATTCATGCCTTATTAGATGCAATACATCTACCCACTGCAATATCAATTATGAAATGTAAAGCTCATACGAAAGTTACTGATATCATTTCCCAAGGCAATGATCTAGCTGACAGAACAGCTAAACAGACTGCTCAAACTCACACATCTGACATGACAAAGACAATAGTTCCGACACCAACACATTGCATGATGGTTAAGGATCCCGCTCTTGACGTAATTGACATACAGACACATGCTACACCAGATGAAATAAAGAAATGGACTGAATTAGGAGGGATCCAAACGGATCAAGGATGGATGACGAAGGAAAAATCTGTATGGTTCCTTCCTGATTCTATGGTTCAAGTTATCATTAATACAATACATAGTCCAGCACACCTAGGAGAAAAAGCTATGCTAGACAGCATTCAACACATTTGGTTTAACAAACATTTACGAGCAGCAGCTAAACAAAAAGTTCGTACCTGTATGATCTGTTGTCAGTTTAACCCAGGTAAAAGCATTCCCGTAGAACAGGGTGGATTCCAGCCTCCTGAGCACCCTTTTGAAGTCCTCCAGATGGATTATATCCAGATGGAACGATGTCGAGGATTCAAATATGTTCTTGTAGTTGTTTGTGCTCTTTCCCGTTGGACAGAAGCATACCCGGTCTCAGATTACACTGCCCCGACTACTGCCAAACAGTTGGTTCGAGAATTCTTCCCACGGTACGGTTTACCACGTGTTGTCTACTCAGATAACGGCCAGCCGTTCTCATCCGAACTAATGAAACACGTTTCACTTTTGTTAGGCTATCAATGGAGATTTCACTGTGTCCGACACCCCGAGGCAGCAGGTCTCGTGGAACGACATAATCAAACTCTGAAAATTAGATTGTCCAAAATATGTAGGGAGAAAGGTGTCGATTGGGTAGTAGCCTTACCAGTCGCACTCTTTTACATGAGAATGGTAGCGCACTCTCGAACAGGGCTATCCCCTTATGAGGTGATCTTTGGCAGACCACCAAATATGTGGGGGACGCCTATACCACGCAAAATAACTGATGTTGACTGTAATATGCTGACAGATTACCTGGCTTCCTTGATGTCTGCACTACAATCTTGTCGTTCACAGGTAGCTGCAGCCTTTCCCGACAACACCGAGGTGAAACCCCATGACGTAGTTCCCGGAGACCTGGTGTTAGTGCGGAATTTCGACCGGAAGACTCAGCTGGATCCTAGGTGGAAATCGCCTCAACTTGTACTGCTCACCACGAGGACAGCCGTGAAGATCGAAGGTCGCAAAGGTTGGATACATTCAAGTCATATCAAGAAATTTCATGGACTACCGTCTGATGTAAACGACACACCTCGCGTGTCTTCACCGATTGACTCAAAGCTTCCTTTGGTTGAACTAAGCGATAAGGAACTATACAAACTAAAATTACGGTCTAAAAAGTCAGACAATTTGATTGTTTAAGTCCTCTCCAAGGTGAATCGGTCGAATTTGTCTCTGACATGTATCCCCTAGACCTGAATAGAGAAAGAAACGGAAAAATGCAGTTGAAAAAACATGCGTACTGTAAATCACTGCGTAGTCATTGCACAGTGACGTTATTAATTTTGTTTTTCTTAAGTCTTTTAATAATCGCTGCAAGTATATTGTTGCACATATATTATCCTATTTCTAAACATGTTTACAATGTTACTGCTGAACATTCTTTTAGTGAATTACCCCCGCATGAGTTGTCCTATAGATTTGCGCTGCGCAATAACACTTTTATTAGTATGTTACATCATTCCCATCAGACTAGCAATGCTACAAATTGTTGGATATGTGGCCGACTCCCTCCCTATCAGAACTATAAGGGAATTCTGCCTCTCTTTCCATATCCGTTCACACACAATGGCTCCTGTGGAGCATGGTTTAGTTTAATTAATTCCCTAGATTCGAATTCCGCAGTTTATCAAGACAACTGGGTATGGGGAAACCTGAACTTAGTTTTGCTTAAAGTCTGCTACCCTAACAAGGAGGGACTTCCCAAAAGAACAGGAACTGATCTAGAAAATGAAGTATACGGATTAGGTAATTTCACGCTTAATCTCATGATCCTGAATGTTGAATCCGAAGCTGCACCAATTTTGCCCGCTATGTCAGTATTTCCAGTTAAATGTGAATTGTGTGTAAGAAAGAATGGTTCCATACATATGGGCCATAGTAAGTGCACCACTGTAATAGAATTCAGTGATCAAGGCAAGTCTACATTTAGAGTTTCTCGCCATTCCTACTTCGTATGTGGTCAGACTGCATATACACGTTTGCCTCTAGATTGGGATGGTACCTGTTACATCGGATTCCTTTTGCCACCTGTTTTCCTAGCTCCTCCTGATTATCATAGAAATACTCATTTAGTACACAATAGACAGCAGAGAGATCTCCCAATCGTCGATTACACTGAAACAGCATGGGAAAAATACACAGATTTCAATAAAGGTTTCTTCCCCTATATAGGTACAGTCACTAATAGTAAGCTGATACGTAGATTAACCAGAACCCTTGAAGCAGTAGTGAACGAAACTATTTCCGCCTTAGGCAATTTAACAGAAGAGCAGTCTGCTATGCGGATTGTTGTGCTTCAAAATCGTCTTGTCCTTGACGTCATCCTGGCCGATAGGGGCGGAGCTTGTAGGGTCATCGGATCAAGTTGTTGCATTTTCATACCAGAAAATTCGCCGTCTGTATATAAAGCCATAACTCGCCTTCATAAGATTGTAGGCCAGATACACCAGAATCCAGGCACCTGGACTTGGTCCGGTTGGTTTTGGAGTGTATTGTCAGCCTGGGGATGGAGAATGCTCTCCTTCCTAGGTATTGGCTTTCTCATATTATTCAGTTGCTGCTTATGCCTACAATGTGGACCAGCGATTTGTGGTCTGTGTGCCACATCGTGTATTCCACCACCAAGATTTCATTCATCCCAGAAGAAAAAGGAAGAACAAATGATGCTATATGAACAGATCAATGGATTGATGAAGATTGATATCTCTTAAGGGCAAGTAGGGGACAAGGAGGGAATGTAGAAATATGGATTTTTATGATCAGTTATGTCCCCTATCTTGGACCCCAACGGTTTCATGTATAAGTCACAAGTACATGTATGTTCCCTCCAGTTTCAGTTTTGAAGACGCAAACACATGTGCGTCCACCGTTAACATGTCCTCTTTCAGACCCGCCATGAATGGGCCGGATATCCTATTCCTAAGTATGAAAGGCCACCGGCTCTATATGGTTCATTTATCCCATTTTACAGTCCAGGCGAGTAGGCCCTGATTCTGCCATTAAGCCTTTTCCTGCCTTCTGCCTCTGAAAGCTCCAGTCTGAGCTCGCATCTGTATCCATGAACTTTGTCCTACTCCCTGCGCGGCTAACGGTGCCTAACTCGGCCTGTCTGCCTCCCAAAAACTGTATTTCACCTTCAAGATTATCTGCTCTGCTCCGCTCCTCATCCAATGCATTCCTGTCTAGCAGTTTAAGTAAACATTCCCCTAGCTACCGTGCAAAAGGGCCCGGCTTCTCTGTCTTTATGCAAGTAATTCATAGCCCTGTTACTATGGAAGATTTTTACCCCCTCGCATCTAGTGTAGACACTTAGACGCTTGTACACACACTAACAGTCAGTATAGTCAGTATAGAATAAGATTCTATCCTAAGAGACCTCTCTTTTTGGATAACACAGTTCTTTAAACATAGGATGTAAGATATGATTTAGGATTAGGTTGACATAACCCCAGACTTCTGTCTCCACATGTAGAGCTAAATGTCAAGTCCCATTCACCCCCTAGTTGCACGTCAATCACACGTCATGCTGCTGCGCGCGCATCTCTGCCAAGTATTTTTGCTGACATTGCGAAATTCTTTCATGGAACCACCCATTTGTGACATCATACCTAATGACGTTCTTTAGTTACGCCTAGTTACACCCATTTTAGTTACGCATGTATGTTTTTATCTCTGTTATCAACTGTTACACCTCCTGCATCTGTTTCACTGTAATGCCTCTTCTATAAAAATGATTACCTGTCAATAAAGTATTGTCCTTCACTTCCTGAACCTTCGTGGTGATGGAATATGAAGCCCACAAATTCGAATTGTGTTTTGGAATAAAGCCCGTTCCGAACCTCTAATACCACGGATTCTGCCTCTTATTTTATTGAGCTATTCTTATTAATTTTCCGCATCAAATTAAGTACCGGTAATTAAATTATTTACCACAATGCTTGGACCCTGTTCGGCCGTATTACGATCCCATTATATCCTATAGACATCGTAAAATGGCGCACAAGATATCCGTCATGTTTCGACTTGTCTGCCGTAGTACGATCCCATTATATGCTACGGACATCGTTATACAGCACAAGGCATATCTGTCACATTTGGACCCGTCCGCCGTATTACGATCCCATTATACCCCATGGACATCATAATACGGCGCACGGGATATCTGTCACGTTTGGACCTGTCCGGCGTATTACAATCCCATTATATCCTATGGACCTCGTAATACGGCGCATGGGATATCCGTCAAGTTTGGACCCGTCTGCCATATTACGTTCCCATTATATCCTATGGAAATCGTAATACGGCGCCTGGGATATCTGTCACGTATGTGAGGGAGTATTCCATCCGTTAAGATTAAAAAAAAGCCTTCTGTCTTTAATTGCTTTGCAATCAACCCATACATAGTCCTTGGAAACTAGGGGCCACATAACAAAGGCCACACTGTCCTTCTCCGAGCTCCAGCGCACCCTTCAGTGTGCACACTGAGCACACCCTTCAACACTGGGCGCTCTCACAGCAAAGGCACCGCTCACCGTAGTAAAAGAGCAATCGGGATACCGCCTAGAAGCCTCTCATATGTTTAATGCAAAAATAGCACGCAAGCATTCCAAGAAGTAGAGGCAAAAGGGCAAATCAAGGGACCAGGGATTCACCCCCCGGTCAGCTGGAGGATGCAATGTTAACATCCATGAATCGTGATGCCGCATCTATACACTCAGTGCAAGCGACAGGCAGCAGGAGATGTGATGGACAGAAACCTACAAGTAGGCGCTAATATGTAGGTGTCAGGCTCTCGCCATGAGAGGTGCTTGGGAGGGTGTTGCTGGATGATAACGGTGACTTTACTCAGTTCTCGCTTCTTTGTGCTGAATGAGGTTAGGCTTCGCATCCATTCATCCATTCATTCTTTGGTTCATTCATTCCTTGGTTCTAGTTTGCTTACAGCTCTGACATCCAATGTTATTCAATGCGGTTAGTTCAGCCCAGCCCAAGTGGCCCACGGCCCCTTCTAATACCGCGGTGAGGCAGCCAACGACCAAGATAAAGTCTGGATGAAACTTGGTATCGTGATAGGACATGATCACCCCATGAGGCGTCTCTCTGACCCGAGCCTGGCTCTGGGGTGCGCCTGGAGAGGGTCAGGTTTCTAGCACTTGCCTAAGGCTGCTCCATTGGATTTACCAAGGCTGCTTGTAGATCTATATCTGCTTGGTGAGTCTTAGCACAGTTCCCTCAGTCCTCCAGACGGATGCACTGATCATGACGTGGAAGAAGCAGCACTGTGACTAGCCTGCACTTCTGGACTTGGGAACTTTCCAATGTGCCGAGGCCCTCAACAGGTACAGAACATACATGGAGATCTCTGGAGATACCTGCACTTCTGGGCTGAGATCCTTCACATGAGCTGAGGCACTCAACGGGGACAGAACATACATGTAGATCACTGCAGCTCCCTACACTCTGGACTGAGATCGTTCACATGAGCTGAGGCCCTCAACGGGGACAGAACATACATGGAGATCTCTGGAGATACCTGCACTTCTGGACTGAGATCGTTCACATGAGCTGAGACCCTCAATGGGGACAGAACATACATGTAGAACACTGCAGATCCCTGCACTCCGGACTGAGATCCTTCACATGTGCTGAGGCCCTCGCCACAGATAGAACATACATGTGGAACACTGCAGATCCCTGCACTCTGAACTGAGATCCTACATATGTGCCGAGGACCTCAACAGGGACAGAACACACATGTAAAACACTGCAGATTCCTGCACTTCAGGACTGACATGCTTCACATGTGCTGAGGCCCTCAACAGGGACAGAACATACATTGAGAACACAGCAGATCCATGCACTCTGGACTGAAATCCTTCACATGTGCTGCGGCCCTCAACAGGGACAGAGCATACAAGGAGATCACTGCAGATCCCTGCACTCTGGACTGAGATCCTTGCCATGTGCTGAGGCCCTCAACGGGAACAGAACATACATGTAGCACACTGAAGACCCCCTGCACTTCTGAACTGAGACCCTTCACATGTGCCGAGGCCCTCAACAGGGACAGAACATACATGGAGATCACTGCAGATCCCTGCACTTCTGGACTTGGGAACTTTCCCATGTGCCGAGGCCCTCAACAGGTACAGAACATGCATAGCGATCACTAGAGATCCCTGCACTTCTGGACTGAGATCCTTCTTATGTGCTGAGGCCCTCAACGGGAACAGAACATACATGGAGAACACTGCAGATCCCTGCACTCTGGACTGAAATCCTTCACATGTTCTGAGGCCCTCAACAGGGACAGAACATACATGGAGATCACTGCAGATCCCTGCACTCTGGACTGAGATCGTTCACATGTGCCGAGGCCCTCAAGAGGGACAGAACATGCATGTAGAACACCGCAGACCCCTGCACTTCTGGACTGAGATCCTTCATATGTACAGAGGCCCTCAACAGTGACAGAACATACATGAAGATCATTGCAGACCCCTGCACTCTGGACTGAGATCCTTCACATGTGCCAAGGCCCTCAACAGGGGCAGAACATACATGGAGATCACTGCAGATCCCTGCACTCTGGACTGAGATCCTTCCCATGTGCTGAGGCTCTCAACGGGGACAGAACATACATGGAGAGCACTGCAGATCCCTGCACTCTGGACTGAAATCCATCACATGTGCTGAGGTCCTCAACAGGGAGAGAACATAGATGTAGAACACTGCAGAACCCTGCACTCTGGGCTGAAATCCTTCACATGTGCTGAGGCCCTCAACAGGGACAGAACATACATGGAGATCACTGCAGATCCCTGCACTCTGGACTGAGAGCTTTCCCATGTGCTGAGGTCCTCAACAGGGACAGAACATACATGTAGAGCACTGCAGACCCGGGCACTTCTGGACTGAGATCCTTCAGATGTGCTGAGACCCTCAACAGGGACAGAACATACATGTAGAACACGGCTAAACAATTAGAGGTATCAGTTTCAGTTTCAGTTTCATTGATCTTTATTCAGATATACACTATCCATAAAAGTACAAACATTTCTCACATAATTGATCATAAAAGCATTTACATTGATCCATCAGCTTTAAGTTTTAAGAACAGAGCTCAACTATAAAACAATTCAGTGAAACATTGCAGAATTATCACGCATGTTCGATAGCAGCTTCATATGCTAAAGTGCCAAAGTACAAAGTGCAAATATTTCCGAAGATAGCAGCAAGGATGGACAAATTATTAAGTCACATTAAAAAGCCCTCAGGTTCTATTAAAAGCAAACCACATAAAACAATTTAATAATCATCACAAGAGTAGTCCCAGTATTGCAAATAGCAGCGTCGTGTGGGAAAGTGCCAATGTTCAAAGTGCAAATAGGACTGAGAAAAATAGCAGCAAAAAAGGACAAACTTATTAAATTCCATACATGGTGCTCTATACGTCCAGATATCGCTCATATCACATATTACCCTGTTTAGGTATAAAATCAAAAAGTGCATATAGTGCGACCTAGTCCAACATTCAAGAATTCATGGAAGAACGTGAGCGAATAGCCATTTTTAAAAAGGAGCAAACTTGAAATGTTAGATCCTCACCATTAGGCTGAAGAATAGTTTTATATGCAACCCTAAAATCCGTTATTCCATTAGCCCTAAAAAATGGGATCAGTATCTACATACTGTACTTTTGAAAAAAAGTGCAGAAGAACAAGAAATGCAGCATAGACTGCTTTCCTAGGCTGCCACAGGGGAAGCCAAATCCTCAATGTTGGATTGATAGCCTAAGGGAAAACACAGCAAGTATTTTATTGTGCCGGATCTGAGGCGAAAAAGAAGGCTTCGCTCCCAGCGAGTGATCAGACCCCCCAGGATATAGCTGCATGGATTAGCAAATTTAGCGGCACAAATATGGAAATTTAGCGGCATAAATATGGAAATTTAGCGGCAATTTTGCGGCATTTTAGTTTGCAGTTTTTCCTACAACAAACACAGATATCTTAGTTTTTGAGGAAATTTAACAAGCTGAAGCTATGTATATTTGGTTTATTTACAATGTAGACACTTTGTTTGGCTTCAAGGCTACATATAAGTGTTTAAAAAAAAAATTATGCCCCCCAGGCCTTGCCGCGTGCCCTGAGTTTCAAAATCTCACCCTGTATTCTGTCCAGAAATAAAAGCTTATTCATTATAACTCATTTGATTCCATACAGAAGAGTTTAATGCAAACAACGTTGTGGGTGGCAGTAAAATGTATACTTGCTGCAGCATAATATATTGTCCTCATGTCTGCTGCATGAGCAGTTACTTGCACAATCAAATATTTTATATTTTAATTGTTGGGAACTACAGGGTTTGATCATATATATTGATGTTGGGTCTAAAGGTGTGTGTGAAGCGGTTGATTACCTAACACTTTTGGGGAAGCTCAGAGATCTCTCAAACCCTGAATGCATTTCAAGGATCTTCCTGGCAGAATGGAATGTTCAGCGGAGGCAGGCAATTATGGCAGGTCTACAGGAACAGAAGCCCAATGCCAGGAGCTGTGGTTGTAAGGTTGGCAGTCTTTTTTTCGGAAGGTCAAATGCAGGTGATATGCACAAGCGTTTCCCTGCAGAAGAAATAGCGCCTGCATCATTGGTTTAGATTCAGACCCAGCAACCCCTCACAGTAGAAAGAGGTCCAGGGGTTGTACATTGCCGATTTAGTGGGCACTTTTGTAAAAATTGCTGCGGCATTTTTACAAAAGTGCCGATTTCGCGGGCACTTTTGTAAAAATCGCAGCATTTTTACAAAAGTGCCGATTTCACGGCAAACCGCAAAATCGCGAAATCCTGGAGGGTCTGGCATATACACATCCATCTAAAAAGTAGTGTACTTCAGTGGTAGGGCTGGTGGACCAGTACTTAAATTTGCTAAATGCTTATTTTCTTTACGTTTCTAATCCTTTAGGTCTCGCCTGACCCAGCGCATGCGCTGGTCTGGCGAGACTTATTGAGAGGGCTCCACGGCCGCTTGGCATAGCCAATAGGTTTCGCTTTTGGGACCTTAGAAGTATTTAGTTATGCAACTGTTGCATGGCTAAACACTTATACGGTCCCAAAGGCCAGACCTATGGGCTATGCCAATGCTTGTTTTTGTTTCTCCCCAAGTCATTCTTGTGTGTATAAACTATGTCTACAGGTTATGGTAATTGAAAGCATGTACTACTTTTTGTGCCAGTAGGAACCATATTTTGATGTCATTTATGTTAAATCTGAAGAGGGTTTCTATACGTGTTCTGAGTACACCAGTCTGCTAGGAAGTATTCATACTGATCTATTAAAACTATATGCAATGGTTTTTCATTGCATGCATGTGGCCACTATGTTTAAGCGGTGGCATGTTTCCTTATTTTTCTTCTTTCTATTTTTGTGGTATATTGTTGCAATAAACAATATAAAAACACTTTTGCCAATGGCAGACAAATTGATTTTGCCAGTGCTTGTTTACAATTGCCGCATGTTCCAACCTTCCTTATAGTTTCAATACCTGGATTTCTTATCAAGAACCAGCCCCCACTCATCTTCTAGGTTTTACAGCAGCAGTTCGGGCCACAGGGGCATGATTTGTACTTTCTGAAAAGTTCCATAGCCTGTCTTGGTCTGAATAGTCAATCCTTTTCCAGGTTATACTTCTAGCTGAGACCTTCGCATTATTTATGACTTGACTTAATAGTTTCCTATAGAATGACGGCACTATAGAGGTATTCGTGCTTTTTATAGAAAACAAGGAGTTGAAACATTCTTATTAGTCCCAAAAAACCAAACAGATTAGAAGTTGACCGGTTTCATGAAGCCTTCAAAGAATCACATTTAATCTCGGTAAAAGAGAAAAGATGTGTTTTGGGGAGTTTATTGAAGGAGAGATGGTTGCTCTGGGTTCTTTGTTGTGATGGTACAGAGTTCCATAGATTGGTTGCAAAATTGCGGCATTTTTACAAAAGTGCCGATTTCGCGGGCACTTTTGTAAAAATCGCTGCATTTTTACAAAAGTGCCGAAATCGTGAAATCGCAAAATCGCAAAATCCTGGAGGGTCTGGATATCTCTTAAAAGATAACTAGCTGTTAAACAAGAGGAAGGTCCACCTTCTTCTGCCATTGATATATATTGTGCCACGGATACTATGGTGTGTTCCTATGCATATCTTGGTGCCGATTACGATCCGGTAAAAAAATTCCCCGTACGACTCGTATCCGGTCTTTTTACCGTACGAATCGTACAAGTGCCGTACAAACTGCCAATTACGATTCGCATGGGAAAAAGTCCATACGAATCGCATTGGGAATTATTCCCCACACGTCCTCGGGTCGGAAAATGTGTCCGACACGTCCACGGACGATTTACCGTACAAATGTGAAAAGTGAAGTCCGACCGCGGAATTACGATCCATCCCGTGCGTCCGATGTCACAACCGTATGGAAAAAACACCGTCCGCACCGAACTCCCATAGCAACCATGGAGACATGTGCCCGTATATGCGCCGACCCCCCCCCAGCCCCCGTACGTTCGAGTCGTACCTCCCCCAACCCCCGTACGTACGTGTCGAACCCCCCCGTGTATGTACATCCGTGTACGTGTCGAACCCCCCGTGTATGTACACCCGTGTACGTGTCGAACCCCCCGTGTATGTACACCCGTGTACGTTCGAGTCGTACCCCCACCCGTGTATGCTACGCGCTGGGGGTACGCACCGTACATACACGGGTGGGGGTACGACTTGAACGTACACGGGTGTACATACACGGGGGGTTCGACACGTACACGGGTGTACATACACGGGGGGTTCGACACGTACGTACGGGGGCTGGGGGAGGTACGACTCGAACGTACGGGGGCTGGGGGGGTTGGCGCGTACATACGGGGGCTGGGGGGGGTCGGCGCGTACATACGGGAGCTGGGGGGGGGTCGGCGCGTACATACGGGGGCTGGGGGGGGGTACGGCGCGTACCGGGCCACCTGCTCTGGTCGTTTCGCGCCGTACTTCGCTTTTCCGGCACTTTTTGGGTGCCGTGAAAATATTGCCGTCCGGACTGCTGTCGGTTCGAATCGTACTTCCTGGGTCGTGAAACGCTGCCTGAAAACGTCCCGACGTCACGTCGCAGCATTCCCGGATCACATTCGTATGTATATTTTCGTCGGTCGGTGTTTTTTACGATTCGTACGGAAATGGTGTTTCCGTGCGAATCGTAATTCCATGTTTGTAAAGTTTTACGACCGGGTACGAGTCGGACGGAGAAAACGCTCTGTCCGACGGTTCGTACCCGGTTTTTACCGGATCGTAATCGGCACCCTTATGTCCCCATACTGTTTGTATAAGGCTTTGCGGACAATCTTTTTATCAATTCCATCTAGTTGGTCTGGTTTATGAAAGATATGACCAAGGTTAACTCTTGTCAGATTTGCCTGTACTTCTGCAAGCCACGGTATGTCTCCTCCCCTGTCACATTATAAACAATCAACTATAATCTCCCTTGTTAGCGAGGCTGCCGGGTTTTGCCAAACCTTCAGCCAAAACATGACAGGGCGGGACCTAATATAATCCTTAAGTAAGATAAGTTTAACTCGTTATGGCAGGCAAAAGTAGATGATGAAATTGGTAACCCCAGAATTCTCCTGTAAAATCTATTTTCTTCAACCTGGACGCTTTTCGGGTTTATAAAACCCCAAATTTCAGCCCCATAAGTCATGATTGGTACACATTGTGTCCTATAAATTTTAAGTAGGGACAGTACTACCTCGATTCTTTTCGGTTGAGGGAGACTTATTATCGAATTAACTGCTTTTAAAAATTTGGTCCGGCCATATGCCAAATGAGGTGCCCGGGTTCCATTATCCGAAAATTGTAAACCCAAGTACGGGAAAGTAAGAGTGCATAACAGGGCATCTGAGCCCGAGGTAATGACATTAATATGGCATTTGTTTGGACCACAACACATTAAAAAAGATTTCTTAAAATTTGTGCAAAGATTCATACTATTCATAAAAACTACAAAACCCCTAACTAAAATACGTAGAGCATTGGGTGTGCGTCCCATTAAAACAGCATCGTCTGCATATAATAGAGCAGGCAGTTTATTACCAGTAATTATTGGGACATCTGTGGTTTGGTCAGACAATGCATTATGTAGCTCATTAACATATAAAATAAACAAAAGTGGGGCAAGGACACACCCTTGTCTGACGCCTCTTCCAACCATTATGTCCCCTAAAACTGCCCCATCCGTGCTTATTCTCACCCAAGCCCTTAAATCCCTATGTAAATACGCTAAAAAATACACCATGTCTTTGTCCAACCCGTAGTCTAAAAGGCTTTGCCAAAGCCGAGATCTATTAATAAAATCAAATGCGGAGGTGAGATCCATAAATGCTAGGTAAAGGGGACTGTGTCGAGCGATGGTATATTTTCCTATAATTAAATTAAGATTGAGACACTGTTCCACCGTTCCAAGATGACTTCGGAAACCCAGCTGACCTTGGTTTAATATGTTTTCCTCTTCTGCCCAAGTGCTGATTTTGTTAAATAAGACCCTCCCCAATATCTTAAGGGTATTATCAATTAGAGAAATTGGTCTATAACAATTCGGGTTGGATCTATCTCCCTTTTTAAAGATGGGAACAATTACAGATGTAGACCAAGTATTGGGGATTTTAGTTGCTGTCAAATTATTAAAAACATTGAGTATCAAAGGGGCCCAAAACTCTGGCCTAGATTTTATAAGGTCGATTGGTAGCCCGTCCGGGCCCGGGGCTTTGTTGCCCAGGCTCTGGTTATTTGCATCCTCAACTTCCGATAAAGATATTTGGATTTGTGCAGCAGCGAGGTTATCAAAAGTATCTTTGCACTGAGATGTAACAGCATATATTTTTGAAAAATGGGCTACCCACGCTTCACTCGTTATGTTACAACTTAGCGGGGTGAGTGTATTGCCAAACGCTCTCAATGACTTGGCGGCTGTCCAAAAACCATTTCTATAATTAAGCTTTGCAGCACAAGCCAAGTCACTCCAGTGCTCTTTTAAAATCACGTCTTGCCTCTGCTTCACTGCTCTTTTATAAATATACCTTAATAATCTGATACGGTTAGGGTCTCTGGGGGAAGCTGATAGGGCAGCTCTAAGTTCTCTGTTTGCCCTAGAGCAAGTGCTGTTAAACCACCTAGGGTCGAGGCTGAGTGGAGCTACAGGTCTCGAAATCAGTTTTTTAATGCCTGCACATAGTAGGACAAAAGCAGAAACTACCTCTGGGTTAGGATTGTCCAATGTGAGACAAGTCTCACAAAGTGATGGATAGGTTTTTACCATCTTTTGGAACACCCTGGGGCAATCCATGCCTTTCCATTTAACTCCTAAGTTGTCTGTGGAAGATTCTACGTTATCGGCCCCTGGCTCCTTTCTAGGGTCAGGTCTAAGGGCAGCCCTAAAAGAGACTAAAATTGAATTATGATCCCCAAAGATGGATGCTTTAACCTCTGCTGCAGCTAAATGATCTTCTAATAGTGCTGATATAAAACCTAGTCTGTAATTGAGACTCGGCCAAGACCTCTATAAGTGGGTATTAGACTATCCTCATTATTTACAGCTGCAATGTCCATAACATTTGAAAGACTGCTATTTAATAAATGATCTATTAATTCATACCCCCTTTTGCATGGATTGACTGAAATATGCTGAATGGGGGTCAAAGTTATCCATATCCGAAATAAAGTTGAAGAGGTCAACAAAATTCACATTAGGTATGATTAGAAAATCATTATTATAAAAATTAATAAAACAAATTGAAACCCCCCGTGTGTATATCAAAGCTTGAAAATTTGCATTTTTGGTGGGGATTGGTTTTACACTGCCGCCCGATGCGATACTAACCCATATCGATAGACCACCTGAGGGTCTGCCTTGCTTGGGATGGGGGAGATAATATTAAAACATTCATATCCTTCAAGATATAACTCTTTGGTTGCCCAAGTCTCCTGAAAGAAAAGGATGTCGCGTTTATTTACCATATTGACCCATTCATCGATATTTAATTTGGAAGCCAATCCGGCCACATTCCAGCTCAACACCTGTAATAGTGAGTCAGGACGATCATTTACAAGAATAATTTCCACGTCAGGGTCGTTATTAGCTGGGATAATCTCCATAGGTGCCGGAGGGGCTGGTTCGATCGGTTGAGATTTAAGTGAAGGTCAATCAAGGGTATCGAGATCGGAAATGACAGAGAACCTATTTACAGACTGATATGAGGGGCAGATTAGTGATTGCTGTTCAAATGGTGGTCTATAAAAGAAGCCAAGGGGTAGTGCACAGATGTTTGTGGGTAGGGGGCAGTTAATCTCCCTTGCGGCCAGTATTGATCTAACAAGGCTTGGTCGGCGTAAATTAATAACAATACAATCGCCTCGGATATTTTTTTCCGCCGATCCAACCCAACCCACCCTTCGTACCATTAAAATATCATTTATGTCAGACCTCCTGTACCCTTTGTGTTTAGCCAACTAATCCACACTTTTGTTCCGTAATTGTTCCCAAGACTCAAATTTGTTCTTCTCTAATGGAGGCACCCCTCCCAGAATCAGGACATACGGACAAGACGCTGGGGGTAGACTTAAAACATCCTTATTTGACTCGGCATACCCACTGATATTAATGCCGACAGCGCTCGAACAAGCTGTGGAGACGGCATGCACACCAGTTTGAGTGGTAGGATGTGATAAAACAGTGGGAATTATATTTTGGGTATTAACAGAGCCAGTGCGTGATTTTAAAAGGACGTGATCTCTAGTGTTACTATTAGTATCACAGGAGACAGGGGGCTGCTTTGAAGTTATGGACAATTGTTGCTCGCTCTGAACTAATTTTTTCTGGAGGCTACCCTGTTGGGATGGCTGTTTAGATTCCTTGCTGGGGGATTTTACCCTAGTAGTTTGGGATTCCAAACGATCTAAGCACTTCCATAGGTTTGCAAAGTTTGTATCAACAAGCACTTTAACTCGGTCATACGATGTATTTATAAGGATGTCAATAGCAGTGCCCCCAAGTGTAAAATTAGAAAAAGGAGTCTGTATAGATTCCGTCTGAGTGTGTGCAGAATTATTTAAAATTTCCAATGAAACTGAATCAATTGGGTCGCTGCAGGGTGTTAGGTCCACTGGGGCTTTCGGGCCCTGGATCCACGTATTTAGCGTGGTACGTTGGGAGTTCAGACGTGGAAGTTGTTTCCGTTTGGAGCAAACTGGTTTCACTGTCTTCACTGTCTTCCTTTTCCTTTTTGCTCCACATACTTCCGGATTCGGGGATATGTCTGTAGTTGCCGAGGCTAAAATGTCAATTGAGCAACTCCCGGATGCAAGGTCTACTGTTACCCCTATGTGACCAGTTTCCTCAGCACCCAGTGTATTTTCTCCGGTTAGTAAACGTGAACCATGTAGGCCATGATCAACCTCACTATGTGTCATTAGTTGGGGGGCACTTACATCGATGTTCTCATTTTGTGTGGCAGAATGAGGTTTTGTTAAGCCCAGGGACAGGCGCCTCTCAGTCAATTCAATCTCAGTACTGACTATGTTCATCGCCCTCTCCAGCATGGCGTCAATAGACATGGTATTACGCACTGCTGGAGTTGGGTTTCGTTTGCCCATGATGTTATTCTCCCCAGACATAAGATGGATACAAAAACCCCACTCACCACTGCAGGAACCAGCTGGATAATGATGGTGACGTATGCGTTCTGATACGGCTCAGCACTCCAGATGCACAGAAGCACACAGAGGCAATTTCAGGGGCTCCAATATGGCCTATCAACTGTGCCTTTTTCCCTGGTCCCAGGCGGACTCCTCGCACGTCGCACGCCTTCCGGCCAGACCCTGGCCGCCACTCGACCGGGTGTAACCTCCGGATTCAACCTTCGGGTACTGCTACTGCTACTGCCGCAGCTGCTGCCGCCTGCTTACCGCGGGAATCCCAGAGCCGCGCCTGTGGACGCTACGGTGTGCTTTTCTCGGCTCGCGGTCAGCAGCTCAGTCAACAACGAGACTTGCGGAGCAACGGAGCGGCAGGAAAAGCCGGGCACAGTAGAGGGTGATAGCGCTGTTTCTTTCACCCCCGGCTGTATCGCATCGATGAATGCTGGGTGCTGGGGCTGGGAGCTGGGGTCCCGTGAGGCAACTGACTCGCTCACTCGCTTCCAAACGATGTCTTACCTTGAGTAAAAAGCACAAAATCCAAAAATAAAACAACAAAAGAAATAAGCACTCCTGTATATGAGCCCAACGTGCCTGTACTCTTTTCTGCAGAGAGACTGTTCCCATGAAATCAAAATTAAATGTACTTAGCTTGGTAGAAGCAGTCCAACATAATGAGAATGTCTCCTCCACTGCAGGGTAATCCAAGGCTTGGAACCGGCTCACGGTCGTGCATTAGCGGTATCCTTATGTCTCAAGGGAGACAAATGGCAAACTGCCCTGAGCCCCAGAATGGCTCGTAGACGTGCTCCAGCTCGTTTGCGAGGAGCAGCTGAGGAAGAAAATAAAAAGAACTGCTCCGAGCCTCTTAACGGCTCATGACGCGCTCCAGCACGTAGGAAATACCCAAAAATCAGCCGCGAAAGAATGAAACAGTATTGAGCCTCACAGCGGCTCGTAAAACACACTCCAGCGTGTTGGCAGTGCCCAAAAATCAGCGGGGAAAGAATTAGACAGTCTCGAGCCTCACCGTGCCTTGTAAACGCCCTCCAACGCGTTCAAAATGGAAGTGTCTGGAAGTTTCTGGAGTCTCGCAGCTGAACGCAATTGCTCTCCAGCACATCTACAGAATCTGCTGGTGCAATCATGCAATCATACAAGCATATCAGGCCCCGGGCGGGTGCGGCGTGATGAGTGTAGAAGCACCGGAGGGCCGAGTACACCTGCAGGCCAGGCTACATCCGCGGGACCGGGAGGACGCACCCAGCCGGTAGGCCCCAGCAGGACCACGCCGAGGCAGCGCAAGTGCCGTCCAAGCCAGCGGGGGAGCCGCACTGCAACCACAGCACTCCAGGCAAACGAGGGCCGATCCAGCACCTCCGCTCCACATGCCGCTGGGGAGGAGTACACCGGCCCCCGCACAGCAGCAGGCGACAGTAGGGCCCCCCAGGCCAAACACTGCTGATGAGGGGGCAGGCAGCAACGTCGGGAGATCCCCAGCAGCTCACCGCAGCTCACCGCAGTCGCAGCCCGGCCGCACTCCGAAGCCGCCAGCAGACAGCTCCACCCTCACTGAAACCCTATCGGAGAATGATTGGTGCATGGATGTGCTGCTTTCAAGACCAGAACCCTTCAAGGATGGTTAAGCTGTTCCATTTGGGTTCTCATTCAGTTTTAGGGCATTAAATAATTTGTTTGTTTGACTGGAGATGCAACATGAAGGCATATTTTCAAACCCCTATCGCCACCAGAATGTCACTTTTTTCGACGTTCCTGTTGCGATACGGGCTCCCCTTATTTACAAGGCATCGTTAAGCCACTTAATGTGGCTTAACGATGCCTTGAAAATAAGGTCCCCTTTCACTCTATACTTAGCATGAAAGGGGTGGGCAATGGGTGTGCTTTGGGCATTCCACCGCAAAACCCATTGATTTTGACGCTGACCCTTATTTACAAGGCTGCGTGAAAATGTGGCAGCGGCACAATTGTATTGTATTGTAATTGCATTTGTATAGCGCTTACTACCCCTGACGAGGCAATTAAGAACAAAAATAACCTGATCTTAACATGGTAAAACGAGGAGAAATTATCAATTTCTCCTCGTTTTGCGGTTCTATCATAGAAACAGCAAAACGCCATGAATGAGTGTCCCTTCCTGCGGATAAACAATCATTAAAAATATGACGATTTGCAACTTCCCTGTGTGCTGCCCAATGCAGCACACATAGGGGTTACAATTCGCCATTCTGGGTTGTTGATGGGCTGGAAGGCACAGCTTCCTGCGCATAAACAATCATTCACTGAATGCAGCCAACCTTATGCTATGGTGAAAGGGTGCCTGCGTTGGCGCTAGGCAGCTGAATTTAGCGCCGACGCAGGTGTGTGCCGTATTATTCTAAATACGGTGCATCCCAGTGTTTCTAAAGTGGCAGAGCGCAGTGGCAGCCATATTGGAGCCAACGCGCGCTCCGAAAGTTTTTATACATATGCCGCACGGTGTTTAGCCGCAATTGAGTTGTGTTTTTGATGTATTTACCTTGCCCAGTCAGTGACATTTTATTGCTGGTGTCTGGCTTTTTGCTTCGGAACTGCTTGTTGCTTGGATGCCTTAAACTTTTATAACGCCACACTGCTTTTTGCTAATCACTTTTGCGGATTGTGGGCCATATTATCAAGGAACGGCGATAACATTATCGCCGCTTTAGTGGCAGGAAACTGCCGCTAAAGCTGCGATAATGGGCTTGATAATATGCCCTTGTGAATTCCCATAGAAGCCCATGTTGACAGAACCTGGGCTTCTATGGGAATTCACAAGGGCACATTATCAAGCCCATTATCGCCGCTTTAGCGGCAGTTTCCTGCCTCTAAAGCGGCGATAATGTTATCACTGTTCCTTGATAATATGCCCCTCATTTCTTTTATTTTTTTGTCATGATAACGTTGTTTATAGCTTTTTTGAACACAAAGTAAACCCATGCACGTGTGTGGACTTTCTTGACAATGCTACAGAAATACAGGTCCCTTCCCCAAAGTTTCCACGATGTAATTTGCTGATGTGTTTGCCTTTTAACTTCACAATTTCATCTTCGGCCTCTCTTTTAGAACACTCTTCTTAGAGGGGACAGATATTGCTTCTTTACAGGATTTTCTTTCTAGAACAGAGGGAGGAACAGACACATTTGTCCAGCTCTTACCAAACACTTCCTCCAGAGACATTTCCGCCCTCTTTCCTTTGTCAGTGCTTGATTATTGGAATGTAGTGTGGTCCCTTCCCCCCCTGTGGCTCTCTCGACCTCAGGCAGTATTTCACACCTAGCTGGCTATTTCTCTCGGTCTATGTGGAATACTTGTAATAATGACATAGGGTGCAGTCGGGGCTCTGTGCCCCTGCTTCCACAAATTGACCACATCCGTAGTCGCCTCTTCTGTTCCACTGGAAACGGGGGACTCGTTCTTTCTGGGGGTGAGATTAATTGCGGAGCTCGTGGGCAGTGATTTGCTAGAAACGAGACCCATATTTCTTCTGGGTTCATATTATTGTTGTGATATTTCACTGCCTCTGAGCCTTTTGCTCTTTCTTATAAATGTTTCAACATTTTCTCCTTTCACGTGGCCCGTGGGTTTGCAGTTCTACATCCAAGGCGTTGCAGTGTTTTTAGAGTTACACTTTTGTCGTATTTTTGTACGATTGTACATTTGCACGGCTCTTGTACAGTTGAATGCGTGCAGCTGTCCTGCGTGTGCACTTGTTGCATTGTTAAATTGTACACTTGTAGATATGCGAGTATAGTGTAAAAGTGTAGGTGCGTGGGTACACACTTGCGTAGTTGTATGGTTGCATCGCAGGAACAAATCACGCATTTTAGTTGTGCGAGTCAATTCTTGTAGGTGTGCAGTTGTAGAGTTTCCAATGGTCGTGTCGGTGTGGACTGTAATTGTTGATCTCTAGTGTTCTTATGGTTGTGCAGCTGAAGTATTGTTACGAAGTTGTTGAGTTGTAGGTTTGTAGAGTGAGGAGATGTAGTGTTGATACAGTTACAGAGTTGCATTATTAGAGTTTTACAGTTGTGCAATTGTAATGTTGTTGCAATTGTGGAGGTCTCCAGGTATTGGTGTGCAGCTATGAGCAATTGTAGAAGTGTATATGTGTGGTTGAAATGTTGCAATTCTGCAATTTGTAGCTTAGTTGTAGCTGTGTATCTGTGTGTGTGTGCGTGTCTGTGTGGGAGTGTGCGTCTGTGTTTGTGTGTGTACAATTCAAATGTTTTATTGTAGGTATATGGTTGTATTACGACTGTTGTAGTTACGTGCTGTGATTCTGCATTTGTACAATAGTGCAGATGTAGTTGTGTTGAAGTTTGTGGTTGTTGTATTGTTGAAGGTATGCTGCTGTGCTGCTGACGATGAACAGTGTTGATTGAAATGTGCAAGTGTGCAGTCGTAATGCAGGTTTCCAAGTGCAGGTCAGATGAAGAGTGGACCCCTGCCGTTGTAGAGCTGCAGTTGTGCAGTCACAGGTTTTGTTGTGTTGTAGCTGAGCTGATGCAACACAAATGCAATTGTGCAGTTGCAGAAGTGTAGTGTGTGCGGCTGTACAAATAGAGTACTGCAGCGAAACTGTTGCATTAGCACGGTGTGGACCGGTGCACACCAGTACGTCCAGCAGGAGGACGGGTTCTGCACCCTGTTAAGCAACAGCAGATACATCAGGGTACACAGAACAAGCATTGCCAAAACCAATAGATCTGGCTTTCGGATGTATGTACTCTGTTGTAATGGCTACATGCTGTTATATGATAACTTTGGTTTAAGTAACAGATGACACCCGTACAGAGACCCACATGCATACTGACCAAGCCTATGTGCAACTATACAACCTTAGTTAACACACATACAAGTACGCATGGAGACAACACATGTATGGGAACATGCAGTCACAGATGCTGGTAAGATGCATGAATGAATGAACTGATGGTTGTGTGTCTGTATTGACATTTCAACAGATGGATGGAAGGTGGTGGGCGGATGGATGCATGAACAGGGGCGGCTGGTAACATTTGAAATTAGTGAGGCGTAAAGGTTTGGGATGAGTGGCTGTTGGTGTGCTCGCACAGCGAGCAAGCCCGACCATCATAAGGTAGAACCCCCCCCCAATTTTTGGGGGTAAAAATAGTGTGCAAATGGTGCATTGTCGAGGATATTTGAGATACCAAGAAGGTTAATAAAGCTATTGTGAAAGTGCGGTTATGGCAACAATAAAGAGATTTCGTATAATGACGCAGGTAGCCACTTATTCAGTATCCATTTAAGTTACTATCTGTGAAAATTAAAGCAGCCCAGCTCTTCGCAAATGTGTGCCCTGCGGCCCGTAGCAAATATCTGTTGCAAAGTAAACAGATGTCTGCAGTAGGCGCGGAGCCCATTCAGCTACCTTGCAGCACACGATGGGCTCTGTAAAATCTCATCAAATCACAAGGAGTTTCAGCAGGGCATTCACAACCACCGGGCACAGTAAAGCAGAACACAAGGATTGGCATTTTAATTTAAAAGCGCCACCACAGGGAGTACACAAATTCCAGGGTCAAGCAGAGTGCTTGTGAAGTACGCAAATTAAACCGCATGTAACCTTCCCAAATGACATTACGTAAGAATGAATACTTTTGCGTTCCTGTGACAAGAAAATACATTTACACAAAAGCCTCATGATGGGTTCATTCTGTCTGTAGATTTCGCCCGCATGTGACATTTCCAAACAACATTTCACAAGAATGAATATTTTTGCGTTCTGGCTGATAAGGAAAATGCATTTACGCATAAACCTCATGGTGGGTTCATTATGGCTCTCGATTTCGCCTGCATGGGTCGATAATGTAGTCCAGGCCAAATGGGCTACATTATCGACCCATGCTATGGGTTACTGTCCATAGTAAACTGTGCGTAACATTTCGCAAATAACATTTCGCAAGAGTGAATGTTTATGCGCTCTGGTGACACAAAAATACATTTACACATAAACTACATGAGGAGTTCATTATGGCTGCAGATAGAACCCACATGCGTCGTACAACACTGAAGTAACATGAGGAATAGTTAAATGAGGCAGGCATTCATAACGGATCCTTCACATACACAGTTATTGGCAGGCAAACGAAGCTCAAGCATTTGGTTAAACACCGATTGGTAAGCTCCCACGCAGCAGCTTCGCTATGAGGGTGCGGGGGGTGCGGACCGCACCGGGTGACACCAACCCTAGTGACGCCACTGCTCCCACCTACATTATGTAGTGCTGACATCGGCACTGTGCATACCGTCTGTATGCTTCATGGGAAAACCTTAGAGCTCTTAAGAAATGAAATGGATAGTTGGCCGTTGATCAGATTAACCAAGGAATTAATCATTGACCCCCCCATGATTATCTTAGCCACGGATTCCCTCACTACCACCCTTTAACAGTGCCCTTCACGTCTCCATAAGCACTCACTCGCTGAGATGCATTTAAATAGGTTTCTAGCAGTGTAGGGTGTCAGAGCACTTTAAATCACACACACATTACACAGAGATAGTCTCGGCAGCAGGTGCTTTTAAAACTATAACATAATTGTAAACACGGCGCCCCCAGAAGTCAGCACCTGGTGCAATGGCACCGGTCGCACCGCCCTAGAGCCGTCCCTGCAGTCACAACAATAACAGCGTAACCTGGCGATTATTCTGCTGTTAACAGCATGCTTGCCCGAATAGGCGGTGTTGGGGTGATGAACTATATATACTTTCCTACAGTGAAAGGCTCAGGAACGTGTAATATCTGTTGGAGCTCCTTTGTGACCTGTACCATTGACAACACCAATAGCTCGGAGCTGTGCCATTGCCGAGACCTATTGGCTTTGCCAACACTTGTTCAACAAATATTAGCTTATTGGTTTGTGAAAATACATGCTTTGCTATGAATACAAGCTTTTAATATTGATAAATAAGATAAATCTAATAGAGCCAAAGACAATCTTGCATTTTCATGAAAGTACACAATTTTTGTCCCGAAATGCCAGTTTTTCATTTCCTTTAAATATAATTTAGTTCCCGAACATCAGTCCTTAATTCTCATTGTGTATTCACACATACTATTGCCCAAATAGATTCTGCCTCACATGCCCATGTATCCCTGTTACAGGGGTGCCCACAGTAAGCCATGGATTTCCACAATGATGTCCAACATGTGCACCACAATGCCAAGGGTCGACACCCTACGCGCCAAAGATGACCAGACTATACCAATGCTATGCTCAGGGACATGAGTGCACTAGGAGGGACAGTGCCAGGCTAAGGGACACCAAATAACCCAGAACAATACGTATACCTGGAGAGAAACCTCCACACGCAAATGCATGCCTACACATCTCAAATCTCTACAACTAAAGACATTTTCAAATTCATCTGCTGATACTCCCTTGCTCCCAGACTCAGGCTATCACCAGAGGCGCAACTAGAGCCAAATTTCGGGGGGGGGGCTGAGCAAAAATTTCGGGGGGGGGCTGAACTTTAAGTAATAGGCAGAGTGGAGCTGCAGGGGCTCTTAGAAGGGGTGAAACAACAGCGAGGCCTCATTAACATGCTGATGGTCTTTTAAAGACCTGTGAAGTGCTCGGGTGCGGCTGCTTTTTTGCCCGGGAAGGTGTCTCATCCCGGGCTGCCACACACGACGGGGGGGGCTGAAGCCCTGTGAGTCCAATGGGTGTTGCACGCCTGGCTATCACCATGTGGTAGGAGCTGAATTGGAACTGCCCAGGAGATCCTGACAAAAGGACACTTTGTTCTGAAACGCCCTGCAACTTCTGCAAGGCCGGGAAGGCTTCAATAAAGAGCAAACTGTCTGCTTAAAACACTTGCAGGTTTCTGCTGTATCTGAGTTTTATGGGAAAGATAATCTTCATAGCCAACAGCTATACAATCTAGATTTCCTGATTCCTATTTATCAACAATTGAAAGCCCCTTTCAATATCTTTAAGGCCAAGAATTATGTTACTTTAGAGAAAGTAAATGGAAATGGCCACCACATGGGAAGCTCCCAGTTGCGGCTCGCGGGGGGGGGGGGGGGGGGGAGGGGTGGGGGGGTGTATGTGTCGCGCGTGGGGGGGTATCGCGGGGGGGGGGGTATCGCACGAGGGGGGGGGGTGTTAAAATAAATGTAAAAAAATACTTATCCTACCTGAGGTCCTGAGCACGTCCGCGCCAGGATTGACTTAGGCCACGGTTACTGCTCGCCCGCCTGCCCATTAGGAGACCGAGGTTTGAGCCTTTGCTCAGCCCTCGGTCTCCTAATGGGCATGCGCCAGCCAGAGCGGACACAAGTGCGCATGGCAGGGCATGGAGCGAAAATTCGCTCACCTTCCCCAATCATGCGCACTTGTGCTGCTGCCTGTTGCCCCTGCCTGGTTTTTCTGACAATCATGTCAGTCTACATGATGCCGGACCGCCCACCCCCGGGTGGGCGGTCCGACGTCATTCTGACTGACATGACTGTCAGTTCTCGTCTTTGAACTTAAGTAAAAACTGATTCAGTTTACTTAAGTTCAAAGACGCCGGGCGATGGATGCTTGGATGGATGAGCTGATGGCTTTGTGCCTGTATACACATATCAACAGATGGATGGAAGCTTGTGGGTGGATGAATGGATAGATGAACTGATGGCTGTGTGTCTGTATATACATATCAACAGATGGATGGAAGCTTGTGGGTGGATGAATGGATAGATGAACTGATGGCTGTGTGTCTGTATATACATATCAACAGATGGATGGAAGCTTGTGGGTGGATGAATGGACAGATGAACTGATGGCTGTGTGTCTGTATATACATATCAATAGATGGATGGAAGCTTATGGGTGGATGAATGAATGGATGAGCTGATGGTATGTGTCTGTAGATACATATCAATAGATGGATGGAAGCTTGTGGGTGGATGAATGAATGGATGAGCTGATGGTAAGTGTCTGTATATACATATCAATAGATGGATGGAAGCTTGTGGGTGGATGAATGAATGGATGAGCTGATGGCTGTGTGTCTGTATATACATAACGGATGGATGGAAGCTTGTGGGTGGATGAATGAATGGATGAGCTGATGGTATGTGTCTGTATATACATATCAATAGATGGATGGAAGCTTGTGGGTGGATGAATGAATGGATGAGCTGATGGTATGTGTCTGTATATACATAACGGATGGATGGAAGCTTGTGGATGGATGAGTGAATGGATGAGAAGATGGTTGTGTGTCTATACACATATCAACAGATGGATGGAAGCGTGTGAGTGGACAGATGAATGGATGAGATCGTTTAGAGGGATGGGCAGATGTCAGGGTGGTGGATTGATGTACACAAGGGTGTGGTGGATGGATATGTGCTTGCGTGTGGGAGATGATGGAGGCATGGAGAGGGGTTGATCAGTGAATGGGTGACTATGCACAAGAGTACGTCTAGGGCAGCAGGGGAACACATGAACGTTTACAACACGCCCTCCTACAATTCTTCTGAAGACCAGCAGGCTTCTAGTATCCCACCTCTTCTGTCCAGATACTGACGTCAGCTGAGCGTGAACTCAAATGAAAGGAAGGAAGGGCCCGAGACCATGGAAGGTGCCGCTGCAGTCTGGCACTTACGGGTATCTGTTTAACTTTGAAGATTAAAGTTTGAAGGCAATGGATGTCGCAGAGGTGAGAGTTCAGGTAACAGAAAGAGGGAACATTCAGCCTGTTTTGTTTTGACCTCACTTGGCAGTTTCACATTAACTTTGAAAAGTAAGAATTATCAAGAGTGGGACAATCATCTGCCCATTGTCTGAAGTATGCGGTGTCAGACCGGACCTGAAGCAAGCGGGCACTGTCCCTTCCCTGGCGGTCTCTCAACCGAGCACTGTCCCTTCCATGGCGGTCCATCAACCGAGCACTGTCCCTTCCATGGCGGTCTATCAACCGAGCACTGTCCCTTCCCTGGCGGTCTATCAACCGAGCACTGTCCCTTCCCTGGCGGTCTATCAACCGAGCACTGTCCCTTCAATGGCGGTCTATCATTGAGCACTGTCCCTTCCATGGCGGTCTATCAACAGACCACTGTCCCTTCCCTGGCGGTCTCTCAACCGGGCACTGTCCCTTCCATGGCGGTCTATCAACTGAGCACTGTCCCTTCCCTGGCGGTCTCTCAACCGAGCACTGTCCCTTCCATGACGGTCTATCAACTGAGCACTGTCCCTTCCTTGGCGGTCTATCAACCGAGCACTGTCCCTTCCAGGGCGGTCTATCAACTGAGCACTGTCCCTTCCTTGGCGGTCTATCAACCAAGCACTGTCCCTTCCCTGGCGGTCTCTCAACCGAGCACTGTCCCTTCCATGGCAGTCTATCAACTGAGCACTGTCCCTTCCTTGGCGGTCTCTCAACCGAGCACTGTCCCTACCAGGGCGGTCCATCAACCGAGCACTGTCCCTTCCATGGCGGTCCATCAACCGAGCACTGTCCCTTCCATGGCGGTCCATCAACCGAGCACTGTCCCTTCCATGGCGGTCCATCAACCGAGCACTGTCCCTTCCATGGCGGTCTATCAACTGAGCACTGTCCCTTCCCTGGCGGTCTCTCAACCAAGCACTGTCCCTTCCATGGCGGTCCATCAACCGAGCACTGTCCCTTCCTTGGCGGTCTATCAACCAAGCACTGTCCCTTCCATGGCGGTCTATCAACTGAGCACTGTCCCTTCCTTGGTGGTCTATCAACCGAGCACTGTCCCTACTAGGGCGGTCTCTCAACCGAGCACTGTCCCTTCCATGGCAGTCTCTCAACCGAGCACTGTCCCTTCCTTGGTGGTCTATCAACCGAGCACTGTCCCTTCCGTGGCGGTCTATCAACTGAGCATTGTCCCTTCCTTGGCGGTCTATCAACCGAGCACTGTCGCTTCCAGGGCGGTCTATCAACCGAGCACTGTCCCTACCAGGGCGGTCTATCAACCGAGCAGTGTCCCTTCCATGGCGGTCCATCAACCGAGCACTGTCCCTTCCTTGGCGGTCTATCAACCAAGCACTGTCCCTTCCATGGCGGTCTCTCAACCGAGCACTGTCCCTTCCATGGCAGTCTATCAACCGGGCACTGTCCCTTCCCTGGCGGTCTCTCAACCGAGCACTGTCCCTTCCATGGCAGTCTATCAACCGAGCACTGTCCCTTCCATGGCGGTCTATCAACCGAGCACTGTCCCTTCCATGGCGGTCTATCAACCGAGCACTGTCCCTTCCAGGGCGGTCTATCAACCGAGCACTGTCCCTACCAGGGTGGTCTATCAACCGAGCACTGTCCCTTCCATGGCGGTCCATCAACCGAGCACTGTCCCTTCCTTGGCGGTCTATCAACCAAGCACTGTCCCTTCCATGGCGGTCTCTCAACCGAGCACTGTCCCTTCCATGGCAGTCTATCAACCGGGCACTGTCCCTTCCCTGGCGGTCTCTCAACCGAGCACTGTCCCTTCCATGGCAGTCTATCAACCGAGCACTGTCCCTTCCATGGCGGTCTATCAACCGAGCACTGTCCCTTCCATGGCGGTCTATCAACTGAGCACTGTCCCTTCCTTGGCGGTCTATCAACCGAGCACTGTCCCTTCCAGGGCGGTCTATCAACCGAGCACTGTCCCTACCAGGCCGGTCTATCAACCGAGCACTGTCCCTTCCATGGCGGTCCATCAACCGAGCACTGTCCCTTCCTTGGCGGTCTATCAACCAAGCACTGTCCCTTCCATGGCAGTCTATCAACCGAGCACTGTCCCTTCCATGGCGGTCTATCAACTGAGCACTGTCCCTTCCAGGGCGGTCTATCAACCGAGCACTGTCCCTTCCCTGGCGGTCTCTCAACCGAGCACTGTCCCTTCCATGGCAGTCTATCAACCGAGCACTGTCCCTTCCATGGCGGTCTATCAACCGAGCACTGTCCCTTCCTTGGCGGTCTATCAACTGAGCACTGTCCCTTCCAGGGCGGTCTATCAACCGAGCACTGTCCCTTCCTTGGCGGTCTATCAACCGAGCACTGTCCCTTCCAGGGCGGTCTATCAACCGAGCACTGTCCCTTCCATGGCGGTCCATCAACCGAGCACTGTCCCTTCCTTGGCGGTCTATCAACCGAGCACTGTCCCTTCCTTGGCGGTCTATCAACCGAGCACTGTCCCTTCCAGGGCAGTCTATCAACCGAGCACTGTCCCTTCCATGGCAGTCTATCAACCGAGCACTGTCCCTTCCATGGCGGTCTATCAACTGAGCACTGTCCCTTCCTTGGCGGTCTATCAACCGAGCACTGTCCCTTCCAGGGCGGTCTATCAACCGAGCACTGTCCCTACCAGGGCGGTCTATCAACCGAGCACTGTCCCTTCCATGGCGGTCCATCAACCGAGCACTGTCCCTTCCTTGGCGGTCTATCAACCAAGCACTGTCCCTTCCATGGCGGTCTATCAACCGAGCACTGTCCCTTCCTTGGCGGTCTATCAACCGAGCACTGTCCCTTCCAGGGCAGTCTATCAACCGAGCACTGTCCCTTCCAGGGCAGTCTATCAACCGAGCACTGTCCCTTCCATGGCGGTCTATCAACCGAGCACTGTCTCTTCCATGGCGGTCTATCAACCGAGCACTGTCCCTTCCATGGCGGTCTATCATCGAGCACTGTCCCTTCCCTATTTGACGGTGTTTAAAGTCATTTCGTCGGCAGCTGTTTACAACTGTGTTTTCAAAACTTGCATAATTGTACTGATTTTGGTGCCTAAAATATATATAAACAGAGGAGTTATTTTTTGCCAATTGCTCTCGGAGTTATTCTTTGAGTGTGTGTCTCATTAATTGCCTGTGTGAGTACCACAAATGCGTAGCACTGCCCTCTGATAAGCCTGACTGCTCGCCCACGCTACCACAAATAGAGCGTTAGTATTACCTCCTTTTGCTTCTGTACAGTCTCACTGGACTCTCTGCACAGTGTCCTTCATTTTAGTGCACTATAGAGGTCCGGCTTCCTACAGCCGGCAACGACTCGATCACTGCTGCTCATGTCCAAATCTCTAAATCAATTAGTCAACACTTAACCAGGGAACTTAAGGGTAAAGAAAGGGACCCCAGGAGAGGGCTTCAATCACAACTGTACAAAGGCGCGGAGACATTTTATGAAACTGCTCGATGCATATCCAAGAGATGGTGCCGCAATCCATAAAGGTAGAATTCATTATGTATTGCAGGCCGCACAAACAAGGGATAGCACATTATTTTGGGAAACAATAAACGCTCCTCCCCTTAGGAGCAGTTCAAATTCAAACTAGATAGCTCAATAATGGAAGAGGCCTGGGTGAACCATTTCCTTTCAATTTGTTTGTTACCTCCAAATACAGACCAAGATGAGATGACGTTTATGGATATTTCCCAAATACAGATCCTCTTTACCATGAAGGAGGTTCATTAATCCCTAGCGAGATGCCCAGTGGGCAAAGCTGCCGGTCCTGATGGGGTTTAAGTGGACACCTATAAACACCTTACAGACTTCTGGGTACCAATGTTCACCAAGGTCTGCAACGCGGCTGGCTAGGGTACTATTCCCCCCACATGGACGAAATCCTTAATCATCAGTGGCGGCTGCTGCTGAACAAGCACCCCACCACTCTATTGAGGGTGGGGGGGATAAAAAAAATTCCACTTACCTGCAGGCCGGTCGCCGCCTCCCGGTCGTCGGCAAACAGGAAGCACACAGGCTCCCCTAGCCAATCACGACGCTGCTGTCACCACCAGCATGACAGCAGTCTTGTGATTGGTCTGAGTGCTGTGGTTCGGCACTCAGACGGGAAATATGAGTATGAGCCTGTGCATGTTCTCCACCCAGGCTGTGCAACACAGCCGGTGGAGAACATGCAAAGTGTGCACAACTGTTTGGCTGGCCCAAGACGGCAGGCCAAACCAATATGAACACTTAGGGGGCTATTACGATGTTGGGCGGATCGCCACTGCCCAACCGGTGGTGGCGATCCCCCCGACATATTTCGCAGCCCACCCTCCATTTACCCCCCGCTGCATTACAATGGCGGGGGACAGAGGCGGATGGAAAGACCGTCCGCCGCATTTCCACAGGCAGTGTTATGTCTGCCGTGCGGTCCTGGGCCATAATATGGTGGTGGCAGTGCCTAGCAGGCACCGTCTGCCATATTATGATGTGTGGGGATTTTGTCATTTCCATGGCGGTGATGCCGCCATGAAAAGGCATGCGGTCTTTGGCTGTGGGGGTCGTTATGGGCCCCCGGGGGGGGAGGGGGTGGCAGCTGCACTTGGGGGGTACCTAATGTACACCCCTTCATTGGCATACACAAGGTGGCAGGCACCGCATTGTGCATGCCAATGCACAACATGCATATTTGACATTGTGGCAGATGCTGCTCACAGCACCGCCCGCCACAATGTTAAATATGCGGGATGCGACCGCCAGGGTGGCGGTCGCATCCTAATGGGCACAGCGGGACCACCGCACCTCTGGCAGTCGGTCCCGTTTACTGTTACGTTGGTGGGCGGACTTTGTCCGCCCGCCATCGTAATGGGCCCCTTAGAGTGTGCTCATCACTTCTACCCCTGGCCCCTGCTCTTGCCAGCACAGCCCAGCCCAGCCCAGCCCAGCCAAGCCCAGCCCAGCCCAGCCCAGCCCAGCCCAGCCCAGCCCTGGCCAGCCCAGCTCAGCCCAGCCCTGCCCAGCCCAGCCCAGCCCTGCCCTGCCCAGCCCTGCCCCACACCTAAGCAGGAACTGAAAAATAAAATGACAATAAAATTGCGTTATTCGCATTTTATTTTTCCATTTAAACAGCTCTTGGAGCAGTGGGGCACCGCTCCGCCGCCTTAGCGGAGGAGCCACCGCTATTAATGATTCCAGTTTTAAAAAAAGGATCTAGAAACAACCGCCAATGCAATAACCCTACATCTTTGCTGGATTCTCCAGCTAAGATATTAGGAAGGATTGTCTTTGAAAGATTGGAGCAGTCGTCCGAGAAGAATAATATACTTCCGAGGGGGCAATTTGGGTTTAGAATAGGACTAGGGACTGTCGAACAAAACCTCAACTTGGATCTTTTAATGGGGAGTACACCAAGGCCAAGGAGGAAAACGTATACATGTGATTCAATGCGGTTAGCCCTCGTAAGTTATGGACATTTACGACAAACTTGGGCACCCCGAAAAACATAATATGGCTGCTTGGATCGGCGAGAGTGTGATACGGACCTCGGGCAGAACTAACCAGACGGTTTAAGATACGAAGAGGGGTACGGCAGGGGTGTGTACTGGCACCATTTCTGTTCTCAGTTTACATGAATAGGATAGATGAGAACCTACAGTCACTTGATGCCGACGCCCCCAGAGTAGGCGCACGTTCCATACCGATCCTCTTATATGCGGACAACGCTGTCCTTTTGGCCCTAACCCCATGAAGTCTGCAGAAGCTTAATAGCTCATTCCTTCATTTTATGTAAAACATCAATCAAAACATAAATCAAGAGTAAAACCTTCACCATATCATGCAAAAGAGGGAAAAGTAAAAGCCCCTTGTCCTACATTAAGGGAACTAAGATTTGTGGCCCTAGTCACTTTTGTTACCTAGAGTTGCATTTCTTTGACGCTCGAGGATGGACATCGCACAGAGAGATAAGATAACAGCTGTCAATATCTTGTGGAGCTACCAGGGGATCTTTAGATTCGCCACCAATCTTGGTGCTAAACCGATTCAAGAGATGCGAGCTCTCTATAATGCTAGAACGATTTCAGCAGCGACGTACGGGGCAGGAATTTGGGGTGTGAGGGACAATCAAGTTTTACAAAGACAGGAAAATACATTTCTTAGAGGGTTATTGGCAGTCCCCCCTCAACTGCTGGAATTATAATACATATGGATCTGGGTGTTAATCGTAATAAGGGTATAATGAAGACCAAACAGCTGCTAGTCCGGCTCTCGATATGGTCCAAACGAGACTCAACTAACACAATTAATACTCAAAGACGGTCTAGGTATAGACCAGGCTCAAAACACTCCATGGTTAGCCTTTTTTTAGAAATAATTTGAAACCTCTAGACAATGTAGAAAGGAGACTATGGGATTCCCCAGAGAATTGTGTTCAATTTACAAAAATGTCTTTACGACATACGCCCGACAAGGGCGCTCGGGATAATGAAACTAGTGAGATGACAAAATGTACAGTGATGAGCTACATATTGCACTTTATACATTCCGGACTACAAAAATATATTAGCTTGGTCCCAAATGTTCAGACCAGATTTTATTTAACTAGATTCCGTTTTATAACTATACACCAGATGGTCGCTTTTCCAAATGGGAAAACCTGGGCCTCCGGTGACGTTAAATGTCCGTGCGATAAAGAATCCAAACTGCACTTAACTCTCTTTAGTAAATTTTATCTTGATCTTAGAAAACGTTTTTGAAACCCCTAATTCTAAGGGAGTGGTTGTATCTCTATCAGGAAGTGTTTCAGTTTTTAAAGGCTATGGAGGATATTGGGGTCTGTTATGCCTTAGATAATACATTGTTAATGTAAAAGCTGTGAGGAAAAGGCGCCCTAATTAAAAGGCGGTGCATCACTAGAATGATAAGGGATTTATCCCTCTCCTCCTACTCATTATTTAAATGTGTGACTCTAATTTAAGAAAAGATGAAATTTAACATGTGAACAGCCTTTAGAAGACATTTTTCAATTAAGACTGTTTTATGGTTTTAAGATGTATTTTTATGAGCTTATTTTAAGATGAACTGTTGTTCTAAAGGCCTTATAAGCTTAATTAAGTGAATGTAAAATGTTTATGTACTTTTATAATTTTTTTAATATATGAACTGTATAAATAATTTGATGATGAATAAAAGAAAGAGCTTGACTTCAACAACAAAATAAAATGACAAATACATTAATACGCAATATATGGTCTATAATTGAGAACAGCATTGAGGTGCAATGCATGGTCTGTAAATAAAGATTTCACAGTTAATGCATCACAAATTCATCCTGCCACTTCGGAGTCAGACTGGTTCTTTTCTGACACGACACCTGAGGACCTGGAAATGTGGCGTCACTTGACTTCACACTAACGTGAATCTTTACGCCTCTGTGAGACATGTAGACAGTTCGACCACTTTTCATTAATTACTCACATAACCGTCAATCAAAAGAAGCGCTTAAGGATACACTTTCCTTACTTGAAGTGGTTTGGAGAATTGGCACAGCACCTTGTTCCCCTTGGGTCTCTTCCTCATATGCACCCAACAACTCACACTCAGACCCTCCACGCTGGCGTATGCACCCAACAACTCACACTCAGACCCTCCATGCTGGCGCCCTGATCATCCTTTGCATTGTTATCACATCCTTGGGCAATAGCACCCTGGCCTTCTTGCCTTTCATGACCTGACAAAGCATTCTACCAATGGCGCTACTAGGGGTTGTGCAAGACGCTCACACCAACTTGCCTACAACAATCGCCCTCTAACTGTGGAAACTAGCTGCAATGGATGTGAGCATCAGCTGAAGCCATTTTGTTTGTGGCAGCCATTTTAGTTACCCATGTGCTCGCCATGTGCTTTGTCCCTCTTCACTGTTGCCTGCCCTTGTATTCTGCTTATGTCATCTGTTATAATTAACTCCTTCGGCACTGAGCCAGAGCCTTGCACATGCTCAGAAAGACCTATAGCCTCCAGAATGCACCTGCTCTTAGAGAACTGTCAGGCTATTTGTTAGACCTGGCACCTTGGCGTGAGTTTCCCTCCCACTTTTTGCTGATGTGCCTCATTGTGTTTTGTTGGTGTTAGCTGCTCAGGGCACTGTGCCACTGCTAATCAGTGCCACAGTGCAAGTGCTCCCTTTTGAAAAGTGTATACATTGATTGGTGTCCATGTTTGGCTTATTTGGTTTACTATCAGCCCCTAGTAAAGTGTACCAGGAGTGCCAGGGCTTGTAAATACAAATGCCGCTGGTGGGCTTGCAGCACTGGTTGTGCCACCCACAGAAGCGGCCTAGTAAAATGTGTCTAGGGTCTGCCACTGCAGACCCTGCGCGCGGTCTGGTACTGTCGCGCTGTTTGCGCAAGTGCACCTACTTGCCAGTCCCCAAACCTTCACTTAACTACATATTAGTCACCCCTCTGGTAGGCCCAAGGGCAGGGTGCATTGTAGGTATACGGTAGGACATGCCCTGATGTGTGTGGCATGTCCTAATAGTGAATTACAGCCATTTTGTTTTTCACTATTGAAGGCTACCTGCTCTCCATAGGCCAGAATGGGCTGCTGGAATTACTACACGCTGTAATCCCAGTGGACTCATAGAGCATGGTAGAAAGTCAAGTTTAGTATGCCTGAACTCAGAATAATAAAATACTTCTTTTAGTAAAGTTTATTTTAATATCCTGTGTTTGTAAATACTACTTTTAGAAAGTTAGTATTTACTTACCTGGCCATTTCAGTCCGCCTCTGCTTTGTGTGTGTGTGTTCTGCCTACTAACAGTAAAGGAGCAGGGCTGGGGAATTCCAGGAGACAGGCTGGCTGCCAGGTGGTGGTTAGAGAGATTACACCAGGATGGGTGGGAGGAGTACACCTTGACTCTTGAATAGACCTGTGCTCTGCCATCACAAAGCCGGCTCCGCCCCCTGTGGAGCGGCTGATGTCTCTGCCCTGCTGCTGAAAGGAAAGAGCAGAGTCACCACAACAAAGTGCTCCAAAACTGGACTGAGCCAGGCCCAGGCCCCCTGGCGACAAAGAACAAAAGAATTGTGCTATAAAAGAGGGAGCCCTGCTCCTAAGAAATCAGATCCTGTTTGCGCCAATAAGAAACTCTGCCGGAAGAGAAAGACCTGGGAAAGCTGCATGGAGGACTACTGTCTCTGACCTGTGGTGGGTGCCTTGCTGCAAGAAGGAGAGGAAGAAAAGACTTGAGAAGTAAAGACTTTTGATCACCTTGTGCTTACAAACAATCTCCAAGGGCTTGCTTGTGAACTTGCCCCCTGAACTGCGCCCCAGGAACAGTGGGCGCTACCTTTCCCCAAGAACAGGAGAAGCTACTGGAGGCGATCCTGTAACGCTGACCCCAGAAGACCTGTGCGCCCCTCATCTGAGCACCGCGACATCTGCCACCGGGGCTACTGCGAGCACCGCAAAGACCTGTCCACCTGGTCCAAGCACCGCAAGCAACTGCCCCCCCGAGCCGTAGCTCGCACCGCAAAGAAGAGACTGACTAGGCTCCGAGCGCCGCGCCTCTGCGACCCCCCTGTCCGTGGAAGCCCTGTAAGGACCTTCGAATCACTGTGCGTCCTCTGAGTGAAGCCGGCAGCGCGACGCGCTGAAGAAATTGCCCCCGAGCTGCCCCTCCTGCTTCTGACCTCTGGTGCGAGCCCGGAAGCCTAGACGTGCCCCACGAAGCATTGCCATCCCCTAACCTCAAGGGACAGCAGCGCGACGTGGGACACCCCTCACGGACTTCTGGTGCCGCCAGGAACTTTGCCCTTCAAGAATTTAAGGTACTGTGTGCAGCGCGCTGAAGTACAACCCGTCCGTTGCTTGGTCCGGGCCGTACTGGCGCTTTAGACCCGCTACGCTGTTCACGGGTGAAGCGTAAACTTTTGCAACCTTCGTAGCAGCTGTGCGAGGCGACCCGGAAAGGTACGAACCGTACTCCATTTAAAGTATAGGACGTTGCTCACGCGAGAAGCGTGAGGTTTTGAAAGAGGCGTACCGAACGTGTACGACACGTACCCACGAGGGTACGGTCTGTACGGTTCACGTCCCGAGTACGCGTGCTCACGCGAGAAGCGTGGGAAACGGCAAAGCACGTCCAAAACTTGGTACGGAGCGTACTAGAGGCGCTACGAAGCGCACAGACACCCTAAGAGAGCTATTTGAAGTAGAACATTGCCATTTTTACATCTGTGGACTGCCTAAAAGCATCGAAAGTAACTGGAACCTTATTTAAAGAGAAAAGACTGTATTTGAAGCCTGCATAAGAGATTTATATAAAGGATTATATTTTCATAAATACAGCCTTGTGTCTCTGTGTGGTGGGGTGGTGATTATTGTGTGAGATATCTTGAACGCTTAATCTAATGCCCTCTGGAAATCTAGCCTGACTGCTCGCGCCAGGTTACCTAGAGGGTGAGCAGCGGTTATTTTTATAGAGGTAATCCTACGCCCTGACTTAGAGGAAAGGGTCCCTGCTTGTCGCAAGTGCATACCTGCGCCAACCAGAGACCCCGGATTCTAACACTATTTTAACTAATGTCAGCAATATTGTAACCTCTCCCACTCTGTTGACTAAGCGATTCTTATGTTTTCTTATATGTAACTAGCTATTCATGTGCACACTTGTACTGCCTCTTTTTGAGTCTCCCTGCATGCTCAGCAGTAAATACGGTATATAAGACCTAAGATCTTTGTACTCCTTAGACTGTTTCATTACAGTGGCCTGAGGGTACCTTATTGACGCAGTCTCACTCATGTGAGGTTAATAAACTGTTGTTTTGATATTCCACCTTCCGTGCCAATCTCTATTTATTGGTCTGAGGACTAGTGCGCAAAGAAGGCGAACCCCTAGCACTGGCAGGCCTTGGTGAGGTCTACTTCTACATCACAACTGTGGCATAAAGTAAACTTTACTGCATTTATGCCAATGTGGTCGTAATGCAGTTCCTCCAAACTTACGGCACTACCAAAAGTTCACCTATCAACAGCACATCTCCTACCACCTTCTACGGGCACCTTCATACTCACGTTACGATAAGATTCGGCAAAATCAGAAGCCGTTCCTTTCCTCAGCTGTCCCTCTGAAATATATGTTCTGATTTCCAATGAGACCGCGTCCTCCCTTAATGCCCGTACCCCTTCTTCATCATCGATGCATAATACAGTGGCTTCGTTCGCTCAAGCCAAAGCCGTTCTTCTTTCACGCCACACTCACTGCTTTCCTCACTCGCAACGGTGACAAGCAATCTGACAAACACTCACTTTGCCTGGAACATTTCTAATTTTGTAACAGTACTCCAACATTCCATACACCGAGAAGATGGCGCTCCTTCAATGGCCTCTGCCACCTTTATCTTAGGAGATGCCCCGCTTTCATCAAACCATTGCCCAAGATTCTCATCCCCCTACACTCTAATCTTGCATCTGCCTGGTCTGATAGTCAACCCGCTCCATTGCAAAATGCTAAATGCAATTCTCAAAACCCTGTTGTAGGCCTCATTATCCTCACAGAATACCAGAATGTTGTCCTGGAAATACATCACAATTGATACACCCCTGAAAGGTGATGCACTGCCCTTTGAAAAACAGAAGAAGCTGATACCAGCCCGACCTGCATATGCAGGAACCTACACACTCCTGCGGGCATTATGAAGAATGTAAGCCGCCTAGAATCGGACTGCAGAGACATCTGATGATATGTCGCAGGGTAGAGAAAACCTTACTCCTCTTGATTGTCATCGGTGTATCACCGATGTTGGGTAGAGGGTGTCTGTCCACCCAGATAGCTCTATTCGGGTCCCAGACGTGTGCCGACTTGTGGAACTTCCAAAGATTCTGTGCTGTAGCTGGCACTCACCTCCTTGAAAGGGTCTTCTCGTTGCCAGTAAAAAATCCCTACTTTGACCACAAAAGTGAAAAGATACATTTTTTCAGTACCACGCGACATGGGGTTAGCCTGCCAAGCAACTGACCTGACAGTGCCCCTTACACATTGAAACATTCTATAGAGTGCCAATGTTGGCACAGCATTCTCCGCTAAGTTGAACGGGATGCACCAGAGGACTTGATACGATCAACTATTGCCTAATTAAGTGTTACCTTTAATTTACTGGGCTCCAGGCCCACTGTCCCAGCAACCCAAACTGATTCAAATGCCCTGATAGTTATTTGTCAGCACTTGTGTTCTTCCTGGGAAGAGGTGTGGCGCCGCGGCCAGGGCGACTGAATCTGGTCACGGTTCGATCCCCGGCGGCAGATCAGCCCAGCACCATGTGACTCTGGGCAATAGTTTGCTTAATCTTCCCGAGGGCCCCCAGCGCCTTGACACCTTCGGGTAATTGTTCACGCTCTACAAATGTGGATTATTATTATTCCCGCGTTATGCTCTGATTCCCACTGACGCGGATTGATTACGTCGGTGGGAAGGCTGTGCGCCCTGCCGCCCAGCCCACAGGGGCAGGCTTAGTCCCTGTGATTCCAACATCTGCCTAGCTCTTCCCATTATGCCTTCCATCGCCTTGACGAGTGACACTGGAACAGCGCTATTTAGGCTCCAGCCTTACACGTCACAGATGCTCAAAGTTCATGTGCACCTGAGACTCTATACGGGAGTGCCTTAGCTTTATTGACATAAAAGGAAGCATTTAGCTGCATTCGTGATACGCATTTATTGTAGAAACTCGAGATTCATAACCGTGTGTTGGTTACATTTCATTCTAACTGTGAAGACATGTAACTCTCATTCGCATTTACACCTTGTTTCCTTTTATACTGCACTTATTAACATGCATTGCATATGTAATCATGTACTCATTCATTCACTTGCGTTTATTCTGAAGTTACATGTGCGTATATAATCATATATTCAAAATGTATATTGAAATCATGAACTAAGTTATCTTGACTAAAGGTCTTAACTTTGAGACGTATTGTTGCCAGCCTTGGTGTATTTCTTTTTGCAGGTGTGTTCTCATGATTTCATAACTGGAGAGCTGTTGTATTGATAGTGAGGCCTGAGAATAAAACTCTTGGCAAGGACGTGAAGACCCAAGGCGCAGAAGAGGCCTCCTACTCATCGCGTATCAGGAGCCAGGAGAAGCTCAAGGAAGCAGAGACTGTCCAAGTTCGTGGGTCAGAGAGTTGAAGGATGGTGCCGACACTTACCGTGAGGGGGAGAAGCAATTGGGTGTCTGGCGACGAGGGGAAAGATACAATTGTTCCTGAGACTTCTTGGTTATGATCAGTCTCAAATCATTAGAGTTCAGAGCAGATCCTTTTCGACTGAGGAGTACAGACCCCTCGATTTCCCTTGCAAGTGTGTCGCTTTATGCTCAGCACTTATACATGTTTGTAGAAGACTTCTACTGGAGTCTTCACTCTGCTGACACCTTCCTGCACTGCTGAACTCCTCTGAGACCTTTCCCAGTGCCTCGTGTGCATCTTAAATTTGGAACTTGGATTAGATAACTTTAGAATCTATTCATGTTTAGGAGGGAGGATCGGAGTTTCTTTGAGGAACACCAATTTCGATTTCTCACTATCCATATTGCTGGGACTGCGTTCATTGCATGCCTTATGCTGTTGAATCTGAATCTCTTCCGAAGTTTCAGCTTGCCAGTTGTAATTCTGTACCTCTATAATAGGTTTTTGATTTGCATATATATTGGATTGATTATTAACTTGTAAAAAACCCACCGAACGTCATTTGCCGATTCCTGGTCCTCTTTCTGAGGCCAAATGGGCTTGACGGAAGGTGAATTGTCTTATTAATGCTGACTCCCTTAGCCTCTCAGTCAAATAAATGATTAATCCGATGAGAAATGGTAATCACTTTCATGCACGTCGGCAACACAGATACATAGGGGTTGCATTGAGGGGGCCTGGCCGGTTGGCCGGGAGCAAGATGTGTCATTGAGGTGAGTGAGATGTGAAAACTTCGCTGGTCAGGTTGGCCCAAATTGTATGGGAGAACATGGCAGGCCCCTCCCCTCACGTCTGTATGTAGCCAAAGGAATTCATTGTCCACAGAACCCTCAGAACCAAACACATCACCCCTCTTCCCAACTTGCACAGGTATCGGATTCTAGCAAACCTGGCGAGAAGCAGTAAGAGATGGAAGGGGTGGGGAAGGGAAGAGGGTGGAGAAAGGCAAGCCAGGACTAGACTCAGAGGACCACTTCATCCCACCCCTTAAAGCTCTCTATTACAGCTGCCAAGACTCCTCACCCCTCCTCACCCTCAATGATTGAAGCCAACAAGGGAGCCCTGGGCAGGGTTTGGCTCACCTACCAATGAAGATGACTTGCCATAGGACATCTTGGGGTATTCAGAGATTATTTTATCAACTAAGCCTGCCCCTCGAGAAGCTTTCAGGGGTGAATCTGATTAATACTCACAAATAGTTAACTATGAGTGCGTGAGAGAAGTGCATGCTCCAATCGAGTCCCAACCACACATGGCCTCAAACTCAACTTTGAATCAGAGTCGCAGTCTCACAGAGATCCGCCGACCTCGATGAGGTTCAAATGCTAGAAATTGCCAAGCTGGCAGAGGAACTAAATGCAACCAGACACAAGCTAGAGTTGCTGTAACACGGAACCTGTTAGGCGTTCTGCAAGGTCAATAGCTTCTAAGACAAGGAGGTAACAGTCCATTACTGAAGAGCAAACAACTTCCATTCCTTATTCTAGAGGGAATGATGGGCCCAATGGAAGCAACGCTGAATGAACTGTTGAGCAAAATGCCCCCGGTCTCTTAAAGACTTCATCTAATGGGCAAACGCCCAAAGTACCAGTGTAGGATGTCAGAGCACTTTTCATCAAACACACATTACACAGAGACAATCAACCATATGTGTGTAAATCAGTGTATAGGAAATGTTACATAAGCCAGAAGACTACAAGGCACGTCACATATCATCCATATTGGTAGACAGTATAGTTTAAGAATGCTTGGTCTGAAGAAGCACAAACTCAGAATTTAAAACATAACCCCATGGTTGGGGTTACATTTAACAATAAGTTGTGTTTTTTAAAACCAAAATGAACCCTTTTTGAACATTAGAATAAGGAAAGACGTTGGAAAAAATCATAATGCTCCAATATATACCTTGCAGTTTGCATGCAGCAGCAGGTGCTTTTTAAACCATAGAATACTTCCTAGCAGGGAGCCCCCTCAGAGTCAGCACCTGGGGCGGTGGCACCGGTCGCACCGCCCTAGAGCCGGCCCTGAGTAAGTCACCTCTCTAGCAGGGTGCACGAGCCCTCAGGTGAGGGTACAGTGGTTGGAGCCCTGTACCCCACAGTGTCTAAGTCCCTTCTTAGACATTGTAAGTGCGGTGAAGCCATAAAGACTATATGGCCTGGGAGTTGGTCATTATGAACTCCACAGCTCCATAATGGCTTTTCTCAAATCTGGGCAGATTGGTAGCAAACGTCTCAGCACAATAAACCCACACTGATGCCAGTGTGGGATTTAATGTAAACTGCATGCAGAGGGCATCTCAGAGATGCCCCCTGAACATGACCAGCCATGCTGTGGTTAATGAATGACTGTCCGCCATGCACCACCACCAGGCAGGTTTCTGGACCCCGTGGTAGAGAGATTCCACTCTCTGGGCCAGAGACGGCACCAACCTGGGCAGAGGTGTCATACCTCCTCCCCCAGAATAGGCTGGGTCCATGAAGGGAAAGCTTCAAAGGCCTGCTACCTTTGGAAGCTGTCCCTGCCTTTTGCTTCCCCCAGAAACTGGCTCCCACCAGTTCTGGCCCCCACTTTGGACGGGAGAATCGGCGGGAATGCCAAGCTAAGAAGAGAGGTGTGCCCACTTTTGCCAACCCCACCCATCAGGTGTGGGTGGCGAGGTGAAACACGCATCTTATTCCCCTCCATCATGAGGATGAGGCAACTCAGCCAATTAGGGAGAGGGTCATGCCCCCTCCCACTGGAGGGTGGTAGAATAGGGGGTGTACCCACCCCAAGGAAGGGACTCATTGCACCTTTATCTCGCATTTAGGTGCAACCCTGAACCTTGCATCCTCAGATTTGAGGTAGAAAGGACAGAAGCTGAGTGCTGACCCAAAAAGAAGAGGACAACTACTGCTTTGGCCCAGCGCTACCGGCCAGTCTGCATCAGACCTGCCTACAGCAAAGACACCGGAGTGTCCAGCAGCCCCCCAGAGCCAGAGGACCTGCCCTACACTCACCTTACGGACCTTAAGCACCGGATTTGCTCAACAAAGACTCCAAGACCAGAATCCAGATTCCGGTGACTCAGCGATTCTGCACCACTCTGCACCCGACGCCCACAGCCCGAGTTCGAGTGGTCCAACACCACGAGGTTCGCTCCCCAGTGATCCTTATTTGTGATCTGGTGATCCCCGATCTCCTTCAAGCTTCAAGAAGACACGTGCAGTCTCAGCCTGAAGGGTCCCCTGAACCGCGACTGAAGCTGGTAAGAAAACCCTACGCCAGAAGAAACCCCTGTACCTCGCGGCTCTGAGTGGTCCACACGACAGTGTCTAGGCATCCCCCAAGATCCCAATTAACCACTCTAGCCAGTGGCCATCTTCATAAAGTCTCCCTGCCCGAGCCTGCAGCAACTTCACCAAACCAAGGTTCTCCATTGAAAAGCAAAGGGTCCCCAACATCTTTTTGGCCCCTGAACCCTGCCACCCCAGTGCCGCTGGTGTTGCAGCTCCTGCACTGGTCGTTGGCCCCTGCAGTGCTGACCTTGCTCCCACTCCCGAGTGGCCTGCACATCCTAACCGAAGGCCCCCTTAGCCCCATTGGCAAACATTGGGCCCCTGCACTCTGCAATCGGCCGCCCCAGTGCCGCTGGTGGTGGAACTCAAGTGCCCATCTAGACCTTGTGAAACCTTGGTCCTAACTCCCAAAACTCCCACTCGTGAGTCGTGTACTTCCCTGAGAAACCACTAACAATTATTCTCCCATAGGATCCCACATTATGATATTTTTTGCCTAAAATACTCGAAGTGTTGAACTGATGTTGGGATGGGGAAAAGAGAGCTGAAACTACAAAGTTTAAAAAGTCTTACTTAGCTTGTATTGGGAGATACTAAGGTGTGGTATCTAGGCGTATCACCCCAGTACTCAAAGTAATCCAAAAGTAACTAAAAAGTATTCTGAAAGTAATTACTGTGTAATACAAACTGCATTTTAACGTGATACAAACCTGTAACAACTACAAATTCATCCTCAATTGTATTTCTGTGGAAAGGTTTACCCCTGAAGGTATATTTTGCCAACCTGTGCCAGGGAGAGGATGTAGCCTAACGATTAGGGCGGTGGACTTCAAATCTGGGGAACCGGGCTTGAGTCTCGGCAACGATGCTCAACATCGTGTGATTCTGGGCAAATCATTTAATCTCACTATGCCTAACAAAAAAGAATGTGTCCTGATGTAACGCACTGGTGCTCATGTAAAGCGCTCTCATACCTGATTTCGGGTCACGTTTGCGCTATATAAAACTTCGAGAAGAAAAAAAAATTGCTGCTTGGTTCTAGAAATAAAATACAAGTATACCTTTTTATACTTACCCAATCCGTCTGGACTCAGTCTCTGAAAGTGTGCATCAGACTTGAATGAGTGAATACAATGAATGCTTAACTCACCCTCTTGAAAACGGCTCGACCACACGACCACAAAGAGAGCTGTTAGTACTTACCTAATTTAGCCTCTGCTATACCTCTGGGGACTCCCTGAACTCTCTACACACTATACCATACTTTGGTATAGTATATACAGAGCCAGCTTCAAACATTTACCCTGTCCTTACTTTTATGATTTAATTTTCATTCCCTTTTTGCACTTTCCTTCTTTTCTCTCTTGTATCTCATTGTTATTGTTATACGGAATCTTATAATCTGACAAACTAAAATCAAAACTTAGGTCAACACTAGAGGGCTCATTACGATGGTGGTGGCGGGCCCTCCGCCATCGGACAGCGATTTTCCCCCGCCAAACTAGGATGATGTGGGGAATCTGACCGTGACCGTGGCGGGCGCAAAGACCACCTGCCATGGATCCGCCACAGGCAATCATTCCGATTGCCTGGTGAAGCGGTCAGCATCTGTAAAATGGTGGTGGTGCCCAGCAGGCACTGTGCCCATATTACAATGCTGCATTCGTGCCAGCCAGTGTATGGGGGTGAAACCGCCATTCACAGGCTGGAATGGCTGTTTAGCCTTGCGGCGGGTGCTGCAGCCAGTAGCACCCACCGCAGTGTTAAATGGCTGGGATGTGACCGCCATGGTGGTGGTCGCATCGTAATCTGTGGTGCAGGAGCACCGCCTTACAGGTGGGCGGTCCCAGTCACCGCAACGATGGCGAGCGGACTCGTAATGACCGCCTAGGTTCCTTTCCTTCCGAGGAGGACTAATAAGGTCTGTCTTTAGGGACCTCGGGAGATAGAGGTTTCTCTGTGTGATGTTTATGATATAGCTAGCAGCAGGCGGAGTATTCTATATCTGGAAACGCTGAAGTCGTAGCAATGACCCTCTTTCCTTCCTGTGTTTGAGGTAAGGGGGAAAGGGATGTTGGCTATTTCCAACGTAACTATCAGGATTTTGTTGCAGTGGTAGGAGGCTAAGGTATTATAATGAGGGTAGACAGGGCACACCCTGTGGAAAGTTTTGTGTGCTCCTAAAGAGTTTGATGTCTGAAGTTTTAATTTTAGGAACAATGGTTTTGTGTTCTCCATAATTTGCTTGTTTGCTTCACTGACACATGTAAGTTTAAAGAGGTTGGCAGCCTCCAGTGCCTCCCTGAGGCTCGGATGGTTTTCCATCTTGTTTATGTCACTTTACAATGACTTAAGTTTTTCTTGGCTCTCTTCAGTACTGAGGAGATGAGAGCTAGCTTATGGATTAACCTCGGGATCAGATTGGAACCCGTTGGCATCTTTGTCTGTGAGTGAATGATAGTGAATGAGACTGAGTGACAGCGACTGAGTGTTAGTGTGTTTGAGAGTGTCAGCGAGAGTGAAAGTGAGTGAGAATCAGTGACAGAGTGTGAGTGTGAATAAGTGGAAGTGATTGCAAGGGAGTGAGAGAATGAGTGTGAGTGAGTTAGGAGTCAGTGAGGGGAGATTGTGAGAGAGAGAGAAGTGAAGTTAGTTAGGGGTGTACCTATCATTGCTGCAGTAGGTGCAGTTTCATCATGGACCAGAGACGTTGTGCGTAAAAGTGAAAGGGTGTGCGTGAGTGTGTTTGTGAGGGAGAACCGGAGATTTTTAGTGTGTTTGTGAGTGACAATGAGTAGCAGTGAGTATAAAGAAGCAAGAGAGTGCGAGTGAGTTAGAATGAGTGGGTTGGCGGGTCACTGAAAGAGGGAGTGAGTGTAAGTGAGTGTGCGAGTGCGTGAGTGTGTTTGTTTGCATGTTTTGTGCTCGTGAGTCTGCCGCTGAACTTGGAATACATGAGATAACTCTTGGCTGATGAGGGCACCCAGGGTAACATGCTGCCGCTGGCATATTGGAGGCCATTATGGGCATAAGGGAGGGCACACCTCACAAAATGCAGATCACGACATATGAGAAGTACTACTTGGCATATGAGGGCACCTGTGGCAACATGCGAGGCTGGCACATTGTCTCCAGGCAGCAGGGGACATCTAAGGTAAAATGCTGTGCTGGCATCCTGCACATACTTATGGGTCTCAGCCAGGGCAGCGGTGGCATATTGGGCGCGGCGGGTCTGGTTGAAGGAAGCAAATAATGAAAGAATACTGGCCCTGATATAGTGAGGTCATTTGTGGCAAATGAGTCACTAGGGGTATATGAGTAGCATAAATGGAAACACTATGGCACTGGCATACTGTATGCAATTCTATGCATAAGGGCGCACCCATGGCAAAGTGCAGGCACTGGCGCATATAACATATATGGGGCCATATTATCAAAGAACGGCGATAACATTATCGCCGCTTTAGCGGCAGGAATCTGCCGCTAAAGCGGCGATAATGGGCTTGACAATATGCCCTGGAGAATTCCCATAGAAGCCCATGTTCTGGTGTGAACATGGGCTTCTATGGGAATTCACAAGGGCATATTATCAAGCACTTTACTTTAGTATGAAGCAGAGAGTTTTGGGAGTGGAGAAGAGAGTCCTGTCCTGGTCAGTGGTGAGTCATTTTAAGGAGGCACCGCTTATCTAACTCCTGCTTATGGTTGAGTGAGTCGTTGTGCAGTGAGTCAGCCTGTGTGTGGGGAGGTGTGTTGGACCTGGGCGTTGGTTGCCTGAGGGTGACTGTTTTAAGGTCAGCCTTCATTCATGCTAGCTCTATGCTGTCTGGTTTCATTCTTGAGATGTGTGAGTGATAAAGACGAAAGACTGAAAGATATATTTTTAGTGCACAAGGAATTGCCAACTGATTCCATAGTGTATGTACTAAAACCAAGAAAGTTCTGCCCCCTTGGTGGGTTCATCTCATGCGGGGACAGTAGCTAGAAAGGTAGAGTGCGGTGGCCTCACCTTCTGAGGAGCAGTAGGAAGAATCTTCCATAGGAGATGTAGGGACAGATTTACAGGCCCCTATCACCACAGGAACGTCACTTTTAGCCTTTTGGCCCTATTTACAAGGCAGCGTTAAGCCATTAACGTGCCTTCAGGGGCATAACACAGGCCCCCGCATCCCCCGCAGGGCGGGGGGCCCCCTCCACAAAATACTCTGTCCTGAATGCTCCTGATTGAGCTCGGAGGGGGTCCCTCCACTTACCTTGTAGGGGGGCCCCCTAAAGTTTTGTTACGCCACTGGCTGCCTTATAAATAAGGGTTTCCTTCCTCCACATTAACAATTAATAAAAAAATGACATTTTGCAACTTCTTTGTGTCCTGCGTAAAGCAGCCCCCACTGACGTTACAAAGCGCCATTACTGATTGTTGATGTGCAGGAAGGGACACCTCCCCTCAACTCAAACACCCTTGCACTATGGTGCAAGCGTGTATGCGTTGGCGCTAGGCTGCTAAAGTTAGCGCCACAGCAGGTGTAAACGCAGGGCTGCACCGTATCCTTGTGAATATGGTGCAGCCCTGCGTTTCAGAAGTAGCGGAGCGTGGCATTAACCCAAGGAGGCCAACGGCAGGCTACGTCACTTCTCTAGTAAATATGCCCCGTAGTTTTCCAGGAAAAGTCCTTTGTTGAACCAGAAACCAAGACTGACGGCCATACTACAGGGAGAGGACGACATTCTATAGATTATGGTGCCACAGATTAACACCTCAGATTCATGAGAATTGAGTTTTAACCTGTAAATAAGCATCCAAGGCTGGGTGGTAAGATAGGGGTGGAGAAGAGGGAGCAGTGGCGTAACGATAATTGAGGGGGCCCCCCTGCAAGGTACTTTGAGGGGGCCCCTCCGGACTCTATCAGGAGCTCCCCGGCCGATGTGCCGTGCTGAGGGGGCCCCCTGGAGATTGGGGCCCACCCACACTGCGGGGGATGCGGGGGCCTGTGTTATACCCCTGAGAGTGAGCTACAGGCATCATAGTCAGCGGAGAAGGTAGACGTGACTCCGTTCTTTACGTCTCTAGTTATATCTGGAGCATTTAGAGCCTTCGGGGGATTCAAGAATGTGGGGAAGATATGGGGTTGATATACAAGGGCGGGGTCGTGAGCTTCCCATTTTAATACAAGCTGATCAGTAGCTCACATTTCTGGTTATGGTAAACTGAGATACAAAGGACCTCGTATACAATCTGTTGTCATCGGACAGCGCTGCAAGCCTTCCTGCTGCCCTACGGCAAACGAAAAGGGCGGGAATGACCCGTGTCCACCACATATGGCACAATCCTGTCCTCTTTCCCTGCACTGACGATCAATTGACGGCCATGCGTCAACGCAGGCATCCTGGCCCCATGGTGCGAGGGTGCCTGCGTTGTAGGGATGATTCTTTTTGTGCAGGAAGGGACACCTTCCTGCACAAAAACAATCAATGGCGGCGATTTCCTCTTTCTATGTGTGCTGCCGCATAGAAAGAGGAAAGACAAGGACAAATAAAAAATGTTCTCCCTGTTGCGCCTTTCCTCTACCTCCTCTGAGGAGGAGTAGGCTTTTGGCACATTCCCAGGCTTACAACTTGCGAACATGCCATGTCACGGGTGTTACTTGGGACCAGCCACCGTAACACCCATGGCACGCCCCTCCATTGTACTGTGAGGCAATGCAGCGAATTGTGCTGCGTTGCATCACACCATATCGACAAGGTGATGAAAAGCCACGCAGGGTGGCTTTACGTGGCCTTGTAGTAGTAGTAAGTAGTAATAATCTTTATTCGGTTATAGTAATTAATAACCATAAAAGTTCATAAAAAACATGAAAAGAGAAACAGAAACATAAGACTTTTTTCCAGTGCGCAAACTGAATCAAGTATGTTACGTTACATTTCAATGCGTTACGTACAGTACTGCACCAAACTGGATAAAACAGAATTAAATTCATCCAAGATTTACTCTATGCTTAAAAATACACTTTAAAAAGGTGCTGACGGTTTTTGTAATTAAAACATTATTCAGAAATTGTAAGTAGAGCATAGCTGGGCGGCATCTTCTAATACCAAGGGCTCTCAACAAGGGTGTTAACCATAGCTTACGATGTGCAGAGTAATACTTGCAAAACAAAACAGTGTGTATTGTTGATTGTTCTGATAATTCATCACAAGGACATAACGTTAAGGAGTCGTCCCAATTATTTCTTCTGGGGAAGGCTACAAGCCTATGGAAAGAATTCAATCTGAAGCGTACCAGAAGAAAACGCTCAAATTGTGGCTCTACGTGGATCAAGTATGGTTCCATATCCAAGGTAGTCATTACTGCCAAGGAATGTTGGACAGATGGTTTGTTTATTTCCCTGCTTAACCGCAGTTCTTCCATGTGGGACAAGGCTTTTTTTTTTAGATCTTTCTTTGAGATCTCAATGATTGATTCAGGGTTTGAGTAATAATTGTCTAGTCCCAGGTCTGCAAGGAGATTTTTCACATATGTTAACCATTCGATTTTTTTCGCATGATCCAGAGACATACAATCTGCTACAATCTCTTTCGTAAGTGAGTTTTTTGATGCTGTCCAGATACGGCGCCACAACAGGAGAGGTTGGATTTTTGCCAGGTCCTCAATATGAGGCAACCCAAGCTCTGCATGACAGCCAAGAGTAGACACGCGCTTGGGTGCCATCAAGATGAATCTCAGGAACGTATTTTCTGCTATCTGTAGTGGAGTTGTGTTTTTGTGCCCCCATAACCCCGCCCCGTAAAGTGCAGTGGAATGGCATTTAGCTTTATAGATGCGGAGAAGCTCCGCTGGTGGTCTCTTTCCCAGTTTCTGAGAGAATTTTATAAGGGCAATTATTGCTCGCAAAAGTTGATGTTTGCGAGCATCGATTGCCGCTTTCCAATTGAGTTTATCATCTATCATTATCCCAAGATAAGAATATTGGGAAGTCAATTCCAGCTTCCCATTATCTAGGGATATGGACCTTCCCTCTTTCTGTCCCTTGCCTGCCACCATTACGTATGTTTTTTTATGTTTATTTTAAGATCCAAACTGTCCATAAAGCTAGCATACCTTTTTAGTCCTTTTTGTAGCTCTCGCGGGGTACGTGCCAGAATGACTGCGTCATCCGCATAGAGGAGTGCGGGGATTTGGCGGTTTTTTATTCGAGGGAGGTCCTGACACCCCCTCAACATCTCAACCTCAAGGCCATTGGTGTAGAGAGAGAACAAGAAGGGGGCCAGGACACAACCCTGCCTAACACCCCGCTCCACCTTGAAAGATTCTGATAATTCCCCCTGTGTTCCGAAGCGAACCCTGGCAGAGGCATTAGAATATAACGCGCGAAGGAGGTCTACAAGAATTGGGTCTATGCCTATGTCCATGAGGACTGTCCAGAGCTTTGAGTGGGAAACACAGTCAAAAGCTGCGGACAAGTCGACATAGACCATGTAGAGTTTTCCTTGCTTAGCAGATACATATTTTCCCATGATTAATGATAGGTTCAGTGCCTGCTCGGTAGTTCCAAAACCCTCCCGGAAACCATACTGAATATCGGATAGTATCCTATGGTCATCCACCCATTCCTGTAAACGCTGGAGAACCACTCTGCCTAGTACTTTTCCAAGCGAATCCAGTAACGAGATTGGACGGTAACAGGACACCTCCTCCCTGTTTCCCTTCTTAAAAATAGGGACCATAATCGAGTGTGTCCAGGTTTCCATTAGTCCGCACTTCATTGCGGCGTCAAGCACCCTCTTTAAAATTGGGGCCCACAAGTCTAAGTTAAATTTAAAAAAATCGACTGGTACGACGTCGGGGCCTGGAGCTTTTCTACATTTGCTCATTTTAACCGCATTTATTACTTCGGTGATTTCGAAGTTCATAGATATAGGGAATGGATTACCTTGTGGGCTTCGGTTATTCCCTTCTAATAAAGCGGCTTCTGGTGGTTTGCCAAAAACTTTGGCAAAGTGGTTTACCCATGCTGGACCCTCGATTGCTACTTCTATTGTAGGCTGATCGCTAGCGTCTACCAGAAAGGGGGTCTTTACCACCTTCCAAAACTGCTCGCTGTTTTTGTTCCGTGAACTTTCAATTAATTGATCCCAGAGTGTTTTTTTTAATTCCTGTTTTCTTGTTTTACAGGCTGATCTATAGGATCTTCTTAGGTGGCGGATTTCCTCTTTATTTCTTACAGGATTAGTCAGGGATTTTTTTAAGGCTTTATGAGCCGCGGTGCAATCTCGGTTGAACCATCCTTTTTTCTCCCCCTTACTCCGTTTCCTATTGCTTTTTAGGGAGTCATTAACTTTCTCCAGTATTATATTGAAGTTTTTCAAAACTTCCTCCTCATCTACGTCATCATCTAGGCAGTTCATTATGGCAGGGAACACCGCAGATACTACTTTATTTGTCAGGTCTAGTGGGTCTATCTTACCCCATCCTATGGCGTAGCCATTCATTTTTGTTAAGGTTAAATTGTTCTGTGCGAGTGCGGTCATCAACCGATGTGAGGTTAGTTGGCCCAGATCCATTGCTAAATCAAAGGTCAGTGCGACATGATCACTTAAGGTATTGGGAATTAATCTGAATCTCTGCGCCTTAACAACAAGGATCGCTGAGATCAGTATATAGTCAATCGTTGACTCCCAGCCCCTACCCACATACGTTGGCTGTAATTGCCCGCTAGAACTATCAGTTCTATTTAATATAACCAAGCCTAGTTCTGACAGGAGTTCATTTAAGGAATCACCTGCCCTAGAATGGCTAAAGTGAGTAATATGGGTTTCTGTTTCCTCCACTATGCCACAGACCTTAATATTTTTCACGGTGCATGGGTGAAGATTAAAATCGCCCCCCCAAATGATACCTGGGGCATCTAGCCCTTGCGATTCTTTTTGTAGAGAGAAAAGTTTATTACGAAGTGCCCCAAAGGTATTTATTCTCTCAAAGTCGGACAGGTTATCATAGGTGTTAACCAGGAAGATAGTCTTTTTCTTTTGAAACTGTAGTCTCAAGATCTGATAGTTTGGCTGTAGACTAAGTGCCGAAACTTCTAATCCTGGTATAGTATTTTTTATATATATTGTTAAACCACCCTTGGCCCTACAGTGAAGGCTAGCAACTGCCGGAGAGAAGTAAGTTTTGTATCCTGTCAGGTGCATTTCGTTAGTAGTCCATGTCTCCTGCAGGCATATCACATGATATTCCTGGAGAAAGGCCATGGCACTACCATCCGTTATTTTCATACGTAAACCTGCTATGTTCCAGGACATAATTTGGAGTATGATATCCTCCTTTCTAGGGTCACGTAGATTATTTATGCTGACTATCTCTTCTATGGGTGGATTCTCCCGAGCTCTAAGAGCACAGTTCTTCATATACAGAGATCCGCTACAACGGCTGTTCCCCTGGATATCAGTATCGACTCCTTCAATTGGAAGCAAATTAGATAATTGTAGGTAATTGCTGCTTTCAATTTCTTGTGTTACTAGTCCTATGCTTGGGCTGGGTACCGTTTTGGGAGTATTAGCTTCTGCGGGGGTACATTTTTGCAGGGAGGCCTGATCTGGACAGAGTCAATCTGTACTTTCCAAATCAAATAGTGGCAAGAAGTGATTGAAAGTGGGTACATTATAACCCTGATACTGATGGGGGTTCACGTTCTGAAATTGTGAAATGGGCCTCTGATAATGATAGTAATCATTGTTCTGGGGTCCCCTAAAAAGATGAACATTAGATAAATGATTACGAGGGTATGAACGGGGGAGTTGATAGTCATCATCCCTCCAGCCTATAAGGGAGTCTTTTACGGGGTGCGGTTTTAATTGGGAGGTCAATTCTCGTGGGTAAAAATAATTCACATAATGTGTGAGAATGCCATGCCCCCCTCTGGCTTCATACCAGTCCCCGATGCATCTAACTGCTCTGTGATCCCTGAAATTTATGATTATAACATCCCCCTTCCTATCTTTTGGTCTTGTTCCCACCCAAGACGTGCGTCTTACCATTAAGATTTCTCCGTTTATGTGTGCTGGAAGGGGTCTATTTTGTTTGAGCCAGTAGATGATTTTATTTCTTAGGGCATGTTGGTCCTCCCTTATTCCATCTGCCAATTCTGGTACCCCAGTCATAATAATTGTATATGGGGCTGATTCTGGGGGAAGGTCAACTCTTCTACCTGGGATAATGGGAGGAGACTGGATTGCTCGCTCACCATTTCCATTTTCCTGTCTGTTTTTTCCAGGTGAGTTATTAATGGCCATAGGAGATTTTTTTTTTTCTATTTTTCCAACACTCCCAGGCCGCTCGGGTTTAGTGTTATCAGCCACCTTCGTTACTTTTCTCTGTTCTTTTCCAATTGTGGGGAAAGTAGTACTACGTTTGTCTATGATACCTTTAGATGACTTTGCCAGGGCTTTTTTACCCGACATATTATTTGTTTTTGTTGAAATGCCACTGGTTGAAGGTTGTTCTGAGGGTTGTGTAAAAGGGGCGACTAGATCGACCATATTGTTTTTTTTCTGAGCCCTAATTAATTCGTTTAAACCAGATTATTCTCTTGCTGTTGCTTACCCAGGTCGTCCAAATGTAGGGATATTAGTCTGGTTCTTTCTAATAAAGGAAGTAATAAAGACTTTACCATGGTCTCCAACTTAGTAAGTAATTCGCCCACCAGATCCTGACCAGAAAACAGCCCTGTAGTATTGGTAATTATAGGCAAATTAGTTGTTTCCAAAGATTCTAAAGATATCGGCATTTGAGATTGAGATTTAGATTTTTGTTTCTCCTTATTTGACAAAGATGGCATAATGGGATAAATCTTGTCTCTTTCTTGCATTTAGCCTAGACTCAGAAGATTCTATAATCAGTGAGGAGGATATATCCAAATTCGGCGAGTCTGATAGCCCAGAGATGGTTGTGCTAAATGTATGTTCACGAGGGGGAATCACGGAGGAATAAACACTCTCAAAATCCTTTGCCTCCCTTTCAATGGTAAAAAGGGAACTGGGATTACCTGTGTCCTTTGCTACCGCCCCTGGGGAAGGTACATTCCCAATTCTACCCAAGGAAGATCGTTTACCAGTTAGCAAGTCAAGTGAAAGGCGCTTCTCTGTTTCCGCTATTTCTTTTTCCAAAACTGTAGACACACGTTTAAAAAAGTGATCAATAGTACCCGTTACCGGGCCTTTAGAGGTATTGACTAATAGGGTGCGGGATTTCCCTCCGTCTGAAGGCATGTTTCTAAACAGGTATGTGGGGACAAGACAGTTATGAGATGGAAACAGTCACCGTATATAGTGGATATGATGCCAGCGGGAGGACACGGGATTGCCAAGTATGAAGAGTTAGAGGGGTGGCCCGCCCCGTCCTCAGTCGTCCTCGGACGGCCACAGACGGCCCGCCCTTTGCCCGGGCTTCGCCCCGGGCGCTCCCGCGCGCTCATGCGCAGCGGGGACAGTGGCCAGCAATAAGCTGTGGCGTGGGCGGGGCAGGCAGGGAGAGCGACCCAGGTGTTGCGGGTCTGGACCTCACGCAGGGACTCCTGGTACACTGAGTCCCTGCGGGTCAGCTCGCAGCCCTGTGGTCCCGTTCGCGCGCACACAGTCACAACAGCTGCACCACTGTTCGTTCACAGAAAGCAAGCAGGCAGGCCCAGCAGCAGTTGAAGAGGCCCAGCAAAGGTCGAGGAGGCAGAGGGAACGAAGCGGGACCCGCGAAGCGGGTCCGGCGAGGGGTAACGGCAAAGAGGTATGTCCAGGAAAAGATCACCACTCGTTGCAAGCAGGACAATGATGGCGATCCCAGCGATTTTCACCGGGGTATGTGCATTTATTAGCTGTGGCGTGGGAGGGGCAGGCAGGGAGAGCGACCCAGGTGTTGCGAGTCTGGATCTCACGCAGGGACTCCTGGTACACTGAGTCCCTGCGGGTCAGCTAGCAGCCCTGTGGTCCCGTTCGCGCGCACACAGTCACAACAGCTGCACCACTGTTCGTTCACAGAAAGCAAGCAGGCAGGCCCAGCAGCAGTTGAAGAGGCCCAGCAAAGGTCGAGGAGGCAGAGGGAACGAAGCGGGACCCGCGAAGCGGGTCCGACGAGGGGTAACGGCAAAGAGGTATGTCCAGGAAAAGATCTCCACTCGTTGCAAGCAGGACAATGATGGCGATCCCCGTGGCCTTGTAGATATGGCTAAGATATGGCTCTTCCATAAGTGATTATTGTGCTCTTTGAAGGAAAGGCCTGGTGTCGGAGCTTAGCTCACTCACTGAGATTTGGAGGGTGAATCTCAAATTTACCAACTGAAAAGCAGTGGGCTGCAGGGTGGTGGGTCAGATGGCCAAGTTTCAGGATTGAGTGTTTCTGTGGGGAACAGGTTAGTACTGATCTGCATTAGGTGGGTGTCTGTCTAGAGTGACAAAGTGAGCGTAAAACGATGGATTGGAATGCTACCCTGAGTGATAGCTACTGGTTAGACTATTTGCAAGCATTCATCTCATCACCTCTTGGGTGTTTGATGCCAGGCTGATGCCAGGCGTATGCCAGGCGTATGCCTGAGGACCTGAGACTGGTGCAGCTTTCCAAACCTACGACTGACAATGTTTGTGAATTCAAAACATGACTACATTTGAACACATTCTAGGAGGGCTTCTATGAGTGCAGATTGATTCCTTTTTTTTAACCAGTCACAATTTATATTTAGTAAAGCATACAAAACTAAACAAGTTAAAAGTTAAACAGACATAACAGACCAGAGTCAGGGCCCCCAAGCCCCACTATGAAGCCAAGAGTGCATTTATTGGGGGGTGTCACACCCCAAACACTGCCTGAAGCTAGGTCCTGCCTGGTGTATCCATCGAGGAGTCTGTGCCTTTCATAAAAGAGAATGAATCCGCTAAACAGAACCCTGCCTGACACAAGGGGGCTTGCCACTGATATTGGTTTGGTACCCTGGGCTCAGTGTTTGCACCTGAGGGCAGGTTTGCACCCGAGGGCAGGTTTGAACCCAAGGGCAGGTTTTCACCTGAGGGCAGGTTTGCACCCGAGGTCAGGTTTGAACCCGAGGGCAGGTTTGCACCCGAGGGCAGGTTTGCACCCGAGGGCAGGTTTGAACCCGAGGGCAGGTTTGCACCCGAGGGCAGGTTTTGGGCAGGTTTGCACCCGAGGGCAGGTTTACAAAGGCCGAAGTGGGATCTTATATGAAGATGTCTTTGTTTTAGGTTTGGCGTCCATGACAATATTCACATTCAGGCCGAAAAGAGGAAACATTACCGTTGTGCAACATCAGCGGGTCTGTGGAAACACATTTTGGCGTCAAAGCGTTTTTTGGAACAAAATCAACATTTATTTGCACAAACACACTTGAAAGCAGAATCGCTGCTGATGAGAGGAGTGTGTAAAGAACGACGGCTCTAAACCAGGAGAAGGAAGCAAAGCACGCGTGTCTGATGCCTTTGACGTATTGGCGGCTGAACAGGAGTGACCCAAAGGCCCCTTGTGGTGTGTGTGTGTGTCTTGGTGACATGATCTGTGGCAAAGAGCCCTTAGTTGGACCTAAAAAGCACAGTAATGACAGCTGCTGTTCCCTTGGTAACGACGTACATCAGCGGATGGCTCCATCTTTCCTCAGGTCCTGGAAACGCTGTGTGCCTGTGAACGGAGCCCCCTGTTTATGGGCCCCCCGACTGCACCTTCCTGTTATCACTGAGTAACTTACACCCGCAGATCACTTGCATTGGAGCAGTCCTGCACAGGGGGCAGGGGTGGGCATTCGCGCCCAGGGTTCCGGCTACCGGCCGCCTCTGCCCCGGTGTGTCTTGTTCACTTCATGTGTCTATGCATCGGCTTGTGCAGCACCCTAGGTCCAATATGTGTCGAAGGAAGGCAGCTGCCTGAGGTCCAAGAAGTGCCCTGGTGTTGAAGACACTTCATGAGCGTCTCCTGGAAGAAGGGTCACTTTACCAAAGAACGCTGACCGCTCTTGGGAGATTGGTGGCAGCGGCCTAACAAAACCTGAGGGGGCTCCCCTGCAAAGTCCACGGAGGGGACTCCTCCGAGCTCAAGCAGGAGCTCTCCGGCCGAAGTACTGTGCTGAGGGCCCCCCGCACCGTGGGGCTGCGGGGGCCTGTGTCACGCCCCTGGTTGGTGGCGTCACTATACCATCCATTCAGTCCTGATGGAGCGCGGTCTTTGTAATAAAATCTGCCCAATGAAATCCCCCCGTGAGCACGAATTCATTTACTAATGTTTGAAGGGCGATAATCATTAACATATAACGGTATAGTGTACGACGAGGGAAAGTGTGCATAAGGCACGACAACGTGATCCCCTTATTAATGAAATGAGAATAACAAAGAGATTGAATGCAACTGATAGAGTTTACATGTATTTTCTAATGTATATAATTCTGTCTTCCTTACTGCAGAAAATAAACGTCGCGGCAAAAGCATTCTTCGCGAAAGTATAGTGTAGGCTTTTAGAAGTAACTCTCACTTTTGCTTAAATAATTGTGGGCCTTAGAAATGTTAGAGGATGTGCTCACGTGCTCCTGTCCCTCAATGTAGCAAATGATTTCCTTAGAACTTCTGTCCTTTGAATATTTTAATTGCTTCCTTAGAGTGCAGAAATGTAGCTTATTTCTGAATAAAACTTTAGATTTCTTTCCTGTCTAGGCGAGGGTTGCAGAACACATGAATGTAACTGTAACCGAAACTAAAACCCATTTGTAACTAGGTTATTTTCTCTTCCTCCTAAGGAAGTTGTATAATGTTTAGGCAAAGAAGGTTTAGAAATATCAGTTAGGTCATTGTTAGTAGACAGCCACACAGTCATCTTCAACCAAAGAGAAGTTATCCAGAGAAGAAAGAGTTCAAGATTTTAATCGAAGAAAGGAAGTCGCGGTGTATAAGAGTTCTTGTGGGAGAATGCTCTTCGGCTTGTTCACAAGAGTGGTGACCTGTTCTTGCGTTCGTGGTACGCTGAATGGCGTGCTGATTCCCGATTCTCTGGCTGGTGATACCTGCTATTCCTGAGAAACTTCACTAGAGACTTTGCACATCATCGGCTGGTGATGCTGCCCTTGTTAATCCCTAACGGCCGTGGGTTTAGCTTTTCAGACTAATTGCACGCTGTGCATTAGCATTTCCATCGCATCAGTGATTTGTATTACACTGATGTTTTTCTCTCTCTCTCTCTCTCTCTCTCTCTCTCTCACTCCTCTATACCTGATTGTTGCCGATGCCACTAACCTGTTGCAGGGATCACGGCCCAATCCACAGGAGCGAAGAGAAGTTCCCCACACTCCCCAGGCCAGTGCCCGATATACTTACATACTATATACCTAGGAACTGACCCAAAGAGATGTGGGGAGAGACTGCGTAGGTTTGACTATGTCTCAATCCCCCAGCCGGTTCCCTATAGGCAAGTCAACAGTGGAAGTAGGCGGAAGAGAATCTGTGGGGAAAACAACAGAACAACTTTAGCTGAATGCCCTCCCACCTGAAACATACAAGGCAAACTCAGTGCCTGCTCTATAAAGGTAGACAATCTCTTACCGACTAGACATCTCTGAAAGCAGTACAGTAACAGCTAGAAGTCGCAATGTGGCGAGCGCTGGATAGTCTTCCAAGGCTAGAGTCAATAATGTAAATAAAATCTTTACAGGAATCTTGTCACTCATAAACAAAATGGAAGAGAGTCATAGGGTCTCACAAGTAAAAGTTAAAGATCAGGCTGTTAGAAGCATTCAGTGCTGGTAAACACACACTCCCTATCTGTCAGCTTTTGTAGGAAGTCTAGTGTGCACAACATGTACTTCAAAATAATGTATCTAGCTCCGAAAATAAAGACGCGACCTCGCGCTTGTAGGCAAACAATGTTTCCAGTTCAAACACAATGTATCCTGCCCAGAAAATAAAGACGCGTACCTCACGCCAGTAAATAAACAATGTATCCGGTGCAAAAATGCTAACGTGTACCACGCGTTTAAAAATAAAGAACAATGTAGCCAACCTACACTGCAAACGCGTATCTTGCGTCTGAGGAAACAAAGATATCTAACGATGAAAGAAAATTCAAACGTGCATCGCGCGTACGGGAATTCAATGTGTGCAGGGAGGGCAGGTCTTTTACGCACCGCGTTCTCAAGGGAGGAAAGGTATTTCAAACACGGAAAGATCAGAACGCGGTCACGTAATGGTAGAGATTTAACAGACTGTGTGCGAAAGGAGCACATAAGCATACAGAATACAAAAATACCTAACCTGAGGTGTGACTGTCCGCGTCGTCGGGTTAGTAGTCAGGTGTGGGCTTCTTGGTGTCTATCTGAAGGTCGAGATGCAAATAGGTTCTAAAACAGATTCTAATGAAAGTGATACCTAGAAAAAGGCACACAGTTCCTCAGAGCTCAGCAAACAGTTAGGGAACAAGGAAGTTGAGTGGAGGAGAAGGGAGGGGCGTGGAGTCAGGTTCAGGAATTCAAAAGCCAAGCACCTGTTCCCTTGATTGGTTTGCATTTAAAGGTAGGGAGCGTGTTCAAAGTCCGCCTCCACAATATGTAAGGGACTCTCTATAAAGTGTCTTACTCTTTATAAAACAGGCACCTGAACAACCTAGGATTGCCAGCTAACTGTACAAGAAGCCAGAGGTCTAACAGTTATCCCACCCAAAGGTCTATTCACTGGTCGGGGTTTTGAAGGGTAGAGAGCATGGAATCTATGGACTAGAGTAGGGGCATGTATGGTTTCTGCAGGTTCCTAAGATCTGTCTTCTGAGGGGTATCCCACCCAATCTATAAGATACTGGAGTTTGCCCTTGTACCTGCGGGAATCTATGATTCTTTTCACTTCGTACTCCATATCCCTATTTACTGAGACAGGAGGAGGAGGACTTTCAGAGTCAAATGAAGGGGTGTGCTTTTTTAGTAAGGAAGCATGGAACACTGGGTGGATGCGCATTTCTGGTGGTAACTCTAGTCTCAATGTAACAGGAGTTATAACCTTGGTAATGGTATAAGGCCCTATATAGCGGGGTTGTAGCTTACGGGGTCATCTAATCTTAGATTCCTAGTAGCTAACCACACCTTGTCGCCTACTTTATATTCTGGAGCAGGACTGCGATGTTTATCGACTTGCTGTTTCATGCTTTCTTTGGCTTTTAGTAACTCACTCTTTGCCTTTTCCCAAGTCTCTAAGAGAAGTGTATGATGTGTCTGAACTGCTGGAATATTAGATAAGTGGGATGGCAAGGGAAAAGGTAAGAATCTGGGGTGGTGTGCTTGAGCACAAAAAAAAGGAGACATTCCTGTAGAAGCGTGCGTAGCATTGTTATATTCAAACTCTGCTAATGGAAGGGCTTGTACCCAGTCAGACGTTACAGTTGACAATAAACAGCTTAGATACTGCTCCAATGTCTGGTTGGTTTTCTCGGTTTGTCCATCTGTTTGTGGATGGTACGCAGTGGACAGTCTATGATCTATGCCCAAGGAAGCACACAAACCCTGCCAGAACCGAGAAACAAATTGTACTCCTCTATCATTTATAAGTATAGAGGGAAGACCATTTAAATGAACGATTTGTTCTATGAAAGTCTGTGTCAACTCTTTGGCTAAAGGTAGCTTCTTCAAGGGAATAAAGTGGGACAACTTAGTGAACAGATCTACAACTACCAATATGGTGGTGTAACCTTGCGTTCGAGGAAGATCCGTGATAAAGTCCATACTGATTGTATGCCACGGAATTGAAGGTACGGTGATAGGTTGTAACAGTCCGGCAGGAGCAAGGTGTAAGGACTTTTGTCTAGCACAAACTGGACAAGAGGAGACATAAGCCAGTATATCTTTATTCATTCCTCTCCACCAAAACCATCGTTGACAGGTTTGCACGTTTTTTTCACCACCTGGGTGCCCAGCTAAAGAGGACGTATGACACATCTGATCACCTGCTGCTGTAAATCTCCTAGTGGCACATACAGTCTATTGTTATGATAGTACAACCCCTCAACTATAGTGTTCAGAGGTTCTTTTGTCCACTCCCGGGGAAGTATAGCAGCATAAGCTGTCATTAACTGCTCCAAAAAGGGTGTCTGATCATGGCCCACTTCACCCAGCCCAATAACCTTCTGACAAGGTATAATTGGAGGGTATTCACTCACTCGGACTTTGCTTTCTGACCCCACCCTGGACAAAGCATCTGCCTTCCTGTGTTGTGCACCTGATTGATAAGTGATAATAAAATCATATTCACTAAAAAACAAGACCCATCTCATCTGTCAGGGAGTGAAGGCCTTTGCGGATTTAAAGAACTGTAGATTCCGATGGTCTGTATAGATAGTAACAGTGTGAGGGGACCCCAAAAGCTAATGCCTTAATTCCTGAAATGCAAGCTTGATTGCTAAAAGTTCTCTTTCCCCTATAGTGGAATTTTGTTCCGCGGGTAGAAGGGTCTTGGAAAAGTACGCCACCGGATGTAAACAGCCAGTGGCTGGATTACGTTGAGATAACAGCCCCCCACTACATATTGAGAAGCATCCGCCTCTACGTAATATGGTTGGGTGTTGTCTGCATGACAAATGATAGGGGAAGAAGTACATTTTTCCTTGAGTCCTGAAAATGACTGTTCTTCTTCAATGGACAAAACAAAGGAGACTCCCTTGCGGAGCAATCAGGTAATAGGTGCAATAAGATCTGCAAAATGATCAATGAATCGCATATAAAAGTTAGCCAACCCTAGGAATGAGTGTACCTCTTTCACATTACGAGGACTGGGCCAATTAACCAAGGCTTCCACCTTCTTGGGATCCATAAGGATGCCCTCAGGTGAAATGACGAATCCTAGGAACTCCACTTTGGTAGTGTGAAAGGTGCTTTTATCGAACTTTGCAAATAACTGATTGTCTTTCAATTTTTGTAGCACCTTTCTAACATGGTCAATATGCTCTTGCTCAGTTTTGGAGAATATTTATGTATCGTCTATATAGATGATCACAAGAAGTTCTAGATACTCCCGCAATATATCAATTATAAAAAATTGAAATGCCGCAGGGGCATTTCAAAGACCGAATGGCATTACACAGTACTCAAATAATCTGAATTTTGTCCTAAATGCTGTTTTCCATTCGTCCCCTTCCTTGATTCAAATCAGGTGATAAGCTCCCTGGAGGTCTAACTTTGTAAAGATCTTAGCCCCCCGCACTTGGTCTAACAGGACTGAGATAAGAGGAAGAGGGTACTTGTTCTTAATGGTGACCTTGTTCAAAGCGCGATAATCTAGGCATGCTCTTAAGTCACCTTCTCGCTTAGGGATGAAGAAGATGGGTGAAGATACAGGAGAGGTAGAATGCCTAATAAAACCTCTTTCTAACATCTCAGCAATATACTTTTGTAAGTATTCTGTTTCTGGTTCAGTCAAGGCATAAACTCGACTCACAGGCAGGTCTGCTCCCGGAATTAAATCTATACGACAATCGTAGCTCCTGTGAGGAAGCAGCTTAATCAAACACTTCTCTAAAGTCTTTATACAGAGGAGGAACTTGTAGGCTATCCTCTGCAGTATCCAGGGCACAACACAGCGAAGTCTCCCATTCTTTGGCTTCTTTATAACATTGTAATAAACAATGAGGGGACTTCAGGGTTATCTTGCGTGTGTTCCAGTCAATATGGGGGTTGTGAATTTGTAACCACGGAACCCCAAGGATAGCCCCAAAATTAGGTGTATCAATCAAATCAAATATGATGGACTCAGAATGACCGTTACTACATACCATGGTCAAAGCAGGGGTATGATACGATATTCAGCCTGAAGACAATTCAGTTCCGTCCACTGCCCTTACCGGTTCTGGTTTGGTCTTAGGCAAAAAAGGAATTCCTAAGGTCTGAGCAAGAGGAATGTCTAGAAAATTCCCAGTGGCTCCGGAATCCAGAAGTATGGACAATGCCTTTCGACGTTGAGTAGAAATTATCAAGGTGACCAAGAGAGTAAAATGTTTAGCTACAGGGGCGGATATGCTTGCTTGATTCTGAGAGACCTGAAAGGCCCAACAAATTGAAGAATCGGTCTCTGTTTTCTTCAAGTTAATTAGTTTTCCGCCCGTTGCGAAGTGCCTTGACAAATGGCTGCTGTCTTAGGAGGGAGGGTAGGCTTTGCGGGACAGGCTCTTGCATAATGCCCTCCCTTGCCGCAGTAAAGGCACAGATTATTCGTCCTTCGCTTTTCTTTTTCTTCAGGAGATAAGGGGGCTCTCATACCCCCTATTTGCATTGGTTCGCTAGTGTCCTTACTTTCTCTGTTATCTTTCCTATCCCCTCTAATTACTAGAAGTCGGGAAGAAGCACTACAAGATTTTTCTCCTTTCCTCTCACTTAATCGATGATTTAACTTTACTACTAAATCAATAAAGGCATGACAGTCTTCAGGAGAGTCTACTATTTGTGAGAGAAGGTCCTTTAAATCATCATTCAAGCCCCTGTAAAGTAGGGAAGTCCTCTTCTCTTCAGGCCATTGTGTCTCGACAATCAACCTATTAAATTCGATGAGGTAGGAGAGAAGAACTTTATAGCCTTGCCTTAGGTTTAATAGCTCATTGTCACTGGCCTGGACATACGTATGTCGGGCAAACAATCTTCACATCCTTTCCTTAAACGCAACAAAATCATACAAAAGAGGGTCATTGTTTTCAACTAAAGGAACAGCCCATTTAGCAGCATTTCCCCCTAAGTAGGAAATTACAAAAGCCACTTTGGCTGCGTCATTAGGGAACGAAGAAGTCTTACATAATAAATGAAGTTGGCACTGATTTATAAACACACTATACTTCTCACTATCCCGATGAAACGTTTCAGGTGCTGCCAACGGCACAGGGTTCTGAGTATGAACTGATACATGGATAGGCTGGGGATTTGTGGTACTCGAAGATACAGGGGGAGTAACAGATGAAGGGGCAGTAAAATGAGCAGGTTGAATATAGGTGCGTTTACTCTGTTGCCCTGTCTCGGTACTGCCAGCATTAGGTGTGGGTGGAAGTCTAACTTGGGCTAATTCAGTGTGTAACCGCTGATTTTCTGCTCTAAGTCTCCCAACCTCACTTTGAAGGTCTATTATGGCTGCAGCCAACTCTTCTACTGAGGGTCGTTGGATGGGAGCATCCATAGTGGAGCTAGCCCCTTCCATATTCATCTTCACTCAGGTGGACTAAATTTGTGGGCTTGGCTTTCTGTTGCCGATGCCACTAACCTGTTGCAGGGATCACGGCCCAATCCACAGGAGCGAAGAGAAGTTCCCCCGACTCAGCAGGCCAGTGCCCGATATACTTACATACTATATACCTAGGAACTGACCCAAGGAGATGTGGGGAGAGACCGCGTAGGTTTGACTATGTCTCAATCCCCCAGTCGGTTCCCTATAGGCAAGTCAACAGTGGAAGTAGGCGGAAGAGAATCTGTGGGGAAAACAACAGAACAACTTTAGCTGAATGCCCTCCCACCTGAAACATACAAGGTAAACTCAGTGCCTGCTCTATAAAGGTAGACAATCTCTTACCGACTGGACATCTCTGAAAGCAGTACAGTAACAGCTAGAAGTCGCAATGTGGCGAGCGCTGGATAGTCTTCCAAGGCTGGAGTCAATAATGCAAATAAAATCTTTACAGGAATCTTGTCACTCATAAAATAAATGGAAGAGAGTCATAGGGTCTCACAAGTCAAAGTTAAAGATCAGGCTGTTAGAAGCATTCAGTGCTGGTAAACACACACTCCCTATCTGTCAGCTTTTGTAGGAAGTCTAGTGTGCACAACATGTACTTCAAAATAATGTATCTAGCTCCGAAAATAAAGACGCGACCTCGCGCTTGTAGGCAAACAATGTTTCCAGTTCAAACACAATGTATCCTGCCCAGAAAATAAAGACGCGTACCTCACGCCAGTAAATAAACAATGTATCCGGTGCAAAAATGCTAACGTGTACCACGCGTTTAAAAATAAAGAACAATGTAGCCAACCTACACTGCAAACGCGTATCTTGCGTCTGAGGAAACAAAGATATCTAACGATGAAAGAAAATTCAAACGTGCATCGCGCGTACGGGAATTCAATGTGTGCAGGGAGGGCAGGTCTTTTACGCACCGCGTTCTCAAGGGAGGAAAGGTATTTCAAACACGGAAAGATCAGAACGCGGTCACGTAATGGTAGAGATTTAACAGACTGTGTGCGAAAGGAGCACATAAGCATACAGAATACAAAAATACCTAACCTGAGGTGTGACTGTCCGCGTCGTCGGGTTAGTAGTCAGGTGTGGGCTTCTTGGTGTCTATCTGAAGGTCGAGATGCAAATAGGTTCTAAAACAGATTCTAATGAAAGTGATACCTAGAAAAAGGCACACAGTTCCTCAGAGCTCAGCAAACAGTTAGGGAACAAGGAAGTTGAGTGGAGGAGAAGGGAGGGGCGTGGAGTCAGGTTCAGGAATTCAAAAGCCAAGCACCTGTTCCCTTGATTGGTTTGCATTTAAAGGTAGGGAGCGTGTTCAAAGTCCGCCTCCACAATATGTAAGGGACTCTCTATAAAGTGTCTTACTCTTTATAAAACAGGCACCTGAACAACCTAGGATTGCCAGCTAACTGTACAAGAAGCCAGAGGTCTAACAGTTATCCCACCCAAAGGTCTATTCACTGGTCGGGGTTTTGAAGGGTAGAGAGCATGGAATCTATGGACTAGAGTAGGGGCATGTATGGTTTCTGCAGGTTCCTAAGATCTGTCTTCTGAGGGGTATCCCACCCAATCTATAAGATACTGGAGTTTGCCCTTGTACCTGCGGGAATCTATGATTCTTTTCACTTCGTACTCCATATCCCTATTTACTGAGACAGGAGGAGGAGGACTTTCAGAGTCAAATGAAGGGGTGTGCTTTTTTAGTAAGGAAGCATGGAACACTGGGTGGATGCGCATTTCTGGTGGTAACTCTAGTCTCAATGTAACAGGAGTTATAACCTTGGTAATGGTATAAGGCCCTATATAGCGGGGTTGTAGCTTACGGGGTCATCTAATCTTAGATTCCTAGTAGCTAACCACACCTTGTCGCCTACTTTATATTCTGGAGCAGGACTGCGATGTTTATCGACTTGCTGTTTCATGCTTTCTTTGGCTTTTAGTAACTCACTCTTTGCCTTTTCCCAAGTCTCTAAGAGAAGTGTATGATGTGTCTGAACTGCTGGAATATTAGATAAGTGGGATGGCAAGGGAAAAGGTAAGAATCTGGGGTGGTGTGCTTGAGCACAAAAAAAAGGAGACATTCCTGTAGAAGCGTGCGTAGCATTGTTATATTCAAACTCTGCTAATGGAAGGGCTTGTACCCAGTCAGACGTTACAGTTGACAATAAACAGCTTAGATACTGCTCCAATGTCTGGTTGGTTTTCTCGGTTTGTCCATCTGTTTGTGGATGGTACGCAGTGGACAGTCTATGATCTATGCCCAAGGAAGCACACAAACCCTGCCAGAACCGAGAAACAAATTGTACTCCTCTATCATTTATAAGTATAGAGGGAAGACCATTTAAATGAACGATTTGTTCTATGAAAGTCTGTGTCAACTCTTTGGCTAAAGGTAGCTTCTTCAAGGGAATAAAGTGGGACAACTTAGTGAACAGATCTACAACTACCAATATGGTGGTGTAACCTTGCGTTCGAGGAAGATCCGTGATAAAGTCCATACTGATTGTATGCCACGGAATTGAAGGTACGGTGATAGGTTGTAACAGTCCGGCAGGAGCAAGGTGTAAGGACTTTTGTCTAGCACAAACTGGACAAGAGGAGACATAAGCCAGTATATCTTTATTCATTCCTCTCCACCAAAACCATCGTTGACAGGTTTGCACGTTTTTTTCACCACCTGGGTGCCCAGCTAAAGAGGACGTATGACACATCTGATCACCTGCTGCTGTAAATCTCCTAGTGGCACATACAGTCTATTGTTATGATAGTACAACCCCTCAACTATAGTGTTCAGAGGTTCTTTTGTCCACTCCCGGGGAAGTATAGCAGCATAAGCTGTCATTAACTGCTCCAAAAAGGGTGTCTGATCATGGCCCACTTCACCCAGCCCAATAACCTTCTGACAAGGTATAATTGGAGGGTATTCACTCACTCGGACTTTGCTTTCTGACCCCACCCTGGACAAAGCATCTGCCTTCCTGTGTTGTGCACCTGATTGATAAGTGATAATAAAATCATATTCACTAAAAAACAAGACCCATCTCATCTGTCAGGGAGTGAAGGCCTTTGCGGATTTAAAGAACTGTAGATTCCGATGGTCTGTATAGATAGTAACAGTGTGAGGGGACCCCAAAAGCTAATGCCTTAATTCCTGAAATGCAAGCTTGATTGCTAAAAGTTCTCTTTCCCCTATAGTGGAATTTTGTTCCGCGGGTAGAAGGGTCTTGGAAAAGTACGCCACCGGATGTAAACAGCCAGTGGCTGGATTACGTTGAGATAACAGCCCCCCACTACATATTGAGAAGCATCCGCCTCTACGTAATATGGTTGGGTGTTGTCTGCATGACAAATGATAGGGGAAGAAGTACATTTTTCCTTGAGTCCTGAAAATGACTGTTCTTCTTCAATGGACAAAACAAAGGAGACTCCCTTGCGGAGCAATCAGGTAATAGGTGCAATAAGATCTGCAAAATGATCAATGAATCGCATATAAAAGTTAGCCAACCCTAGGAATGAGTGTACCTCTTTCACATTACGAGGACTGGGCCAATTAACCAAGGCTTCCACCTTCTTGGGATCCATAAGGATGCCCTCAGGTGAAATGACGAATCCTAGGAACTCCACTTTGGTAGTGTGAAAGGTGCTTTTATCGAACTTTGCAAATAACTGATTGTCTTTCAATTTTTGTAGCACCTTTCTAACATGGTCAATATGCTCTTGCTCAGTTTTGGAGAATATTTATGTATCGTCTATATAGATGATCACAAGAAGTTCTAGATACTCCCGCAATATATCAATTATAAAAAATTGAAATGCCGCAGGGGCATTTCAAAGACCGAATGGCATTACACAGTACTCAAATAATCTGAATTTTGTCCTAAATGCTGTTTTCCATTCGTCCCCTTCCTTGATTCAAATCAGGTGATAAGCTCCCTGGAGGTCTAACTTTGTAAAGATCTTAGCCCCCCGCACTTGGTCTAACAGGACTGAGATAAGAGGAAGAGGGTACTTGTTCTTAATGGTGACCTTGTTCAAAGCGCGATAATCTAGGCATGCTCTTAAGTCACCTTCTCGCTTAGGGATGAAGAAGATGGGTGAAGATACAGGAGAGGTAGAATGCCTAATAAAACCTCTTTCTAACATCTCAGCAATATACTTTTGTAAGTATTCTGTTTCTGGTTCAGTCAAGGCATAAACTCGACTCACAGGCAGGTCTGCTCCCGGAATTAAATCTATACGACAATCGTAGCTCCTGTGAGGAAGCAGCTTAATCAAACACTTCTCTAAAGTCTTTATACAGAGGAGGAACTTGTAGGCTATCCTCTGCAGTATCCAGGGCACAACACAGCGAAGTCTCCCATTCTTTGGCTTCTTTATAACATTGTAATAAACAATGAGGGGACTTCAGGGTTATCTTGCGTGTGTTCCAGTCAATATGGGGGTTGTGAATTTGTAACCACGGAACCCCAAGGATAGCCCCAAAATTAGGTGTATCAATCAAATCAAATATGATGGACTCAGAATGACCGTTACTACATACCATGGTCAAAGCAGGGGTATGATACGATATTCAGCCTGAAGACAATTCAGTTCCGTCCACTGCCCTTACCGGTTCTGGTTTGGTCTTAGGCAAAAAAGGAATTCCTAAGGTCTGAGCAAGAGGAATGTCTAGAAAATTCCCAGTGGCTCCGGAATCCAGAAGTATGGACAATGCCTTTCGACGTTGAGTAGAAATTATCAAGGTGACCAAGAGAGTAAAATGTTTAGCTACAGGGGCGGATATGCTTGCTTGATTCTGAGAGACCTGAAAGGCCCAACAAATTGAAGAATCGGTCTCTGTTTTCTTCAAGTTAATTAGTTTTCCGCCCGTTGCGAAGTGCCTTGACAAATGGCTGCTGTCTTAGGAGGGAGGGTAGGCTTTGCGGGACAGGCTCTTGCATAATGCCCTCCCTTGCCGCAGTAAAGGCACAGATTATTCGTCCTTCGCTTTTCTTTTTCTTCAGGAGATAAGGGGGCTCTCATACCCCCTATTTGCATTGGTTCGCTAGTGTCCTTACTTTCTCTGTTATCTTTCCTATCCCCTCTAATTACTAGAAGTCGGGAAGAAGCACTACAAGATTTTTCTCCTTTCCTCTCACTTAATCGATGATTTAACTTTACTACTAAATCAATAAAGGCATGACAGTCTTCAGGAGAGTCTACTATTTGTGAGAGAAGGTCCTTTAAATCATCATTCAAGCCCCTGTAAAGTAGGGAAGTCCTCTTCTCTTCAGGCCATTGTGTCTCGACAATCAACCTATTAAATTCGATGAGGTAGGAGAGAAGAACTTTATAGCCTTGCCTTAGGTTTAATAGCTCATTGTCACTGGCCTGGACATACGTATGTCGGGCAAACAATCTTCACATCCTTTCCTTAAACGCAACAAAATCATACAAAAGAGGGTCATTGTTTTCAACTAAAGGAACAGCCCATTTAGCAGCATTTCCCCCTAAGTAGGAAATTACAAAAGCCACTTTGGCTGCGTCATTAGGGAACGAAGAAGTCTTACATAATAAATGAAGTTGGCACTGATTTATAAACACACTATACTTCTCACTATCCCGATGAAACGTTTCAGGTGCTGCCAACGGCACAGGGTTCTGAGTATGAACTGATACATGGATAGGCTGGGGATTTGTGGTACTCGAAGATACAGGGGGAGTAACAGATGAAGGGGCAGTAAAATGAGCAGGTTGAATATAGGTGCGTTTACTCTGTTGCCCTGTCTCGGTACTGCCAGCATTAGGTGTGGGTGGAAGTCTAACTTGGGCTAATTCAGTGTGTAACCGCTGATTTTCTGCTCTAAGTCTCCCAACCTCACTTTGAAGGTCTATTATGGCTGCAGCCAACTCTTCTACTGAGGGTCGTTGGATGGGAGCATCCATAGTGGAGCTAGCCCCTTCCATATTCATCTTCACTCAGGTGGACTAAATTTGTGGGCTTGGCTTTCTGTTGCCGATGCCACTAACCTGTTGCAGGGATCACGGCCCAATCCACAGGAGCGAAGAGAAGTTCCCCCGACTCAGCAGGCCAGTGCCCGATATACTTACATACTATATACCTAGGAACTGACCCAAGGAGATGTGGGGAGAGACCGCGTAGGTTTGACTATGTCTCAATCCCCCAGTCGGTTCCCTATAGGCAAGTCAACAGTGGAAGTAGGCGGAAGAGAATCTGTGGGGAAAACAACAGAACAACTTTAGCTGAATGCCCTCCCACCTGAAACATACAAGGTAAACTCAGTGCCTGCTCTATAAAGGTAGATAATCTCTTACCGACTGGACATCTCTGAAAGCAGTACAGTAACAGCTAGAAGTCGCAATGTGGCGAGCGCTGGATAGTCTTCCAAGGCTGGAGTCAATAATGCAAATAAAATCTTTACAGGAATCTTGTCACTCATAAAATAAATGGAAGAGAGTCATAGGGTCTCACAAGTCAAAGTTAAAGATCAGGCTGTTAGAAGCATTCAGTGCTGGTAAACACACACTCCCTATCTGTCAGCTTTTGTAGGAAGTCTAGTGTGCACAACATGTACTTCAAAATAATGTATCTAGCTCTGAAAATAAAGACGCGTAGCTCGCGCTTGTAGGCAAACAATGTTTCCAGTTCAAACACAATGTATCCAGCCCAGAAAATAAAGACGCGTACCTCGCGCCAGTAAATAAACAATGTATCCGGTGCAAAAATGCTAACGCGCACCGTTTAAAAATAAAGAACAATGTAGCTAACCTACACTGCAAACGCGTATCTTGCGTCTGAGGAAACAAAGATATCTAACTATGAAAGAAAATTCAAACGCGCATCGCGCGTATGGGAATTCAAAGTCTGCAGGGAGGGCAGGTCTTTTACGCACCGCGTTCTCAAGGGAGGAAAGGTATTTCAAACACGGAAAGATCAGAACGCGGTCACGTAATGGTAGAGATTTAACAGACTGTGTGCGAAAGGAGCACACAAGCATACAGAATACAAAAGTACCTAACCTGAGGTGTAACTGTCCGTGTCGTTGGGTTAGTAGTCAGGTGTGGGCTTCTTGGTGTCTATCTGAAGGTCGAGATGCACATAGGTTCTAAAACAGATTCTAATGAAAGTGATACCTCGAAAAAGGCACACAGTTCCTCAGAGCTCAGCAAACAGTTAGGGAACAAGGAAGTTGAGTGGAGGAGAAGGGAGGGGCGTGGAGTCAGGTTCAGGAATTCAAAAGCCAAGCACCTGTTCCCTTGATTGGTTTGCATTTAAAGGTAGGGAGCGTGTTCAAACTCCGCCTCCACAATATGTAAGGGACTCTCTATAAAGTGTCTTACTCGTTATAAAACAGGCACCTGAACAACCCAGGATTGCCAGCTAACTGTACAAGAAGCCAGAGGTCTAACAGTTCTCCCACCCAAAGGTCTATTCACTGGTCGGGGTTTTGAAGGGTAGAGAGCATGGAATCTATGGACTAGAGTAGGGGCATGTACGTTTTCTGCAGGTTCCTAAGATTGTCTTCTGGGGGGTATCCCACCCAATCTATAAGATACTGGAGTTTGCCCTTGTACCTGCGGGAATCCATGATTCTTTTCACTTGGTATTCCATATCCCTATTTACTGAGACAGGAGGAGGAGGAATTTCAGGGTCAAATGAAGGGGTGTGCTTTTTTAGTAAGGAAGCATGGAACACTGGGTGGATGCGCATTTCTGGTGGTAACTCTAGTCTCAATGTTACAGGAGTTATAACCTTGGTAATGGTATAAGGCCCTATATAGCGGGGTTGTAGCTCACGGGGTCCTTCTAATCTTAGATTCCTAGTAGCTAGCCACACCTTGTCGCCTACTTTATATTCTGGAGCAGGACTGCGATGTTTATCGGCTTGCTGTTTCATGCTTTCTTTGGCTTTTAGTAACTCAGTCTTTGCCTTTTCCTAAGTCTCTAAGAGAAGTGTATGATGTGTCTGAACTGCTGGAATATTAGATAAGTGGGATGGCAAGGGAAAAGGTAAGAATCTGGGGTGGTGTGCTTGAGCACAAAAAAAGGAGACATTCCTGTAGAAGCGTGCGTAGCATTGTTATATTCAAACTCTGCTAATGGAAGGGCTTGTACCCAGTCAGACGTTACAGTTGACAATAAACAGCGTAGATACTGCTCCAATGTCTGTTTGGTTCTGTGGTTCTGTGAATTCTGAACCCGTTCAATGAAGGTTGCCGTAACGTGGTGATTTTGGTATCAGTGAACCGCGACTGACAAGTGCGGTATGCATGAGTGTTTTCGTCATGCTACACCGATGGATTCACTGTGTATTTGACTATCTAGTCTGCACCCTTGGGTTTCATTTTGTGCATAACCACCATTTTGTGGTTTCCCTTAGATAGGCTAATGACTACAGGATGACTGTGGCCAAGCAAGCCTCTAGGGACGCATACACCTTAGCTTGAGTTCGTGTTGACTCCTGTTTGACCTGAGTCAACTGACCCTGTTGCCCGAGGCTAAACTTGTTGCGCCAGTTCCTTGTTAAGCAGCTGGTCAGATAGAGATCAAAGAGCAGGACATTATTGATTCTATGCCACACGCACCCTCTATCTTGCTTCTCATCTGTTTCTGCTCCTTCCTTTTATGGCCTTATGGCCTAATTATTGATTTGGGTTGAGTTCTTTTATGATGGGGCCGTTCGGCCTGTTCGAGCAAGAATGCTGGATTTTTGCCTTGTCATTTGCGATGGGCTGGATAACTGAAAGTGGGTTTGTCGTTATGTGATGCCTCTGTAAATGTCATCCTCTGATTGGTCAAATTTGTAAGTAATTGATGCTAGCCAGGAACGTGGTTTTTGGCATAAAAGACGATGCTCCGCTCTATTTTTTTGAGCAGTCTCCTGAGAACATGCACCGTGTTGTACTTCTAGGATCTCTGTTACTGGCTGCAGCTAATAAATTTGATCTTTGATGTCAGCAGAAGAATCCCGTGTCTCTGTACTCTAAGACAGGTGGACCCGAAGACTTTGGGCGTGTCCCCTGCGCCGCTGGGTTTAAATCCAGGTTCTTCAGTTGGCGTCCAACGTGGGGCGACTTCAGCGGTACCGGTCCAAGCCTGAAGATCGTGAGGAGCTTCGTGTGAAAATTCTGGAGGGAGGCCAACCACTTCATCGACCCCTGTATGTCATTGTGGTCCGAAAGTCTTTGCTGCGAAGTTCCCCGCATTCCGACGGCTACGAAGGACTGCTGCCCTGACTGTCGCCCTGTCTTGGAGCCCTTTGATGACTTGTAAAGCGAGACGATAGACGGGTCTTCTGGCGACGTCATCGATGTTTCAGTTAAGTATGAGTGGAGCGTCTCCCAGTCCTTAGTTTGTTTTGGTATCCTTCGGGATCGCTTTGATTTGGTACCTGCAGGCCCCAAAGCCGAGGGACTCGTGTATCCACAAGGCTATCGTATTGATATTCCCTTGAAGTTTGAAGCTAGACTAGTGAGCGAAGATGCCTGGTCTTAGCAGACTTGGAAAGATATTTTGTTATGGTTGTAATAGGGATTCCCGATTGGAGGACTCGTGTCCAGTGCCTCCGATTGGAACTCCGACCTATGAGCTCTATTTAAAACACGGCCTGGGCCCCATCACGTATAATGATGTATGGATTAGGTATACTAGGAAGGATGGTGTCCTAAAATGGCCTAATATGGAAGTTATGACACGGAAATTTTAGATAATTTAGAAGTCAGACTCTTCAAAAAGAAAGCCCGGCCGGCAATATTTGAACTATAGTGGGTCTTGATGTTGAAAGAGCAGTCGCAACATTGATGTCGTTTAGGAGTGAGTCTCCTTCTAGGTCATTATTTGAGCCTGATTCTTCAGTTAGGAGAAAGGCGCATCAATATCCGATGCGTGAGGTTCCTCCCGTTTGGAGACCTGGTGATGCACAAGCGAATCCACCTGTTCTGCCACATTTCCAGCGCGTTTGGGTACATGTTCCATGGAAGCGTACCGAAGTCCTAGCTCTAAAGCAGACTCTGCCTGATCCACGTAAAAATCCTGCGGGGTTTTATAAGGAGCTATCTCAAACTACGGGTTCATGTATCATGAATTTGGCTGATATAGATATGTTATTTGGGAATGTTGTTCCACAGCCTATATGGAGTAAGATTCGTCATACGGATCATGCGCAGGAATTAGGCGATACATGGAATAATCTTAGAACTGCAGATGAGAGACAAATAGGTGGTGCTAAACCCGAGAATGTGATTGCTGATCTCCCTGGTAGAATTATTGATTATATGAAGACTTTGATGCCTGCTATGCGTGTCAATTGGGACAAGTTGTCTGCATGCAAGCAGAAGAAAGACGAAACTGTGTCCGACTTTTTCACTCGATTTGAAAAGACATTTGCAGACCACAGTGATCAAGACATGAGTACAGAAGGTGGTCAAAGGTTGTTCGTTGACAAGTTTGTGCATAATTTGCTTCCCGAGTTGTGCAATAGGTTGAAGGATTATGAAAGTGCTTGGGCTGTTTCTTCGTCGGCACAGATATTGGCTACTGCCCAGTACTATGAGAATAGAAATAAGGATGAGATAGAGAAAGTGGATAAAAAGACTAAAGAATTGAAGACTAAGGTTCTTTTGCAGCAAGCATACCCGCCTCGCAATACCCAGCGTGATTATCAGCAACCCCAGCAATATCAGAGAAACTCGCAAAGGTTCGAGTCTTCTCAACAGCGTTTTCCTGTAGGCCCTAATCAGTGTGCGTATTGCAAAGAAGAGGGTCACTTCAAGAATAGTTGCCCGATTTTATTACAGCGCACGAATGGTGTTTCTGGTATGAGAGGTCGAGGTGTTCAACAAGCTCCGCGAGGTCGAGGACGTGGTATGTCTCAGATTGCGCATTCCTTGCCTCCGCAGAATTCGATGAATTGTTTTGATCAACAGAATGACGCGTCTGGTAGGACGGCTCAGTACTATGCGGATGATTATTACGTTGAAGGTGAGAATATGGAAGGTAATGATTGTTAGGACAGCCATAGACAAAGAGAGGGAGTCGTTTCAGTTCCAGTAGATCAGAGTGGACGCTATGTTGAAGTGATTGCATCAGGCGTGTCAGAGCCTTTTCTGTTGGATACTGGTGCTGCGAAGAGTTCTATCATGCACTCTAAACTCCCGGGCGCACCTTTGTCTGGCTTAACGAATGTTTCAGTAGGTTTTTCTGGCGCCCCGGTTAGTAATCCGATTTCTAGTCCTTTGTCTCTTTCTGTCGGACCTTGTGAATTCGAAGCACCCCTCATTCTGACGACAGGTTGTGGTGAGAACTTGTTGGGATTGGACTTGTTGAAGAGATTGTATGCGACGCTTTATTGTTCTCCTTCAGGAGTACAGCTTACATTGGGAAAGAGAGTGATCTCTCCGATGTATTTGTCTAAAGACCAACTTCCAGCTGAATTGTCTTCTCTTCCTGATTCTCTTTGGGCTACTGGTCCTAATGATGTGGGTCTTTTGGAGATTCCGCCATATGTTGTGACATTGAAGGCGAATACAAGATTGCCACGCATTCCACAGTATCGTATCTCAAGTGATGGTGAAAGAGCACTCTTGGCGATCATCTCTGATCTGATTGAGAAAGGTGTGATTGAGGAAACGAGAGGTAATGTGTGCAATAGTCCGGTTTTGCCTGTTCTGAAAAGAACCGATTCTTCTCAGCCTCCTGTATATAGGTTTGTGATCGATCTTCGTGAGGTGAATAAGATCGTTGTTCCACAATTTCCTGTTGTGCCTGATATCACCGCTTTACTGACTTTGATTCCGGCTACAGCCACGTGGTTTTCGGTGATTGATTTGAAGAACGCTTTCTTCAGCATCCCGATTGCCGTGGAGAGTAGAGATATCTTTGGCTTCTCTTTAGGAGGCCGAAGTTTCCGGTTTAAACGCGCTCCTCAAGGCTATTGTGAGAGTCCATCGATCTATAGTCAAGCTTTGAAGACGCAACTTGATTTGTTGGTTTTACCTGATGGTGCTGCACTCATTCAGTATGTTGACGATCTTTTAGTTGCTGCTGACAATGAAGAGACTTGTAGAGAGGCTACTCTGTCGTTGTTATGTCACTTGTCTGATTTCCATCATAAGGTTTCTCTTTCGAAGTTGCAGTATTGCCGACAAGAAGTTACCTACTTAGGTCACCTCTTATCGAAGGAGGGAAGAAGATTGACCCCAGAAAGAATTCAAGCGATTGCGAAAATGAGTGTGCCTACGACACAGAGAGTAGTGCGTGCGTTTCTGGGTATTACATCGTACTGTAGACAGTGGATTCCTAATTTTTCGTTGCTTGCAAAACCTTTGATAGCTCTTACTGTTAAGGATACTCCGAATCCTATTCCTTGGACTGACGAATGTCAGAAGAGTTTTTCAGAATTGCGTGATGCGCTCTGTTCGGCTCCTGTGTTGGGAACTCCCGATTACAGTAAACCTTTCACATTGTATGTCCACGAGAGAGAGGGATGTGCATTGTCAGTTTTGACTCAACAGTTTGGCGATAAGCAACGTCCATGTGCTTATTTTTCGTCGACTTTGGATCCGGTAGCTAGAGCGTTGCCGAGTTGTTTGAGAGCTACAGCGGCAGCGGCTGTGTCAATCCGACAGTCTGCTGGTTTGGTGATGGACAATACACTGATTGTGATGGTTCCACATGCAGTGGATACCTTGTTGAACCGTACCAAGACACAGCACTTAACTAGTGCTCGGTTGTCAGGTTACGAATTGACCTTGTTAGCAAGTCATGTACATATAAAGAGATGCAACACGTTGAATCCAGCCACGTTGTTGCCGATCTCAACTGAGACAGATGATACCGAACAGCATGATTGTTTTCTTAGGACTGAGGAAGAAACGAAAGGGAGGATAGACCTTAGGGACACTCCTCTTGCAGAATGTGATGGTACTTTATGGGTTGATGGTTCGTGCTTCAAGCTTCCGAATGGTGATACGACTGCGGCATATGCGGTTACGACTTTGCATACGATTGTTGAAGCTGCTCGTATCCCACATAATTCAGCACAAGCGGCAGAGTTGATTGCATTGACAAGAGCGTGTGTGTTGTCGAACGGGAAAAGAGTGACTGTGTACACTGACAGCCAGTATGCGTTCAGTGTTGCTCTTAGCTTTGGACGATTATGGAGAGAACGTGGGTTTCTGACTTTGCATGGGACCAAGATCCAACATGGTCAATTGGTGAATGAACTTCTTGAATCTCTTACTTTGCCGTTGCAAGTTGCGATCGTGAAATGCAGTGCGCATAAGAAAGTCATGGATGATGTTGGTCGTGGTAATGCGTTTGCAGATGAAGTCGCGAAAGAGACTGCGAGAGATGTGATGAGTCGAATGTATGTTGAGGGTCCGGCGAGATGGATTCCAGACAGAAGTATGTGTGAAGATACGATTGAGAGTGTGAAATCCATCCAAGCTGAAGCTACAGAGAAAGAGGTGAATGAATGGAGAGAAAGCAAGGGTAAATTGGACTCGAATGGTTGTTGGGTTGAGTTGTCAGAGCATCAGCGATGGTTGTTGCCTGATACGTATGTACTTCCAGTGGTTACGATGGCACATGGAATGGCCCATATCAGTGTGAAAGGGATTTGTAAGTTGTTGGCCCCAGTATGGCAAAATGCTGGAATTCCTAAGTGTGCAGAGAATTTGGTCAAGAACTGTATGGTTTGTTTGATGTACAATCCTGGTAAGGGAACTCCAACTCCAGCTGGTCATTTTGCTCCTCCCACATATCCGTTTGAGGCTTTGCAGCTAGATTTCATCCACATGGAGAGGTGCAACAACCTGAAGTATGTCTTAGTGGTTGTTTGCTCTTTTTCTAGATGGGTGGAAGCCTACCCTTTGAGGGACAATACTGCCTTGTCCACAGCTAAAGCCCTTATTAAGGAATTTTTCGCTAGGTATGGGTTGCCGAGAATGGTCTGGAGTGACAATGGGAGTGAATTTGTGGGTCAAGTGATGAAGAGAGTGTGTGATGGGTTAGGAATCTGGCAGAAGTTCCACGCTGCCAATCATCCCCAGTCAGCTGGTCTAGTTGAGTGCTACAATGGCACGTTAAAATTGAAATTGGCCAAAATTCAAGCGAGCTCTGGTCTACAATGGGCTGATGCTTTGCCGTTAGCCCTTCTGTCCACAAGAATGACTGTGCATTCGCGAATGGGTCTGAGTCCTTATGAGGTTGTGTTTGGTCGCCCGGCAAATATGTGGGGAGTGCCACGGCCGACAAAATTTAGTGAGATAGAACACCCTGTATTGCTTGACTACCTGTATGAATTGACGGCTAAATTGCGTGTTCTGCATCAACAGGTTCATGATACTTTGCCACAAGTTTCTGAAGATCCAGGGCACGCCATTGAACCTGGCACGTGGGTGCTCGTGAAGAATTTTCAGCGAACCAAGAACTAGCAGCCCCGCTGGACAGGACCTTACCTGGTGTTGTTATCTACCCATTCTGCGGTATGAGTGCACGGTAAAAAGAACTGGATTCACGGCGTACATTGTAAGAGGGCCCCTTTGCCTCTGCCGTACGACCGGTGGGTCCAACAAGGACTTCCTGATTCTGAAACTGAGACCGTGCCTCGTTTTCTGCCTTTCAGCGATGCCCGTTTGATTGGAACAAACACTGAGCCAGAAAGTGACGATCTTCTTCAAGAAGCTGTGCCTCCATCGAACCGTTTGAACACTGTTGAACCTGAGCTACTTTTCCGAGAACAGACATTGCCTGGCAAAGAGCGTTATAATTTGCGACCAAGAGTCGCGGGACAAATAACAAATTAAGTTCCTTCTTTGCTATTTTTAAGGTTAGCTCCCCTCCGAGAAACTATTTTTGATTTTTGTTTTTCGAACCACCATCCGGGTTCAGCTGTAGGGTCGCGGTGCCAAGTCCTTGGAGTGCAAGCCGAAGACGTTAGGTCGACGGTTCTGGTTGGTCTAAGGGCGTACCCTGGACCGACAGGTGCATTCCTTAGCACGGAACACCCATCCACCGCGAGCAGCACGATTAGAGGATGGAGTTTTTCGGGATGGAGAGACCTACTAAAAGAATGAGCTTCAAGAGCGAAATGTGTATAATAATGAGTAGAAAACGTTTTTTAATATTATGTCTGTTTATACTGTTCAGTTTAATGATGTTTTTAATTGGATATGTGACATTCTCTATTCAAGTGACATTCATGCCCACTACACAACCCATGCCTCCTCTTACTGTTTCTTCGCATTCTTTTCACCCTCTGCCCGAACATGAGTCCATTAGGAGAATGGAATTCGCTAATAATTCCTTTGTTCAGCTTCTGCACCAACACCAGCTAGTAGTGAACACAACTAATTGTTGGGTGTGTGGCCTTATGCCCCATACTACCGATAAAGGTATTCCCTACCTGGTCCTGCCATTTAGCTACAATGGTTCTGTGTGGGCAGGCCTGGGCGTAGATCGCGAAGTAGCACTTCGCGAAGCTACGCAAAGTGAAGTTCGCACTACGCGAGCTACGCGTAGCACTTCGCGAACTGCGTAGTACCTTCTTCGCACTGTGCCAGATGTCGTTTTCAATGACTGCACAGTGCGGACAAGCAACCGGCACTGTGCAATCATTGAAAATGGCATCTTGCACAGTGCGAGCTGTAGTTTTCTGCTGCTCGAGTAGATTTTTACTCGAGCTTCAGCTTTCTCAACGCGAACTGGTAGTTTCTCATCGCGAGCGGTCGCGAGCATACGCGACCACTCGCAATGAGAAACCTGACCTCCTCGCATTGGGAATCTCGCCGGGAGGTTTATTTTCCATGCTCGCAATCGCCAACTTGAAGTTGCTGATCGCGAACAAGGAAAAAGTCTCGCCGGGATGTCATTTTGCTTGCTCGCGGTTGCCAACTTGACGTTGAGGACCGGGAGCAAGCAAAAAATGACCACAGCACTACACAACACTCTCTACGCGTGTTCGCACTGTGCTACGTGCAGTTCGCGTAGTGCGAAGTAGCGCGAACTTCGCAAACTACGCGAGCGTAGCATAGTGCTTTGCCCAGGCTTAGTGGGCATACAGAACAATGTTCATTTATGCCCGTGAAGTTAACCCCCTACGTTCTGTGAAGGATAATCCAAAGAATAGTGCTCTGGTCAAGGGAATAGTCGACATGATTAGAGGAATAGGTTCTTATGAGACTATCCCGAGAGATGAGACGCTAGCGTATATTGGATGGAACGTTACTGGATATGGAGTTAGTCTGAGTGGGAACCAGCGAGCGAAGAGATCCTCTCCGATTTGGATAGTACCCCATCAGGGTCATTACAGTCTGCAAGGTAATGGCAAGAATCCTAGAGCTCAGTTAGGGAAGAGTGTTTGCATTGAGACATATGTTTTTGCATCCCAGACTTCCCCACCGTTTTTAGCAGCTAAGGGTACCTACTTCATTTGCCATGACAGAGCGTATACATGGTTGCCCCCTGATTTCTCGGGCACATGTTTTGTCTCGTTCTTGTTACCTCCTACATTTACAGCTGCGGCAGATTACCACAAGATGAGAGTCGTTAGAGGTGTCTTCAGTAAGGAAGATACCGCAGGACAAGAATTGGGAGATTTCTTGAAGGGTTTTCTGCCGTTTTGGGGACCTATGGTTAACAGCAGGAACATACGGCAATTGACGAGAGTGGTTGAGTCCACCATAGTCGAGACTGCCGGCGCCCTTAGTAACTCGACTGCTGAGCTCCAGTCGGATCGCCTTATGACTCTTCAGAACAGAGTTGCGTTAGATGTCATACTTGCAGATAGAGGAGGGGTCTGTAAATTGATCCAATCGAGCTGTTGTGTTTTCATTCCAGACAACGCTCCGACAGTTTTCCAAGCCATCTCCAAGCTACATAAGATCTCCGAGTCCGTACATGTGGACGAAGGAGACTGGTCGTTAATGGGATGGTTCTGGGGATTGTTATCCACCTGGGGATGGAAGATTCTGATGGTCATTGGATGGTATTAGCAATCCTTTTCCTGTTCTGTCTTTGTGTACAGTGTGCTCCTGCTATATGTGGCCTTTTTGCTACCTCGTGTTCGAGGAGACCTGTCCAGAGAGAGTTACTAAGTACCAGGGTGATGCTACAGCAACATCTTAATGATCTGATGAATATAGACCTGGATTCAGATTGACGTGAGTTTAGGTTATTGCCTATGTAAGGGCAAAAAAAGGGTCTGTAGTTCCGTGAATTCTGAACCCGTTCAATGAAGGTTGTCGTATCGTGGCCCAATCCACAGGAGTGAAGAGAAGTTCCCCCGACTCCCCAGGCCAGTGCCCGTTATACTTACATACTATATACCTAGGAACTGACCCAAGGAGATGTGGGGAGAGACTGCGTAGGTTTGACTATGTCTCAATCCCCCAGTCGGTTCCCTATAGGCAAGTCAACAGTGGAAGTAGGCGGAAGAGAATCTGTGGGGAAAACAACAGAACAACTTTAGCTGAATGCCCTCCCACCTGAAACATACACGGCAAACTCAGTGCCTGCTCTATAAAGGTAGATAATCTCTTACCGACTGGACATCTCTGAAAGCAGTACAGTAACAGCTAGAAGTCGCAATGTGGCGAGCGCTGGATAGTCTTCCAAGGCTGGAGTCAATAATGCAAATAAAATCTTTAATGGAATCTTGTCACTCATAAAAAAAATGGAAGAGAGTCATAGGGTCTCACAAGTAAAAGTTAAAGATCAGGCTGTTAGAAGCATTCAGTGCTGGTAAACACACACTCCCTATTTGTCAGCTTTTGTAGGAAGTCTAGTGTGCACAACATGTACTTCAAAATAATGTATCTAGCTCAGAAAATAAAGACGCGTACCTCGCGCCAGTAAATAAACAATGTATCCGGTGCAAAAATGCTAACGCGTACCACACGTTTAAAAATAAAGAACAATGTAGCCAACCCACACTGCAAACGTGTATCGTGCATCTGAGGAAACAAAGATATCTAACTATGAAAGAAAATTCAAATGCGCATCACGCGTACACGAATTCAATGTCTGCAGGGAGGGCAGGTCTTTTACGCACCGCGTTCTCAAGGGAGGAAAGGTATTTCAAACACGGAAAGATCAGAACGCGGTTGGACTGTGTGCGAAAGGAGCACACAAGCATACAGAATACAAAAATACCTAACCTGAGGTGTATCTGTCCGCGTCGTTGGGTTAGTAGTCAGGCGTGGGCTTCTTGGTGTCTATCTGAAGGTCGAGATGCAAATAGGTTCTAAAGCAGATTCTAATGAAAGTGATACCTTGAAAAAGGCACACAGTTCCTCAGAGCTCAGCAAACAGTTAGGGAACAAGGAAGTTGAGTGGAAGAGAAGGGAGGGGCGTGGAGTCAGGTTCAGGAATTCAAAAGCCAAGCGCCTGTTCCCTTGATTAGTTTGCATTTAAAGGTAGGGAGCGTGTTCAAACTCCGCCTCCACAATATGTAAGGGACTCTCTATAAAGTGTCTTACTCTTTATACAACAGGCACCTGAACAACCTAGGATTGCCAGCTAACTGTACAAGAAGCCAGAGGTCTAACACTGATATTCTGATGATTTTGTGATGATAAACTGTAGATGTGTATTGTGAATCTAACTAGTAAACTTGAGAACTATGGGGCATATTATCAAGAAAAGGCGTTAAAATTATCGCCGCTTTAGTGGCAGAAAACTGCGGCTAAAGCGGTGATAATGGGCTTGATATTATGCCCTTGAGAATTCCCATAGAAGCCCATGTTCTGGTGTCAACATGGGTTTCTATTGGAATTCTCCAGGGCATATTATCAAGCCCATTATCGCCGCTTTAGCGACAGTTTTCTGCCGCTAAAGCGGCGATAATTTTAGCGCCGTGCTTGATAATATGCCCCTAAGATTTAGACCCTTTTAGCTCTACCAAAGATCTATCGGAGGACCTTTGATATTGCTAACTGTGTGATAATGACTTATGGGCCCGTCATTAGAGTACGTTTCCAGTAATTATTTGGTGGTTTGTGTGTATAAGTGGGAGGACAGAAATCCCCCAGTGCTTCCGCTGCATCAGTTTTGGGTAGTTGCATTGGATGGTTTGTTTAGACTCAAATACTGGGTAATGAAGCGATGGGACTTAAAGACAGGACAGATTTAAATAGTTTTATGATATATGTGAGTTCGTACTTTTATGTCACGTTGAGGTTTGTTGAATCTCAATTTAATTATCGGGTCCATCGCAGGCAGTGGCGTAGCTAGAGCTTGTGGTGTCCGGGGCTATCCCTCAGATTACCGCCCCTTAGTGCTGGGGAAAAAGGACGGCGAGCCCTTGAAAGAGGTCCGAGAGACACGTAGTACGCTGATAATAGTTACCTCGATCATGCAAGTTTCATTCACATACATGACACCGTCCAAGGCTTCACAGTTTAATACAGCGGTGACCGGCAGTACAAAAGAGAACACATAGACTGCATGATCTATCTGGGAACTCAGAAAAACCGCATGTGACATCCATCAGAGAGCTGCGTGAACGATTACCTGGTAATCACCTCAGCACAATGCAAACGTGCACATACATGACACTGTTTGGGGATCCGTCATCTACAGTTGACATTTCATGATCAAACATCATGGTCCCCCCCATTAAAGCAGTGGGGACCTGCACAAACGTGATGTGCTCTGGGGACCCAAATCCAACTTAACAGTGTTGAAGCCTGTGATTCTTTATCTTTCAAAAACAGCAAATTAATTATTCACAGGGAATGCCTCACTGTGTGCCCTTAGAACTAAACGCAGCACAAAGGGGTCAGTCAGCTCCACAACCTTGCCAACACAGGCCGGATACAAAGCCCGCTCTGGTGGCCCAAAGGCAACAACCAGGGGTCGCTCCCTGTCATTACTTCCAAGCAGCAGCAACCAACTCCCTGGGAATGAAAAGACACTTCCATTCACAGCAGCATAGCGAACGGGACTCGACCTTACGAGAATCTCCTGGGTGCAGTGCAGCGCATTTCCTACGGGGTGGCTACGCTGTAAGTCTCCCCTGCCGCCAAACTACAGCATCGGCCGCAGTTGGGGGAGACTACAGCTCCCGTGAGCCTTCGCGGAACCAGCAAACTTCCACCCACCAGCGCGCCCAGAGGCGCTTCAAAAGCTCAGGCTCCCTCGGTGGAGCGGGGGACACTTCCATTCTCAGCAGCATAGCGAACGGGACTCAACCTTACGAGAATCTCCTGGGTGCAGTGCAGCGCATTTCCTACTGGGTGGTAACGCTGTAAGTCTCCCCTGCCGCCAAACTACAGCATCGGCCGCAGTTGGGGGAGACTACAGCACCCGTGAGCCTTCGCGGAACCAGCACACATCCGCCCACCAGCGCGCCCGGAGGCGCTTCAAAAGCTCAGGCTCCTTCCGCATCGCGGGACGCGCGCGGGCGGCGCCGGGCTGAGCCCGGGCAGAGGGCGGACCGTCTGTGGCCGTCAGGGACTGGAAGAGGCTGGGCTGGGCCATGTTCCTATCATCCGGCTCTAAATACCCCCTACGAAGGACCTAAGGTACTGTTGAGACCTGACATCGTGTTGTTCTAGTGACTCTGGGGTTTATATTGGATTACCAACTGTTGCATTATGCCTAAACCTGCTCTCCCTAAACGTGTTCAAGGGGTTCGTGCATGTGTTACTAAACACCAACAAACTAAACCAAGAGCACTTGAGGGTAAACTCCCGACTGCAGTAGACTTAATGCTCCAGAAAGCTATTGGTGTAGTCACCTCAGAAATTGAACTGACTGAGCGCCGTCTTTCTTTAACCCCTGATTTTCCATCTATGGGGCCATCTGTCCACCCAATCGAGTTAGATCCTAATGAACCACATACTAGTCTGAACTGTTCTCTATCGGTTGCAACTACCCAAGATCCTATAATACCATCTATGGATACTGAGGGTTTTATTCCTATACCCCCCAAAATCAGGGGGAAAAGGAAAGCTATAAGGGTTGGTAAAAAGAGTAGGAAGACTAAGGGGAGCCCGTCAAAGGGAACCATACACTCTAGTACTCAAACACTTGTCATTACCCCACCACCAACACTTTCTCAGGACACAGCATATCCATCTTGGCTACAATCTGTGGTGATTGATATTGTTGACCAATGTAGGTCTATTATAAAAGAGGAGGAAGCCCTTATCTTAAAATTAGTCCAAAGTTTTACGAAAATACATACTGACCCTCCCCAAAATTCTACGACTAGTACATCTAACGCTCAAAAGGATGGGCTGCTTACAGCCCAGATTCCATCATCATATTTAGTGTCTGTTCAACGTAAAACTGGGCAAGCTAAGGTAACCAAAGTCCGCATACCGACAGAGGAATCCCTTGTAAATAATGGGACGAGAAGGCCCTCTTCTTATGTTTCTCACGCACAAGATCCATGCCTAAATAACCCCATTCCTTCAGTGCGGAATACTAACAGTAGTGAGACTATAGCTACACTTACCCTGATTCGTAAAAATCTTCGGGATAATAACAATGAGACTACTGCCACAAACTTGCCAATGATCAATCTTCCCCCAGCTGCATCCCCCTACGTGACCATATTGACAGGTGTTCCTGAACTTAAGGAAGGCACGAAGGAAAATCACTTAGACCTACGAAATAAAGCTCTTTTTTGGCTGGCAAGACATAAACAATTCCCATATGAGATGGCCAACGAGATTCTGATGGTGAGAAGGGTTGCATGGATAGGACCAATGGAAAAAAGTCTGAGGGGGGATTGTGTGGTCATTAATTTTAGATACCCGCAGATTAACCAAAAAATCCTTGTCCAACCCACTTTACCCTTAGGCTACCAAGCCTCAATTAATGCGTCCCCCCTTGAATTTTTTTATCCTCAACTAACTTGGGTCCCTGTTCCTCACCGAACTGGCTCTATTGCCACAGACACTGGGTTATCCCAAAATATTCCACAGAGATTTAACTTGAATATTCCACCCTTTAGAATTCCTTTGTACAATCGATTTGCTCCGTTAGAGGACGTTGATTGACTGGATGATTCGACCAATCTAATATTAGATAAAAGGGTTTCGTCGTGCCCTCTGTTTATTGATGGCAACATCTTGATTAACCCTATCACAGGCTCTATGGGTGCCCAGGTGGCCGGAATTATTCCAGCAAAGGCAAATCCTGTATATAGGGACATTATAACTAGTCCCATTTCCTTTCCTTTATACACCGTTCCCCAAAACATTCTTACCCCCATTGACCCCCATCCTCTTAATGCTACACCCATTGAGGTGACTTTCTATTCTTCTCCTCCATCGTACTCCGCCCCGCAATCAGAAAGAAAGAACACTCATCCAAATAACCATCTAAAAGTATTATCTTGGAATGTTGCGGGCATTGTAAATAAACTTCTCTGCCCTGACTGGAATCTTTTCATTAACCAGCACGACATCTGTTTGATGCAGGAGACTTGGGCAAAAGACGAATTTACAAAAAAGGGCTTTCTTACAGTTAATAGTCTAGCTCTTGCAGGTCCTAGGGGAAGACCATTTGGGGGGCTGTCTATTTTTATATGGTCACATTTGGGATGTGTAATCTCTGAAATTACCACGCCAAGTATTGATTTGCAATGCATACTACTCACATTCCCTTCCGGGTCTAGCCTTATTTTTGTTAACGTTTATTCCCGTCCCATCAAGTCAGGTAGTGAATCACCCACATTAGAAATCTTGGATAATTTTATCCAAACAGTAGCAGACAAGGGCATCCTGATTGTTGCCGGCGATTTCAATTGCCAGTTTGAGCCCTTACCGGGGCTCATTGATCCCATTACCAGAGAGAAGGATGAACAGTGGTCCATACCGGCCCTCCAAATTCCACCTATTAAGGCATGGACACCTCTGGCCTTGCAAATAAACTCCTTAACACTCGCTAACTCACTGAGAGCCTGCAACGGGCGCACCCTATCGGACTTAGAGGGGAGCCACACGTTTAATCGACCTGGACAGACTTCACGCATTGATTATATTATGGTAGAGGCCAAAACATGGTCTAGGATTATGGATTTCGTGATTTACCCTCGTCACGATAGCGACCACAATGCTTTGATCCTCGACCTGACCTTAGTGACGGAGAATAGTCCTACACAAAATACTGGGAACAACTTTAGACCCCTATTCCTCTCTGGTGACAGAAGACGGCTCAAGTGGCCGCTGATTCTTAAATCCCCGGATAAAATCAGTTCTGTTTATTTGGCCACATATAAAGCCCTCGCACAAATATGTTATATTTTAGACCAGGACAGTGATAACAGGGCAAATTATCTACTTCAAATTCATACAGATTTAGTTACAACATTGGGTGATGTTTTGAACCCAATTGTATCTAAGACTAAAAAAACCCTGAAGGTCCTTTCCTGGTTTAATACTGAATATAGGAGGGCCAAATTAGCTCTCCTGGTTTCACTAAAATCTGGTGATAGGACAAAGGTGGCTATGAGGAGAATCGAATATAAGCAGGCCGTAAAAGTGGCCAAGCAGAATTGGGAAAATAATAAATGGGATGATATCAAAAGAGCAGCTCTTATTAATAAAGATATGAGGGAATTTTGGGCAATCATTCGATCAGACACAAAGGAGGGCCTAGTGGCCGATGACCCTAATATCGCACCGAGCCAATGGATCGATCACTACCAGAGTTTATACGCTCCCTTGGCCCCGGCCACTGAGTCCTTACCTCTCTTTAACTCGAATGATGAAGCCATCGACACCGTAACCCTCAAGGAAGTAGAAAAGGCTGTAAATAGGCTCCCAGTAGGAAAGGCGCCGGGTTTGGATAAAATTCCCGGGGACCTATACAAGCACCAACCTGAGGTTTGGATCCCCTATCTTTGCTCCCTTTATAATGCTGTACTCCATGGTGCACCTATTCCCAACACCTGGGCAGGTGCTGAAATAGTCCCGGTTTTCAAGAAAGGCTCCCCACTCATGCCAAACAATTGCCGCCCGATAAGTTTAATTGATGTTAGTCAAAAGCTCTTTGCACGTATCATTCTAGATCAAGTGCAATCCTGGATGGATGAAAAAGCAATACTGACCCCATACCAGGCTGGATTTAGAGAGAAGACTTCCACGGTCGACCAACTTTTTCGCTTACAACTTCTCTACTGGAAAACCGTGAGGGTAGAGGGTGGCAGTCTTTACCTTATCTTCGTTGATCTCAAAGCAGCTTTTGACTTAGTTACTCGGCAGACTCTTTGGGCGGTTTTGGCTGAGATGGGGATGCCTGCCTGTCTACTTGGGATTATAAAACGGCTCCATAAAGATAATTTTGCCCAAGTAAGGTGTGGTAAGAGGGGAAATTTGACATCAAAGTTCCCTGTTAATCGTGGAGTCAGACAGGGATGTGTGCTGGCCCCAACCCTATTCTCCCTTTACACTAACGCATTAGTGGCCCACTTGAGGGGAGTCAAGGATATCGATGCCCCTAAACTTAACAACGAGCAGGTGGTGGCGCTAATGTTTGCCGATGACACTCTTTTAGTGTCAAAATCCCCTATGGGGATTCAGCGTGCCCTTGATAGTTTTTCCGAATTCTGTTCCCTTAGAGGGCTCGAGGTTAATGCCTCGAAAACAAAATTTATGGTATGTAACCCCCCCAAAAAAAGCGGACCTAATCCTTCCCTTAATGGTGCTATATTGGACAGGGTAACAGTGTTCGAATATCTTGGAGTCATACTTTCAGATAGGATGGAATGGGGCTCCCAGTTAGCAAAAGCCAAATTACGACTTGCACAGACCTGCGGTGGGATCCTCAAAATGCATAGAGCATCTACTTCCAAACCCATAGCACCCATTATTGAGATTTACAAAGCGCAAGCACGGGGTGCAACCTTTTATGGGGCTGAACTTTGGGGGCACTGCCCAACTGGAGACATCGGCAGATTTGAGAACTCGTTTCTAAGGTCTTTATTGACCCTACCATCCAGCACACCACTTAATCCACTTAGAATGGACTTGGGAGTTAGATCCATTCAAGAAGAAATTGCACTAAGGCCACTATTGTATTGGCGGAGGCTGTGGGCAACACCGGAGTTAGTGAACTACCAAAACGATCTAAAATCACTAATGGCCCTTTCCGGTCTAGCCAATATACCGTGGCTAGCATACATTAAAAAGGAGCTTATTAGATTGGGAATCTCTGCTCTATGGTATCACCCCGAGATAACTGCCCTAAATTTCTCTAGAGCTGAATTGGTTAACGCATTTTGGTCAAATAGCAAAAATATGATGCTAGCCAATAAAAAGCTGGGCTCACTGACTATGGACTTTTTTAATATAGAGGAGGAGTTCAAAATAGAACCTATCCTAGATTTGATTGAGCCAAATGTTTCTAGAAAGCTGTATATGCAATTCAGATATGGTACACTGCCCAACTTGTGGAGCTATAAGTGAAACTGATTTACATGTCCTATTTTTTTGCCCCACATACAAACTAATTGGCTCCTTCAACTTTGTAGGAATTTGGGCACTACACACTGTAAGGCTGCCTGCAGAATCCTGAAGACTGATACATCATTGCCTATAGTCTTCTCGGTATCACGCTACTGGCATGCTGTGTGGCGGAGGAGATGTTCCCTTCTTTTATCCAATTCTTAGGCCTATCCAAATAGCCACCGATTCTAGGTCACCACTGTTTTTATTATTATTTTAACTTATTATTCTTTTATTGTTTTAATGAATTGTCTATGAACTAATGTAATCTTTATTGTAACATATTTTTTATTAATTATAATATCAATTTTTTAACAATGTATGTCCTTAGGAATGATTATCTTTTATGGTCTACGACCAAAATAAAGATTACTTTGATTGATTGGAAAAGACGTGTGCTCTTGGGACCCTAAGCCAGCTTGTAATAGTGCATCTCTCCTTCAGAGCAGCCTCAGCACACACATGGTGCACAGCCTGCCCAGGGGGCCCAAAGCTAAAATACAGGAAGGGGCGACACATTCAATCAATCGATCAATCAAAAAATATTTGTAGAGCACACTACATACCCGTGAGGGTCTCAAGGTGCTGGGGGGGGTGGGAGGGAGCCGCTACTGATCGAACAGCCACGTCTTGAGTAGTCTCCTGAAGGTCAGCAGGTCTTGGGTCTGTCGTAGGTTCAGTGGGAAGGTGTTCCAGGTCTTGGCGGCGAGGTGGGAGAAGGACCTCTCACCGGTGGTTGTTCTTCAGATGCGCGGGACGGTGGTGAGTGCGAAGTAGGCGGAGCGGAGCTGGCGGTTGGGGGTGTAGAAGGAAAGTTGTTTGTTTAGGTAGGCTGGGCCATGCCTTGTGTGCGTGGGTGAGGAGCTTGAAGGTGATCCTCTTGTTGACGGGCAGCCAGTGCAGGTCTCTCAGGTGGGGGGTGATGTGGCCGTGGCGTGGTACGTCGAGGATCAGTCGTTGCGTTGCAGTCGTTTGATGACCTTGGTCGGGGCTCCCGCGTAGAGGGTGTCTCCGTAGTCGAGTCTGCTGCTGACGAGAGCCTGGGTGACTGTTCTTCTTGTATCTGTCGGGATCCACCTGTAGATCTTGCAGAGCATGCAGAGGGTGTTGAAGCAGGAGGAGGAGATGGCGTTGACTTGCTTAGTCATGGAGAGCCCTGAGTCGAGGATGATTCCCAGGCTGCGTGCGCGGTCGGTGGGTGTCGGGGCTGTCCCCAGTGCCGTCGGCCACCAGAAGTCATCCCAGGCTGAAGGGTTGGAGCCGAGGATGAGGACCTTCGTTTTGTCCGTGTTCATCTTCAGTCGGTTGGTCTTCATCCAGTCGGCAACGGGCTTCATTTCTTCGTGGAGGTTGGCTTTGGCGGTGATGGGGTCCTTGGTGAGGGAGAAGATCATTTGAGTGTCATCGGCGTAGAAGATTATGTTGAGGTCATGCTGTTGGGCAACCAGTGCGAGCGGGGCCATGTAAATGGTGAACAGTGTCGGGCTGAGGGAGAAACTCTGAGGTACGCCGCAGATGATCTCAGAGGCTTCGGAGCGGAATGGGGGGAGGCGGACGCTCTGAGTTCTGTCGGAGAGGAAGGAGGTGGTCCTTTGCAGGGCTTTGTCTCGGATCCCTACGGTGTGAAGGCGTGCGCGTAGTGTGCAGTGGCAGACGGTGTCGAAGGTGTCGGAGAGGTGCAGGAGGATGAGGGCTGCGGTCTTACCGTTGTCCAGCAGTATCCTGATGTCGTCGGTGGCGGCGATGAGGGCGGTCTCGGTGCTTGTGATTATCATCACATTCCTTAAACACAGCTGTAGGGGCCATGGGAACATGTTCAACCCTATCCAAGGCCCGGGACAAACTGATCCGGCACTGCGACACTCTGTGAATAATCAGAAGAAACAAGAAACATTACATTTTTCTGCGCTTTTGTTTTCACATTACTTTCATGGTAACCAACAATGTTAAAAGTCCGCAAAAACTGTGAAATCATAATAATGTGTCTAGTATGGAACAGCAAGGCTCTGTAACACATGTCACTGTAACACACGTCTTCAGCTGCCTCCCAGACCCGAATGTAGGCATGCCAGAACCAAGGTCTGGAGAAAAATAGCCACTTAAAAGAAGTCCGGATACAAAGTAAGTTATGTGTGCATATACGCATGTGTGTTTCAGTATGTCCACGGCTCAATCAGTGGAGAGTAGTAGCTAGCTACTACTGGTATCGATCTACTCACAGACATTCGGGAATAAAGCGCTTCATCAGATCCTTTACGCATTTTAAAAGGTTCATAACCTTAGTGGTACACAGACCTGGATGCGCCTAGACAACTGCTGACTGACTGGAGCAATCACACTGGCAACCTGTCATCACAACTGGAGCTCTCACAGCCTAGGCCCTGGTGCCCTGCGATCAGAGAATACCAGGTTCTTCTCTTGTATCTTGTATCTCAATCTTTTGTGTTCCTTTCCTCTCACAAGCCAAAACTCTTAAGATAAATAGCTCACACGACATTCAGCTCTCTCTAGAACTCTAGGCTCTACAGATGAATGCATTATTTAGGAAGAGAGAGTAGAAAGGCTTGCCTTTGCTTGCAGGTAAATGTATCAATGAGTGAATGGAAGCAGAGAGGTCAGTTCATCCCCGGCTGTTTCCTGAGCAGAATTTCAAGAACACATCAACATAAGGGCAGGGGACAGACTGGCATTTACCCAGAGACAGGTGCAACAGCCCACATGTCTAACTGGCGCTAACAGCACAGCCCCCACTTGCTCAGATGAAGACTTATTCCACACTCAGCGCTTATAGTACAAATGTACTATAAGCGCTTTTACTATCTGTGACACTCATGTGTCACAGATAGTAAAAGTACTACTTACGTGCCACATTGACCACAGCTATCATCACATGTCAAAGGCAGCTGATTAGTACCATTCACCTGATCAATACCTTGCTCTTCTCCGCAGACAGTGAAGTTTGGCTGGTGGGGCATCTGACTTCCCCATTGTAGACGCCAATGCCTATGTGGCGGCGTGACCGTGGTGTCCCCAGCCGAGGCCTTCATGTCTGGCTGTGTTGACTGAATGGATCACGAGCGCAGATCGCACATATAGGAGGGAGGAGAGGGGGTAGCCCCCAACCAGTCCACAGGATGTTAGGCGGCATGCTGGGTGGCTGGACGCAGATTCAGGGGGTTGAGTTCCACAGTTAAGCGCCCCGTTGGTTGTAATTGTGAGTGAAAGCATGACTCGTTGTGAAGTGCATTCTGATTTAACACCGTCATCTGCCTGGCAAAGCCTGGATGTTACACGGTAAGCCGCGCTTGCTGTACCTCCTGGAAAGTCTCCGCCTCATGTAGGCGCAGCAGGAAAAGCCAGAGGATGTCACAACGATGAATGTCTCATGGGCGTTTGCTGTCCCATAAGGTGTCTGTGCGGGCCAGCTATCCCTACAGGCGCTACCTCAATAGGGCCCTGTCATGTTCAGGAGCCTCGGGGCTGTATCCTGATGGTTATGTGTTGGGAGTTCCCTCTCTGACACCGGGCAGCACAAGCGATGAAGTGGAGCGGATGGGACCATGCCCAATTGGAGAGGGGGGGACCCCGCCCGGCTCCGGAGGCATGAGCAGGCCCGCGAGATCAGCGCAGTCACCCACCTGGCAGCCTCGAAGATAGACAGGCCTGCTCACTCCATGACCGCTGGTCGGGGCTAGCGCACTCACGGTCTCTCCTCTGTTGATGCCTGTTTATCAGGAGTCGCTCAGGTACATGGGCCGGCTCGGATCAAAAGAGCCGTCGAGGTTCTGAAGGGAAGGCTGACAGGCTACAATCCGCGATGGCGCGATCAGTGTCATGCAGCGGGAGCTGCTATATTGAGCAGCGATACATATGAACAGTGGTCCCAGTGGATAGTTTCATGCACATAGGAAATAAACAATATTTACCAAGGAAAAATGCAAAAAGACGTATTGTACTTAGTGCACAGTGTTATTTAATCACACTGGGCTCCTAATCATTTATACATTTGTTAACATAGTGTTAAAAACAGTGCCCCGGGAGGGGAGGGGGAGGGTGGGCGTGTTGTGATTAGGGTGAGGATGAGGGAGTGAATACACAAATGTGTGATTAATACAGTATATTAATTATACAACAAGGCGGCTTATAAATCAGCCAAATTATTCAAACAGTGTCCTAATTCCGTAAAAGCCATGTTCAAATATCAAAAACACAGTCATCCATCGCTGTTGTTAAAACTGGCTATTGTATCAAGTTTCGACGTTTCGACCCCTATAGGATTGTAGGCAAATGAGTCCCTCACGACAGGGTCTTCCTCAGGACAGTGGTGGTGAAAGCGGGGAAGGGTTGGAACCTGGGAGAAAGATGAGAGAACATTCAGAAATGTGTTCCCAGAAAGGGGAATATATTAAGGGTCACGGCAATGAGTCCGCTACTTTAACCTGGAAGAGGCCCTCGTGGGCCTGGACGTAAGAAGGATGGGCGTGTAGGCTCCAGTAAGGCGAGCGAGAATCAAAACAGCCTGCAGAAAAAATTAGCAGGTTCAGTAAGGAATTTAGGATCCAACAACATCAATTAATTGGACCAAGAAACACTACTAACACAACTGGTCTTAATCCCTGAAAGTCAGTGCAAAGGCCGGGCGTACAACTCAACAGTGGCCTTGAAATCACGAAAGTTCCTTGGTTACATCATAGTGGGCAATGAAGCTCCTTAATTAGGAATCTCTAAACCAAAAAAGGGGAGGGAAAGAAGGGGTAATGAATAACAGTTCTACTGAGTGCCACAGGGGCATTTGGGAAAACAAAAAACAAAAATCGGAGCAAAAGCAGATAGTCTAGGGTCCTGGCGTCTGTCATAGTCCTTATGAAGAGATAACATGGCATATTAGAACGCAGCATTTATGGGCGCGCCCAGGGTGTAGAGGCGGAGCTACATACTAACAGGAAATTGAACAGCTACTTACCCTAGGGCTAAAAGGCAGGGGCTTGGGAATAAAGTATGACAACAAACTGGATTTAAAAACATCATCCCAAACAGTAAAAATGCATCAGCGTCTAAACCTACGCACGGAACCATTGCGTGTGCAGAGAATATGCTGTATTGCTAGCAAGGCTAGAATAATAGTGGTGATCCGGGTAAACAGATTACACATAAACAATAGATGCCTATTCCCAGTTCGCGGCATAGCATGCACAGAGTGCTGGACTACGTTGCGAATGCACAGAAAGATGCGCTCTCATGCGTGGAGATTATCAAGGGTTAGATGTAGAATACACCTGCTCAGAGACCAGATATCAAAGAGGGAGCACTCGGTTTACACCAAAAAGCGAGTATCCTTTTCAACAAAAGCAAGCGTGCGCGCTAGTGTGCTACCAGTCTAATGAGTAACCATCCCGACTCGCCTAGAAACCAAAGGAGGGGCGATCGTTTGCCCAGAAAGACGCGCGTCTTACATAGAGTCGTGCACGCTAATGTACTAGTTCTCTAATGAATACCCATAACCAATCTGATGTTCGAGACAAATCTACATAACAATAAAATCAATAGAATGCGTGAAGGCCCGTCCGGGCAAGCTAATCTAACTAAACTGACAAAGGCTTACCACTGCTCTGTAGCGCGTCTCCGTACAAAAGAGTAATGGACAACGCCGCTTAAGTAAGCTGCCGGGAGCCGGAAAAAATTTATATATGTGCCAACCAGCAGTTCTTCATTAGGCGTCAAGGAAGAAAGACTTAACGGACCATGCCCAACGTGACAGTTAACATGTGGAGAAATGTGAGACATTTATAAGGCCTAGTGCGTGCAGTACTGAGTGTGTGTCTCAGTAAAGTAAATACCTGAGCTAGCATATAGAATTAGTTAAAGAAACAACGCATACGTTAGTTAAAGAAACGCAGTTAAGCATTTTGAGTGAAAAAGCAGGGACATCAATTACACATAAAGGTGGTCCAAATTACCTAATGCCAATGGGATAAGATCGTCAAGCGAGGCCAGATCCATTCTAATGTCTCAGTCTCAGCTCAGCACGCTCTCCGTGTCCGTGGGCTGCCAGGGGCCAAATTCCACGTCAGTGGTGGCATAAACAGTTAGGCAGGGGGTCTGCTGTGCCTCATTTGATGAACAGCTCGAGCGCAAGGAGCCTAACTATAGGAGCGTCATGGGCCTATGAGGAGGTGGCGTGCGTGCGCTGCACGCTGCAGTCAGCAGTTGCAAGCAGCAGGTGGCAGTGGGCTTGCACTTTAAACAGGGCTGCGCGCGCGGCACTGGTGGCCCGTTGCGGCGGCCTTTATAATTTATTTGGGGACACTGACACTACTGTCACAGTAGTGTCAGTGTCCCCAAATAAATTATAAAGGCTGCCGCAACGGGCCACCAGTGCCGCGCGTCTGCCGCCCCAAAAATAGGGCCGCCTGGGGTGGCCCGCTCCCACCGTCCCCCCCCAGCTACGCCCCTGATCGCAGGCCTGAGACCCCAGAATAAGCCTAAGGGTTGGCTCAGTGTGGCATACACAAAGCTTTATGTGCGATATCTGATGTTGATGCGGTACTAGGCGGTCGTCGAACTGAAAGTTATTACGCAGGGAACTTTGTTGAATGAGGCAGTGGAGATTTATTTGGGTCTCTTCAGAGCCGCAGCTGGCGAAGTCCTGAGAATTTTCACTTGAAAGAGGACAAAATCGTGCTGGTCGAGGATTTGCTGGAGTGTAGAATTTCTTGGACTATCTGAAAATACTTTGTATTTCTTTTAGTGGAGCAGACAAGCTTTGTTTATGTTATTTTTTATTGTTTGTCAAAAGCTTTATAAAGACGCTGACACTGATTTTGTAAAGGGAGGGCAGTAGAAGGAATAATACTGACGTAACAAAAAGCAGCACTGGTATTGGTCAGTGGTGAGTATACATCATTAAAAGTGCCGCGCTGCTATTGGTTAGTTTGTGTGAGTCGCGCTGAGATTGGACATTGTAGAATAACAATGATTCGAAGCAGAAAAAACAGAACATAGAGGATAGTGTGTAGATTAATTTACTAATACGCACTTTACAGATTTAATGAGAAAACATGAAAATAATTAAATTGTTAAAAACATTGTTTAGCTAAGATGAGTCACTAGTGATTAGAGAAGGAGTTTTTATGGCTCCTTGAAGGGACGCCTTCATCATTTATGGCGATAGAAAGGGGATACCATACTTGTACCTGTTTAGAAAATTGGATGAAATGCACAGATAATTGTAATTTGCTATTTCCAGAAAATTGTACTTTTAATACTAAAAGTTTAGAAAATTTGAGGAGGCGAATGAATAATTTGAGTCCAAAGCCGAGACCTATGCAGTACGAAGCTCTTCAAGAGTGGGATTATGAAGCATATAAAAGAGATAGAGACAGACAACAGAATAGATACAATAATACAGTGAGTAGGTATTGTGAAGGAAAATGGGATGCTCAGAAATAATTATGGAGAAGAGATACAGTTGCAGAAACTAGGATGTTTTCAGTTAGAGAAGCTTAAATGACTGAAGGAGGAAAAAATAAAGAGAAAAAGAAAAATACTGAACCACAAGAGAAGAATACTGATATAAATAATAGTATAGATGAGTTTGATGAAGATTTCCTGAATGAATTACTGATGAATAGAAGAAGAACAGACTAATACAAATACAGACACAAATGTTTCAACTGTTACAGCAAATGCGCCTTTAATTCAGATGGAAGGGCCAATAAAGAGATCACCTGAAGATGCAAGTCAGATTCAAAATGTAAATAGAGAAGAAGTAGTGAGAATGAAACCGATGATGAACCCAGATGTTTTATCAGTTCCAGTGACAATTGGTCCAATAGTTCCAGTGTATAATGATGGGCAAGGACTGACTCGAGTACATGCCTTAACTGTCCTAAGGAGGAATAATTAATATCATCATAAAGACTGTAGAGAGATAATAAGAACAAATGAAAATAGTGGCACAAGTGGAACATCGATACGAAAGAAGTAGAGCAACTGATTGATATTTCGGAAAAGGCAAATGAGACTGCCGCAAGTTGAGAGGAGAATGAATATACAGACACCTAATAGATCAAGCAGTGAAGCAAATGAAATTATACAGAGATCATTAGGTCTATTTCCAGAAGAATTAGATGATTGGATTAGGGAGATTGCTCCTGGTTGTAGAAGTCAAAATAAAGATGCATACATCGATCTAAACAAATAAAAAAGGGTATTTGGAAGAGATGATTGCAGGTACAATTAGTTCAGAGAGACTGAATAAATATCAGGCAGATGAGGAGTTGATATTGAAAAGTCTAAAGCTTTATTAAAAACATAGAGGTTGGATTTCACTGACAAAGATTTGGAGAATCTGAATGTATCAGGGAGACAGTTGCAGATTAAAGAATCGATTTCCACATTGAGACGCTGGGGAGAGTTGGACAGATGGAAAGGAAGATGGGCTAAAATGAGGGATGAAGAGAGTACGGCAGCGAATGCTGCTTTTTCATTGTATACTGTAAGAGAAGCAGAAAAAGAGTCAGCACCAGATGATGCAGTCACAGTATACCCAATGAGAGAGGTGCCAGGAGGGGGTTTTGTGCAAGTTCAATGGTCAAGACAGGATATATTGTCATTTACAAATGATTTCCCTAGGTTGAGAGAGAAGCCTGTTGAATAGTACGGACAACTAGAAAGACTTGCGAAGGTCTCAAAGGTTTTGTGGGTTGATTTGGAGGGTCTTTTTGACATTGTAGACCCAGCAGATTTATGGGTTGAGTGTAAAATTGCTGTAGATTGGCCAAAAAAAAGAATATCCAAGCGATCCATAAACAGGAGCACCTTCAGAAAAAGTTATGAAAAAATATAATCAGGTCATTACAAATTTGAAAGGGAAGATTTCTCCGAAAGAAACAGATTGGGTACGAATTGACAGGACTATTCAAGAATTGAAAGAATCGGTACATACATATTATGAAAGGCTCCTTCAACTATTTAAACAGTATAGTGGTTTAGAAAATATCACATAAAAGGATATGGGACATTTGGTGTATAGGTTTGTGTATGGATTGAGACCTGGAATAAGTGATTTGATTCAGCAGCATTTGATTTGCTGGCAAAGCAATTCGATTGATGAAATACTTCATTGCAAAGTACTGTGGAGATGACATAGAAATGAGACACAGAAAGAGAAATTACTGTTGGCTCAGATGAAAGCAGAAAAGAAAGGGGGTTATTTGAGTAATGATTCATTGGATGATTATCAGAGCAATGATCCGATTACTACAGGAACAAAAGGTGTAGTTTCAAACGGCAACACCATGATCCCGATGGGTCAGGGAAGAGGTAGAGGTAATTTTAAAGATAAAGAGGAATTGAAAAAGAAATATCCTTGTCGTGTTTTCACTGAATTTGGAAACTGGCATAGCAAGTGTAAGAGTCTATTAAATAATACTGGACAGGTAGGAAATTATGAGCACATGCAAATGCAGAATCAGGGCTATCAGGCACAGATGAGCCAAGTGCAGGTGAATCAGATGCAAAAGCAAAATCCCCAAATACATGTATCGAATAATAGAGGTCAGGGTTTGCAGATACCACAAGCTCCTATGCGAATCAGAATGTGAATGGTCAGATGCAAAGATGCAATACGAATGCTAGCGTTCATGCAAATGGTCGAATACATTCAAATGTGCAGGTGGATTGACAATATTTGATGCAAACAGAGGAGAATGATTCAGATGCATCACAATGACGGTGCCTGAGGGGTGAGGAAGAGTGCGTTCTTGGCATGTCTCTAAAGGTAGATCAGTCAGGTCCCTATGTGGACGGCGAGGTAGAAGGCAAAGCCATTACATTTCTTGTAGATACTGGTACTACCCATTCCACTGTAAGAACTGTGGAAATCCCAAACCTACCCCTCTCGGGAGAAAGTATCCAAGTTGTAGGAGTCTCAAACAAACTGATTAAAACACCAGGGATAAGGCCAATGAAAGTTCAGATTGGAAATTTTCAGGAACAACGCAAATTTGTTGTGTATGACAGTAGTCCAGATAATATGTTAGGAAGGGACTTACTGTGTAAAATGAATTGTTCCATCTATTGTTCCCCAGACGGAGAAGCATTTCAGAGGAAGGATGAGGATCTGATATTTAAAATGTTGAGACAGGGAACACAAGTAAATGAACTGTATCCATTGTTTACAGCAATCGATTTGCCTGTTGAGTTAATAGATGTGGTGTTGTCTGATGTGGGATTTTACAGGGAAAGACATTGGATTAATGAATGGAGTTGCACTAATTCAAATCACAGTAAAGTCCAATGCAGAATTTCCAAGGATACCACAGTACAGAATGAGTCCTGAAACAATTGCAGGAGTGACACCTGTGATTGATATGTTGATTGTACAAGGAATACTGAAAGAAATCCTTGGAACCCCATGCAATTCACCTATAATGGGAATTCGCAAACAGGAATGGGAAATATAGGAATGTACTGGACCTGAGAAAGGTGAACCATATTGTTACACCTTGTTGTCCAATTGTACCGAATCCAGCTTTGATCCTATATCAGATCCCATTTGATGCAGAGTGGTTTTCAGTAATTAATCTGTGCCAAGCATTTTTCTTCATACCTTTTCATCCGGATAGCCAATATTTATTTGGCATGGTGCCGAGTTCCTCAAGGGTACACAGAGAGCCCCTCAATATTCAATCAGATATTGAAAAAATGTCTGGAGTCATTAGTAATGCCTAAAGACTCAGTCCTGGTCAAATATATTGATGACCTTTTGGTCACATCAAAAAGAAGAGAGGATTGTGTGACATATATACGACTGCTCTACTGAACCATTTGGCAGAAGGTGAGCATAAAGTGTCATTGTCGAAACTACAATTCTGTAAGAAAGATGATCTTTATCTAGGCCATATCATTGAAAAAGGAAATCGGAAAGGCTCTCAAGATCGGATCAATGCTATAATTCAAACGAATCCACCAAAAACACAGAAAGAAGTTTGAATGTTTTTGGGTATGGCTGGATATTGCAGGCAGTGGATTATGAACTTTTCACCAATCGCCAAGCCATTACAGAGATTAACATCACTGCAGAAAATAAACGCCATGGCAAAAGCATTATTCTTCGCGAAAGTATAGTGTAGGCTTTCAGAAATAATTCTCTCTTTTACTAAAATAATTGTAGGCGTTATAAATGTTAGGTGATGTGCTCACGTGCTCCTCTCCCTCAATGTAGCAAATGATTTCCTTAGAGCTTCTGTCCTTTGAAAGTTTCAAATGCTTCCTTAGAGTGCAGATATTTAGCCTATTTCTGAATAAAACTTTAGATTTCTTTCCTGTCTAGGCGAGGGTTGCAGAACACATGAATGGAACTGTAACAGAAACTAAAACCCATTAGTAACTAGGTTATTTTCTCTTCCTCCTAAGGAAGTTGTATAATGTTTAGGCAAAGAAGGTTTAGAAATATCAGTTAGGTCATTGTTAGTAGACAACCACACCATCATGTTCAACCAAAGAGAAGTTATCTAGAGAGGAGAGAGTGCACCATATTAACCGAAGAAAGGAAGTCGCGGTGTACAAGAGTTCTTGTGGGAAAATGCTCTTCGGCTTGTTCACAAGATTGGTGGCCTGTTCTTGCGTTCGTGGTACGCTGAATGCCGTGCTGATTCCCGATTCTCTGGCTGGTGATACCTGCTATTCCTGAGAAACTTTACTAGAGAATTTGCGCATCATCGGCTGGTGATGCTGCCCTTGCTAATCCCTAACGGCCGTGGGGTTAGCTTTTCAGACTAATTGCACGCTGTGCATTAATATTTTCATTACGTCAGTGATTTGTGTTACGCTGATGTTTTCCTCTCTCTCTCTCTCTCTCTCTCTCTCTCTCTCTCACTTCTCTATACTTGATGTTCTGATGATTTTGTGATGATAAACTGTAGATGTGAATTGTGAATCTAACCTGTAACGTTCAGAACTAAGATAAGACATTCTTATTTGTACTCACATCTGACCATTCATATTATGAAATAACAAAGAAAACCATAAATAGAAAGAATAGTGTTTGTCTTCATTCCGGAGTTTCGAGTTAGTTTGAACATGTTTATAATGACTAATGTTTAGCGTTTGTCTTCATTGTAGGTCCTCGTGGAGGAATAGCAGCCGTCTTTCGTTATTTGGTCCCTTTTGGCTCTACCAAAGATCTATCGGAGGACCTTTGATATTGCTAACTGTGTGGTAATGACTTATGGGCCCGTCACTAGAGTACGTTTCCTGTAATTTTTTAGTGGTTGGTGTGGATAAGTGAGATGATAAAAATCCCCCAAAGCTTCCGCTGCATGAGTCCCATTTTCTAAAAAGCAATATTTTTTCAGAAAGGGAATCAAAACTAGGGGTGGGCAGGACTAGCAGAGTTTCACTCTGTGGAATTTCATGGAGATGTATAAAAACTCTGTGAGATTTCGCGAAGTTCCGCGAGCGGGTGGAAATCGGTAAATCGCGCTGCTCTTGCTGATTTTGTTTGTGGCATGCCGGAGGGCTCTGCTTCTTTGCCGCTGATTGAGTAGATTTTCCACTTGAGCCGCAGCTTTCTCACCGCAAATGGTCATAACCGCCCGCAATTGCCCATGTTGAGAAAATCTCATCAGGTAACTTTCTAGCGCCCAAAAATCATGCTGGGTGTTGTAAATTCTCACTCGCCAACTTAACGTGGGTGAGTCGTGCACGAGAAAAATTATTTTTTGCTGGAACTCTGCATTACAAGCGTAATGCGGAGTGGGCAAAATTCTGTGAACTTTGCCGGCACGGCAGAATTTATCACCCACCCTTAATAAAAACATATACCCCTTCACTAACCCTGGGCGGAGATGGTAGAGTTGTACAGAGTTAGTGGAAAACTCTGTGAAATTCCGCAGAGCTCTCTGGCCTTCGCACCATTTCCCCGCATAGTAAAGCCTGGCTTTACCTGTCCTGGGCATCCTGTCCTTGGTGGGTGGGTATGGCGGCGGTGCCGGCTTCCTTCCTGGTTTCTTCCTTCTCCTGCTGCTGGCCGCACTCTGCTTCCACTGCTCTGGCTACCTCGTAGAATTCAATTAACAGGAAGCACTGCAGTGCACATGTATGAAGGTATGTCTGACCGGATACAATCCCATGATAGGGTCAGGCATGCCTTCACGCATGCGCACTGCAGTTCTTCGAGCCAGCAGGAGCAGCGGAAGCCGAGTGCAGCCAGCAGCAGGAGTAGATAAGTCCCATACTCCTGTCCTCCTCGGCATCGGTTAACTCTGCTCCGCTGTGAGTGCGAAGTTTTAACCACCCACCCTTGCTCTTCACCCACTTAGGTTTTCAAGAGTTTTTTGCTGTCTTATTTTATGTACTCTGCGAAAATTAACCAAGCGCTGAAGACGCAGGGAGTCCTCGCCAGATAGTATCCATGAATTTGAAGATTATTGGAAGCGGTGACATGTTGGTTTTGGCGACTGTTCCTTCGCTCTTTGAGGTTCTCAAACAGCGGCTGCTGGATAGATGCAGACAGCTATCGATGGAAAGTGTTATCAGGCGTAAAACGTGCTGTAGAGAAGTGCATTCTGAGAGGTGATGGTCATATCCCAAATAATTCAATGGATGAGTGCCACTGCTTGTACCAGGATCAAAATGTTGAGTTTGTGAAAAGTGCCAGTAGCATCAGACAGACATTTGGCTATTGGAGGACCACGGCTGAGAGGAAAGCATGCCAGGGAGTTGGGAGAACTGCTTTCTGTTTATAGAATTCTCCTGGAGTTTAAGTTATTGACTTGTACAACATTAATGTACAACCCAAAGATCTGAGAGCGTTGACCCAACCTTGTGAAGTGTTCCAGTCAGAGGATGGAGGACGGCTGTCTCACTGGTGCACACTGTGCAGCTCTCTCCTCGGTTCTCAGAACAGACACATCTCTCACAGAACTTGACCTGAGCTGGCATGACCTGGGTGACAGGAGCGAGAGAGCCGTGTGAAGGATTAAAGCACAGCGGCTAAAGGCGAGTCATTGCTCTCTCATTGGTTCATGCTGTGCAGATCTTTCCTCTGTTTTCACAACAGCCACATCTCTCACAGAGCTTGACCTGAGCTGCCATGTTCTGCGTGACTCTGAGGCGAGAGAGCATGTGAAGGATTCAAGCACAGCGGCTAAAGGCGAGTCATTGCTCTCTCATTGGTTCATGTTGTGCAGATCTTTCCTCTGTTCTCAGAACAGACACATCTCTCACAGAGCTTGACCTGAGCTGCCATGACTTGGGTGACTCTGAGGTGAGATAGCTGTGTGACTGGAAAACAAAAGACACACAGATGATGGACGGAATGCAGAGCAAATCAAACATTCACCCCCAGTCAAGAGATCTGGGTTAAATCCATTGTTCTTTTGCTCACCGTGCCACCACAGTTTAGACCCAGCCATATGCAAATCAGTCTTGACCCTGTGCCTCGTGGAAACAGTCCAACCCGAACTGCCGAGCCAGGTCCTCAATGGGCCGGAAACAATCATCCTGGAACCAGTTTCGGGGCATCACTCCTCATCAGCCCGGCTAGTCAGGCTAGTTTGAATGCAGTGGCACAGTGAGCCCGGGACCCATTTATCGGCATACCCGGTGCACTTAGGGTGAGAAAGCAAAAGACACACGGATTATGGACGGAATGCAGAGCATATCAAACATTCACCCCCAGTCAAGAGATCCAGATTAAATCCATTGTTCTGTTGCTCACCATGCCACCCCACCAGGCCTGGACTGGGAACCAAAACCGACCCTGGCAAAGTGCTCAGCCGGCCCCCGGGGGGTTGGGGGTGCAGCCTAACTGTTTCCCAGGGCTGGTTTCAGCCAATTTTGTTACAGGGGGCGGTATTGCAGCTATGCTACAAAAACGGCCCTGTAACAAAAGCGGCCCCATGGGGTCCCCAAACTAGCCCCCACTGATGTCAAGCTAGCCTGGCTGATGAGGGGTGAAACCCTTACCCGGTCCCAGGATGATTGTTTCCGATCCAGGGAAGACCTGGCCTGGCAGTACGGCTGGACTGTTGTCATAAGGAGCAGGGTCAAGACTGATTTACAAATGGCTAAGTTTTAACTGAAATGCTGTGGTGAGCAAAAAAAATGATGAGTTTAGCTCCAGAACTCTCTACTGGGGTGAATGTCGGACATTGTTCAACATTCTGTCCATCAATTCTTCTTTTTGTATTTTCATATCTCAGCCTCCGTCTCTCTACCTATCTCTACGTCTGGAGCTCTCACGCTTTCCCCAGTGACATCCTAAGGATTTTTTTGGTCCCTAGTAATATTATGATTTTTTTTGTGTGAATCCCATTTCTGAAAGTTTGTTTAGCATCCTGCATGCTTCAATTACCAGGAAATGGGCTGTAAAATTATGCCTTGTGCCCGAAAAAGTCTTAAGATAATACTGTTGGCGCTGAGTACAAGCCAATCGTGTAGGAGATGGAGCTGTGGGGGACACATTTACAAGGAGATAAGCTGCATCTTTGCAAACCCTCGAAGAGTCTGTATCAAAGATTGAAATTCAGCCTCTTTCTTCACACAAGCCATTAAGTACTGAAACATACAGTGAGGCTGAGAACAAACACTGTTACAGGACCACATTCACCCACCCTGGCACCTTTTCATGCAGGCACAATATAAGAGAGTACAATGCAACCCAGAGCACTCCAAGGACCTCCTAGGGGTACAAAGCACTATAAAAATTAGACAACAAAATGCGGTGTCTCATCTGTACAGGCGCATGTTGAGAACAGGATGCAAGTCTCCTCGCTGCATTGTATAGAAGTCATGATTGACTAGATGTTCAATTGTAATGGAACTTTACTAGAGACCCCACATCTCTGTCACAGATGGAGTAGTCTGTTAATGTACAGGAGCCCATCTTATAAGCCTGACACAGACAGACTGCAGTCTGTGTCTGTACAGAAGACGGCCCGGTCTAATCCTGATAGATTGTCTCTGAGGAGGGGCAGCCGGTTCCATCCCTCACAGAGTGAAGTCCTGTGTGAGAGTGGGGTATAGATTTTTTAATAATTCTCGGAGGCTTATGTCTCTGAGTGGCCAATGTTCGTTTTCAATCTTGACAGACGAAATCTTGTCTCTGAGCATGAAAAGGACTGAAGTCCTCTTTATGAGATCAATCAATCAATCATTTGTAAAGCGTAGCAAATCACCTGTGAGGGCCTCGAGGCGCTGGAGGTAGATGGCTGCTGCATGGTGGGTTGTTAGTTTGAACATCCAGGTCTTGAGTTCTATGCTGAATTGTTGGAGCGATGGTGCGAGGGAAGGTTGTTCCAGGCCTTGGCGGCCAGATGTGAGAGGGGGCATACTCTGCTGTTGGTTCGGCTGATTCATGCGGTGTCTGCGAGGGAGAGGGAAGCAGATGGAAAGTGTCTGGTTGGGTGGTGGAAGTCCAGACGTTTGTTGATGTATGCTGGTCCTTGGTTGTGCAGGGCCTTGTAAGCGTGGGTCAGCAGCTTGAACTGGCATCTCTTCTGTATTGGGAGCCAGTGTAGTTTCTTGAGGTGGGGTGTGATGTGGGTCCTTCTGGGGAGGCCGAAGATGAGTCTTGCAGCTGAATTTATATTGTCTGGAGTCTCTTCAAATGGAGATGGTCTGATTTACTTTCACAGACTGAAGCACTTTCTCTGAGGGGAGCAGGTTTGATCTAAACCTCACATGCTGAAATCACTGTGCCTGGAAGTTGGTCTGTGGGTGTGTGAGTGGGTCTGAGTGGGGGTATGAGTGCCTGTGAGCATCCGTAAGTGGTTTTCGGGGTCTCTGAGTGAATGCATTAGTGACGGTATGGGTGTGTGAGTGGGTGTATGGATGTGTGACTCAGTGTGTGAGTGACTGTATGAGTGTGTACACGGGTTTGTGATTGGTTTTCTGGGTCTCTGAATGGGTGTATGAGTGCCTGTGTGTGTGGATGTGTGAGTGGTTCTCTGGGTCTTTGAGTGGATGCATAAGTGACTGTATGGGTGTGTAACTGGGTGTGGGAGTGGGTATGTGAGGGGCTTTCTGGGTCTCTGAGTGGGTGTGTGAGTATCTGTATGGGTGTGTGAGTGTGTGAACGGTTGGGTGGGTGTGTAAGAGGGCATGTGAGTATGTGGTTGGTAATGGGTGGCTGTATGGGGGGGTGTAAGTGGCTGTGTGGGTGTGTGAGTGGGTGTATGGGTACTTTTGATGTATGAGTGTGAGTGAGTGTGTAAATGGCTGTGTCGGCATGTGAGTTGGTATGTGAGTGATTGTGTGGGTGGCTGTATGGGTGTGTGAGTGGGTGCGTGGGTACTTTTGCTGTGTGGGTGTGTGATTGAGTGAATGTGTGGGTGTATAAGTGTGTGTGTGGGTATGTGAGTGGCTGTGTGGGTCTGTGAGTGGGTGTGTGAGTGGTTCTCTGGGTCTCTGAGTGGATGTTGGTGTGTTGGTGTGTGAGTGACTGTATGTGTGTTTAAGTGACTGGGTGTATGAGTGATTGTGTCCATATGTGAGAGAGTGTGTGAGTGGGTCTGTGAGTGGGTGTATTTGTTTTTTATTTGAATCTGGATTCATGGATCCACTGCAGACAGATTCATATGGGCCATGCTGAGCACCGCAATGGATCTGTAAGTCCTCATGCATGCAAAATAAACATTTTTGGGAAATGTCTTGCCGATGAGAGGTCTCTCACAGACCCCTCCATCAGTCCCATGGGGTCCAGAATACCTCTATCTTGAACCCTTATATTATATTTCGACTTTATTTCCCCCCACCTAGGAGCAGTGTCCCGATTTACAAAATGGGGGCCACAACTTTTCTCTCAGGTTGTTGCTAGCCAATCATGGAATTGGTGTTGGTACATGGATCGAGGGATCCACCGCGGTGGTGCCACGTCTCTAGATACACATAAATCTTTTTTCTTTAATTACGCTAAAACTGCTGAACAGATGTACACCAAATTTTAAAAAGTACTCTTTCTGGACCAAGATCTAGTATTCATCCAAATATGGTGTAATTCCGTTCAGAGGTTCGGACTGTAGTCGTAAATGTGAAATTACATGAGGAAAACGAGTTTTGGCCCCCCTTCTTTTTCTTAGCCTCCCACTTGACGAGTCACTCCAACACTTTCCAGACACCAGCTGAAGTAAACAGCAAACTAGTTTTGAAAATTTGTGAAGTTTTGTCGAAAGGGCCCAAAGTTATTAGCAAAACATAAAAGTCTTCCTATGGAAACTAGGGGCCAATGTATCAAAATGTCCATTTGCAATTCTCAAATAGAGATTTTTTGCGAATCGCTATTTGAGAATCGCAAATCGCTATTGTATGTAGGATTTGCCAAAACTGTTGCGGATCCTACATATTCCTTAATTGCAAATGGCAAATTGTGATTCACAATTAAGGAATACCTCCCCATTCATTCCTATGGGCCTAGAGGCCCATAGGAATGAATGGGAAGACATTCTCAACTTGCGATTACCAATTAGAGAATTGCAAATTGAGAATGCAATTTCAAGGGTGCAAGGGTGTCAAAAGGACACCCGGTTGCACCCCTGAAATGTGCATGTGTGCACTTGTGGCACACATACATGCCCTAAGGGCATGTATGTGCGTCACATGGCACTTTGAAAAATGCAAAAAAGGGCATTTTTCATAGAAATAGCAAATTACCACCAACTTGAAGTTGGTGGTAATTTGCGATTCCTTAAGGCCAAATCGCACTTTTTTTGTGCTTCTTACATTGCATTTAAGGAATCGCAATATGCGATTCCTTAAATGCAATTGCAAAATAGGGAATCGCAAAATGTGCGATTCCTTATTTTGTGAGGGTTTTTTTGTGTGCTACATAGCACACTGCTGATTTGCGATCGCAAACACTGAAATTCTGTGAATTTCGGCGTTTGCAATTGCAAAAGTGCCTTCATACATATGGCTCTAGGTCTTAACAATAACTAACTAATGACGACCATCATATATATATAATCACTGGCGGTCACGACTCGATAGTTATATTTAGGTTTCCTGTTCCATAGGAAAAGCATTCTTTGTGTTGCTAATAACTTTGGGATTGTTTGACAAATCTTCATAAAACTTTCCAGAAAGATGCTACTTTTGACCAGCTCGTTCATGGGAAGTTTGGAGGTCAAGCGAAGAAAAAGGGGGGTCTCAAAACGCAAAATCCGCATGCATTTTCCATAGACTTCTTTAGACAAGGCTACAGCAAAAATGCTGAATGGAATTACACCAAATTTGGCAGGAAGCTAGATCTTGGTACGCAGATTGTGTTTTTTGGTGATTTGGTATAAATCCGTTTAGTAGTTTTTGAGAGATTAAAAGTCATAATTAATTGTAGCTCTGGATGGTTGGGTCCGCGTGTCACGTCCAATGAGCTCTGAACATTGAACGCTGCCAGGGGTCTTTAAGAATGAACTCTGGTAAACATGGGCAGTCTAACATTGATAAAACTAAAGCTCCCTCTGTCATCACAAATAACATATAAACAGGAGTCAGGAGTATTGATTATATAAATGGCAAATAATCCTATGTTATTAGTTTCTTCAGCATGGATCTTGGCAGAGGATACTCGTACATTATCTGTGGTGGGGTAAGGGTGCCACTGCACCTGTTTTGGGTCTATGTTTGCCTCGCTCATGGGTGAGGGGAATCCTTGGTGGGAGAGTTCTGTGGCTCTCCTTCCAGTTCTTTCTATTTGTATCTCATTGAAAGCCTAAGAGATACAGCAGAGTTTTCAGCTGAAATGAATTCATGTTAAGGATTGATTAAAGGGTAGTCTGCCCTTTCGGGTGACCTTTGGATTGATAGGAGTTGAATTGAAAGAAACTCAAGGTGTATTTCATTTCTTTCAGCCATGGAAAGAAATCTTAAGGAAGCTTAATCTGTATTTTATTTCTTTCGTTTATGGAAACAATTCTCTGGGGCTCACACTGTGTGAATAAAGAGAGAGTTCAGACAGGGATGCTTTGGAAATAAAGGGCCATTTCTAAGGCTGTGTTTTGTTTGGAACAGTATGAACAAGTTTTAAGAAAAGAAGATACTTTCCCTGGGGTTTTCAGAAAAATCTATGAGCAATAGAATAGCTTTTACAATTGTGGAAATACAGTCACTATGAAGTGTGGTCACAAGCTCTTGTAAGAGGAATCTCAGGGGCCTTCAGCTACAGGAGAATTAACCTGCTTTGCTTGTGTTGTTATTGCCAATTACCAGGGCGTGCCAATAGAGCGAAGCTTGGCCAGGGCTTTCTTATGGTGGGTAACACTCAATGTGAATTGTTCACAGAATATTTTACTAAGGAACAAAAAGAGGAAGACATTTAAATTGTTCCAACTCTTGATCTTGTTTTGTGTTTTTTGTTTGCACAGTGCAATCATAATTCATATCTCTCATTTGGAACAGACTTCCATGTTCTAGATATATCAATCTACATATATATATGTTCTACAGAAGTCACCGATGATAGTTATATTATTTTACAGGTATTTTCATAGGGAGAGATGATGAATATATGTACCTCTGAGATAAACTATCATTAATGGTGTTACTTGCTTCTATGTCTCCTTCCTGCTGTTTCCGTCCTTTCCTTCCCCCGCTTGATCATCTCAAGATTCTGTGCTTTCACAGCAGAATTGAGGGGATTGGGAGGTGGACCCTTTTCCTGCAGCAAACTGATCCCGAGGTATCAGCAGGCTGACACGGCGAGAGGCTCGAGAGACTCTTGTTAGAGCGCCAATTTAAAAATGCAATGTTCTGATTGGCCCAGGCAGCTTCATTTCTCTTGGGCCATCTCGCTCACATGAGAGCCAGACTCCCGTGGGAGCGAGAGCTGCCGGCAACATGAGGAAAATGATCTGGCAGCCCTTTACAGGACTCAGGGACTTGGTCCCCTGTCCTTAACATGCTTAAAAAAATATACATAAGAGGCAGGTTAGGATACCCCGAGCCCTACACCCCATGGCGGGGGCCCTGCGGGGCTCCCCATGGTATCCTGTCCTCGATATTCTTGTATCTCGATATTGGTGTTGTTGACATTCAGTAGTACAACTGCAGTCAATAAGTCCTTTGAGTTGTAAAAATGCCATGCAGCCCTGTGTTGAATGTGGGTTTACACGGTGACCCTTCATGTCTGATACGATTCCTAAATGAGTCAACAATATGAAGCTGGACGCCAGCTCTCTCGATCTCATTCATCCAATTTTCATTCACATTCAAGCGAGAGTCTGCTGAGAGGAGGAGTTCTTGGCCATTCATTCAGATTCAGACGTCTATTTTTAAACCACTCTCATATGTTGATTTGACATGAGAACAAGATTGAGGAGTCAGAAGTTGTGGAAACTTTAAGGTATCATCTGCGTAATGATTCTATGGAATCCCTAAAGGTTTGGGATAAACATGGATGAACCAATTCATGCATAGGCCCAACTATGCTGGGAGGGCGAGTTAGACAAAGCATGCCCAAAATATGTCACGATGGATCATCGATATGTCATGACCAGCATTAAACAAGAGGTGGCCACCATTATTCCCGGAAGGGCCACCATTGTGCTTGAAATGGTGGTGGTGGTTGTGCTGCCTTCCATGGATGACCCGCACACCAGGCACATTCTTCTTAGGCATGCATACACATACATGCACACACATATCCATCATTGCCCTACAAGTGAGTCACATGGTTGCTTCCACCCCCAGTTTACACTCTTCCACCCAAACTGCTGCCGTTCTGAACTCAAGCCCCTCTTGCTACTACTGGCCTTCTCCTTTCATGGCTCCTGACAAGTCCCAGCGTTGAGTTACACTCTGTGTCTGTGTGTGTGTGTGTATGTGTATGTGTGTGTGTGTGTCTGTCTGTCTACCATTGGTTTGGCTGACTGCCCCAGCAACAATCCAGGGCAGAGCAGCACCCCTCATACCCTCTGAATGCCGCTCCAGGCTCGGTTCTACAACTGGGAGCTACTAACTGGTAACTGGAGAGCTACAAGTATTTCACAGCTACTCGCTAGAGGCTTTAAATAATGAATGTGGACGTCTTATGGCTGATGCTAGTATATTTCTCCTGTTTGGTCCTCCGGCTTGAAGCGAACTCTGGAACTGATTGCAGTTTATTTCTCTCACTAAGTAACCTCAAACACTAGTGTACTCTTTCGAATCCTTCTGAGTAAAGCTAGGAGGCTGTGATTGCGCAAATACCTTGCAGCTGCACCACTCTGTGCTACTGTGCACCACTGGTCTCTGGGCCACTCTACTGTACGCCATTGGAGACTACACCACTGGACTCTACAACACTGCACTCTACCATACACTACTCCGCTCTACCCTGCACCACTATATGAAGCTGTGATTGCGCACATACCTTGCAGCTACACCACTCTGTGCTACTGTGCACCACTGGTCTCTGGGCCACTCTACTGTGCGCCATTGGAGACTGCACCACTGGACTCTACAACACTGCACTCTACCATACACTACTCCACTCTACCCTGCACCACTATATGAAGCTGTGATTGTGTAAATACCTTGCAGCTAGGAAATGACTCCATTTTCTTTGCTGCTGATTGAAGATTGGACAGTGAACGACTTAGCACTTGTGTCCTAGCGATAGGTGGTTGTGCAAGGAGAGCATTATGGTGTCATATGGAAAAAAGAAGCACTCAGTTCTCTTGTTACTAACTTAACGTAGTCTCACTTCACCCCTTTTGACTTTTCCCTCCTAGGGTCCGATTATTAATTCTTTCATGCCGCGCGGTCCTTCAGAGTTTGACCAAAACGGATATCACAGTAAATCGACAGCTGGCCCATTCAGTCCCATTTGTAGAAGTGGGTTTTCAACAGCGGAGCTTCAGCTAACCTTCCTGTAGGAACAAACCTGCTGGTGGTCCACCTCTCATGGTGCCACCAACTGCAGCGCATCAGAACGCAGCTATGTTCAAGGTAGACCTTCTTAGGATGATTTTTACGTAGAGCCTACCACCTGCCACAAGCTGTCTGGTTGCAAAAGACATATTGTGGGCTTACTGAGAACATAGAGCGGCTTGCAGCCCGCCCACTGCTTACCATCGGTTGGATTTATTGTGACTCTCATTTGCTTGCATCTTATTAGATGGCTTTCCTTGTCTATCCTGTGTCTGTCACTTATCTGGAGCATTACCTCTTTACTTGAGTCCTTCCACTGATTCATGTTTAGGAGCTACTTTTTTGGTCGAAGTCTACCAGACAGCTGAGCTGTCTAGTTTGCTTATGACATCTTGGGGACATTCAGAAAGCTCCCCTGGGAATATATTCCGCTTGTTGCTTACCATGGACTTTGTGGTTTGTAAATCACATTTGCTTGATTTTTATTTGCTGGCTCTATGTGATTCAGGTTGCGCAGCTTGAGATCATCCTTCCCCTTGCTCAAACCTGATTTACTGATTTCTTCCACCAGTGCTGGATAACAGGTCTTTAAATATTAAGCAACCTAGGTCAGGACTGCACCACTCAAAGAGAACACATCATTACATATAGTTATAATCAAATTGTTATTTATATTTCTAATTTACAGCCCTGAAGAAGTCCTGCGTTACAGGACGAAACGCGTTGGCTGTGTCTTTTAAAAGAACAAACTAATAAAGAAGAAGCTTTTTTCAACCAACTTCAGGATGATTTGATTATAACAATATGTAATGATGTGTTCTCTTTGAGTGGTGCAGTCCTGATATAGCTTGCCTGTATTGTTCCCCTAGGGTTGGAATAGGGGGGTGCTCCTGGACAGGGGGTACTTTCAGGTAGCGTGCACACAGGTGAATCCACAATCTTTTTAATTGTTTGGTATATATTTTTGATTGGTGCTGGATCATTTGCGGTAGGTCCCCTGTCCTAGCTGTGTGGTTAGATCTTTAAATCTTGTTCATATTTTGTCACATTTGTTGTGCATTCAAAGACAGGGGTTAAATGTCAGGCTCTGTCTTCCAGGAAGCTGGTCTTTACATTTCTTTTTCTGACTTCAAAATGAGAGGATTTATGTGAGATTTGGGGAGAAGAGTTGGCCTAACGGCTAGGGCGGTCGACCTTGAATCTGGGGAACTGGGTTCGAGTCTCGGCAATGACGCTGAACATCCTGTGATTCTGGGCGAATCACTTAATCTCCCTGTGCCTAGCAAAAATGAATGTGTCCTCATGTAATGGAACTGGTGCTATGTAAAGCGCTCTGATACCCGATTCGGGTCAAGTTCGCGCTATATAAAACTCTGTAAAATAAAAAAAATAAAAAATGTGACAATCATGCTGGTTACTGTGGGTGTGCTTGAGGAAGGCTGTATGTTATTATTTTTTTCTAGCACACAACAAAATTTAAATGAACTGTGCAGACATTTGTAGAATATATCAGAATTAGAAAAGCACAAGTGAAGCAGACTTTTTGGTATTATGAAGAGTAGTGAAAACAAATATTTAAATACAATAAAAACATTTCTACACATTATCATTTGTGTGCTGTATACTTTTATCAGTAAAACTATATATCTCTGCAAATGTAATGGTTATTTCAATAGAAGATGTGTTGTCTGTAATGGCAGTACGCTACCATACCATGCATACTAGACTTTACCCCACTCCACTGTACTTTGAATCAATCTTGTCTATGCCACTACACTCAGCGCCACTCCACTGTGCGCCACTGCACTCTACTCTATGCCACTGCACTCTACTCTACATCCCTGCTCTCTACACCAATGCACTCTTCACCAATGTAATCAAAACCAATGCACTCTATGCCACTGCACTCTACGCCAATCTACTCTGTACAACTGCAGTCTACGCGTCTATACTTTTTTCGGCAACACTTTACACCACTGCACTATATGCAAATACACTCCACACAATTGTACTCTACGGCACTGCACTTTACACTATTATACTCTGCGCTATTGTACTCTACGCCACTGCTTTCTACGCCCCACTCTATGTCACTGAACTCCACGCCAATGCACTCTACTATACACCACTGCACTCTACGACAGTCTACTCTGAAACACTGCACTACTCTGCACCACTCTATGCCACTGCACTGTACACCAATGCACTCTACCCCACTCTACCCTGCAGCGCTGCACTTTACTACACTCTACTTTGCAACACTGCGCTCTGCCCCACTGAACTCTATGCCACTCTACTCTGCGTCACTGCACTCTGTGCCACTGCACTCTACACTACTGCACTTTATACCACTATAACCTATGGCACTCTATTCTACTGTGCTCCACTGCACTCCATGACACTGCACACCACGCCACTTCACTCTACATCTCTCTACTCTACATCACTCTACTCTATGCCAGTGCACTCTACCATTACACTCTTTGCCACTGCACTCCACACCACTCCAGTTTAGGCCACTCCACTCTACTCTGCACTACTCCACTCTCCTCCACTCTACTCTATGCCATTCTACTCAGCAACACTGCACTCTATGTGACTGCACTCTAAGCCAATGCACTCTACATCACTACTCCACCTTATCCTGCATCCCTGCAGGCTATGACACTTCACTCTACTCTGAAACAATCTACTTTATGCTACGCAAATCTAAGCCCCTCTACACTACTCTGCAGTACTTACTCTATGCCACTACTTTATGCTACTGCGCTCTACCTTGCACCACTCCACTCTAGGCTACACTACTCCACTCTACGCCGCTCCACTCTTCTCTGAAACAAACTACTCTTCACCACTGCACTATATGCCACGGCACTCTTCGCTATGCTACTCCACTCTATCTACACCACTCCACTCTACGCAACTCCACTCTATGCCACAGCACTCTACGCCACTGCACTCTATGCTACTCTACCCTACTCTACTCTGCATCACTCTACTTGACGCCACTGTGCTCTACGCCACTCAGGTCTTAACAACTGCACTCTACGCCAAAGCACTCAACACAACTTTACTCAAAAACCACTGCACTCTATGCCACTGCACTCTACGCCACTGCACGCTACACCACTACACGCTATACCACTCTATTCTACCATGCAACATTGCACTCTACACCACTGCTCTCTGCGCCACTCTACTCTGTGCCACTCTACTATATGTCACTGCACTTTACGACACTGTACTCTACTATACTCTGCTCCACAAGACAGCACTCTCCAACACTGAACTCGATGCCAGACTACTCTGCACTACTGCACTCTAATTCACAGCACGCTATGCCACTCTACACCATTGCACTCTATATCACTGGACTCTACGCCACTGCTCTCTGCACCACTCTCCTATGCACCAGTCTTCTCTGCACCACACTGCTCTAGACCACTGCACTCTGTGCCGCTGCACTCTACTCTGCACCACTCAACTCTACACCACTCTACTGCACTCTTCATCATTCCACCCCAATCTAATCTATTCTGCACCACTCCACTCCATGCCACTGCAATTCTACACCACTTTCCTCTATACCACTGCATTCTATGCCCTGCTATTCTACAACTCTGCACTCTACCCTGCACCACTCCACTGTACCATGCACCACTCTACTCTACACCGTTATACCCTACTCTGAAACAATCTACTCTAAGCCACTGCACTCTCCGCCCACTGCAATCTACTTTGCACCACTCTACTCTACTCTGAACCACTCTACTCGATGCCACTGCGTTTTACGCCACTCTACTCTACATCACTGCATTCTATGCCAATGCACTCTACACCACTTACCTCAAAATCAATGCATTCTATGGCACTGCACTCTACACCAATCTACTCTTTACCACTGTACTTTATGCCACTTCACTCTAAGCCACTTTATTCCAATCTACGACAGTACACTCTATGACACTCCACTCTATGACGCTATACTACATTAAACTGTACTCCACTCAATGACACTCTAATCTATGCCACTCTACTCTACAACACTCTACTCCACCCTATGACACTATATAACACTACTGCACTCTACGACACTCTTCACAACACCCTCTATGTCACTCCATGTCACGTTACTCCACTCTATTCTACAACACACTACTCCAGTCTATGCCACTCCACTCCACTCTATGCCACTCCTCTCCGTGGCACTCCACTCTGTGCCATTCCATGCCATGTTACTCCACTCTATTCTACAACCCACTACTCCACTCTATGCCACTCCACTCTGTGCCATTCCATGCCACGTTACTCCACTCTATTCTATAACACACTACTCCACTCTATGCCACTCCACTCCACTCTGTGCCAATGCACTTTACAGCACTTTACTCAAAACCAATGTACTCTATGCCACTGCACTCTACACCAATCTAGTTTTCACCACTGTACTTTGCGCCACTTCACTCTAATCCATCTTATTCCACTCTACTCCACTCCACTCTATGACAAAACACTCTATGGTACTCCACTCATTGACCCTCTACAATATTAAACGCTTCTCCATTCGATGAGAATCCACTCTATGATACTCTACTCCACAACACTCTACTTCACCCCAAGCCACTAGGGTGACCAACCGTCCGTAAATTTCACGGACAGTCCGTAATTTCGTCCGTCTGCCCGTTGTCCGTGAAGGATTCTTTAACGGACGCCATTTGTCCGTAATTTTAACCGGGCACCGGTCGCATCACCCTAAAGGCGGCACAGCTTCCACCCACCTCCTTCTTGACTCCGATGCTGTTGAGGTCGGGTGCAACAGACTCCGATGCAGTACCAAAGCTCAGATCCCAGCAGCATTAGAGAGGCACAGCGGGATGGCTACCCTCACACCTTCCACCCTTGGTGAGCTGTTAAGAGGTGTTTGAAGGTGACTGAGAGGGAGGGGCTGCAGTTTCAGGAGCAGGTGCATCTATTCAGATGCAAACAGCCCTGAATGCGTCATGTCTCTGCAATTTAGAGGGGCCTCACACATTCCCTTCCTGCCCAGGGCCCCAAACATCCTAGGGATTACACCGAGGCAGCACGTGGTTCTCTTCACAGAGCTTAATTACTGTTACTAAATTGTAAGCAAACCTCGGTTCTTCAAACATGCAGTCTATAATGTAATAAATTAAAGAAATGGCACAATCGCACCCACACTGATTAACAAAGTATGGAGGACAATCAGTTAAATCAGTTCTCTTGGAGTATCTCCTTTAAGTACTGTACATCACAGTGGGGGATGGCAAAACTAACATTTTAGAAAGAGAGCCTGTCTTCTCGTTGTCTTGTCCAGGAGGGGTGAGGAGCCCTACCTGGAAGAGACCAAGATACTAGAATACTGCATGCCCACCCCTGTGCCCACCCTGGTGGATCCTGTTCCCCCTCCTGTGATGGCTCCTGCCCCCCCCCCCCTCAGTGATGGCTCCTGTCCCCCATGTGGTGGCTCCTGCCCCCCCCCGCCTTTGATGGCTCCTGTCCCCCCTGTGGTGGATCCTGTCTCCGCCCTGGGTGGCTTCTGTCCCGGTCCTGGAATGGCTCCTGCAGCGAGGGTGAAGTTCTTGATGGGCCTCTTCTCAAAAAGACTCATCTCAAAATTAATATGAAAAGGTGGGCGAGTGAGTAAGTGAAGGGATGGGTGGATGGCTGGATGAATTAGTGAAAGGGTGAATGGATGAATGAAAGATTGAATAGATGGATAATGAGAGAGGATGGATGGATTGATGAGTGAGTGGAAGGATGGATGAGAGAAAAGGTAACTAGCTGGATGTATGGGTGGAAGGGTAGCTGGATGGGTAGAAGGGTGGATGGATGAGTGAAAGGATGGATGAGTGAAAGGATGGATGAGTGAAAAGGTGGATGATGAGTGAGTGGGTGGATGGATGGATGAGTGAAATGATGGATGCATTGATGAATTGATAAGTGCAAGGGTGAATGGATGAGTGAAAGGGTGGATATAAGAATGGATGAGTGAGTGAAAGGGAGGGTTGATGGACAAAAGGATGAATAGATGAGTGAAGGAGTGAAAGGTTAAATGGATGAGAGAAAGGATGGATGAGTGATAGGGTCAATGGATGGATTCATGAGTGGATGAGTAGATGGATGGGTGGGTGGATGGAAGGAAGGATGGCTAAGTGAAAGGGTCGATGGAGAGAGAAAGGAAGGATGGATGGATGACTGAAAGGGTGGATGGGTGGAAGGATGAGTGACTGGGTGGATGGATGGATGGATGGATGGATGAGTAAGTGAAAGGATGGCTGGATGGGTGAAAGGGTAAGCTGGATGGATGTGTGAATGGATGGATGGATGGGTAGAAGAGTGGATGGATGAGTGTACAGATGGATAGGGTGAAAGGGTAGATGGATGGATGGATAATGGATAGATGAGTGAAAGGATGGATGAAGGGATGGATGAGTGAAATGATAGATGGAAGGATACATGATGGATAGGTTTGCAAATGGTTGAATATGTTTGGATATGGCTGGGCTTACTTATATACTATTGCGCGACCTCCTCTGATGTGTCTGTAAAACGTACCTATTGTCCTGAAGTTTTGTCCTGAATTTTGACCTCCTGTCCTGAATTTGTGTCCTGAATTTTTACACTCACCGTCCTGAATTTGCACCAATGCCAGTTGGTCACCCTACAAGCCACTCTATAACACTACTCCACTCTACGACACTCAGTGGAGGTTAGCACGGATCGGGGGTGGAGGAGCGGGGGGCAGGGGCTCTTTGGAGGGAGAGGGTCTTAAAAAGAAATGCAAAAAACCTTACCTCTTCGCTGTGTCTCTGCGTTGCCACATCGTTTCCCCTCTGTCTTCTCAGCCAGGAACACAAGGCACATCCAGGCTCCCCTGACTAAACACAACGCTGCAATGTAGCGTTATGATTGGTCTGAGCACCGTGATTTGGTGCTCAGCCAGGGAATGTGAGCCTGGGCCTGAAATGCAGCCTGCATGGAGAACAGGAAACGTACACATGACTGTTTGGCCGGCACAAGAGGGCCAGCCAATCAGTCACTGCGCACTTAGTGTCCACTACTTCTCCCACTGCTCTGAGAGCAGAGCAGCCCCGCCCTGCAAAGACATCGCAGCAGGAACAAATAAAATGATCATAGCAATGAGTTATTATAATGTAATGTTTTCTTTATTTCCACTGCTGAACTTAGTGGAGGTATGCTCCTCTGCCTTAGCAGAGGAGTCGCCACTGAGGACACTCTACACAACTCCCTCTTTGTCACTCCATGCCACATTACTACACTCTATTCCACGACACACTACTTCACTCTCTGCCACTCCACTGCACTCTATGCCACTCCTCTCTGTGCCACTCCTCTCTGTGCCACTCCACTCTGTACCATTCCATGCCACGATACTAGACTCTGTTCTACGACACACTACTCCGCTCTCTGCCACTCCACTCCACTCTATGCCACTCCTCTCTGTGCCACTCCACTCTGTGCCATTCCATGCCACGTTACTAGACTCTGTTCTACGACACACTACTCCACTCTATGCCACTCCACTCTACACAACTTCCTCTCTGTCACTCCATGCCACATTACTACACTCTATTCTACGACACACTACTCCACTCTCTGCCACTCCACTCTACGAGCCCAGAAAGAGGCAGCCCTTATCAAACCGGTGAAACATGAACGAAGGCACCCTGGCTACGCAGAGGTGTCGGCCAGGCTCTGTTACACCATCTTCTCCTTGTTGGAGCAGCAGGCGACCCAGGGGGACCAGTGAACTGTGCCTCGTGCAGCGCGCACTGCACCACGCCTGCATCACCTGGCAGCAGGTAACAGGTGTTTCCGCTCCCACTTTGTCACTTCCTGACTGTCCTGATTTATTCTTGAGTTGCTTGAATTTTGTTGTTGTTTGAGTTTGAAGTTTGGTTTCTTTTCGTTGCTGATTGTTTCACCATTCTCACAAAACAAAGGCAGATGGAAAACTGTCCATATGCGCGTGCTTGGCCACAGATATGGTGGGTTTGTGTTAATAAGGTAGTGAATACAGCTGTCGGCAGGCAGTGCTAAGGACAGACACACACTTGTGTCAAGCACCAAACTGGGAGCGCACAGACTGAAAGGGCTGAGCACGGCACTGCTGCACGGAGACATCCCTCCCTTATTCAGACACGTCAGCCCAGAGAAGATATATGCTGCCCAAGTGTGATCTGGGTAAATCTCTTAGAGTACAACACTGCGGTCCTGTGTGGTGCGGGTGGACTGTAATTGAATAGTCAATGTGACAATGTTTATTAGTCCGTGCCCTGTTGATCCCTCCATCATCTCCATCTCTCCCTGCCCGTCTTGCTGCTCCCCTCTCGTGTGCCTATGCTCCCTCCCTCCAATGTGCTTCCTGACCCACTCCTCCTTTGGCCTCCTTACTCCTTATCCCCAGGGCTACAGGAATTATGCGGCAGCGGAGTGCCGAATTGTGTGGTAGATTGAGTAAATTAAGCATCAAGAAAAGACAAACTATGTGGTGTGATGCAGCACATTTTGTGACAAAATGTCTTCATTAGTTTGACTTTTTTGTCCTTGTTAACTCTCTCTGGACATCCTTTGCACCTCATTAGTACCAGTTTAACCCTCCAATATAGCAATAAGCAACAGGTGACTGGTAACGTTTTGCAAAGGGCCTTCCACTGCGTGGCAGCACGGGTGCTGCATTTCACTATACTATACTATACATACTATACATCATGACACTACACTATAATATACTATATTATACTATGCTAAACTATATTATACTACACTAAACTATACTATACTATATGATACTATACGATACAATACTATACCAAACTATACTATACTATACTAGACTATACTAAACTATACTAGACTATACTATACTATATTATACTACACTGAACTATACAATACTATTCTATATTATACTATGCTAAACTATATTATACTACACTAAACTATGCTATACTATATGATACTATATGATACAATACTATACTAAACTATACTATACTATACTATACTAAACTATACTACACTACACTATACTATACTATATTAAACTATACTAAACCATATTATACTACACTACACTATACTATACTACACTATACTATACTATGCTATATTATACTATACTAAACTATATTATACTACACTATACTATATTAAACTATACTAAACCATATTATATTACACTACACTATACTATACTATACTACACTATACTATGCTATATTATACTATACTAAACTATATTATACTACACTATACTACACTATACTATGTTATACTATAGTAAACTATATTATACTACACTAAACTATACTATATTATATTATACTATACTAAACTATATTATACTATGCTAAACTATACTATACTACACTACACTGCAGTATACTATATTATACTATACTAAACTATATTATACTACACTATACTATATAATATACTATACTATACTTAACTATACTATACTACACTATACTATACTATATTATACTATACTTAACAATATTACACAACACTAAACTATACTATACTAGACTACACTACACTGCAGTATACTATATTATACTATACTAAACTATATTATACTACACTATACTATATAATATACTATACTATACTTAACTATACTATACTACACTATACTGTACTATATTATACTATACTTAACAATATTACACAACACTAAACTATACTATACTATACTATACTACACTACACAATACTATACCATACTATGTTATACGATATTAAACTATAAAAACTATACTCTACAAAACTATACTACGCTATACTATACTATCCTACACTATACTATACTACACTATACTTTATTATACTATACTAAACTATATATTTTTTTTTATTACAGCATTTAATACATTAGAAATTATTTAAGCCTATGCTAATATAAGCTAGTTTCATCCTCCTTCCATTTTAAATGTGACATTGTGGTACACCATGTGGTCACTGCTGTTGCTATTTTCTTTTTTTGTATTAAAAAATTGTGAACTTTTACATAGTAACACTGAAGGTTTGTTAATATTCAAAAATCCAATGTCGATGTACGCAATGATACATGTATGTACAAAAAAGAAATTGAATCACTGTTGTCAAAATCAACCCTGAGTCAGAAATACGTGGTCAGGCAGGCCCTAAGATATAGGCCTGAGGCAACTGATTGACAGACCACAGGTGGGGTGACACGTAACCATCTGGATAAACACGTGAACTGGAAAAACTCAGATTAGTCCCACAGGAAAGCAGCGATACCACAATGGTCCAAGGAGATTGGCCCCGATGAAGCATATATGGCCGGAGGGGTGCCGCATTCCCAAAACACTATAAAGTTAGATGCCACATGAAGTTAGAAACACTCAGCCAATCAGGACACAGCACACACAGCACATGCAGTGATCACGCGCTCCCCATGCCGGACATCTGGAAAAATTACCCACTGGTCCTCGTTGTGTCCATGCAAGGTCGAGACCAACCTGCATTTGTTATCAGGTGGGAGTACTTTATGACTCCTCGACTAGGCCCACATTCCTCCTCCTAAAAAGGGTCTATGAACTGTTATAGGATGCTCCAAGAATTGTATATAATGGTGCTCAAATACATTGTACTTTGAAACAGTCCTCAGACTGACTCTGTAATGTTCTTCCGGCCAAAGTGTTCAATTAAACCAACTGATCCCGGTTTTCCCAAACAACTCGTGTCTTTTGTTTTTTCAAGGTAAATTCACATTCAAGCAACATTTTGGCAAGCTTGATAGGAGAGACTGGTGCTTCGAACACGACTGCAGCCAAACTGCGCAGCAAAGAAGGTGAACAGACGCCACTATTGATTGAAGGTTCTGCTAAATCCACGGGATGGTGGTCTGTCCTGAAGCCGCTGTCAGTGTGCAAGAGACTACTTCTGATTCTTAGTCCCAGCATGTAGCAAACTATGAAGTAGTGATATCTGGATTATACCACGCGCTACATGAACATGGAGAGCAAATTGATGGCTCGGCTAGACAGCATTGGGGGGAGGATGTGGGGCAGGACATTACAGACGAGCAGTGGAGCTACTGTTGTCTCCAAACGGCGGGGATCTCGTCCAGCTGCCGGCTGAGAGTGATACATTACAAATACCTGCATAGATTGTATTACACACCAGTGAAAAAGTTCAGATTTCAGTTGGCAGACAACGATTGCTGCACCAGGTTTGGACAGCCGGGGGCGGGATTTTTACACCTAGCCTGGGACTGCGCGACGGTACAGGAATTTTGGGAACAGGTGTTCACAGCACTGGAGACAATGGTAGATACCCGCATGACCAGAGACCCACTTCTTGCAATATTAGGATATACAAAACAGTTGCCTGCCAAATGCAGGAAATTCGTGGCGTTATTCCTCCTGCTGGCAAAGCGCAGGGTGGCATGTAGATGGGGACGGGGTCGAGCACCGAAATTTAAGGAATGGTTGGCAGACCTGGTGTATTGTCAAGAGCAAACTGCCACGTACGCTGAACTATTGCCCTCTGCCTCTAAGCCCAAAGACATCTGGGGACCATTCCATGGATATCTACTGGCTCAGGATCCTACGAACCCATCTACCCTATAAGCGACATTACCTTCGAAAGGGTTGAGGGGGGTATTACCTTGGGTTCTTATTGGTGGGCGATAACAGGAACGCTATGTATATATGAACGGGACTATGATGTAGCCACTAATGTTATTGTTACCTATGCACTTCAAGATGTCTGGACATGACAATAGACGATGTATGTAGAAAGGGAAATTGCATATACATGCATGATTTTGGTTGCAATGCCGCTACAACACTGCTTTGTTATACTTTGCTTAAAATTCATAAACAAAGTTTAAAAAAAAGAAGAAAAAAAACTATGAAGTAGCGCAAAAAGTTAACCTGAGCACCCTGCCACTGACAGAAATCTGTCATATTACCTATTTTATGTGTCCGAACTGAGTTGTCGCAAGGCACCTTTCTTTGATAGTCAGCACGCGAGGAAGGGTGATGGTTGTTAGTTGCTTGGACCACTGGGCATGACACAGGTGGTACCCATAGGCCCTGGCTGTGATATAGTGCCAGCACCTCAATCATAATTAGCAGTTTAAAAGGTTTTTCTTAGTGCTCTCTTTACACTCTTTGTATCTGAAAGGAGTGAGAAATTTTGGACTGCTCGGCGTGACACAGATGGTACGAATGATCCCTGGGTATGATACAGGGTATAATTCGGACGTTAGGGAAAATTTGGACCTTTGAAATTAGGTGTGGCTTGTGCTCAGGGCCGCACTGGGAACCAAAACCGTCCCTGGAAAACTGATCGGCCAGCCCCCAAGGTGAAAGGGGGAAGTGCGGCCAAGCTGTTTTCTAGGGCCGGTTTCGGACGATTTTGTTAACGGGGCCAATATTGCTGGCCCCGGTAACAAAATCGGCCCCCAGGGGGTCCAAAACCAGCTCCCGCCCTAGCGGCCCACCGGGGAAATGCCCGGTGCCCACTACGGCCAGTCCGGCCCTGCTTGTGCTTGGCCAAGGTGGGCATGTGGTTGTGGAGTTGTTCCTCTTTTCCGCATAAAGTGTTGTTATTTTTGTTCATGAGTCAATATTGGCAGACTGTCAGGCTCACATAGTCCTGTGTATTGCGCAGAGCCTGCACTGTCAGGTTCACTTAGTCCTGTGTATCTCGCAGAGCCGGCCCTCGTCATTGGGTAGCATGCGCTAAGAGTGGGCTATGGTGTCTTTCGACAAAGTCATCATTTTTTTCTGTCAAATTTTTCTTTTTTCTCTTCATTTTCGCTATTAATTGATGCAATCTTGATGTTGTGGTGCTGGTAAAATTGCTGCAACTGCACTTTTTGTCTTGAGCGTTATGTTTTGTTAATGCCAAATGTGCTTATAAAGGTGTTGGCAATTTTCACCTTCGTTATTCCATATCTAAATAGACTTTGCTATTTTTCGGCTAAATTTGCACGTTTGCTCTAACCACTGCACTTTATTTCAGGTTATGATCGTTCATATGCATTGTTATTTATGTTTGTGAAACATTTATTCTGATGCATCTGTATATCGCGTTGAGGTAATAGAAGTAGTTGTAATCAGTAATCCCCATGTATTTACATCCCCCCAACCAGAATAGAACTTAAAATTACTTAATCTCGAGAAGCTAAAGTGTAATAGTCCCTTAAGTAGCTCCAAACTTATCATGGAGTCTCTCCTGAAACACATACAAACTAGGTTCCCCACACAGGTTAAAAAACGTATCAAGTGTTGCCACGATTGGCACGCACACACCAAGACACATGCTTTCCTTTGGCTGCAGCTGGGGACCTTCGATATGTTAGACCAAAGAAGGCCCGAATGGAGGCACTGTTAGAACTGTGGGCCATCTTTGAGGACGCCCAGACCGACAATCCCATCCCAGAACCAGCAAGTAAGGCGTACACGCCTCCTCCACCATATGTAGGAATGGAGGTGCTCTCCCAGATGCCTGCCATCCACAATTAGGCTAAACCAACCCCTTGGACGAGCGAGCCAGAGGGCACCATACCGAACAACGAACTACTAGATCCAGACATGACAAGCCCAGGCAATCCCAACATTACCCCAGTCCAGTGCTAGAGCTCCCCAAAGTTCGACCCACCCGTCCGTCACTTTCAGCCCATTGGGCCCTAGCGATGCGGCAAAAATGTGCTCCTGCCACTTCATGAGAGCACAGTTGGGTGACAGGTGATTCATAGTGGGTCTAGACAATGATACAACCAGCGAGAGTGAGGAAGAGGGCCCCAGTCCCTTGGGATCTGACAGAGGGAAAGAGGCTACAGGATCAGCCCAGCAGACCAAGGGGGAAAAGAGGGAACCCATACCAGAACCTGACAAAACAGCCACGAACACACATATCCTACTGTCAACCTCAGGCCAATTGGAGGAAGACCCCATAGTTGGGGTGCTTGTGAACAACATACAATTTTCTGGTAGACACAGGGTGATGAAGTCATGCCTACAAGAAGGGACAGTCCCCTTATCAAAACACCCTGCAACTATAAAAGAAGTCTCGGGTACGGTGGTGGGGACACCCATATCAGAACCCCTCGAGCTGGAGATAGGGTGAGTGAACAGTTATATTTTTCCTCATCCCTGACTAATATATTAGGGCAAGGCCTAATGACCAAGCTAAAAATGTCCGTCCAGTTTGCCGACACCGGAACTATGGCTTGTTTCTCCCCTGGAGCTTCCTCCCTAGAATCCAGACCCACGAATCACTCCTGCATGTACACAGGCAGGACAGTCCCAGCCAGTTTGACCCCCTTTGCTAAGGCAGTCCTGGAATATATGGGGAACTTCTTTGAACTATACGGGTCAGCTTGTCAGTGGGCATGTTGCGCATGCCACCTCTTAGTTAAAGCAACCAAAACAACAAAAACCTTAATAGCCAGCAGAGCATGCAAGGAGGAAAAGAGTTGGTACCATGACATGCACATGCCTACCAGGTCCCATGAGACTGGGTGGGAAGAAGGGCAAGTTGCATGGGGACAATGACGGTAACAGCCAGAGCACACGTACCCTGGGGACCACCTGGCTCAGCCCTTAGCTCCATCATGGTACCTCCACACATAAGGAAGTGGTATAAATGAGGTTGCCTGGCACTATGTGGTGCACTCCCCATGCCCGAAGTCCCCTTCCTGTTGCTGAATACGGTACCCAAGCACATAACCATATTAGGGAATTCACATGTAGAACAAATAGAAAACCACCCTAAGAAAGGTTCCCTGCCAACCACATGGGGAGGGACTATGAGCATGTGATCGGCAGCCAGCCACATGTACCCCCCACACAGCAGCCCTCTGGCAAGGAGCAGGAGAAAGCCCAGAGAGACACCGCCAAGTGGGTTCAACACAAATTGAAAAAGACCGCCCTCCAGGGGGCCGCGTTTGCTGCCAGCGTGCAATGGCACCAGTCTTGCAGAATGCTCCACCACAGAACCTTAGAAAGATTCAACCCAGTTGTAATGGCAAAGGCCAGGGAGGTTGGCAACAGCAGCACCTCAGAGAATACTACTGCCTCAGAATGTAGAATCAGAATATCACAAACAGAGATTGATAAATCCACGCCCCCAGAACCAAGCCCTAGGTACCCCAAAACGCACCTTACAAGCAGCCGCATCGAGATCAGACCGTCACTGCGCTACCGCAGCAGGGATCAGGTGGTTGGTCAAATACATGACAACCACAGCAACAGACAAGGAATTCTGCCCAACAAGGACTGGGGCCACGGCAGGGAGGAGCAACTATCTGGGGAGGCAATGCTGTTATACAATCGCAAAAACCTACCTACACAGTAAGCTCAAACCCCCAATGCGAAACATCCAGTTCATGCACAATTCAAAATTCATTTAAAAATAAAGACTAGTGAAACGGGGGAGGAAACATGGCGGCGGCGAGTTGAGCTACCGAGGTGCTCTGCTCTTGAGTTCCCGTCTCGGCGTTTTAATTCTTTAAATGTAGCCGTCCGCACGAAAATGAAGTCAGCCTGTCTTTTAATGTCCTAAGCAGTTTTGGAAGTTTCATTTTTGAGTGTTTTTGGATATTTTTGCCGCTTTGTCGGATTACCTCGTACTACTACGCTGAGCCCCATGTGTGTGGACGGGGCGTGTCTCTACTTTCTTGAGGCGGCAGACCAGGTTTCCTCTCCGCGTCTCCCACAGCCTTTGACCTTTTTGGAGCCGCTGCAGGCTGTTACAAGCTTGTGGCATTGGAGCCTAGCCGCCCTGGAGCTGCGACGGGGGCGAAAGACCCGCAGCCTCATCCGGGGTTCTCGCGGTGCAGCCGCCTGCTCCCGCGTTAGTGTACTGCGTGGAGCAGGAGAGAACGGTAATACGCCAACAACGCTGACAGGAGGTTCCAGGGGGCCCGACAACGATACGGTGGCTTGCCTTGGGTCTGCAGGTAACGGAGCCCTGGTGGAAGTTTCAGGGCAAACAAAGAAGGGCAAGCGTGGGTTAATTTGTAAGGGGGCTAAGACGAACAAAAATATAGAGACTGTAGGAAGTGAGCATGGCCCTGGCTCTGATTTGAATAAAGAGGGCGAGCAGTCTTTCCCAGAGTCAAATTTTATGAGTCCATCAAATAAAAAGAAAGTTTCATCTTTTCTGACTGGGCAGGTTAAAGCTAAGAGAACATACACGGGCAAAGCAGTTGGGACCTCTAAGGGTACTAAGTTCATTAACAACACTGGGTCAAAGATAACCCCGTCTCTCCGATCCTATTTCAAAATAGTTCCACAGGTTCTACATCTTGCGGAGCAGCATCCTGTGAAAGATCATTCGGGAAATACGCTGATCTCTATGGCATCACTAGACCCCGATGAGGCGACTCCTGTGAATTCTGCGGCTATATCTCGGAGTATGGCAGTGGTTTTGGAAGCTAGCCTAGTCACCGTAGATGTGGATACTTTGGATGGAGTAGTTGAGACGGCGGAAAGGGTGGATGTAATGGCAGATGGTGCTTTAAAAGTATGTGTGTCTCCCACCTTCACCTCTGTCATTTCGGAGCCTATGCATCTTCTTCCTTCTCCCGCTCTAGCTTTAGAACCATCATCCTTAGTGGTTCCACCCAACTCTCTATTGGGGTCACCTAGTAGAGGGATATTACAGGATGAAGTTTTGCAGGACTGCGTGTCTGCTCTCTCCGGCCCTCTGTATGAGGGTTATGATAGTACATCACTAGTTAACTCCCTACAGGGTATGTTTACATCTTTGTCTGCAGACATTAAAAAATGGTTTGAAACATCAGCAGCGAACCAGTCTGAAATAAGAAGCTTCTGTGAGTCTCTTGACAGTAAAATCAGCGGTCTGTCTACAAGAACAGAAGTATTGGAAGATACTGTAACAGAACTGTCCCTGTATCTAGATGAAGCAAGGGCAGATATTATTAAGCTTAAAAAAGAGGACCTGATGTTGGCCGAGAGGATGGAGACATTAGAAAAACACGCTCGACGCAATAACCTCCGCATTTTGAATGTCTCGGAAGATAGCGAAGGCTCAGATATTAAGAAATATATCATCTCGCTGTTGAAAGAATCCCTAAGATTAGATCAATCAGTGGAAGAGCTAACCTTAGACATTCAACGCATTCATAGAGATCCTTTCAGGAAAAATCCTCAAAGAACTAAACCAAGGAAGATCTTGGTGAACTTTCATACATATTCTCTTAAGGGGGCTATTCTCAATCTGGCCCTCAAGCAGAAATCTGTGAGTGGGAAGGGGTATAATTTTCAGATCGGCTCTGATCTTTCCAGGACCACCCTAGATACACAGTGGGAGTTCGGAAGGAGGCTCGAATCTTTCAGAGGCTATGGTGCCGTGGCCCAATTAGTTTTTCCTGCTGCATTGAAAATCATGTATAAAAATAAAATGCACAATATTAGATCGGTGCTAGCAGCAGACGAGCTACTGATGACTATGGGGAAAGATAAGCGGGGGTCAGTGTAGGTGTAGTGTAAGTGTAGTGTAAGTGTAGGAGAAACTATTATGAGAAAAGACACTTAAATAATACAGGGCTATGTATGCACGGGCTTCTATATTGTAGTACGCAGTAAGCAGATGGTTATTTATCTCTGTGTAGTGATTTTTTTTTTTTTTTTGTGTTGTTAGATGTAGGACGGGAACTCAGTGAGGGGCACTACCTTCTGGAATTTCCAGATAGATAGGGTAAGGGTTTCCCATGGGAGGGTGAGGGATAGAGTAGGGTACGGGGAGGGGTTGCAAGGGGTAAAAACAAAAAATAAAATCCTCATTTTCGTCCTTGTTTTAGTTTATGTTTTGAAAAGTTGCCATTGCTGGAGAGTTATACGGTCACTTCTTTATTCTCTAGTGAAGAATGCTGCTGGGTTTGTTCCGTTTCTGCTTTTGGTTTATTGGGCGATTGGTATGGGGATGGTGATGGCGGGAGGATTCCTATGTTATGAGTAAGTTGAAGATTATCTCTTGGAATATTAATGGCCTGCGCACTAGTCCTAGGAAAAATAAGATAATGCAATATCTCCATGTCTCAGATGCGCAGGTTATCATACTCCAAGAGACCCATTTAACTGAATGTGAGTTGCTTTCTGTGGTTAAAAAGAATAGGTGGATTGACCTCTGCGTAACGACATCGCAAACAGCACACATTAGGGGTGTAGCAATTTTTTAAAAGAAATCTGTAAAGGCGAGATTAGTTTCTAAGATGGTGGACTCAGGGGGTAGATGGGTTATTGTATCTGTAATTATAGCCGGATCTCCTATTACTATTATTATGAAATCTGTTTATTGGCATTTTGTTAATTTAGACATAGCACATAGTACACATGAATTACCTTACAGGCAATGAGGCAGCTACTCTGATGATACGCCACCAGTCATGAGCACGATAAACAACAGGATCAGGCGCCGCACCCGTGTGCCCAGCAAGATGAATCCCGTGGGTCTCCGGACCAACACCCTTAACTAAACAGTTCCATGAAACAATAAAAAGAAAAAGGGCAAAGCAACAAAGGCCCCAGCACAACAGCAGCAGCAGGTTCGGTCGTTTACCATGTGATCCCCAAGGTTCCTCCCCCGACCCGACCCCCCCCACCAACTCCCCACCCCCCGGTACAAACAGTTCCATTAATGGCAATTTTCAGTGTCCCCACACGCCCCTGATTCAGCAAGGACCTCCGCGACATTCCCCATGTTGGACCCCCGGGCCTCACCTCCGCTCCCCCCCTCCTCAGGGAGTGCCTCCATAGCGCGTGTCCCACAGAGCCCCAGAGCATCCCCATCCAGCTGCATCAGGATCTGCGAATGTGTGCCCCACTGGTTCGCTATAGGTGTGCGCCTGAGGCCCAGCGTTTCCTCCCGCCAAAGGGCCGTACCCTCCGCCCCCGCCCACACCAGCAGGGAACTCCGCCATGCTTGCGCTCGGGGGGGTTCAGCTTTCTTCCAGCGCTTGGTGAGCAACCGCTTCACCACCACCAAACCCAGGTCAAAGAAGCGACAGGCAACCTTCGTGGGGGGGGGGTTCTACGAAACAGGTGCAGCAAGCAAGCCGGCCACTCCCGCGGCGCCAGTGGATGTCGTTATCAGCGAGCGGTGACGGAGAAATTGGCCGATTGGTAACCCCGTCTCCTCCGCCAATTGGGCGAATGGGATAAGCGCACCATCGCGGTAGAGGTCCCCCAATGTGCAAATATCCACCGCATGCCATTCCGTAAGGTCCGCCGAGCGTAGTATCCTCCGCCCGCTAGGGGAACCCTCAATCGGCATGGTGGGGGCGTAAGGGACACTCGACCGGGTCAAGTAAAGGGCACGCCGGTAGCATTTGTAGGCCACTGCCACAAGGAGTGGACCCGGCTTGACCACTCTGGCCGTCGGGTGGAACGACGCAATGATATCCGCCAGTGGGAGAGGTGGCTCCGCGGACGCCGTATTGTCCCTCTCCCTATGGGCCAACCACCTGGCCACCCACTGCAGCTGCGCTGCTAGGTAATAGTGCGCAAAGCACGGCATTGCGAGTCCCCCTTGACCCATAGGAAGGTATACCTTGGATAGCGCCACTCTGTGGCGCGCGGCACCCCACACAAAGTCCCGGAGTGAGTGCTCCACGGTGGCAAAAAAGGATGCCGGGATGTAGATCGGCAGGTTATCGAAATAGTAGAGGAGCCTGGGCAGGGCCACCATTTTGACTAAGGCAATGCGCCCTGTGACATCGAGAGGGAGGGTACCCCAGAAACGCATCTGGGCCCTGACCGCCGTTACCGCTCTGCCCAGATTGCCCTCCACCAGGTCAGCCGGTTGCCTGTACACTTGGATGCCCAGGTAGCGGAAGGTGTCCGTCTGCCACTTGACAGGCACACCCCCCCAGATGATACTGGGGATCCAGAGCATCGGCGCGGAACGGGTAAAGGCACGATTTGGCCGCGTTCACCCGGAAACCGGAGAGCGCAGCAAAGTCCGTTAGGACTCGCTCCAGGTCCCCGGAGATGTGCGCCACATCTTTAATGAAGACCAGGAGGTCATCCACATATAAGGAGACTTGGTGCGTTGCGTCGCCCATGGGGATGCCGTCCGTCAAAACCTTCTGCAGAGTGGCCGCTAAAGGCTCTAATGCAAGCGCAAAAAGGAGAGGCGAGAGAGGGCACCCCTGCCTGGTACCACGGCCAACTGGAATGGCATCCGAAATGTATGGGCCGGTTCGCACCCGAACCACAGGGTTCTTGTAAAGAAGCGCCGCCATTTGGAGGAACCCGAGGCCTAGGCCATAGTGCGACAACGCTGCCACCAGATACCCCCATTCAAGGCAGTCGAAGGCCTTTTCGAGGTCCAATACTAAACAGCCTGCCCGTGGCTAATGCTGTGCGCCGTGTGCGGCAACGCGGAAGAACCGACGGAGGTTAAGCGAGGTGCTGCGCTTCGGCACAAACCCATTTTGGTCCTTGTGCACCAGCACAGGTACAGTGGGGGCCAGCCGCTCCGCCAGGACTTTGGCCAGAATTTTATAATCGGTGTTGAGGAGGGCGAGGGGGCGGTAGGACCCCAGGTTGGTAGGGTCACGTCCTGGCTTGGGTAAAGAGATCAGGTAGGCCTCCCTCATTGAGGCAGGCAGGGTAGCCTCCTCAAGGGCTGTGAGATATAACGTGTGTAGTCTAGGCACCAGGGACTTCCGATATGCCTTATAATACTCCGCCGGGAGCCCATCCGGGCCAGGCGCCTTGCCAGAAGCCAGTGAGACCAACGCTTCCCCTATCTCCTCCATCGTGAGGGGACCTTCTAATGTTTCCTGGTGGGCACCCGGAATCGTGGGCAGGCAGGCGGCCTCTAGAAACTGATCCATATCCTGTGCCTGTCTGCGCCCCGTTGAAGTGTATAGGGCCGTGTAGTGCGCTGTCAGTATCTGATGGATCTCCTGTTGCGTATGCACCAGCGTCCCATCCGATCCACGGATAGAGGCTATTGGTGCGTAGCCCGACTCTTGCCTAATCAACCAGGCCAGCAACAGCCCCGCTCTGTTAGATGTAGCATGGACCCGAGCCGAATGTGCGGCGTAGTTGTGGCACCGCAATCTCTCCAGCAGCTCAGCGTGTCGTGCTCGGAGCCGCGCCAACCGGGCTGAGTCCCGACCCCCTCCCTCACCATGGCGTTCACACGACAATAGCCGCGATTCCAAAGCGGTAAGCAGCAACGTGAGTTGCTTACGAATATTCCCTGTCGCCCCTAGGCAATGTCCCCGCATTGAGGTTTGTGTGCGTCCCATTCCGTCAGCACACTCCCGGCCGTACCCTTGTTTAGATCAAAGAACTGCTCGACCGCTGTGCCGAGCGAGGCACGAAACTCCGCATCCTCAAGAGCGGCCGGCTGCAGTCGCCACGTTGGAATGGGGGGCCTCCCCAAATCCCAACAGAGGCGCAGCCGAAGAGGGTTGTGGTCCGAGTGGGTCCGGCCCAGGTATTCCGCCTGAGCTATCAGCGGGTCCAGTGAAGAAGAGCCCACCACCCTGTCAAGGCGGACATGAAGGTCATGTACCGCCGAATAATATGAATAAAGTCGATCAGTGGGGTGTAAAGTACGCCATACATCATGCAAGGCCCATCGCGACAACCAGTCGGTAAGGCTCCTCGCGTTCGAGACTGCCTGTGTGCTACGGAGCGGTGGGTAGGACCTGTCAAGGCGCGTGTCTAGTACTGCGTTAAAGTCCCCACCCAGTAACCAGGGAAGACCCACATACGGGGTTAAGGCCACCGAAAGTTGATCTAGAAACGACGGCTGGTCGACGTTCGGGGCATAGATGGATCCCAGAAGCATAGAGTGCCCGTTGAGCCTCCCCCGAACCAGTGTGTAGCACCCAGCAGGATCGATCACTACTTCGGAGCATGTAAAGGGTGTACCCGCCCGCACCCAAATCAACGTACCCCGGGCATGTGCAGAATATGTGGTCCCAAAAAGTTGCCCCCTCCACCGAGCACGCAATTTATCCAATTCTGGCCGTGTCATATGTGTCTCCTGGAGAAGGGCTACTGCCACCCCATGTCGTTGCAAGTAGGCAAAAACAGAGTATCGGCGGGCCGGCGTGTGCATGCCTCTAATGTTCCATGTGACTATCGCAGTGTCAGCCATCAGTGTTGAGTGAGGACAACTCGGGGCCCACGGCCAGGAGCGGGCCAGCCAGGGGGAGAAAGGGGACCAAAATCACAATTGCCCAGACCGCCTGCTGCAATAACATGGTGCACAAAAGAACTACAGAACACTGCTGAGTGCAGATAAGCAAAGTTAAGAGTAAAATTAACAAAAGGAATTCCATAACTGCAAGGGCAAACCCCAGTACGGGCATTTGTCCAAACGTGTAAACTCAATCGCCTGTGAACTACAAGGCCAGATATGTGCTAGTGGGTGCCAAAGGGCAATACTGTTGGTCCCGGTTTTCAAGAGCCCAGTGTTACCCCCGTCTAAGCCTCGTGTGCCCGCAGAGTTGCCTGCCGTGTCAATCACTCCCCAGAGTAGCGTGTGTGGGCTTCGCCACCACCCCGCACCCCCGCGACTGAAGCATATGTGGACCTCCCACCCCACCCCGCGTGTAAGGGATCCCACACTGTCCCCCCAGCCCCCGTGTCAGCAGTGGCACCCCAACTAGCCCATTCGTGCTAGCAGAAAGAACCACAGTGCCGCAAACAAGGAGGCAGCAAGGTCAGTGACCCCCCCCCCCCCAAGAGCAGTCCGCAGCACTCAACCCTCCACCGCATGGCACCTGCACTGGATCTCCTATTACTATAGTAGGATATTATGGCCTTAACTGCGATGATCCTTCAGTCTTGAAAACCATCTTCTCCCACCTGCTCTCATTTCCAGAGCCGACCATCGTGGCAGGGGACTTTAATATCGTTTTAGATCCTATATTGGACAAGTCCCCGACCAGCAGAGCTATAACTCTGTCTAAAACCAGGTCCTTTCTGCTTGATGATATGAAGCAGCTAGGTTATGTGGATATCTGGAGGGTAAAATCAGGGCAACAAAGAGGTGTCTCATTCCATAACTATAAGTACCATCATCAGTCGAGAATTGACTACATTTTGATTAGTCAAAAATTGGTTAACTTGGTGCAAATTATCTCTTACCTCCCATTCCATCTTTCTGACCACGCGGCCGTTTATTTAGAATTGGGGGGCTTTTCTAAAAGCCCCACGAGAAGCTGGACCTTTGATCGCTCTTTGCTTTCGTCATCGGAGGTTATTAACTCTCTTAAAACTGAAGCTCAGAATTTTCTGGATAACAACATTGGTTCAGCTCCCCTGGAGTGTGTATGGGATGCATTTAAGGCGTTTTTAAGGGGCCTGATAACGAACAAGGCCACATAGAAGAAAAAGATCTACAGAGTAGCAGTAGCCTCTTTGGAGGCTGAGATGGCTAGAGTACAAGCAGAAATAGTCTCGCACCCGGACGTCCTTGCTAACACTCTACAGGAATGGCAGGAGTGGCAGAACAAGCTAGTTACTCTAAGAGGGGAACTGGGTTCAACTTTGAATTCGCGGGTGCTTGATAGATGGGAGGCGAGCAAATGAGCTAATTTCCAATATGGAGAGGGGGCAGGGAAGTTGTTAGACTGGAAGGCAAAAACCGACCAGGTCAGAAACAATATAGATTCAATTGTTTCTGGTGGTGTATCATATTCTGCCGATGAGGATATTAGAGGAGGCTTTCGGGATTTCTTTTGCAACATATATCATGAAGACAAAGATATTGAGGAAATGCAAGTGGAAGACTGGCTGAAGGGAGTATCCCTTCCCGTATTGTCTGCTGAACAGAGTACCTCTCTGGATCGGGAGATTGCGCAGGAAGAGGTTAGGCTTGTTATTTTAAATTGCAAGAAGGGTAAGGCAACCGGCCCAGATGGCTTGCCGTCTGAAATTTATATGGCTCTGGAGACAACAATTCTCCCTTTTCTTACAGTTTTGTTTAACCAGATTCTTCGGGAAGGATTGTCTCCTCCTACTTCATGGAATAGTGCTTCCATAACCCTAATATTGAAACCAGGAAAACCAGCTACCTGTTGCGGTTCATATAGACCGATTTCAATCCTGAACTCTGATTACAAGCTCTTTGCGTCATTTCTGGCAAATAGACTGGGAGCAGTAGCAACGGGGATTTTGCATTCAGATCAGAAGGGTTTCGTGAGGGGCCATCAGCTGCATGAGTTGACATATGATCTTATAGCAGCCATTGATATGGCAACTATGGAGTCTCTTCCATTGGCTGTACTTACATTGGACGCCACCAAGGCCTTCGATAGGGTGAACTGGGGGTACCTGTCGAGGGTCTTGGGTAGGTTTAACATCGGGGAGAGATTCCGGCGAGCTGTGAGACTCCTATATCAGAATCCTTCAGCTTCTTTGTTAGTAAATGGAGAACTGTCAAATCCATTTAACATCACGCGTGGTACGCGTCAGGGCTGCCCTCTTTCCCCCCTCCTATTTGATTGATATATTGAGCCTTTCGCTCAACGGCTGAGAGATGATCGTAACATCAAGCCCTTCACTTATGGGGGGTGGGGAAAGAAAGTAGCCCTATTTGCTGATGATATTCTCGTCTTTTCCTCAGAACTACGTACGGCTCTCCCCTCAGTAATTGCTCTGGCTCATGATTTTGGTAAAGTATCAGGTTACGAGATCAATGCCTCTAAAACTGATATTATGGTCTGGAACGATCCTGAACCTGTGGCAGGGGCTCAGTTGAGCTCTATCGGGCGCTATCTAGGCCTTAATATTGTCAAGGATATAAATAAAATTGTAGCATCAAATTTCTCTAATGTTACCAAAGAATGTTGAAGACTTATGCGATCTTGGTCTTCGCTTCCCCTATCAATTTTGGGCAGAGTAAACTTAATAAAAATGTCTATTTTGCCAAAAATTTCTGTTTTGTTTAACACCATTCCCCTATTTTTTGAACCCTCTCTGATAACTAAACTTCAGAGTGATATTAGTTCTTTCATATGGAATGACCACACACCTAGGATTGCTTGGAAAAAACTTAGGCGGCGTAGAGAGAAGGGGGGTTTGGCGGCGCCTGATTTGCAACTATATGCGTGGGCATTTCAATTCTCCCATGCTAGGATGCTGCTAAAAATGCCCACAAATTCTGGAATTGGATGCATGTTTGCAGCATTACTTAGAGGAGAAGGTGTGGCCCAGCAAGGTTTTTTGTTTAAATTTGGTGATCCGAAATTTTTTTTAAAAGTGAAACTGAAGGTGTTGCGAGATATGGCAAAAACATGGGTGATACTTAGGTGCTCTATAAAGATTGGTTATTTTGCAAGTAGGTCACCATTGTGGAACTCACCGGGTAGCCCGGATTGGCTTTTTGATAGTCTTGCAATACCATTGAGAGAGGCAGGTTTTGAGGCTTGGGGGGACTTATTTGTGGAAGGTTGTTTGCTCCCATGGGAGGCTTTGCTATCTAAAATTGGGCCGGGCTTCTCTAGGTTTAAGTTCCTTCAGATTGCAAGTTGGGCACACTCACAGATCTCTGCTAGGGGCAGATTCGTGTTAGGAGGAGACAGTAATCTAGTGACGCACTTACTGGATAAGCCACCAGCCAGAAAGGAGGTTTCACTATGGTATAAGCTACTACTGGAAGAAGTTGATGGCGAATTCCAACTGCCAGAGTTGTGGTGGGCTTCCTCCATTACTGACCAGAACATCGAGAATCTGTGGTTTACATCTTTTAAGATCATGTGGGATATAGTGAAACCTGCTTGGCTTCGTAAGAATCATCTTTTTACCCTACATAGGGCCTACTATTCGCCACAGAGACTTTCAAAATTCTCAAAAGACTCTTCAGTGACATGTCCTAAATGTGGGCTGATAGCTGCCTCAGATATGCACATGTTCTTTGAGTGCCCCCTTCTGCTCCCTTATTGGAATGCGATAAGTCTCTCACTTTCAACTGCTTTCAGCTTTGAAGTCTTGATAAGTCCTCCTCTCGTAATATTTGGAGTTTCACCTGAGATTCGGGGTCCAGCGAAAATCTTCTCTTCTATTGCATATTGCTGGCTAGAAGAGAAATTTGTAGAAAATGGAAGGATTCGTTACCACCTACCTTGCTGGACTGGCGCACTTCAGTTCTACAAACCTCTAAAGTAGATTTAACAAGAGCTGGAAATCCTGACAAGAGAAGTTGTTGGCTTCTGTTGAATTGGGCGTAATCGGTACATCGGTCTGTGGGGTGTTTTTTTTTTTTCCCCCATGGTCCATTGATTATGCAGTTTAGAAATTCCATGTGTTGGTATACCCACCTGGGCGCTCTCGTCATCAGCAATGGGTATTTGACTGCAGCAATATCACTCTCTCTTTTCTTTTTTTGGTTGTCTTTAATGGGTGCTATTGGAGTGCCGAGACAATACTGGGAGGTGATACCTTATAATACAGGTCTGCACCTCCACCAGTTCTTCTGTGACAGTATGTCTCTCTTCTTGTGCCTCTATTTGGTAACCAAGGGCGGAAAATGAGGACCAATAAAAAAAAAAAAAAAAGATTAGTGAGACAACATTAGGAATTCAAGCCTTTACGTGCGTTCAGGAAACTCAGGGCTGCTGTACATTTTGTTGATCGGGAACCAGCACTAGACTCTGCCATTCAGGTGCCTGCAGTAGCCTAGGCCCCACCCTGCTGCTGAGACCCCAGGGCAGGGTTGGCTTGCCACGCCCTGTGGAGAGGGCAGGCGGATGAGGGGACAGAGAGGCTCTTGTCCAAGTCCTTAAAAGCAGGCACCTGGGTCCCCTCACCCAAGTCCAATTGGGACAGGTTTCAATAACCAGATCAAAAGGACCCCACTCTCAGGCCTCAGGCCCGGGACCAAAATTCCCTCATGGCGTGCGGTTCCAACCGTAGCACCCCCAAAAGCCAGCAACCTCTGAGCCAATGGAGGCTCACTTTTCAGTCCTAAAATGAAGCAATGTTCAGCTGTCGTGGCCAGGTTTCCCACACATTTGAGACAGTGACAACCCCACAGCACCCACAGCACCCATAGCACCCATAGCACCCATAGCACCCATAGCACCCATAGCACCCACAGCACCCGTAGCACCCATAGCACCCATAGCACCCATAGCACCCATAGCACCCATAGCACCCATAGCACCCATAGCACCCACAGCACCCACAGCACCCACAGCACCCACAGCACCCATAGCACCCACAGCACCCATAGCACCCATAGCACCCATAGCACCCATAGCACCCATAGCACCCACAGCACCCGTAGCACCCTCATAAATTCCAACTGATCGCAAAGCACTGCAAGGCACCGAGTCAGTAGGAAAGTTCACCAGAACAATCAGTCTCCGCAGTTAATTACCGTTCTCGGGCAAAGTTCAACAAGTCGTGGCCTCGCACTGGACTCTCCTTTTAGCAGTATTCTGCCTCTTCATTTCTCTCAAAGTTTTTCCATCATCATGCTCGTCAGGTCATGTCCAACAACAAACAAAAGTAAACAAAAACAATAAAAGTAGCATGTCGTCGCTTATAGGTCCCTGGCCACAGTCAGGGACAGCTAGCCCAAAACTCCTGGATAAGACTTAGTAGGAGGAAGTGCTGGGAAAGAGAGAGTCTGCAACAATCCATCTCTGCTCCATGTGAGGTACTCAGAAATATGCTCACTCCTGTATCCGGTGGAGTAAATAGACCAATTTTGGACATCACTACATCAGAAACACATGGGGGCCACGGGCCAGCTCTCTGACCACCTCTGGTGCACAACAATAGAAACAAGCAAATCAGATCAAAACGTAGGCAAACACCCAAAAGGCCAGTAAAAAGAAGCCCAAAGCTAGCCCCAAAAGAACCTTCCAGAAAAATAGCATAGTCAAGACACCTGGCACCATTAGGGAGGGTCTCAATGCACGCTGTGTGCTGGGACTGGTGGAGGATACATGTGACCCTAAGCACGTTGCAATCTCCAACAACACCTAATTATGGCACTCCCCCTCCCACACATCGCCCCATGCACTTGGAGGCCAAAAGGAAACACACCCAAACACACACAATATTGGAAGTCTAGCGACACCCAAACAACGTTAGTTAAATAACCAAGACCATCCACATGCTCACGAAAACCACACCTTAAGAAAATATATCATTCTCTGCCATGGTGAGTGGGGAAACTGACGACCTGTCAGCAAAAATGAAGGTGACCCATGAAAAAACACCCATTGTTTTAAAAAAGTAAATACCCCAATTGGGGCAACCTCCCAGTGCCGCACTAAAATAGCAAGGTTGAATGTAAATGCACATCCCTAAAAAGAAAGGCACAGGAATCCCCAAGAATGACTGATGAGGATGATATATGTAAGGATGCAAAGGTTTTCTGAACTTAACCAACAAACAACAGTTTTTATCCAAAAGGTCTGCAATCAAGCCACTAAAGAGCTCCACCTTTACAGCAGCCCACCACCTCTTCAGCAAACACTTCCACATCCCCAACCGGACCCAAGTGTGTGAGCCACAGACCACAAACTCTTTTACCACAGATTCTGTAAACTCTTTCAAAAGTAAAGAAACCCCCGGTCATCGGAGGACAACAGACATCTCCCCTGGATCCAGCCTCAAGGCCTACAATTTTCAATGTTATATATTTTTTAACAATTGTATACACTCTGTTTACTGTGGGTGTGGCCGCATCCATACATTGCCAAAGAGTCCATCCCAACACATTTACAGCGATTGCATAGGGACCTCTCCCACGTCACTTATAATTTCACTGAACCCTAAACTAGCATCCAACATGCACTACACAGGGCGCTCTTACATAACACATGATATTAGCACATGATGCCCAGGGTGCCCAGACATCAGCCAGGTCATATTACATCTGTTCATTGATACTGCATGCAGTAGACACAAACAGGTTTTACTTGTCTTTAGGGGTAGCTGCCTGAAAAACTGAAATACCTTCTCCAACTGTACCTATGTAGGATTAGGGCCAAGATACAACCCAACAGAGTAGAACCCCATAGATCAATAGTGATTCTAACCCAATACAAGACCAATGCCACAGCATTGTACCTTTTCACCAAGCCTAGCAACATCCAAACAGAGCTAGGTAGGATGTGCAGGCGGGGCACCGTTGGGGAGGATACTGTTTGGCCCCAGGACTTTACAGAAAAGAGATTCTTGGAGTTAGCAAAATCACCGCACCAGTGCACAAACACGTCTGCTCCTGCTTCAGTCTGTGTTCCCAGGATGGCCCTAAGCGTGTCTGGGGGCAGTCTTTTTTAATAACAAATGGATCTCGACATGGAGTTCCAGTGTAGGGCCGTCCACCTCAATGATACAAAGGAATATAAGTCTTGTAGGGGAGGGTTGAAAACCAGCATGGATAACCTATATCAGGCAATATGGGATACTGAGATAGATAGGTACACGTGATTGGAAGAGAAGGGGAAACCCCCAATTGTATGGAAATGTACACTGCATTCCTTGTGTTTCAGAGATAAAGGAACAATCCCACTCGACACAAATGAGAACAGTGGCGCAATACTGCACCTACTGGACATGCAATGGGGCACCTCCATGCTGATGGATACCTACTGGCAGTGCAATGATTTGCCTACACCCAGCTCTTCCCCGGATGGCGGGCCTATGCTTCCTTGTCACCATACACACCCTGACCCTGGTCATCCTGGGAGAAGATCTGTCAGAGTTGTGCCAATATCCACTACAGAAGAAGACAACTCTGTTGCATCAGGCTCAAGAGAAAAGAACTGCTGATTATTTTGGCTGGGCTCAATTCAAGGACATTCCGGAAGAATTCAGACTGTTTCTGACACTCAAGTAAATGCGGGAGGGTTCATACCCTTCTTTACCATGCAGACCAAAACAAACACCCGATGGTTGCAAATAACCAGATGGGAAATGTTGAAAATGATGAACAGTACTGAGCTCTGCCTGATGCGATCAAGGAAGAACTGAGAGCCATCAACCTCATGGTGATGAAACATCGATATGTGTTGGACTTGATGACCGCAATGGAGGGAGGGGTGTGTACCAAGATAAGTGCACCTGTTGCACGTTTACCCAAGGCAACGACATGGATAATGGTACTTTCACTCTTGCCTTCCAAGCACTGCACAGTTCAGAAACAGACATGCATAAGGAGGGAGGTGGCCCTGAGCAGGAATGGTATGACAATTGGTTTTCCTGGTTTCCCAGGAGATTGACTGATTTGTGCACATTATTGCTGCCCATTCTCATCTTCATATTGGTTTTGTGTGGTTTCCTACAATGTGAGTTTCCTGTTGTAAAAACACAATCCTCAAATTGGGTAGGATGCAAGTAACTAGGGAAATAGTAATAGTTAAAACCGAAGCATGACAATCCCCTAATTCTGTGATGATCATGAAGTGTGGGGTAAATGAAATATTTGAAAATTCAACTTGATGGGTGTAGGAGAGTAGGATCTGCTTCACATGGGTACCCCCACTTTTTGCTGGTGTTTCACTGTTTTTCGACCTTAGTCCTGCTGTGGCCCTGCTAATCAGTACCACAGCCTAGCTACTTCCTCTCTAAAATGGTTTCCATGTACATTAGGTACATATCTAATTGGATTCTGGAGTGCCTTATAAGCCCCTAGTATATGGTATACTATGTACCTAGGGCATAGGTACCTCAGAGGCCTACCAGGGGCTGAAGCATGTATTATGCCACACCTGGGAAGCACTCCAAAATGGCACCACAGGTCTGCTACTGCAGCCTGGGTAAGGTGGTGCTTACAGTGGTATAGGCTACCTATATCACTACCATTGCACACACATATAAAACCTATAAGTCACTCCTATGGCAGGCCTTAACAATCTTGAAGGCAGAGTGCTTAGTTTTTATGTGAGAGGGTGCTCCTGCATGAGCAGAGCCCCTCTGCAGCTTTCAGAGTACCTCCTCTGATGCTGTTTGTGGTGCAGCCTGACCATATACTCTTAAGTGCATTATAACCTTGCGGTAAATGCTAACTTTGGGATGGTTGCACGGAAACATGTTGTGTTTGGTGTCAAATGCTTTGGAATACTACCACCCCACCAGTTCTGGCAGTGGGGATAGCATTCCACTCTTCTAGAGGGAGAGACATGTTCACACTGGTCTAACCCGGTAGGACTTTCTACAGTCCTGGCATCACAAAATGGATGCCTCTGCCACAGACACGGGTCTGGCCTCCTGCTGCTGACCAAAACTCCGTCAGGGGAGGCCTGGACAATAGGTTTCCTGTCCCAGGGAGGTGTAACCACCTCCCCAGACAGGCAGGTGTGTATTGGGGCTGGGCGGGAGCACTCTCTGGTGCTTTGAAGTCCTGCACTGGGGGCACACTTGGTGTCACTGTACATAGTCCAGTTCAAACCGGTTGCAGGGGCTACCTGCCCCTGCTCTGGTGCAAAACTGGACAAAGGAAATGGGTGTAACCACCCCTCTTTCCAAACCCTCCCATAGGTGGGTCCCTAGAGTATGTTCAACCCCAAAACTTAGTATAAGTATGGGAACCCAGTCCTTGCGGCTTTAGATTACCCTGGACGAACCTCTGCAGTATATATCCTGGACCTTCGACGTTCTACTTTGCTTAGAAGACTGAAGAAATCTCCCTTGGAGTCAAGGAGTGACTCCCCTGCTTGGCAGGCACCAGAGAAGCAACTGACCAGTCTGCATCGCTGAAGCTCCCGCCGGACGCCGAAGTCTTTGCATCACCAGAGGTGGATTTCCAGACTTCCCCTAGGCTACCCTGAGTTCACAGCAAAGCTGAGGCCCGTGGCTATCATGGGTGACATGGAACCATGACCCTTTGACACCGTGAACTTTTGCAGCACCATCATCTTCCTGGTCTCCCTCAAAGTTGTTCTTTCAGCTCCAAGTAGTTCCAGCCTTGAGCAACTCCTGCACCGAAGATTTCTGGTCTCCACTCCACGAGTGACCAGTGGGTCAGTTTCCACTGCGACCACTTGAGGCTCCTTCGCGATCGCTAGCCCGTTGGCTAGTGTGTCCCCACGAAGGCAACTCCTCTTCTGATTGGACTTTCCTGGTTGCTCCAGATGTGCCCCAACTTACCCTTGCTGGGTGAGTCCCTCAGACCTTGCTGGTCTGCACCACCATCCTTTCTCTGATTCCAAGAGACTTGCCGTTGCCAAGGCTTGTTGGGTCCAATCTGTTTGCCGACACCGCAGCACTCGACAAACTTTGTGGGACAGCTCGAATCCAGCTCCTGGTCATCATCGGCGCCTCCTGGACCTCGTGGCTGAAGAGTCAAGACACCCGTCAACTCACCTGAAGCACCCAACATCTGTGGGTATTGGTCCATCCTCTGTCCCCTCTGCTTTCAGGTTCCTTCCATCCTAGATCCAGGCTTGTATTGCTTCGGACACTTCTCCTCTTCATGGCAGCAGCACTTCTTCGCCAGCTCCCATTGAAATCGACGACGCGACCCGACACCAAAAGACACCTATGCACCTGGCTTCCCTGGGTGAGGTAACACGAGTACTCCAGTGCTCCCATGGGTGCTAGCCCTAGAACTTCCTAAGTCCAAAAGTGTTTGGTCCTAACGCGATTCTAAGTGTCCCTAATCTTTAAATTTCCAACCGCGACATTGCCCATAGAATGCAACGGGAACCCGCGGTTGTGTTTACACACTGCATACAGTCCCCGTGGGTCCCCTGTGTCACTACCTTGGGTGGTTCCTTGGGGTCCCAGCGATTCTACAGGCTCTAGGCCTTGTGTCTAGTTCAGTCGTGGATCTTATACCACTTTTTAGGTATATGCTTTTGTACGCCCCTAGGGCCCAAACATGTGTTTGTGCTATTACTGATGATTGCTATCTTGTAACTTAAGTACTTCGAACTCCAGTCTCATAAAGAGAGTAGAGGGGTGTGTTTTATTCTAAATATATATATTTTGAATATATACCTGGTGTGGTTGTCTTTTCATTTGATCATTCAAGAGATTATAGACTGGTAAAATAAGCTGCTTTACACTCCTTCAAGACTTAGCCTGAAGGCTGCTCTCGATAGCTACCACTAGGATAGCTTTCAATAAAGGTTGTCTTTAACCATTCACCATAAGGGGTTGTTTGGACTGATACAAGGTGCCCACTAGAACTAGTGGACAGCATATATCAGGCCAACTTATCACAATGGGCGAATGTAAATATTCAAAATATCGATGTACACAATGATACATGTATGTAAAAAAATGAAATCGGAACACAGTTGTGGAAATCACCTGATATGAACTCTCCATCAAACCTGAGTCAGAAATACATGGTCAGGAAGGACCTGTGACCTAGGCCTGAGACTACTGGTTGACAGATCACAGACAAACATGTGAACTGGAAAAACCCAGATGAGTCCCACAGATAGGCAGCAACACCACAATGGTCCGGGGAGATTGGCCTCAATAAAGCACATGTAGCCAGAGGGTACACATTCCAAAAACACCATAAAGTTAGATGGCACATGAAGTTAGGAACACTCAGCCATCAGGACACAGCACACGCCATGATCACATGCTCCACATGCCGGACATCTGGACACGTTACCCACTGGCCCTAATTGTGTCCACGCAAGGTTGAGGCCTACTTGTATTTGTTATCAGTTGTGAGTAATTTATGACTCCATGACTAGGCACACGTTCTTTTTCCTAAAAAGGATCTATGGATGGTTTTATAATGCTCCAAGAAATGTATATACTGGGACTCAGATCGATTGTACTTTGAGACAGTCCTCCGACCGCGACTCTTTCTTAGGACTCCCGGCCAAAATGTTTGATTAAACCAACTGTTCCTGTTTTACCAAACGCCTCTTGTCTATTGTTTTTTTTAAGGTAAATTCACATTTGAGCAACAGCTTTCCCAGTCACACGGAACGTGATTTACCTGACCAAGGAAAACCTGGCTGCCCTAGATTGTATTACATACGTTGGATCAACTCCTGTTACCTGAGTGGACTCCGAGAACATCTGAATCTAATGCAATAGTCTTCTGAGGGAATCTGAATGTCTTCTGTAGAAAATGATTGTTCTTGCTTGTTCCCCATTGGCGTACACCTTGGGAACCCTTTTCTTGCAGGGTGAATGTATGAAATTCTTTGTCTAAAGTCCTATGAAAGGACTTGCTTTTCGCTATCTCATGGCCCACATTTTTCCTACTTTTACAAGGTGAATCCATGCTTAATTTTCTATTGCATTTACTGAGTTCTTTGTACCTATGATTTATGTGCCTCTATGCTAACCTGATTGTCGTTCCAGCTTTTGTATCTTGTTCTCATAGCCTTTAAGTAAGCTTTCAAACTTTAGGCCATGTCTGTCTTTCATATTGAGAATCCACACTTTATTCTAATGTGAAGAATCCATCAAACTAGAGACACATCCAGTCAGGGAGCACCAAAGTACCTATAGGGACTACACTGCTCCCAGTCCGAGCCATTGGTGTGCATTGGGTAAGCAAATGAGTGACAGATTTGCGCGGCAACAGGATCAGTAACAAAATGGCACAACACATGCATCTGTCATGATGCATACGTGTGCCTATAAAATGATGCAGTTGTGTCCCTGTGTTTTTTCCCCCTTTGGTCATGCTGTTTAGCAAGAGCATTTTTGCAGATGCTGTACAGAATAAACAAAAAACCCACTGGCTTTGCCAATGCTTGTTTCAGTGTGTGTATACTCCTGGGACAAACCAACAGTGATTCCCCTCCCCAATCCAAGCCTAGCCCCAGCCCCATGTGGGGAAAACCCAGTATAGCAGGCAGGCCTCGCTGCCCAGGGGCCCCATGTGGGGAAACCCCAGTATAGCAGGCAGGCCTCCGCTGTCCAGGGGCCCCATGTGGGGAAACCCCAGTATAGCAGGCAGGCCTCGCTGCCAAGGAGCCCCATGTGGGGAAACCCCAGTATAGCAGGCAGGCCTCCGCTGTCCAGGGGCCCCATGTGGGGAAACCCCAGTATAGCAGGCAGGCCTCGCTGTCCAGGGGCCCCATGTGGGGAAACCCCAGTATAGCAGGCAGGCCTCCGCTGTCCAGGGGCCCCATGTGGGGAAACCCCAGTATAGCAGGCAGGCCTCGCTGCCCAGGGGCCCCATGTGGGGAAACCCCAGTATAGCAGGCAGGCCTCCGCTGTCCAGGGGCCCCATGTGGGGAAACCCCAGTATAGCAGGCAGGCCTCGCTGTCCAGGGGCCCCATGTGGGGAAACCCCAGTATAGCAGGCAGGCCTCGCTGCCAAGGAGCCCCATGTGGGGAAACCCCAGTATAGCAGACAGGCCTCGCTGCCAAGGAGCCCCATGTGGGGAAACCCCAGTATAGCAGGCAGGCCTCCACTGTCCAGGGGCCCCATGTGGGGAAACCCCAGTATAGCAGGCAGGCCTTGCTGTCCAGGGTCCCCATGTGGGGAAACCCCAGTATAGCAGGCAGGCCTCGCTGTCCAGGGGCCCCATGTGGGGAAACCCCAGTATAGCAGGCAGTCCTCCGCTGCCCAGGGGCCCCATGTGGGGAAACCCCAGTATAGCAGGCAGGCCTCCACTGTCCATGTGGGGAAACCCCAGTATAGCAGGCAGGCCTCGCTGCCCAGGGGCCCCATGTGGGGGAACCCCAGTATAGCAGGCAGGCCTCGCTGTCAGGGGCCCCATGTGGGGAAACCCCAGTATAGCAGGCAGGCCTCCGCTGTCCAGGGGCCCCATGTGGGGAAACCCCAGTACGGCAGGCCTTGCTGTCCAGGGTCCCCATGTGGGGAAACCCCAGTATAGCAGGCAGGCCTCCGCTGTCCAGGGGCCCCATGTGGGGAAACCCCAGTATAGCAGGCAGGCCTTGCTGTCCAGGGGCCCCATGTGGGGAAACCCCAGTATAGCAGGTAGGCCTCGCTGTCCAGGGGCCTCATGTGGGGAAACTCCAGTATAGCAGGCAGGCCTCGCTGCCCAGGGGCCCCATGTGGGGAAACCCCAGTATAGCAGGCAGGCCTCCGCTGTCCAGGGGCCCCATGTGGGGAAACCCCAGTATAGCAGGTAGGCCTCGCTGTCCAGGGTCCCCATGTGGGGAAACTCCAGTATAGCAGGCAGGCCTCCGCTGTCCAGGGGCCCCATGTGGGGAAACCCCAGTATAGCAGGCAGGCCTTGCTGTCCAGGGGCCCCATGTGGGGAAACCCCAGTATAGCAGGTAGGTCTCGCTGTCCAGGGGCCTCATGTGGGGAAACTCCAGTATAGCAGGCAGGCCTCGCTGCCCAGGGGCCCCATGTGGGGAAACCCCAGTATAGCAGGCAGGCCTCCGCTGTCCAGGGGCCCCATGTGGGGAAACCCCAGTATAGCAGGTAGGCCTCGCTGTCCAGGGGCCCCATGTGGGGAAACTCCAGTATAGCAGGCAGGCCTCCGCTGTCCAGGGGCCCCATGTGGGGAAACCCCAGTATAGCAGGCAGGCCTTGCTGTCCAGGGGCCCCATGTGGGGAAACCCTAGTATAGCAGGTAGGCCTCCGCTGTCAGGGGCCCCATGTGGGGAAACCCCAGTATAGCAGGCAGGCCTTGCTGTCCAGGGGCCCCATGTGGGGAAACCCCAGTATAGCAGGCAGGCCTTGCTGTCCAGGGGCCTCATGTGGGGAAACTCCAGTATAGCAGGCAGGCCTCGCTGCCCAGGGGCCCCATGTGGGGAAACCCCAGTATAGCAGGCAGGCCTCCGCTGTCCAGGGGCCCCATGTGGGGAAACCCCAGTATAGCAGGTAGGCCTCGCTGTCCAGGGGCCCCATGTGGGGAAACTCCAGTATAGCAGGCAGGCCTCCGCTGTCCAGGGGCCCCATGTGGGGAAACCCCAGTATAGCAGGCAGGCCTTGCTGTCCAGGGGCCCCATGTGGGGAAACCCCAGTATAGCAGGTAGGCCTCCGCTGTCAGGGGCCCCATGTGGGGAAACCCCAGTATAGCAGGCAGGCCTTGCTGTCCAGGGGCCTCATGTGGGGAAACCCCAGTATAGCAGGCAGGCCTCGCTGCCCAGGGGCCCCATGTGGGGAAACCCCAGTATAGCAGGCAGGCCTCGCTGCCCAGGGGCTTTGGGTTGGGCTTTAAACCCAGTCCTATAATTCTATTCCTACTCCACGCCCCACCAAACACACAAGAAATCTGGAGCACAAACCGAATGCAAGTAATGTGCAGGGAAACAATGTACTAACCTACTAACTACTCCTCATAAGCGCAATATAAACAGCTTTACCTTTTGTAGATACAATGAAGTTACATCTATGCACAGAAGGATCCTTGTGAATGGCCCCCAAGGGGCCTTGTATGACGCACTCTCTCCTCTCTGACTCTGTGACCCTTCGTGACCCCATCTCTTCCACGAGGCATTGATTTCTAGAAGAAGCGCTTTTTTGAACGCATTACTCATTGATTGCGCTCAGAGAATATTTCCTTTGTAATTTAAAAAGCAGAGCTGTAGAGAGAGGCTCACCCTGCAGGTCAAGGGTTGGTCGAGAGAAGCGGGGAGATTGGGCCAGGGGCGGGGGCGTCGGACCCAGGAGGAAGGAGACAAGAGCAGGGTTAGACTGGCAGAAGTAGGTGTTAAGAAGGACACTGGAGGAATTATCTTTAAGAAAGCTTTAATCCGTAAATAGACAGGCAGGTACAAGAGCACAACTGGTCAGCTAGCTGTCTCCTCTCTAACTGACCATCTCACATCCGCAGGCTTCACATTCCATGATCTATGGAACGTGAAGTCAACAGGTGTTAGAAATGGGATTTTTGGTAGGCTAGGGCATGTGCCAAAGCCAGGCAGAAACCACCACTCTAGTCAGGATAAGGGAGTTACACTCCTAAAATAACCCCTGCTCACCCCCTTGGTAGCTTGGCACACGCAGTCAGGCTTATCTTAGAGGCAGTGTGTAAATCAGTTGCACGTAACCAACAGTAATACAGTGTAAGCACCACAAAAGGACACCACACCAGTTTAGAAAAATATCCAATATTTTTTATATAGTTAAGACAAGACCAAATATGATAAAAACCCACAATACAGTACTTAAAATTCTTCGGTTATCAAAATATGCTTGAAAAACAGTTCTTTTATGTCGATAGCTCCATCCAGGGCTATCACGGCGTTGTGAGCAAACAAATCCAAACAGCTCTGGCTGACCGCGGCATCGCGGGCCAGCTACGGTGTTGGGAAGACCCGCAAACAGTGCTTTTTACAAATGCAGAGCGAGTCCAAAGGATGCTTGGTTCCAGTCCAGGGAGGACCTGGCTTGGCAGTTCGGGCTGGACTGTTCCCATGAGGCACAGGGTCAAGACTGATTTGCATAGGGCTGGGGTCAAACTGGAATGGCATGGTGAGCAAAAAACGATGGATTTAGGCCCAGATCTCTGTACTGGGGTGAATGTATGACATTGTTCTGCATTCTGTCCATCAATTGTTGTTTTTGCATTTTACAAATGCACGGCGTCAGCAACCTCTCATTGAGCTTCCAAAGCACAGTGTCCGCAGGCGTCAGTTCCGGGGGTCGGTGCAGAAGTCGTTAGTGCCCTCGAAGTCACACGTGTTGCAGATAGAACTCCTCTCTGTTGATGTTAGGAGCGCTGGCGTCGGCAGGCATCGGGTGCTGGGGTGCGAAGTGCAGCAGTGCGTCGTGCGGTTCCCTCAGGTCACGGTGTGAGCAGCGGCTCGATGGCAGCGTCAGATGGCGTTGTCGGTGAGACCAGGGTCGCGGTGCGAAGTGAATGCTATGCTCGTCACGGTGCTGGCAGGTTGCGGTGCAAGCAATAGCGTTGTCGTTGCTGAAGTGCTGTCGTCGGCTGACGAACTGGAGTCGATGGTGCCAGTGTCGTTAGGCCAAGGCTGTGGTGCGGGATGAGGGTGGTGCGTCGTGTAACTTTACGAGCAGTACCCTTGAACCACAGTGCAAGCAGCGGCGTAGACTGCAGCGTTGAGCGAGGCAGTGCGGAGTGCAGTGCCCACAGGTCGCGGTGCGAGCAGAGGCTTGGTGGCGGCATCAACAGGTGTCGGCGGTGAGACCAGGGTCGTGGTGCGGCATTGTGGCGGTGCCCTCTGCGGTGCCTTCAGGACACGGAGTCGGCAGCGGCGTTGTAGGCGTCGTAGGGTTGCTTTTCTTCTTTTTCAGCACAAAACACACAGTCCCCAGTGCTGAGGGCAGAAGAGCTTGAAGTCTTTGCTGTTCCTAAAACTTCTTGAACAGGGGGCAAGCTCTACCTCAAGCCCTTGGAGAAACTCACAAAGTAGATTGCAGAAAGTTTAGTCCAGTCCTTTCACTGCCCAAGACAGAAGCAGCCACTGAAGCCCAACACAGCAAAGCACATAGCAAAGTGGTAGTTCCTCCTCACAGCTTCTCCGGCTCTTCTTCTTGACAGTCTTCTTGGTGTAAAAGAGTTTGGGCAAAGGTTTTGGGCCCCAATATGTATACCCCCAAATCCTTTGATCTCTTAGGCAGAGAGTGTCTGCGCCCAGCCAGAACCAGTTCTGGCTTCTCTGGTGTGACTTCCTGGCAGGAGGTGGAGACGGCATGGTCAGGGGCAGACCAGGCCCTTTGAGGTGCAAGGAAATCTCCTCCCTCTTCCCCAAATGCAACCCAGGTCTATTCAGCCCTTTCCTGATCCACCTAGACTGGAGCCACTCCTGCTCCCCAGCCTTCTGTCATCCAAAACCCAGATAGGCAATCCACATTCCAGCAGAGGCACACGGGATGACCGAGCAAGAAACTACCTACTTTCTAAAAGTGGTATTTTCAAACAAAGAATGTAAAAATCACCTTCACTAAAAGATGCTTCTTTAGATTCTGAGTTCGGGCATACTAATCTTTAATTTCTTACATAATTCCCCGGGCCAGTTATGTTTATAAGATGTTATAAACAAACTCCCCATTCTGTCCTATGGGGAACAGGTAGCCTTGTAATAGCGAAAACCAAAATTGACTGTAATTCACTATCAGGACATGCCACACACACCAGGGCCTGTCCTACCTTTCACATACATTGCACCCTGCCCACAGGGGTACCTTGGGCCTACCTTAGGGGTAGCTGACATGTAAGAAAAGGGAAGGTAAGGGTCTGGCAAGTATGTGCACTGGCCAAGTCGACATGGCAGTTACAAACTGCGCGCAGACTCCACAATGGCGGGTCTGAGGTACCTTTTCAGGGCTACTCACATGGGTGCCACAATCAGTGCTGCAGGCCCACCAGTAACATTTGATTCACAGGCCCTGGCACACTCAGTGCACTTTACTAGGGACTAACAAGTAAATCAAATATCCAATCATGGAAACACCAATGCATTACACAATTTACCACAGGAGCACTTGCACTTTACCACTAATCAGCAGTGAGAAAAGTGCGCAGAAACACTACGCCAGCAAAAACAGAGTTAAAACCGGGAGGTCAGAAAGCAAAAACTCAGGGGAAACACACCAAAAGATGCCAAGTCTAACACATGTCCCCCCCATCTGAAAGTAGGGAGAATTACCCACCCTCTTGGGAGTTCTCATCAATAAGGCAGAAGAACCTGGACAGACCATCTGCATTGGCATGTTCTGTGCAAGGACAGTGTACGACCGTAAAGTCCATTTCCTGTAGGGAGATGGACCACCACAGCAGTTATGGATTCTCACCCCTCATTTGCATCAGCAATCTGAGGGGTCTGAACCTGGAAATGAGTCCCAAACAGGTTTGGTCTCTGCTTCTTCAGTGCCCAGACCACAGCGAAAGCTTCCCTTTCTATAGCACTCCCACCTCTGTTCCCTGGGGACTAGTCTCCGGCTAAGGAAGACTACAGGCTGGTCAAGGGCCTCATTGTTCAGTTGTGAGAGCACCGCTCCCTCTCCATGCTCTGAAGCATCAGTCTGCACGACGAATTCATTGGAGAAGTCGGGTGCCTTGAGCATGGGTGCTGTGCACATGGCATCCTTTAGGGCATTAAACGCCTTCTGGCAAGACTCAGTCCAGATCACCTTCTTAGGCTGCTTCCTGGAAGTCAGCTCTGTTTAGGGGGCAACAATGGTGCCATACCCCTTGACAAACCTCCTGTAGTACCATGTGAGTCCTAAGAAGGCCCTCACCTCTGTCTGGGTCTTGGGGGGCTCCCAAGCCAGAATGGTGTCAATCTTGGGTTGTAGGGGCGCCACCTGGCCGCTTCCTACCTGGTGTCCCAAGTACACCACCAAACCCTGCTCGACCTAGCACTTACTGGCCTTGATCATGAGGCCTGCCCTCTGCAGGGCCATCAACACTTCCTTCACCAAACTCAGAGGTCCTCTCACAGGGTGACCATACAGAACCTCAAAGGGACTGAACCCAAGAGACTTCTGTGGTACCGCCCTGTATGCAAAGAGAAGGCAAGGCAAGAGGACGTCCCACTTACGCCTCAATCATGCCCTTCAAGATCTGGTTGAATTTCTCCACCAGACTGTTACCATGTGGGTGGTAAGGGGTGGTGAACTTGTAGGTTACACCACACTCCTTCCACAGGGATGTCCTATACTTGGATATGAAATTGGTTCCACTGTCAGAAACCACATCTCGGGGGAACCCCACTTGGGAAAAGATCCCCATTAACGCCCGGCCCACCACTGGTGCCATCGTTATCCTGAGAGGGACGGCCTCCGGGTACCAGATGGCATGGTCCACCAAGACCAGGATGTACCTGTTGCCCATGGCTGTCTTGGGATCCAGTAGCCCCACAATCTCCATCCCTACCCTTTCAAAGGGCGTTCCAACCACTGGAAAAGGTTGGAGAGGAGCTTTGACCTTCCTTCCACTCTTACCACTTGCCTGGCAAGTTGGGCAAGACCTGCAATTGTTCCATCATTAAATATCGATGTATAAAATATAGTTTACGAAAATATCGTGGTCAAAATATCGAATACAATATATCGACTTCCTATACTTAAACAGGTAAGTTCAATAATATCGATACAAAAATATCGAAGTACAAAATTTAGATGTCAAAAATATTGACTTAAAAAAGATATATAAATTAAATTAAATATATTAAATAATATTACTATTTTTTAACAAAATACATTACATGTAATATATATTTTAACTAAATATAACAAATACACTTAATTAAATAAAATATAAACACAAAAATGTGTATAAATACATATTTTAATTAAAAACATTTTATTAACTATTATCATTACTTAATTTCTAAACTTTTTAAATTATATACAAATAAAATATATACATATATGAATAATTTAAAATAAAATTAAACAGTCTATAATTAATTAACACATTAAACTATTAAAAGAAATATTAAAAATACATTTCACAACACAATAAATACAACAGTAGGGAAAATGTTGGATAGCGGAGGGGGAAACATTACTATTCCCATTCCAGTGAGTGCAAAAGCAGGGAAAGTGCTGGATAGCGGAGGGGTAAAAATTACTATTACCACTCCAGTGAACGCAACAGTAGGGAAAGTGTTGGATAGCGGAGGGATAAAAATTACTATTCCCACTCCAGTGAGTGCAGCAGTAGGGAAAGTGCTGGATAGCGGAGGGGAAAACATTACCATTCCCACTCCAGTAAGTGCAACAGCAGGGAAAGTGTTGGATAGCGGAGGGGTAAAAATTACTATTCCCACTCAGGTGAGTGCAGCAGTAGGGAAAGTGTTGAATAGCAGAGGGGTAAAAATTACTATTCCCACTCAGGTGAGTGCAACAGTAGAGAAAGTTTTGGATAGCAGAGGGGTAATAATTACTATTCCCACTCCAGTGAGTGCAACAGTAGGGAAAATGCTGGATACCACACCAATAAAAAAATAAACATCAACATTTGTATTAAATGTTATTTCCATTATTAACATAATTAATATTGAAATTTAAATATATTATTAAAAAATAATAATAAACATTCATTCATTACACATTCTTTAACACTATATTATCCACAACACACATCTAAAATTAATTGCAGATTTACAATTAATCATTTCTAATTAATTAACAAATAATTAATAAATCATCAATAAAAAATAAATTTCTTCCCACCATTTACATCTATAAAAACAACAACACACACCTAAAATTAATTAAACAATTAACATAATTAATTATTAATTAATTAAGTTAAAATAATTAACAACTAATTATCAAACAATTATTAATAAATTAATTTACACATTTATAACTCTATAACATCACAAGTATACAATTATGAATAAATATACATTTTTAAATACATTTCATACAATTAAATTACTTCCCACCCTATTCCCCTATAAACCCACAACCTGCTATGGAACTAAAAACGCAAAATTCAATTTAAAAATAATTATTAAATACTATAAATAATAATTAAAATCTATATAATTGAATTACTTCCCACCCTATTCCCCTATAAACCCACAACTCTCTATGGAACTAAATACGCAAAATGAAAGTTAAAAAAAAATATTAACTACTAAAATTTTAACATATATAATAAAAATACTAACAATTCTCATACAAAATACTAAAATACATAACATTAATAAGGAATCAATATTTATAACAACTATATTTTTGTTAACGATATTTAACATTTCGATACTTTTGCAATCGATATTAATTACCTAACAATCGATATTCCTTACCACTATATTTTTTACATCGATATTTCTTACCCACGATTTTTTTACCTCAATATTTCTGTAGGTCAATATTTATACATCGATATTCTTGCTCTGTACCACCTGCAATGTCTATCTGACTGCCTTCGCATTTGGGGCCAGAACAAGTGGGTGACAAGCCTCTCAAATGTCTTGTCCTGCCCCAAATGTCCTGCCAAAGGCATGTCATGAGCCAGACACAGACGGAAGGTCCTGAAGCACTGGGGTACCACCAGCACATGGGCTGACCCAGGCTCAGCGACCTTAGGCTCACTGTACAGGAGATCATTCTCCCAGTAGATCCAATGTGATCCGGACTGATCACCAGCTGCCTGGTCTGCAGCCTGCCGCCGCAGACCATCCAGAGAAGGACACTCCTTCTGCTCCTTGCAGAATTCCTCCCTGGTGGGACCCCCTTCTTGCTGCCAATGGGTCAGCTCAGAGATGTCCCCCAGTTTAGCTACCTGTGCCCCTGTGGGCACCGGGGCATCCCGTTCGAGGTCCGCTTCCTCCTGGTCCATGGGAACTTCAGGGGCCGGTTTCCCATGCCCCTTGCCCTTTCTTTTGGCAGGGACTTGGGCCACTGTTTCAGGCTCCAAGTCCTCTTGATCACCCTCTCTGGCCGCCATTGACCGAGTGGACACGCATGCCCACTCTGGCAACCCAAGCATCTCCAAGTGAGACCAGAGCACAATATCCTTCCATAAGGACTGCTCCAGGTTGTTACCTAGCAGACAAACTACAGGCATGGAAGGGCTCACAACCACCCTCAAGGGACCTGAGACCCCCCCCCCACTCGAAGGGAGCCTACGCCACCAGACACTGGTGCTCTGAATTGTCCACCGCAATTACTTGGTGGAATGCCCCTGGGACTACCTGCTTCTCAGACACCAGGTGACACTGGACTGAGGTCACACTAGCTCCAGTCTCTCCGGAGGCGTGGGTTCGAATCCCACCGCTGCCACCAATGTTAGAAAAGGGATTTTTGGTAGGCTGGGGCATGTGCCAAAGCGAGGCAGAAACCAGCACTCTAGTCAGGATAAGGGAGTTACACTCGTAAAATAACCCCTGCTCACCCCCTCGGTAGCTTGGCACGAGCAGTCAGGCTTATCTTAGATGCAGTGTGTAAAGCACTTGCACGTAACCAACAGTAATACAGTGTAAGCACTACAAAAGGACACCACACCGGTTTAGAAATATATCCATATTTTTATATAGTTAGGACAAGACCAAATATGATAAAAATCCACAATACAGTACTTAGAAATCTTTGGTTATCAAAATATGCTTGAAAAACAGTTCCTTGATGTCGATAGCTCCGTCCAGGGCTATCACGGCGTCGTGAGCAAACAGTTCTGGCTCGGGAGTATAGATCTGGTTATTTTTGGGATAAGCCACCATAAGTAAACAAAACCCAGTAATTAAAGATCAAATGAATATTCTCTTCATACTGATACTTCCAACAAGAAGGGAAATATGCATTAAGTGGGTGGTGAAAAGTGTACCTACAACACATAAAGAGTGGCTAGCCTCCATACAAAGAATTAATAAACTAGATAGGAGTGGGAACACGGGAGAGAGATATACATTTTGGAGTATCTGGGAAAATTATAATCATATGAATTAAAGAAAGCGACATACATGGTATGGTCCAATGATTAGGCAATGCAACTAAGCTTTCAAGTGGGAACTTGAAGGAGTAGTCAGTGTGACTAGCTCAACCCAGAACCGATCTGCACTGGAAGCGGACAAAAAGCGACTCAAGAACAAGGGGTAGAGGACATCCTCCACGTATACGATGCGTTTACCCAGGAGAAACCTCTAACAGCTAGAACAGAAAGGGTAATGGGCCCGCGACACCTCAAACTCCAAAATATTGCTAAATGAGGACTAAAAAACAAAAAAAACAAAAAGGAAGGAGGAGGTCCGGATACTCCGCACCTTGGATGACACTCGTGAACTGCCAGAAGTACCGGATTTGCGGCAGCTCGTACCCCCAGCGGTGACATGGACTCCAAACTGAAGGCTGTAATTACTCTCTGGTGGGAGATATTGTCAGACCTATTGTTCCTGTTGTGTTATTCCCTGTGTTCTAAATGCCATTTTCCTTCTTCCCCTCCTTTTTATGTTGCTCAACCTAGTCCTCCAACTTGGGGACGGCGGGGGACAGCGGGGCACCTGAATGTGTGGATGAAGCTGTGCGCCGGTATTAAGAGCTGGCTGGACGAAGTGGAGCTAACTGACATCTTGCGACACACACACCCCACAGAAGTGGACTATACATTCTTCTCAGCTGTGCACCAAACATACACACGGATCGACTACTTCCTCACAACACCAGGGATGACAAGGGACACAACAGCTGTGGACATAGGGGTGGCTGCCCTCTCTGATCATTCCCCCTCAGTTTACACTTCTGCCCCAAATCGCAACCGACAACACCTCACCACTGGTGCCTTAACACAAAACTCCTCACATACGATAAGGCACATACGGCCATCCTAGGAACACTGATTTCCTTTCTGGAGCATAATGATAATGCTGAGATGAATATTGCTAATCTGTCGGAGACACTAAAGGTGGTCCTGCAGGGCCACATTATTGGCATTGTGAGGGGCTACAATATGGAGTGACGGGATAAGAAGCGTTGCCAGCTAGAAGTCCAGATTAAGGAGCTGGAGATAGCACATGCCCAATCAGGGTCCATGACGGTGCGTCGACAGCTGGCGGCTGCACGGAAACAACTACGCGCCATAAATATGGGGCAGGCAGAGTACACACTGGCGCGACTGCGCCAGAAGTTTTACGCTGGAGGCAGCAAGGGAGAGCGTATGTTAGCACTAGGGGTGGGCGGAATTTGCGGAATTAACCTTCGCAAATTATCGCGAAAATGTTTGAAATTATCGCAAACAAGCGGAAATATCGCGAAGATGCGGAAGTGTTTTTCCGGCATGTTCGCGAGATTTTCTGCATGGTTGCGGGTCGCCAACTTACCCATGTGGTTGCTTGCGGGCGCGGCCATCTTGTTTTGAGTTGTTCTCGCGGTGCATGATCGCAAGAAGAAAGACGTGATCGCGCGACGCATGACGTCACTGCGGGCGCGAACTGTCGCGAGACAGCGCAAATGGCTAAAAACAATACAACATCTCATGGAGAACGCGACCGGATCAAGAAAACTTGTCGGCGAACGCAGGGATTCAGGTAAGGCGATCGCGCGCGCGCGAGAATGTATTATTTTACAGCGCGAGCAAGAAACAAATTATCGCCAAGCTGCGGAAACCGGAATTTTTGACATTTTCGCGCTCTCCGCGGAACGCGAAAATGTCAAATTATCGCAATTTCCGCGAACGGAACAAAATTTTCGCCCAGGCCTAGTTAGCACATCGCCTCCGAGCACAAGTTACAGAGTGGCGGATATCCGAAATACAAGGGGCGGATGGCTTCACCTATACCACGGATGAGGGCATTGTGAACTCATTTGGGGCATTCTATAGGGCCCTTAACACCGCTGAATCCCTACAGAATGTAAACATGGAGACATACCTGTTCCGGGTCTACCCACCCGACGTGAAGGTGCCAGTGTAAACTGCCTGAGAGAAGGACATCACGGTACAGGAGGTCCTCACCGCTATACTTAGGCTGCAACCTCACAAAGCACCGGGCCCTGATGGCTATGGTGGAGAATTTTACAAAACCTTCGTCTCCCACCCGGCTCCAATACTCACACGTCTATTCAATTCCATTGACAAGCAGGAAGCACTACCAGAATCAATGCGCAATGCCATCATCACAGTGATTCCCAAGCCAGGCAAGGACCCCAAAAACTGCTCTTCCTATTGTCTGATCTCCCTGTTGAGCGTAGATGCGAAGATCTTTAATGGCGTGTTAGCCCTTAGACTGGCACCCTACGTGCAGGGACTGGTCGACCCTGATCTGTCTGAGTTAAATCCGGAACATGGATGCAGCGACAATACGAAGAGGCTATGCCACTTATTGGATAAAACGCAACGCTCCCGGACCCCAGCACTAGTGTTGACGATACATGCGGAGAAATCCTTTGACCGGGTGCACTGGCCATATCTATACCTGGTGCTGGAGCTGGTAGGCCTTGGTCCACGATTCCGCAGCTGGGTGCAAGCTTGTTACACATCTACCCAGGCCAAAATCTGTGTTAATGGTGTGTAGTCACCCACTTTTCCAATAGGGCGAGGAACTACACAGGGTTGCCCCTTGTCTCCTCTCCTTTTCGCGCTCTATATGGAGCCGCTGGCTGAACGAATGAAGGACAATGTAAAGGTGACCGGGATCCAGATGGGAGGAAGGAAACACAAGATCATGCTATATGCAGGTGATGTGCTCCTGACCCTCATGGACCCATCTAACTCTCTGACAGCTGCCTTGGCAGAGCTTTTGGGGTTCGAGCGAGCATCGGGTTTCAAAATCAACCTACAGAAGTCTCATTACATGAGCCTGAATGAACTCAGCTCCGTGAACGTTTCCCATTTCAGTAGGAGAAGGGGTCCCATACCTGGGATTAATAATATTCCCCTCTCTTCAGGCTACCACGCAACATAATAATGGGAACTTACTCGCCATGACCCGATCATACCTCACTAAATGGAAGCCGCAGGGCTTCTCATGGCTGAGACGGTTGGCAGTCTTCAAAATGATGCTACTCCCTAAGCTACTGTATGTAATGCAAACCCTGCCACTTCAGACTCCAACGTGGATACTAGATAAACTGCAGGCTCTAATCTGGGACTTTATCTGGGAGGGTAGGCCGGCGAGATGTGCCAGACCACGGGCCTTTCTTACAATGGCAGAGGGAGGACTGGGGGTCCCGAACATATGCAAATACTATCAGGCGGCCCAGCTGCGATACATGGTGGAGTATTCCAGCACGCTCAGCGAAAAATACTGGTGCTTTATAGCCCAAGCCATAGTGGGTACACACATTTGGAAAGTGCCGTGGCTACTTAAGCCGCATAGACCAGTGGATGTGTACACCTCGCTGGTCATGAGGTCCACTTTGGGAGTTTGGGACAGGGTACAGGGAAGACATAACCTTTCAACGCCAATATCCCCATGGACACCCAAGATCTACTAGCGTTCGGCGAACCTTCAGTCAACACCCAGAATGGCTCATGAAGGGGGGGGGGGGGGGGGATAGTCAGACCAGAGGGTCTCTATCTCACACCCGTTCAACCTTCAATGCTTCATGCATCAGGCACTGGCACTCCTGAATTATCACACTGTTTCTGAAGCCCGCACACTCTAACCATGGATTTACATTCAGACGCATTTTGTGTACATTGGACTCCCCCAAGTCCTACCCAGCCAGCTGATCTTATATAGTCAGGTATCTCCTACCTGGACGGACTCTATGCACTACATTAACCACAAAACAATACAAACCATGCAGAGAATGTGCAATCATAAATACTGAAAGCGAGGTTGGGCCCTGCACAAATGCGCAATCATAAATACTGAATGCGAGGTTGGGCCTTGCACAAATGTGCAATCATAAATACTGAAAGCGAGGTCGGGTCTTGCACAGATGTGCAATCATAAATACTGAAAGCGAGGTTGGGCCCTGCACAAATGCGCAATCATAAATACTGAAAGCGAGGTTGGGCCCTGCACAAATGCGCAATCATAAATACTGAAAGCGAGGTTGGGCCCTGCACAAATGCGCAATCATAAATACTGAAAGCGAGGTTGGGCCTTGCACAAATGTGCAATCATAAATACTGAAAGCGAGGTTGGCCCTTGCACAAATGTGCAATCATAACTACTGAAAGCGAGGTTGGGCCTTGCACAAATGTGCAATCATAAATACTGAAAGCGAGGTTGGGCCTTGCACAAATGTGCAATCATAACTACTGAAAGCGAGGTTGGGCCTTGAACAAATGTGCAATCATAAATACTGAAAGCGAGTTTGGGCCCTGCACACATGCGCAATCATAAATACTGAATGCGAGGTCGGGCCTTGCACAAATCTGCAATCATCAATACTGAAAGTGAGGTTGGGCCCTGCACGAATGTGCAATCATAAATACATACTGAAAGCGAGGTTAAGCCTTGCACAAATGTGCAATCATAAATACTGAAAGCGAGGTTGGGCCCTGCACAAATGTACAATCATAAATACTGAAAGCGAGGTTGGGCCTTGCACAAATGTGTAATCATCAATACTGAAAGCGAGGTCGGGCCTTGCACAAATGGGCAATCATAAATACTGAAAGCGAGGTCGGGCCATGTACAAATGTGCAATCATAAATACTGAAAGCGAGGTCGGGCCTTGCACAAATGTGCAATCATAAATACTGAAAGCGAGGTAAAGCCTTGCACAAATGTGCAATCATAAATATTGAAAGAGAGGTCGGGCCTTGCACAAATGTGCAATCATAAATACTGAAAGCGAGGTCGTGCCTTGCACAAATGTGCAATCATAAATACTGAAAGCGAGGTCGGGCCATGTACAAATGTGCAATCATAAATACTAAAAGCGAGGTTAAGCCTTGCACAAATGTGCAATCATAAATACTGAAAGCGAGGTCGGGCCTTGCACAAATGTGCAATTATAAATACTGAAAGCGAGGTTGGGCCCTGCACAAATGTGCAATCATAAATACTGAAAGCGAGGTCGGGCCATGTACAAATGTGCAATCATAAATACTGAAAGCGAGGTCGGGCCTTGCACAAATGTGCAATCATAAATACTGAAAGCGAGGTCGGGCCCTGTACAAATGTGCAATCATAAATACTGAAAGCGAGGTCGGGCCTTGCACAAATGTGCAATCATAAATACTGAAAGCGAGGTCGGGCCTTGCACAAATGTGCAATCATAACTACTGAAAGCGAGGTTGGGCCTTGCACAAATGTGCAATCATAAATACTGAAAGCGAGGTTGGGCCCTGTACAAATGTGCAATCATCAATACTGAAAGCGAGTTTGGGCCCTGCACACATGCGCAATCATAAATACTGAATGCGAGGTCGGGCCTTGCACAAATCTGCAATCATCAATACTGAAAGTGAGGTTGGGCCCTGCACGAATGTGCAATCATAAATACATACTGAAAGCGAGGTTAAGCCTTGCACAAATGTGCAATCATAAATACTGAAAGCGAGGTCGGGCCCTGCACAAATGTACAATCATAAATACTGAAAGCGAGGTCGGGCCTTGCACAAATGTGTAATCATCAATACTGAAAGCGAGGTCGGGCCTTGCACAAATGGGCAATCATAAATACTGAAAGCGAGGTCGGGCCATGTACAAATGTGCAATCATAAATACTGAAAGCGAGGTCGGGCCTTGCACAAATGTGCAATCATAAATACTGAAAGCGAGGTAAAGCCTTGCACAAATGTGCAATCATAAATATTGAAAGAGAGGTCGGGCCTTGCACAAATGTGCAATCATAAATACTGAAAGCGAGGTCGTGCCTTGCACAAATGTGCAATCATAAATACTGAAAGCGAGGTCGGGCCATGTACAAATGTGCAATCATAAATACTAAAAGCGAGGTTAAGCCTTGCACAAATGTGCAATCATAAATACTGAAAGCGAGGTCGGGCCTTGCACAAATGTGCAATTATAAATACTGAAAGCGAGGTTGGGCCCTGCACAAATGTGCAATCATAAATACTGAAAGCGAGGTCGGGCCATGTACAAATGTGCAATCATAAATACTGAAAGCGAGGTCGGGCCTTGCACAAATGTGCAATCATAAATACTGAAAGCGAGGTCGGGCCCTGCACAAATGTGCAATCATAAATACTGAAAGCGAGGTCGGGCCTTGCACAAATGTGCAATCATAAATACTGAAAGCGAGGTCGGGCCCTGTACAAATGTGCAATCATAAATACTGAAAGCGAGGTCGGGCCTTGCACAAATGTGCAATCATAAATACTGAAAGCGAGGTCGGGCCTTGCACAAATGTGCAATCATAACTACTGAAAGCGAGGTTGGGCCTTGCACAAATGTGCAATCATAAATACTGAAAGCGAGGTTGGGCCTTGCACAAATGTGCAATCATAACTACTGAAAGCGAGGTCGGGCCCTGCACAAATGTGCAATCATCAATACTGAAAGCGAGTTTGGGCCCTGCACACATGCGCAATCATAAATACTGAATGCAAGGTCGGGCCTTGCACAAATCTGCAATCATCAATACTGAAAGTGAGGTCGGGCCCTGCACACATGCGCAATCATAAATACTGAATACGAGGTCGGGCCTTGCACAAATCTGCAATCATCAATACTGAAAGTGAGGTTGGGCCTTGCACAAATGTACAATCATAAATACTGAAAGTGAGGTTGGGCCCTGCACGAATGTGCAATCATAAATACTGAAAGTGAGGTTAAGCCTTGCACAAATGTGCAATCATAAATACTGAAAGCGAGGTCGGGCCTTGCACAAATGTGCAATTATAAATACTGAAAGCGAGGTTGGGCCCTGCACAAATGTGCAATCATAAATACTGAAAGCGAGGTCGGGCCTTGCACAAATGTGCAATCATAAATACTGAAAGCGAGGTAAAGCCTTGCACAAATGTGCAATCATAAATATTGAAAGAGAGGTCGGGCCATGTACAAATGTGCAATCATAAATACTGAAAGCGAGGTCGGGCCTTGCACAAATGTGCAATCATAAATACTGAAAGCGAGGTCGGGCCCTGCACAAATGTGCAATCATAAATACTGAAAGCGAGGTAAAGCCTTGCACAAATGTGCAATCATAAATATTGAAAGAGAGGTCGGGCCATGTACAAATGTGCAATCATAAATACTGAAAGCGAGGTCGGGCCTTGCACAAATGTGCAATCATAAATACTGAAAGCGAGGTCGGGCCTTGCACAAATGGGCAATCATAAATACTGAAAGCGAGGTCGGGCCTTGCACAAATGTGCAATCATAAATACTGAAAGCGAGGTCGGGCCCTGTACAAATGTGCAATCATAAATACTGAAAGCGAGGTCGGGCCTTGCACAAATGTGCAATCATAAATACTGAAAGCGAGGTCGGGCCTTGCACAAATGTGCAATCATAACTACTGAAAGCGAGGTTGGGCCTTGCACAAATGTGCAATCATAAATACTGAAAGCGAGGTTGGGCCTTGCACAAATGTGCAATCATAACTACTGAAAGCGAGGTTGGGCCTTGCACAAATGTGCAATCATCAATACTGAAAGTGAGGTCGGGCCCTGCACACATGCGCAATCATAAATACTGAAAGTGAGGTTGGGCCTTGCACAAATGTGCAATCATAAATACTGAAAGCGAGGTCGGGCCCTGTACAAATGTGCAATCATAAATACTGAAAGCGAGGTTGGGCCCTGTACAAATGTGCAATCATAAATACTGAAAGCGAGGTCGGGCCCTGTACAAATGTGCAATCATAAATACTGAAAGCGAGGTCGGGCCTTGCACAAATGTGCAATCATAAATACTGAATGCGAGGTCGGGCCTTGCACAAATCTGCAATCATCAATACTGAAAGTGAGGTTGGGCCCTGCACGAATGTGCAATCATAAATACTGAAAGCGAGGTCGGGCCATGCACAAATGTGCAATCATAAATACTGAAAGCGAGGTCGGGCCTTGCACAAATGTGCAATCATAAATACTGAAAGCGAGGTAAAGCCTTGCACAAATGTGCAATCATAAATACTGAAAGCGAGGTAAAGCCTTGCACAAATGTGCAATCATAAATACTGAAAGCGAGGTCGGGCCATGTACAAATGTGCAATCATAAATACTGAAAGCGAGGTCGGGCCTTGCACAAATGTGCAATCATAAATACTGAAAGCGAGGTAAAGCCTTGCACAAATGTGCAATCATAAATATTGAAAGAGAGGTCGGGCCTTGCACAAATGTGCAATCATAAATACTGAAAGCGAGGTCGTGCCTTGCACAAATGTGCAATCATAAATACTGAAAGCGAGGTCGGGCCATGTACAAATGTGCAATCATAAATACTAAAAGCGAGGTTAAGCCTTGCACAAATGTGCAATCATAAATACTGAAAGCGAGGTCGGGCCTTGCACAAATGTGCAATTATAAATACTGAAAGCGAGGTTGGGCCCTGCACAAATGTGCAATCATAAATACTGAAAGCGAGGTCGGGCCTTGCACAAATGTGCAATCATAACTACTGAAAGCGAGGTCGGGCCCTGTACAAATGTGCAATCATAAATACTGAAAGCGAGGTCGGGCCTTGCACAAATGTGCAATCATAAATACTGAAAGCGAGGTCGGGCCTTGCACAAATGTGCAATCATAAATACTGAAAGCGAGGTCGGGCCCTGCACAAATGCGCAATCATAAATACTGAATGCGAGGTCGGGCCTTGCACAAATGTGCAATCATAAATACTGAAAGCGAGGTCGGGCCCTGCACAAATGTGCAATCACACTGCCCCAAACAAATTATCATCAGTGCCTACCAGAGTCCTGATGCATAATGAAGTCGTAAGGACTCTGTAGATCCATCAGAAGAAGCTTCCATATTTGATTATGAAATACAATGCAGACATATAAACCAAAAGTGTTTATTTACATAGGTTTATACGATTTCATATTCACAATTATAACGTAACGGTTCCGGTTGCAGAAGCACGTGGCACTGGATTGTGGGATATTATATTTATTGTTTTTTGTATTATTGTACAAACAAACATGATTTTAATGACACATAAAAGCTAAGGAGTGGAAAAGTAGAGTCATGATAACGTTTTGACATTTTGTCTAACAAGCATCCTTCCTTCTACGTTTACGCACATCAGCATCACACACACTAGCATTGACCTGGCTGTTCTGTGGAAAGTGAAATGACTGCTTTTATTTATTAAAGCAATAAACACACATCCAATGCTTCATTAACATAGCATGACGTAACATAACATGACTTTCCGCCCCAAGTCCACACATGTCCGATCCACTCATGGACTCTTTGGAAATAAACCCAGTCTAAGCCATTATTATCACCAATACATACAAACTTCTCTAGCAAATTCCCATATTTGCGACCATTTCTTAAATACACACAAGCCTGAGACCCCTAAACTAGGCCAAGGATATGAGTGAATGTCTGGCAGGAGAGCTGTGCCCAGCCCTTGGTATTGTGTGCCACCTTTGAAGGCAAATCAGTGGCCGGTGGTGAAAAGAAGGACTCGGGGGTACACGGCTGCATCATATCGCTGTGAAATGTGGGTTATGTGGGTGGAAGGTTAGTCCAAGAAGAGTTGTGTGATTTATGTTAAACAATCCACTTCTGAAATATTATTAACGTTCATTTTACTTTATAAAACATTTAAAACAGCTTAGTTATAAAGTGTTAGCATTGCATATTTGATTGGCCATGTAGAAAAGTGCGATCACCTACTGACTTGAGGGGCGGGGGTAGTAAAAATGCATTTCATGACTATTTAATGCAGTATGTGGTTTGGGTGCATAAGCTTTATTTTAGAGCCGTTGATAGTTTGCATAGGGCATTTAAAGCAGTGCTAAAGCTGTACTCTACTCTGTGCTCTGTAGTTGACCCTCCACCACTGTCAGACAGAGTCCAAGGGCTTGCAGTAGCGCGGCATGTGCATAGAGTGGATTTCGTGGTTGTTGTGAGCTGGATCTGGCTGTCTGTGCTCTGTTGTTGACCCTCCACCACTGTTAGACAGAGTCCAATTTCTTGGAGTAGTGCGGCATGTGCATAGAGTGGATTTCGTGGTTGTTGTGAGCTGGATCTGGCTGTTTGTGCCTGTTGTTGACCCTCCACCACTGTTAGACAGAGTCCAAGGGCTTGGAGTAGCGCGGCATGTGCATAGAGTGGATTTCGTGGTTGTTTTGAGCTGGGTCTGGGTGTTTGTGCTCTGTTGTTGACCCTGCACCACTGTCAGACAGAGTCCAAGGGTTTGGAGTAGCGCGGCATGTGCATAGAGTGGATTTTGTGGTTGTTGTGAGCTGGGTCAGGGTGTTTGTGCTCTGTTGTTGACCCTGCACCACTGTCAGACAGAGTCCAGGGGCTTGGAGTAGCGCGGCATGTGCATAGAGTGGGTTTTGTGGTTGTTGTGAGCAGGGTGTTTGTGGTCTTTTTCCTCCAACACATGTTTCCGTCGACAGACATTATACTCGGATTACGGCAGACAGAGTAGCGTTTTTCCTGTTGCTCCGTCCCTCATGTTTAGGGCATACCGCTGTCGACGGAGAAAGGAAAAGGCAGCGGGGGAGGGTTGGCGGTCTAAATGTGACAGGAAGCCCACCATGGGACAGGTCACCAGGCGGTGTTCGGAAGCCCCTCCCCGTCTGCCAAACTCAAAGTCAGGCCTTTAGTCCCTAGTGTGAGGTCAGCCTCGGCTGAAATAGGACCAATAAGAGTAAAGTTGGACTGGGCCCCTGGCCCATGGGTCAGAGGATGAGCTGCAGTCCCAAGGGTTGGACTGACCATACGTGAGACTGGAAAACACTGGGTAGACATGAGGACTGCGATCAGGCCCAGAAGGGCTGCAACATCATCACCCCATTCATCCCTGAAAGAAGGCTGTGGGCGCATCACCGAATGCTCTCAGAAGCTTTCTCATGGTTTACTGCTTCAGAGAAGCATTGCATTGTGGGGCAGAACGTCAAGTCTTGGAATATTTCAGGAATTTCTCTTCAGAACTTCCTACTGAATCCAGTAGCATAACGAGACTTGAGGGCCCCCCGCAAAGTATATTCAGGGGGCCCCTCCATGTTCCAGACACAATCCAAAGCTCTCTGGCCAAGGGTCTGCCAGTGCCGGAGGGGGCCCCCTGCAACTAATGGGCCCCCTGCACCACCGGGGCGGCGGAGGTTTTTGTTAGGCTACCAGCTAAATCCATCGCTTTAAAGTCAGCAGATATAGGGGGCGTGGTTTTGGCGCCGAGGAAGATGGCCGCGGGTCTTGGGAGCTGCATGAGAGGGCGAGACACCAGGAGCCTTCCAGCCCTTATTTTCGGTTGCGCGACATCCGCAACTACCGCAATTTCCATCGGAACATGTCCTGCCTACATTGTGATACTCGCGAGGTCATGCGGTGAGCGAGAAAGATGTTTATTTTACTTCTCTCGTTACGACCGGCCGACGGCTGAATCGCGGCTGTCATTTTGTCCATTTTGTTTCTTTTGCTGCATCCCGCTCGATGTCCTAACACAGTGTGCTGTCCTGCCATGTTACAGTGCAGATAAATCAGCACTTTCTCCAACTTGCTACTTAAAATAAATTCCTGACTTGGGATTTACTTCTTGGTTGAACTATTTTTGATGCTTCAGTTTGCCTCACAAGTCTTATTATATATATATATTTTTTGGACCGCAATTTTAAGACCTCCTGTTTTCTCATCAACACTTTTTCCTTTCATTCCTCCAAAGGCTGCTCCACACACTAATCGCAGTAACGCTCAGCACATTAGCAATATTTGTGCATCTTTGGAGGATAACAATCCTTTCAGAGTGCTACAAGATAATTTGGAAGAAGCTGTTAATGACCCTGTAGGAACAAAAACTCCTTCTTCTAGTACTTTACGTTCAGGCTCAAAGGTTAACTCCAAAATACCTTCTGCATCTACAAATGCATCAGGCAAACGAGTTAAGACGCACCCTCCTTCTCCTCCCAGTTCCTCCTCTTCAATTTCTATGGAACTTTTGCTTGATGAAATTCGCTCACTTAAACCGTGTATGGCAGAAACAAATATTCGACTTCAGAACCTTGAGGACAATTGGTCTCACACTGAACTGAGAGTTGAAAATCTTGAACAACAAGTTGCTTCAGTTCAAATAGTCACTGATCAAGTCCCAGGATTGCACAGAGAAATACATCATCTTAAACAGCAGGATGAAAATTTGGATAACCGCAATAGGCGTAATAATCTATGCATTTATGGCCTTGCGGAAGGTCTCGAAGGTTCCAACCCTATATCCTTTTTGCCTACTCTTCTTGGTCTTCCGGATTCCCCTGCATTGAATATCCAGAGGGTTCATCGATTAGGCCAGATTTCTCACTCTTCAAGTGCTTCGTCCTCTTCCAAGAAACCCAGAGGTGTTATACTGAACTTCCTAGAGTATACGGATCTACTTAAAGTTATTCAAGCTGCAAAGCAGAAAGGGAACATCATTTGGAATGGCTCTAACCATTTTTTTGCCCAGGACTACGCTAAAGTTACTGCTGACCGTCGGAAACAATTTCTGGACATGAGACCTGCTCTGCGAACCCTGAATGCTCGATATGGCTTATTTCACCCATGCCTCTTCAAGGTGACCTACAATAATAAAACAACAACGTATGAAGATCCTGCGCTCCTTCAGTGCTTCTTGGATACCTGCAGAAATGAATCCATGAACGTTTCTCGATCATAATTCTCCTGATCAACTTAATGTTGTCTGCCGTTATTTGTATATATAATTTTTCCTATTGTTCTTTGTTATGTTGTGAGTTGAGGAACTTCGAATTTCGATCACGACTGAATCGACCCGCCATTTTGTGACTCGCCGCCATTTTGTGCTGCCATCACTCAGGCAGCCCAGCGAACAAATTCTATTCTGCTTTTTCTGTAGCCTGGTGTCAAAAATACGCCCTCGACCTCTATTTGCGAAGCTGGTGTTAGAACTAGCCGAATACACTAATCCCTGTCTGGCTTCTCTAATCCCTGTTTCAACTATCTGTTGGCTCACACTATTCTTTCCTGACTTTATCTTATCGACTGGCCTTCACTGTCTCCTGCTAGCATTCTCTTGTTTCACGACTGTCCTCCAATACACACAAACGTATCTCTCCACCTGCAAGTTAGTTATGAATCTGTTGATCTATCAGCTTGAGGGTGGGGTGACAAATACCATTGGAGGAGAGGTCTCTTCGAGTCATCTGATATTTCTGTTTTCAAACCTTTCCTATTGGTTCCGATCTGTTTTCCAACTTTCCTTATTGGCTCTTTCTTATATGCTTTGGGAGTGTGTCTCGTTAATAATTGTGTATTGTATAGTATTTAATCTGATGCGCCACAGGGTGAAGTGGCAGTCTCCTGAGAACCTACTTTGTGTTCTTCTAGGATCACTGTACTAGCTGCAGCTAAATAAATCTGATCTTCTAACGTCGACAGAGTGTCCCGTGTCTCTGTGTAGAGAAGCAGGTGAACTCCGAAGACATAGGGCGTACCCTGCGCCGCCAGGTCCAAAAGGTTCTGGTTCTTCAACTGGCGCCCACCGTGAGGCGGCTTCAGTGGTACCGGTTCTGCTCGAAGGTCGTGAGGAACCCCGCAAGAAAATTCCGGAGGGTTCGCGAGCCACACTAAGCGACCCCTGTATGTCGAAAGTGGTCCGAAGGTCTTTTGCAGCGCGGTTACTCCTTCCTGACGGCTACTGACGACCGCTGCCCTGACTGCCGCCCTGCTTTGGCCCATTCCTTCGATGATGTATGGTAAGGCGAGACGATAGAAGGGCCTCTGTTGGTGGAAGAAGACGTCCTTAGTTAAGTATCTTCGTGGGTCTCGCCCACAATTTGGTTCTTTGTTTTATGTCCTTAGGTTTCTTAGATTTGTATTTTGCAAAAGACAAAGCCGAGGGTAAATGCATTTGTGCTGCGTAAGCTGAGTTTTACTCCCTTGAAGTTTGTGAACAGACAGGAAAAGATCTTGAGATGCCTGGTCTGACTAAGTTTGGAAGAATTTGTTGTCTTGGTTGTAATAGGGACTCCCGACTTGAGGACTCTTGTTCGATTCCTTCGGTTGGAACTCCCACATATGAGCTCTAGTCGAAACATGGTATCGGCCCCATTGCCTTTAACGAGACATGGACTCGTTACACGAAGAAAGATGGTGTTCTCAAATGGCCAGAAAACGGTAGTTTTGATCCAGACGTGCTAGATAATTTGGAAGCAGTTTTGTTCAAAAGAAAAGCCCGGCCAGCAATGTTTGACTCTTTCCGCCTTTGGCGTAAGGAAGCCAAACAGAAAGAAATTAAACAAGCAAAACGAGATAGGAAAGCACAGGGTATGACAATTATACAGGCTGCCCAACAGTTCAAAAATGATTAAATTGATAACGCAACTGAAATTTCAGAAAGACAACATCGTATGGCGATAGATAAATGCTATCTGGTGTTGCCTGTTTCTCCTTCTGATAAAAAGAAAGATATAGAAGAAGATCCCCTAATGTCCCACTTATTAAGGTTGCCTCTGTCTTATGCGCGAAATGCCAATGTACCTCAGCTGTTACAGCCTGCTCAGCTGCCAGTGTTACCTCCGCCGGTTCCGGCTCTTCAGCATTTGCCTCTTCCAGTATTACCGCCCTTGCCAATTTTACCATTAGTCTTAACTTCTTTGCCTTCATCTCCTGATCTTAGCTCTCCTTTGCCTTCTGCTCCTCCTGCAGTTTCCAGTTCTTCTCCTGTCAGTTCCTCTAATACTCTGTCTCCAGTTCTAATGTCTAATTCACCGTCTGTGCGTAAGCGTCTCACAGACTCTGTCACTAGTATTCTATCTCCTTTCTTTGGAGCTTTTAATGTGTCTCCGGCTTTTGCTCGAAGACAATCTCGTAGTCAGTTCCCAGATTTTGAGGAATGAGAGAAGCTAGACTCTCTTGCACGAAGATGGATCAAGAAGGGTCCACAATATAGTGTGCTTGATATTATGCCTACCTTTTTGCAATGGAATGCGCCTACGCAGAGATATGTTTTTAATGTAATGTGCGACACTCTCATTAAAGAATGGGAAGATGTGAGTTCGAGTCCGATCTCACAAGATCTGTTAGATGTTCAAGCTGATTTTGAAAAAGGACTTATTGTAGGTTCCAAAGTTGAGGAAGCCGTAAGGACGCTTATCTCTTATAGGTCCTTATTGTTTTCTCAGATTTTTCTTGATTCCGATCCGTCGGTTAAACTGACGTCGAAAAATTACCCTATGAGAGAGGTTCCTCCAGTATGGAAAGAGGAGGTTGCGGGAGTAGATGGTAATGCACCTATTCCTGCTAATTTCCAACGTATATGGGTACATGTTCCTTGGAAGAGATCTGAAGTTTTGGCCCTTAAGCAGACTCTACCAGATCCCCGTAAGAACCCTGCAGGTTATTACAAAGAATTATCGCAGACAGTTGATGCCTGTATTATGAATTTAGCAGATATTGATATGCTAATGGGTAATGTAGTCCCACAGACAATATGGGCTAGGATTCGTAGAGAGGATCACGCACAAGAACTAGGTGCTACTTGGGATGTTATAACTGATACAGATAGAGACCAAGTGGGTGGCGCAAAGCCTGACGCTCTGATCTCGGAACTTCCTGGTAGAATCATCACGTTAATGAAAACTATGATGCCAGCACTGAGAGTTAACTGGGATAAATTAGCAGCATGCAAACAAAAGAAAGATGAAAGTGTCTCTGACTTCTTTACTCGTTTCGAGGAGACATTTATCGACCACAGTGGTCAGGACATGGCTACCGAGGGTGGACAGCGATTATTCGTGGACAAATTTGTATTCAATTTGCTTCCCGAGCTGTCACACAAATTAAAGCATTCAGAAAGTTCATGGGCTGTTTCTTCTTCTGCCCAGATATTGGCTACTGCACAATATTACGAAAATAGAGATAAAGAAGAAAAAGAAAAGCAAGAGAAAAAGACGAAAGATTTAAAGACGAAGGTTCTCTTGCAACAAGCCTATCCGCCACGTTATGCTCAGCCTCAAATTCAGCAGCCTTCACAGTTTCAGAGGTTGTATCAAAAACCTGAGCCATACATTCCGCGACCTTTGTTAGGTCCTAATCAATGTGCCTATTGTAGAGAGGAAGGTAATTTTAAGAATAGTTGTCCGGTTTTATTGCAACTCAATGGAGCATTATCTGCTCCACGAGGTCGTGCTGGCCTCCAGTCAGCAAACAGAGGTAGAGGTCGGGGTATGTTGACTCAAGAACAACGTGCCCTACCTTCTCCCAATTCCATTAACTACTTCGATCAGCAAACTGTGAGGTCTACTCAGTATTATAATGAAGACCATTATGTCGAAGGCGAGAATGAGAGTCTTCATGCCAACTAGGACAGCCATGGGCAAAGTAAGGGAGTTGTGCCAATCCCAGTAGATCAAAATGGTCCTTATGTTAACGTCACTACAATGGGTGTTTCAGAGCCATTTCTTCTGGATACTGGAGCAATGAGAAGTTCTATCATTCATTCTAAACTCCCTGGGGCACCTTTGTCTGGCTTAACAAATGTATCTGTAGGTTTTTCTGGCGCCCCAGTTCGTAATCCGGTTTCTTGCCTTTTGCCTATTTCAATTGGCCCTTATGATTTAGAAGTTCCGCTTCTCTTAACGAATGGTTGCGGCGAGAATCTATTGGGTTTGGATCTATTGAAAAGATTGCATGCAGCGATATATTGCTCTCCTTCTGGTGTATATCTTACTTTAGGACAGAAACTGACTTCTCCAATGTATTTGTCAAAAGATCAATTCCCACCTGAATTGCTCTCTCTTCCTGCAACGCTTTGGGCTACGGGTCCAAATGATGATGGTTGTCTTGAGATTCCACCTTATGTTGTTACTCTCAAACCTAATGCTGAATTGCCACGCGTTACTCAATATAGAATTTCCACTGAAGGTGCCCTTTGCCTATCTCGGTTGGTCCTTATGATCTGGAAACTCAATTTCTGTTAACGAATGGTTTCAGTGAGAATCTGTTGGGTCTAGACCTATTGAAAAGAATGCATGCTACAATATATTGTTCTCCTTCTAGCGTACATCTTACTCTAGGACAGAAATTAGTCTCTCCAATGTATTTGTCCAAAGATCAGTTTCCTCCTGAATTGCTTTCTCTTCCAACAGCACTTTGGGCCACGGGTCCGAACAATGTGGGTTGTCTTAAGATTCCACCTTATGTTGTCACTCTTAAGCCTAATGTTGAATTACCGCGCATCCCACAATATAGAATTTCTGCTGAAGGTGAGAAAGCGCTTTTGGGAATCATTCATGACCTGATTCAGAAGGGTGTGGTTGAAGAAACAAGAGGTAACACATGCAATAGTCCTGTTCTTAAACGCACTGATCCTTCTCAGCCTCCTGTGTACCGTTTCGTAATTGATCTGCGAGAAGTAAACAAAATTGTGATTCCACAATTCCCTGTTGTTCCGGATATCACTGCTTTGTTGACAATGATACCTTCCACAGCAACTTGGTTTTCTGTTATTGATCTGAAGAATGCCTTCTTCAGTATTCCCATTGCAGAAGAGAGTAGGGACATTTTTGGTTTCTCTCTTGGAGGCCGAAGCTTCCGGTTTAAGCGCACACCTCAGGGCTATTGTGAAAGTCCCTCTATTTACAGTCAAGCTTTAAAATGTCATCTGGATACTTTTCATTTGCCGTCTGGTGCTGCTCTTATCCAATACATGGACGACTTGTTAGTCGCCGCTGATTCAGAAGATATCTGCAAAGATGTCACTGTTGCATTGTTACATCATTTGTTTAAGCTGAATCACAAGGTTTCACCTTCCAAACTACAGTATGTTTGTCGAGAGGTTACCTACTTGGGTCGTCTCCTATCAAAGGAGGGACGACGATTGACACCAGAACGAATTCAGGCGATTGCATGAATGTCTGTACCATCCACACAAAGGGAAGTACGTGCCTTTTTGGGTATCACTTCTTATTGTATACAGTGGATCCCTAACTTCTCTCTAATAGCCAAACCTTTGTTGGCACTCACTTTAAAAGATACGCCTCAGCCCCTTCCATGGACTGATGAGTGCCAAAAGAGTTTCACTGATTTACGTATTGCTCTCTGTTCTGCTCCTGTACTAGGCACCCCAGATTACACTAAGCCTTTTACGCTCTATGTTCATGAGAGAGAAGGTTGCGCATTGTCAGTTTTGGCGCAGCACTTTGGAGACAAACAGCGGCCATGTGCCTACGCTGGATCCTGTAGCTAAAGCATTACCCAGTTGTCTCAAAGCGACAGCAGCAGCAGCAATTTCTATCCGACAGTCTGCTGGAATAGTGTTGTATAACACTCTCATTGTCATGGTGCCACATGCAGTGGATACTTTGCTAAACAGAACGAAAACGCAGCATCTTACGAGTGCTCGTTTAACTGGTTACGAGCTGACACTCTTAGCTAGTCACATACGCATCAAACGATGTAACACTCTGAATCCAGCTACTTTGTTGCCCCTTCCAAATGAGGAGAGTGTTGAGGATCAGCATGATTGTTTCTTCCATACTGAGGAAGAGACAAAAGGAAGAATTGACCTGAGAGACACACCGCTAGAGAATCCGGATGGGACTCTATGGTAGATGGTTCTTGTTTTAAGATGCCTAATGGAGATACAGTTTCAGCCTATGCTGTAACTACCTTACAAACGATTGTAGAAACTGCACGCATTAGACACAATTCAGCGCAAGCAGCAGAATTGATAGCATTGACGAGAGCTTGTGTATTATCGAAAGGGAAAAGAGTGAACGTATACACTGACAGCCAATACGCCTTTGGTGTAGCGTTCAATTTTGGGCGTCTCTGGAGGGAAAGGGGTTTCCTCACTTCACATGGCACCAAAATACAACATGGTCAGTTAATGACTGATCTCCTTGAGTCACTTGTCTTACCCACCCAAATAGCGATAGTGAAGTGCAGTGCACACAAGAAGATGACGGATGATGTTGGTCGAGGAAATGCGTTTGCAGACGAAATAGCAAAGAAAACAGCGAGAGATTCAACGAGTCGAATGTTTGTGGCAGGTCCTGCGAATTGGGTCAGAGAGAGAGGAATGTGTGAGAATACAGTGGAAAGCGTAAAAGCTATTCAGAAAGAGGCTTCAGAGAGCGAGATGAGCAAGTGGAAAGAAAGTACGGGAATGTTAGATGAGATGGGTTGTTGGGTGGAATTATCTGAACATCAACGTTGGCTGTTACCAGATGCCTATGTTCTCCCAGTGGTTACTATGGTGCATGGTCCAGCCCACTTAAGTGCAAAAGGTATCTGTAAACTTCTAGCTCCAGTGTGGCAAAATAGGAATATCCCAAAATGCGCAGACAATGTAGTAAAGCACTGTATTGTTTGTTTAATGTACAACCCGGGAAAGGGAACCCCAACTCCAGCAGGTCACTTTGCTCCTCCGACATATCCATTTGAGGTGTTGCAAATTAATTATATTCATAGGGAGCGATGCAACAACCTCAAATATGTTCTGGTGGTAGTATGCGCTTTTTCAAGATGGATAGAAGCATATCCTTTAAAGGATAACACCGCTTTATCCACTGCTAAAATCCTTTTAAAAGAGTTCTTCCCCAGGTTTGGTTTACCCCGCATTGTCTGGAGTGATAATGGAAGCGAATTTGTTGGCCAAGTCATGCAGAAAGTTTGTGCAGGTCTTGGCATCAAGCAAAAGTTTCACGCGGCAAATCACCCACAGTCAGCGGGTTTAGTAGAGTGTTACAATGGAACCTTGAAGTTAAAATTAGCAAAGGTTCAAGCAAGTACAGGACTCAATTGGCCTAATGCTTTGCCGTTAGCTCTGCTATCCACCAGAACTGCAGTACACTCTCGTTTGGGACTTAGCCCTTATGAAGTAGTATTTGGCCGTCCGGCCAACGTATGGGGAATACCTCGTCCTAAGAAATTCTCAGACTTGCCATATCCACTATTGATTGATTATCTGCATGACCTTACGACTAAATTGCATGTTCTTCATCAACAGGTTCAGAGTGCTCTGCCGGAGGCCTCCGCAGACCCAGGTCATTCCATCCGACCAGGTGACTGGGTCTGCGTGAAGAATTTTCAGAGGTCCAATAATCTGCAGCCCAGGTGGCGGGAGCCTCGAATGGTTTTGTTGACTACAAGGACAGCAGTCAAAGTCGAAGGAAAGAAAAATTGGATTCACGGTGTGCATTGTAAGAAAGTGCCTTTGCCTTTGCCTTTTGATCAGTGGGTTCGCAGAGGTGTTGGTGACTGCGAAATCGAAAAAAACTCCACGATTCGTGCCTTTTAGCGATGCACACCTGAATGGGACATTGTCTGAGAAAGAGGACGACGACATTTTACAGGGAGCAATTCCATCGCATCGTCGCTTGGATACGACTGAACCACAAACATTGTTTCAAAATCAGAGTGTTCCGGGGAAAGAACATTACAATCTCAGGCCCAGACCCAAGAACATTTAAGACTTTCTTCTCCCTTGTGTAGTATTCTGTTTCGGTTGCAGGGTCACGGTAGGAGTCTAGGTCACGACCTGAGTAGTGATGTTGGAAGGCGTTCACCGGGGAGGCTGCGGAGTGCGTTCCTGACCACCCGGGGACCCACCTTTCCCAGAGTTAGGCCGAGCAAGAGCGGGAAGGCCCTTCCTGGAAGGGTCTCGTACCTAGGATCGCACACGCTGCGCTTACACTCTCCTGATAGAGGGACACCACACAGTAGTTCTTCGTAAGACAATATACTTTATCGTTAGTTGTAAGGGATCTTTATGATCCGGAAGGCAGATATAGAATTAGTGCCACAAGCGGCGGCGATCTCGTGATGGGGGTATGGGGGTAGCGGGACAGTCTTTAAGTCAGTGTCTCTGCGGAGTATCCCGCGCACAGCTCTCAATCCTCGAGCTGAGGGGATGTTGCTTCTCTCGGCAATCTCTGCCGATTCTCTTGGAGGAGGGTGCCACGAGTCACTCAGCAGGCACAGGAGGTTCGTAGTTCGGGGAGCCGCGACAGCGTCAGCAGGGCTCAGATGGTTCAGAGTTCGGGGAGCCGCGACAGCGTCAGCAGGGCTCAGATGGTTCAGAGTTCGGGGAGCCGCGACAGCGTCAGCAGGGCTCAGATGGTTCAGAGTTCGGGGAGCCGCGACAGCGTCAGCAGGGCTCAGATGGTTCAGAGTTCGGGGAGCCGCGACAGCTTCAGCAGGGCTCAGATGGTTCAGAGTTCGGGTAGCGTTCTTCGGTTCGGGGAGCGATCGAGCCGCGACCAGGTCAGCAGGCTCTCGTCAGTCCAGGTCTTCTCTGCCTCCCGTCCCTTCCGCACCCCTTGTTATACTTCCCCTCCTCTTTGAAGTCCGGAGTCCTCGCCGAGAGGGGTCTTGGTGCCTGGGGGCGGTGTGTCAGGCTTCCTGTCGCACGGCCCTTTGATCTGTTCAGGTGGGTCCGGGAGGGACTCCAGACACCCAGCAGGCGAGGCGGCCGCTCACCGGGGGCCTGGTGGTCGATCGAAACCGTCCTCGGGGAAGAGACCAGAGGTGTGACAGGGTCGGCGCCTCTCGGTCTGGCCTGGGGGGTTCCTCTCTCCCTCGGCCGGGCATGCGTGTTGGGGTCTGGCCGGCCAGCGGGATGTTGGGCCGGGGTGGCCGGAAGTCTGTGACATCGTGGATCGGTGCGGTTGCAGGGTGGCTTGCTGGTCGGGAGGGCCCACGCCACGAGGCCGGTCTCACAAGTGACAATAGGTCTGCAGGATCTTCAGTGTCATAGGACGGTAGAGCATCGTGACTTCAGTGATTGAGGAAGATTGCCGTGAGCATCCATTAGTAAGATGGAAACTACTCTAAGTAATAAAGAAAGAAGAGATGAAATGAAGAAAGCATCCTATAAAATAATGTACAGTCGTTTTAGTATAACTTTATGTGTTTCTATATCATTATGTATTGCTTTGGCGATTATTGGTTGGATAATTTATGCTTTGCAGCCAAAAGATGCCTCCCTTTCTTCTTCTTCTTCTTTGTCTTCTTCTACTATCTCTCCACACCTCTTCCATACTCTTCCTTCACATGAACTCGTTAGAAGAACTGAGTATTATAACAATTCTTTTATCCAACTATTACATCAGCACCAATTAGTGGTTAATACAACTGATTGTTGGGTGTGTGGTCTTATGCCCACACCACAGAGAAAGGAATGCCCTACCTAGTTCTTCCTTTCTCTTACGAAGGTTCTGCTTGGGCTTACTTCGTCATCTTCTCCAACGCTTATCAAAGCAAATTCAGACGATCAGTTAATGCACAAATTAATTAAACCCGGATTTTAGTCATAGTTTTTTGATTAAGGGTATGGTAGTTATGGCTAAAATCATGGAAAACAGCAAAATCTCCATCGACGAAAGAAAGGCATACACTAATTGGAACGTCACACAATATATGTCTAGTCTCAGTACTAAGGTAGGAAAGAGACAGTCTTCACCAATTTGGACTATACCACATCAGGGCAACTTCTGCTTACAGATAAACGATCGCACTTCTGACACTACACAAAAGAATAACTGCTCCTACACGTACGTTTATTCCTCTCAGAACTCGCCTCCTTTAGTGCCTTCTCAAGGCACCTATTTCATCTGCTACAACAGAGCTTATACTTGGTTACCAACGGGTTTCTCTGGCACTTGTGATATAGCCTTGCTTCTTCCCCCTACTTACACTGCTTCCGCAAATCATCACCAAACCCGATACGGCAGAGGGATTATTGATTCAAAGGACACAGCAGGACAAGAGGGAGGAGATTTCCTTAAAGGTTTTCTTCCCTTCTGGGGTCCAATGGCTAACAGCAGAAATATAAGGCAATTGATCCGTGTCGTAGATACTACAATAAACATCACTGTAGGAGCCTTAAGTAACATCACGGCAGAACTACAGGCTGATCGTCTTATGACCTTACAAAATCGAATTGCCTTAGACTTTGTTCTTGCCGATCGTGGTGGAGTATGCAAATTGATCGGGTCAAGTTGTTGTATTTTCATTCCTAATGACGCTCCGACAGTATACCAAGCTATCTCCAAGTTGCACATAATTTCCGAGTCTATTCATCAAGACGAAGGAGATTGGTCTTTAACGGAATGGTTTTGGGGACTACTGTCCAAATGGGGTTGGAAAGCATTGACGTTCCTTGGTATAATCCTGACCATTATATTTTCCTGTTGCCTTTGCATGCACTGTGGTCCCGCTATCTGTGATCTTTGTGCCACCATATGCATCCCAAAACCCAAGCCGCAAGTAACAGAAAATATAAGAATGATGTTACAGCAATAGCTCGATGACCTCATGGCTATTGATGTGGACTCAGATTATCGTGAGTCTATCTTGCCTGAGTTCTGGCAAAAGGAGGGTCTGAGGAACTTCGATTTTCGATCACGATCGAATCAACCCGCCATTTTGTGACTCGCCGCCATTTTGTGTTGCCATCACTCAGGCAGCCCGGCGAACAAAGTCTATTCTGCTTTTTCTGCAGCCTGGTGTCAAAAATACGCCCTCGGCCTCTATTTGCGAAGCTGGTGTTAGAACTAGCAGAATACACTAATCCCTGTCTGGCTTCTCTAATCCCTGTTTCAACTATCTGTTGGCTCACACTATTCTTTCCTGACTTTATCTTATCGACTGGCCTTCACTGTCTCCTGCTAGCATTCTGTTGTTTCACGACTGTCCTCCAATACACACAAACGTATCTCTCCACCTGCAAGTTAGTTATGAATCTGTTAATCTATCAGCTTGAGGGTGGGGTGACAAACACTGTTGGAGGAGAGGTCTCTTCGAGTCATCTGATATTTCTGTTTTCGAACCTTTCCTATTGGTTCCGCTCTGTTTTCCAACTTTCCTTATTGGCTCTTTCTTATATGCTTTGGGAGTGTGTCTCGTTAATAATTGTGTATTGTATAGTATTTAATCTGATGCGCCATAGAGTGAAGTGGCAGTCTCCTGAGAACCTACTTTGTGAACTTCTAGGATCACTGTACTAGCTGCAGCTAAATAAATCTGATCTTCTAACGCCGACAGAGTGTCCCGTGTCTCTGTGTAGTGAAGCAGGTGAACTCCGAAGACATAGGGCGTACCCTGCGCCGCCAGGTCCAAAAGGTTCTGGTTCTTCAGAGTCCTTCAGTTAATATTCTCTTTTTCCTTCTCCCAGGTGCTGTTCTGTGGTCCCTTAATCTATGTTCCCTTCGCTTTCTTCCTGGAAGCTGCTCCCCGTTCCGCTCTCTCCTCGAGTATCCCGTCCAACGTCCTCCCTTATGTGGCTCCACCGTCCCCATCTTCATTGTCTTTTTGTGGTATGTCTTTTTGGTTTTTTTCTCTACCAGCCCTTGTTTGATTTGTATTGTGTGTATGTTCCTTGTTTTGTTTCTCCCTTCTTCCTTCATTCTCTTCTCATTTCCTTCCTTCTCCTTTCTTATTATTCTCTCTTTTTAATTCTTATATTCAATGATAGTTTTTTCACTTCCTTCCCCTTCCTCTTTTTAATTCTCAAAATACATCTTACTCTTTATTTATCTATCTTTTTTCAATTTTTTAATAGTAATTTAGAATTTTTTACTGTTTGCAAAATAACTGTTCATATTAAAGTTTATTGGTAACATTCAGAGTTATTACATGGAACGTTAAAGGAGTAAATAACCCTAGAAAAAGACACAGTATTAACACATCTGGCTAGAGTAAATACTGATATTGCATTGATTCAAGAAACCCACTTATCTGATGCTGAAGCGTCCAAATTGAAACGCTGTTGGGTGGGTAATGTTTTTTCTTCCCCAGCTCTAGGTGAGAAGAGTGGTGTCTCAATTCTTTGTCATAAGAAATATCAGATTTCAGTTGTTCATCAAGACTCAGACTCAGAGGGTCGCTGGGTAGTTGTTAAGCTCCTCATTAATCAGATACCTTTAGTTCTTTTTAATGTTGATGCACCAGTTCAGATTAACAATGTGTTTTGGACCCATATATCTGATAAGCTTCTTTTGTTTGATGATGAATATATTGTTTATGGCGGTGATTGTAATCAAGTTTTTGACCACATATTGGACAGACATTCTCCTGTTAAATTCTCAAAAACCAAGATGCACTCACAATTTACGTCTACCATACGCCGTAAAGCTTTAGTTGATATTTGGAGGCTTTGTAATCCAGATACTCGAGAATATAGTTTTTATTCCCCTCCACACCACTCTCAATCCCAAATTGACTACCTCTTTTTTAGTAAATCCCTTTCTCAACATTTCTCCCACTCTGAAATTGTCTCTATTTTGATATCAGACCATGCCCCAGTATTTGTTGATTTTGAGTTATTACCTTATACTCCTTCTGTGGGTAGATGGCACTTTAATAATACGTTATTATCTGATCCTAATTTTTCAAACCAATTCACTTCTTTTGCTTCTGAGTTCTTTTCTCTCAATTCTACTCCATACTCTTCTCCTGTAATGATCTGGGATTCCTTCAAAGCTGCTGCCAGAGGTTTTATTATAAATTTGGTCTCTTAAAAGAAGAAATCTTTTGACGCCCAAAATGCACAACTACTTGCAAAAATTAAGCAACTTGAATATGTTCACTATCATTAGAATTCTGAATCTTCGTTAAAAAATCTTATTGACGCAAAATTTACTTTTAATAAAATATCTACTGAAACTGCTTCCTCTAATCTTTTAAAAAGTAGTTCCCGTTATTATGGGGGCCAAAATAAAATGGGAACATTTCTAGCCAATTATCTGAAAATAAGAAGTGAACGGACTAGAATAGAATCTTTACTTAGTAATACCGGCACTTCTCTTTTTTAAGAGAAAGGTATTCTGGACGAGTTTGTTTCCTTTTACAAGAATTTATATACCCCTGAACAACACCCATCCTTAAATACTATATCTTCTTATTTGCAGTCTATTGAAACCCCCCCTTTCCCACAATACTGATTTTGCCTCTTTGGAAACCGATATCACTCTATCCGAAATTACGCGTGCAGTTTCCGTATTAAAAAGAAGGAAAGCCCCGGGCCCAGATGGTTTTACTATCGAATTTTATTAGCATTTTGCTAACCTACTTCTCCCAAATCTTTTATTACTCTTTAAATCGTTTATCACAGATGGCTATTCGTCTGGAACTTTCCAAGAAGCTATGATTTGTTTAATACCCAAAGAAAATAAAAATCCCTCTCTCTGCAAAAATTACCGTCCAATCTCCTTAGTTAACCTAGACTATAAAATCTTTGCGAAAATTCGTGCTCTCCGTATTGATCCCATTTTACCTAACCTTATTGGTCCTGAACAGTCCGATTTGTAAAAGGTAGATTGTCTTCTGATAATTCCAGAGTCTTTTTTAACATTCTTAGTAAAGCTCGTTTTCTTGATTATCCCATTGCAGCTATAGCATTAGACGCTGAAGAATCTTTCGACAGGATTGGATGGGACTTTATGTTTCAGGCTCTAAAATGGATAGGGCTCCCTCCAAAATTAATATCTCTCATTTCTTTATTATATTCAGGTCCTACAGCTTCTATTTTTGTTAATGACAAAATCTCAGACTACTTTCCTCTTTTTAGGGGAGTACGTCAAGGCTGTCCCTTGTCTCCTCTTTTATTCATAGTAGCATTAGAACCTAGGCAAGATACTCAGTTTACTGGTTTTCAGCTTTACACTTCAAATGTCAAAATGTCCGTGTATGCGGATGACATTCTTCTATACTGTTCCAGTCCCTCCTCGTCTATTCCTTCTTTTCTTTCCCAAGTTGATAGTTTCTCTCAAATATCCGGCTACCGCCTTAACTCGGACAAATGTGAAATCCTTCCTCTTAATGTACTTTGCCTCAAACATGACTTCAATGCTACTGGTTTTTCTTGGCAACCCTCTAAGATAAAATATTTGGGCCTCTGGTTTTCCTCAAACATTCCAGATACACTAAAGCTAAATTTTGACTCTATTCTTAAAATTCTAATTGATTCCATTGATCGCTGGCATCCACTTTTTCTTTCTTGGTGGGGACGTTTAGATTCCATCAAGATGATTCTTTCTCCTTTAATTTTGTACATTCTTTCCATGATACATATTCCTGGATTTTATTTTAACAAAACTGATTCTCTTCTAACAAGATTCCTCTGGAAAAACAAATCTCCCCAGATAGCACTATCTACTTTGAAAGCAGACAAAACTTCTAGTGGGCTTAAGTTCCCTGACTTCAAGTCATATCATTATGTGTTTTCTCTAAAACAATCATCTTGTTGACTTTCCCCCGACCATTGTATTCATCATCCTATTTGGATATCTCTAGAGATGAACTTTGTCTCTCCTTTTAACTTTAAAGAATCACTTGCTTTTACCAATAATATCTCCTCCCTTCATCATCCAGTTATTTCCCACACATGTAAAACTCTCTCCCCTCTTTTACCCTCCTCATATCCTTCCTTTTCCTCATTAGATCAACAACCCATTTGGCATAATAAATTATTACGAATTAAGAATCACACGTTTTATTGGAAATACTGGAGACTCAAGGGATTGCTTTGGATGTCGCAACTTTTACTTAATAATACCCCTTTATCCTTTTCTGATCTCCAAATAACATTTTCTTTACCATCTTCTTGTAAAGCTCAATATGACCTATTATTCTCCGCCCTTTCCCAATATCTTCTCACTTTACTGTCGACTTCCTCTCCTTCTTCCAGATGTTCTATTATCTTTCCTTTATTATCCACTTCACCTTCAGCCTCCTGTTGATATAAGTATCTATTTTTTTCCTCTGATAGGAACAAAACAAAGGCTGAATTGGCTTGGGAAAAAGACTTAATGGATTGTTGGCCAATACTGCTCTGGGATAAGTTATGGCTTAAAATTCACAAAACTTCTAGAGCTGTTACTACTTCTCAAACCCTTTTTTTTGTTTATCAACGTCTTTTATTTACCCCTGCAAAATTAGCCTCTTTTTCCACAAATTTTTCCCCATCTGCTGGTCTTGTTCCTGTACACACGCTGATTTAAAACACATGCTCTTTGAATGTCCTCCCATTTCTCACTTTTGGAACTTAGTATGGTCCCAAATTAATAAAATATTTCACACCAATATATCATTCTCCCTCGCTAATCTTTTCTTAGGCTCCTTGTCACCTTTCTGGCCCCAAACTCCTTCTAACTTTAAACTGATAGATTTATTATTAGCAATCGCCCTTCATTTAATAACTTCCAATTGGAAAAAAGTTGGTAAAGTTACTTTTAGACCATGGTGGAATGCTGTGTGTTTTCACCACAGACTTGACACTAACCATGTCTCTCCCGTTTCTTTATCTATTGAAAGGGATCTTTTATGGCTCCCTCTTTCTACATATCTAACATGCATTGCCTCTACTGTTGCTCCTCCAGTTAATATGTCCGACGAAGTTCGGACACCGCCATAATTCCTTTGTTGTAAACTATGATCCTGTTTTATGCTCCTTTTTGTTACATTTCCTGTCATAGTATGATTTCTTTTTTATCTTGAATTGTTCTTTATGCTTACAGTGATATTTTTCTTGTGTCATCTTCTATTTTACGGTTATAATATTCCAATGGATTTTCCTTTCCCTGTTTTCTTCCCCTCCCTACCTCCTCCCCCTCCTTTTCCCTTCAATATACAGATAGCTTGTTATCTGCGATGATTGTATTCTAGATGTATTGTTTTTTCTCTTTTTCTTCTATAGCTAATTTTTGTCATTGCTTAATAAACTCAAACTTAAAAAAAAAAAGTCAGTATATATAGAAACCTGGGGCATATCATCAAGGACCGGCGTTAAAATTATCTCCGCTTTTGCGTCCGTTTTCGGTCGAAAAGCGGCGATAATTTTAACGCCCTATCAGCATGGACACGCTAATGCGTGAATCCATGCTGTAGCGCCCATTATCTTTTCACTAATGAGATGCGAGGTAGGCGTTCCTGTGTGAAATACAGCGAAATTAATCGCTAACAGAGGTTCTCCCTATCAGCAAGGAAATCGCTACCCGGCCTATCGACATTTAAACTAGCGCTAACCGGCTATATCGCAGGTTTCTTATGCCTGCTAATTGTCTGACTTGGCTATGTTTATCAGAGAGGTGGATTATTATGCTGAGTCCACATCTCCCTATCAGCAATGTTTTTATCTAACTGTTTTTTTATCGCAGGTAATCCTGCGATGTTGCCGCTTATCGCCGCTATTGCCTAGATTACTATCGCCTCGGCGATGCGCATTGCTGATAGTGCACTAACCGGGCGATAGAATCCGGCGATTGACGGCGTTAGGATTTCACACGCTACACGCGGCCAGCGATAATTATCGCTGCCGCTTGGTGATATGCCCCACGTGTTTTAAAATAATTTATGACAACCTTTAGAAAAACATTGTTATCAGATAACCTCTCTTAAGCCCTTCAAGAGGGACAGGACTTGGTCAGTGAAACAGGAGCCTGGCATTAAAGCAATTTATAGGGCTGTTTTACTGACATCACCACATAAAGCAACATCAAAGAAGGAGGGTCAACTCCAAGGTCAGCATAATGATGATTTGGCTACCCTCTTTTTGCCTCCACCTTTTGGCTGGCTGCAGTGCCAGCATTAGGGCGGTGAGAGAAGTGCCGCCGCACAGGGCACCAGACTAAAGGTGGCCTCATTTGTTGGAGGCTCAGGCGAGATAAGCACAGCTTCCAGCGATCTTTGTGTTCCCAGTATTTTCAGGGGATAATAACTACCGTATGATAACTCTGCTGGTCAATGCAGGTGATGGAGAGATGTGTGATGTATCTAGTCACAGCTTTGACTCATAATAAAGAAGCAGAGAGATGTAAGGTTTCCACTGCAGAGCACAATGTGTAACATGCAGATCACAGGTGTGTATTTTATGTAGATAGCTCAGTGGGTTACAGCTTTTATAATAGATATCCCTTTGTTACTTGGAGTTCATAAGTTGCAAGCCTTCTAATTTAGCAAAGTGAGATATGAACTGCAAGGCATAGATTTAGGGCTTTGTTTTTTCCTTAATCTTTCAATATTGTAAGGTTGCCAATGAAAAGTTTCCATTGAGAAGTAACACATTTGTGTTGGTGTAAACCCACACCCCAAGCATTCTGTTATGTTTCCAATGCTGAGCTTTATGGGGCTGATTAACTTACACTTTTTCATGGTTTCATCACAAACACGATTCAAACCTGCTGTTTTGTTTTGGGATTTACTTTCCAGCGCAAATCCTGAATTGCGTTGAAAGCAGCCGTGAAGTAAATGAAAGAAGCACCATGCGTCAAGGGGGCGCACCACGGGTGGTACATGGAGGGTGCAAAGCACTCGCTCATGGACTCTGATGCTAGTCCCCATCTGCTAACTTTGGCACGAATGGATTTGCATCAAAAAATGACACCTTCTCCAGTCAGGTGTAAACCTGGAGAAAAGATTCATTTTCTCCAAACTTTTCGAACTTTTCATGTGCGCCGCATCGCACTGCGCACACACAAAGGGGTCCAATATTAAAGTTTGTTAAAGCATATTGTGCTGGAAGAGTCCTCTTCTAGTATAAAACCTATGCTGGAGATCACACACACGCACTTTCTGATTACGGTGCCAGGGTGTGTGCGTTGGCACGCGGCAGCCGAAGGTGCACCAGTGCGTGAGGTTATCAGCATTCTTGAACTCATATGGAAACACTGTACCTCTCAAACTTGTATTTAGTGTACTCTGTACACTAAACCCTGGCCCCATCTTGGATTGAATGCAGCCATGTTTTCATTTCTCATTCTGGCAGGGCACACATTCAAAAGTCGCACTACCGCTTTGTGGAGGCATGCTGCCCTTGGTGAGCCTCAAAGGAAGCTGACAACTCCCAACATTATACGGTCTCCTTCTGCTCAAGCACCGAGCCCATCGCTTCCATGAGCCTGTTATCGTTTTGTGCAACTAGATTTGTCACATCCAATGAAATGAGGGCAGAATAGGGCGCACTAATATCCATTAGAGGATGGTGCTAGGATGGTGGCATTAGGGCGCACTAATATCCATTAGAGGAGGGTGCTAGGATGGTGGCATTAGGGCGCACTCATATCCATTAGAGGATGGTGCTAGGATGGTGGCATTTATCGCGCACTAATATCCATTAGAGGATGGTGCTAGGATGGTGGAATTTATCGCGCACTAATATCCATTAGAGGATGGTGCTAGGATAGTGGCATTTATCGCGCACTAATATCCATTAGAGGATGGTGCTGGGATGGTGGCATTTATCGCGCACTAATATCCATTAGAGGATGGTGCTAGGATGGTGGCATTTATCGCGCACTAATATCCATTAGAGGATGGTGCTGGGATGGTGGCATTTATCGCGCACTAATATCCATTAGAGGATGGTGCTAGGATGGTGGCATTTATCGCGCACTAATTTCCATTAGAGGATGGTGCTGGGATGGTGGCATTTATCGCGCACTAATATCCATTAGAGGATGGTGCTAGGATGGTGGCATTTATCGCGCACTAATATCCATTAGAGGATGGTGCTAGGATGGTGGCATTTATCGCGCACTAATATCCATTAGAGGATGGTGCTAAGATGGTGGCATTTATCGCGCACTAATATCCATTAGAGGATGGTGCTAGGATGGTGGCATTAGGGCGCACTAATATCCATTAGAGGAGGGTGCTAGGATGGTGGCATTAGGGCGCACTCATATCCATTAGAGGATGGTGCTAGGATGGTGGCATTTATCGCGCACTAATATCCATTAGAGGATGGTGCTAGGATGGTGGAATTTATCGCGCACTAATATCCATTAGAGGATGGTGCTAGGATAGTGGCATTTATCGCGCACTAATATCCATTAGAGGATGGTGCTGGGATGGTGGCATTTATCGCGCACTAATATCCATTAGAGGATGGTGCTAGGATGGTGGCATTTATCGCGCACTAATATCCATTAGAGGATGGTGCTGGGATGGTGGCATTTATCGCGCACTAATATCCATTAGAGGATGGTGCTAGGATGGTGGCATTTATCGCGCACTAATTTCCATTAGAGGATGGTGCTGGGATGGTGGCATTTATCGCGCACTAATATCCATTAGAGGATGGTGCTAGGATGGTGGCATTTATCGCGCACTAATATCCATTAGAGGATGGTGCTAGGATGGTGGCATTTATCGCGCACTAATATCCATTAGAGGATGGTGCTAAGATGGTGGCATTTATCGCGCACTAATATCCATTAGAGGATGGTGCTAGGATGGTGGCATTAGGGCGCACTCATATCCATTAGAGGATGGTGCTAGGATAGTGGCATTTATCGCGCACTAATATCCATTAGAGGATGGTGCTAGGATAGTGGCATTTATCGCGCACTAATATCCATTAGAGGATGGTGCTAGGATGGTGGCATTAGGGCGCACTAATATCCATTAGAGGATGGTACTAGGATGGTGGCATTTATCGCGCACTAATATCTATTAGAGGATGGTGCTGGGATAGTGGCATTTATCGCGCACTAATATCCATTAGAGGATGGTGCTGGGATGGTGGCATTTATCGCGCACTAATATCCATTAGAGGATGGTGCTAGGATGGTGGCATTTATCGCGCACTAATATCCATTAGAGGATGGTGCTGGGATAGTGGCATTTATCGCGCACTAATATCCATTAGAGGATGGTGCTGGGATGGTGGCATTTATCGCGCACTAATATCCATTAGAGGATGGTGCTAGGATGGTGGCATTTATCGCGCACTAATATCCATTAGAGGATGGTGCTGGGATGGTGGCATTTATCGCGCACTAATATCCATTAGAGGATGGTGCTAGGATGGTGGCATTTATCGCGCACTAATATCCATTAGAGGATGGTGCTAGGATGGTGGCATTTATCGCGCACTAATATCCATTAGAGGATGGTGCTAGGATGGTGGCATTTATCGCGCACTAATATCCATTAGAGGATGGTGCTAAGATGGTGGCATTTATCGCGCACTAATATCCATTAGAGGATGGTGCTAGGATGGTGGCATTAGGGCGCACTCATATCCATTAGAGGATGGTGCTAGGATAGTGGCATTTATCGCGCACTAATATCCATTAGAGGAGGGTACTAGGATGGTGGCATTTATCGCGCACTAATATCCATTAGAGGATGGTGCTAGGATGGTGGCATTTATCGTGCAATAATATCCATTAGAGGATGGTGCTAGGATGGTGGCATTAGGGCGCACTCATATCCATTAGAGGATGGTGCTAGGATGGTGGCATTTATCGCGCACTAATATCCATTAGAGGATGGTGCTAGGATGGTGGCATTAGGGCGCACTAATATCCATTAGAGGAGGGTGCTAGGATGGTGGCATTTATCGCGCACTAATATCCATTAGAGGATGGTGCTAGGATGGTGGCATTTATCGCGCACTCATATCCATTAGAGGATGGTGCTAAGATGGTGGCATTAGGGTGCACTAATATCCATTAGAGGATGGTGCTAGGATAGTGGCATTTATCGCGCACTAATATCCATTAGAGGATGGTGCAAGGATGGTGGCATTTATCGCGCACTAATATCCATTAGAGGATGGTGCTAGGATGGTGGCATTTATCGCGCACTAATATCCATTAGAGGATGGTGCTAGGATGGTGGCATTTATCGCGCACTAATATCCATTAGAGGATGGTGCTAGGATGGTGGCATTTATCGCGCACTAATATCCATTAGAGGATGGTGCTAGGATGGTGGCATTTATCGCGCACTAATATCCATTAGAGGATGGTGCTAAGATGGTGGCATTTATCGCGCACTAATATCCATTAGAGGATGGTGCTAGGATGGTGGCATTAGGGCGCACTAATATCCATTAGAGGAGGGTGCTAGGATGGTGGCATTAGGGCGCACTCATATCCATTAGAGGATGGTGCTAGGATGGTGGCATTTATCGCGCACTAATATCCATTAGAGGATGGTGCTAGGATGGTGGAATTTATCGCGCACTAATATCCATTAGAGGATGGTGCTAGGATAGTGGCATTTATCGCGCACTAATATCCATTAGAGGATGGTGCTGGGATGGTGGCATTTATCGCGCACTAATATCCATTAGAGGATGGTGCTAGGATGGTGGCATTTATCGCGCACTAATATCCATTAGAGGATGGTGCTGGGATGGTGGCATTTATCGCGCACTAATATCCATTAGAGGATGGTGCTAGGATGGTGGCATTTATCGCGCACTAATTTCCATTAGAGGATGGTGCTGGGATGGTGGCATTTATCGCGCACTAATATCCATTAGAGGATGGTGCTAGGATGGTGGCATTTATCGCGCACTAATATCCATTAGAGGATGGTGCTAGGATGGTGGCATTTATCGCGCACTAATATCCATTAGAGGATGGTGCTAAGATGGTGGCATTTATCGCGCACTAATATCCATTAGAGGATGGTGCTAGGATGGTGGCATTAGGGCGCACTCATATCCATTAGAGGATGGTGCTAGGATAGTGGCATTTATCGCGCACTAATATCCATTAGAGGATGGTGCTAGGATAGTGGCATTTATCGCGCACTAATATCCATTAGAGGATGGTGCTAGGATGGTGGCATTAGGGCGCACTAATATCCATTAGAGGATGGTACTAGGATGGTGGCATTTATCGCGCACTAATATCTATTAGAGGATGGTGCTGGGATAGTGGCATTTATCGCGCACTAATATCCATTAGAGGATGGTGCTGGGATGGTGGCATTTATCGCGCACTAATATCCATTAGAGGATGGTGCTAGGATGGTGGCATTTATCGCGCACTAATATCCATTAGAGGATGGTGCTGGGATAGTGGCATTTATCGCGCACTAATATCCATTAGAGGATGGTGCTGGGATGGTGGCATTTATCGCGCACTAATATCCATTAGAGGATGGTGCTAGGATGGTGGCATTTATCGCGCACTAATATCCATTAGAGGATGGTGCTAGGATGGTGGCATTTATCGCGCACTAATATCCATTAGAGGATGGTGCTAGGATGGTGGCATTTATCGCGCACTAATATCCATTAGAGGATGGTGCTAGGATGGTGGCATTTATCGCGCACTAATATCCATTAGAGGATGGTGCTAAGATGGTGGCATTTATCGCGCACTAATATCCATTAGAGGATGGTGCTAGGATGGTGGCATTAGGGCGCACTAATATCCATTAGAGGAGGGTGCTAGGATGGTGGCATTAGGGCGCACTCATATCCATTAGAGGATGGTGCTAGGATGGTGGCATTTATCGCGCACTAATATCCATTAGAGGATGGTGCTAGGATGGTGGAATTTATCGCGCACTAATATCCATTAGAGGATGGTGCTAGGATAGTGGCATTTATCGCGCACTAATATCCATTAGAGGATGGTGCTGGGATGGTGGCATTTATCGCGCACTAATATCCATTAGAGGATGGTGCTAGGATGGTGGCATTTATCGCGCACTAATATCCATTAGAGGATGGTGCTGGGATGGTGGCATTTATCGCGCACTAATATCCATTAGAGGATGGTGCTAGGATGGTGGCATTTATCGCGCACTAATTTCCATTAGAGGATGGTGCTGGGATGGTGGCATTTATCGCGCACTAATATCCATTAGAGGATGGTGCTAGGATGGTGGCATTTATCGCGCACTAATATCCATTAGAGGATGGTGCTAGGATGGTGGCATTTATCGCGCACTAATATCCATTAGAGGATGGTGCTAAGATGGTGGCATTTATCGCGCACTAATATCCATTAGAGGATGGTGCTAGGATGGTGGCATTAGGGCGCACTCATATCCATTAGAGGATGGTGCTAGGATAGTGGCATTTATCGCGCACTAATATCCATTAGAGGATGGTGCTAGGATAGTGGCATTTATCGCGCACTAATATCCATTAGAGGATGGTGCTAGGATGGTGGCATTAGGGCGCACTAATATCCATTAGAGGATGGTACTAGGATGGTGGCATTTATCGCGCACTAATATCTATTAGAGGATGGTGCTGGGATAGTGGCATTTATCGCGCACTAATATCCATTAGAGGATGGTGCTGGGATGGTGGCATTTATCGCGCACTAATATCCATTAGAGGATGGTGCTAGGATGGTGGCATTTATCGCGCACTAATATCCATTAGAGGATGGTGCTGGGATAGTGGCATTTATCGCGCACTAATATCCATTAGAGGATGGTGCTGGGATGGTGGCATTTATCGCGCACTAATATCCATTAGAGGATGGTGCTAGGATGGTGGCATTTATCGCGCACTAATATCCATTAGAGGATGGTGCTGGGATGGTGGCATTTATCGCGCACTAATATCCATTAGAGGATGGTGCTAGGATGGTGGCATTTATCGCGCACTAATATCCATTAGAGGATGGTGCTAGGATGGTGGCATTTATCGCGCACTAATATCCATTAGAGGATGGTGCTAGGATGGTGGCATTTATCGCGCACTAATATCCATTAGAGGATGGTGCTAAGATGGTGGCATTTATCGCGCACTAATATCCATTAGAGGATGGTGCTAGGATGGTGGCATTAGGGCGCACTCATATCCATTAGAGGATGGTGCTAGGATAGTGGCATTTATCGCGCACTAATATCCATTAGAGGAGGGTACTAGGATGGTGGCATTTATCGCGCACTAATATCCATTAGAGGATGGTGCTAGGATGGTGGCATTTATCGTGCAATAATATCCATTAGAGGATGGTGCTAGGATGGTGGCATTAGGGCGCACTCATATCCATTAGAGGATGGTGCTAGGATGGTGGCATTTATCGCGCACTAATATCCATTAGAGGATGGTGCTAGGATGGTGGCATTAGGGCGCACTAATATCCATTAGAGGAGGGTGCTAGGATGGTGGCATTTATCGCGCACTAATATCCATTAGAGGATGGTGCTAGGATGGTGGCATTTATCGCGCACTCATATCCATTAGAGGATGGTGCTAAGATGGTGGCATTAGGGTGCACTAATATCCATTAGAGGATGGTGCTAGGATAGTGGCATTTATCGCGCACTAATATCCATTAGAGGATGGTGCAAGGATGGTGGCATTTATCGCGCACTAATATCCATTAGAGGATGGTGCTAGGATGGTGGCATTTATCGCGCACTAATATCCATTAGAGGATGGTGCTAGGATGGTGGCATTTATCGCGCACTAATATCCATTAGAGGATGGTGCTAGGATGGTGGCATTAGGGCGCACTAATATCCATTAGAGGATGGTGCTAGGATAGTGGCATTTATCGCGCACTAATATCCATTAGAGGATGGTGCTAGGATGGTGAAATTTATCGCGCACTAATATCCATTAGAGGATGGTGCTAGGATGGTGGCATTTATCGCGCACTCATATCCATTAGAGGATGGTGCTAAGATGGTGGCATTAGGGCGCACTAATATCCATTAGAGGATGGTGCTAGGATAGTGGCATTTATCGCGCACTAATATCCATTAGAGGATGGTGCTAGGATGGTGGCATTTATCGCGCACTCATATCCATTAGAGGATGGTGCTAGGATGGTGGCATTTATCGCGCACTAATATCCATTAGAGGATGGTGCTAGGATGGTGGCATTAGGGCGCACTAATATCCATTCGAGGATGGTGCTAGGATGGTGGCATTAGGGCGCGCTAATATCCATTAGAGGATGGTGCTAGGATGGTGGCATTTATCGCGCACTAATATCCATTGGAGGATGGTGCTAGGATGGTGGCATTAGGGCGCACTAATATCCATTAGAGGATGGTGGCATTCGATAGCGTTCCAAAACTCTGCATTGTGGCTCCCCTTAGGCTGACTGTGTGATTTCCATTGGTTACTATTGTGAGTTTTCCTATAAAAAGACCGTTTACAGTCTACCTCTAGAATATTTTTGTTAGACTCTTTGTTGCACTTGATAGAGCCTTATTCTAATTCTCTATATCGATTAACTATGAATTTTTACTATTATTTTTGCCTTCTGCATTGTTCTTTAATATTATGTTAATAAACCTTCATGGTTTACAATTTGCTGCTGACTACATGGGGCTCATTTTGATGAAATGTGAATTAGTTCATTTGTGCTGGGGTGCTGTAAGGGAAACATTGCCTCATATAGTCTTGAGATTAATACCAGCCCTGGGTGTAGTGGGCGTAGTGAGGCTACGTGAAGCAATACGGAGTGGGGGCAAATCTACGCCCACACGCACACTTCGCGTAGCCCCACTACGCGCCACCCGCCTCCCTGCCGCCCTCATTTTACAACTACTAGAAACATTAGATAAAGAAAAATTACTTACCTGAGCTGCCGCGTCCCGGGGCTCCATCTTGCTGTTTCCTGGATATCTTCTTCCTCACGAATGCGCATGCGGGGCGCCCGCACATGCGCATTCGTGAGGGAGAAGCTATCCAGGAAGCAGCAAGATGGAGCCCCGGGACACGGCAGCTCAGGTAAGTAATTTTTCTTTTATCTAATGTTTCTAATAATCATAAAATGAGGGCGGGAGGGAGGCGGGTGGCGGGCAACTCTGCTTCGCCGCGGGGTGTGCGTAGTCTGCCCCTGCTACGCCTACTTTGCGCAGCGCAAAGTGGGCAGTACTATGCACACTCCGTGGGCGGAGCGGAGCACTGCGCCCACCCTTAATTAATACCGTCCCGGTTCTGCTTATGCATTTTTTATTAAACTTTCTTCAAAATAGTGTCAGCAGCAGCGCTTGGGGAGAGAGCAACAGTGTTGTATCTTAGTAAATATGGACTGTTGCGCTCTCTCCTTTTCACTCAATGCAGCTCTGGTTACCGCGCAGCTTGCAAGCTTAGGAGCTTATCTACAAACCCTGTGCACCAACGCAAAGTTACTTTTTGTGACATTCCAGAGGCGCACAAGGCTTAGCCGTATTTACAAGGCCACGGAAAGCCACCCTGCATGGCTTATCATTGCCTTGTGGATATAGAGTGAGTCAAAGCAGCGCAAGTAGCTGCCATGCCTTACTCTGCAAGAAAGAGGCGTTCAATGGGTGTTGCGGTGGGTGTTCCAATGCACACCCATGGATTTTGGCGCTGCCCCATATTTACAATATCTCGTAATCCTGGGGCAGCACCAAATCCTTACGCCTCCCTAGAGCAGGCATAACAAGGAGAAATGTTTAAGTTTCTCCTCGTTATTTCCTCATTCCTCATGTGCTGCATTCAGCACACATGGAACAAGTAAAACACCTCTTGTGATTGCTTTTGTGCAGAAAGGTGTCCCTTCCTGCACAAAAACACTCCTCCTAACAACACAGACACCCTTGCAACATGGTGCAAGGGTGCCTGCATTGATGCTCTGCTGCAAACTGTGCACAGGCGGAGGCAAAAATGACAGGAATACACCAAATCTTGTAAATACGGTGCATTCCTGCCCATTCGAAATGGCTCAGGGCGGCATAGCAAATTGACTTGCGGAGCTCCCCTATGCTATTTCTTTGTAAATATACCCCTTAGTGCATATGCCCTTGTGTTAGACTTGGCATCTTTTGGTGTGTTTCCCCTGAGTTTTTGCTTTCTGACCTCCCGGTTTTGACTCTGTTTTTGCTGGCGTAGTGTTTCTGCGCACTTTTCTCACTGCTGATCAGTGGTAAAGTGCAAGTGCTCCTGTGGTAAATTGTGTAATGCATTGGTGTTTCCATGATTGGATATTTGATTTACTTGTTAGTCTCTAGTAAAGTGCACTGAGTGTGCCAGGGCCTGTGAATCAAAAGCTACTAGCGGGCCTGCAGCACTGATTGTGCCACCCACGTGAGTATCCCTGAAAAGGTAACTCAGATTCGCCATTGCGGATTCTGCATGCAGTTGGTAACTGCCATGTCGACTTGGCCAGTGCACACACTTGCCAGTCCCTCACCTTCCCTTTTCTTACATGTCAGACACCCCTAAGGTAGGCCCAAGGTACCCCTGTGGGCTGGGTGCAGTGTATGTGAAAGGTAGGACATGCCCTGGTGTGTGTGGCATGTCCTGATAGTGAATAACAGCCAATTTTGTTTTTCGCTATTGCAAGGCTACCTGTTCCCCATTGGAGAGAATGGGGAGTTTGTTCATAATATCTTATAAACATAACTGGCTCGGGTAATTAGGTAGGAAAATAAAGTTTAGTAAGCCTGAACTCAGAATCTAAAGATGCATCTTTTAGTGAAGGTGATTTTTACATTCTGTGTTTGAAAATACCACTTTTAGAAAGTAGGTATTTTCTTCCTCAGCCATCCCGTGTGCCTCTGCTGGAATGTGGATTGCCTGTCTGGGTTTTGGATGACAGAAGGCTGGGGAGCAGAAGTGGCTCCGGATAGTCTAGGTGGGTCAGGAAAGGGTTAAATAGACCTGGGATGCAATTGGGGAAGGGGGAGGAGATTTCCTGGCACCTCAAAGAGCCTGTTCAGCCTCTGACCATGCTGTCTCCACCTCCTGCCAGGAAGTCACACCAGAGCAGGCAGAACTGGTTCTGGCTGGGCACAGACACTCTCTGCCTAAGAGATCAAAGGATTCTGGGATATAAATACTGGGGCCCAGACCCCTGAACTTTAGAACTCTTTTGGACCATGAAGACTGCCAAGAAGAAGAGCTGGAGAAGCTGTGAGGAGGAACTACCACTTTGCTGTGTGCTTTGCTTTGTTGGCCTGCAGCGGCTGCTTCTATCTTGGGCAGTGAAAGGACTGGACTGAACTTTCTGCAATCTACTTTTGTGAATTTCTCCAAGGGCTTGAGGTAGAGTTTGCCCCCTGTTCAAGAAGTCTCAGGAACAGCAAAGACTTCAAGCTCTAATACCCTCAGCACTGGGAACTGTGTCTTTTGTGCTGCAATTGAAGAAAAGCAACCCGACGATGTCTACAAAGCCGCTGCCGCCTCCGTGTCCTGAAGGCACCGCAGAGTGGACCGCTGCAACTGCAACCCTGGTCTCACCGATGATGCCTGCTGACACCGCCACCGAGCCGCTGCTTGCACTGCGACCTGTGAGCCCCGCACTCCGCACCTGCTCGCTTCATGACGACGCCTTGGTATCCCCGATGACGCCGCTCCATGACGGAATCGACGCCGCTGCTTGCACTGTGGTTCGAGGGCACCGCTATTAAAGTTACACGATGCACCGCTCTCATCCCACACAGCAGCCTTGGCCTATCCGACTCCGGCACCATCGACTTCAGTTCGTCAGCCGACGACAGCGCTTCAGCAACGACGACGCTGCTACTTGCACTGTGAATTGCCAGCACCGCGACAGCCACTGCCTTCACTTTCCACTGCGACCCTGGTCTCACTGACAACACCATCTGATGCTGCCACCGAGCCGCTGCACGCACGCGACCTAAGGGCACTGCATGCCGCACCGCTGCACTTTGCACTGCAGCACCCGACGCCTGCCGACCCCAGCGCTCCTGACTTCAACAGAGAGGAGTTCAATCTGCAACGCGTATGACTTCGAGGCAATGACGACTCCTGCACCGACCTCCGGAACCGCGGATGCTGTGCTTTCGGAAGCTCAATGAGATGTTGCTGATGCCCTCCATTTCTAAAAGGTACTGTTTGCGGGTCTTCCCGACACCGTAGCTGGCCCGTGACACCGCGGGCAGCCAGAACTGTTTGGATTTGTGTGCTCACGATGCCGTGATAGCTCTGGACGGAGTTATCGACATCAAGGAACTGTTTTTCAAGCATATTTTGATAACCAAAGATTTTTAAGTACTGTATTGTGGATTTTTATCGTTTTTGGTCTTGTCTTAAGTATATAAAAATATTGGATATTTTTCTAAACTGGTGTGGTGTTCTATTGTAGCGCTTACTCTGTATTACTGTTGGTTAGGTGCAAATGTTTTACACACTGCCTCTAAGATAAGCCTGACTGCTCATGCCAAGTTACCAAGGGGGTGAGCAGGGGTTATTTTGGAGTGCAACTCCCTTATCCTGACTAGTGTGGTGGTTTCTTCCTGGCTTTGGCACATGCCCTAGCCTACTAAATATCCCATTTCTAACACCTTCCCTTCTCTAGACAAAGCACTTAACATATAATGCCTACCAGCATGTGTAGTATCCCCGGGGATACAAAAGACACGGACACAGGATCTTGTTAGTCAGCTCCTTTATTAGCCTCTCTCTTCATCCAGGGCTAACGGCTAACTGCCGTCCCTAGCCCTCTGCTCCTCCCTTTCCGCCCGCCCTGGTCCCCACTCAGGCCGGTCCTAGTGCCTGACCCGTTTGGTCCTGGCACTGCTACATCGGCGTCATTACATCTCCCCCCTCTGTAAATAAAAAAACATGATATGACCAACACAGCAGCTGTCTCTTCAAAGTTCCTCAATAAGGCGAGACGGTTTTGTGATGACCCGTCTGGGGCGTGCTTGGGGTTCAGGGTTGTCACGCTCGTTCTCGTCGGCCATTTCCATCAATGCCTGACTGTGGTGCGGCAGTGTTTCTGGTTCTCTCTTCTCTATTTTCAGTTCAGTCAGTAGTTCCTTAATGTTGGGTCCGCACTTCTTAAAATACGTCACGTTCCTGGTGAGTCTTCTTCCGTCGGTCTCTGCAGTGATCATGGTTTCTTTTTGTTGTATCACTTTCAGCGGAACCTCATGATACTTGCGGTCTGTCTTCCGGGGTTGCTCTTGTCATGCCAGCACCCAGTCTCCTTCTTGTATTTGAGGGGGCGTGGCACGTCGCCGTTCATCCTTTCTTTCTTTATCTTGTCTCATGGTCAGAATCGGGATATCGTTCATCCGCTGCCATCGTCATCATCGGTAGCCTGGTGCGCACTGGGCGTCCCAGCATGAGAGTGGCCGGACATTTGCCTGTGGTGGAATGAGGCGTGTTTCGGTATGCTCGCAGTACCTCGTTGAGTGCCATCTGAAAGCTCTTTCCGGTGAGTTCTGCTTTTTTTCTTTATTGTGGACATGAAGCGTTCAACCATTCCGTTGGCCTACGGCCACAATGGTGTAATCTTGCGGTGCTTGAAGTTGAGGTGTTGAGCACAAGCAGCAAAGTCGTGGCTGTTGAATGGAGACCCGTTATCTGACTTCACCACTAGGGGAATGCCCCATGCGGCAAAGACCTCCTCCAGTATGGGTATGGTACTCGATGCTTTCGTGGATGAGCACAGTTGCGCAATGGGGAATCTGGAGTACTCGTCCATGACGACCAGGACATATTGGCCGGATTTTATTGGCCCAAAGAAATCAATGGCAATGTGTTGCCAGACACCCTCCGGTAGTGGAGACATTTGTAGTGGTGCGGGAGGATCTGAACGGCTCACCAGTTGCCATTGCGGGCAATCGTTCAGAGTTGTCTCTACCATCATGTCTAGTGTCGGAAACCAGACTCTCTCACGGAGTGCTCTTTTTGTGGCTACTATGCCCCGGTGCCCTTCATGCGCTAAATTGATGACCCCTTGTCTGAGTTGTCGTGGTATCACTATTCTGGTGTCTCTTAACACGAGACCATTTGTTGCTATTGACAGTTCGTCGTGGACATGTTTGAATGCCGCCATTTCTTGGTCGTTTTGTTCATTGTTTTGCGTGTGTCTCCAGCTGTTCGTTTGAATCCGACGTTTCACCTCTTGCAGGGTGGCATCTGTTTGCGTCGCTTCACAAATGGCTTCCAGTGGAACGGCCGGAGGTCTCGCTTGGTCTACTACGAAGTGGATGTATTCATCCGCAATTGATTGTTCTGATTCGCTGGATCTGATGGGGTGCAGGGACATGTAGCCTGCGGGGTTTGCAGCTTTTCCTGGCTTGTGAATGATGGTGTAGGTGTATTCCTGGAGTCGGAGGCCCCATCGCTCTATTCTTGGTGGCATTTTTGCTCGCGAGTTTCCAAAAATCGTGGTCAGGGCTTGATGGTCAGTCACTAGTGTAAAGTGTTTCCCAAAGATGAAAATATGAAAGTGTTCACAGGCCCAGACGACGGCCAGGCTTTCTTTTTCTGGCTGTGAATACGCTCTCTCCGTGTCTGTTAGGCTTCTGCTGGCATACGCCACTATGTGTCGCTGATCTTCTTCTCTCTCATATTGTGCTAGGATGGCTCCTAGTCCTACGGGGCTGGCGTCCACTGTTATCTCTGTTTTCTTTTTCGGATTGAAGTAAGCCAAATTTTTGGCTGACTCTACCGTTCTTTTGATCTCTCTGAACGCCCCTTCACATTGGGTGGACCATTGGAAAGGTTGTCCTTGCTTGGTGAGTATCCTCAGCAGGTAACTTAACGTGGCGTAGTCAGGTATGTACCTGGAGCAGTAGCTGGCCATGCCTAGGAACGATCGTACATCTCCCACATCCTCTGGGCTCGGCGTGTCGTTTAGCTCTGCTACCTTTTCTGGGTCTGGTTTCATGCCACTTCCAGAGAATATGTGGCCGAAAAACTTCAGCGTCGGTTTGTGAAATTCACACTTGTCTCTGTTGAGTGTGAGGTTGGCTTCCATGAGTGCATGACAGACCTGATCTAGCGCTTTGTTGTGTTCTTGAGTCGTTGCACCATATACGAGGATGTCATCGCTGTAGTTTAGGACATGTGGAATGTGATGTATTGTTCTCCTGATTGCCTCTTGGAATATTTCCGCTGCTGATGACACTCCGAAACTCAGTCTTCTATACCTGAATAGCCCGAGGTGTGTCGAGAATGTCGTGATATATATTGACCTTTCATGCAATTCTAGCTGGTGGTATCCTTTGTTGAGGTCTAGTTTTGAAAATGTCTTGGCTCCGTTAAGTGACGTGATCATGTCAATGATGTGAGGGCCTGGGTGTCTCTCTCTCTCTATCGCCATGTTGGGCGCTCTCATATCCACACATAGGCGTACTCTGTTGGTTTCCCCTTTCTTCGGGACTACCACCACCGGGGAGACCCATGGCGTTGGTCCCTCTGTTCTTTCTATGATGTCCGCTTCCAGTAGATCTTGTAGCTCCTTCTCCACGGCTTCTTGCAGGTGAAACGGAATTTTCCGGTGATGCTGTGCTACCGGTGTGACTTGTTCGTTTATGTGTAGTCTTATTTGGCAGTCTTTCATTTTTTCCAGGCCTTGAAAGAGCTTGGGGAATTTTTGGATGATAGCTGGTTTGTCAGCCACTCGGTATAAGATATCAACTAGTTTCAGTCGTTCTGCAGTGGCCAGGCTCAGGAGGCAGACGGCCTCAGGCCCCTCGATGACATGGATGTAGGCTGATATTGTGCGATCTTGGTACGACAGTTCGGTTGCAAATTTCCCAAGACACGTTAGTGGCTTTTTGGACATTCACGTGTATACTCGTACATGTGCGTTATCCAGCTTGGGAGGTGACTTCATTCGTTGGTATTCTGTTACGGGCAAGTAGTTTAGTGAGGCCCCACTTTCTAGCACGAACTTTGTGGGGTGAGTACCAATTCTGATGTCCAATCGCGGGTGCTCTTTCAGCCGATCAGGGTCGGCTACACAATAAACATATTCCTTTAAGTCTTGAGGGATGTGTGATGTGGATCGGGATTCTCTTGATGACGACCGTCGAGATTGATATGTCCTGCAAGAGTGGCAGCTGGATTGTGACGACCCAGTGGATGAGTCTCGTCTATCCTGGACTGCTCTGACATGGTGACGACGGCTTGAGGGCTGATGTTGCCGGTGTCTTCCCTGTTGATCACCTTTGGGTATCGCCCCGCACATGCTTTCAAAATGGTTGTCTCTACCACACTTTCGGCATTGTTGTCCTAGTGCCGGGCATGCGTCAGCATGTGGGAAGTTGTAACCGCATCTGTAGCATTTGAGTTGTCTGTCTGATCGTTCCCTGGTGTGGGTTCTTCCTTTGTGTCCTTTGTTTGACTGGTGGTGGGGTTTCTTGGATCACACCTGTGGTGGGGATCTTCCATGCATTTGCCGAGACTGCATTCTGAATGCTTGTTCCCTTCTCTCGCCCTTCCCGACTTCTATTTTCTTCGCGTGTTCATCGGCTTGTTCATCTACTCTCGTCATCTCTTCAATCTCGTCCAGCGAGTAGCTTCTCTTGAGCAATTTGCGTCTCAGTGGTTCCGAGAGGCAGCCTTCTATGACTCTCAGCCGAAGAGCGTCTTCGGTTGAAAACTTGTCAAACTCACAGTATCTCGCCAGTCGTCTCAGACGTGTGACGAATACCCCCATTTGCTCACCTTTCTCTTGTGCGGCCAGATTAAATGTGTACCGCTCGTAGTCAACGTTCCTTTTGTGTAGGAACTTGCGATCCAGTGCTTCACGGACTTTTTCATAGGCACCAGAGGATTCAGCAGGCAGTTCCTTTATGATTCGTCCAACTTCCTTGCCAATCAGGTTCTTGAGAGCGAACAGTTGTTCTTCAAGGTCCGTCACCTTGGACGCTTTCATGAAGTTCTCGAAATCTTCTATCCATTCTTGCCATCGCGGACCCATGCCCCCACCAGATTCAAGAACGAGGGGCTCAGGGCGGCGCAGGACTGAGGCTCCGAATATGCTTGTGGGAGCTGGGTCAGGCATCATTCGACTGTTATTGCTGATTGCTTTTACAGACTTTGTATGCTCTCCGTTACACTCGCCAGTGTTTGTTTGTTAGTTTTGTTGCACTCGCCAGTGCTTGTTTGTTACTTCTGTTGCCTTCGCCAATGCTTGTTCGTTGCTTCTGTTGCATTTACCAATGTTTGTTTGTTACTTATGTTGCCTTCGCCAATGCTTATTTGTTACTTATGTTGCATTTACCAATGTTTGTTTGATGTTTCTATTGCATTTGCCAAGGTTTGTTTGTTGCTTCTATTGCATTTACCAGTGTTTGTTTGTTGCTTCTATTGCATTTACCAATGCTTGTTTGTTACTTCCGTGTCATTTATCAATGCTTGTTTGCTGTTTGGCTCAGCAGCCTGACTTAAAGATGGCCGCCGATGGTTCCTGATAGGGGATCGGGCAAATCTCGCGCCTGATCTCAAAATGGCCGCCGCGAGAATCTCGTGTACAGCGAGATTTTGGCTTTTCAAACACCGGAGACACCGCGCTCATTAGCGCTTGATTTCACTCGATTTCACTCACCGGGGCTCCGCTTTTGGGCACCGCTACCGCGCCAGGTGAGGTTGTTTTCTTATGTTTTGGGCACTATTCACCATTGCCGCCGGGGTGGGCTCCCTGTAGGCTCTTCAGGTATCGCGCTCCAGCCCCACACGCAGGGCGAGCAGCTCCGGGCCAGTCGCCGCCGGGGTGGGCTCCCGGTTGGCTCCTTGGGCTTTCCGCTCCAGCCTCCACACGCGGGGCGAGCTCCTGATTTGTTGACGCCGGGGTGGACTCCCGGTGGGCACTTCTGTCGTCGCGCTCCCAGCCTCACACGTGAGGCGAGCTGGCGTGTCTCGTCGATCGCTTCACGCACACGTGGAAGCTCGAAAACCTTCGTCGCCAGTTGTAGTATCCCCGGGGATACAAAAGACACAGACACAGGATCTTGTTAGTCAGCTCCTTTATTAGCCTCTCTCTTCATCCAGGGCTAACGGCTAACTGCCGTCCCTAGCCCTCTGCTCCTCCCTTTCCGCCCGCCCTGGTCCCCACTCAGGCCGGTCCTAGTGCCTGACCCGTTTGGTCCTGGCACTGCTACATCGGCGTCATTACAGCATGGATGACGTGATTCCTACATCTTGTACCCCACACTGTCTGAAGTAACATTTCCTATCAATGATTTACATGCCTGTATGATTCATTGTCTCTATTTAATATGTCTGTCATGTATAGTGTTCTGACACCCACCATTGGGATGAGTAACACTATAAAATAAATGTGAGAGAGGAACTAAGGAGAGATGAGGGGCACCATTTAAGGGTGGTAGTGAGACAATCCGTGAAGAAGGTCAATGCAGGGAGGGTGGTGCCAACAAAGATTGTCGCACTCGGCACAACCACTGCTACAGCCGGCCCTGGCTGGCTGCCTATTTCTGATGGCAGGGCCAACCCCACTGGCCTGACCCAGCATGTGTAGCACTGAAGCAGGGTAGAATGCAAGTGCAATAACGTAAGATGGGGGCAGGGGCTCACTCAGATTTCTGGCTTCTGAATGATTAAGCACCTTCCCCTCTGTCTGCAAATCATGCCGTCCGATCAATCAATCAAATCAACTGGGATCTGTAGAGTGCAGCTTCCCACCCATGAGGGTATCCAGTCGCTAGATGAAGTTGCCTTCTGTAAACAACTCAAACCCATAGTTTGCTCAAATCCCATTAAAGTAAGTGTAGGGGGCAGTATGTTTGCCTGAGTGGCACAGTGGCATATACATCAAATCTGTTTGGGATCAGATAATTATAGAAAATATTACGTGTTGGTGGCACCCTGGGAAGTTGTCCATCATGATTCTAAACAGAGGAATCCAGACATATACCAGGGAGTGGGACAAGCAAATCCTACAAAGGAGGCCTATATGGTTTACTGTCAATGGCCAAACGCCCAAACACAATGTTGTTGAATTAAAACTGTTGCCACAGGGTAACTGTAGTGGCTGCAGCCATCTTTTCGCTCAGTGCTAATCAATGCTACCAAACTGGGCCCAACTCTGACGGGTAAATCCTCACTCGCTTGTCAGGCTTTGTAATCACAAAAGAATAGCTTTTCACAGCTCTGAAAATTTACATTTTTGTATAAGTTTGAAGATCGGTTGTGTATCAACAACAATTTTAGTTTCTCAGCTGCATAGCTTCTTTGCTTCAGTTTTACATAAAATTCATGGTAAAAAATAATGGTACTAAATATTACATACTTAAACGTAAAATACAAAAACATTAATGTAATAAATATCACGATTATACAGATAACTACATATCATTAATTTAAAAGTATTAAAAAACATAGTAACTTTAAGAAATGTACCTACATATTTATAGTAAGACATGTAAAATGTATAGTAATACATTTATAAAAATATAAAATACTTACAAATAACTTTACATAAAATAATAAATATATATGAAATAGGAAATTAAATAAACATTATTTCCACAAAACTGTTAAAAATACTAATGATATCTAAACTATTTGAAAATACTATATATTTATAATATGTATTTAATAAAATCAATTGTTAAAACATTTAATTACAGTTTACAAATATTATTAAAAATAATATTAAGCAGAAAAATGAATACATTGAAATTAAAATATTAAATTAAATGCACTTGTACTGTAACATAGTATCACAACAAATATATTAAAAACAGAAAAAGTATCAAACAATATTGAAAAATTAAACCAAGAGCAAAATTTAAAAAAAACTAATGTAAAAAACTACAACAAATAATAAAAAAAAATACATCTCCAACAAAAAAGTAAATATATTATAAATACTACATCCCAATTAACAAATATAAAAAAGGTTCAAATAGATATCAAATAAACAATTAAACTCCATTAAAAGAAGCAGAAAACCAAACAAGTAAATAAAAACATTCCAAATTCACCCCATATGCGCGTTTAGATATTTATATGCTTTTAAATGCTATTTTCTCAGTAAATACTGAACAGATTGACACCAGACCTGCAAAAGGCACTTCCCTGACCTGAGGACTACCTCTCTGCCAAATTTCAAGTAATTCTGTTCAGCCGTTCGGGCTGTACCTTCGACTAAGGGTCCTATGGAAAAATGGATGGGGAAAACGCGTTTTGGGACCCCCCTTTTTTCTCGCCCCCCCCTTGACGAATCACCCCGAGACTTTCAGGGTAGGAGCTGAGCGGAGCGCCCCATTCGTTTTGAAAATTTCGCGAGGATTCGTCAACCGGCGCCAAAGTTATTCAAAATAGAATTTTGCGATTTCCTATGGAAACACGATTCTAACTATAACTATCTACTGGCGACCGCCAGTAGATAATATATATTATCTAATATATATTATCTAGTTCAGATAACTATAACTCGCGCGCCCGCAATCCACTGCTCATGACGTCACATATTACATCACTCATGACATGGTCAGTGGCATCACTCATGACATCACTGATGACATCATCCTTGTGATAGAGTGGCGGTCGCGCGAGTTATAGTTATCTGAACTAACTATAACGGGGGAATTTCATTGGTTTTTTTACGAGTGAAATGTCCAGCTAACTATAACATGTGTGAAACCTATGGTTTTTTAAGTGAATTTGCAAGGTTTTTTAAATGCTAATTCCTAACTATAACGTGTGTGAAACCTATGGTTTTTTAAGTGAATTTGTAAGGTTTTTTAAATGCTAAGTTATGTATGTATTATTATATTTTTTATATATTTATTTTAGAATAAACTACCTATGTATATAGTTATAGATTGACTGTATCCTGTAATATGGAATGGTTCGTTTAAATTGTTTGTTTTTTTAAGGTTTTTCACCGTGCGCGCACCCGCGAATTTTTGGAGAAAAAAAATAAATGTTTTTTTCACCCTTCGGGGTCCTTCAGGGACCCCCTGACAAAGGCTAGGGGGTCAGGAACTCTCTACCCTGCCCCCTTTTCACGTTCTCCACCTTTCTTTTTCACTGTCACACACCAAACACACAAAATGGCGGCCGACACTTCCTGATTTCGACCGATTCGAATGTTGACTGATATGTAACCACCAATCAGAATTGCGCTCGCGCACGTTAGGGTGCGCGCACCGTGCGCGCACGGAGCTCGCTTATAGATATTTATGTACTTTTAAATGCAATTTTCTCAGGAACTACTGAACAGATTGACACCATATATGCAAAAGGCACATGCCTGACCTGAGGACTACCTCTTTGCCAAATTTCAAGTAATTCTGTTCAGCCGTTCAGGCTGTACCTTCGACTAAAGGTCCTATGGGAAAATGCATGGGGAAAATGCGTTTTGGGACCCCCCTTTTTTCTCAGCCCCCGCTTGACGAATCACCCCGAGACTTTCAGGGTAGGAGCTGAGCGGTGCGCCCCATTAGTTTTGAAAATGTTGCGAGGATTCGTCAACCGTCGCCAAAGTTATTCAAAATAGAATTTTCAGATTTCCTATGGAAACACGGTACTAACTATAACTATCTACTGGCGACCGCCAGTAGATAATACATATATATATATATATATATATATATATATATATATATATATATATATATATATATATAACAATACTCCGTTTCGTGAACTGAAGATCTCTCCTTCAAGAAACCGAAGCAAACCCAAGGTGCGGTGAAAATTAATTATTTATTTAAATATAGTAGACACCACCGCTGCCATTACGCGTTTCAGCCCGTCACAGGCCTTGGTCACATGATGCGCAATACAATGGATTCACCTTTTAAATATATATCCTTGTTGTCCTCGAGCATTCCTTGCCCCTCCAAAGCGAGAGTTGCGTTGTCTACTAGACTCCTCGAGATGAGTCTCATAAATATTTCAAATAAACGATGACGACGCCTTGTGCGGTTTTTACCTTTTATTTTCTGCCGCTACCAAACGCGTTTCGACTGCCAAGCAGTCTTGCTCACTGGTAAAGAAGTTTAAAATGCGGCCATTTTTTAAAGTGCATATCGTGCAATAATACAACTACAAACGGGACTAACATGGAAAACAGACTCGTAGTTTCTGTCATTGCAATCACATTACATTTCTTTTTTAACTTTTATATCCACAGTTAAAAACAATTTCTAATGTGCATTTGACAAAATCATGTTATTTTCCGTAATCATTTTTGGCAATTTACATCACGATTCATATTAGTAATTGAATCGCTGCTTCTGCGCTCAATATTCAAGCTCAAGTGAGCTTCATTAAAACCATCCAAGTACAATTTGTGTCAAAGGCCACCAACACAGAATTTAAGCATACCAAGAGGAAGAGGCAGAGGTCGAAGAGGCGGAAGGGGGCAGCCTGTAGGAGGCGCAGAGCCAAGGAAGAAAGGAATCAAGCAATAGAGGAGAACAAAGAGACAACAATAGTAAATTTGACGAACATCCTTCTTACAAATGAAGAACAAGAAACCCTTAAATTAGGACTATCATTTTGCCCGGAGGCAGATCTGGATTATGTGCAAACGCGTATTGATTTATTCAAATTCATCAGAATGTTAAAGCTAAAAAAGCATTTTTTATCCAATCCATCACTGAGACATACAGAGGCAGTGGGAACAGCAGCAAATTGTGAAGGGAATTTAGCAGTGAGTGACATGAATTTAATGATGGAAATAAGAGCTGTCGACACGCGTTTGGTAGCGGCAGAAAATAAAAGGTAAAAACCGCACAAGGCGTCGTCATCCTTTATTTGAAATATATATATATATATATATATATATATATATATATATATATATATATTTGAATTTTTTTTTTATATATATATATTTTTAGTATACTATGTATACATGTGAAAATGTGTCGGTCCACCTGTTTACCTCGGTGGCATGGAAAAAATGGGTGGAACTGCCGTCAGCAAACCAACGAGGTCCTCTTATGGCTCCGATGACGTCATACGGTGTCGCGAGCGGAGCCGTGCTATTATGATGACGTCCTCGTCGACATGGGAGAGCTGAAAAGAATTTCCGTGGAATGCTGGTGCAGGGAATATTCACCTAAGTGTTCAGGATAGTCCTTTGGGAGCAACTGTTTATGTTGTCACACCAGAAACTGAAACCAGTGATCTGAGGGCAGAGGCCCTGCAGATGGCACACGAGGTGAGGTGCCCAGTCGTGTGCAGCGGCGGGGCAGCGAAGTGACAAGCACCACAACCCATAAAAAAGGTAACGAAGGCACTGAAGAACACAGGATCTTCTCTTTCTATCTGGCAGGAACAACGAGGTAAAAATGCCCTAGTTCCAAAATGTAGAATTAGTGCTACAACGGTCTTCAAGAACACCCGCGATGCCGCTTCTGCCTCCCGTACCCTGGAGGCGGCACATGGGTCACGCGGTATGGCCATACTGTGGTGGGACGCACACTCGTTGACCTCTCATGGCACTGCTCCACACTTCAGGGAGGACGCTTTCCATTAGCTGTGTTTTCTGATAACGTGTTGCGCCGGCCCCGTCCAACAACAGAACTCCTTTAGATCCGAACAGACTCTTCCACTCTCTCACCGGAAGTGGACACTTTCACAATACAACAGCCGGGAATGCACTTTTCGGTAAAAAAAACCACATTCCTTCCTCCTAATTTATCAAATAAACGACTCACTGAAGAACAGGGGCCAGCTTCAATTGGTAAACAGCCGCTACAGCGACTTTTTTACTTTGCGATACCATTACAACGCATGTATTGCCATGCATGCGTTGTACATCGCGAAGTCATTACTACGTATTGTTTTGGAACGCATGGTCATTTACCACGCATACCTTTACAACAAATTTCGTTGTAAAGGTATGTATGGTAAATGGTAAGGTGGTAAACACACAATGGATGGAGGGTCTTTTTATGTATGGTAAATGACCATGCGTTCTAAAAAACATGTAGACGATCCATGTCGTTGTAAGGAAGCAGAGGCTGTTCCGTTTCCTCACAATGACGTGCACCGCCCCTCAGGGACGACGTGAAGCCGGAACCACTAGGAGAGAGGAACCACGAGGAGAGAGAGGTAAGGGGGATTGGGCATGGGGTGGGGGTTTCTTTTCTAGGGTTTAGGGTAGTGCAGTGGTGTTTGGGTAGTGTAGGGGGTCGTGCTGGGGTAGTGTTTTAGGGTTTAGGGTAGTTCAGTGGTGTTTGGGTAGTGTAGGGGGTCGTGCTGGGGTAGTGTTTTAGGGTTTAGGGTAGTGCAGTAGTGTAGGGGGTTGGGCTGGGGGTAGTGTTTTAGGGTTTAGGGTAGTGCAGTGGTGTTTGGGTAGTGTAGGGGTCATGCTGGGTGTAGTGTTTTGGGGTTTAGGGTAGTGCAGTGGTGTTTCGGTAGTGTAGGGGGTCGTGCTGGGGGTAGATTTAGGGTTTAGGGTAGTGCAGTGGTGTTTGGGTGGTGTAGGAAGTCATGCTGGGGGTAGTGTTTTAGGGTTTAGGGTAGTGCAGTGGTGTTTGTGTAGTGTAGGGGGTTGTGCTGGGGGTAGTGTTTTAGGGTTTATGGTAGTGCAGTGGTGTTTGAGTAGTATAGGGGGTAGTGCTGGGGTAGTGTTTTAGGATTTAGGGTTGTGCAGTGGTGTGTGTAGTGTAGGGAGTAGTGCTGGGGGTAGGGATTTAGGGTTCAGGTTAGTGCAATGGTGTTTGGGTAGTGTAGGGGTTCATGCTGAGGGTAGTGTTTTAGGATTTAGGGTACTGCAGTGGTGTTTGGGTAGTGTAGGGGGTCATGCTGGGGGTAGAGTTTTAGGGTTTAGGGTAGTGCAGTGGTGTTTCTGTAGTGTAGGGGGTATTGTTTTAGGGTTTAGGGTAGTGCTGTGGTGTTTGGGTAGTGTAGGGGGTTGTGCTGGGGGTACTGTTTTACTGTTTAGGGTAGTGCAGTGTTGTTTGTGTAGTGTAGGGGGTCATGTTTTAGGGTTTAGGGTAGTGGAGTGGTGTTTGGGTAGTGTAGGGGGTCATGCTGGGGCTTGTGTTTTAGGGTTTAGGGTAGTGAAGTGGTGTTTGTGTAGTGTAGGGGTCGTGCTGGGGTAGATTTAGGGTTTAGGGCAGTGAAGTGGTGTTTGTGTAGTGTAGGGGTCGTGCTGGGGTAGATTTAGGGTTTAGGGTGGTGCAGTGGTGTTTGGGTGGTGTAGGGGGTCGTGCTGGGGTAGTGCTTTAGGGTTTAGGGTAGTGCAGTGGTGTTTGTGTAGTGTAGGGGGTCGTGTTTTAGGGTAGTGCAGTGATGTTTGGTTAGTGTAGGGGTCATGCTGGGGGTTGTGTTTTAGGGTTTAGGGTAGTGCAGTGGTGTTTGGGTAGTGCAGGGGGTCGTGCTGGGTGTAGTGTTTTAGGGTTTAGGGTAGTGCTGTGGTGTTTGTGTAGTGTAGGGTGTCATGCTGGGGGTAGTGTTTTAGGGTTTAGGGTAGTGCAGTGGTGTTTGTGTAGTGTAGCTTGTCGTGTTGGGGTTAGTGTTTTAGGGTTTAGGATAGTGCAGTGGTGTTTTTGTAGTATAGGGGGTTATGTTTTAGGGTAGTGCAGTGGTATTTGGGTAGTGTAGGAGTTCATGCTGGGTGTAGTGTTTTAGGGTTTAGGTTAGTGCAGTGGTGTTTGGGTAGATTGACAACAATAGAACTCGTAAAACGTGCAGCGCATGCGCTACGTCGCTAGGCGAGACCTAAAAGCATTGCACCAAGATGGCTGCCAACACTTCCTGGATTGAAGTGTTGTCAGCAATTAGAGCCAAGCTCGCGCTAGTGTAGTTAGGTCCCGTCCAGATATATAAACACATTTTTCCTGTAATATCTCAAAGACTACTGAACGGATTTACACTATTTAAAAATAAGGTCTCTTTCTGAACCAAGGGCTACCTTTTTGCCAAATTTGGTGTAATTCCATTCAGCAGTTTCAGCTGTAACCGTGTCTAAAGTTTCCTATGGGAAATTGATTTTCCACCTCTATTTTTTAGGTCTCGGCCTGACGTAGGGAGCGCATGCGCTGTCTCGTCATACGAGGCTTCTTGGAATCGATACGATTCCAGAAGCCTCCTCCCAGCTCCGCCTTAAGTTTTGATTCGTGCACGTCCTTTTGCGTCACAAATTATGCCAAAGGCAGTGCAATGATTGCACTGAAGGCATGCCACTCGCTGATTGTTGCCACCCTGTCTCCTTTAATCCACACCCTGCGGGATTGGATCTCTCACCAGCGGCGTGACACAGTAGGTTGATTGTAAGCTTTCTGCACTTTTTTTTTTAAGACATTGCATGCGTTTGTTATCGCAGGCAGCTTCAACTAGCCGTTTCTCTTGCTGTAAGCTTTACTTCACGGCGCTATGTTTTCCGGCGGTTTTCCTTATGTTACAAGCTAATAAGTAAGTGTTAGATTCAATATGAGGACTCATGGAGAGAGCATGCCAAGCAGTAGGTGAAATCATGGTTCGCGATCACAACTCAGGTTGCAAAGTAAAAGATGTTCCTTGTCTGCTCAGTTTTCAGTGTGGCTTATCAGTTGCGAATTCATCACACACCTGAAGCTGCAATACCCAGAGATAAACTGTACCTTTTATGAAAATGCTCAAAGTCAATGCATGCATTGGCCAGAAGCAGTGTGGCTCCATATCTGAAATAAGTGTTTGAAATTGAGCAGGTGCAGGTGTAGTTCAGTTTGCGTCTACGGCGAAGTACTCTTCTGCTGCTAGTATTGCGCTTTGTGTGTTAACCAGTGGGTGTGTGCGTAATTGGGTGTGGTGATGGGTGAGTGAATAAATCTTTGCTGGTGTACTCACTCTCTACTCACTCTCTACTACTCTCTCTCTACTACTCTCTACTACTCACTCTCTACTACTCACTCTCTGCTACTCTCTACTTCTCACTCTCTACTACTCTCTACTACTCACTCTCTACTCCTCTCTACTCCTCACTCTACTCACTCTCTACTACGTTCTACTACTCTCTACTACTCTCTACTATTCACTCTCTACTACGCTCTACTCTCTACTCCACACTCTCTACTCACTCTCTACTACGCTCTACTACTCTCTACTACTCACTACTCTCTACTACTCTGTACTCTCTACTACTCTGCTACTCACTCTGCTCACTCTCTACTCTCTACTACTCTCTACTCTCTACTACTCACTATCTACTACTCAATCTCTACTACTCACTCTCTACTCACTCTCTACTACTCACTCTCTACTACTCTCTACTACCAACTCTCTACTACTCACTTTCTACTACTCACTCTACTACTCCCTCTACTACTAACCCTCTACTACTCACACTGCTCTCTACTACTCACTCTCTACTCAATCTACTACTCACTCTCTACTACTCACTCTACTACTTACTCTCTACTACACTCTACTATCTACTCTCTACTACTCACTCTCTACCACTCTACTATTCACTCTCTACTGCTCACTCTCTACTACTCTCTACTACTCACTCTCTACTACTCACTCTCCACTACTCATTCTCTACTCCTTACTCTACTACTCACTCTCTACTACTCTACTACTCACTCTCTACTACTCACTCTCTACTACTCTACTACTCACTCTCTACTACTCACTCTCTACTACTCACTCTCTACTACTCTCTCTACTACTCTCTACTACTCTCTACTCTCTAGTCATGCTCTACTACTCTCTACTACTCACTCTACTACTCACTCTCTACTACTCTCTCTAAACTATTCTCTCTACTACTCTCTACTACTCACTCTCTACTACTCTCTACTACTCACTCTCTACTACTCTCTACTGCTCACTCTCTACTACACTCTCTACTACTCACTCTACTACTCACTCTCCACTACTCACTCTCTACTTCACTCTCTACTACTCACTCTCTACTACTCACTCTACAAATCTACTACTCTCTTTCTCTACTACTTTCTCTCTACTACTCTCTCTCTACTACTCACTCTACTACTCTCTCTCTACTACTCTCCTACTCACTCTCTACTACTCTCTACTACTCACTCTCTACTACACACTCTCTACTACTCACTCTCTACTACACTCTCTATTACTCACTCTCTACTACTCACTCTCTACTACTCTCTACTACTCTCTCTCTACTACTCCCTCTCTACTACTCTCTCTCTACTCTCTACTACTCACTCTTTACTACACACTCTCTACTACTCACTCTCTACTCTCTACTGTTCTACCTCTCTACCTCTCTCTCTACCTCTCTCTACCTCTCTATCTCTCTCTCTACCTCTCTCAACCTCTCTACCCCCTACGTCTCTACCCCTCTACCTCTCTCCGCGCACACATATGCATATATATATATATATACATTCTCTACTACTACTCTCTACTACTCACTCTCTACTACTCACTCTCTACTACTCACTCTACTACTCATTCTCTACTACACTCTACTCTCTACTACTCACTCTCTACTACTCACTCTCTACCACACTACTACTCACTCTCTACTACTCACTCTCTACTACACTCTCTACTACTCACGCTACTACTCACTCTCTACTACTCACTCTCTACTACTCACTCTCTACTACTCACTGTCTACTAACTCTACTACTCACTCTCTACTACACTCTCTACTACTCACTCTCGTCCACTCTCTACTACACACTCTCCCCCACTCTCTACTACTCACTCTCTACTACTCACTCTCCACTACTCAATCTCTACTACTCTCTCTACTACTCACTCTCTACTACTCTACTTTCTTACTACTTTCTCTCTACTACTCTCTCTCTCTACTACTCTATCTGTACTACTCTCTCTCTACTACTCTCTCTACTACTCTCTACTCTCTAGTCTCTCTCTACTACTCTCTACTAGTTTCTACTACTCACTCTCTACTACTCTCTACTCTCTAGTCACTCTCTACTACTCTCTACTACTCACTCTCTACTACTCACTCTCTATTACACTCTCTACTACTCACTCTACTACTCCCTCTACTACTCACTCTACTATTCACTCTCTACTACTCACTCTCTACCACTCTCTACTACTCACTCTCTGCCACTCTCTACTACTCACTCTCTACTACTCACTCTCTACTAACTCTACTACTCACTCTCTACTCACTCTCTACTCACTCTCTACTACTCACTCTCCACTACTCACTCTCTACTACACTCTCTACTACTCACTCTCTACTACTCACCCTCTACCACTCTACTACTCTCTCTCCCTACTACTCTCTCTCTACTACTCTCTCTCTACTACTCTCTCTCTACTACTCTCTACTACTCTCTACTCTTGTCACTCTCTACTACTCACTCTCTACTACTCACTCTCTACTACTCTCTCTCTACTACTCTCTCTACTACTCACTCTACTACTCACTCTACTACTCACTCTACTACTCTCTACTACACACTCTCTACTACACACTCTCTACTACTCATTCTCTACTACTCTCTACTACTCACTCTCTACTACACTCTCTATTTCTCACTCTCTACTACTCACTCTCTACTACTCACTCTCTACTCTCTACTGTTCTACCTCTCTACCTCTCTACCCCCTACCCCTCTACCCCTCTACCCCTCTACCCCTCTACCTCTCTACCTCTCTCTGCCTCTCTACCTCTACCTCTCTACACTCATATATATATATATATATATATATATATATATATATATATATATATATATATATATATATATATTACCTACTGGCGGTCGCCAGTAGGTAGTTATAGTTAGGACCACGTTTCCATAGGAAATCCGCAACATTCTATTTTGAATAACTTTGGCGCCGGTCGACGAATCCTCGCGAATTTCTCAAAATAGGTGGGGCGCTACGCTCCGCTCCTACCCTGAAAGTCTCGGGGGGATTCGTCAAGCGGGGGCTGAGATAAAAGGGGGGTCCCAAAACGCGTTTTTCCCATGCATTTTTCCATAGGACCTTTAGACACAGCTACAGCCCGAACGGCTGAACAGAATTACTAGAAATTTGGCAGAGAGGTAGTCCTCAGGTCAAGGAAGTGCCTTTTGTAGGTTTGGTGTAAATCTGTTCAGTAGATTCTGAGAAAATAGCCTTTAAATCAATATATATATCTGTGGCAGCTTACGGTGCGCTTACGGTGCGCTTACCGTAAGCTTACCGTACGCGTACGGTGGCGTGCGCGAGCGCGATTTTGATTGGCTCTTAGATCTTAGTAAACATTCGAATCGGTCGAAACCACGAAGCGGCGGCCGCCATTTTCTCTCTCGCTCTCTGTGTTGGGCAGCAAAAACGAAGCCAAAAAATGTCTAAAGAGGCAGTTTCTTGAGATCCTAACCACCCAGCATTGATATAGGGGTCCCCAAACAACCCCCAAGTCCCCCCCAAAAAATTTTTTTTTTCGGAAAATCGCCGATTACGCTTACCATACGCGTACGGTAAAAATATTTAAAAAAAAAATTATCCACATTCTCCCCACCCCGTGTGCAAATGGAGCCCGAAGGGCACCATTTGTGCATGGCATATAACAGATATGAAATTAACAAAAAATACATTTCACAAAGATGCGCATAATATGTCCCCCATGTGCGCACGGTGCGCGAAGCGCATCGTGCGTACATGGCCATCCCGCATAACGTGGGCACGCGGTTCACGCAGCGCACCGCGTGACCACCGTGCGTGCACGGCACTAACTGCGTAAAGTGCTCACTGTGCGCGCACGGTGCGTGAAGCGCACCGTGCGCGCACGGAACGAACTGCGTTAACTGGGCGCGCACGCCACGAATGGCGTAAAGTAACTTAGCATTTAAAAAAACGTACAAATTCACTGAAAAAACCATAGGTTTCACACACGTTATAGTTAGGAATTAGCATTTAAAAAACCTTGCAAATTCACTGAAAAAACCATAGGTTTCACACATGTTATAGTTAGCTGTACATTTCACTCGTAAAAAACCAATGAAATTCCCCCGTTATAGTTAGTGCAGGCAACTATAACTCACGCGACCGCAATCTTCTGCTGATGACATATGTGTCTTTATGAAAAAAAAATATTTGTAATATATGTATAGCTAAAATTTAATGGAAGAAGACATGGGCAAATAAGTGTCTAAATACAGTATTAGCATCAGCAGAGGATTGCGGTCGCGTGAGTTATAGTTGCCTGCACTAACTATAACGGGGGAATTTCATTGGTTTTTTACGAGTGAAATGTACAGCTAACTATAACATGTGTGAAACCTATGGTTTTTTCAGTGAATTTGCAAGGTTTTTTAAATGCTAATTCCTAACTATAACGTGTGTGAAACCTATGGTTTTTTCAGTGAATATATATATATATATATATATATATATATATATATATATATATATATATATATATATATTCACTGAAAAAACCATAGGTTTCACACATGTTATAGTTAGCGGAAATTTTACTGATAAAAAACCAATGAAATTCCCCCGTTATAGTTAGTGCAGGCAACTATAACTCACGCGACCGCAATCCTCTGCTGATGCTAATACTGTATTTAGACACTTATTTGCCCATGTCTTCTTCCATACATTTTTAGCTATACATATATTACAAATATTTTTTTTTCATAAAGACACATATGTCATCAGCAGAAGATTGCGGTCGCGTGAGTTATAGTTGCCTGCACTAACTATAACGGGGGAATTTCATTGGTTTTTTATCAGTAAAATTTCCGCTAACTATAACATGTGTGAAACCTATGGTTTTTTCAGTGAATTTGCAAGGTTTTTTAAATGCTAATTCCTAACTATAACGTGTGTGAAACCTATGGTTCTTTCAGTTAATTTGTACGGTTTTTTAAATGCTAAGTTACTTTACGCCGTTCGTGGCGTGCACGCCCACTTAACGCAGTTCGTTCCGTGCGCGCACGGTGCGCTTCGCGCACCGCGCGCCCACTTTACGCAGTTAGTGCCGTACACGCAAGGTGGGCACGCGGTGCGCGTAGCGCACCGTGCGCACATGGAGGACATATTATGCGCTTCCTTGTGATAGGTAATCTGTTAAATTTAATTTGTAAGTGATGACAATAATACGCCATGCACAGAGAGTGTTTTTTTTTTTTTATTAAAATTTTTAGCGTAAGCGCACCGTACGCGTACGGTAAGCGTAATCGGCGAAATTTTCAAAAAATAAAAATTTACCGTTTTTGGCCTTAGGGGATCTTTGAGGACTCAACTAACATGGCTATGTGCATGGGCGCTGTCTAAACAGCCCCTTTATATGTTTTTTGCCTTTGTTTACAGCCCCCCCTCAGAGTGCGAGAGAGAAAATGGCGGCCGCCGCTTCCTGGTTTCGACCGATTCGAATGTTTACTTAGATGTAACAGCCAATCAGAATCGCGCTCACGCACGCCACCGTACGCGTACGGTAAGCTTACGGTAAGCGTACCGTAAGCTGGCTCAGATATATATATTGATTTAAAGGCTATTTTCTCAGAATCTACTGAACAGATTTACACCAAACCTACAAAAGGCACTTCCTTGACCTGAGGACTACCTCTCTGCCAAATTTCTAGTAATTCTGTTCAGCCGTTCGGGCTGTAGCCCTGTCTAAAGGTCCTATGGAAAAATGCATGGGAAAAACGCGTTTTGGGACCCCCCTTTTATCTCAGCCCCCGCTTGACGAATCCCCCCGAGACTTTCAGGGTAGGAGCGGAGCGTAGCGCCCCACCTATTTTGAGAAATTCGCGAGGATTCGTCGACCGGCGCCAAAGTTATTCAAAATAGAATGTTGCGGATTTCCTATGGAAACAGGGTCCTAACTATAACTACCTACTGGCGACCGCCAGTAGGTAATATACATATGTATGTGTATATATATACACACATACATATATAAACATATATATACATCTGCATATCTATATAAATATAAATGCATGCATACATATACATATATGCATACATATGCATGTTATGTACATGGAAGTTTGAAAAGCACTAATAAAAGCAAAGCTAAAAAGCCACCTAATTACAAACAGAATTGCTTTAACCTAAACGAGGGCGAGACCTATTGCATTTTGAATGCTTGTTTAATTTCTTAGGAACTACTTTACGGATTTACTCCATTGAAAAAAAAAGGTCTCTTTCTGAAACAAGGGCTACCTTTTTGCCAAATTTGGTGTAATTCCATTCAGCAGTTCGAGCTGTAGCCGTGCTAAAGGTTCCCAAGGGAATTAACATGGAGAAAACACGTTTTAGGACCTCCCTTTTTTCTCGGCCCCCGCTTGGCGACTCACCCAGAAACTTTCAGGATAGGAGCTAACCGGAGCGCTCCACAAGTTTTTAAAATTTCGCGAAGATTCGTCATCCGGTGCCAAAGTTATTAGGAAAACAAAAAACGCTTTTCCTATGGAAACTAGGTCCTAACTATAACTATCTACTGGCGACCGCCAGTAGATAAAATATATATATATATATATATATATATATATATATATATATATATATATATATATATATATATATTACCTACTGGCGGTCGCCAGTAGGTAGTTATAGTTAGGACCACGTTTCCATAGGAAAACCTCAACATTCTATTTTGAATAACTTTGGCGCCGGTCGACGAATCCTCGCGAATTTCTCAAAATAGGTGGGGCGCTACGCTCCGCTCCTACCCTGAAAGTCTCGGGGGGATCCGTCAAGCGGGGGCTGAGATAAAAGGGGGGTCCCAAAACGCGTTTTTCCCATGCATTTTTCCATAGGACCTTTAGAACGAGCTACAGCCCGAACGGCTGAACAGAATTACTCAAAATTTGGCAGAGAGGTAGTCCCTAGGTCAAGGAAGTGCCTTTTGTAGGTTTGGTGTAAATCTGTTCAGTAGATTCTGAGAAAATAGCCTTTAAATCAATATATATATCTGAGCCCGCTTACGGTACGCTTACCGTACGCTTACGGTAAGCGTACGGTGGCGTGCGCGAGCGCGATTCTGATTGGCTCTTAGATCTTAGTAAACATTCGAATCGGCCGAAACCAGGAAGCGGCGGCCGCCATTTTGTGTATTTCACTCTGAAAAAAAAGAGTGAAAACAAGGAAAGGGGGCAATGAGGAGAGTTACAGACCCCCTAACATTTGTAAGGGGGTCAAAGAAGGACAGAAAAGTACAAAGAAAACATTTATTGATTTAAAAAAAAAACACGGGGTACGCGTACGGTAAGCTTACGGTAAGCGTACGGTAGGAAAAAAAAAAAAAAAAAATGAAAATCAGATTTAAGTGTTTAGATATTAGGGGGCTCTAAAAAGAGCCGTTGTGTTTATGAAATGATTTTTTAGTGGTACCTACAAGTAAGTACCGATGCAGAGTCTAAGGTTCAAGAGGAAGACTCTGTTCCCTTCATCATTGAAGTGCACACCATCTCCTCTATAAATGTCTTGCATGTCATAGCGCAAGTTGTTGTGGTAAATGGCACCCATACCATAGTCACGGAGGAAAGCAGAAACAGATTTGTTGACGTGCTTTCTTGCTTTGTCATCGCACCGCGTGCCCACCGTGCGTGCACGGCACTAACTGCGTAAAGTGGGCGCGCGGTGCGCGAAGCGCACCGCGTGCTCACTGTGCGCGCACGGTGCGCGAAGCGCACCGTGCGCGCACCGAACGAACTGCGTTAAGTGGGCGCGCACGCCACGAATGGCGTAAAGTAACTTAGCATTTAAAAAACCGTACAAATTCACTGAAAAAACCATAGGTTTCACACACGTTATAGTTAGGAATTAGCATTTAAAAAACCTTGCAAATTCACTGAAAAAACCATAGGTTTCACACATGTTATAGTTAGCGGAAATTTTACTGATAAAAAACCAATGAAATTCCCCCGTTATAGTGAGTGCAGGCAACTATAACTCACGCGACCGCAATCTTCTGCTGATGACATATGTGTCTTTATGAAAAAAAATATTTGTAATATATGTATAGCTAAAAATGTATGGAAGAAGACATGGGCAAATAAGTGTCTAAATACAGTATTAGCATCAGCAGAGGATTGCGGTCGCGTGAGTTATAGTTGCCTGCACTAACTATAACGGGGGAATTTCATTGGTTTTTTATCAGTAAAATTTCCGCTAACTATAACATGTGTGAAACCTATGGTTTTTTCAGTGAATATATATATATATATATATATATATATTACCTACTAGCGGTCGCCACTAGGTAGTTATAGTTAGGACCACGTTTCCATAGGAAATCCTCAACATTCTATTTTGAATAACTTTGGCGCCGGTTGACGAATCCTCGCAAATTTTTCAAAATAGGTGGGGCGCTACGCTCCGCTCCTACCCTGAAAGTCTCGGGGGGATTCGTCAAGCGGGGGCTGAGATAAAAGGGGGGTCCCAAAACGCGTTTTTCCCATGCATTTTTCCATAGGACCTTTAGACACAGCTACAGCCCGAACGGCTGAACAGAATTACTTGAAATTTGGCAGAGAGGTAGTCCTCAGGTCAAGGAAGTGCCTTTTGTTGGTTTGGTGTAAATCTGTTCAGTAGATTCTGAGAAAATAGCCTTTAAATCAATATATATATCTGAGCCAGCTTACGGTGCGCTTACGGTACGCTTACCGTACGCGTACGGTGACGTGCGCGAGCGCGATTCCGATTGGCTGTTACATCTAAGTAAACATTCGAATCGGTCGAAACCAGGAAGCGGCGGCCGCCATTTTCTCTCTCGCACTGTGAGGGAGGGGCTGTAAACAAAGGCAAAAAACATATAAAGGGGCTGTTTAGACAGCGCCCATGCACATAGCCATGTTAGTTGAGTCCTCAAAGACCCCCCAAGGCCAAAAACGGTAAATTTTTATTTTTTGAAAATTTCGCCGATTACGCTTACCGTACGCGTACCGTGCGCTTACGCTAAAAAATATTTAAAAAAAAAAAAAAAAAAAACACACTCTCTGTGCATGGCATATTATTGTCATCACTTACAAATTAAATTTAACAGATTACCTATCACAAGGAAGCGCATAATATGTCCTCCACGTGCCCACCTTGCGTGTACGGCACTAACTGCGTAAAGTGGGCGCGCGGTGCGCGAAGCGCACCGCGTGATCACTGTGCGCGCACGGAACGAACTGCGTTAAGTGGGTGCGAACGCCACGAATGGCGTAAAGTAACTTAGCATTTAAAAAACCGTACAAATTCACTGAAAAAACCATAGGTTTCACACACGTTATAGTTAGGAATTAGCATTTAAAAAACCTTGCTAATTCACTGAAAAAACCATAGGTTTCACACATGTTATAGTTAGCTGGAAATGTTACTGAAAAAAAACCAATGAAATTCCCCCGTTATAGTTACTGTAGGCAACTATAACTCACGCGACCGTAATCCTCTGCTGATGACATATGTGTCTTTATGAAAAAAAATAAAATTGTAATATCTGTATAGCTAAAATTTAATGGAAGAAGACATGGGCAAATAAGTGTCTAAATACAGTATTAGCATCAGCAGAGGATTGCGGTCGCGTGAGTTATAGTTGCCTACAGTAACTATAACGGGGGAATTTCATTGGTTTTTTATCAGTAAAATTTCCAGCTAACTATAACATGTGTGAAACCTATGGTTTTTTCAGTGAATTAGCAAGGTTTTTTAAATGCTAATTCCTAACTATAACGTGTGTGAAACCTATGGTTTTTTCAGTGAATATATATATATATATATTCAAGGCTCAGTGGGGTGTCCAACAAAGTAAGCAGCACTCGAATGCAGTTCCGCTTTTCCCCGTAAAAGCCTTTAATGGTATGCATGACATCCAATCTCAGTCCTTATATAAGCATACGGCCACAGCCTTACGCGTTTCGTGGCTTCACTTCATCAGAGGCTGGAAGGTCGAAAGAGGCATTGCGGGTCACACCTCCCTTTAAACAATATCCTACGCTGTCATGCAGCTGCTCTGGATGAGTCTGTATGTAGTGTTTCTGGGAGATGTAGTCCGCCATTTATCCTCAAATGGATGCCCCTCAAATAAATGCTGGATACAAAGCTCACCATGAGCCCCAAGAAGCGATGTCATGCTCAATCCAGGAAGTGCATTCCACCGTTGAGTCCCTCATTGAGACTCTGTGGCCCCCTTTGGATCTGGGGTGGTGCTTGCTTAGCGGCAGGACGGCCGCTTGTTTAATATTCAAGGCTCAGTGGGGTGTCCAACAAAGTAAGCAGCACTCGAATGCAGTTCCGCTTTGCCCCATAAAATCCTTTAATGGTATGCATGATATCCAATCTCAGTCCTTACATAAGCATACGACCACAGCCTTACGCGTTTCGTGGCTTCACTTCATCAGAGGCTGGAAGGTCGAAAGAGGCATTGCGGGTCACACCTCCCTTTAAACAATATCCTACGCTGTCATGCAGCTGCTCTGGATGAGTCTGAATGCAGTGTTTCTGGGAGATGTAGTCCGCCATTTATCCTCAAATGGATGCCCCTCAAATAAATGCTGGATACAAAGCTCACCATGAGCCCCAAGAAGCGATGTCATGCTCAATCCAGGAAGGTCATTCCACCGTTGAGTCCCTCATTGAGACTCCGTGGCCCCCTTTGGATCTGGGGTGGTGCTTGCTTAGCGGCAGGACGGACGCTTGTTTAATATTCAAGGCTCTGTGGGGTGTCCAACAAAGTAAGCAGCACTCGAATGCAGTTCCGCTTTTCCCCGTAAAAGCCTTTAATGGTATGCATGACATCCAATCTCAGTCCTTATATAAGCATACGACCACAGCCTTACGCGTTTTGTGGCTTCACTTCATCAGAGGCTGGAAGGTCGAAAGAGGCATTGCGGGTCACACCTCCCTTTAAACAATATCCTACGCTGTCATGCAGCTGCTCTGGATGAGTCTGTATGTAGTGTTTCTGGGAGATGTAGTCCGCCATTTATCCTCAAATGGATGCCCCTCAAATAAATGCTGGATACAAAGCTCACCATGAGCCCCAAGAAGCGATGTCATGCTCAATCCAGGAAGTGCATTCCACCGTTGAGTCCCTCATTGAGACTCCGTGGCCCCCTTTGGATCTGGGGTGGTGCTTGCTTAGCGGCAGGACGGCCGCTTGTTTAATATTCAAGGCTCAGTGGGGTGTCCAACAAAGTAAGCAGCACTCGAATGCAGTTCCGCTTTTCCCCGTAAAAGCCTTTAATGGTATGCATGACATCCAATCTCAGTCCTTATATAAGCATACGACCACAGCCTTACGCGTTTCGTGGCTTCACTTCATCAGAGGCTGGAAGGTCGAAAGAGGCATTGCGGGTCACACCTCCCTTTAAACAATATCCTACGCTGTCATGCAGCTGCTCTGGATGAGTCTGTATGTAGTGTTTCTGGGAGATGTAGTCCGCCATTTATCCTCAAATGGATGCCCCTCAAATAAATGCTGGATACAAAGCTCACCATGAGCCCCAAGAAGCGATGTCATGCTCAATCCAGGAAGTGCATTCCACCGTTGAGTCCCTCATTGAGACTCCGTGGCCCCCTTTGGATCTGGGGTGGTGCTTGCTTAGCGGCAGGACGGCCGCTTGTTTAATATTCAAGGCTCAGTGGGATGTCCAACAAAGTAAGCAGCACTCGAATGCAGTTCTGCTTTTCCCCGTAAAAGCCTTTAATGGTATGCATGACATCCAATCTCAGTCCTTATATAAGCATCCGACCACAGCCTTACGCGTTTCGTGGCTTCACTTCATCAGAGGCTGGAAGGTCGAAAGAGGCATTGCGGGTCACACCTCCCTTTAAACAATATCCTACGCTGTCATGCAGCTGCTCTGGATGAGTCTGTATGTAGTGTTTCTGGGAGATGTAGTCCGCCATTTATCCTCAAATGGATGCCCCTCAAATAAATGCTGGATACAAAGCTCACCATGAGCCCCAAGAAGCGATGTCATGCTCAATCCAGGAAGTGCATTCCACCGTTGAGTCCCTCATTGAGACTCCGTGGCCCCCTTTGGATCTGGGGTGGTGCTTGCTTAGCGGCAGGATGGCCGCTTGTTTAATATTCAAGGCTCAGTGGGGTGTCCAACAAAGTAAGCAGCACTCGAATGCAGTTCCGCTTTTCCCCGTAAAAGCCTTTAATGGTATGCATGACATCCAATCTCAGTCCTTATATAAGCATACGACCACAGCCTTACGCGTTTCGTGGCTTCACTTCATCAGAGGCTGGAAGGTCGAAAGAGGCATTGCGGGTCACACCTCCCTTTAAACAATATCCTACGCTGTCATGCAGCTGCTCTGGATGAGTCTGTATGTAGTGTTTCGTATGCTTATATAAGGACTGAGATTGGATGTCATGCATACCATTAAAGGCTTTTACGGGGAAAAGAGGAACTGCATTCGATTGCTGCTTACTTTGTTGGACACCCCACTGAGCCTTGAATATTAAACAAGCGGCCGTCCTGCCGCTAAGCAAGCACCACCCCAGATCCAAAGGGGGCCACGGAGTCTCAATGAGGGACTCAACGGTGGAATGCACTTCCTGGATTGAGAATGACATCGCTTCTTGGGGCTCATGGTGAGCTTTGTATCCAGCATTTATTTGAGGGGCATCCATTTGAGGATAAATGGCGGACTACATCTCCCAGAAACACTACATACAGACTCATAAAGAGCAGCTGCATGACAGCGTAGGATATTGTTTAAAGGGAGGTGTGACCCGCAATGCCTCTTTCGACCTTCCAGCCTCTGATGAAGTGAAGCCACGAAACGCGTAAGGCTGTGGTCGTATGCTTATATAAGGACTAAGATTGGATGTCATGCATACCATTAAAGGCTTTTACGGGGAAAAGCGGAACTGCATTCGAGTGCTGCTTACTTTGTTGGACACCCCACTGAGCCTTGAATGAATATATATATATACATATATATATATATATATATATATATACAATCACATTCACCGACGAATATCTTGGGAGTGAAGTACTCATTGTGCCGCTATGAATATTCTGTCACTGTATTCTATTTCCTTTACCTAATTGTTCCCTTTTTTTCTGAAAAATGGAGTAACATGACTTAATACGTTCTTTCATGGTTGTTGTTCTATCTGTCCTATATATATATATATATATATATATATGCATACATATATACATATACAGATATATAATTACTGCAGGTAGTCCTGAGTTTAAGGTACGGCACTCTTTGAAGAGGGTGCAAGTACACAGCAGGGCCATACCGTGTAATCTCACATCAAATCATGCCATAGATGGGTGAAAAAGGGATTTGTTTCCAAAAATCCAACAGCAATAACCCCTGACGCATGTTGGTCGTCCAGGACCGTGATCAGACGTGACGGTCTACTGTTGTATCTTGCGACAACACAAGGTTTGTTGTGAGATATATTTTCCCACTCTACTCCACCAAACACCACATCCCACCAATAACGGAAACAAAATGTAAAATAAACTCAAAAACAACACTTTAAAAATATTAGTAAAACAATAAAAAATGCTAAGAAAAATTGCAGGCTTGTAAAGAACTAACCCCTCCTAAATCTATTGTGCCTAAAAGAGTTTTCCCCCGGCCCCTTGGTACTCGGAGGAGTTAAAATTGCTAAAATGCACATGCAAACGATTGGAGCGTAATTGGAGGAAGGGATATCTCGACAAAGAGAAGCTGATATACAAAGCAAGTTTGTATACTTATAAACAAACGGTATGGCTGCCCAAACAGAAATACTACGCAGCTCAAATAGAGTTAGCCAAAAACTCTTCTAAAGAGCTTTTTCACACTGTTTCCAACTTGACCACTCTTAGGCCAGCTTCTATCCTGTCCAGCACGGAGCTCTGCAAAGAGATCGCCTCGTTCTTTCAAACAGAGGTTACTAATATCTTCTCAAGCCTCTGTGATCCTATAAAGGAGGCCTTGGCGACAGTTATTGAAGGGGGAGACACAGCTTCTCAGGTAGAGACCTTGGAGGTTTTCAATTCATTAACCGTGCAAGACACACTGGAGCTTTTAACAAATGCAAAATCTGGGTCCCCTCTGGACCCATGCCCATTGAAAATTATTAAAATGGTCCCTGTCCCTATTGCCTGTTATCTCACCCCCATTTTTAACGGGATGTTTGAAGGCGGTCAGTTTCCAAAACAATGGAAGAAGGCCTCCATATTACTGCTGTTAAAAAAGCCCAGTTTGGACCCTCATGATCCGAATAATTTTCGGCCTATTTCTCGCCTGCCTCTCCCTGCTAAGCTGGTTGAAAAGTCAATTTCAATGGTACTCCCCATCGCGCTTGCTGCGTTCATCAGAAGCTAAACTGACTTTTAAGATGGTCCGGCCTCTCACCATGTAATGCTTTAAAAACCAAGCAAAGAGCCTTAAACTGAACCCTGGTCCCAACCGGGAACAAGTGCAGTTTTTGTAACACATTAGAAATAGGAGCAAATTTGGGGGTACCTGTCAGAAGTCTAGCCGCAGCATTTTGTAGCATCTGAAGCTTGTGCAAAATATTTTGCTGTAAATTTAAATAAAGGCTATTACAGTAATCCAGCCTAGATAGGACCAGGACTGTAACCACAGTTTTACGACAATCTAGTGGAAGCAGAATCAGGATCTTTTTCAATGTTCTTAGAATGTACCCTGTTTGGGAAGCTACTCCCCACTCTGCCCCTCCCCCGCCCTGCCTCACTGCCCCACCGAACTCCCTCCACGGACCGCTACTGGGTCTGTGCCATAAAGGACATCAACACATGATACTATAAGACCATGTGAGTGTTCTTTGCCTTAAAGAACATGTCAGCATTAGATACTGTAAAGACCACGTGAGTGTTCTGTACCATAAAGGACATGTCAGCATTAGATACTGTAAAGACTACGTGAGTGGTCAGTGCCATAAAGGACATGTCAGCATTAGATACTGTAAAGACCACGTGAGTGTTCTGTACCATAAAGGACATGTCAGCATTAGATACTGTAAAGACTATGTGAGTGGTCAGTGCCATAAAGGACATGTCAGCATTAGATACTGTAAAGACCACATGAGTGTTCTGTGCCATAAAGGAAATGTCAGCATTAGATACCGTAAAGACCACGTGAGTATTCTGTGACATAAAGGACATGTCAGCATTAGATACTGTAAAGACCACGTGAGTGTTCTGTGCCATAAAGGAAATGTCAGCATTAGATACTGTAAAGACTACGTGAGTGGTCAATGCCATAAAGGACATGTCAGCATTAGATACTGTAAAGACCACGTGAGTATTCTGTGACATAAAGGACATGTCAGCATTAGATACTGTAAAGACTATGTGAGTGGTCAGTGCCATAAAGGACATGTCAGCATTAGATACTGTAAAGACCACGTGAGTGTTCTGTGCCCTAAAGGACATGTCAGCATTAGATACTGTAAAGACCACGTGAGTGGTCTGTGCCATAAAGGACATGTCAGCATTAGATACTGTAAAGACCACGTGAGTGCTCTGTGCCATAAAGGACATGTCAGCATTAGATACTGTAAAGACTACGTGAGTGGTTAATGCCATAAAGGACATGTCAGCATTAGATACTGTAAAGACCATGTGAGTGTTCTGTGCCATAAAGGACATGTCAGCATTAGATACTGTAAAGACCACGTGAGTGTTCTGTACCATCTTGGATGCCTTGCGGGGTAAATGGAAGGGAGATCTTGGTAGGCCCATCCCTGAGACAACTTGGCCCCAGCTGCTGCGATGGGTCTGGAAGGGCACACGCAACGCTAGATTTCAATTGGTTCAATTCTTCACTCTCCACAGGGCTTACTTAACTCCGGTAAACATTTTGCGGTACTTTGGAGGCTCCCACTCCTCATGCTCCCGGTGCGGGGCGGACGGGGCTGATTTCGGCCATATGTTTTGGTCCTGTCGGGGATTGGGCTCTTACTGGACGGATGTGGTGGAGTGTCTGAATCGAGTGACTGAGCGCGAGCTGGATGTGGAGATGGGGACTTGCCTCCTGCTTTGGTTTCCACACACTCCTCGTACTAAAATCATGAGCAAATTCTATAATGGCGAAGAGGGAGCTCACCATGCACTGGAAGGCACAGGCCGGGCCGAGCTTTCGGAGGTGGAAGGCGAGTTTCTTGTCTTGGGCGGGGAGCGAAGGGACGCTTCGGCTGCAGCTGGCCCTGTGGGCGGCTAATGATAAGGCGCTGGATGAGGCTAGGGCATGGGGAGCGCTAGTGGAGGGGCTCCGCGCTTTGGAGGAGTTGGATGAGGAGGACGGGGATCCTGTGGACGTTGACCGGGGTATGGGACCTGGGGCGGGGCCCTCTGGGACTGCAGGGGAGATTGCATCGGATGAGGCCACTTAAGCGTATTTGGGAGGGGTCTGTGTCTGCACAAAGTATTGAGGTGCGCGTGGGTGGTCAGGGTGGGAGCATGAAGTGTATATGGCGGGGGACACGGAGCCTCAGGTCCTTTGAGATCATTCCTAATGTCTTTTCCATTGCTTAGAGCTAGGCTGTGTCAGACCTCGGGGTGTTTGATGTCTCAATTTACAGGGGTTGGAGGCGGGCACGCTGACAGAGGGGGGGAGGGGGTAGAGAGGGTGGTAGGGGGGGAGTTAGGGTAGCAAATGTTGACGATCTGGTTTCTCCTGATATGTGCATTGATGACTGGGTCTTACATCGGATGCTATTGTATGCAACATTGGTTTATTGGTTCGACGGTTGGAAAACCTCAAAAAAATATTTTAACAAAAAAAAAAAAGTGATTATTCTATACCATAGAAGACATGTCAGCATTAGATACTGTAAAGACCACGTGAGTGGTCTGTGCCATAAAGGACATGTCAGCATTAGATACTGTAAAGACCACGTGAGTGGTCTGTGCCATAAAGGACATGTCAGCATTAGATACTGTAAAGACCACGTGAGTGCTATGTGCCATAAAGGACATGACAGCATTAGATACTGTAAAGACCACGTGAGTGTTCTGTGCCATAAAAGACATGTTAGCATTAGATACTGTAAAGACCACGTGAGTGGTCTGTGCCATAAAGGACATGTCAGCATTAGATACTGTAAAGACCACGTGAGTGTTCTGTACCATAAAGGACATGTCAGCATTAGATACTGTAAAGACCATGTGAGTATTCTGTGCCATAAAGGACATGTCACTATTTAACAGTATAAAGAACGTGAGTGTTCTATGCCATATAGGACATTAAAACCCAATACTATAAGACCATGTGAGTGTTCTGTGCCATAAAGAACATGTTTATTTTTTTATTTTTTTATTTATATAGTGCAAAATTCAGCCCATCGGGATATCACGGCGCTGAGGTAGCGGACAGTGGTGGGTGGGGCTGGTACTGATTCCATAGGTGCCATCAATCTTTATGGAATAGGTGTGTTTTGAGTTTCTTCCTGAATGTAGTGTAATCCTTGATCAGCCGTAGTTCTACTGGAAGCGCATTCCAGTGCAGTGCCACAAGATATGAAAAGGTACGTCCCCCTGCCCTGGTCTTTTTGATCCTTTTAGTCTCGGCTCGCGCCTGCTGATGTGACCTTAGGCATCTGGGAGGGACGTAGAATTAGAAATTATTCTGAAGAATCTTAGGGCCAGTGCGATGGCGTGCCTTGTGTATATGCCCTAAGAGCTTGAATCGTGCTCTTTGACGCATGGGCAGCCAGTGAAGTTGCCTCAGGCAGTCGGTTGCTGAGCTTTATCTGCCCTTGTTGCACACCAGTTTGGCCGCAGTGTTCTGCACTATCTGCAGGCGTTAAAGAGGTAGCCTGGCATGCCAATGAAAAGAGCATTTCCATAGTCGAGCCTGATAACAAGCAGGGCCTGTGTGACTGTCCTCCTGCTTTCCAGGGGGATCCAGAGAAAGAGCCTTTTTAGAAGCTTCAGCGTGGCAAAACATTTTCCACATAGGGTCCGGTCCGTACATGACCCTGCATAGATAATTTCTTGTCAATGAGAACACCCACATTTTTTGCACACTGCTTGGGTGCTGGGGCGTTTCCTAGTGAGTGGGGCCACCATGATGCGTCCCAGATGTGATTGGCTCCACCAAGGAACAGGATTTCGGATTTCTCTGCGTTGAGCTTCAAACAGTGGTCCGACATCCAGCTTGCCATTTCAGTGAGGCAGTTATTGAGTTTGGTCCTGGTGTCCTTCTGCCCGTCTCCGATGGCTATTGTTAGTTGCGTGACATCCGCTTATGAGCAAATGCCGAAGCCCCCATTCGTACCGATTTTTGCTAGGGATGAGACGTAGGCATTAAATAGAGTGGGACTAAGGGATGCTCCTTGCGGGACACCACAGCTTAACATTTTTGGACTTGATGAGAAGGCACCCAGTTGCACGGTTTGAGTTCTGCTGCTCAAGAACGAGCTGAACCATTGAAGGGCTTTTGCGTGTATCCCTTTTTCGTGCAGGTTTTCTAGTAGGAGCTGGTGGGAGACCGTGTCGAACGCCGCCAACAGGTCCAACAGGATCTGGGCAACTGCTTTACCCTGGTCCAGTAATGCTCTTACATTATTCAGGACAGCCAGGAGAGTTGCTTCTGTACTGTTGGTTGCCCTGAAACCCGTCTGGGAGGGGTTCAGCAGGTCATTGGTTTCTAAATAAGTAGACAACTATCTGTAGACCAACTTCTTCATTACTTTGGAGGGATAGGGGAGTTGGGAAATTGGCCTACAGTTAACTGGATTGGTCACATCTGAGCCCGCCTTCTTCAGCAGGGGGGGTCACTATGGCCTGTTTCCAAATCTCCGGGAAAACAGCTGTCTCCAGAGATTTGTTAAATAGCTGCGTGATAAATGGGCTAAGGGTGGGTGGGATCTGCGCAAAGATAAAATGTGGACAGGAGTCAAGGGGGGATCCTGATATAACTTCCCCCATAGCCTTGGCGACTTCCTCTTCAGTAACGGGGGCGAAACTGCCCATCTGTACAGGGGCGTCGGAATGAGGGTCTGTACTTTACCAGTTAGTGGGGTCTGCTGGGGCACTGATAGTAAATGACGAGTAAATTGTGCTAATTTTGTCCGTGAAGAAGTTACTGATCATTTCACAGCATTCTGCTGATGGATGGAGGGTTTGGGACATGCAGGTCGGTTTGCATAATTCTCGTACAATTTTATATAACTCTTTTATTGAGTTGCTGTTTTTGTTTATTCTTTGCGCAAAATATGTCCTTTTAGCTTTCTTGATAGCCTCATTATAGTTCCTGAGATCAGCTTTGTATGATAACTCGTCAGTGTCTGATCTGGACATTCTCCAGTTATGCTCCAATGTTTTGCACTTCTTTTTCAGTGCCTTCAGTTCGGATGTGTGCCACTTTTCAGATAAGGTTCTTTTCGTGGATTTAGGTTTAAGTTTAGGAGCACATTGATCCAGTGTATTAATGATCTTGTTTCGAGATTCACTGCACTCCTGTCAGTGGGAAGAGTTCCTTGAGCATCAAGATGCTGGGGGAAAAATTGAGCTGGAATAAGTCTGGGGCGACTGATTTCCAGGCTCTGTGTGCTCCGCGCATGAGAATGAAAGCTTTTGTTGATATTGCAGGTTGGGTAAATGAGAAGGTGATTAGTGAATGATCAGTCCATGTGACGGGTTTGATCTCCTCAACAATGGTGGATTCAATATTAGTGAATAATAAGTTCAGTGTATGTCCTGCGTTGTGTGTGGGCCCCTTGATCCATTGTTTAAGTTGAAGAATCTGCATCGTTATTCAAGTGAGTAACCACCGTGTTGTTGGATGTTTCAAAGTGCACATTAAAGTCTCCCACCACCTTAACATTTTTGTATTTTAGGCAAGCGGGAAATAACTGTGTGAGTACCTTGGCGCTGAATTCTGCTTGGTATCCAGGGGGATTGTAAATCATGGCTCCACCCAGTAAGATGTGGTTTCCTTTAGACACTTGAAATGGTAGTAATTTGTGCTCTCCTAGCTGGGCTACTGTGATAGGGAGACAATTAAGGCAGTCTTTGAATAGAATGGCGAGCCCCCCGCCCTTCCACCCTTGCCTGTCTTGTCTTCATATTTTATATTTAGGGGGTAAGGCATTTGCAATATCAGGACAGTTATTACCGTCCAGCCAGGATCTGCCTCCTAGATGGTATCCCAGATCTCAAAGAGTGCTTGGGTACCGATCTGGCATTGAAATATATGCATTTGAGTTTCTCCCGGTCACCCACTTCTTTGTGCGGCCGCTCAATCCTTGCTAAGCTACACCATTTACAGGTTATGCAGGAGAATGGCCTTTCCATATGTTCTGGGGATGCTTCTATGCATGCTGTGTGCTTCACAGGGGCATGTCTGGTTAACGCATGTCAGCATTAGATACTGTAAAGACCATGTGAGTGTTCTGTGCCATTAAAGACATCAAAACACGATACTATAGGACCATGTGAGTGTTCTGTGACGTAAAGGACATGTCAGCATTATATACTATAAAGATCATAAGAGTGTTCTGTACCATAAAGGACATGTCAGCATTAGATACTGTAAAGACCATGTGAGTATTCTTTGCAATATAGGACATGTCACCATTCAATAGTATAAAGACCATGGGAGTGTTCTATGCCATAAAGGACATTAAAACGCAATACTATAAGACCATATTAAGACCATATATAAGATCTTATTTTCCACACCCAGAATCCGGCGGGATGGAACTCCATTCTCAGATCCCACCTCCACATCTCTAAAACTAACAGCACCCCTCTCAGCTGCAAACAAACGTTCCTAATACCTAACCACCACACACGCAGCGGCAACACCTTTGCAACTATTTACAGTAATGGCACAATCCTGATGCCAACAATGACAATCTGAATGCTTTCGACTCACTCTCACCCACGCTATGCCTCGCCCTCACTCATCTATTCCATTCTCACTTGAAAGCAACCCTACCCTCGAGTAGGCCTGGGCAAAAATTTCGTTCCGTTCGCGGAAATTGCGATAATTTGACATTTTTGCGTTCCGCGGAGAGCGCGAAAATGTCAAAAATTCCGGTTTCCGCAGCTTGGCGATAATTTGTTTCTTGCTCGCGCTGTAAAATGATACATTCTTGCGCGCGCGCGATCGCCTTACCTGAATCCCTGCGTTCGCCGACAAGTTTTCTTGATCCGGTCGCGTTCTCCATGAGATGTTGTATTGTTTTTAGCCATTTGCGCTGTCTCGCGACAGTTCGCGCCCGCAGTGACGTCATGCGTCGCACGATCACGTCTTTCTTCTCGCGATCATGCACCGCGAGAACAACTCAAAACAAGATGGCCGCGCCCGCAAGCAACCACATGGGTAAGTTGGCGACCCGCAACCATGCAGAAAATCTCGCGAACATGCCGGAAAAAAACTTCCGCATCTTCGCGATATTTCTGCTTGTTTGCGATAATTTTAAACATTCTCGCGATAATTTGCGAAGGTTAATTCCGCAAATTCCGCCCACCCCTACCCTCGAGCCATACGTCCCAGGAAAACCATCAAACCAATCCATCGATTCATTCCCAACCCTCCAACCTATCTCCCCCAAGCACCACCATCCCCTTCAACTCCGCATAACCCACGCAAATCATCCCTATTAGACACACCAAACACAAGGCTCATCCAAGATGATACACTATAGCCCTTCTCCAGTCTCCCCCTCTCCCAGTACCCCCAACTAGCAACCAACCCGCAGACAACAGCCCTGAACTCCCTTCCTGCACTAAACCCAGTGAAATCGCCGCACAATTTCCGAAACAATCTATCTCAACCCACCCCTGCGATTTCCCCCATAAACCACACAGATACTAGTAGCACGAGGAGCCGCACCCACACACATAAGCTAACCCCATCCCTGAACACAACCAAGTACCCCCCAGCCATAAATGGCCAGGCTCTGGTCACACCGAGACCAAACTCCCCCACCCCTCCCTCCATGAATACAACCCAAAGATTGGCTCGACTAGAATACCAGCTAGAAATAGTTATACAGGGTATTAATAAAGTCTTATCCAACCGCAACACTTCAACCACCCAATGCCCACCCCTCACACTCACTGGCACTCCTAACAAACACAGATACCACCACAAAACCCAACAACTCAGATGGAAAACAACCCCCGTTAGAAACCAGCCACATAGACCCAAAAGGATGAGCGCTGTAATGTCTATGCAAGAGGCGAGGGATCTCGCTGAATCCTATAAAGCAGCTCCAACGGTCGCCCCTAGCTCTGTGATCCAAGTAATCACTGGATTTGGTAGAGAACTTACCACTCCGAGAACAGTGAGACATCCAGCGTACGTCACCAATATTCCTATGGCTCCCCCAAATCAGAAACTCAACAACAAGAGGGTGACAATCTGCATGCTCATAAACTGCAGATCTGCGAACTAACACGCACCCAAACTGGCAGAAACCATCCTAACACACAACATAGACCTCACATTCATCACAGAAACATGGATGAACGAATCCTCACCCCCGCATCTTCGATATGCTCGTACCACCGGGGTTCTCACTTATCAATAAGGACAGAAAAAACCAGTGAGGTGGGGGGACCGCAATCATACATAAAAGGAACATCTCTATAACATAAATGAACTCCTTCAAATACAACACACTGGAATACCTAACCGCCACCATTAAAACGTCAGACAACAAAATGCTTCACTGTCACCTCCTCTACCATCCACCAGGCGACACTTCCGCATTTGGAGAACATCTGGCAGACCTGATCTCACACTGCTCACTATCAGACGCTAACAACCTAATTCTAGGAGACCTAAACCTTCACTGGAATGAGATTAACAACCCTCAGATACAAATTTTAAATGAGCTCCTTCACAATAACAATTTGACCCCACACTGCACCGAACAAACCCACAACAAAGGCTCAATCCTGGATGCCATCATAGCTCATGAAGATGCAATCACCATCGACTGTACCCTCCCTGTTGACTGGTCAGACCACCATCTCATTTTTTTCCATATCAATCAAAAGACACATCGACCGCCTCGCTCGAATGATCACTTTCACTGGACGAGAAACCTGAGACAGATCGCCCACGAAGAACTAGAAGAAAGGCTAAGTACACTTCTCCCCTCCAACGCAGGCGACAGGTCCACAACAGAACTTACCTCACAATACAACGCGGCTCTGACCAACATGCTGGACCAAATAGCCCCCCTGAAACGAAAAAAAAACAAGACCCTCCCTTCGAGATCGTGGTTCAACACTGACCTAAACCTGGAAAAAAGACAACTAAGAGCGGCAGAAAGTCTTTGGTGCAACAACCCTTCGACAACCCACCTCGAGCAACTCAAAAAGAAACGAAGGAAATATATAAAGCACATCATAAATGAAAAATCCACTTTCTTCTGCGGTGCACTTAATAATGCCAAAATCCACCCCAAAAAACTCTTCAATATCATCAGACAGCAAACATTCAAACCATCACCTTCTGCAATTCCGGCCTCCAAAGACCTATGTAACAAATTTGCCAGTTTCTTCAATGAAAAAATATCAAAGATTGAGCTCTCACTTAAGGACCACCTCCGTCCCCCAAATGAAGGTCCGCTACTCTACAAAGAAGACATGAACCCACCCAGGCAATCCACTAACAACTGGTTAACTTTCAAACCCATCACGGAAACTGAAATTATTGAATTGACTACTGGATCCAAGCCCTCATCACACGTTGAAGACCCCCTCCCCGCCCAACTGGCTCAAAACTCAAACTCTCCCTAGCCCCACTCTGGTCAGAGATTATAAATAGCTCCCTGGAAACAGGAAGCATGCCTGACCGCCTCAAAATCGGTCAGGTAACACCATTACTGAAAAAAGCAGGTGCTGACCCTAACGATCTCAACAACTTCAGGCTTGTCTCCAATCTCCCATTTCTAGCAAAACTACTAGAAAAATGTGTTATTCGTCAACTCACCCATCACATGGACAACAACGACCTCCTCGACCTCCTCCAATCAGGCTTTAGAAAAGGATGCAGCACAGAGACTGCCATATTGAATGTAATTGACAGCGTCCACAAATCACTGGACAAGGACCGCTGCTGTCTACTCATACTCCTGGACCTTTCACCAGCCTTTGGCACGGTCGACCACAAACTACTCATCAACGTACTCCGAGAAAGGGTAGGAGCAGAAGGGGTGGTCTTACAATGGTTCACCTCCTTCCTGCAAAACCGCTCTCAAAGAATAAAAATCTGAAGCTTCACATCCGACCTACACCCCATAATCAGAGGCGTTCCCCAAGGTTCAGTCCTCTCACCCACACTGTTCAACATTTACATGGAGCCACTCACCATCATCCTCAAAAAAGCAAATATTCCCTTCCACCTCTATGCCGATGACCTCCAGATCTACCTCGAAACCTCCACCATAGCAGACATGCAAAGACTCAATGACACCCTAATAGAAGTCCAAAAATGGCTGTCTCAAAACAATCTGAAACTCAACCAAGACAAAACGGAAATCCTCCTCATAGCCAACGAAGAACAAACCCCCCAAATCACAGAATGGATAAAGTCTATGGATGCTCTCGACTGCACCCTCATCCCGGCAGAATCCGTGAAGTCATTAGGAATCACTCTAGACCCCAACCTTGACATGGTCAAACACATCAAGAACACCGCAAGATGTGCCTTCTTCTACTTAAAACTACTAAACAAAATCAAACCCTTCATCCCCACTGATGACCTTAAGTAAGTCACGCAATCCCTCGTGCTATCCAGATTAGACTACGGGAATGCCACCCTCACAGGCATTTCTAAACTACACCTTGCTCCCCTTAGATCAACCCTAAATGCAGCAGCCAGAATGGTGACGGGAGTAAAAAAATACGAACACATCTCCCCAGCTCTCAAAGAGCTTAAGTGGCTCCCAATAGAAATGCGGGCTAACTTCAAAACTGCCTGTCTCACCCACAAAGCTCTGCAAACTGGTAAACCCACCGATCTAACCGCCAAACTCAAGAAAGCGGGACAGACAAGAAATTTCAGAAGCACCAACACTCTGCTACTCATCCCCCAAAAACCAAAATACCTTATCCCGGTCTTTCTCCGGAAATGCACCCAGAATTTGGAATGCCATCCCTATACATATCCTTCAAAGAATTCAAAAGCCAGCTCAAAATGCTCTTCATCAATCGAGCCCTCACGAAGTGACAACGGACCTACAATAATGATCCGCCACCAACCGAGGATCCAGTCACTACGAAAAGAACTCCTTACAGCATCTTTCTCTTGACCCGCACAGTACTGCCCTACTTTTACCTCCAACACTACTGCTCTTCATTTGAATGCTACATGATTTATACCGATCAATGATCCACCTTTGAACACTGTGTTTACTGTGCCACTCTTTGTATACTTGACTGTCACTGACAAATGTTGTAAAACGCTCGGATACCTTCGGGTCTGGCTAGCGCTATATAAAACTCCAAAATAAATAAATAAAATACCATGTGAGTGTTATGTGCCATAAAGGACATGTCAACATTAGATACTGAGCAAAAACCAAAGGAAATGATGGACGGAGTGTTGAACATTGCAAGCACTCACCCCCAGTCAACTGATCTGGGTTTAATCCACCACCGTTCTTTAGCCCACTCTGCCACCCCAGTTCAGACATAGCCATATGCTAATCAGTCTGACCCTGTGCCTCATGGGAACAGTCCAGCCCGAACTGCCAAGCCATCCCTTCCCTGGACCGGAAACAAGCTTCCTAGGACCGGTTTCTGGCATTTCAGCCGTCTTCAGCCAGGCTTGCTTGAATCCAGTGGCAAAGTGAGCAAGGGACTCACGTCTGAGCATACCCTGCCAACTTATGGCGAACAAAGCAAAACCAAAGGAAATGATGGACGGAGTGTTGAACATTGCAAGCACTCACCCCCAGTCAACTGATCTGGGTTTAATCCACCACCGTTCTTTAGCCCACTCTGCCACCCCAGTTCAGACATGGCCATATGCAAATCAGTCTGACCCTGTGCCTCATGGGAACAGTCCAGCCCGAACTGCCAAGCCATGTCTTCCCTGGACCGGAAACAAGCTTCCTAGGACCGGTTTCTGGCATTTCAGCCGTCTTCAGCCAGGCTTGCTTGAATCCAGTGGCAAAGTGAGCAAGGGACTCACGTCTGAGCATACCCTGCCAACTTATGGCGAACAAAGCAAAAACCAAAGGAAATGATGGACGGAGTGTTGAACATTAGATACTGGAAAGATCATGCGTTGTCTGTGCCATAAAGGACATGTCAGCATTCAATAGTACAAAGACCATGTGAGTGTTCTCTGCCATAAAAGAAATCAAACTGTGATACAATAAGACCATGTGAGTATTCTGTGCCACAAAGAACATGTCAGCATTATATACTGTATAAACCATGTGAGTGTTCTGTGCTATAAAAGACATCAAAACACAATACTATAAGACTATGTGAGTGTTCTATGCCATAAAGGACATATCAGTATTTCCTTGTTCCGCCTGCATCATTGCCTTCTCGTTCAATGTTTCTGCTTTTTCCCTCCCGCCTCAGACCCTTTTTCCCCTCGTTCCTTTGTTTATTATCCAGTCCCTCTATACACGGACACGCACAGTTTTTACTCTTCCTCTAACCCACTCACCTGTTGCTTACTGAACCCATTGTCCTTATTATTATTATTACTGTAAAGACCATGTGAGTATTCTGTGCCATAAAGGACGTCAGCTTTTGATACTATAAAAACTACACGAGTGTTCTGTGCTGTAAATGACATATCAGCATTCATTCCCTATATAGGCCATGTGAGTGTGCTGAGCCATAAAGGACATGTCAGCATGTGGTATTGTAAAGACAACGTGAGCGTTCTGTGCCATAAACGACACATACGCATTCTGTTCTATGGGCCATATGAGTGTCCTATCCCTCAAAGGTCATGTGAATGTTGTAGGTACAAAGGAATGCACCTTTTCTATGACAGTCCATGTGAGTGCTAGGCACCTTAATGGACCGGTCGGTGTTTCTACCACAAGAGAACATGTGAACATTATAGTGCTTGCAAGGACATGTGAGCGTTCGACATTATAAACCCCATAAATACATTCAAAGCACTGATAAAAGCAAATAAGGCCTGGCAAGCATTGTACACCTCAAAGGCCGTGAGTTCGAGGACACGTGTGTGTTGCATGTCAGGAAGGTCACAGCAGCTCTTTCAATCATCCATTCATCCTCTTACCCTAGCGGGCACAGGTGTCCAGGGAACCAACGCTAGGGCGCTGTCTGCTTGTGGGCTGACCACATATGCCAACTGCATGACGTGAATGTATGGTGTATAAGACTGACGTCTGCGAACGACCCCTGTGAGAGCATGAGAGCAGCCTGGTGGTCTCCAGCTCTCACACAGCTGACATCATCCCACTCAGGTGAACATAGGCCCAACCTTGGTATATAGAAAGCTCACAGGCTGAGTCCGCCCTCGCCTGGGGTATCCCAGGGACCTCTCAGCAGCAACTGGGCCTCGGGGGTGCAGCGTGTGCTGGGTTAATGTGGGTTAATGGGATTGTGATGAATGAGAGAAGCAGGGACAACACGAAAGACAACTATTAAATAATTAAGAAAAATACATTATTGACTGGAATAATCCCACAGAGAAGCCGGGCCTCAGGGCGCTGTGAGGAATTATAAAGATATCAATATGGTTCCTATAGCATCCGGGATTCCACAAATAATAACGATGAAAAGCCCTGAACAAGCACATTCTCTTTTATTCTAGTAGGCTACTTACATAGCGCGCACATTCACCCATGAAAAGGTCTCTTAGCGCTGTAGACAAGCTCGCTTGCACCTCCGGCAGGCCTTCAGTTGTTTCTGAATCTAAGGGGTCTATTAGATCCGCCCTACCTCATACCCCGCCCACCACCCATTTCCTCCCCTGCCATATTAGTATTGCGGGGGCACCCCGGCGGACAGAAAGATCGTCCGCCGGTTTTCTGCCGGTCGACCAGACGACCGGGTGGAAAAGGGGCTGGATATGATGGCGGTGTCTGATAGACACCACCATCCATATTTGCATGAGCAGCGGTGCAGGCTTTCCATGGTGGAGACCCTGCCATGGAACGCCATGCGGATTTTGCTTTCGGGGGCCCGTTGCAGGCCCCCTGGGTTTTGGGGGGGTGGGGGATGCACATGGGAGGTACCTATGGTACCCCCTACATTGTCATGTTATGTTATGTTATATTGTGTTTATATAGCGCACGGCTACTCAGAAAGAGTGTCCCGGCGCTTTCCACATGCAGCTCAGTGTAAAATAACACAACAGACCAATAACAGACCACAAGGCAAAAAAGGAGAAAAGAAAACCTAAAGGTTAAAAAGCCAAGTCTTCAGGCTCTTCCTAAACTGAAGCAAATTAGAAGTGCTGCGTAAAACCAGCGGAAGCGAATTCCAAAGCTGAGGGGCCTTGAGGCTAAAAGAGCGCCCCCCAGTGCGGGCCTTCCTCACACGCGGAACCACGGCCATGAAAAGAGATTCTGACCGCAGTGAACGGGCTGGACGGTAAAAAGACAGCCTCCGTTGCAGATACCTAGCGCCAGAGCCAAAAAGTGCTTTATGCATCAGCGTCAAGGATTTAAACATAATCCGCTTCCGGATGGGCAACCAGTGAAGCGTCTGCAGCAGCCCGGATACTCGTGCTCGCCTGTGAAGGCCAAAAATGGCACGAGCGGCAGAGTTCTGCGCCACCTGCAGGCGCTGGACCAAATAATCCGGGAGGCCAAGGAAGAGGGCGTTCGCGTAATCCAGCCTGGATCCAATAAGAGCTTGCACAGTGATCCGCCTGTGCTCCACAGAGAGCAATGGTAGAAACTTGCGGACCATCTTCAAAATGCCAAAGCAGGTGCCAGCCAGACCAAGAACATGCGCTCTCAACATAAGCTTATTGTCCAGCTTGACTCCCAGGTTTTTGGCAACCAGCGATGACTGTGCAGGAGGACACATATCCAACGGCCACCATTCCTGCCACTCCGGGTCGGTAGCACAGCCGAAGAATAAAACCTCCGACTTGCTGGAATTGGCCTTCAGGCTATTCCACTGGAACCAGTCGAAGACCATTCCCAAGCACCCCCGAATACTCTCTCCATCAAATGCCTGATCTTTTCCGCAGGTGAAGAGGAGTTGCGTGTCATCTGCGTATGACACGATCTGGGCCCCATAAGCCTCCACCAAGGGCGCCAGAGGGGACATGAAGATGTTGAACAACGTCGGGCTCAACACAGAACCCTGTGGAACTCCGACTCCCAATGGCGGCATCTCAGCGGAGCTCTGGGAAACCCAGATCGTCTGGCGGCGGCCCTCAAGAAAAGATGTAAACCATTTGAGCACCGTCCCCCTAAGGCCGATGTCATGGAGCCTGGCGAGGAGCGCCACATGGGGGACAGTGTCAAAGGCCGCCGACAGATCTAACATGACAAGCATGGCCTTGCCTCCAACATCCAAAGTCTCGCGAATGACCTCCGAGACCTCCAGCAGAGCCGTTTCCGTACTTAAATTAGGACGGAATCCGGATTGGGATGGATGAAGTAGATTGGTTGTTTCTAAGAAACCAGACAAGATGCCATGCACATGTTTCTCTGTGATCTTCGCCAGAGCCGGGAGAAGAGAAATTGGCCTGTAGTTGGCCAGGACCTCGGCATCCAAACAGGGCTTTTTCAGGAGGGGGATCACCATCGCCCTTTTCCAGGTGCGTGGGACACTCCCCTCCCTCAAGGAGGCATTGAGAAGGGGGTTGACCAGTGGGTTCACCATCGCCGCCATCCTGGCCAAAAATTTGGCAGGGCAGGGGTCTAGCGGCGAGCCCGATTTAAGGCTGGCCAGCAGCAACAGGGACGCATCGCTAGAAACAGATGGAAAGTCCGACAGCACAGCAACAGGCGTGGACGATGGAACGCGTCCCGCCCCAGAGCCGCAACACCCCTCCTCCGACCTCTCCAAGAAGGAGGCCTGAATCGCCTTGATCTTATCTGTAAAGAAGCTGGCAAGATCACACGCCCACGAGTCAGGTGAAACTGGAAGGGGCAAGTTGGAGCTGGGGGTCGTGAACTCCTTCACCACAGTGAAGATCTCCTTACAGGAGTTCACCGACGCCTCAATCCTCCTAGCAAGATATTCCTTCTTTGCACACAGGATGTCCCGGTGATAAGCCTTCACAGCCGACCTATAGGCAAGTTTGGCCTTCCCGTCATACTGAAGGCGCCAGGCCCGCTCAGCAACCTTACATTGGCTGCGAGCCACGCGCAGCGCCTCCGTAAACCACGGCGCAGATCGCCGTATTGCCGTGGACCGGGGGGCCGCCCTTGGGGCAAGATCATTCAACCTTTCAGTCAGCCACAGCTGCAGAGCCTCAGTGTCCCGTTCCAAATCGCCCGAGAAGGGGCATGGATGATCCACAAGCGCCTGCTCCAGCATATCGGGCGTCACTCTATGCAACGCTCTCACAGCTGGTCTGGGCAGTATGGGGGCGCTGCTGTTCGTTCGCCCGTTCTCCAACACGGAGAACCTAATCAGCCTGTGATCCGTCCAGAGCACGGGCAGGGTTTCGATATCAACAATCGGGACCGACGAAAACACTTGGTCCAGGGTATGCCCTTTCTCATGTGTAGGACCCATCACAAAAGGTACAAGGCCCAGCGGGGATGTGATATCCAGCAATTTAGTTGAGTCCGAATCGTCCACCACGTCAAGATGGAAATTGAAGTCGCCCGCCACCACACAATGCTGTGTGGACAGCGCCAGTTCGGAAATGGCCATCTGCAGGTCATCCAGAAAGGAACCCACAGGGCCAGGCGGCCTGTATACCAGCAGCCCCTTCAGAGCTTGGCACGGGGACAGTCTGAGCGTAAAGGCAAGGGACTCGGAACCCCCGATGGGATTCAGGGGGAGAACTGAGCAGGACACGCTCTTCTTCACCACCACAGCAACCCCGCCACCCCTTCCCTTCGCTCTGTCCTGCCGGAAGATATTATACGCCGGAGGAATGGCTGAGAAAATGTCCGGATTGGACTCCTCGCCCAACCAGGTTTCAGTCAGTAGAAGACATAATGGATTTTCCCTGACAAGGAGATCATAAATGTACAGGGCATGGCTACCTACTGACCTCGTATTGAGCAGCAGGCACAGATGTTTAACACGAGCCACTGCTGGTCGGTGGACGGTGACAGGAGTCCACACAGGCTACCAGCCACAGCCCGGGCAACGCCGTTTACCCTTGACACGGCCCGGGAAAACAGAGCGACAAGAACAAGAAACAGTCTGCAGGGCGCGCAGCGTAGCTGAGGTGTAACAGATCATCCTCGTCCGAGGCTTACCGGGCCGCAGTCCACCGCCGCCCCGGCGCCTCCGGGACGCTGACGGGCGCAGACGGGCAGGACTCCGGCACTACTCAGGCTAAGCGAAGGCGTCCACTTGCGCGTCCCGCTGCGCGGGAAAAAGCGACTTTAAATAGGCGCTCCAATAAGCCCTTAGCGCGTGAGTCCGCTCCAAGATGGCGGCCGCCGCCGGATCAAGTGCCCCAATCCAAAATGGCGCCCACCAAAGTTCGCCCCCGGGACCCGGACCCACCAAAGTGGTGGTGCTTCTGGCAAAAATGCCTTCTTTTAAATGCAGTGAGGGGAATAAGGAGCGCGAGCTGCAAGCGAGAACTTAAAAACAGGGGTAAGTTCAACACAATCTCAAACACAAATACAAAACAAGGAAATGCTAAAAAACACAGCGCTAATGCAAGCGCAAGTGCAGCAGTGTGGTAGCCAGTAGACAAGGTGACTGGCACCGTGCGGTGCCTGTCACCCTGTGCATGACAATGCACAACATGGATTCCCAGCATTATGGCAGCCAGTGCTGTGTGCACCGCCCGCCACAATGCTGGGAATAGAGGATGCCGTACCACTGGCGACTGGTCCCAGCACCGCTAGGGTGGCTGGTGGGCGAACGAAAGTCCGCCCGCCATCCTAATGGGCCCCTAAGTGTTTTCTGTTCAGTTAAGAGAGTCAGGTGAAGTGCGTCCAGTTTTGGTCCCTGAAACTGATAAAAGATTGAGTCGTGGAATCCGCCTTCTGAGTGTATCACGAGTGGGTCCTGAAACAGACCCATGGTAGGAAGTGGAAGGCGAGGGAGGGAAGCAAGAACTCACCGTGCTGAAGGTGCAAGACATCAGTGTGAAGTGAACAGAAGAGAGAAGGGGTTGAAGAGAGGACAGGACAGAACAGGGGAAGGAAGATCAGAGGGTGAAATACACACTCATAACGGGGGACACGGCAAAACATCAGTCTTTTGGAAGAAAGTGCAGTCATTAAAAGAGTTCGAGCACTGTGCCGTGACAATGCAGATTTCATCTCTCTGCACTCATCAGGTCAGATGCCCCCTGGGAGCCAAGTCCAAGCTGCCACCCGTCAGCAGAGCCCCGAGCCCAGGGATGCTCAGCGGAACCCTCAGTGGCGACCCCGCCACAGGATCACACTTTTAATGAGCTCTCGGCGCTCCCTTCAGTGCTGCGCGGCTGCAAACACTCTTCAGAAGAGCAGCAAATGTGTGTGGGTAAAATTAATTAACAGTTAGGCGAGTATTGCTGATGACGGGTTGACTCTCTGCTCCGCCGTGTCACACTGGAGATAGGTGACCTCACATGGATGTAATAACGGGGACAAACACAGACAAGCTGCAGACATCAGCGTTCTAGAACTGCAACTTTAAACTTTGGAACAACAGCATAAAACCAAGAGTATACAAAGAAGCAAAAGAATTACAAACAGAGAGCTGATCTGCGCACCGGAACTGTCCCAGCGGCAGGTAGAGTAGGGCCCGGTGTGTGATGAAAAGACTCCCCTGACGAAGGATGCAGACGATGGGACCAAATGAGAGCTTCTAAGGGCACCGGAACTGTCCCAGCGGCAGGTAGAGTAGGGCCCGGTATGTGATGAAAAGACTCTCCTGCCGAAGGATGCAGACGATGGGACCAAATGAGAGCTTCTTAGGGCACCGGAACTGTCCCAGCGGCAGGTAGAGTAGGGCCCGATGTGTGTTGAAAAGACTCGTCCACTGAAGGATGCAGACGATGGGACCAAATGAGAGCTTCTTAGGGCACCGGAACTGTCCCAGCGGCAGGTAGAGTAGGGCCCGATGTGTGTTGAAAAGACTCGTCCACCGAAGGACGCAGATGATGGGACCCAATGAGAGCTTCTGAGGGCACGGAACTGTCCCAGCGACAGGTAGAGTAGGGCCCAATGTGTGATGAAGACTCCCCTGCCGAAGGATGCAGACGATGGGACCCAATGAGAGCTTCTGAGGGCACCGGAACTGTCCCAGCGGCATGTAGAGTAGGGCCCGGTGTGTGATGAAAAGACTCCCCTGCCGTAGGATGCAGACGATGGGACCCAATGAGACCTTCTTAGGGCACCGGAACTGTCCCAGCGGCAGGTAGAGTAGGGCCCGATGTGTGTTGAAAAGACTCGTCCACTGAAGGATGCAGACAATGGGACCAAATGAGAGCTTCTTAGGGCACCGGAACTGTCCCAGCGGCAGGTAGAGTAGGGCCCGATGTGTATTGAAAAGACTCGTCCACCGAAGGACGCAGATGATGGGACCCAATGAGAGCTTCTGAGGGCACGGAACTGTCCCAGCGACAGGTAGAGTAGGGCCCAATGTGTGATGAAGACTCCCCTGCCGAAGGATGCAGACGATGGGACCCAATGAGAGCTTCTGAGGGCACCGGAACTGTCCCAGCGGCAGGTAGAGTAGGGCCCGGTGTGTGATGAAAAGACTCCCATGCCGAAGGATGCAGACGATGGGACCAAATGAGAGCTTCTTAGGGCACCGGAACTGTCCCAGCGGCAGGTAGAGTAGGGCCCGGTGTGTGATGAAAAGACTCCCATGCCGAAGGATGCAGACAATAAGACCCAATGAGAGCTTCTTAGGGCACCGGAACTGTCCCAGCGGCAGGTAGAGTAGGGCCCGGGGTGTGATGAAAAGACTCCCATGCCGAAGGATGCAGACGATGGGAACAAATGAGAGCTTCTTAGGGCACCGGAACTGTCCCAGCTGCAGGTAGAGTAGGGCCCGGTGTGTGATGAAAAGACTCCCCTGCCGAAGGATGCAGACAATGGGACCAAATGAGAGCTTCTAAGGGCACCGGAACTGTCCCAGCGGCACGTAGACTAGGGCCCAGTGTCTGATGAAAAGACTCTCCTGCCGAAGGATGCAGACGATGGGACCAAATGAGAGCTTCTTAGGGCACCGGAACTGTCCCAGCGGCAGGTAGAGTAGGGCCCGGTATGTGATGAAAAGACTCCCATGCCGAAGGATGCAGACGATGGGACCAAATGAGAGCTTCTTAGGGCACCGGAACTGTCCCAGCGGCAGGTAGAGTAGTGCCCAGTGTGTGATGAAAAGACTCCCCTGCCGAAGAATGCAGACGATGAGACCAAATGAGAGCTTCTTAGGGCACCGGAACTGTCCCAGCAGCAGGTAGAGTAGGGCCCAATGTGTGATGAAGACTCCCCTGCCGAAGGATGCAGACGATGGGACCCAATGAGAGCTTCTGAGGGCACCGGAACTGTCCCAGCGGCAGGTAGAGTAGGGCCCGGTGTGTGATGAAAAGACTCCCATGCCGAAGGTTGCAGACGATGGGACCAAATGAGAGCTTCTTAGGGCACCGGAACTGTCCCAGCGGCAGGTAGAGTAGGGCCCGGTGTGTGATGAAAAGACTCCCATGCCGAAGGATGCAGACGATGGGACCAAATGAGAGCTTCTTAGGGCACCGGAACTGTCCCAGCGGCAGGTAGAGTAGGGCCCGGTTTGTGATGAAAAGACTCCCCTGCCGAAGGATGCAGACGATGAGACCAAATGAGAGCTTCTTAGGGCACCGGAACTGTCCCAGCGGCAGGTAGAGTAGGGCCCAGTGTGTGATGAAAAGACTCCCCTGCCGTAGGATGCAGACAATGGGACCAAATGAGAGCTTCTTAGGGCACCGGAACTGTCCCAGCGGCAGGTAGAGTAGGGCTCAGTGTGTGATGATAAGACTCCCCTACCGAAGGATGCAGACGATGGGACCTAATGAGAGCTTCTTAGGGCACCGGAACTGTCCCAGCGGCAGGTAGAGTAGGGCCCAGTGTGTGATGAAATGACTCGTCCACCGAAGAATGCAGACGATGGGACCCAATGAGAGCTTCTTAGGGCACCGGAACTGTCCCAGCGGCAGGTAGAGTAGGGCCCAGTGTGTGATGAAAAGACTCCCCTGCCGAAGAATGCAGACAATGGGACCAAATGAGAGCTTCTTAGGGCACCGGAACTTTCCCAGCGGCAGGCAGTGTAGGGCCCAGTGTGTGATGAAAAGACTCGTCCACCGAAGGATGCAGACGATGGGACCCAATGAGAGCTTCTTAGGGCACCGGAACTGTCCCAGCGGCAGGTAGAGTAGGGCCTGGTGTGTGATGAAAAGACTCGTCCACCGGAGGATGCAGTCGATGGGACCAGATGAGAGCTCCTTAGGCTCCGGAACTGTCCCAGCGGCAGGTAGAGTAGGGCCCGGTGTGTGATGAAAAGACTCCCCTGCCGAAGGATGCAGACAATGGGACCAAATGAGAGCTTCTAAGGGCACCGGAACTGTCTCAGCGGCACGTAGACTAGGGCCCAGTGTCTGATGAAAAGACTCTCCTGCCGAAGGATGCAGACGATGGGACCAAATGAGAGCTTCTTAGGGCACCGGAACTGTCCCAGCGGCAGGTAGAGTAGGGCCCGGTATGTGATGAAAAGACTCCCATGCCGAAGGATGCAGACGATGGGACCAAATGAGAGCTTCTTAGGGCACCGGAACTGTCCCAGCGGCAGGTAGAGTAGTGCCCAGTGTGTGATGAAAAGACTCCCCTGCCGAAGAATGCAGACAATGGGACCAAATGAGAGCTTCTTAGGGCACCGGAACTGTCCCAGCGGCAGGCAGTGTGGGTCCCAGTGTGTGATGAAAAGACTCCCCTGCCGAAGGATGCAGACGATGAGACCAAATGAGAGCTTCTTAGGGCACCGGAACTGTCCCAGCGGCAGGTAGAGTAGGGCCCAGTGTGTGATGAAAAGACTCCCCTGCCGTAGGATGCAGACAATGGGACCAAATGAGAGCTTCTTAGGGCACCGGAACTGTCCCAGCGGCAGGTAGAGTAGGGCTCAGTGTGTGATGATAAGACTCCCCTACCGAAGGATGCAGACGATGGGACCTAATGAGAGCTTCTTAGGGCACCGGAACTGTCCCAGCGGCAGGTAGAGTAGGGCCCAGTGTGTGATGAAATGACTCGTCCACCGAAGAATGCAGACGATGGGACCCAATGAGAGCTTCTTAGGGCACCGGAACTGTCCCAGCGGCAGGTAGAGTAGGGCCCAGTGTGTGATGAAAAGACTCCCCTGCCGAAGAATGCAGACAATGGGACCAAATGAGAGCTTCTTAGGGCACCGGAACTTTCCCAGCGGCAGGCAGTGTAGGGCCCAGTGTGTGATGAAAAGACTCGTCCACCGAAGGATGCAGACGATGGGACCCAATGAGAGCTTCTTAGGGCACCGGAACTGTCCCAGCGGCAGGTAGAGTAGGGCCTGGTGTGTGATGAAAAGACTCGTCCACCGGAGGATGCAGTCGATGGGACCAGATGAGAGCTCCTTAGGCTCCGGAACTGTCCCAGCGGCAGGTAGAGTAGGGCCTGGTGTGTGATGAAAAGACTCGTCCACCGGAGGATGCAGACGATGGGACCAAATGAGAGCTTCTAAGGGCACCGGAACTGTCCCAGCGGCACGTAGACTAGGGCCCAGTGTCTGATGAAAAGACTCCCCTACCAAAGGATGCAGACGATGGGACCAAATGATAGCTTCTTAGGGCACCGGAACTGTCCCAGCGGCAGGTAGAGTAGGGCCCAGTGTGTGATGAAAAGACTCCCCTGCCGAAGGATGCAGACGATGGGACCAAATGAGAGCTTCTTAGGGCACCGGAACTGTCCCAGCGGCAGGTAGAGTAGGGCCCAGTGTGTGATGAAAAGACTCCCCTGCCGAAGAATGCAGACGATGGGACCAAATGTGAGCTTCTTAGGGCACCGGAACTGCCCCAGCAGCAGGTAGAGTAGGACCCGGTGTGTGATGAAAAGACTCGTCTACCAAAGGATGCAGACGATGGGACCAAATGAGAGCTCCTTAGGCACCGGAACCGTCCCAGCGGCAGGTAGAGTAGGGCCCAGTGTGTGATGGAAAGACTCCCCTGCCGAAGGATGCAGACGATGGGACCAAATGAGAGCTTCTTAGGGCACCGGAACTGTCCCAGCGGCAGGTAGAGTAGGGCCCGGTGTGTGATGAAAAGACTCCCATGCCGAAGGATGCAGACGATGGGACCAAATGAGAGCTTCTTAGGGCACCGGAACTGTCCCAGCGGCAGGTAGAGTAGGGCCAGGTTTGTGATGAAAGGGCTCGTCTACCGGAGGATGCAGTCGATGGGACCAGATGAGAGCTCCTTAGGCACCGGAACTGTCCCAGCGGCAGGTAGAGTAGGGCCCTGTGTGTGATGAAAAGACTCGTCTACCGAAGGATGCAGTCGATGGGACCAGATGAGAGCTCCTTAGGCACCGGAACTGTCCCAGTGGCAGGTAGAGTAGGGGCCAGTGTGTGATGAAAAGACTCCCCTGCCGAAGGATGCAGACGATGGGACCAAATGAGAGCTTCTTAGGGCACCGGAACTGTCCCAGCGGCAGGTAGAGTAGGGCCCAGTGTGTGATGAAAAGACTTCTCTGCCGAAGGATGCAGACGATGGGACCAAATGAGAGCTTCTTAGGGCACGGGAACTGTCCCAGCGGCAGGTAGAGTAGTCCCCGGTGTGTGATGAAAAGACTCCCATGCCGAAGGATGCAGACGATGGGACCAAATGAGAGCTTCTTTGGGCACCGGAACTGCCCCAGCGGCAGGTAGAGTAGGACCCGGTGTGTGATGAAAAGACTCCCCTGCCGAAGGATGCAGACGATGGGACCAAATGAGAGCTTCTTAGGGCACCGGAACTGTCCCAGCGGCAGGTAGAGTAGGGCCCGGTGTGTGATGAAAAGACTCCCCTGCCGAAGGATGCAGACGATGGGACCAAATGAGAGCTTCTTAGGGCACCGGAACTGTCCCAGCGGCAGGTAGAGTAGGGCCCGGTGTGTGATGAAAAGACTCCCCTGCCGAAGGATGCAGACGATGGGACCAAATGAGAGCTTCTTAGGCACCGGAACTGTCCCAGTGGCAGGTAGAGTAGGGCCCGATGTGTGATGAAAAGACTCCCCTGCCGAAGGATGCAGCTGACGGGACATGATTTTCAAATCTAGAGACCAGAGAAATAATGAGCAGCCTGTATAAATAAAAGATCAGTGGTGTCCTTGGGATGAGTGTAGCAATGAAGAACATTGTCACTCACTGTGCAGCTTCTCGTGGCTCTGGGAAGCGCATGAGTCTGAGGACAACAACTGGCAGGTAACACAAGGATGCGCCCCAGGTGTGGCGAAGGAAACAAACAGACAGTGCCTGTGCCACAGCAGGCTTGTTACTGCAGATGGAGGTCTCAACGATATGGAATCAACTGAAGTGAAAGTTGGTAAAGTAGATGTCCTGATGGGGTCCAGAAATAAACTTTAATTATGGTAGGTGGCCTAGCTTGTCCTCAGTGTGACATAAAACTTGATCTAAAACAGTTGCAGACACTAGAAAACATGAACAGATGAGTTGGGTAAAGTCATAAGTGGATGTGAGGCTGCGATACTATTATAAAAACTGTAACAAAACTGTGCATTCTCTAAATTTTATATATGATAGAGTGGGGAGCTAAATAAACTAATATGCAATCAAAGTTCTCTCGCAGGACTAGCGGCTTGAAACATTTCTGGTCGCGTTCGTCTCAGTTGTGAAATCTGTCTTCTAGACAGCTCTTGTGAGACTGTGGATTAGTAGTTGGGTTGGAGGGTGGTCCACCACAAGTAACAATGGAACTCAGGGCTTAATTTGAGCCGCTGGTGGGGCCCACCTGTACGTATGATGGGGACCGGCACTTATTCTTCTGCATCATTTTCAGAGAGCACGAGAGGGTGAAAAAACAAAGGGGCATAGCATCAACGAGGCGATAACAAATTATTGCCGCTTTTGCATCCGTTTTTGGACGAAAAGCGGCAATCATTTTAACGCCCTATTAGCAAGGACAAGCTAACGCGTGAATCCATGCTTCTTCGCCCTTTCCCTTAACGCCCAGCTTTGCATCACTAATGAGATGCAAAGTGGGCGTTCCTCCCAAGAACAACGGGCGAAATGTCGCTAAGCGACATTTCTCCTATTATCAAGCCTCACGCTAAGAAGCATAGCAGCAAGAAAAGTAGCGATAAACTCTGTTATCGCTACTTTCCTTATGCCTGCTTTGAAACTGACTTAGCCATGATATCCTATGGAAGGTGGATATCATGGCTAAGTATGTGAGGCCCTATCAGCAAGCTATCGCCAAACTCTGTGCAATTATCGCTGTATAAGCGTTGCTGATAGCACGCTCTCTCGGCGATAAAATTCAAAGTTGGCCAGCGATAATTATCCTCGCGCTAAGAGCACTGAGCTATAATTACCGCCTGGCCTTGATAATATGCCCCAAAAAGCAGAAAGATGGAGAAAGTGAAAAACATAAAAGCTGGCACCAATGGGGAAGAAGGAGCCTGCGAGAGTGACATAAACAGGCAAGGAGTGTCTGGCTGTGGATTAAAGAGGGATCAGGCGGTTTAGGACCAGGCAGCTGTGGGATTCCATGCGCCTGCACACGGTGCATGCTTCTGAGCAGCGCTTCTGGCACCGGAACGTTCTTTCACATACTAAGCACTGATGGATCTATTCTTGGTAGTCTAGTAAAGGTTTCAGTCATTTAAACCTGAGTTTAACCCTTGGTAGCTATGGCACACAGCAGATAGGCTCAACTTAAGAAATTATGTAAAGCATTTAGTGGAACCAAAACAGTTAAAACTTTGAAAACAGAACACAATAAATATCTCTCACCAATTTATAAAAATATAGAATAAGTTAATGAACGAAATGAAGCCAAAACAATAAAATTTAATAAAGTTAACTGTAGATATTAATTTCTTGAAGTATTAAATGAAAATTGTACCAAAAGCGTTGAGCTTCGACTGCAGTTACCTGGTTGTACTGGGCCAGTACCTCGGCACATGTTGAGGCTGATGGCGACCGTGCGTGGGTCGGACATAGGGACCAGGTTTATCCCAGTGGAAAAGTTACCTTCCTGACTGAACAGCCTTCAGTGTAAGCTGGGAGTAGACTGGAGTGGCGAGAAGGGGTCTTGGCGTCCATGGACTCTAGGAGGCGTGGCGAGAAGGGGTCTTGGCGTCCATGGACTCTGGGAGGCGTGGCGAGAAGGAATCCTGGCGTCCAAGGACTCTAGGAGGCGTGGTGAGAAGGGGTCTTGACGTCCAAGGCCTAAGATGGAATTTTGTTTAGGAAGGATTTGTGCACCCTGAACGTCTTCGGCATCGCTCAGGTCGTTTTCAACTGCTGCCTTGGAGTACCTGCGGCATGGAGTCGAAGTGGCCACAGCATCCACAAATTTTGGCATCTAGTTGCAAGTGTAGCGGGGGCTACAGGTGTAGTCACACCCATCACTGATGCTCTATCAGTGGAGCATCTGGCCGATTTCCTCAGGAAGAAAGTTTGTAGAAAAGTTGCTAAGTTTCTTGGAAACGGTAGTGCGTGTGATGCAAGATGGCCGCTGCACTCTAATCATTGTGCCTTACCTGTTGGATGACAAGTTTCTACACCGATGTGGGGTCACTAATTTCATTTCCGACTATAGTGACGGATTGTCAAAACAGCCTGGACTTTCTGGCGGGGTTTATATAGATTTTTTAACGAACAGGCGGCTACGGAGGCTTCTCTGATATTTCTTCTTTAGCATTGCCTCACACAGCCTGCTTTTCTGAAGGAAAGTGAGAGAACGCGGGTTCTCAGTGGTAAGCGCCCCCCTCCCCAAAGCCTACACTCCTCCCTCTTATAGGGATTTTCAGCAGTATTCCTGCTTTGTAGATTTCCCACTCCCAACATATCAAAGGGGCTGCTCATTTCTGAGAGGATACATGAACGTGTGCTCAGCGCCCTCCTATTTCATAAAGTCAACTAAAATGTTGCTATTTCACCCAGGAAGCGTCAATCCAGTGAAAGGCAGCCAGCCTGACGACAATAGAAAGACTCTTCTGGTGAATCTTCACCAGTGTACCAGACGCACAGCGTGAATTAAAGAATCAATACGTCACATTGTTAAACATGAAAGAAAACCAGGTCATTCTATGGATTTATACAAGAGACCTGTAATGAACATAACACATGAGAATCAGGTACTCATCGCCATCTGGTGATATGCAATATACATATAGACAAACGAATTGCTAAAGACAATATGTTACTGTTTCAATTGATGATACCAAAGTCGTTTAAAAAGACACATATTACAACTGGATTGCCCAGCCAAGCCCAACGCGTTTCGGGATTGAACAAATCCCTTCTTCAGGGGCCACTGAAAAAGAAAGAACGGAATAAATATCAACAGGTTTTTCATTGAGACCAAAAATTATAGATACATCGCTTATAATGCCCAGAGATGGCAATGAAAGTGCCTCCACATATGTTACCCCAGGCAATTTGAAATGTTATTAGTGATGTTAAAAATGAAAGCATGAAAGGCCCATGACCAAACAATTGTGAACAGAAGTGAACGTCTCGGTTCAATGTATTGAAAGTGAATCAAAACACTCTGTAGAAGATAGTGCTTATATGAAGTAAAATGCAGAAGACTGATGTGAAATCCATAGAAAAGAGCCGCTGTGGTTGCTTAGTAAAAAATCCACGCAAGATTGTCAAATGGTTGACGTGCAGGTTAGAAAGCTACTGGTTGGCTAACGTTTACTTACTTATGAGCTGGAACAACATGTAATCTCTATGTGAGAGTCCCCTGAAACCGCGAGCGAGTGCGGGCTGGATGAATAAAAAGCAGAACATGCCTCATGTGATATCCCTCGATACTGAACAATGGAGTCATCTCTTGGAAAATTGCCCATCATCAGGTGGCCATGAGTATCCGATTCTCATGTGTTATGGTTCATCACAGGTCTCTTGTATGAATCCATAGAATGACCTGGTTCTCTTCCATGTTTAACAATGTGTAGTATTGATTCTTCAATCCACGCTGTGCATCTGGTACACTGGTGAAGATTCACCCGAAGAATGTTTCCATCTCTGAGAGGAGCCGCTGCGGCAGCTGTGCTTGGAGAACTCAACCAACACTATCGGTGCTGGCCTCTTCTACTCTTTGCTTGGAGACGCAATCCGGCAATACGCTGTATCTGGGCCATTTCATCTCATATACTCTGTTGGGTCACCGATAATATTTCCTTTTTTCCTGCCGTCTACTGGTTATCTTAAGACACCAACAACGGAATAAAATCAACGCCAGCTCACATAAACAAAAGGAAGCAAACTCTCACCTTCGGCCTCTAAGGCCCTAGTAGTGGACTCACAGGAAGGACTATTCAATAAGAGTTTAGAGGAAATTCAGGGTATCCATGTGAATACAGATTCTATCTGCACAGACATTAGGCCCATCCAATGAGACGTTGATTCTCTGTCTCTGAAGGTAGCAGATGATGAGATCAAAATCTGCGACCGCGCGAAAGCGCTTTCAGCTAGAGCTCTGCTTGCGCACCAGGTTTCTCCCTTCCAAACGACGTTACTTGATCTGGAAAATAGAAACCACCGGTCCGATCTATGGACCTTCAATGTTCAAGACAATATTGACGGCCAGCTGTGGACTCTTCTTGGACTCTACCTTAGCTAAGCTGCCCCTCCCTCCCTCACTTCCGGTTGGCTTTCTGTGATCCCACTCTGAGGCGCATGGTGATAACCAGGACTCTGTGCGCCAGCCGCGCAGGGGTCAGCCGTGCTTTTCATGCTTTTAATGTTTTTACTCTGAATTGCCTGCTAATTAAATTGTTTTAAAAAACTGCTTCGCACATTTGTAACCTAAAATTGCACTGTTGGGAGGGGCGCTGTAAAAAAGAGGGGGAAATGAGTGTGTGGGCTTTTCTTCACTTAACGAGTGCATGGGACAAGTCGTTCCCACTTTCACTTCCGCAATCCCACTGTGAGGCGCCATTTTGGTTGGAGTGCGCTCCAGTGTTTGGGATTCAAGTGCTGATAAAAAGGATTCTATGCGCCGGAAGCTCATCGAACACGCTCAGCCGCATGCCTAAGGCAAGCCTATCTGCTCCCGTCCGCGTCCAGATCGCGGGCAGCGCCAGCCAGGCTCCTAGGAAGCCTAGCCACAATGCTCCAGAGAGAACTCTTCCTAAGTCCGATCTTCCAAAATGGAACGAGGATTCTTGTAAGCGTATTACTGATCCTGACAGGCTGGTTGGGCATGAGGGTTTTTGCTGCCCTGGCTGTTCTTTCTCCTTAGATAGTTTATCTAACTCTGCTTTACCGACTTGTTTGGTGCCAGATGCTAAAACCTCATGGGCCTCTCCCTAGTTTCTCTGTCTGTCTTATCACTGCTGCTCTTACCCAGACGTGCCTTGAACAGCTACAACATACTCACTGAAACTGCCAGGGATCTATTGTTTTTGACAAAAACCTGGCTTAAGGATTGGTCGACAACTAGGAAAGTAGGATCAGCTTCTTATGGCTACCCCCACTTTTTGCGTGATGTGATGCTGTTTTTGACTAGTCTGACTGGGATCCTGCTAATCAGGACCCCAGTCGATCTGCTCTCTCCCTAAACTGTTGTGTTCAGTACCTAAGTACATCCCAGTTGGATACTGGGGTACCCTTGTCAGTCCCTAGTATATGGTACCCATGTACTCAGGGCATAGGTACCCCTAGGGCTGAAGGATGCATTATGCGACCCATGAGGGACCATCCAAAATGGAACTACAGGCCTGCCATTGCAGCCTGTGTAAGTTGGTACATGCACCACTTACTAAAGATGTAGCTTTACTATAGCTAAGGGTCACTGCACTTAAAACCTATAAGTCACCCCTATAGCAGGCCTTTACAATCCTGAAGGCAAAGTGCTTGGTTCTAAGTGAAAGGGTGCCCCTGCATGAGCAGGACACCCCTGCAGCCTACGGACTCCATTCTCCCGGGTTGTCAGTGAAGCAGCCATATACTATATAGAGGGACATCGCGATATCGCACGATGACCATCTCGAAAACAGCTGCAATGAATCCTATCATGTTTGGCATCAAACATGTTGTAATCATACCCCCACACCGTAAATGGTGTGGGAGGTTTGATTCCAAGCACTAGAAGACCCCTCGTTGTTCCTAGTACCAGCCTTCTAGTCCCGGACAGCACAAAATGGTTGCTGCTGACCAGACACACATTTCTGCCTTCCTACTGCTGAGCCAAGCTCGCGCAGGGGAAGGCAGAACAATAGGCATCCTGTCACAAGGAGGTGTGACCACCTCCCAGACAGGATTTAGTGTATTAGGGCTGGGTGGGTGCGCTTGCCATCACCTGAAAGTCTGCATGAGGGGCACATTTGGTATCCTTGCGCATAGTGCAGTTCAAACCAGTCCTGGGACCCGTTGGCTCCCACTCGGGCGCAAAATGGGCAAAGGACATGGGAGTAAACTCCCCCCTGGGAGGGTCCCCTGAATCTTCCCAACCCCTTACTTATATTACTTAAGGGCTTACCTTGGTGTAGGTCCCCAGATCTTCCCAACCCCTTACTTAAGGTACTTAAGTGCTTACCTTGGTGTAGGTCCCTAGATCTTCTCAACCCCTTACTTAAGGGCTTACCTGGGTGTAGGTCCCTAGAAACGTCGTGGGATAAGATTCAGAACTGAAACCACTGTACTTCTACCGTCTGGGCATTCTGGACTTCGCTGGACTTCGTTTGGGCCTGACTTCATCTTCCTTTCAGTCTGCTGCATCGTCTGTGCCTGTGCATCATACAGGAACTTCCGAGGCCTGTGAAGCATCAAAGACACCTGAAGCAATGCCGCTTGGAGTGAAGGAGTCACTCCCCTACGTTCGCAGGCACCACAATGGAAGAGGACCGGTCTGCAGCTCCTGAGCTCCTCTAGACTCCTTGGGCTCTGCAACACAAGTGGGGGTTTTCCTAAGCTGTTGAGGCCTTCTCTACCATCTCACCAAGTTTGAGGGTAGTAGCCCTTGTGGGGGTTGCAATAACTGAACCCCTGGGTACTTCGTCCCTTTGCAGTTGCAAAGGCTTGCTGACATCTTTGCAAGATGATCTTCGGGCTCCAAGTAGCCCCAACCTATAGCACCTCCAGTGACAAGAATCTTTGGCCACACCACATCGTGTGCATCGTGGCCTGCATGTTTTGGTGAGCTTCTTGAGGTCCTCTCGCGACTCCTGTGCCTTTCGCCTGTAGGTCTACTTGAGGGTCACCCTTGTTTCTTTTGGGCTCCCCTAATTGCTCGGGGCCTGCCCTGACTCCCCTGCATGTAGTGAGTCTCCTGGACCATGCTAGTCCCAACCGTGCACCTTCTTGAGTTCCTGAGTGGATTGCATTTGCCAAGGCTTGTTGGTGCTCACGCCGGAGACTGACCCCTCAACACTCAACATCCTTTATGGGACAGTTTGTATCAAGGTCCTGGTTGTCCTCAGCATCGCCTGGTCCTCGCAGCTGCAGAGTCAAGATCATTGTCATCCATCCTGCAACACCAGACATCGGAGGGCATTCATCTTCCAAGTCTCCTGGTCACCCCTGAGGGACATAGACTCTGTCCCCTCTGCTTTCGGGTACTCCTCATCAAGAATCCATGTTTGGATTCCTCCGGACACTTTCTCCTCTTTCAGCAGCAGCACTTTCCTGAAGTCCTCTATTGGGTTCGACAGCGGTTTCTGACGCCACTTCACACCTATGCACCCGGCCTCCCTGGGATAGGTAACTTGGGTACCACGCTATCCACGGGTGGGGTGGCTCTCCAACCTTCTGTCTTCCACTGGATTTATTCAGGGTCCACTGAGAAGGGTCCCTAATCTTTAAAATTCCCACTGCGACTTTCACTTAGACTTGTACGGAGCACCTGGTCGAGTTCACACACCTCACACGCTCTCCGTGGGGTTCCTATCTACTCACCTTGGGTGGGTCGGTGGTTCCCCAGCAATTCTATGTCCTCTCGATATTGTCCTGAATCGAGTCATGGTTCTTATACCATTTTCTTAGTATATGGTTTGGTCCCCCCTTGGAGCCCACTGTGTATTAGTGCTATTTACTGTAATTTATTTGCTAAAGTATTGTGTGCTTTGTGTCTATCTCGATGTGGGAGATGCTGTAACGTACTAGATAGTCTTACATAATAAATACATATCTTTATAAATAATATGTGTGGTTCTCTTTTCATTTAATCTATACTATAATATTGCATTCTGGTAAAACACGGTGCTTTGCACTCCTTCTGAAGGCTGCTCTCCACAGCTACCACTTAGAGAGCTTTCTAAGGTTGCCTGAGACCTCCTAATTCACCATAAGGGTTGTCTGGACTGGTGCAAGGTGTCCACTTGCATTAGTGGACATCGTATACCAGGCCAGCCTCTCAAAGCAACTGATATAGCTCTATCCATCCCTCCTAATTTTTTTTTATCAAGCATCTTGATCGTGAAGGGAAAATGGTGGAAGGCTTTCTATTATACACCGCTCTTCCTACTCATGTTAAATCGCTAAACTGGTGATTGGTAATATCACTGAAGGGTTGTCTTTCACCGTTGCTTTATCTCCCACCTTCCCCGTTTCAGGGGCCCTCATTTATCGCCCCCCTGAGGCTTCGGCTGACTCCCTGTTTCCTCTTGCTGGCATTTTGGCCCAACTATCCCCTCCATACCTGAACTTCATGGTACTTGGGGATTTTAATCTCCATTTTGATCATCCCAACGATCAGCACAACAATTTGTGTCATCTTTGGATTGTTTTAATTCACAACAATTTGTCGGGGAACCCCCTCGTCTGGCTGGTCACACACTTGATTTTATTTTTTCATCTATAGACACTATCAGGTCAAACAAGCATTTATGCTAATTTTGGTCTGACCATTTTATGGTCCTTTTTGCATTTTTCCCTAGCCTCCTCGTCTGATCGAAGGACCAATCATGAAAACTTCTAGACCTTGGGCCAAGATAACTGAAGCATCTCTTATGCAGGCCCTGCAGGCTACGTCTTATATCAGCATTGGAGTATTGTAATCAGATGTCTCCAGCTTTAAGAACTGGTTGATCACCGTTTTAGATGCCATCACCCCCATAAGAACAAATTCTTCCTGCAGGTCATCTCCTTCCATACGTTGGTTTTCAGAGGCCCTTAAAGCTGTAAAATTGCATTGTACAAGACTTGAACGGAGCTGAAGTAGGTCGTATGATAATGAGGAAAAAGTAATTTACCTATCCAAGCTGAAATGCTATCATTCCTCTAAAAGGAAAGCGCAGAAATCTTTCATTGCTGCGTCTATTTCCAAGGAAACTAATAAGTTATGTGAACTTTTTTTAACTGTAAAACATTTCCTGTCCCCTACGGCGACAGAAAATGTTCTTGCTCCCTCGATGGATCTCAGTCAAGATCTTTCTAATTTCTTTCATGACAAAGTTCAAAACGTCTTCAACCTTTTCACTGCTCCTACTTCTTCTGATGTGGTCACCCCAGTGTTCACATCTCCAGGTCCTCTGCTTTTTGAGGTTTGACCCCATCTACCTGGCTGATTCAGCATCTGAATTAGTAAGGTGTGCATCAGGATTACAGAGAGACCCCTGTCCTCCAGCCTTCCTAAAGCTCGCCACTTATGTGGTTAATCCAATTCTTAATATGCTGATGAATAAATCACTGGAACTGGGCGAGGTTCCACTTTACTGGAAACATGTGCTATTGCTTCCTCCGCTAAAGAAGCCACCGGTAGATCCAAAGGTTCTTAGTAACTTTAGGCCCATTTCTCTTCTCCCTATGGTAGCTAAAGTTTTAGAGAAAAGGGTCAACAAGCAGCTAGCACATATTTGAGAATCTAATTCTCTTTTGGACGACTTCCAATCTGGTTTTCGCTCAGGCTACAGTACAGAGTCCACCTTACTTGAGGTGTCTCAATTTATCAAGGTAAAACTTGGTCAGAGCTCTCCTGTGCTACTTATGTTGCTGGATTTGTCATTGGCCTTTGAAACTGTCTCTCATATCATCTCACCAGAGAGAATCAAAAGAATTGGGGTCAGAGGCAAAGATCTGCATTGGCTGAAATCCTTTCTGTAGGATCCCTCCCAGGCAGTCTTCCTTTCTCCTTTCACCTCCTCTTCCAAACCTCTGGTCTGCGGTGTCTCCCACGGCTCAGCACTTAGCCCACTCTTTTTTAATATCTACTTGGGGCCTCTGGCTAAACTGGTGGAGTCCTGGGGAGTGCTGGATGACACCCAGCTCTTCTTACCTTTCCATGAAAACACACCCTCAACTCTGAGTTTCTTCAAGCAGTGTCTGAAAGGTGTGATGTCTTGGATGGGGGAAGTTGTCTTAAGCTGAACTTAGGAAAAACTGAGATCCATTTTTTTTGGCACTAAGTCCTTCCCTGATACCAATCTTTAGTGACCATCTCAGTTGGGTGCTGCCCTAGCCCAGTTGGCCAGAAACCTTGGTGTCAAATCTGACTCGAATCCCTCTCTGCATCTTGTTTTGCCACCTTATTCCGGTGGAGTCCTGAAAAACAGTTGCCTACACTTTGGTTACGGCAAAACTGGACTATGTCAATAGTCCTTACTTAGGCCTACCGACCTTCCTTATCCAACAGCTTCAAGTTATCCAGAATTCTGCTGCACGCCTCATTTGAATATTCCTCTACGTTTATCTATTTCTCCTCTCTTGCTGTATCTTCTCTGGCTTCCTATAAGTAAGAGAATGCAGTTTAAGGCACTACTCTAGTTTTCAGAGGCTACACTCACAAGGGCCTTTATATCGCAGGAGGAGATTTTGGCCTTACTCCCAGTGCAAAACACTGAGGTCTAATAGCCTCAAGGTACTCTGTGTTCCTCACATACTTAAAGCCAGACAACGTGGTCGCTCCTTCACATATCTGGCTTCCAAACTGTGGAACACATTGCCACTCAGTATGCACTCCAGCCCTTTAGAATCACTTTTCAGACTCAATCTCAAAATCTTTTTGTTTGATACCTCTCTTATGGCTATATAATCTTTAGTTTCCACTTTACTTTCTTGTGCTTTCCTCTAGCACTGGGATACCTCCTTGGACCCAGCTATGCGCTATATAAGTGCCATGAAATTGAAAATTAAAATTGTCCGGGCGTTCCAATTGCTGTGCCCTATGATAACCCTACGGAGAAGCATTTTCTTTTTTTAACTAAAATACCCAATTCTGGGGTCAACCCAACTTCATGGAAAGGATCTATTTTGCAAAGGCTTGATAAGTTTTACGACCCAAAAAAACTATTGATAAATCACATTATTGTACTTTTGATGGCAAACTGTTTGCCAAATTCTAATTGGGCAAACAATCTTTATGGACACATGAAAGGGGTTTACTGAGGTTCACTGCATCCATCAAACAACCAGGAGCCAATATTTGTCTGCTTTGTCTAATAATCTTCGGCTTTTGATAAAGTAGATCGGAGGTGTTAGACTTGAAATCTTTGGCGTGGTTTCCCTTGACTTTTTGCCTCGACCTCCTGTATCTTTTGATGCTGTGCTGGATTTTGCTTTTGCTGCCTTAGAAGCTTTGGGCACTTTGCCACTGCTGATCAGTGTCAAGGTGCAAGTGCTCCCTGTGTAAATTGCTATTGGAATTCATTCTCCCGGATTAGCACATTTGATTTACTGATTGATTGATTTGATTGACCTGGCAAGTACACCAATTTCCTAGGCCCTAACCTTCACTTTTCTCACATGTACGACACCCCTCAGGTAGGCCCAAGGTACCCCCCTGGGCAGGGTGCCGTGTATGTAAAAGGTAGGACATGTACTGGTGTGTGTGACATGTCCTGATAGTGAAATACTGCCAATTTCGTTTTTCACTATTGAAAGGCTATCTGTCTGTACTGCTCGATTTTCCCGGCTCTCTTGTGATTAAGGGGAACTAATGTGACTTCAGTCTCTTTCCATCCAAGTCTAAGGGTTAGAGTAGTGTATAGAGCCTATTTATTAGGCACTTCGACATGATCCTGTATTCTTCCCCATAGATTAGGGTTTGCACATATATCCTAGAGTATAGATCCGTTAGTATTAGGGGTAATCTGTTCTATAGTGAGGGTATTTCATGGAGTCGTGCTGAATCCAGGCCTGGTAGGCCTTAAACGGGAGAGACTCCATCTTTCTTTTCGCTCCGGCAGCTTGGAAAGTTTCTAGGTCGAGGGTGATGTTTTAGTTATGAGGTGTTATTCGCTTGGAGAGAACCGGTTCAGGCCGGCCCTTATCGAAGGATTGTATTTTTCTTCATGCCGAAGACACTACATCAGGCCGGCCGGCTGGGAACGTGTCCTTGGTACGGGGAGGTCAAGAATTTGGTGGGCGGCAGGTTACGGGCTGGAATTTTCCATGAGACAATGCACCTCTATATTAGTGAAAGTTTGAGGCAGATACTGGCACTTGCTTTTTAGTCCGTAGGCGGCATCTGGCCGTTAAGCAGTAAAGCTACTACTTATTCCAGGGAAGACAGATGACAAACCTGAAGGTGGAGAAAAACCGAGAGATAGATATTCTTCTAACAGAATAGCCAAAGAAAAGAGAGTAGCCGATGAGGAAGAGGTCCCAGTGACTCGGAGAAGGAAAAGGGAGTAGATCCGTGACTGCGAAGGTGTGACTTCCAGGCGAAGCCGAGGCACAGACGAGAAGGGAACCTAGATGACCATTGAGTGCAGGCTACATACGACCAAGGTGATGTCAACCCCTTTATTATTAGAGTGTACAACTTAATCTATCACTTTTCTTTGCAGGTCATATGTGATATGTATTATGTGTTGTGAGCGTGTATGTAGTGACTAAATAAAGTATCCAGTTTGTAGTGAATCAACATGTGCTGCGTGTTCTTGTATAAGAGGGTAGCCTATTCTTCTAGTCAGCTGTGACTTGATATGAACAGATGTTAATCCTGATCAGGTAAGTGGTAGCTGAATAAGGGAGAAAGGAGCCCCTCGAACCGGGGAACAGGTTGTGCTCAACTAGCAGTCTTTGTGTGATCCGATACATAGTAACACTGGTTCCCTTGTTGTATGTCGTGGTAATTATAGGATGAACTTGTGCTAAGGCTGCCGTCTGGGCAGGAAGTCCTGGGTCCGTTTGGGACCGCGAGGCTAAGGCTGCCGTCTGGGCAGGAAGTCCTGGGTCCGTTTGGGACCGCGAGGCTGAGGCTGCCGTCTGGGTAGGAAGTCCTGGGTCCGTTTGGGACCGCGAGGCTGAGGCTGCCGTCTGGGTAGGAAGTCCTGGGTCCGTTTGGGACCGCGAGGCTAAGGCTGCCGTCTGGGCAGGAAGTCCTGGGTCCGTTTGGGACCGCGAGGCTGAGGCTGCCGTCTGGGTAGGAAGTCCTGGGTCCGTTTGGGACCGTGAGGCTGAGGCTACCGTCTGGGTAGGAAGTCCTGGGTCCGTTTGGGACCGCGAGGCTGAGGCTGCCGTCTGGGCAGGAAGTCCTGGGTCCGTTTGGGACCGCGAGGCTGAGGCTGCCGTCTGGGTAGGAAGTCCTGGGTCCATTTGGGACCGCGAGGCCGCCACTTGTATTATAAGAGGTCTTGATATATATATATATATATATATATATATATATATATATGAGTAGGAATTCCCTGTCCTTAGGTGGTATGTATATATGTGGTTTCTTAGGTGTGAATAGGCCCTAGGGAGGGGGTAACGTTCTGGCTGGGTTAGAGAGGCTCTGTTGAGCGGGTTCTATCTGACCCAAAAACCCAAGCAGAACATTTGGCGTAACGAACCGTTTACGAAACCTGTGTGCGTTGTGATTGTCTTGTGTTTGCTTTCGGCGCGTGCGTGGTTTTGTTTGCATTTTATTTTTGTATACTTGTGTGTATAGTTTTTATTTTTCTTCTTTCTTCTTTTTCTTCTTTTTCTTTTCCACGATGTTTTCTAGAAGATCTAAGTCTACTTTTAAGTTGCCCGTTGATATTCCCGGATGGGATTCAACGCCTTATGAAGCCTTGGCCCGTGAGTGGGCTGATTCTACTGGTTTGAGTGAGAATTGGAATTCTTCTTTGGAGCTGGCGGAGCCAGCTAATGTGATTACTTGTTTGCAGAAGGCACCCGTATCGAAGGGTGAGGAGATTCCCATTTTGGGGCGCAGAGGTTGGATTGTTCTGTCTGCGTATCGGATTCTACATGAGAGATTATTGAAATTACAGATCTCTCTTAAAGATGTGGAAGCGCACTTTGTTGAGATTCAGAATTCTCATACTTTGTTGCGGTGTCAAAATAAGTTGCTTGCTGATAAGCTGGAGACTTACCAAACTATTGCCGAAAGGGCGGCTGTGCGAATTGCTCGTTACAAATACAAGAACAGGCGCGGTCGGGTTTCGACGCGAAAGGTGCGTCTGGTCGTGGCGAAAGCCGGACTGGATTGGAATCCTGATGAATGGGATGGTAATATCTGGAACTCGAGTGATTCTTGTTCCTCGGGTGAGGAGTCTGCCAAGCGCGAGTCTTCTCGTTTCCGTCATGATTGTAAGTCTGCTTCTCGCACCTCTGCTGGTGCACCCCGTGATTACGCTCGTTCTTCGGGTGGGATCGATACCTCTTACACTGATTATCCCTCTACGAGTACTGATCGGGCTCCTTGTGATGCTCGTCCCGCGGTCTCTGCGCATCCAGTTTTTCGTCGGAAGTTGCAGCAGTCTCCTGCTGCTCCGCAGGGTATTTCTTTGGACTCTTTAGAGGACTTTACTCAACAGGAAATTAGTGATATTTTGCAGCGATTTCGGCAGCGAGCTGGTGAGACCTTGCTCACATGGATGGTGCGCCTTTATGAACTGGGCGCTGCGGGCATTATGTTAGATAATGGCGATTGTTTGAAGTTTTGTTCCTTGAGTTCGGATTCTACTGTACAGGATCATTTTCGTAACTATAATGGTGGTGGTCAAATTTCTTTACTTCAATTGGCGACTGAGGGTTGTAATCAAAAGTATCCTACTGAGTCTGATTGGCCTCTGAATGACAAACCGTGGTATACTTTGCGCGACGCTGCACAACGTCTCAAAGAGGAGGTGATGAAAACGGCAATTTTTCTGGGTACTGCTGACAGGTTGCTTGATGGTTTGTTAACATCTTCTGTGCGGAATCGCATTATTCGGTCTTCCCCTGTTGCCTATAAGCAGGTCATGATGACTTTATTGATTAATCAGACTGGTAATGTGTTATCTACGGTACTGGAGTCGGTACGCCAGCTCGGTGAGTTGGGTGAGTGGTTTAAACCTGAACGTCAGTCCCGGCCTGACACTCGTACTCCTGGTGAAAATAAACTTACTAGACGTGATATCTTTTCTGGTCTTCTGGCTGATGGTGTGCGTAGGGAGGACATTGACGGTGAGACTACCGCTCGTTTGTGGGAGTTGTTTCGCAAACGTGGCTTGGATCGGAAGGAGGGTGCCCGGCGTGTTCGGAACCACTGAGTGTGATCGTGGTGGTTCTGACGGTAGCGATGATGACGACCGCCGTGGGTGCTCTGTTCGTCGTGATGATCGACGTTATGTACGTGATGTGTCCCCCCGTCGAGAGAGAGACAGGGAGAGAGAGGGGGAAAGAGAAAGGGGGAGAAATGATTATGTTTACAGCAGACGTAGAGATGATAGGGATCAATCCCCTGAGTTGAGGAGGAGAGAGGATCGTCATAGTTTGGTCGATCGTAACCCGCAGTACAATGCTGAAGACTCGAATCTGTTCCGTACGGGGAATGGATATGAACAGGAGGTACCGATACCTAAGAAACGTGAGAGTCTTTATCCTGATTTGTCTTGGTACACAGAATGCAGTAAGAATGACTAGGAAATAGGTCAAGCTCCGGTACACAGATGGGCTCACAGAGATAATAGACCCTATGTAGATATTGATATTTATTGGAGACATCGTAATATCCAAAGGGCCCGAGCATTGGTAGATACAGGAGCGGAGGCCACTCTTATTCATGGAACATCAAAGAAGTTTACAGGTCAGCCTTTTACTATTACCGGATTAGGTGGAAAAGAAACCCCTGCAGTTCAAACTTTGCTTGAAATGAGAATAGGTAGAATCCCTAGAAAAGAATATTCTGTACTAGTGGTGCCACTCTTAGAATTCATAATTGGAATTGATATTTTGAAAGGAATGACGTTGCATCTAGATGATGGGTGTTACCAATTTGGAACCACGCATTATATATCGTCCAGGCCTATACGGGTTGGTCGTTTAAGAATGCCCCCCATACAAGTTCCCCAGGCGACAAAAGTGGTTTGTCAGAAGCAGTATCGTATTCCAGGTGGCCATGAGGAGATTAGTACCACTATTCAGGAGTTGGTGGATGCAGGTGTTATAACCCCGGTTACTTCTGCATGGAATAATCCTGTTTGGCCTGTACGTAAGAGTGATAATTCTTGGCGCATGACTGTTGATTATCGAGAATTAAACAAACATACGCCCTCTTTGACTGTTGCAGTACCGGATGTTATTACCCTAATTGAAAGAATCCAAAAGCATCCAGGTACATGGTATGCGTCCATTGATATTGCTAATGCTTTCTTCTCTATTCCAATTGTCCCTGAGTGTCAGGAACAGTTCAGTTTTACGTGGAACGGGCGTCAGATGACGTTTAGGAGTCTTCCTCAGGGCTATGTGCATAGTCCTACAATATGTCACCGGCTGGTGGCAGAGCATTTGGCTGAGGTACCGGTTCATTCCCAAATTCAGATATGTCATTATATTGATGATGTTTTGATCCAAGGCGACACACAGGAGGAAGTTCAGACCCAATTGGATAGGATCATTGAGTGCCTGCGTGGGAAAGGTTGGGAAATCAACCCAGATAAATTGCAAGGTCCGTCCCAGGCTGTAAAATTTTTGGGTATTAATTGGCATGAAGGGCACCGTGAAGTGATCCCTCAGGTTAAACAGAAGATTCTTGATTTTGCAGTTCCTAGAAATAGGAAAGAAGCCCAGATCTTCATTGGTCTGTTTGGCTTTAGGCGCCAGCATATTCCTCATTTGAGTCAAATATTGGCCCCCTTGTACCGGGTCACGCGTAAAAAGAATGCATTTGAATGGGATAAACCACAGCAAGATGCGTTTAGTTTGGCAAAAGAAGCAATTCAACATGCTCTGGATTTATGGCCTGTACGTGATGGTGACGTGGATTTGAATGTGTCTGTACAGGGCCCTTATGCAAATTGGAGTTTGTGGCAGAAACAAGGCAGGAGTAGAGTACCGTTAGGTTTTTGGACCAAAAAGTTACCTGATGCTGGTGAGCGTTATACACCCTTTGAGAAACAGTTACTTGCTTGTTATTGGGCTCTGGTGGATACCGAGCAATTGACTTTGGGACATGATATAGTTTTGCGTCCTGAAATTCCTATCATGCAGTGGGTTCTGAGTTCGCCGAAAACTCACCGAATTGGACATGCTCAAGAGGCGAGTGTGATTAAATGGAAATGGTATATACAAGACAGGGCACGTGTGGGCCCGAAAGGAGTTGCTTCTTTACATGAGCAGGTGGCGCGAGCGCCGTCAACTGAGACTGAGAGTGAATGTTCCGTACCTTTAGCACAGGAGTCTCCTGTCAAGTGGGGTAAGCCTTTTGATGATTTGTCCGCAGCGGACAGAAACCATGTTTGGTTCACGGATGGTTCAGCGAGGTTTATAGGGACGAAACGGCACTGGAAGGCGGTGTCCTATAATCCGGTCACACAGAAATTGCTGAGCACAACTGGTGAAGGTAAAAGCAGCCAATTTGCCGAGCTTTACGCTGTTTATCAAGTTTTGAAACAAGAGTTACCTGGTACATGTCATATTTTCACTGATTCTTGGTCTACTGCCAATGGACTGGCTGTTTGGTTACCGACCTGGCATTCCCATAATTGGAAGTTACATTCCAAAGAATTGTGGGGAAAAGAGTTATGGCAAGAGATTTGGGAGATGCTCCCACAGAGTACTGTCACAATCTTCTATGTGGATGCTCACACCCCGATAGATTCTCTTGACAAATTTTTTCATAACATTGCAGATGAGAAATCTAAAATTGCTGAGGCAGTGGTGGACAGGCAAGATTCTGACATTGCGGGATTGGCGAAATGGGCACACCAGAAGGCAGGACATTTTGGAGAGAAGGCCACTAGCAGGTGGGCTGCTGATCGAGGAATTTATATTCCCCTAGATTTAATTAAAAATGTTATCTTACACTGTCCCGTTTGTCAGCATATCAGACAGCGTAAAGTGCCCCAAATTGTTAAAGGTCATTTACATCGCGGAAAACTGCCCGCTCAAATTTGGCAGATTGATTACATTGGTCCACTTCCTATGAGTAGGAATTGTCAATATGTTTGCACTATTGTTGATACATACAGTGACCTGCTGGTAGCCCTTCCCTGTAAGCAAGCTACCCAATTGAATACCATTAAAACATTAGAATTGATTATGATGTATTATGGTGTGCCATTCCAAATTCAATCTGATAATGCATCCCATTTTCGTGGAAGATTGGTACAGGAATTCTGTGCGGAAAACAATATTGAATGGATATTCCATATACCCTACTATCCACAGGCCTCGGGCCTGGTGGAGAGATTGAATGGCCTGCTAAAGGACCAGCTGCGTAAGTTAACAAATGACAAGTATAAGAATTGGCGAGACTTTTTGCCTCGAGCGTTATTGATTTTGAATAACCGTCCTTTTCTAAATGCTGAATCCCCACTTATGCGTTTGTTTCCTCCGAATGTTGATGCTAAGCCCAATGAAATCAGAGAGACTGTGATGTACTGGGAGATTACTCCCGGAGCTTTGGCTCCATGTAGAGCGACCCCAGGGTCGGCAGGTTTAGACTTGCATGCCATGGATGACACCGTTTTAAAAGGTAAGGATCGGGTCATCATTGCTACCGGTGTTGGTATTCATATACCACCTGGGAATTTCGGATTAATCGCCCCTAGATCGGGGCTGGCTGTAAAAGGCATTCAGGTGCTTGGAGGAGTAATTGACAGCGATTATCAGGGAGAGATTAAGGTGCTCCTGCTGAATAGCAGTGAGGTTGACTTACTGATACACCGCACTGACCGAGTGGCTCAATTACTCATTATGCCTGTTTTCAGTGGTTCATTAATGAAAGGCACTGCCCCAACTTTGCTAACTGTACGAGGCCAGAAAGGTTTTGGCTCTACGGATAACCCTGGGGCTAGGGTTTGGGTGCAGTCGCCTAAGAATCCCCCTGAACAAGCAGAGGTTATTGCCACCGGTCAGGACAATACCATTTTGGTTATGAGACCAGGGAAAGATAGCTGGGAGGCGGTCCCGGCTGACAAATGTTATTTACGAGAATGATTAATGCCTGTATTTGATTCTCTTTTAGATCATTCTTTGGACTGTTGCTGCAGGATGTGTCGGTACTGGACTCCTTTTGGGCTGGTACGACGAGAGAGGAGGGATCCCGTCAACCCGGGATGAACTGAGAACCCGAGTGTTGCGTTCCTTCGCTGCGTGGGATTCATCATCGAACTTTTGGACATCGTTAGCCAAGAGGGTGACTGATGCCCCTCACTTCTGTTTGACACCGATGAGATCTGTACATGATATTCTGGCGACCTGTCTGGTTGCTGTCCCTGCCTCATTGGAAACCCTAATTCACATTTTTAATGTTTCAAAGGCTCGTCCCAATGTTCTCCTGGGTGATTTTGCTACCCATGTATATTGCCCCTTATGCACCGAACTGCCGAACGAGCCACCCCCCATCCAGTCCCAAATAGTTACCTATAATATCACACAAGGTGATTTATGCTTCTTTCTTACGTGTAATCCTAGTGCGATCTCTGAATGTCTACGCCTAAAACTAAAAGGCGCCACTTCATTTACAGCTCATGAACGGACTTTGTGCTTTCAAAGGACACCGACCACCTGTGTTTCAGTTCAGAACAATATGACTTGCAATAGTTTGGTAGTTACCCCCAGTCATTATCGCACGATGTTACTACCTGCCGGATGGCTTTTCTCATGTGGTAATACTTCCTGGCCATATGTCCCTGCAAACATTTCCGGAGGCCCTTGTGCCATTACGAGACTCAGTTTGTTGATGTTTTCATCACATCCGAATGCCAACTCTCGTGTGATTCGAGATACTGTGATGTTACAGGAGGATTGTGACTCATCTTTGCATTTATATTCCAAGTCTGAATACCTTAGCCTAGCTATTTCAATTATTGGTGTTCCTGCTTTGGCAGTTTATAATGCCAAATCCATTGGGAAAATGGCCTGCTGGATGGTGAAATCCATTAATCATACTTCTACAGTCCTGTCCGACATGCTACTAGATGCCCAGGGTGAACGTAGGGCCATTTTGCAAAATAGAGCGGCCATTGATTATCTTTTGCTTAAACATGGACATGATTACTCCGATTTTGAAGGTCTCTGTTGTTTTAACTTGTCCGATCATACACAATCCATTCGTGCACATATTGACAAGTTGCGTGACTTAACGGAAGAAGTTAGAAAACACGTTGACCAGGGCTGGTTTGACTGGCTCTTTAATTGGTTGCCTGACGTACACATGCTACGTCAAACATTAGGTGGTATTCTGATTGCTGTTGCTGTTTTGATTTCTATCTGTTGCTTTATTCAGTGTATTCCTTCACTACTTCAATTCTGCACACTCGGTACTAGACATAGATCAGTTAGCTTTGTTTCATATTATTCTTCTACAGATGTTAGCTCCATTTAATGAATGTATAATAGACTGAAGTCAAGGGTGAAATGTACTGCTCGATTTTCCCGGCTCTCTTGTGATTAAGGGGAACTAATGTGACTTCAGTCTCTTTCCATCCAAGTCTAAGGGTTAGAGTAGTGTATAGAGCCTATTTATTAGGCACTTCGACATGATCCTGTATTCTTCCCCATAGATTAGGGTTTGCACATATATCCTAGAGGATAGATCCGTTAGTATTAGGGGTAATCTGTTCTATAGTGAGGGTATTTCATGGAGTCGTGCTGAATCCAGGCCTGGTAGGCCTTAAACGGGAGAGACTCCATCTTTCTTTTCGCTCCGGCAGCTTGGAAAGTTTCTAGGTCGAGGGTGATGTTTTAGTTATGAGGTGTTATTCGCTTGGAGAGAACCGGTTCAGGCCGGCCCTTATCGAAGGATTGTATTTTTCTTCATGCCGAAGACACTACATCAGGCCGGCCGGCTGGGAACGTGTCCTTGGTACGGGGAGGTACAAGAATTTGGTGGGCGGCAGGTTACGGGCTGGAATTTTCCATGAGAAAATGCACCTCTATATTAGTGAAAGTTTGAGGCAGATACTGGCACTTGCTTTTTAGTCCGTAGGCGGCATCTGGCCGTTAAGCAGTAAAGCTACTACTTATTCCAGGGAAGACAGATGACAAACCTGAAGGTGGAGAAAAACCGAGAGATAGATATTCTTCTAACAGAATAGCCAAAGAAAAGAGAGTAGCCGATGAGGAAGAGGTCCCAGTGACTCGGAGAAGGAAAAGGGAGTAGATCCGTGACTGCGAAGGTGTGACTTCCAGGCGAAGCCGAGGCACAGACGAGAAGGGAACCTAGATGACCATTGAGTGCAGGCTACATACGACCAAGGTGATGTCAACCCCTTTATTATTAGAGTGTACAACTTAATCTATCACTTTTCTTTGCAGGTCATATGTGATATGTATTATGTGTTGTGAGCGTGTATGTAGTGACTAAATAAAGTATCCAGTTTGTAGTGAATCAACATGTGCTGCGTGTTCTTGTATAAGAGGGTAGCCTATTCTTCTAGTCAGCTGTGACTTGATATGAACAGATGTTAATCCTGATCAGGTAAGTGGTAGCTGAATAAGGGAGAAAGGAGCCCCTCGAACTGGGGAACAGGTTGTGCTCAACTAGCAGTCTTTGTGTGATCCGATACATAGTAACACTAGTTCCCTTGTTGTATGTCGTGGTAATTATAGGATGAACTTGTGCTAAGGCTGCCGTCTGGGCAGGAAGTCCTGGGTCCGTTTGGGACCGCGAGGCTAAGGCTGCCGTCTGGGCAGGAAGTCCTGGGTCCGTTTGGGACCGCGAGGCTGAGGCTGCCGTCTGGGTAGGAAGTCCTGGGTCAGTTTGGGACCGCGAGGCTGAGGCTGCCGTCTGGGTAGGAAGTCCTGGGTCCGTTTGGGACCGCGAGGCTAAGGCTGCCGTCTGGGCAGGAAGTCCTGGGTCCGTTTGGGACCGCGAGGCTGAGGCTGCCGTCTGGGTAGGAAGTCCTGGGTCCGTTTGGGACCGTGAGGCTGAGGCTACCGTCTGGGTAGGAAGTCCTGGGTCCGTTTGGGACCGCGAGGCTGAGGCTGCCGTCTGGGCAGGAAGTCCTGGGTCCGTTTGGGACCGCGAGGCTGAGGCTGCCGTCTGGGTAGGAAGTCCTGGGTCCATTTGGGACCGCGAGGCCGCCACTTGTATTATAAGAGGTCTTGATATATATATATATATATATATATATATATATATATATATATATATATATATATATATATATATATATATATATATATATATATATATATATATATATATATATATATATATATATATATATATATATATATATATATATATATGAGTAGGAATTCCCTGTCCTTAGGTGGTATGTATATATGTGGTTTCTTAGGTGTGAATAGGCCCTAGGGAGGGGGTAACGTTCTGGCTGGGTTAGAGAGGCTCTGTTGAGCGGGTTCTATCTGACCCAAAAACCCAAGCAGAACACTGTCTCATTGGATAACATGGGAGATATAAGCATTAATTCAAAAGCGTTTCGTGCTTTAAAATAAACAGCACTCAGCAACGTTTATTTAATAAAACATGCACATTATCAATAAGCAAACGAAAGCATTCCCACGTGTCGGTTTTCTTCTCATTAATACGTGTTGGTAAGTTTAAAACATTTACACAAAACAAATAATTAGTAATTAATAATTAATAATTTTAATTATGACAAATAGACAAACCAGAGCTTAAAAACCCAATAGATTTTCATCAGAAAACTCTGCTCCAGCAACATCTTACAAGTATAACTTCCCATTAGGACAAGATAGGGGATTAAAGTTTAGGCTCTCTGAACTCAGAATTTTATAACACATCTTTTAGTAAAGATGATTTTTAAATTGTGTGTTGGAAAATGCCACTTTTCGAATGTAGGCATTTTCTTGTTTAACGATTATGTGTGCCTCTGCCTGTTTGTAGATTGACTGTCTAGTTTTGGTGTGACAGGGGCTGGGGATGTGCATTCTCTGTCGACAGCCACTGGGGGGGTTGGGGTGTGCCTGGCCCCTCCTGGATGACTCAGAGCTGAGCTGAATAGACCGTGGCTGAATTTAGAGTAGTGGGAGGAGATTTCCTTACACCTGAACAGGGCCTGTCTCCCTTGCACAATGCTGTCTCCACCCCCTGTGGTCATACTGCACCAGTGAGGACAGAACTGATTTGGACTGGACTCAGAGACCCTTGCACAAAGAAGAACAAAGACAAAATGGGGTATATGTAGTGGACCTTAAACCCCAGATCTTTAGATCACTTCAGGACTCAAGAGGAACCTTTGCCAAGGAGGAGAGCTGTGAGGAGGAGTACTGCCCCTTTGCTGTGGGCCGTGTGGGGTTGACCTGCAAATGACAAAGACTGGAACTTTGCTGAGAACCTGCTTGAAGTAGAATCTCCAAGAAGTAGAATCTCCAAGGGCTTGTGTGTGCTGACCTCCTGTTCTGAAGTCTCCGGGATACAAAGCCTTCACCCACAGCTCCCCTGAACTCTGCTGCTGAGAAATCTGAGATGCCAGGAGGGGCCTGTTCCAGTTTTCGGCCTCTGGACGCATCACCCTTTTCGCGGATTTTCTTCCAACACAGCACCGGCGTGTGGGAAGAATATTCATGCACCGTCGCCATGCCGCTGCAGAGGTGACACAGCGCCTGCAACTGCAAGAACCGACACATTGTGGGATCGCAGCTGGAGAAACCAACGCAGCGCTGGATGCTACTGCTGCTTCAATCGCCAACGCATCCCGGATTTTCACTCATCGCATCTGTACGGCAAGTTTTCCTGTTGCATCACCTGCAGACCAGAACCGTCTTGGAATTGACGCATCACTTCTCCCTACTATTCGGATTCGAAGCATCACTTCTCCAGCATACAGCGGAATTGTTGCATCTCCTCCCCAAGGACTCAGGAATTGAGGCATCCCTTTGTTTTCCAGAGCTTCCCTTCTCTTGCGGCTGTTTGGACTTGTGAATTTTGACGCATCTCCAGTTGATTGAAACCTTTTATAAGTCATATTCTTAATAAATGTATGTTGGATTTTTGCCGTTTTGGTCTTGTTGAGTTTAGATAAAGATACTTTATTTTTCTAAACTCGTGTGGTGTCCATTTGTGGTGTTATCACCGTATTGCTGTGCATTTTGAGTACAAATTTGAGTAGATATCCTTTGGGATAAGCCTCTCTGCTCGTGCCAAGCTATCAGGGGGGTGAGCAGGGGTTATCTAAAGTGTGTATCCCCCTTACCCTGACTAGAAGCAAGGGTCTCCACTTGGACAAAGAAACCTGCCTCTGCCAATTTGAGACCCCCATTTCTGACAGGATTCATCAAGGGCTCAAACTAGAATACTGGGAGACTGACAACTCACTTGCACTTTTTGAATCAATTTCATATAAGCACTTGGGTGCAAACACAGTTATCTAGTGCTAGGAAATTCTCTCCAAAGATTAGTATAGCCACTGGTTGGAAACTGGGGGATATTTGGCTTTTCTTTTGTTCTCACTTTCTATAGCAGATCTGCCAGAGTTTCAGTTACTCAGTTTAGGATTAAGCGCCAATTAAACAGGCTAGAGCAGTGTAATACTTTAACACGCAGATGTCAAACCCCTCCTAAAGAAATCCTCCGCTGCCCCCAACGATCTCAGAAATGACTGTCGGATCTCCCTGTTCCCCTGCCCAGCCAACGTTCTTGGGAAAGCCATCAACCAGCAGGTCACTGAATTCCTGGAACAAAGCCACCTGCTGCACACCTCTCAATCAGGATTCCGTACCAACCACAGCACTGAGACCTCGCTGGTTGCCTCCACAGATGACATCAGAACACTTCTTGACCATGGAGAAAACATGGCCCCGATTCCTCTCAACTACTCCCCGGCATTCGCTACCATCTCCCACAAAACCCTCATCAATAGAGGCACAAACACAACGCAGGCATACGCCAAGACGCCCTCAAGTGGATCACCTCCTTCCTCACAGGATGCACACAGAGCATCTGACTGCCTCACTTCCCCTCCGCACTCAAAGTCATTATATGCAGAGTACCATAAGGATCATCCCTCAGCCCCACCCTGTTCAACATCTACATCACCTCCTCACAGATGTCGTTAGGACTGAAGTACTCAATATAATCTCCTACACAGATGCCACTCGACTAATCCTCTCACTCACCGAGAACCCCTCCAACGCCAAAACAAACTTCTGAAATGCCATGACAAACATAGCAGAAAGGATGAGCGACAACTGCCTCGAGCTCAACTGCGACAAAACTGAAGTACTGCTCTTTGGGAAAAACACCTTTGCATGGGACCACAGCTGGTGGCCTGCAGAACTCAGACCTGTACTCACATCGACCGACCATGCACAGAACCTCAGCGTCATCCTTAACAGCCAACTAACCATGAAATGACAAGTTAATGCAGTTACTTCCGTCTGCTTCCACACATTTCGCATGCTATGCAAAAACTTCAGATGGATCCCAACCAACACCAGAAAGACCATCACTGAGGCCCTTGTAACCAGCTGCCTCGACTACGACAACACCCTCTACGCTGGCATCTCCACCCAGCTCCTCAAAAGACTCTAGAACATACAGAATGCTGCGGCCAGACTCACCCCTGACCTCCCGAAATGAACCTATATCGCCCCCCACCTGAGAGACCTCCACTGGCTTCCCATCCAGAAGTGATGCCAGTTCAAGTGCCTCATGCACACCTACAAAGCCCTCCACTAGCTAGTACCTGCCTACCTCAACCATCAACGGAACTTCCACCTGCGCTCCTCTTCACTCACCCTTGCACATACGCCCCGCATCCGTCGCAGCCGCGGCTGCTCCTTTACCTGCATCGCTGCCAAGACCTGGAACGACCTTCCCCTCGTGCTCCGCACAGCCCCCTCACTGACAGACTACAGAAAGAGACTCAAGCCCTGGCTCGTCTACGGAGACACAGCGCCCAGATACCCCTAGAGGGGACAGTGTTGCGCTCTACAAATGCTGTTTGATTGATCAATTGATAAACCAGCTAGCAATACATGTTTCAAAAAACAAGGTCATGTTCTTTGACTTTAAAAAACCTGATGCTACAATCTCAGACCACGACGCTAGTTATCCTTATGTGGTCCTAATTATTGATAATAGATTACATTTACATTAAACCGCTCTCAAGCACAGAACTAGGGTAATGAATTTTGTACTTTAAGAGGCTTTCAAATAAATATGGTGATAGAACTGCTGGCCCCTTGAATGACGCGCCAGCTGATAAAAAACTGTTCTCTCTTACTTAACCGGTCGATAACTCATCTCATTCATAAGATATTAAACCTTAGCATAATATTGATGCTAACTGTTCATTTGCTACTAAAAGTAAAATCCTTAACTCCTCAGTGTGGGCTGTGGCTTGAGTTGGTCTGTCCTCATTAACACCCTTACATAAATGCCAGATAATGAATTAGTTTTGCAATTGTGCTGGTGTCAATCAAAATGTGTTCTGACTGTGAGAAATGCTCTGACCACGGACATTAGTGAGTGTCAATTGCGGCCCTTACGGGCTGTAACTAATCTGTTACCTGCACGGAAATTATTTTTAAAAACATCTATAAAGAAAAGGCTTATGAATGGGATCTGAAATCTTCCCTGTACTGTACACTTTCCAGTTCGATTCAAGAATCTTACAAGGGGAAACAACAGACCTTTCCTTATTCCAACTTGATCTATAAGGTAAAAATAATGAACACTGACATTACTGATCATTTTGCTTTCAATTTATGAATTTGAAGGTTCTTTATGGGGGTCTCAGGTCAAATGTAAATGATAGCATAACTTACACTTGTAAATAGTTAACAATTGAAGGTTTACTCTTACACTTGTGAGTATTGTTACTACTGCTTTTTAAATGTAGACCAAAAGAAAACATGTTATGACACTAGAACCTTTCGATGTAAAATGTAATTATTCTGAATATATTAAATATTAGCCGATCTGAGCAGAAGTTCTTGAGGGACCTGGTGATACTCCCCCGCAATACCCCACTAACACCCCTAATGCACGATATGGGCAGGCGGCCATTTAGAGACATTGCCAAGCTCCGTCCACTGCTCTTTTGGGCTCGCCTACGGCGTACTGTGGAGCTCAACAGATACGCCACAGCCTCAACTGAAGTGATGAACCTAGATGCGGACCACAGGGTCAAATGGCTATCTAACGTCAGGAAAACATTGACACTACTTGGCCTTAAAGAATCATGGGACACCCAAAACCCCCCGAGCAAGGTAGAGCTTAAGCGTCTATACTGGGATTGGATTGATAGCCAGGAGCTCAGCAAGTCAAATATGGGGAGACTAACAGACAAATTCCTTACTTTTAAGCAGACTAGAAGTCTCGAGCCTTACCTAGATGTAATTCAGGTCCCACGGGACAGGGCTCTGTATACCCAATTTAGGTTTGGCTTGCTCCCTGTTAATGCTTCAACATCCAAGTGGCACTCACCCAAGATTACAACAGAAGGTAGCCCTTCTACGGAGCTCCGCTGGAGTGTGTTGCCCATGTCATGTTTGCTTGCCCAGCATACAACAACGCAATGGCTAAAATCAATCTGCAGGGGGCGTGGCTTGGCAAGCCGACATGGCGTACATGGGCTGAGAGCGCTCCATCCAGCCCAACTACTTATCCTTGAATATCCTGCCTCTCCGATGCCATCCTGTAATAAAAAAAATGCCCCATTGCTGAATTATGTCGGCGGCCCCTACCTGTGTGATTTGTAGCTTCGTGGGTGCCGCTGGAGACAACGGTGTGCCGGTGAAGACTTGGCGAGGCCTGTGTGGGACGCGGACTCGTGTGCGGCCGGGGGCATTGCCTGGATTCTCTGCTAAACGGAGGTGTCGCCGCCTCGGCGGCAGAGTCCCCTGGCTGCGGGACTGCAGCGACGTCGGAGCTGGTGGGTTCCCCCAGGCTGACTGTCCCAGTGGCGGCTACCGGTGGGGGCTGTACTGCGACTCAGCGGCCATGTCAGGCCACTGTGAAGGCGGCGTGGGCCTGGCCGCCGTCATTCCTACACCAGAGGCCGGGTTCCTGAACAGGTGGTACGGGCGGAAGCACATCCCTCTCTCCCCCACTGAGCCCCCTAGACTTGGTGATGGGCCATGGCGCCGGGCGCAGTGGCGTCTCTCGTGAGTGGGGGCCACCTACAGACAAGCACTGCGGCTGTGGCCTGAGGGCTCCAGGGCCCTTCTTCTCCTCCTTCCCCCCTGCACACTCATCCGGGGGGTGTCGGCGGTTATATCGGACCGCGTGGGAGTGAGTGGTAGCGGTGCAGAAGCGGCTGGCGGGTGGGGGAAGTCGCACCCCTCCGGTGATTTGGCTGGACATAAGGGGACAGTTTAGATGAGGTTCCCCCCCTCTCATTGTCTCTGGGGGGGGTGAGTTGGGCCGAGTGGGGGGTCCCAGCTGGGACCGGAGTGTGCTGGCCGCCCTGCCCTTGGTGAAGAGGGGGGCCGAGTGGTGTCCAGATCGCCGCAGGCCATGGGGCACTCCCGCATCAGTGGTGGGCTCGGACTACGCGGGCGCCACTAAAGAAGACCAGCGCCAGTCACTGGGGCGAGGCCTTCTATTCAAGACGGGCACTGCTGTTGCCCCGGGTCCCCCCTCAATCCTTCCCCCCTTCTGGGTGAGGTTTTCGGCGGCCTTGTCGGGCCGCGGGGGTGCCTATCGGTGACAGTGTGAGATCCGGTCCGGGGGTCCCTGGATGGGATCATTGTTGTGACCTGCTGCCCGGGGAGGAGCAAATCTGTTCTTCCATTTTAAGGGACCGTGTGTTGGAGACTCATCAGATCAAGTGGATTTCCCCTGGGACCCCTTCCCGTGGCCCAGGACCGTAGTGTTCCCACCTAACTTCCGGTGCCCTGTGGAGAACCGTTGGTGGCGGGGTGGGGATAGGCGGCCACCGTCGGACAAAGCTCCCCGAGTAGAGGCTTCTGAGCACCCTTCTTCCCTCTCATCTCTCCGCCTGCCCCCATTCATCCCCGTTCGACGGTTAAGTCGAGTCGCGGGGGTCCAGTGAGGGAGCTCCCATCTTCGTTGCCCCGCCCTTCCCCTCGAACCCATACTCGGACCACCGGATGACGGTTCGGACGGTGGTGGAACAATCCAGAGCCCGCCATGACACGAGATAGAGGTGGTGGTAGATCGTCTAAACAGGGCTCTATCAACAAGTTTATGGGCCCGGGGGCCGCTGCGGGGTCCTCTGGGGGAGCGCAGGGCACAATGCCTGACAACGCAACACTTATGGCCGCCATTACGCAGTCCAGGGACTTGCTGGACGCCAAGATTGGGGAGGTCGGAGCTGACGTTATGCTGCTGCGGCAAGATCTGAGGAACGCCGTATCCCGCATCACCGAGACTGAGACTCGCATCTCAGGAGTGGAGGACGATGTCACCACGTTGAAGAAGCGGGTGGCGGCCATGGAGACCACCCAGCAGAGCCTTGCACAGCAGGTGGAAGACGTGGAAGGGAGGACAAGATGCAATAATCTCCGCTTTGTTGGATTTCCGGAGGGCTGCGAAGGGGGCAACATGGAACAGTTGCTCACACAATGGCTGGAGAGTTGGCTTCCACCAGAATTTATGTCCCGTTGCTTTGTGATTGAGCGAGCCTATCTGGCGCTCATGCAGAAATCGCCGCCTGGGGCCTACCCGCGGCCAGTCATCGCAAAGCTCTTGAACTATCATGACCGTGATGTTATCCTGAAGCAAGCGCGGATCAAAGAACCCCTGCAGTACGACAATGTTCGTATCCTCATTTTCTGGGGCTACACGCGGCCAGTTCAGCAACAGCGGCAGTCGTTCCTGGCGGCCAAGGCCTGCTTGAGAGATCTTAAGCTCCCCTATGCGCTGTTATATCCCGCTCGCCTGCGAGTGGTTTACTTTTCCCGCACCCATTTCTTTGACTCGCCAGAAGAGGTGTTTAAATAGACTGATGAAACGGTGCAGGCCAACACACCACCTGGGCGTGAGTCTGACTTCTCATCGGCGGGGGACCCCGCTGAAACCTAAGGGTGCCCGAAGCTTCCGCTCCAGGCGCCGCTCCTTGTCCTGTGGCGCATCACCCCAGACTGGCTCGGACTCGGGCTGGCAGACTTAGGTGTCCTGACAGGCGCACCGGCGAGGGGCAGTCATGGAGGAGTTCATATCAACCAGATCGGAGAGGCTCAATTATGGGCTGGGTCCGTTAGTGGACCTGTGCTAACTGAAAGTGTGCTAACAATACATGGACTGTGAGTTGGGGATCCATGGGTTGGAGCGGGCCGGGCCCTTCCGTTGGGGGGCGCAGGCCCTTCCTGCCGCGACAGATGCTTCATCGTTTTTGAAGTATAGGGTGGGGGGTTTGTTGGGGGGGGTTTGTTGATCGCACTTCACCACACCGACAATAGGCTTACACATACACGCCGGGCTGGATTTCACATCCTTGTATTTGGGGACATAGTACCACATGGCAGATTTCCCCCATAGGGAGCGCATGACCCCGGGCTCACACCGTATCATCAGCTGGATCGTGAGGGGAGCCCTTGATAAGGTTAAACGTGGAGCCATACTCCAACGGGCCAAGCGGGCTGGGACGGATATCCTCATGTTGCAGGAGACACACCTATTGGGGACTAAGGCCCTCTGCTTCCAACGGTATGGGTATCTACAGATGTTTCATTCAGGTTTTGCGAGGGGGTCACGAGGGGTGGCTGTATTGATTCACCGTAGGGTTCCGTATATGCACATTAAGCAATGGACCGACACCCAGGGGCGCTACATATTCCTACAGGGAAAGGTGGGGTAGGAACCCCTAGTACTGGGCAGCGTATACGCCCCTCCTCCGCTACAGTGGAACCTGGTGGAGCGTCTCATGACTAGCTGGATGGATATGCCGGGTGGGGTATCAGTGGTTGGCGGGGACTGGAATGACGTGATGGATACGGCCACTGACCGCTGGAGTGAGAGGGGGGCACCTTTGGGTAGTGGGGATACGAGGCTACATTCCTTGGTGATGGGACTCAACTGGGTGGATGCATGGCGCCATCTACACCGGGACAGTCGGGAGTTCACGTATCTCTCGGCGGTCCATGACTCTTACTCCAGAATTTACTATATTTTCGTCCCCCGATGGACTGTGAGTAGAGAAGAGACGGCAGAGATTCTTCCACGAGGTCTGTCGGACCATTCCCCAGTGGCTCTCACCATACAGATTGGGCAGAGGAGGCAACCGTTTCAGTGGCGATTGTCGGTGTGGCACCTGCAAAATGATGACTATAGGGAACATATGTGCGACGCCATAGACGAATACCTAAGAGTGAATGTGGGGTCCGTTGCTGGGGCCGATTCAGTGTGGGAGGCAATGAAGCCTAGTCTGAGGGGCACGGACATATCTTGGTGTGCAGCGGCTCACAGAACACATAGGGAGGCGCTACTTTAGGTGGAGGTGAGTATTGAAGACCTCGAGCGTCAGGGACGAGAGGCCGGAGGAGGCCCAGCCAGACGACAATTGCTATTTGCCCAACAAAATTATGCCGCACTACTGCTGGATGAGACCCGGCAGGCCTGGCTGGTGACGCGCAGTAGAGTGTTTTAATGGGGTGACAAATCTAGCAAGATGCTCCATCGACTTTGCCACGGGATATAACACTCTCAGACCCTTCTGGGCATATTGGGCTCGGCAGGCGAGCCACTCACGGGTCCCCGCGCCCTGGCGGAGAGCTTCTCTACATATTATGCACACTTATACGCACCTAAAGAATGTTTGCCAGCCGACATGGTTGATCGTTCCTTGGCGGACCTCCAGCCCAGGGCTTTATCGTATGTTGTGAGAGAGGAGTTGGAGCCCCCGCTGACTGATGAGGAGCTGGGAGCTGCATTAGGGGAACTTAATTCCGGGAAGGCTTCGGGGCCCAACGGGTTTCGGAGCGAATTGTTTAAGCGGTTCTTTTTGCAGCTGGGACCTCACTACCGGGCAGTGGTAGAGGAGGCGCGAGACCGTGGCTTTCTCCCCCCGGACTGGAGGCATGCAGAAGTGGTAGTTTTCCACAAACCTGGTAGGCCGCCGGATCAGCAGGCATTATACAGACCCATTTCCCTTTTGAATGTGTAGGCCAAAATCTTGGTGAAGGCCCTGGCAAATTACCTACTGCCCCATATCGCTGCTCTGGTCCACCCGGACCAGGCTGGTTTTATGCCCCAGAGGGCGTCTAGACACAACATTAGGTGGGCAAATGTTGCAGTGGCAGCCATCCAACGATTGGGCGCACCAGCAGTGCTGTTGTTAGCAGACATGGATAGAGCGTTCGGCTCCCTTAGTTGGGTATACCTCTTCGCACTACTACACTGGCTGAACTCGGACCGCTGTTCATATCCTATTTGACTCTCTTATATACTGACCTCACGGCATCGGTGCGGGTAGCCGGCGCGGCTTCTTCCGTGTTCTCTAAAGGTCGGGGAACGAGACAGGGTTGCCCCCTGTCCCCATATTTATTTGCCCTCACAATGGAGCCGCTGGCCGCGTGGATGCGAATGGGCGCGCAGGTTCAGGGCTTTGAATGGACTGAGAGGTTGTCGGGCAGGATTGCATTGTACGCTGATGACGTCCTCTTTTTCCTTACTAACGTGGACAGTAAGGGGCCACGGCTCTTGAGCATCATGCAGATCTTTGGGGAGACCTCCGTATTGTATGAGTCCCAGCAAATCTACGCTGTGGATGATTGGAGGCCAGAAAGAACTGGGCACCTGGGCATCATCGATTCAGATGGCGACGGGAGGGCTGAAATATTTGGGCGTATTTATAACACTCATGCCCGCTGTCGCCTGGGAGCGTAATCTAGTACCGGTGTGGGATAAAGTACGCGAAGATTTTAAGACCTGGTCCCGTATGCCACTGACAATCTATGGCAGATCAGCCATTTTTAAGATCTTTGCGCTCCCCCGTCTCTGTATCAGTTGCAGAACCACCCATATCCGATCCTTCCTGTTGGTTCATGCAAGTAAATGCGGCTCTCGGGCAGTTCTTGTGGGAAGGGGGCAAGGTGCAGGTGGCCCTGTGGACGTGCTTTTTATCTACCTACTGTGGGGGACTTGCATCATCGGATATTCTATTGTATTATCAGGCATCTCACTTACTCGTATTGAATGAATGGTGGTATGGCAATCGGGAGGATCCGGCATACGCAGTAGAACGGCGGCTTATGGGAGATCACTCATTGCACACAGTGTTATACTCGGCACCACTGAGGGGGTCATTGCCATCGGCTACAAAGGTCGTATTTCATGTTTGGAGGCAGGCATTGTGTAGGATGGGGTGGTGGAACACGCTGACACAGGAGACCCCCCTTTGGGATAATGGGAGATTACCGCAACTAGCTGCCTTGCAGGGATTCCGTGGCTGGGATCATATAGGGATATCGGTTTTGGGGGATGTCATGAGGGGTCCAGTCCTGAAATCCTTCCAGGACCTTCAGACGGAATTCCATATGCCAAGGTCCCAGTTCTTCAAGTATCTTCAATTTAGACACGCCCTGTTACCCAGTCTGGTGGGCTTGGAGTCTATAGCTGAGTTCAGCCCCCTGGAGGCCAAAGTCTTTATGGGAGCACTTCAGGACCGTACGATTTCTAGGCTATATCAAACCCTAGTTATCCACTGCTCATCCACACTACAGAAGCTCCGGGAGGATTGGGAGAGGGATTTAGGTCCCTTGGAAGAAGAGGACTGGGCAGAGGCCCTAGCTGCTCCACATGGGGCGGCCATAGCGGTGCGCTTGCGCCTGGTCCAGTTTAAATACCTGCATAGGGCCTATTATACATGAAAACGCTTATGGAAGGCAGGGTTGATTGTCTCCCCTGTGTGCCTCAGATGTAACCGGGAGGCTGGTACGTTGATGCAAACGGTCTGGAAGTGTCTCTCACTGGATCGTTTTTGGAGGGGGATTTACACTTTTTTATCGGTTCTGGGCTGGGATCTTCCCCGCTCGCCAGAACTAGCTCAACTACACGTCATGGAGGGGATAGGTGACAACGTTTATAAACGCCATTTACTATTGTTGGGTCTTACTTTGGGAAAAAGGGACATAGCGAGGGCATGGAAAGCACCAAGGCCCCCTGCAGTAGCCGCATGGAAGAGTGGTCTGGACTTTTGCATGGGCCTAGAGAAACCCATCTTCATGACCAGGGGGTGCCCCCTAAAACATTTTAAAATATGGAAAAGGTGGGCAGACTATCGGGGATTGATCTTAGACCCGGTCCCCGTAGCTCGGGATCCGCGTTTATTAAATTAGGGCTCGTTGGGAAGTATCCAGGGTGTGGGATAGGTGGTGGTTTCCCGGTGGGTAGCTCTACTGTAAATATTCTAATGGTTCTGTCTGGAGTGGGTGTATAGTGCGATCGGTGGAAGAGGTTGCTAGGGGGGAGTTCGATTTTTATTGTATTACCTTTAATTTCTCATGGGTATCAATATGAAGAATGTCAAAGCCAATATTACATACTCTGATTGTGCAGACGCCTCTGGGTTACAGGGCCCTGCTGTATATGTTCCGCTTGACAAATAAAAACGCAGGTGCTATAGCCAATCTGGAGGAACATGGGCACTTGCAACCACAGGGTTGCCCTGCGCATCCTGAAATCTGACTCAAGCGACCACTTCTCTTGCAGGGCGAGCTAGGTTCTTCGGCCATGCTTGGTCAGTCAGGCACACAGCCTTGCGCCGGGCGACCAATACATTGGGCCTTGTGTGTCACTTGAGGCAGGAACAAAACCACGCAATGCCGTATTCAACCGGAACTTGGTTTTTACTGGGACATTGTCATAACTCATGAAAGTCTTTCAGACTGATCAAGCATTTGCACTTTACATTACCTCGCTCTGCTGATCTCATATTTTTACCATTCTTTTTACACTTCTTTTAATCTATGCTTGTATTATATGGAATGAACTTGTGGAAATTGGCATGCACACTTTTTAGACAAATGCTTTTAACAATTACTGCGTTTAATGTTCTGTAGTATAATATAATGTCTAATATGCTGTGTCATCACATTTTTATTGAAATTTTGTATCCAAGAATTCATTACCGTCGAATACATTTGGGGCCCAATGCACAAAATTAATCTGAGACAAAATCCTAACTTGACGACTTTCGGTATTCACAAAAGGCATTTAGTAGTAGTAAAGTTAAGAATCCTAACTTTACTACTACTAATGCCTTTTGTGAATACCGAAAGTCGTAAAGTTAGGATTTTGTCTCAGATTACTTTTGTGAATCGAGCTCAATTGTTTGTTTACATGGGTGCTTGTGGGAGGGTGTGGGCTCAATTGTTTGTTTACATGGGCCTCTGTAGGAGGACCTGTGTCTGAGGTGTTGGTTTACATGGTTGCACGTGGGAGGGTGTGGGCTCAATTGTTTGTTTACATGGGCCCCTGTGGGAAGGCCTATGGCTGAGGTGTTTGTTTGCATGTGTGCCTATGAGAGGGTGTGGGTTCAGTTGTTTGTCTACATGGAACCCTGTGGGAGGGCTTGTGGATGAGCTGTTTGTTTACATGGTTACCTGTGGGAGGGTGTGGGCTCAATTGTTTGCTTACATGGGCCTCTGTGGGAGGGCCTGCAGCTGAGGTGTTTGTTTACATGGTTGCTTGTGGGAGGGTGTGGGCTCAATTGTTTGTCTATATGGAACGCTGTGGGAGGGCCTGCGGCTGAGCTATTTGTTTACATGGGTGCTTGTGGGAGGGTGTGGGCTCAATTGTTTGTTTACATGGGCCTCTGTGGGAGGGCCTGTGGCTGAGGTGTTTGTTTACATTTGTGCCTAAGGGAGGGTGTGGGCTCAGTTGTGTGTTTACATGGGTGCTTGTGGGAGGGTGTGGGCTCAATTGTTTGCTTACATGGGCCTCTGTGGGAGGGCCTGCAGCTGAGGTGTTTGTTTACATGGTTGCTTGTGGGAGGGTGTGGGCTCAATTGTTTGTCTATATGGAACACTGTGGGAGGGCCTGCGGCTGAGCTATTTGTTTACATGGGTGATTGTGGGAGGGTGTGGGCTCAATTGTTTGTTTACATGGGCCTCTGTGGGAGGGCCTGTGGCTGAGGTGTTTGTTTACATTTGTGCCTATGGGAGGGTGTGGGCTCAGTTGTTTGTTTACATAGGTGCTTGTGGGAGGGTGTGGGCTCAATTGTTTGTTTACATGGGTGCTTGTGGGAGGGTGTGGGCTCAATTGTTTGTTTACATGGGCCTCTGTGGGAAGGCCTGTGGCTGAGGTGTTTGTTTACATTTGTGCCTATGGGAGGGTGTGGGCTCAGTTGTTTGTTTACATGGGTGCTTGTGGGAGGGTGTGGGCTCAATTGTTTGTTTACATGGGTGCTTGTGGGAGGGTGTGGGCTCAATTGTTTGTTTACATGGGCCTCTGTGGGAAGGCCAGTGGCTGAGGTGTTTGTTTACATGTGTGCCTATGGGAGGGTGTGGGCTCAGTTGTTTGTTTACATGGGTGCTTGTGGGAGGGTGTGGGCTCAATTGTTTGTTTACATGGGCCTCTGTGGGAGGGCCTGTGGCTGAGGTGTTTGTTTACATGTGTGCCTATGGGAGGGTGTGGGCTCAATTGTTTGTTTACATGGGTGCTTGTGGGAGGGTGCGGGCTCAATTGTTTGTTTACATGGGCCTCTGTGGGCAGGCCTGTGGCTGAGGTGTTTGTTTACATGTGTGCCTATGGGAGGGTGTGGGCTCAGTTGTTTGTTTACATGGGTGCTTGTGGGAGGGTGTGGGCTCAATTGTTTGTTTACATGGGCCTCTGTGGGAGGGCCTGTGGCTGAGGTGTTTGTTTACATGTGTGCCTATGGGAGGGTGTGGGCTCAATTGTTTGTTTACATGGGTGCTTGTGGGAGGGTGCGGGCTCAATTGTTTGTTTACATGGGCCTCTGTGGGAAGGCCTGTGGCTGAGGTGTTTGTTTACATGTGTGCCTATGGGAGGGTGTGGGCTCAGTTGTTTGTTTACATGGGTGCTTGAGGGAGGGTGTGGGCTCAATTGTTTGTTTACATGGGCCTCTGTCGGAGGGCCTGTGGCTGAGGTGTTTGTTTACATGTGTGCCTATGGGAGGTTGTGGGCTCAGTTGTTTGTTTACATGGGTGCTTGTGGGAGGGTGTGGGCTCAATTGTTTGTTTACATGGGTGCTTGTGGGAAGGGTGCGGGCTCAATTGTTTGTTTACATGGGCCTCTGTGGGAAGGCCTGTAGCTGAGGTGTTTGTTTACATGTGTGCCTATGGGAGGGTGTGGGCTCAGTTGTTTGTTTACATGGGTGCTTGTGGGAGGGTGTGGGCTCAATTGTTTGTTTACATGGGCCTCTGTGGGAGGGCCTGTGGCTGAGGTGTTTGTTTACATGTGTGCCTATGGGAGGGTGTGGGCTCAATTGTTTGTTTACATGGGTGCTTGTGGGAGGGTGTGGGCTCAATTGTTTGTTTACATGGGCCTCTGTGGGAGGGCCTGTGGCTGAGGTGTTTGTTTACATGTGTGCCTATGGGAGGGTGTGGGCTCAATTGTTTGTTTACATGGGTGCTTGTGGGAGGGTGCGGGCTCAATTGTTTGTTTACATGGGCCTCTGTGGGAAGGCCTGTGGCTGAGGTGTTTGTTTACATGTGTGCCTATGGGAGGGTGTGGGCTCAGTTGTTTGTTTACATGGGTGCTTGTGGGAGGGTGTGGGCTCAATTGTTTGTTTACATGGGCCTCTGTGGGAGGGCCTGTGGCTGAGGTGTTTGTTTACATGTGTGCCTATGGGAGGGTGTGGGCTCAATTGTTTGTTTACATGGGTGCTTGTGGGAGGGTGCGGGCTCAATTGTTTGTTTACATGGGCCTCTGTGGGAAGGCCTGTGGCTGAGGTGTTTGTTTACATGTGTGCCTATGGGAGGGTGTGGGCTCAGTTGTTTGTTTACATGGGTGCTTGTGGGAGGGTGTGGGCTCAATTGTTTGTTTACATGGGCCTCTGTCGGAGGGCCTGTGGCTGAGGTGTTTGTTTACATGTGTGCCTATGGGAGGGTGTGGGCTCAGTTGTTTGTTTACATGGGTGCTTGTGGGAGGGTGTGGGCTCAATTGTTTGTTTACATGGGTGCTTGTGGGAAGGTGTGGGCTCAATTGTTTGTTTACATGGGCCTCTGTGGGAAGGCCTGTGGCTGAGGTGTTTGTTTACATGTGTGCCTATGGGAGGGTGTGGGCTCAATTGTTTGTTTACATGGGTGCTTGTGGGAAGGGTGCGGGCTCAATTGTTTGTTTACATGGGCCTCTGTCGGAGGGCCTGTGTCTGAGGTGTTTGTTTGCATGGGTTTTTGTGTGAGCACCTGCGGCTGAGCTGTTTGTATCCATGGATGCCTGTAGGAGAGCCTGTAGCACAGGTATACCTTCACATGCGCACTAGGGGGAGGGACCACGGCTGCGTAGGATGTGAGAAGGCGCAGAATTACCGAAGCAAACAGATTAAGACGAGTGTTCGCCATTAATTAGAGACTGAGCTCCACAGATGTCAGTTCATTTCAAAGCAGAAGGAAGCCGAGATGTTAGATCAGACGCTCCCTTTGCTTCTTTGCAGTTTTGCTTTGATTAATCTGTAGTGTTTAATGTGAGTTGTTAGAGGGAGAATCCTGTTCTGATGTGTCTCCCCGTGTATCTGGGTGAAGCAGATGCATGTCTAATATGAGGGGCATGAGTGGCTGGTGTGTGGCACCTGATGACTAGTCGGTGCTTCTGGACGCAGCTCACTGATGAGTGGGTGTCAGAATCTGCTTAACATCTGGCTGGTGGGTGGCTGGTATGTACTGCAGGAATGGTGGCGTCTGGCTAACATCTGGCTGGTGGGTGGCTGGTATGCACTGAACAAATGGTAGTGTTTAGTTAACATCTGGCTAGCATGCACTGGACAAACGATGGTGTCTAGTTAACATCTGGCTGGTGGGTGGCATGTATGTACTGAATGAACGGTGTCTAATTAACATCTGGCTGGTGGGTGTCTGGTATGTACTGCAGGAATGGTGGCGTCTAGTTAACATCTGGCTGGTGGATGACTGGTATGAACTGAATGAACGGCGTCTAGTTAACATCTGGCTGGTGGGTGGCTGGTATGTACTGCAGGAATGGTGGTGTCTAGCTAACATCTGGCTGGTGGGTGGCTGGTATGTACTGAATGAACGGCGTCTAATTAACATCTGGCTGGTGGATGGCTGGTATGTACTGAATGAACGGCGTCTAGTTAACATCTGGCTGGTATGCACTGAACGAATGGTAGTGTCTAGTTAACATCTGGCTGGTGGATGGCTGATATGTACTGAATGAACAGCGTCTAGTTAACATCTGGCTGGTGGGTGGCTGGTATGCACTGAACGAATGGTAGTGTCTAGTTAACATCTGGCTGGTGGATGGCTGGTATGTACTGAATGAACAGCGTATAGTTAACATCTGGCTGGTGGGTGGCTGGTATGCACTGAACGAATGGTAGTGTCTAGTTAACATCTGGCTGGTGGATGGCTGGTATGTACTGAATGAACGGCGTCTAATTAACATCTGGCTGATCATTAGGTGATGTTGTTTTTTTGGCTGTACAGTGCTGGCGATGGACAATCCTCATAGCTGATATGTGTTCAGTGAGTTTAAGTGGTATAAGTTACAATGTGTTGCTCACCGCTGTGTAGTATTGATGTAGTATTACTGTGGGCCATAACTGTTACATATGGAAGTACATAACTATATCATGCCACGGTGGACTATAGGCCAGCCCTTTTTTCTTATCTGTATAATGAAAGCGGTTTGTGGGTTGAGTTGTTTTCAGTTTGTGGTACAAGCTGCGGATTACACTTGAGAGTGGGACTGTTTTCTGGGCTCTGTTGCTGGGATGTTGGTGGTGAATTTATCTGGGAAATTGACTTGTTTTCAGCTGTCTTTGGAAGTGTGTTTGCTCCTGGGTGGTCTTAATGCTAGCTCCTAGTGAGTTCCAGTGCTTGGCAGCTTGTACTGAGAAAGCAGTGCCTCCTATGGATACCCTATGGAAATGTGGTACGATGAGAAGCGGTGCAAGCCTGGAGCGCAGTGTCCTGTTTGGTTCGTTCTGCTTGAATTTAACTTGGGAGTTTAGCTGTTCCTTTCCTTGGGAGACTCTGTGGACCATGCCGGGTGCCTTGACCGCTGCCCCTCGAGCTATAGGTGGCCATCGGAGCGATTGCAGGACTGAAGTCGTGCATTCTCCTGGGTGAAGAAGGGATAAGAAACCTTGTGGCAGCATTTAGAAAGAGTTGTATGTTGCACATGATGGATGCGGGTGCGGCAAGGTATCGGCTGCTGGCATAGTCGAGCTTAGAGATTACAAACAGGAGGGTGACTTCCAGTGTATGTTGGTATGCAAGGTATGGGGAACGTGGCGTAGTCTTTTCATAGTGTAGAAGGCACTCTTTGTGACACTGTGAGTTTTTTGTGGTGGGTAATGGTGTTGTAATTGTGTGTTGTCTAGGCAGAGTGTGGAAGGTTGTGGTGGGACGGTACGATCAGGAACCATGTGATTACAAGTTTGCGCCTCCCTTTAATTTCTAGTTTTCTTCTGACCAGTCGCATCGTGTTTGTAGGTTACTTGGTTTGCGGTTAATGGATTGTTGTATTGTTCGCAGTAGGTTGTGCGATGTTGTGGTTGTTTCTGTTTCGGGAAAAGGTGGATGATTGTTAGGAGTAGGGATTATTACTTGATAAAGGTGCAAGTCAAGGGCGTAGGGAACACCCCCACTTTAGCCGCTTACGCGGGGGCTCCCACTGAGCCTCTTAGGCTAGTGCACTGGGTCCACATCAACATTGAGTACTTGATTTTGGGCCTCTTATGCCTGCAAGTTTGCCGACAAAATGACGATAAACAGCAGAGCTATCAAATGCCATAAGAGGGTTGTGAGCTGTCAGCGGGCACGCACAGGGATAGAAACGCGTAAAGGAAAAAGTTAAATAGTTGAAGAGAGGAATAATTAGAAAACAAGGAGTGAGTATGACAGAGTAAGATGTGAAAGATAAAGTAAGGATGAGAGAAAAAGATGGGTAGATACAACGGGAAAACAAGCTGAAGGAGAAAGAAAGGCTTACAGGAAGGAAGGAGACGTGGAGTGAAAGATGGAAGAAAGGTGGCAGGTAGGTTCAAAGGGTGAATGAATGACTGGATGAACGATGGAGGGGATTAACTGGTGAAAGTGTGAATGAATGGGATTATTGAAGAATGCACAGATGAAGAAGAGAGAATGAAAGGATGGTTAAAAGATTGATGGATACATGAACATATTGAGGGGTGGATGGTTGAAAATATGGCTGAAGTGGGCACTGGGGGGATATCTGTAAAGGTGAAAGTATGGACAGGTGGAAGGATGAATGGATGGATAAATGAAAGGAGCGTAAAAGGAATTCTTCTTAGGAAGCTTGCGTTTGCTTGCTAGGTGCACTCGGTCTGATTAGAGGTGCATTTCCTGTAGGGGGTATTTTAATTTTCTGGCTACTCCCTTGATTTTAGTAGTGGTTGCTTACCTGAAATTCTTGTGGTGGAGATGCAGAGTTTTTAGCCCTAGGCCATTTGCTGACCCTAACAGGTCTAAACAGGAAATACCTTTAACCTGTCACCCTTAACATGGATGGCTAGGCCGGACACCCTGAGCCCTAGGAGTATATAGCCCTAGTGATTAGGTGACCTTGGTCCAATAGGAATTCTAGCCCTATTCCTAACCCTAACCAATCAGAACCCTAGCCCTCAATATAGAGCCAATGGGAGCCCTAATCCTAGGAACCAATCACAGCCCTTGCTCTATCAACCAATCCGAGCCCAAGCCCTAAGCCTTAGGTCCAATTAAAACCAGAGCCCTAGAAGTCAATGAGAACGCTAGCCTATCAACCAATCAGAACCTAAACCCTAGGCCCTAGGTCCAATAGAAACACTAGCCTTAGGAGCCAATCAGAACGCAGGTGCTATAGCCAATAAAAAACGTATTCTAAGAGCATGTCACCTTAAACTTAAGGGTCTGTGCAAGGTGTGAGGGGAGGAGGAAGACCTGCTCAGGTGACTCTGACCCATTAATTGGGGAGAGGTTGTGGCCTAACGGCTAGAGTTGTCGACCTTGAAGCTGGGGAAATGGGTTCTAGTCTCGGCAACGATGCTCAACATCCTGTGACTCTGGGCAAATCACTTAATCTCCCCGTGAAATGAATGTATCCGTCTGTAACGCAACTGGTGCTCATGTAAAGCACTCTGATACCTGATACCTTTAGGTCGAGTTTGCGCTGTTTAAAACGCCCCCAAAAAATACAATCTCATAACCAGAAACTGTTGGGTCGATTCCCTTCAGGTCACAATCTCCTTGGATACAGATTGGCCCAATATACACTTTGCAGTTTCTGTTCAAACATGCAGCTAAGGCCCAAATTTAAAGCCTCTAAAAATGCTTTTGCGCAGTTGGAAAACCTTGTTTTACCAAACCCAAAAGGACTGCTACACACACTTCCAAGCGCAGTTTAAATCACAAAAAACAGAGGTGCCGATTACGATCCTAGAAAAACCGGGTACGAACCGTCGGTCGGAGCGTTTTCTCCGTCCGACTCGTACCCGGTTGTAAAACTTTACAAACATGGAAGTACGATTCGCACGGAAACACCATTTCTGTATGAATCGTAAAAAGCACCGTCCGACGAAAATATACATACGAATGTGATCCGGGAATGCCCCGACGTGACGTCGGGACGCTGTCAGGCAGCGTTTCACGACCCAGGAAGTACGATTCGAACCAACAGCAGTCCGGACAGCAATATTTTTACGGCACCCAAAAAGTGCCGGAAAAGCGAAGTACGCCGCAAAACGACCAGAATAGGGGGCCCGGTACGTGCCGTACCCCCCCCCCAGCCCCCGTGAGTACACGCCGTACCCCCCCCAGCCCCCGTGAGTACGCGCCAAACCCCCCGTGTATGTACACCCCTGTACGTGTCAAACCCCCCGTGTATGTACATCCCCGCTACGCGCTGTGGGTACGCACCGTACATACACGGGTGGGGGTACGACTCGAACGTACAGGGGTGTACATACACGGGGGTTCGTAACGTACAGGGGTGTACATACACGGGGGGTTCGACACTTACAGGGGTGTACATACACGGGGGGTTCGACACGTACAGGGGTGTACATACAGGGGTTCGGCGCGTACTCACGGGGGCTGGGGGGGTGGGTCGGCACGTATGTGGGCACATGTCTCCATGGTTGCAATGGGAGTTCGGTGCGGATGGTGTTTTTACCATACGGTTGTGACATTGGACGCACGGGATGGATCGTACTTGCGCGGTCGGGCTTCACTTTTCACGTTTGTACGGTAAATCGTCCGGGGAGGTGTCGGACACATTTTCCGACCCGAGGACGTGTGGGGAATTATTCCCAATGCGACTCGTATGGAGTTTTTCCCATACGAATCGTAATTGGCAGTTTGTACGGCACTTATACGATTCGTACGGTAAAAAGACCGGATACGAGTCGTACGGGGGATTTTTTTCCAGGATTGTAATCGGCACCAGAATAGGCAGTCTCTCCATGTCTCCTGCATCTTGCTCTTACCAGGACCCTGCTATCTCTTGCCTATGCCTCCCTTGACCTGCTTGATAAGTGAATCTTGTGCCTCCTTGCCCTCGTGCACCCTGAACCTCCTCGGCTGTGTGCACCCTGTGCATATTGACACCCCTTTAAGAACTTGACTGAAGCTTACTGTCCTGCTGCTGCCTATGTACATACTCTGTGTGAGGAAGGCTTGCACTGCTGCTGCCCTTGTGGTACCTGTTGTGGGTGTGTGAGGGAAGCTAGCACTTCTGCTGTCTATGTACATACTCTGTGCGAGGGAAGCTTGCACCACCACTGCCCATGTGGTACCTGTTGTGTGCGTGTGTGTGTGTGTGTGTGTGTGTGTGTGTGTGTGTGTGTGTGTGTGTGAGTGAGGCTAGCACTTCATCTGTCTATGTACCTACTCTGTGTGAGTGAATCTTGCACCACCGCTGCCCACGTGGTACCTGTTGCATGTGTGTTAGAGGGAAGCTAGCACTTCTGCTGTATATGTACCTTCTCTGTGTGAGTGAAGCTTGCACCACTGCTGCCCACGTGTTACCTGTGTGTGAAGCTTGCACCACTGCTGCCCACGTTATGCCTGTTGTGTATGTGTGAGGGAGGCAAGTACTTCTGCTGTCCATGTACCTTCTCTGTGCGAGTGAAGCTTGCACCACTGCTGCCCACATGTTACCTGTTGCGTGTGTGTGTGAGGGAAGCTAGCACTTCTGCTGTCTATGTACCTGTTCTGTGTGATTGAAGCTTGCACCACTGCTGTCCACGTGTTACCTGTGGTGTGTGTATGTGAGAGAAGCTAGACCTTCAGCAGTCTATGTACCTACTCTGTGTGAGTGAAGTTTGCACTACTCCTGCCCTTGTGGTGTGTGTGTGTGTGTGTGTGTGTGTGGGGGGGGGGGGTGTGTGCGTGGGTGTGTGTGTGTGTGGCTAGCACTTCTGCTGCCTATGCATCTATTCTGTCTGTGAAGTTTGCACTGCTGCTGCCCGTATGTTACCTGGTGTGTGTGTGTGTTTGTGTGTGTGGAACTAGCATTCTGCTGTTTACGTACCTACTCTGTGTGAGTGAAGCTGCACGTGTTGCCTGTTTTGTGTGTGTGTGTGTGGGAGGCTAGCACTTCAGCAGTCTATGTACCTGCTCTGTGTTAGTGAAGCTTGCACCGCTACTGTCCACATGTTACCTGTGGTGTGTGTGTGTGAGGGAAGCTAGCCCTTCAGCAGTCTATGTACCTACACTGTGTGACTGAAGCTTGCACTGCTGCTGCACATGTTGCCTGTGGTGTGTGTGAGGGAAGCTAGCCCTTCAGCAGTCTATGTACCTACTCTGTGAGCGAAGCTTGCACTGCTGCTGCACGTGTGTTGCCTGTTTTTTGTGTGTGTGAGGGAGGCTAGCACTTCTGCTGCCTATGCATCTATTCTGTGTCAGTGAATCTAGTATTTTGTGTCTCTGTGTTCACCTGTTCTGTGTGCAAGTAAAGCTTACACTGCTGATACCCGAGCACTGCCCCGCATGCAATACATAGCATTGAATTTCTCACTAAAAAGAGAGTGCAAGAGGTTGCATACGGCTTTCACATATCCTCCCATATAACACAAACTTCTACACAACAGAATGCCAAAGCCGAGAAAGTCATTGCTGACTATCTGTAGTACCAATTCCTACAGGGAGTTAATAATAGTAAGAAAAAACATCTCACCCCCTAAATGGTGGCTTGCTTCATCAGTGGTGGGTTTTCTTACCCTGGTAGGACCATTCCACTTGTGTGGGCGGAACCCATTCTGGGCGATCTTGAATATTACATTCTCTGGACAATTCAGGGGGGACCAGCAAGTCAAGATATGGGTATGGGTATAACCTAAATATCTTGTTTCAGTGGGAACCCATACTATGACGCACTCACACAACCATGAGTGAATTTGTGTTCAACAACGGTGGGACTTTACACGTGGGTATCAATGAGGAATCGGGGCCAGTTTGCTATCCTGGGCATCTGAAGGCTGGACACCAGGCTTGGGCGGCCATCCTTCGCTTGTGTGTTGTATGTTTGAATGGGAAGGTACTGTCAGGTACCAAGTACCGCCACTTCTTTCATTGAGTGGTCGACCTTGAAGCTGGGGAACTGGGTTCTAGTCTCGGCAACGACGCTCCACATCCTGTGACTCTGGGCAAATCACTGAATCTCCCCGTGAAATGAATGTATCCGTCTGTAACGCAACTGGTGCTCACGTAAAGCACTCTGATACCTGATACCTTTAGGTCGAGTTTGCGCTGTTTAAAACGCCCCCCAAAAATACAATGTTATAACCAGAAACTGGTGGGTCGATTCCCTTCAGGTCACAATCTCCTTGGATACAGATTGGCCCAATACACACTTTATGGTTTCTGTTCAACCATGCAGCGAAGGCCCAAATGTAAAGCCTCTAAAAATGCTTTTACGCAGTTAGAAAACCTTGTTTTACCAAACCCAAAAGGACTGCTACACACACTCCCAAGCGCAGCTTAAATCCTTCGCTTGTGTGTTGTATGTTTGAATGGGAAGGTACTGTCAGGTACCAAGTACCGCCACTTCTTTCATTGAGGAGAGCGCACCAGCAGCTGCTCGGCCGGGTGAAGTACCTTCAGTGGGGACTTGCCGCACTTCTCAGCTGATTGGAGGTACGTCACGTCTTGAGCACCTACATGACCAGATGTACATTTCAATCACTGCTTGTGAGGCCACATCATCTGCGGTGGTCGGCTACTGACCGACTTGTGGCGGGACTTGTTTCCACTTTGGTGGCCCCTTCAGTGGCACTAGTCCCACCTCTGGGTGTCATTTGGTGTGTGATGTCACAGATATCTGCAGTGTGCATTATACCCAAGGCTCCCGGTTTTCCGTCTTTACTGATTTTTACAGATAATTACAGACAGAAAACAAGTGTTTGCGGTCTGTATTTATTTTTAAAAGCGGAAAAATGCAGAAAAGTGTGCTTCTTGTGGGTGACTCTTTCTGCTGCTCTTCATGATTTCCAGGACAATCGCGGAGCGGGTCGGCAGCATGGGAAGTTAACAATAGCTTGAGATTCCCCTACATGCAGGTGTGTGGTAACATCTATGTGTTTTGTAATGCTCGCATTTACCTGAAGGTGGAGTGTTTTGCGATATTTCTCTGCTTAATTTACTAAAACGCGACAGGCAGCAAAGATTGAGTGCTTATTTATTAGTTAAATGAATATGGAAATATAACATTTTATGACTCCATATATTCGCAAAACACAAAATAAATAAGGATGAATACCAATAAGATGGGCAAAAAATAAATATGGATATAAATACAGACGGAAATGTTGAAAAAATAAATACCATAAAACCGGGAGCCCTAATTATACCCGTAGCGGATCAATGAGGGGCAATCAGCTGTATTGATCCTATCGGACCTCTCGGCCATACTTGATACGGTCTGTTATACGACACTTCTGCTGGTGGCAAATGGGGTTGGCGGTACAGTTTTGGACTGGTTCCGCTCATACTTGCTAGTCAGATGTCAGGCAGTTGCCTCCCTCCGTTCAGTGCCACGAGGTCCATCTACGAGCCCAATCCTGTTCAATATTTATATGGCTTTGATCACACTCATTTAATCACATAAAGTGACCTTGGTCAGTTATGCCAACGATACTTAGCTCATTCCTTCGCTGGCAAGCAGCTTTCCGCTTTTCATGATTGAATGACGGACATTATTCAGGGGCTTGGTCTAAATTCCCTGAAGTTTAATGGGGATGAGTCTGAGCTTTTATGCTGTTCAGCTAATAAAGTCTGGGTTATCCTCCTCGTCAACTTCTGGTTGGTGCCATCCAACGGGATCCTGGTTCCTGCCCAGTCGGTCCGTAATCTGGGAGTCATCTTTGATGACAAACTCAATATGGAGAGACATGTAAATAAAACCGCGGGCACCTGCTTTTCACTCCTCAGAGCTCTGTGGAAGATTTTGCCGGTGATGCCCCTTTTGGCTAGAGCATTGTTATGTAATGTTATGTTATGTTAAAAGTGCTTGATGGAGATGGGAGGGAGATGGAGAGCTGGAAAGAAGTGAGCACAGTGGAAGTGCATAAGAGGGATGGAGGCATGCGGATTCGGAGGTGACATGGTAGCCTCAGTAGCCAGAGAGCATAGTGTGCATGTATATATTCTAAATAATCCACAGAGTCCTGTGTCCAGCCGCCCTGTGTAACACCTGCAGAAACAATTCAAGGATGAGGTCCTGAAACACTGACTACAGACATCCGATGAAACACCAGACCGGGGACCACGGGCACAGAACTCTTGTACAGCTGTCTGTTAGGTTGTCTGTGAGGTGTGATGATGCGGGGAGGGTTCCATGTGACATGACTCGTGTTCTCTCTTGGATGGTCCCACGTGGAGTCCGCTGGACTCTTCCATCCGCAGAGTGAGTACCTGAGCCCCATTGCTCCTGGGGGCGTGCTACTGGAGTATTATTGAGGTATGTGTTGCAACTTACTTTCAGAGTATGTAGCAGGACCCAGGCCCAGGTCTCCTGGCTGCTGCATCACTCTTGCCCCTGTCTTATCCCTTCCTGTTTTGCCACTTCTGCGTGCCTTCTCCTTGCTTTTCCCTCATTTTCACTGCTTTCTCCTTGTTTTTTCCCCTGTGTTTTTTGAGTGCCTTCTTCCTGCTTTCTCCTCATTAAAAGAAAAGCACTTAGCAACTCCAGCACCTTGAGACCCTCATGGGTAATTTGCTGTGCTTTATAAAGCCTTGATTGATTGATTAAGATGGTAGGTATTGATTTCTGTCATACACATTTAATACTGTCACTCAACCTGAAATCGGGGAGCTTCAGACTTTACCCCACAAGTCCCCTCGGCTAGTATCAAGGGAACCCTGCAATCTCACCTCTTTGTCTCCATCTGCCCCTCACATCTTCCTGACCACCAACCTTTGCACTAGTAGGCGGGTGATAATGCAAGACCATCAAGCCACCTCGAAGGAGGGCACGCTAACATCCCCTCTATCCTCTAAAACACTACCCCCTCTCTCCCAGTGCCCTAAAGCCCCTCCCATTTAACTGCAACATCCTAACTATCCTGCTTGTCTTTTACAAGTTCCTAATTCCTTATTGTAAGAAATTTTTGATTAGGGTGGGTGGGGAGGACCCCTCCTTAAGCAACAACCACAGTCATTTTCAGGGCAAAACATAAAAGCCACTGAATTAACCTGTACTTAACCCTCTAGTAGCTTGGCGCAAAAGGAGTCAGGCTTAGCTTAGAGGCAATGGGCCTCACTGGCAACATTTTGGCGCTGGGCAGCTTCGTGCTTCGCTGCACTGGGTTAAAAGAAAGAGGCAGGAATGCACCATGTCTGTGAGACATGGCACATTTCTGTCCTCTTTCACTGTGCTGACACACAAATGGCTGCCTTGCACAAACACAGGCATCCTTGCACCATGGTGCAATGATGTTCGCATTGTGACTATGATTGTTTTTGTGCAGGAAGGGGCACCTTCCTGCACAAAAACAATCAATGGAGTCGTTTTCCTCTTTCTGAAAAACAAGGCAGGCCACAAGCAACAGGGCAGTGTTCAGAAGAACAACACAGGCTTCAAGCAGCAGGGCAGTGCTCTGGGGAGCAAGGCAGTCCTTCTTCTGTAATGTCCACAAGTCCAGGATTGGCTTGGGAGGTCTAATATTTATACCTGCTACCAACTTATGAAGTGGGGGTAACTTGTAGTCCACCCCCACACCTCGTTCTGGAAAGTTCCTTTCTTCCCTTTTCTTCCCCTACCCAGGCTCCAAGGGTTATAGGATGATAATAGGCAGGTGTCCAATTCCTTTGTGAGTGTGCTTGAGGCAGCCCTTTGAAATTGAAGAGGGGCAAGGTACGGCTCCTCCCCTCTCATCCTGACAGGATGGCCCTCTCCCTGCTACACCCCGGTCCTATTGTTCAGTGTCTGGGTCCATATGCATTCTTGATGTGGGAGCAATTTATACATCCAGGCAGCTGAAAACTCCTATGAGGACTCAGAAGGCTTTGGGTAAGAACATACTAACTTTCTAACAGTGGCATTTTCAAAATTTTAATCTAAAATCCGACTTTACCAATAAAGAGGATTTTAAATTACAATTCATGTGAGCCTACATGAGATTTCTACTTGCAGGCCCTGGGTGCATGTAGTAGCACTTTACTAGGGACTTATGAATAAATTAAATGGGCGAATCCGGTGTAAGCCAATTTTACAATGTTTAAAGGAGAATGGACAAGCACTTTAGCACTGTTTAGCAGTGTTAACGTGCACAGAGTCCTACTGCTAATAACACTAACTTTAGGAAACAGGAGGGGAAAAGGCAAACATTTGGAGGTGACCCTGCAGAGAGAGCCAAGTCCAGCACTTATTCTGCCCCTCCCCCCACATTCATGTCCATGACACCCACACGAGGTCCACGGATGCATCCTGTTACGCTCTTTGAAAAGCTCTCTCTTTGCACTTTTCTGCTTAAAAGACCATTCCCGTTACCCCATTCTGAACTCTCTTTCTCTTCTTTCTTATAGTGGCAACAACAGTTAAATACAACAATAAAAATCCCTGTCCTACGTGCTTTCCCATGCTGAAAACTATGCATCATGACAAGCAGAGGGATTCAAAATGCAGAGAGGATGACATGTCCTGAACATGCCTCTGACATCACATGTCAACATGGGGGCTGATGAGTCACCACTTCACACACACAACTGCTTTTCTTGTTTCCTCTCTCACACTTCTTGGCGCACAGAGTAATTCCCTCCCCACTGTTTGGGGCCACAGTGTCTCCCTCTGTCCAGATCTAGCAGGGTCCAAAGCCATTAACTCGAAGACCTCCCACATCCTCTGGTCATTCCTTCCCGCCTCTCACACCCTCTTCCCAGCCCTCCACCAAGGCTCTACTCTGCCTTTTCACACTTACAATACTGGTGCAGTTTAGCCCCCCCTTATCTGTCATAGTATTCAGCATCCCCTCTCAGGGGTACCCCATGCACATGCTGCCAGGCATGCCACCAATGTTCACAAGACTACTGTCCACCTTGAACCCGAGCTTCTCGCCCTCACTGTATCACGGGCCACCAAAACCACATCTATCCGACAACCAACTAGGGGGTAACCATGTATTTTTAAGAAACGGAGGAATCACCTGCAGAGGAGGCGTCCCGCCTATCCGCCAGTCCAACATTATCCATAAGGAACTAAAAGTCTCCATTTAAAGTCTTTCAGACAAGTGCTCACCCAATCGGCTGCTGGGGTTCGACCGTCCTTCAATGCACGGTCACTCGCTCCATCGAAAATACCAATGGACTCTTCCCTGCCTGGCCTGGCCCAGTTCATGAAATCGCCTTTGAACCGTTCTTTGATTTCTAGGAGATCCGAACACTTGGACTGATGCTCAAGAGACAGTGGGCAATATGATCAAAGTGCACTACCCCGAAAGGAGCAGCCCTTCCCTGCAAGACGCCTACTAGTCTCACTACTCACAGAGGCGGAGGGAGTCTCCCTGGGAAAGGTCACTAAAGCCTCCACTCCTTCATCCTAGATAAGAGATCAAACCCTGTGCAGGGAAGGGACACTCTTCATCCCCGCGATGGAAAGAGGTTTCGTCCCTCGGTGGATCCTTCCTCCCTCTTCCAAATCTCCAAAACAGCACCAGATGAAGTTGGCTCCACCACCCAAAGAAATCCAAAGACAGGCACAATAAGCGGTCCCCTGACAACTCCAGCTCTTAAAACAAAAAGGCAAACGCCTAGACGACGCTGTAAAAAGCCTTTTCACTGAAAGGACAGAGCTCTGGTTGGATCCACCATGCAGGATGCAGAGATCCTCGGAGCAGAGACGGGAATCAGCAAAGCTGGTCATTCTTCAATTCTTTGGTCCCAGTGAGAAAGGACCACAGCCGCCACAAGTGCCACCTTCACCAGAGCTTTGCGATGACCAACAGCTCTTCTTCAATGACAAACCAGCTAAGATCACAACTAACATGAAAGCAATCTCTTCCCCTGGTCTCTATCCGGTACAAGTCATGCTAAAGCCATTAAACTCAGCCAATCTGCTGCTGTGCCCATCATCACAAGATATGTCAATACATCTTTTTGGCAGAAGATGTCATCCACAACGTAAGCATTAAACATCCTAAGAAATCAGACTTGGACCCAAATATTGTGATGTTGTTACAAACTCTGCCTCTGAACTATCATTGAAATCAGCACTCACCACACACATCACAACCATTCTTAGTGACTGGGAGTCATGTCTCATTCTTCAGGGAGGCACCATATCCCTCTCAATAAACACTACAGTAGACCTTCTCTGCACCTGGGACAGGGTCATCTGTGCTTCAGGATTCTTCTTCAGCTCTTGGTTGCTCTTGACAGACTCAACCACAGTATTCCTCTATTTTGACCGGAGACTATAGGGAGAGAGAGTGTGATACTCCGATGGTTCAAACACCTCTTTTTAAGGTGCATCCAACAGGTTCAACTGTGTACATAATTATAAAAAACACTCAATTCAACTGATGTGTGCCCAATGAGTACCCGCCTTGCTGACCCCTTTCAACACTTATATGCCCCCTTTACATCAATCCACAATACACTCAATGTCGACTACTCTGTGTACTCCAACAATACTCAGATACACATTAGGAACCCCAACAAACCCAAAATACAACAGTAGCGTACGATTATCACTGCTGGGTGCAACAGAACGGCAGTGGGGTTTCGACTGGTCGTCCCGCAGCTCGGCCCAGTGCTTCACCAGGAGGAACTGAAGGGAAACAGATGTAGCGCTTGGCATGGAGTTCCACGCATAGGCAGGATGCCTCGACTCCCAGTAGCATCTGGAACCACAAGATGACTTTATAATGATGTTGAGGAAGTGACCAGCCATATGCCCGATGACTGTCTCCCTCAATAGAAAAGGGAATACCCAGGCCAGACTTTAGTCCAGAACTGCTCAAGGAACTGACTCTTCATTGCAGGCACCAAGGAGGGCAGGGGAGCTCATGGAGAACCCAAGACTGCATGGGGTCTTGAAGGTCAGGACGAGACTCTACCACCATTCCTGATACTGCTCTGATGAGATAATAGTCAAAGTAAGGATAACAGTAGACCTCCTGCTCTGGTAGAAAAGCAGCCACTGATGCCATCATTTTAAGAAAAGAATGTAGGTGCTCCTTAACCTTCTCAGATATTCCTGAGATACTGAGGAAGAGGTGGCCTGAATGGAGGCCATCCATGTAACTGAATAACATACCCACCACTCGAATTACTTTCATATTTCACGAATCCTTTATGGGTTCCGGAGTAGCTTGCTACTTGCCAAAAAAGCACTTCAACACCCCATCAGGGGTAACAAGCGCTATATAAGAGCAAACCTTTTCCCCCTTCTATCCCTCGCCTATCCTTCTCAATCCAAATAACTGATTAACATATCCACCACTCAAATTACTTTCATATTTCACTATACTAATTCACCACCAATCCTTTAAGGGTTCCGGAGTAGCGTGCTACTCGCCGAAAAAGCACTTCAACACCCCATCAAGGGTAACCAGCACTATACAATGGTTGTAGAGAAAAGCCATTTTTCACCACTGATAAGACCCATAAAATTGAGGTAATGTGGTCCCAGTAAATTGACATTAGAAAGGCCAACTCCACACAGGAGTGGAGTAGGCTTTCTGAGATGCTGCCGACAAAAACTGTTGATTCAAAGGAAGGCTCTGCTATCTGTTGGACTTTTGAGATTCTGACGGTGGAATTAATGTACCCCAGAAGCCACTGCACCTTAGGTGTCCTCAGAATTTAACCTACGCAGTCTAGCATACTTGCATCAGATACTGATAAAGAGTTAGAGTTTCCAAAACACTAGACAATTATGCTACTTTAGTGGGAAAAGGTCTTCTGTACTTGTTCAGGCACAACATAGAGTATGTTTATCTGTAGTTAGGTATGGACTTGTACTCTCCTTTGACATAGTTCGGGACCAAGGATGGGTACAACAGAACTTGTTCCAAAGATGGGGCTCCTGGCAGCATATGTAGGCTTTGGCCTGCTTGAGATAGAGGTTGGTGGTTGGCTGACAGTTTTCTTTCATCCAAATGGCCACACTGGCCATGCATTTCACTTGATATTGATAGTGTCTCAGTGTGGCATGGTAGATGGTTCCTGCAGGGCTTCCTCGAGTTGTTCTCTATTTCCTTTTGAGTAGTTTGCAAACTCGCTTGGATTCTCTGAGGTCAGCATTGAACCAGCTAACGTGTTTATTGGATCTTTTCAGTTTGGTGTTTATCGGGGGCAGAGTATTGTCGCAGGTGGTGTTCCAGGTGTTGAAGTTATTTGTGTCACTGATGCGGTCTTTGGTGGGACCTTAGTAGATTAGTTGGAGGGCATTGAGCAATTCCATTTCGGTGACTTTCTTCCAGCAGCAGCTTAGGGTGTTGCTAGACTCCATAGGGGTGGTTGGTGGCCTTGTTATGTGGAAGTGGGTGATGGAGTCGTCCCTACATATGATCGATGTGGATGATTTTAACCTTGTCGCTGTGGGAGCAGATGGGGTCCAAGGTGTGTCCGGTGATGTGGGTAGGGCCTTGTATGAGCTGGGTGAGGCCGATGTTCTGTACACCTTCAAGCAAGTCCATGGAGCTGGAGTCTGTGGGGTCGTCAAGATGAAAGTTTAGATCGCCTAGGAGTATGAAGTCTTTGTTGCTCATGGCGAGGGGTGCGGTGAGGTCGATAAGGAGGTTGCGTGAAGTAAGTGTGAAGTCCTGGGGGCCGGGAGGTGAGGATGCCCTTGATTGTGGTGTTACTGCCTGTCTGAAGCTTGAAGTGCATGTGATCCTTAATAGTGGCTTCTGGGTCAATGTTTTTGAGGTTCACTGGCTGGTATCACTGAGGATGATGGCGAGTCTTCCTCCTGGTTTATGGGGTCAGTCCTGGTGCAGGATTTTGTATCCAGTAGGGAGGGCTGCAGGGATGTCTGGCACCGATGTGGAGTTGAGCCAGGTTTTGGTGAGGAAGAGGAGGTCCAGTGCATTGGAGTCGATGAGGTCCCGAATCTTGGTGGATTGCTTGCCAAGTGAGCGTGTGTTGAGGAGCATGCATGCAAATGAATATTGTTGTGTGGGGTGGGTGTGTGGTGCTGTGTGGGTGCTGCTCTTGATTCCTGACTTGAGGAGGGGTGCGGTGTGTGCGTGGGTGGTGGGAGCGGGTGTGTGGAGGCAGGTGAAGTAGCAGTCCGGGCAGGCAAAGGATCCCAATGTGGACTGAGGTATGGCTCTGCAGCAGCGTTTGTGGTGACCTCCAGGGTTGAGCAGGTCGAGTTCATCAGCGGTGCAGCTTTGAACCAGGATTCTTGGTGCTGAGCACAGTTCAGACAAGGATGAGCGCAGACGGGCTTACCTTTGGCACGTTGGCTGTGTGCCCGCAGCATGCGTCCACTGTGCAGCTGTGCTGCATTTCCATTAAGTAGGTCTTGGAGAGTGGGTGGAGAGCAGAGGGGAGGGCTCAGCAAGATTGAAAAAGTCTTTTGGGGTGAGTGGGAAAGTCCGGCAGGAGTGGCAAGAAGATAACAGGTGATCGGCGGAACAAGTTGGGGGGCAAAGATGGACCGAAAAGACCAAGTTGCAAAATGGAGCAGTAAGAGGAACAAAAGATGCAAAAAGCAGGGGTGTAACACAGGCCACCGCACCCCCCGCGGTGCAGGGGAGCCCCGAGCTGCAGGGGGCCCCTTCGGCACAGTACTTATGCCTGAACGCTCCGGAATAAATCTGGAGCGGGCCCCTCCGTCTATATTGCAGCGAGGCCCCTTGAACTTTCGTTACGTCACTGGCAAAAAGGGGTAGTTAAACAGAGACAGGGGGCAGATGGAACAAACAGGCAGAAACAAGAAGAGCAGTTAGCGAGTCTGGGTAGAACAAGCTGCCAACAAGAACAAGCATTGAAAATGCAATAGGTCTCGCCCTTGCTTAAGTTAAAGCAATTCGGTTTGTAATTAGGTGGCTTTTTAGCTTTGCGTTTATTAGTGTTTTTCAAACTTTCATGTACTTAACATGCATATGTATGCATATATGTATATGTATGCATGCATTTATATTTGTATTTATATAGATATGCAGATGTATATATATGTTTATGTATGTATTACCTACTGGCGGTCGCCAGTAGGTAGTTATAGTTAGGACCACGTTTCCATAGGAAATCCGCAACATTCTATTTTGAATAACTTTGGCGCCGGTCGAGGAATCCTCGCGAATTTTTCAAAATAGGTGGGGCACTACGCTCCGCTCCTACCCTGAAAGTCTCGGGGGGATTCGTCAAGCGGGGGCTGAGATAAAAGGGGGGTCCCAAAACGCGTTTTTCCCATGCATTTTTCCATCATAGGACCTTTAGACACAGCTACAGCCCGAACGGCTGAACAGAATTACTTGAAATTTGGCAGAGAGGTAGTCCTCAGGTCAAGGAAGTGCCTTTTGTAGGTTTGGTGTAAATCTGTTCAGTAGATTCAGAGAAAATAGCCTTTAAATCAATATATATATCTGAGCCAGCTTACGGTGCGCTTACCGTACGCGTACGGTGGCGTGCGCGAGCGCGATTCTGATTGGGTGTTAGATCTTAGTAAACATTAGAATCGGTCGAAACCAGGAAGTGGCGGCCGCCATTTCGTGTGTTTCACTCAGAAAAAAAAGGGTGATATCTTGAAAAGGGGGCAAGGAAGAGAGTTACAGACCCCCTAACATTTGTAAGGGGGTCAAAGAAGGACAGAAAAGTACAAAGAAAACATTTATTGATTTTAAAAAAAATCGCGGGGTACGCGTACGGTAAGCTCACCGTACGCGTACGGTAAAAAAAATTAAAAAAAAGAAATGAAATGCAGATTTAAGTGTTTAGATATTAGGGGGCTCTAAAAAGAGCCGTTGTGTTTATGAAGTGATTTTTTTATTGGTACCTACAAGTAAGTACCGATGCAGAGTCTAAGGTTCAAGAGGAAGACTCTGTTCCCTTCATCAGTGAAGTGTACACTATCTCCTCTATAAATGTCTTGCATGTCGTAACGCAAGTTGTTGTGGTAAATGGAACCCATACCATAGTCTCTGAGGAAAGCAGAAACAGATTTGTTGACGTGCTTTCTTGCTTTGTCAATCTGCGGACAAAAATGATTTGACCAGTTCCATTTTTGCCTTTGGCATATGTTAGAAAAGACAAAGGCAGTTTTAGGGAAAAGTGAAAACAGTTGTGCAAAGGTGTCCTTCATAAGCATTTCCAGACCTACCCCAGTCAAAGTGCCTAGGTCATTGCCACCACAGTGCACTATTATGAGGTCAGGGTGTTGGATTTGCATGAAGGATTTCACCAGTGGCATCAATTGGTGCCACTTTAACCCTCTCTGACCAATCCATTTAATGTCTACATTTGGCAAAGCAAGGTCTCTCACCATATCTGTTTTCTCTGCATACTTTTCACTCCAGAAGACATAGCTGTGCCCTACAATCCACACTGTGAACATCTTCAAAGGAGAAATGGATGCACTCAGGAGGTGAAATTCAGTAGAATGGTAAAAAGAAATGAAAGACAGTTTGGAAATGGAGGCATACATATTTTTTTTTTATAAAAAAAAGAACTGATTGGCTGTTTCATACCATTCTAGAATAAAAACTAGGCTGTATGTGTAAATTAATAGAAGCATGTTTTGTATTGGTACAGAAAAATGTGTTACCAAAGAACAGTACTATGGATTTGCTGTTAGGTTTGAAAAGTCAAGCACTCTTGCTCTGTGGAATTGAAACATTGTTTGGTGAACTTCTGACCTAACTCCACACAGCAGTGTTCCATGAGCTGTTGCTATGGTAGCAGGCAGAAGTCAAGTTGGGGGAAGGGTACTAGGCAGAAGTCAAGTTGGGGGAAGTGTACTTTTGGAAAAGGGTTGGGTTTTCAACCAATAGAAATGTGTGATTACATTTGAAAAAAAGGGGGAAGCACTGAGATTTGAAATTAATATGTATATGTGTGGAAAAAGAGAGGGAAAGTTTGCCATTATCTGGTTCTGCTGAGAGGAGAGAGGTGTAAAAAACAGAGATCCTGGCTCTGATAATCTGCTGTTTGAGTGCCACATTTCTTTCACAACTAACTAATTTTAAAGGTGAGTTTAGAGTTTGAGAGGGGATGTATATGGTAAATTAAGAAATGAATAATAGAAATGGAATTCCTTTTGTTGAAGTTGTGTTTATCATTTTCTGTTTTGGGAGAAATTTAAATGTGAGGAACATGTAAAATAATATGGACTATGTTTTCACGATAAATTAAGGTGTACTGGTAAAAATAAGGAATACTTTAAGGGTTTGAGGTTGCACTCAGTAATGCAAATACATACAGCATCAGTAAGGCTGGTTGCCCTTGCTGGAGTGTAGGCAGTCACCCAGGTTACAAATGGTGCTGGTTTGAAAAAGCAGTGTGGACATGTGCTGTTTTCAGAATCTGAAAAGTGGATTCAAGATGTGTCAGTCTGTAAAAGTGTTTATCACTTGCCAAAAAAAAGAAAAGTAAGTGTGCTTTCAAATTGGCAAAGAAATTTCGTTTTGTGACTAATGTGAAAACATGACTCTGTGTGCAAAGAGGAATTACAGGCAGAGATTTATTGCGTATTGCTCTGGTGATTTCACAGTTGCATTAGATGGAAAGGGTGAGCCATTTTTTTTGTGTAGAAGCAGACTCTTAGCACACACCCAGCTGCTTATCCTCTGGAATCATGCACAGTATTCACAACCGAGTGGGGTTTGAGGTTTCAGTCAGTAATGCAAATACATACAGCATAAGTAAGGCTGGTTGCCCTTGCTTGAGTGTAGTCAGTCACCCAGGTTACACATGGTGCTGGTCTGAAAAAGCAGTTTGGACATGTGCTTTTTTATGAATCTGAAAAGTGGATTCAAAATGTGTCAGTCTGTAAAAGTGTTTATCACTTGCCAAAAAAAGAGTAGTAAGTGTGCTTTCAAATTGGCAAAGAAATTTCGTTTTGTGACTAATATGAAAACATGACTCTGTGTGCAAAGAGGAATTACAGGCAGAGATTTATTGCGTATTGCTCTGGTGATTTCACAGTTGCATTAGATGGAAAGGGTGAGCCATTTTTTTTGTGTAGAAGCAGACTCTTAGCACACACCCAGCTGCTTATCCTCTGGTATCATGCACAGTATTCACAACCGAGTGGGGTTTGAGGTTTCAGTCAGTAATGCAAATACATTTAGCATCACTAAGGCTGGTTGCCCTTGCTGGAGTGTAGTCAGTCACCCAGGTTACACATGGTGCTGGTCTGAAAAAGCAGTTTGGACATGTGCTTTTTTAAGAATCTAAAAAGTGGATTCAAAATGTGTCAGTCTGTAAAAGTGTTTATCACTTGCCAAAAAAGAGAAAAGTAAGTGTGCTTTCAAATTGGCAAAGAAATTTCGTTTTGTGACTAATGTGAAAACATGACTCTGTGTGCAAAGAGGAATTACAGGCAGAGATTTATTGTGTATTGCTCTGGTGATTTCACAGTTGCATTAGATGGAAAGGGTGAGCCATTTTTTTTGTGTAGAAGCAGACTCTTAGCACACACCCAGCTGCTTATCCTCTGGAATCATGCACAGTATTCACAACCGAGTGGGGTTTGAGGTTTCAGTCAGTAATGCAAATACATACAGCATCACTAAGGCTGGTTGCCCTTGCTGGAGTGTAGTCAGTCACCCAGGTTACACATGGTGCTGGTCTGAAAAAGCAGTTTGGACATGTGCTTTTTTATGAATCTGAAAAGTGGATTCAAAATGTGTCAGTCTGTAAAAGTGTTTATCACTTGCCAAAACAAAGAGTAGTAAGTGTGCTTTCAAATTGGCAAAGAAATTTCGTTTTGTGACTAATATGAAAACATGACTCTGTGTGCAAAGAGGAATTACAGGCAGAGATTTATTGCGTATTGCTCTGGAGATTTCACATTTGCATTAGATGGAAAGGGTGAGCCATTTTTTTTGTGTAGAAGCAGACTCTTAGCACACACCCAGCTGCTTATCCTCTGGAATCATGCATAGTATTCACAACCGAGTGGGGTTTGAGGTTTCAGTCAGTAATGCAAATACATTCAGCATCACTAAGGCTGGTTGCCCTTGCTGGAGTGTAGTCAGTCACCCAGGTTACACATGGTGCTGGTCTGAAAAAGCAGTTTGGACATGTGCTTTTTTAAGAATCTGAAAAGTGGATTCAAAATGTGTCAGTCTGTAAAAGTACTTATCACTTGCAAAAAAAAGAGTAGAAAGTATGCTTTGCAATTGGCAAAGAAATTTCGTTTTCTGTCTAATTTCAAAGCATGACTTTGTGTGCACACAGGAATTATTTTTAGATATTTAATTTGTGAAGGTGTTATTGTGATTTTCATTTATAGGAAAGGGGTTTATAGTATTTTAAGATTTCTAAAGAACATAAAAAATGTAGTAATATATTTAAATAAAATAAAGGAATCTTTTTTTAGTTTTTTTCAGGTATTGCTGAAGAGCAGTGAACAAAATTTAAGATGCCTACAAAATCCAGACTAAAGAAAGACCACAAAAAAAACCTATATTTGAAGACAACTGGAGGACCTAAGTTAGTTGGAGATGCTCATGTTGGGAAAAAGAAAAAATCTTCTGGTAAGCAGACAAAAGATTTTTTAAAGAACATATTCAAAAAAAGGAAAAATGTACAAAATGTCTGTACTGGAAAGAATGTTTTCAATAGAAAAGGACAGGAAAAAATTGAGAATTTAGTTAATGCAAATATACCTTCTGTAAATATAAAGATTAACTTAAACAGAAAAACAGCGTTTAAAGAGATACGTAGAAAAATGTTTCAGAGAAGAGTTATGTCCAATTTGATAAAGGATGTGAAGAAATATAAGCAAAAGGCAAAATTTTACAAGAGAAAAAAAGAAATTGAAGCCATTGCAGCAAAGGCATTAAAATTAAAAAGGAAACTATTCATTTTAATTTTGAATAGGATGCGTACATTAGATAAAATGGTTAATGTACTGAAATCACAAAGCAAAAGGAAAAGAGTAGTGAACAGAACAAACTTTTGTAAAGTGTTTTTAGGAAAATGGATGCATAGTTCAAGTAGTGAACCTTTTTTTAATGAAGAGAGCTATTTTCAAAGTAATAGTTTGCTGCATGCAGTTGACACCAGAGGTCGTGCTTACGAAGTGAAAAATGGTTGCATAATGGAGAAGGAGATAATGGTTCCAAGAGATGAGGTACAAGTGATGGCGGATGAGGCTATGGGGAGACGTCCTAAAGCCCCAGTGTACACTTGGAATTGTAGTAGTATTTGCACTGTGCGTCAGGAATCTATTGATACATTTCGTGAGTTTCTAAGAGAATATAGTAAAAAAAGTGTAAAACAGAAGATTAAGGTGCTTCAAAGTCTAGATCCATGCAGAGTGAGAGAGAATACTGGTTTGCAGGGTCATTCTCTGGCTTGTCTATCTAAAAAAGTGTGTAATAGTGTTTTCCATCATTTTAGGATGCTGGCTGTTCATCATACTGAAATGAGAAAGTTTATGAGACGGTTGTATTTTGCTAAAAGTCCAGCACTAAAGTTAGATGAATTGAATAGGGCTCTGTTCCGTGGGTCAGTATCAGATGTAGAGAAGGTTGTTGATGAAATTCAGTTTTGTTACTTTGGTCCTGAACAAAACAGTGCAGAAAAGGACACAGTAAATGAGGAAGAAGTGGAAGAGAATGTAGAACCATTTGTAAGTAAGACATTTAATGATCACATAACAAAATTTGAAAAAATCTCTAATGAAAGACCAAATATTACTTGTATTTGTTGCCGCAGAACTCATTATAGAAAACAAACCAGGTATGTTGATCTCTATAGAAAAAGTGAAAATGAAGATAATTATAAGTGGAAGGATTTTGCCACATATATATTTCTTGAAAATTGTTTTGAATTGGGTGAAGTTCAGCGTATTTGTAAATACTGTTACAACAAATTAGAAGAAAATAGAATGCCGACCAGAGCTGTACATAATAATTTAGAATTGGATGTTATTCCTGCCGAACTTTCTGAATTAAATACTTATGAGTCTATACTTATTCAATGTGTTCATCCGTTCCAGACCATAGTACGTATGGAGCCCAAAACTGGTAAATTACCTCCTTCAGATTTACTGAGAGGTTTAAAAGGTAGAGTGGTGTATTTGCCCTTGGATTTGAAAAAAAATATGGAAACTATTGATGCAGATACTTTGGAAACTGAACCATTAGTTATTCTGGTTAATGGTGTACCTACAAAGAATAAGAAGATTTGGCAGGAGCTGGTAGATGTACAGAAAGTACAAAGAGCAAATTTGTATTTGAAAAGAAATAACAAATGGTATGAATCAATTTATATAGAAGAAGAAGAAGATTTACAAGAAGACACAGAAACACCAACTGGACAAATTGAAAAAGTGGACAAGTCAAAGGAAGAAGAAATTTATGAACATTTTAGCATACATCCTCTTCATTCAAAAGAAGTTATGGGAGACAATATTGATCTGTTTCAGATGAAGAAAGCAAAAGGAACTCCCGTGAGTGTATGGGAGGAGAGCTTGGAAGCTCGATGTTTTCCCCAGCTGTTTCCTAAAGGAAAAGGAGGACGATACGATGAACGTCCAGAACAGATTCCAGCTTCTGAGTATCGGACTACAAGACTATATGCTGAAGATCCCAGATTTCGACAAAGTATTCCTTATTTGTTCCATCTTCTATTTGAAAGCGACTTGTCTGCACTGTCTTATGCAGTAAATCACATTTTAAAAAGTGGAGTACATTTACAAAATGTGTCTGCTAAGGATTTTATGGAGAAAGTGCAGCACCGAGATGATCATTTGGAAACACAACTGATCAATCTGATGGCTTGTCAGCGTGGGACAAATGAATATTGGTACCGACGCCATGGTGAATTAAAATGCATGTTACGGAATTTAGGAACACCAACATGGTTCCTTACCCTAAGCTGTGCTGAGTACGCTTGGGATGATTTACAGGATTTTCTACGAGAGGCAAATTCAAACATTCAAAACATCGAATACAAGACAGCAGGAGAACTGTGCTCATTGGATCCGGTTAATGTTTGCAGATATTTCAATCATAGATTTGAGGCTATGATGTCCTTCATCTGCAATAAAAAAAATCCACCTCTAGGAGAAGTAGTGGATTTCTTTTGGAGAAAAGAGTACCAGGCAAGAGGTGCTCCTCATATTCATATGCTGTTGTGGATCAAGGATGCCCCAAAGTTTGGAACAGATGCTGATGAAGCAGTGTTATCTTACATTGAAGAATATGCAACATGTGCTATACCAAAAAGCACAGAAGAGAAAAAGTTAAAGGAGCAAGTTTTACGTTTCCAAAGTCATCGGTGTGGAAAATACTGTCGACGGAAATACAAGAGCAAAGATAAATACTACACTAAATGTCGATTTGGATTTCCTAGACCTGTTCTTTCAAATGGAAGAGTAAACAGTTTTATGTCATCTGTGAGACATACTATCACAAGAAAATCACCTAAGAATACCTACAACCTTAAAAGAAAAGAAGAATCAAAAAATATAAATGACTACAACCCAGTCATTTTATCCATGTGGAATGCTAACATGGATATACAGTATGTAGCTGACAATTCCATTGCTGTTGCTCGATATGTAACGTCTTACATTACTAAATCAGAAAAAACTGAATTGAAAGAAATGTGGGAAGAGATTTCTCACGAGAAGACTGTCAGTAAGAAGCTGTACAGTTTCAGTTTAAAGATGTTATCGCATCGAGAAATTGGATCCTACGAATGTTCAGATAGGTTATCTTCTGCAAGTCTCTACTCGAAATCAAGAAGAATAATTTGGGCAAGTTTAGGCCTTGCAGCAATGAGAAATCGGGTACTGAAATCTGTTGGAGAAATTGAATATTTGGCCGAGAATGACCCAGAAAGTACAGATATTTTGAAATCAAACATGTTGGACACATATTATCCCAAGAGAAGTCATCATCTGGAGAACATGTGTCTCTATGAAGTGCTGCAGAACTACATTTATTCACGGAAAGCCGCAGAAGACATCAACAATGGAAAATATAAAGTCATTGGTGAGGAAGGATGTTTGGTGAAGCAAACAAAAGGAAGTTTGATAAATCACCGGAAGCTGAGTTGCGACACTACTGACAAAAAGGAATTTTACTACTTGGCTCTTTTACAGCTGTTTAAACCATGGCGTTCAGAGGATGAACTACTGGGAGAATTTCAAAGCTATGAAGATTCATTTAATGCTTGCAAAGACAGCATACAATGCAGTACATTCACAACTTATCTGCAAATGTTAAATGAAGAAATTGAACAGGAAACTACAATTGCAGCTGAAGTAGCTAGAGACAGTTCTCAAGACAGCCAAAGTTCAGGAACACTCAGTCAAGATCCCCTAGGACAACCAATCGTTGAAAATGAAGCATCAATAGCCATGAATGAAGTGGAAACGGCTATGAATCAAGCTCAAGAAGAATTTATAGACTTACAAAATTTGGAAAGACAACTGAATGAAGAGCAGCAACAAATTTATGAAGAGATCAGAAGCAAAATTGATCACGGATTTCAACATGAAAAAAAAGAGTGCTCATGCACATCATTTCATCCAATCAGGATGTATGTAAGTGGACAAGCTGGAACTGGAAAAAGTTTCTTAATAAAAGTCATCAGAAGCTACCTACAGCAAAAAACGGATTCTACTTTGTCTTGTGTGGTTACTGCTCCAACTGGGTTAGCAGCCTATAACATAAAAGGAATCACCTTACATCGTTTGCTAATGTTACCAGTGGAGCATGAGAACAAAATACAATACAACTAGCTAACTGGAGAAGCATCCTTGGAAGTTTCAAGAGTATTGAAGAAGATGCAAGTTCTCATTATTGATGAGGTGAGCATGGTATCAAACTTAATGCTTGCCTTTGTGCATTTAAGAATGCAGCAAATTCTAAGGACAGACTATGACGTGTTATTTGGTGGAAAACATGTCATAGTTTTTGGGGATCTTCTACAGCTTACTCCAGTTAAAGGACAACCAGTGTTTAATACTGTGACACATGAAGACACAAAGAAGTCATTGGGAAGCATTGGTAATGCAAATATTTGGCCCTTCTTTGAGTACAAGGAACTTACTACTAATATGAGGCAAGCAAACGATGAAGAATATGGAAGTATTCTGAAAGATATCAGGATTGGACTACTCACTGAAGCAGGCACAAAAGCATTACAGAGTCGGTTGCTACATAATTTATTTCCAAAGGAAGAAATAGTTGCAGAGAAGATATACAAGAACATTGCAGAAAAGAAAAGTGTCATCTGCTTAATGCCAACTCTACGTGAATGCTCAATATTCAATGAGGAGCTTTTGAAATTGGAAAAGGAAGATATCAGGAAATTGGAAGCAGTGGACAAAATTGAGGATGGAAGAATTACTATCACATTAACAGGCACACTGAAAAATAAATTGGATTCACTAGAGAAGAACATTTCCAAAACAGCTGGATTAGAAAAAAATCTATATGTTTGCATGAACTGTAGAGTATTTTTAAGGAGAAATTTGGATGTTGAAAAAGGTTTAGTTAATGGAGCTATGGGAAGAGTTGTGGGTTTTATTAATTATCAGAAAAAAGATGGAATTGAATGTTTAAAAATAAAATTTGATCAGATAGAAGAAGTTAAAGACATTTGTCGTTGTTCAGTTCGTTTCATGCTTGTGAAAGACTTATATATACGTAGGAAGCAGTTTCCGTTTTCTCTAGCATATGCTGTAACTATTCACAAGTCTCAAGGATTGACTGTAGATTGTGCTTTTGTGAACATTGGTTCAACTGTGTTCAAAGAAGGTATGGCATATGTTGCTTTGTCACGAGTGAAAACATTATCAGGTTTATTCATGATAGACTTTGATGACTCAAAAGTTAGTGCTGATACAAATTGTGTAAAGGAGTATAATAGATTAAGAAGAAGCTATGCTCCTCATTTAGGTCAGTATCCTGTGTTGGAGAAACGTGTAGTTTCTCGTAAAAGGAGAAATGAGAATATCTGTAATGAAGATGTAGAGAGGAGGAAAAAAAGAGGAGTGATGTAATTGCAAGCAAAAAGAAAAAGGAAAATGAAGAACAGGTTGTAGGATGTCAATTTGAAAATAGCTCTGGTGTCAACTGCTACGCTAATGTAGTGCTGAATGTTGCATTTTATCTGGAAAGTGTGCAAGAGCAGATAATAGTAAATCAGGGAAAAAGATTCTGTTCTGAGTTGAGTCTCCTTTTTCAAAAGCTGAGTAATGATAAAACTCAAATAGAAAGTGCTACTGAAATTAGAAAACTTTTAGATGTATGTTCAGGACGAACACAGTTTTCTCAAAATGTACAGCAAGACGCACAGGAATTCTTGATGTTTTTTCTTCAGGTACTGGAAGAAGAAGGGGTTCCCATTGAAAATGTATTTGGTCTCTCTTATAAATGGGAACATAGTTGTGAAAACTGTTACAATATATGTGGCTCTAATGTTGATTCTGAAAGGTTTATTTATTTAACATTGCCAGAAAGTAAAACAGTCACTTTTGCTAAATTAGTTAAAGATGCTAATCATAGCATGGAATGCAGTGAGTGTCAATCTGATATGTTTTCAACGTTAATTTTAAAGGAATACGGACAATATGTAATTTTAATGATGCAACGCTGTAAAGCTGATGGTTCAAAATTAGATACTTTAATAAAGAAGTTTACAGGACAGCAATTATCAATTTCAGGAAAAACATTTGTAACAGTTGCAATAATTTTCCATGAAGGACCTACTGTAACTTCTGGACATTACACAGTTTATCTTAAATGTGAAAAAGGCTGGACACTGTGTAATGATTCCCAATTGATTTTTAAGCAACGTTTGCCTTTTGATTTAGCAAATTCCTATCTAATCTTCCTGAAACCTAAATTTTAGAGAGATTTGGCAACATCTGTACAAAACAATTTTACCATTTTATAGGATTACCATTGGAATTTTCAAAAAAAATGATTTTACAAATTATCATTTGGCCTAATGGAAAGGTAACCAATTGTAATGTGGACTTTTTCAATTTTTAATGAAACTTTGGAAAACCAAAAATTTAGACAAAATCGGTAACATCTGCACAATTTAAATTTTGGAATGTTATTGGATTGCCATTGGAAATTTATTCAAAAAAGATTTTTAAAATTACTATTTGGCCATGCGGAAAGGTAAACAATTCTATTGTGGACTTATTTAATTATTAATTAATCTTTCGGAAACCAAAATGTTACAGACAATCGGTGAGATCTGTACAATTTAAACTTTAGATTTTTATTGGATTACCATTGGAAATTTAATCAAAAAAGAATTTTAAAATTACTATTTGGCCTAAAGGAAATGGAACCAGATGTATTGTGGAGTTATTGGAGATATATTTTTGTGATTATACTTCTGAAACAAAAATGTCAGACGGTATTTTAAAGAAATAAGTATTGATATTAGATGATATTTTTTAAGAATATTATGCATTTCTATAAAGTTATGTTTATGCAAAAAGAGATTGTGGGCTTTTTTAAAACAATCTTTGAGATTGTTAATTTTTTTTTGCCCGCTGTTAAATGATGAATGCAATTGCTTTCACAATTTATAGTGAAATGCAATATATTCTGAAAACAGCAAAAAAAAGGCAAAAAATGTTTTTGAAAAAATGAAAATATGTGTACTGTATTATAAAATGTTTTATTAAATATTAATACTTTTTTCTTTTTTTTCAGATTGAGATAGAAAATTTTCGAAAACTAGAACCATTTTTAAAGCAATTAAAATTAAATTTAAATTAATAAATATTTTTTTGAGTGGGTATGGTAAGTCAAAAATGTCATGGTCCCTTTTTTCCACTTCTCTACAATCACATTTTCAGTTTTTCATTGTAGTCTCTCAAGGACCTTGTAATGTGATAATTGATTTTTAGTGTTTTTAAAAAAAAAAAAAAAAAACATTACGCGTACCGTACGCGTACGGTAAAAAAAAAATCAAAAAAAAGTTTTAAAAACATATATAAAAAATAGTTGAAAGGTAAGGTTGGCTCTTACAAGAGCCGTTGTGTTCATGCAGGGACAGAGGAAAGAAAGAATGGGAATATTAGTCGGTACGACAAATGTGCTGATCTATTTTATTGTTCACTAGGGAAACACTGGTCTCCCTATGACAAATTAGATCATGACAAGTGGCGCACCGTATTTCAACCCTCACAAACCGATGGTTTGTTTCCAGAGGAGAAGAAAAAGGAGATGCTCCCACCACAGATGAAGGGCTCACCTGACCTGCCGAAGATGGACTCGGCCCTGCAGATGATGGACCAGGCTGAGCTGCTGTGGATGTGCTTGGTTGACTTACTGAAGGGTTACCTTCAGTATGTCGAGCATGTGTCCTTCTGTGTACATCTTTAAGGTGTCTCAACATGGTGTGATTCCCGAGGGAATACTTCTTGTTGGGATTCCCTCTTGAAAGTACACGGCCACACAGCTTACAAGTCACTAAGGGTGCATTTACCTTTTTCTTGCCCTCTGGAAAAGTAAAATACTCCCATATGAAAGAGGTCTTTTCTTTCCTCCTTCTCTGCCTCAAGGTAGTGCTGCTAGCCTCACTCTCAGAAGAGCTCTGCTGTTCTGCCATCGTATCACAAAGACAACCCAGCTCCTTCTCCTAAGGGATCACAAGCAGAAATGAGGGGAATGGGTGTGGTGTAGGAGAGTTCTAGAACTGAAAGTAGTTTCAACCAATCAAAAGTTGTGTTTCATGATCACATGACCCACCGTGCGCGTACGTTACGCTTACGGTGCGCTTACGGTGCGCTTACGGCAAAAGTACGCATGCGCGTAAAAAAGACACGCGCTCGCGCGCATGCGCATAACAGTCACTCCCCAACACTTCCGCGTAACGTGCGCGTGTAGCGTACACGCCTACGCGCCCCACGCGCAGTACGCGCGGCTACGCAAATTGCGTAACTATACGCAAACAGAGTAGATAAATTACGGACATTGCGTAAACCGTACGCTAACCGTACGCTTACCGTACGCGCACTAAAAAAAAAAAAATATATATATTTTCAAAGTTATACTAATATATCTTACCTGTTTGGTAAAATAAAAAAAGAGAAAACTTGAAATATTGCAGATTTTTTAGAAAAAAAACATAGTGTTTTAAGAGAATAAAAAGTTTTAAAAAAACTTGTTTTAAAAAAAAAAAAAACACATTTAATATAAGAATTTATAATAAAAAAATCATAAAAAATCAATAAAAAAAAATATGGGAATCACATATGTTATAGCTAAGAATTAGCATTTAAAAAACCATACAAATTCACTGAAAAAACCATGGGTTTCACACACGTTATAGTTAGAAATTAGCATTTAAAAAACCTTGCAAATTCACTGAAAAAACCATAGGTTTCACACATGTTATAGTTAGGAATTAGCATTTAAAAAACCTTGCAAATTCAGTGAAAAAACCATAGGTTTCACACACGTTATAGTTAGGAATTAGCATTTAAAAAACCTTGCAAATTCAGTGAAAAAACCATAGGTTTCACACACGTTATAGTTAGCTGGACATTTCACTCGTAAAAAACCAATGAAATTTGCCCGTTATAGTTAGTTAAGCTAACTATAACTCGCGCGCCCGCAATGCACTGCTGATGACGTCACATATTACATCACTCATGACATGGTCAGTGACATCGCTCATGACATCACTGATGACATCTCAAATGACATCACTGATGACATCACTGATGACATCATCCATGTGATAGAGTGGCAGACCTCCTCTCACCCTAATATAACCTTTGATACACACATTCAAAAATAGAGACTGAAATTTTCAAAAAAATGGACATACCAATACCAATTACAACAACCTCTTCAATAATTCTAAGATCCACATAAACATCCACTTATTCACCAACAGTCCTGTACAGTCACTCGTAATTCGTAATTCAAAAACTTTATTCGATCATAAATTAATGATCATAAAAGTACATACATACATTAATAAAAAACATGAGGTTTCAACAAATTTTAAAATTAATCACATGTCATAAAACGGTGCTTTTCCTCATACATATCGATTTTAAAATATATACAGCAGTAAAATAGAAAATGTCCTGTGAGTTAAGCCCGAATAAAAGCCCCATGGCTGAAGCAATATTAAATACTTTATATTTTTTAAAAAGTGGTTTCAGATATATTTTTCGAAGATAGAGATAAAGAGGACATAGCAGTAAAAAGTGCTCCGTACTTTGTTTAGTAGTCCCATCACACGGACAGGGGGCAGTAGTATATGTCTTCATTATAGGATACGCAACAAGCAAATGAACAGTCCCCATCCGAAGTCTTGTTAACACAAATTGGTGGGAACGAATATTAACCATTTTGAGGTATCCTGGGAGCCCCATTTCTTCCTTGTTATATTTGTCATAGAAAACGTGTGTGGAGAACTGGACAGTAGCTGCGATACACTTCGTCCTGCTAACCCTCAGAAATTCATATTTAATCTCAGTCTTCGTGATGTCTAAAACACAAGAAGGGTTATCACAAACCCTAAGATTAAAAAGATCATCAAACGTTCGAATGATATAGTTAAGCCACGGGATACGGGAACATTTATCCAAGTTTAGACAATCAAGGATTATCTTTCTAGTAAAACCAGTCTGTTCCTTCGACCAGATAGATCTCCATACTAACAGGGGTCTTAACCTAATCAGGTCTGATAGATGTTCTAGGCCAGACTCTTGATGGATCAACTTTGTTGAAGAAGAAGATGGCAGACAAAGGAGTTTTTTAATAAATTTGTTCTCCTCTACCTGGAGCATGCTATTGTTACAGTGGCCCCACACTCCTGATCCGTATAGAGCCAGAGCAACACATTTATGACGGTATAGGTATAACATGTCAGGTATCCGTCTAGAACCTAGCTTGGATGCAAACCTGAATAGGCCAAAAGAGCACTTAGCCATCTTGGCCCTAACATTTGTCATTTCAGAGGTCCACATCCCCCCACTATTAAAAGTGATACCCAGATAACAAAATTTATCCACCACTGTTATGGTTTGATCTATAACTGTAAAGGGCCTTAAGTTCTTAATTTTCTTCCCACAGGGCATTATAAAAGTTTTTGAATTATTAATTTTTAATTTTCTCCCCTTGATAAAATCTGCAAATTTATTCATTAGTTTTTGCAGCCCTAAAGGGGTTTGAGAGAGCAGAACCGCGTCATCCGCGTAGAGCAGAATTGGGATGGGCAAGCCACCAGCAGTCGGTACATCTGCACTTACGGAGCGAAGTTCCGTCTCAATTGCATTAATAAAAAGGGAGAAAAGAAGAGGAGCAAGAACACATCCCTGCCTAATTCCTGATCCTATTTTAACACTAGGGGTACACTCCCCCGATTGCCCATATCGTATTTTTGCTGTCAGATTCCTGTACAATTGGGCCAGGAAGTAAATAATATCTTGAGGTGCCCCCATATCCAACAAGGTTGACCACAGAAGACCATGGTCAACCAAGTCGAAGGCACTGGATAAATCGGCAAAACAAAGAAACAACGAGCCTTGTTTGGCTCGTGTATATTTACATATAATGAGATCTAGGTTAATGCACTGTTCTATAGTGCCCAACCCCTTGCGAAATCCATACTGTGAATCCGCAAGGATCCCATTGTCTTCTACCCAATCTTCCAGACGACCTAATAATACTCTACTCATTATTTTTAGGGAAGCAGTAAGAAGGGAGATCGGGCGATAATTTTTTGCCTCGCCCCTATCCCCTTTTTTATATACCGGAATAATGATTGATTCCCCCCAGGTCTGTGGAGCCGCAGTCGTCGCAGCTGCATTAAAAACCTTTGTTAATAATGGGCTCCAAATGGAGATCTCAGCTTTATAAAGGTCAACGGGTACCCCGTCCGGGCCCGGTGCCTTTCCCCCCTTGCTAGCCCGAATGGCTGCATCTACCTCTAAAATTGTAATATTGAGAGGTATGGGGGTTATTGCCATACATTCATTATCCCCCCCTTCAGTTAGTCCTTCGGGGTTGAAAATACTAGTAAAGTGAGACACCCATTGTTCCTCAGATACCTGGGCTGACATTACCGGGACATCTTCGTTTTGAAGGAAGGGGCTATTTACCGTGGACCAGAAAAGCTTGGTATCTTTAAGGTCCACTGCTTTTGTCAAATTGTTCCAAGCCTCTTCCCTTAATTCCTGTTTCCTTTCCCTCAGATGGATTGTGTATTCCCTTCTGAGGGTATTAACTGCTTCCTTATCTCTTGGTTTTCCCTTGAGAGCAGCTTTAAGTCTTTGTAAAGATTTGGTGCATTCTCTGTTAAACCATCCCCCATTACTCCTAGGGCCCTTTTTTTTTATTCTTCCAGTTAAAATTTCCGCAACATTTTTATTAATAATGTCGAAGCTAACTAGAATGTCAACATTATTCTTTCCAGGTTCAAGACAGCATTCCACCTCTTCTATACAGGCTGACATGATAGCACTAAGTAGATGTTCCTCATTTTGCCTACCCCATTTAATTCTAGGGCCGTTGGGTCTGTGTGGGACTATATCTGTCACTACGCCATGTATCAACATTTCTTTGACCCCCCACAAAGAAAGAAACATTGTTAGACAATTATGATCACTAAGTGCCGGATCTACTATTACAGGTAAGGAACACTTAGCTACAATACTGGTAGAGACAATGAGGTAATCGATAATCGTGGCACAGTTCCTCCCAATAAAGGTTGGTACCGAATTACCCTCACTGTCACCCCTAGGAATCATAATACATAAATCCATTTTTAACAAAAACGAATTAAGAGAATCCCCATAAACCGAGTGCATAAAGTGGGTCTGTTCTTCCCCTCCATCATCCCCATACCCACACACCCTATCGCTGGCAAGTGGACACATGTAGATGTTAAGATCACCACCCCACAAAATGTCAAAATGCACGTCATTACACCCATATAGGCTTTCCACCTCAGCTTCAAGTTCATCAACCGTATCAGTATTTAAGTGGTTAAAGGCATTGTTGTAGTGATTTATAACTAAAACATTTCGCCCATTCCTATTTTGTAACCACAGCAACTGAGAGTGTTGACCGACTGTCCGGTGTATTTTTACTCGAACCGGTAGATTCACAGAAAGCAGTATCACCATTCCACCTCTGGCTCTCCCCATATTAGATGGTTGGGCATGGCAATTATAGGCAACATACCCATCAAGATAGACATCTTCGGCCGCCCAAGTCTCCTGGAGACACAGAATATCAAACTGGGTTATAAATTCTAACCATCCTAGACGTTCTACCTTGTTATTCCATCCCGCTATGTTCCAACTCGCCATCTTATATCCCCGTTCCATTAAACAATTAGCCTCAGTGGATAAAGGGGGCAAGATGTGAACTTGGGTTAAATCCCCTGGCACGGGATCTACAGTTGGTAAAATCTGACTAATACTTCCATTAGTCGGGGAAAAAGCCTTGAGGTTGCAGTCAAACTGGGCAAAATTTCTTGTGCATCCCCCAGGACTACATGTGACGTTGTATCCAATGGGTGTATCATTATCTAGTAAACCTTTTTCCCCCGTTCGTCCGCCCATATCTCCCCCTCTATCCACACCAAAATCCCTCTCCCCCTTCCCTGTGTCTCGATGGCATCAATCGCAATCTTCCAGTCCACTAAACACCTCAAACCTGTTGGTGGTATCTAAGGGTGTAAAAGGTTTGAGCTGTTCCATTCTCCTATGTATTAGAGGGTTATATCTTGGGCCTATAGTGTTCCACCCATACAGATCTACTGCTGGTGGTGGTTGCCTCTCACTAACCATAGGTCCATTATTGTAGATGGGTGGGCAATATGGGTTTGATTGCATTTGCCTCGATAGAAGTGGGGGGGGAGCTCGCTGTAAACGATGATTTGGTGGAAACACCACTGAACGTGGGTAAAAATAGGTTGGAGGGCGGGGGGTGATAAGTTTGCTATCGTGGTCTGTCGGCCAATTAAGTATAAAGTGGACGGCATTCCGATCTCTAAAATTAATGACCACTATGTCACCCTCAATATCCTTGGGTCTTCCTCCCAACCAGGGAAGGCGGCGGACATGAATAATTTCTCCATTAATATTATTTGTAATAGGTCTGTGTAAACTTAACCAGTGTGATATCTTATTTCTCAGCTGGGTAAAGCTCTCCCGTTTATCTTTCTCCAGCTCCGGTACCCCAGTAAGAACTACTACTAGGGGTACTGCTTCTGGTGGGAGTTCTGGAAGGGGACCCTTGTTAAATTTATCTTGGGCAAGTCGCTCGTTACCTCTCTCTCTATTTATATTCCCTACGGCTTGACCAGAGTTATTCCGTTGTCCGTTGGACATTTCAGCCTGTTCTGATATTGGTTTACTGTTAAGTCCAACAGGAATATTCCCTGATACACATCCACTCATACAGATTGAGGGTTGAGGCTGGGTAATAATCTGTTCAGGGATAGTTGATGTTATTGTAGCGGATGTCCCTGATGAAGGAGGTACCGTTGGGGCTTGTATAGGGAGAATAAACGGTGCTTTGTTGGTTACGAGCTTTTTCTCCAATTCTTGTTCTATATTCCCAAGTCTGTTTTCTAGTTTATCAAGTCTTTCTATGATAGCCAGGGAATAGGTCCTCATTATGGACTCTATGCTCCCAATCAGAGCCCTGTCTGGAGATGCCTGTATCATTCCCATCACAGGGGGGCTATCGATAACAGAAATAACAGGGTCAGTAAACGGGGTTACACATGTATGCGTTGGAGAGATACCTTTCCTTCCTTCGTCTAGTGCTTTAACCAATTCTCCTTTGGTACTACCACCCTTCTTCGTACCAAAGTCTGCATGATTAAATTTCCTCTTGGAAAGGTTACTTTTACGCCGTTTAGCCGGAGGGGGGCCATGAATTTTAACTTGCGTAACTTTTCTAACCCTACTGTTGGCTACTTTTGTAGGAATTGGGGTAATTTGCGCTTTAGTAATCACAGCTGGATTAATGATACCGGAAGTGGTAGCTATGACTACCTGATTGCTATTAGTGCCCAAGGGTTCGGGTTCCCTCGTAGATGTACCTTCTCTAAATATTAGAGGGATACTATCCTGTGTGGTAGTGCAAATATCCCCCTTAGAGCTCATTTGCGCCGGTGACAGCGGCAATGGTCTGTTCTTTAAACTTTCAATCGACCGCCGTCGTTCAATTCGTAGTTCTTCAAGGGTAGGGGTAATTGAAGGATCAAGTAGGGATTTCTTAAAATACCTGTCTAATGTTCCATCTACCAAACCCACCGACTTCACCTGGCCAGGTAACTCCGGTGTTGGGATTTCAATGGACATAATGTTCGTACAATACGCACCACAAACAAACACTTACACGGTGGGTCTATGTTGATAGATATTCCGGCAGGGGTTCTGGCCCAGTCCAGTCTCCTCGTGTCTATGAGGGTCTTAGAGGGTCCGCCCTTAGTCCGGGCTTCGTCCGGCGCCCACCCGCGCGCGTCCCGCGACGCGGAAGGAGCAGCGTTCTTTTGGGCGCCTCCGGGCGCTTAGCAGGCGTCAGAATGGCGCTAGGGCGCCTGGGAGTTGTGGTCTTCCCACGCCGGGGCCGCTGGATGGAGATGCGGCAACAACAACGGCAGGGACACCCAGCAGGACAGCAGCGACACTGCGGCGAGCACTTCAGGGCAAGGCAAGGCACCAGCAATCACCCCCGCGCTATTCCAGGGTTCCAGGAACGATTCTCCCCAGTCACTCATTCGTGTACTCACACATCATATGTTCTCATACACCTATACATCCTGTAACACAATGCCTCTCATCCATAGAGTTACTCACACACATAGTTACTCATGCTAATAAAGAATCAAACATACATTTATTCGCATATACAGTTATACACACACCACCACACTTACTTCTACGGAAACTTACACATACTTAGTCTTTTAAACAATCACTTATAGAAACACATACTTATTCATACAGGAACTCTTTCAATCTCTCACTCTCACATACACTCACTTATATACACCAATAGTCACATATACTAGTTTAAAACATATGTAGTTACTCATAAAGACACTATTGAGACAGCCATTCACTCACTAACACACCCATACATACACTCTTCCACCCATACAGTCCTGCACATATGCTGTCTTCAACACATACAAACAGTGAGTCACTCATTCATGCACTTATGCACTACGTAATACCCCCCACTGAACCATACAGACACTTAGACACTCATACTGATACTCAAAAAACCAACTAATAACCTATATAGACACTCATGTTGCTGCTCACCAACCCATGCAGCCACTTATACACAAAGTGAGAGACTGATACAGGTATTTACACATTTAAACATTACTCACTTAGCCATGTATTCAATAAGATACACTTAATCAGTCAGTAATACAATCAATTTTTCAAAAACAAATCATCCATTTAGACACTTATATACTCATTTATTCTTCCATCGACCTTGAGATATATAAAACATATTTAATTTTCAGAAAAACACACATTCACTGGATGATGTCATCAGTGATGTCATCAGTGATGTCATTTGAGATGTCATCAGTGATGTCATGAGTGATGTCACTGACCATGTCATGAGTGATGTAATATGTGACGTCATCAGCAGTGCATTGCGGGCGCGCGAGTTATAGTTAGCTTAACTAACTATAACGGGGAAATTTCATTTGTTTTTTACGAGTGAAATGTCCAGCTAACTATAACGTGTGTGAAACCTATGGTTTTTTCACTGAATTTGCAAGGTTTTTTAAATGCTAATTCCTAACTATAACGTGTGTGAAACCTATGGTTTTTTCACTGAATTTGCAAGGTTTTTTAAATGCTAATTCCTAACTATAACATGTGTGAAACCTATGGTTTTTTCAGTGAATGTAAATATATACACATACATATATATGCATATATACACACATACACACATATATATATATATATTCACTGAAAAAACAAAAGGTTTCAGGGGCGTTATAGTTAGGAATTGGCATTTAAAAAACCTTAGAAATTCGCTGAAAAAACCATAGGTTTCAGGGGCGTCATAGTTAGCTAGACATTTCCCTCGTACAAAACCCTAGAAATTACCCCGTTATAGTTAGTTCAGCTAACTATAACTCGCGCCCCCGCAATGCACTGCTGATGACGTCACATATTACATCACTAATGACATGGTCAGTGACATCACTGATGACATCTGAAATGACATCACTGATGACATCACTGATGACATCATCCATGTGATAAATTAGTGCATCTTCTCACACCCTTTGATATACTCAATCAAAATTTCAGACGTCCATTCTCAAAACCATAGATACTCCAATACCAATAACTACATACCCACTCATTGACTCTTAGATCTACACACACATCCACTCACTTACCTGTACAGTCACCCATACTTACAGTCACTCAGAACAGGACTATCATATGCATTTATACACCTACATAGACACTCACACACCACCAATCATCCATAGAGGTTCTCTCACACCTAGTCAGTTATGCAAGTAATTAATCACACTCCCATTTACTCACCTATGCAGTTATACACACACAAGTTCACTTACTCATTAACATAGTACCACATTCTTAAGCTCTAATACAATCACTGATACAAGCACACACTCATCCATACAGCCACTCTCACAATCACACACTCTCACATATACCCACTTATATACTCTTACACACATATATACTGCCTTTCACATATGTAGTTACTCACACATGTACCACTCAGATATACATTCAATCACTGCCACACCCATACATACACTCACCCAACCATACAGTCCATCACAGATGCACTCTTAAAACCATGCACCCATAGAATCACCCACTTACACATGTATGCACAGAGTCACACACACCCTACCCACACAAACACTCAGGAACCCATACAGATACTGAGACAACCAATCAATAACCCATAGAGACACTCATATAGCTATTCACAAAACCATGCAGCCGCTTATACACCAACATACAGACAGATACAGACATTCACACAGTTTAGTCACTAGTCTGCAGTAAGATACATTTAATGACTCATTTATAGAGTCAGTCACGCACCTACTAAATCATCCATTCACACACTTATACACCCACTCATTCTTCCATAGGTTGTTTCCTATATATATATTAAACATATTTAAAATTTACAGAAACACACACTCACTGGATGACGTCATCAGTGATGTCATCTTGTGATGTCACTGACCATGTCATGAGTGATGTAATATGTGACGTCATCAGCAGTGCATTGCGGGGGCGCGAGTTATAGTTAGCTGAACTAACTATAACGGGGGAATTTCTAGGGTTTTGTACGAGGAAAATGTCCAGCTAACTATAACGCCCCTGAAACCTATGGTTTTTTCAGTGAATTTCTAACGTTTTTTAAATGCCAATTCTTAACTATAACGCCCCTGAAACCTTTGGTTTTTTCAGTGAATTTCAAAGGTTTTTTAAATGCTAATTCCTAACTATATCAGGCCTGAAACCTATGTTTTTTTCAGTGAATTTCAAAGGTTTTGTAAATGACAATTTTTAATGTATTAATTGTTATACTGATTTTTTTGATACTGATTTACTACATTTTTTAAACTATTTATTTTTTGATATTTTTTTTTAATTATATTATAATTACATTATACATTACAATACAAAATATACTTTCTCAGAATGACTTACTGTAGTTTAAATACTTGGCAAATAGGCAACAGACTTTTAAGTACAGTAGTTACAGTTGTTGCAATGGCCAACCCAATTTCAAACACAAAGCAACATTGAGCTCAATGTGAATTTCTAGTTAAATGCAATTAGTTACTTTATGGATTACTTTTCTAACCACAGGACTGGATCCTAGATTCAATCCTTGGACATCTCCTGTAAACAGTTGAGTAAAAGTGTTTTGGTTACAGTAGTTATTTTTAAGGAATATTATTGCATTTTTTAAAGTTGACACTTAGAAATTGTTTCACATAGAATCACCAGTTATCCTATGGCAGAACATTCACTTAGCAGGTAAGTAGTGTTATCGTTACTTTTTCTTACTCAGTGGTGGATCCTGGACCCAGCACTGGCCAACCTCCTGTAAACAGTTGAAAGAATGTGTTTAAGTCATACAGACGATTTTTTAGGAATATATTTTGTTTGTGAAAATAGACACTTAGAAACTTTTCTGCTGAAAACCACACAATGGATTCCTATGGAAGGAAATACAAGTTACTGGTAAATACACTTAGAATTACCTTTCATGTTCAGTGCTGGGCAAAAAGATGCAGCACTGGGTTCCCTCCTGATTACAGGTGAGTAAATCGGAATTCGTAGTTTGGCTGATTTTAGAGGAATATTTGTACGTTTCAAAAATGGACACTTAGAAAATTTTCTGGTGAAAACCACACAATAGATTCCTATGGAAGGAAATACAAGTTACTGGTAAGTACGCTTAGAATTACTTTTCAGGGTCAGTGCTGGGCTAAAAGATGCAGTCCAGGGTTCTCTCCTGATTACAGGTGAGTAAATCGGAATTCGTAGTTCGGCTGATTTTAGAGGATTATTTGTACAATGGTGATGGAAGGGGGCGGGGCCTGAGGTGATATGTGTGCAAACACGCCCTGTGGCGCATTTTAAGTTGGGCAATTAATTCCTCTTCAATCCTGAGGTCCCCTGGGGGCCAACTAGCCCACCAGGTACCTCCAGTATGCGCCAGGGGGCTGCATTGCAGAGAGGTGTTCAGAGGCCACGCCCCTTTTTACAACACTCTGCAGGGCCACGACAAGGCTCCAGGAGGGGGGCCGCGCGGCACCCCTCCCACTTAAGTTAAAGCCCCGGGGGTGGTGGTCCCCGGGGCTTGGGGGTCCGTATCGGACCCCCTACTTTAAACATGTAGTGCCCCGGGGAGGTGCAAGTCCCCGGGGCGTGTGGGGGGCTCGAGCCCACCCACACAGGTTTTTTTAAAAAAAACAAGCCCCGGGGGGGTGGTGGTCCCCAGGGCTGGGTTGCCCCTCTGGGCCCCCCATGACTATGCAAAAATTGCCCCCGGGAGCCCGCGCTTCGTTTTTTTTTTCCTCTGCGGGATGCGCGCACCCTACACGCATCGCACGATTTACAAAAAAAATACTTTTTTGGGGGCCTTGGGGGTCCTTGTTGGACCCCTGAGCAGGCCTAGGGGATCGGCGTGTTTCTACCCTGCCCCCTTTTCGCGTTTTGCGATTTTTTGGGGGGGGCTTCTTGTGCCTCGGTTGTACCGAGGCACAAGATAGCTGCCAACACTTCCTGATCTGGAGTGTTGACAGCCAATTAGCATTCAGCTCGTGCACGGCAGGGTGCGCGCTGGGTGCGGGGAGGGTCCGCGGATCCTCCTCGGCCATAGATATCACTAACTCTTAACTCTAATTTTCTCAGGAACTACTAAACGGATTTACATCATTTAGGCAAAAGGCACGAGTCTGAACTGAGGACTACCTCTTTGCCAAATTTGGTGTAATTCCGTTCAGCAGTTCGGGCTGTAGCTGCGACAACAGGTCCTATGGGAAATTGCATGGGGAAAACGTGTTTTGGGACCCCCCTTTTTTCTCGGCCCCCGCTGGACGAATAACCGCGAAACTTTCAGGGTACGAGCGGAGCGGAGCTGGCTAAAAGTTTGGAACATTTCGCGAAGATTCGTTAATCAGCGACAGACTTATTGGGAATAGAATGTTGCAGATTTCCTATGGAAAATAGGTCCTAACTATAACTATCTACTGGCGACCGCCAGTAGATAATATATATATATATATATATATATATATATATATATATATATATATATATATATAGATAATATATATATATATGTATATATATATATATATATATATATATATATATATATATATATATATATATTATCTACTGGCGGTCGCCAGTAGATAGTTATAGTTAGGACCCTGTTTCCATAGGAAATCCGCAACATTCTATTTGGAATAACTTTGGCGCCGGTCGACGAATCCTTGCGAAATTTTCAAAATAGGTGAGGCGCTACGCTCCGCTCCTACCCTGAAAGTCTCGGGGGGATTCGTCAAGCGGGGGCTGAGAAAAAAGGGGGGTCCCAAAACGCGTTTTTCCCATGCATTTTTCCATAGGACCTTTAGACACAGCTACAGCCCGAACGGCTGAACAGAGTTACTTGAAATTTGGCAGAGAGGTAGTCCTCAGGTCAAGGAAGTGCCTTTTGTAGGTTTTGTGTAAATCTGTTCAGTAGATGCTGAGAAAATAGCATTTAAATCAATATATATATCTGTGGCAGCTTACGGTGCGCTTACCGTGCGCTTACAGTAAGCTTACCGTACGCGTACGGTGACGTGCGCGAGCGCGATTCTGATTGGCTGTTAGATCTAAGTAAACATTCGAATCGGTCGAAACCAGGAAGTGGCGGCCGCCATTTTCTCTCTCGCACTCTGAGTGAGGCAGCAAAAACAAAGGCAATAAACATCTAAACGGGCAATGTATTCAATTATTAACCACCTAGCTTTGATGATGGTGTCCCCAAAGAACCCCCAAGGGCAAAAATTCAATTTTATTTTTTTTCGAAAAATCGCCGATTACGCTTACGGTAAAAATAAAAAAAAATAAAAAAACTATCCACACTATCCCCACCCCGTGTGCAAAAGGTGCCCGCAGGGCATCTTTTGTGCATGACATAAACTTTAGAAATGAAAATATAAATGATTACCTTTCACAACGAAGCGCATAATATGTCCTCCATGTACGCACGGTGCGCGAAGCGCATCGTGCGTACATGGCCCATCCCGCGTAACGTGGGCACGCGGTGCGCACAGCGCACCGCGTGACCACCGTGCGTGCACGGCACTAACTGCGTAAAGTGGGCACGCGGTGCGTGAAGCGCACCGCGTGCTCACTGTGCGCGCACGGTGCGCAAAGCGCACCGTGCGCGCACGTAACGAACTGCGTTAACTGGGCGCACACGCCACGAATGGCGTAAAGTAACTTAGCATTTAAAAAAACGTACAAATTCACTGAAAAAACCATAGGTTTCACACACCTTATAGTTAGGAATTAGCATTTAAAAAACCTTGCAAATTCACTGAAAAAACCATAGGTTTCACACATGTTATAGTTAGCGGAAATTTTAATCATAAAAAACCATTGAAATTCCCCCGTTATAGTTAGTGCAGGCAACTATAACTCACGCAACCGCAATCCTCTGCTGATGCTAATACTGTATTTAGACACTTATTTGCCCATGTCTTCTTCCATTAAATTTTAGCTATACATATATTGCAAATATTTTTTTTTCATAAAGACACAAATGTCATCAGCAGAGGATTGCGGTTGCGTGAGTTATAGTTGCCTGCACTAACTATAACGGGGGAATTTCAATGGTTTTTTATGATTAAAATTTCCGCTAACTATAACATGTTTGAAACCTATGGTTTTTTCAGTGAATATATATATGTATATATATATATATATATATATATATATATATATGTGTATATATATATATATATATATATATATGTGTGTGCAGGTAGAGAGGTAGAGAGAGGTAGAGAGGTAGAGAGTAGAGAGTGAGTAGTAGAGAGTGAGTAGTAGAGAGTAGAGAGTGAGTAGTAGAGAGTAGTAGAGAGTGAGTAGTAGAGCGTAGTAGAGAGAGTAGTAGAGAGTGAGTAGTAGTGAGTAGTGAGTAGTAGTGAGTAGTGAGTAGTAGAGAGTGAATAGTACATAGCAGTAGAGAGTGAGTAGTAGATAGTAGAGAGAGAGTAGTAGAGAGTGAGTAGTAGAGAGTAGTAGAGCGTGAGTAGTAGAGAGTAGTAGAGAGAGAGTAGTAGAGAGTGAGTAGTAGAGAGTGAGTAGTAGAGAGAGAGGCAGAGAGGTAGAGAGGTAGAGAGTAGAGAGTGAGAAGTAGAGAGTGAGTAGTAGAGAGTAGAGAGTGAGTAGTAGAGAGTAGAGAGTGAGTAGTAGAGAGTAGTAGAGAGTTAGTAGTAGAGCCTAGTAGAGAAAGTAGTAGAGAGTGAGTAGTAGTGAGTAGTAGAGAGTGAGTAGTACATAGTAGTAGAGAGTGAGTAGTAGAGAGTAGAGAGTGAGTAGTAGAGAGTAGTAGAGAGAGAGTAGTAGAGAGTAGTAGAGTGAGTAGTAGAGAGTGAGTAGTAGAGAGTAGTAGAGAGTGAGTAGTAGAGAGTGAGTGTTAGAGAGAGAGTAGTAGAGAGTGAGTAGAGTAGTAGAAAGTAGTAGAGAGTAGTAGAGAGTGAGTAGTAGAGAGTAGTAGAGAATGAGTAGTAGAGAGAGAGTAGAGAGTGAGTAGTAGAGAGAGAGTAGTAGAGAGAAGAGAGTAGTACAGAGAGAGTAGTAGAGAGTAGTAGAGTAGTAGAGAGTAGTAGAGAGTGAGTAGCAGAGAGAGAGTAGTAGAGAGAGTAGTAGGGAGAGAGAGTGGTAGAGTGAGTAGTAGAGAGTAGTAGAGAGAGAGTAGTAGAGAGTGAGTAGTAGAGAGTGAGTAGTAGAGAGTAGTAGAGAGTGAGTAGTAGATTGTGAGTAGTAGAGAGTAGTAGAGAGAGAGTAGTAGAGAGTGAGTAGTAGAGAGTAGTAGAGAGAGAGAGTAGTAGAGAGTAGTAGAGAGTGAGTAGGGAGTAGTAGAGCGTGAATATTAGAGAGTGAGTAGTAGGGAGTGAGTAGTAGAGAGTAGTAGAGAGTGAGTAGTAGAGAGTGAGTAGTAGAGGGTAGTAGAGAGAGAGTGGTAGAGAGAGTAGTAGAGAGTGAGTAGTAGGGAGAGAGTAGTAGAGAAAGTAGTAGAGAGTAGTAGAGAGTGAGTAGAAGAGAGTGAGTAGTAGAGAGTGAGTAGTAGACTGAGTAGTAGACTAAGTAGTAGAGAGTAGTAGAGATACTAGTAGAGAGTGAGTAGTAGAGAGTAGTAGAGAATAATTAGTAGAGAGTGAGTAGTAGAGAGTAGTAGAGAGAGAGTAGTAGAGAGTGAGTAGTAGAGAGTAGTAGAGAGAGAGAGTAGTAGAGAGTAGTAGAGAGTGAGTAGGGAGTAGTAGAGCGTGAATATTAGAGAGTGAGTAGTAGGGAGTGAGTAGTAGAGAGTAGTAGAGAGTGAGTAGTAGAGAGTGAGTAGTAGAGGGTAGTAGAGAGAGAGTGGTAGAGAGAGTAGTAGAGAGTGAGTAGTAGGGAGAGAGTAGTAGAGAAAGTAGTAGAGAGTAGTAGAGAGTGAGTAGAAGAGAGTGAGTAGTAGAGAGTGAGTAGTAGACTGAGTAGTAGACTAAGTAGTAGAGAGTAGTAGAGATACTAGTAGAGAGTGAGTAGTAGAGAGTAGTAGAGAATAATTAGTAGAGAGTGAGAAGTAGAGAGTAGTAGGGAGTGATTAGTAGAGAGTGAGTAGTAGAGAGAGTAGTAGAGAGAGTAGAGAGTAGTAGAGAGTAGTAGTTAGTGACTAGTAGAGGGTAGTAGAGAGAGAGTAGTAGAGTGTAGTACAGAGGGAGTAGTAGAGAGTAGTAGAGAGAGAGTAGTAGAGAGTGAGTAGTAGTGAGTAGTGAGTAGTAGTGAGTAGTGAGTAGTAGAGAGTGAATAGTAGATAGCTGTAGAGAGTGAGTAGTAGATAGTAGAGAGGGAGTAGTAGAGAGTGAGTAGTAGAGAGTAGTAGAGCGTGAGTAGTAGAGAGTAGTAGAGAGAGAGTAGTAGAGAGTGAGTAGTAGAGATTGAGTAGTAGAGAGAGGCAGAGAGGTAGAGAGGTAGAGAGTAGAGAGTGAGAAGTAGAGAGTGAGTAGTAGAGTGTAGAGAGTGAGTAGTAGAGAGTAGAGAGTGAGTACTAGAGAGTAGTAGAGAGTTAGTAGTAGAGCGTAGTAGAGAAAGTAGTACATAGTAGTAGAGAGTGAGTAGTAGAGAGAGTAGTAGAGAGTAGTAGAGAGAGAGAGTAGTGGAGAGTAGTAGAGTGAGTAGTAGAGAGTGAGTAGTAGAGAGTAGAAGAGAGTGAGTAGTAGAGAGTGAGTAGTAGACTGAGTAGTAGACTAAGTAGTACAGAGTAGTAGAGAGACTAGTAGAGAGTGAGTGGTAGAGAGCAGTAGAGCATAATTAGTAGAGAGTGAGTAGTAGTGAGTAGTAGAGAGTGAGTAGTAGAGAGAGTAGTAGAGAGAGTAGAGAGTAGTAGAGAGTAGTAGTTAGTGAGTAGTAGAGGGTAGTAGAGAGAGAGTAGTAGAGAGTGAGTAGTAGAGAGTAGTAGAGAGAGAGTAGTAGAGAGTGGTAGAGAGTGAGTAGGGAGTAGTAGAGAGTGAGTAGTAGAGAGTGAGTAGTAGAGAGTGAGTAGAAGAGGGTAGTAGAGAGAGAGTAGTAGAGAGAGTAGTAGAGAGTGAGTAGTAGGCAGAGAGTAGTAGAGAGAGTAGTAGAGAGTAGTAGAGAGTGAGTAGAAGAGAGTGAGTAGTAGAGAGTGAGTAGTAGGGAGAGAGTAGTAGAGAGAGTAGTAGAGAGTGAGTAGTAGAGAGTGAGTAGTAGACTGAGTAGTAGACTAAGTGGTAGAGAGTAGTAGAGAGACTAGTAGAGAGTGAGTAGTAGAAAGTAGTAGAGAATAATTAGTAGAGAGCGAGTAGTAGTGAGTAGTAGAGAGTGAGTAGTAGAGAGAGTAGTAGAGAGTAGTAGAGTGAGTAGTAGAGAGTGAGTAGTAGAGAGTAGTAGAGAGTGAGTAGTAGAGAGTGAGTGTTAGAGAGAGAGTAGTAGAGAGTGAGTAGAGTAGTAGAAAGTAGTAGAGAGTAGTAGAGAGTGAGTAGTAGAGAGTAGTAGAGAGTGAGTAGTAGAGAGTGAGTAGTAGAGAGAAAGTAGAGAGTGAGTAGTAGAGAGTGAGTGTTAGAGAGTAGTAGAGAGTGAGTAGAGTAGTAGAAAGTAGAAGCGAGTAGTAGAGAGTGAGTAGTAGAGATTAGTAGAGAGTGAGTAGTAGAGAGTGAGTAGTAGAGAGTGAGTAGTAGAGAGAAAGTAGAGAGTGAGTAGTAGACAGAGAGTAGTAGAGAGAAGAGAGTAGTACAGAGAGAGTAGTAGAGAGTAGTAGAGTAGTAGAGAGAGAGTAGTAGAGAGTAGTAGAGAGTGAGTAGCAGAGAGAGAGTAGTAGAGAGAGTAGTAGAGAGAGAGAGAGTGGTAGAGTGAGTAGTAGAGAGTAGTAGAGAGAGAGTAGTAGAGAGTGAGTAGTAGAGAGTGAGTAGTAGAGAGTAGTAGAGAGTGAGTAGTAGAGAGTGAGTAGTAGAGAGTAGTAGAGAGAGAGTAGTAGAGAGTAGTAGAGTGAGTAGTAGAGAGTGAGTAGTAGAGAGTAGTAGAGAGTGAGTAGTAGAGAGTGAGTGTTAGAGAGAGAGTAGTAGAGAGTGAGTAGAGTAGTAGAAAGTAGTAGAGAGTAGTAGAGAGTGAGTAGTAGAGAGTAGTAGAGAGGGAGTAGTAGAGAGGGAGTAGTAGAGAGAAAGTAGAGAGTGAGTAGTAGACAGAGAGTAGTAGAGAGAAGAGAGTAGTACAGAGAGAGTAGTAGAGAGTAGTAGAGTAGTAGAGAGAGAGTAGTAGAGAGTAGTAGAGAGTGAGTAGCAGAGAGAGAGTAGTAGAGAGAGTAGTAGAGAGACAGAGTGGTAGAGTGAGTAGTAGAGAGTAGTAGAGAGTGAGTAGTAGAGAGTGAGTAGTAGAGAGTGAGTAGTAGAGAGTAGTAGAGAGTGAGTAGTAGAGAGTGAGTAGTAGAGAGTAGTAGAGAGAGAGTAGTAGAGAGTGAGTAGGGAGTAGTAGAGAGTGAGTAGTAGAGAGTGAGTAGTAGGGAGTGAGTAGCAGAGAGTAGTAGAGAGTGAGTAGTAGAGAGTGAGTAGTAGAGGGTAGTAGAGAGAGAGTAGTAGAGAGTGAGTAGTAGGGAGAGAGTAGTAGAGAGAGTAGTAGAGAGTAGTAGAGAGTGAGTAGAAGAGAGTGAGTAGTAGAGAGTGAGTAGTAGGGAGGGAGTAGTAGAGAGAGTAGTAGGGAGTAGTAGAGAGTGAGTAGTAGAGAGTGAGTAGTAGACTGAGTAGTAGACTAAGTAGTAGAGAGTAGTAGAGAGACTAGTAGAGAGTGAGTAGTAGAGAGTAGTAGAGAATAATTAGTAGAGAGTGAGTAGTAGAGAGAGTAGTAGAGAGAGTAGAGAGTAGTAGAGAGTAGTAGTTAGTGAGTAGTAGAGGGTAGTAGAGAGAGAGTAGTAGAGAGTGAGTAGTAGAGAGTAGTAGAGAGAGAGTAGTAGAGAGTAGTAGAGAGTGAGTAGGGAGTAGTAGAGAGTGAGTAGTAGAGAGTGAGCAGTAGGGAGTGAGCAGTAGAGAGTGAGTAGTAGAGAGTGAGTAGTAGAGAGTGTGTAGTAGAGGGTAGTAGAGAGAGAGTAGTAGAGAGAGTAGTAGAGAGTGAGTAGTAGGCAGAGAGTAGTAGAGAGAGTAGTATAGAGTAGTAGAGAGTGAGTAGAAGAGAGTGAGTAGTAGAGAGTGAGTAGTAGGGAGAGAGTAGTAGAGATAGTAGTAGGGAGTAGTAGAGAGTGAGTAGTAGAGAGTGAGTAGTAGACTGAGTAGTAGACTAAGTAGTAGAGAGTAGTAGAGAGACTAGTAGAGAGTGAGTAGTAGAGAGTAGTAGAGAATAATTAGTAGAGAGTGAGTAGTAGTGAGTAGTAGAGAGTGAGTAATAGAGAGAGTAGTAGAGAGAGTAGAGAGTAGTAGAGAGTAGTAGTTAGTGAGTAGTAGAGGGTAGTAGAGAGAGAGTAGTAGAGATATAGTAGTAGAGAGTGAGTAGTAGAGCGTGAGTAGTAGAGAATGAGTAGTAGAGTGAGTAGTAGAGTGAGTAGTAGAGAGTAGTAGAGAGACTAGTAGAGAGTGAGTAGTAGTGAGTAGAGAGTAGTAGAGAGTGAGTAGTAGAGTAGTAGAGAGTAGTAGAGAATGAGTAGTAGAGAGTGAGTAGTAGAGAGTGAGTAGCAAGCTTACATTAAAGGTCTTCAGCAGGGGGAGTTACTGCAATATTTTGGTATTTATGTAGATGTTTAAAAAGATGCTCCATAGTCACGCAGAGTCCACATTGGCCTGCCATCCTTACACCTTAATACATACATTTGCCTAATTTTGAAAGCATTTTGTGTTTAGTCTGCATCAGTTTCGAATGGTAATCTTGGCCAAAGCATGGAAATAACACACTCTCTTGCTGAAGCGCTGCACAGGTCAGGCCAACAGCACGAATGAAAACAGAACAAGGCACGCGCATCAATCACTAGAACGTAAAACATGGCTTAAATAAAGCATCCCCATAAAAAAAATTAAAAACTACATTCAGATTTTAGACATGCTTTAGACTGAATAAAAAGGGTGCATCTTTTATTCAAAACGTTCACTGAAAGCAGCAATGCTCTGGAGTTGATAGAGGCGTGCACGTGTGCAAGGCATTGCACAAAAGTTCAAATGAATAAATGTTGTTCACCCTTCACTCCACCCGTTGTCTCTTACTTACTCTCCCATTGCCCAGAGTGTTCCGATCTGTCTTCTTCTGATATCTCGGCTCCAGGTGGCGTGCTTATAACAATATCACCCTATAGTTTGAGATGCGGAACTCTGCTTTGTCTATTACCAGTTGTCCCGGTGTTCTAGGAATAGTTTACTGGTTGGTGGCATGTGTGTATGTAGCGTGTGGCATCATATTTTCCCTTAACACAAGACACACTGCCGGCCTTTTTTAGGTCTCGCCTGACCCAGCGCATGCGCTGGTCTGGCGAGACTTATTGAGAGGGCTTCAAAAAGTGCTACCAGGCCAGCCTAGAGCTACAGTGCATGTGCGGGGGCACGCGAGCCGCGGTTTACTGCGATTACTTTCACTTTCGCGGCCGCACGGCCGCTTTGATGTTTGATCGTGATCGCGATCACTTTCACTTTCGCTGCTGCACGGCCGCTTGGCATAGCCAATAGGTCTCGCTTTTGGGACCTTATAAGTATTTAGTTATGCAACTGTTGCATGGCTAAACACTTATAAGGTCCCAAAGGCGCTATGCCAATCCTTGTTTTTGTCGGTTTGCCGTTCTCATCTCCAATGCAACAGAATTCTGAAGAAGAAAAAATCAAAGCGCACCTCAATATTTCTCTTTGTTCATGGTTAAGGTGCTGTAAGCCGACCCTTCTGTTTTTTTCGAGTGGATGCGGGGGAGTTTTGGGGAGGGAGAAGGGGCGGTGCGATGACGCGCCGTTAAATCTTTAACATGTGTTGAGATATTTCCCTCTGACACTCTCAGGGCATGTGCATAATTGCTTTAGCACATTCTGCTGCCTTGTGGGCATGGTTTAGTTTCCAAAACTTGCGGATAAAGTAAAGTGTCGGGCTGATTATTGTTCTGTTTATTGTATGTCATCGTTGGCTTTTGGTTGGCCCAATTGAACAAGTGCTTAATGTGTTTCAGCCAAAGATAAGATCGTTGTTTAACAAAAGTCTGTGTGGGAGGGGGCTCTGACAGCTTCGCTGAAGGAGTGTGAACAGCCTGACGCCATCTTTGTCCCTCCTTGAGAGTGAAAGCCGCCATGCGCGCGCGTGTGGACATCATATGCGAAGAGTTGCCATGACAATGGCAAGCTTAGCACAAGATGGTGTCGGACTGTCCACAGTCCGTAGGGGCACGCGCATGCTGTCTGCATTGGACAGATGGCGAGAGCAGCCATCTTTGTCCATGCAGGCGTGTGCATGCAAGCGTTGGGGAGAATCGATTCCAAAAGATCTCTCTGACGAGAGCAGAGCATGCCCTGTTTTTGCCAGGCGAGACCTAAAAACATCAGGAGACAGACACCAACATGAGTCAGAAGGGCATGGCGAGGTCAAGGTCACACTGAAGCAGAAGAGAGGCTGCTGTTTCCAAGGAAATGCCTTCTTCTGTTTGCTCATAACTATGGCGCTGTTTGACAAATCTTCACAAACCTTTCCAAAAAAGAGCTTATTTTGATCAGCTCCTTCCTGGAAAGTTTTGGGGTAATCCATCTAGCAGGGGCTGAGAAAAAAGGCGGGGAGGTCCCAAAATGCAAAATCTCCATGCGATTTTTTGAAGGAATTTTGAACATCGCTACAGCTGAATGGATTACAGCCAGTTTGGCCTGGTGCATCCCATCGGTGAGGTGCCCGCCAGGGTGACTATACACAGGTAGGTCTGTGAGGCAGGAGGTGAGAGGAGGCAGCAGGACATGAGCTGAGGATTACAGATCTCTGCCGGGGCGGGGGCAATATATCCTACCCTGGCAGATGTTGGAGGGTAAGCAGCTGTCTCCTGCCTTGATGGTGCCTGAGGAGGGTTCATGCTGTCTACCGTGGGATTTAAACTCTCTGGGGTGTTCTTTAAGTGCCTCAGAATTCCAGGGGTTTGAATCTTAATGGGTCGTCTCAGCACTTACCCTACCGAGCTGGGTAAGGGTAATGCGACCATGACACTTGTTGTGACAAATCTCTTTAGATCTTTACATTGGTGAAGCTCCACAGACAAATTGTGGAAATGGGTTCAAAGAAGTGAAAACTCCTATTAATGACTCACTTTCTGACCTCTGGTTTGTGACCCTCCCCCTCAGTGGTCAGCCTTCCTGTTGGAGTGTCATCGGCGTACGCCCTCTTAAGATTGGATTATGGGCTGCAACCTATCCTAGAAGGCCTGCTGGCCAGCTGGGGTAGTGGTGTCTGGTAGGTTGCAGCGGATATGTGCATAGTGTGTGCGCGCGTGCTCTCTGCATGAAGTGCATGTGGTGTGTGTGCATTAGGGGGAGCACGGTGTCCGTCTCTTGTGCTTTACTGTCCGGGGAAGCCAATCCCCAGTCTCCAGTGTGAGGAGGCAACAGAGGGCGGATGGAAGGAGCCTGCCAGGTGGAGTGCAGATTGTAGGAACGCTCCTGAGGTCCTTGGAAGTGGCCCCGGCTTGAGTGAAAGGAAGGAGGGGGCCCGATGCCCCAGTGAAGAGCAGAGAGGGTCCCTGTCCCTTCCTGCTTCCTTCCTTAGGAGAAGTTGCTGCAGCCAGGTTTGTGCAACAGATAAGTGAGGCTTCTCTCCCTCTTCTGTGCCATTGTCCTAGACTCCCCTATCAGGGAACGCCAAGCTCCCGCCCCCTCTTCCTGCTGGGCTTGAGTGACAACGACTTCAACCTGTCCAGGACCAGCTCCAGAGATGACCCTCTAGAATCCACAGTCACAGATACACAAATAGGATCCATACTGGGTAGAAAGTAAGGTCGGTGGGGATGAACTCCCAGTGCAAGGACCAATGCATGGGGGTGGGAGGGGACAGATCTCGACTCCAGGGGCACATTCCCTGATTGGTGGTTTCCCTCTCAAGTGGGGACAACCTGGACAAGATTCCTGCAAGGAGAGATGTGGGCTGTCTGGGAGAACCAGCTGGAGAAAGGGACTGCGGGCCTCTACCCCCCAGAAGAGGAGAGCCTGCCTGTGGTGGCCACAGGCCAGCCGCCTGGGGATCAAGGAGCCGTGCGAGGGCCTTGGGTCCTAACCCAGCTGGAGAAGCTGCCCTGCGAGTAGAGGCTAGTATTGTGCCTTGCAGGAGGACGCCATTTGGAAAAGGAGATGTGAGAAGTTGGCCTGGCATATGCTGGTCACTAGTTATAGTGGCCACCTTGCACCAGTCCAATTCGACTCTTATGGTAGATAGGTTTAAGACAACCTTTTAAAGAAAGCTATCCTAGTGGTAGCTGTGGAGAGCAGCCTTCAGGCTAAGTCTCTAGAGGAATGTAAAGCAGCTTCTTTTACCTTATAATCTCTTGAATCACTAAATGAAAGGACACCACACAGGTATATATATCAAATATATATGTAGTTATTACTAAACAACTCTCTACTAATCTCTTTATGAGATTAGAAGCCAGGAACACATTCAAATATCAAGGTTTCACAATAAGTTAAGCACAAATATGGCTGAGGCCCTAGGGGCGTACCAGACCATATACTAAAAAAGAGGTTTAGGAAAGTTGACTTGCAGAATGACAAGGCCTAGGGCCTGTAGAATCGCTGGGGCTTCACTAATGCTGTAAAAGCAGGTAAGTAACAGACCCACGGGAGACGCATGCAGTGTGAGAACACAGCCGCGGGTTCCCTATTGATTACAATGGAGCAAGTCGCGGTTTGATTTTTAAAGTTTAGGGTACCTCGAGGAAGTCTACAAGCAAGCCACTTACAAGGTAAGTAATTCGAGGGCCAACACACACTAGGGCACCGGAGTGCACGAGTTACCTCACCCAGGGAAGCCGGGTGCATAGATGTCTTTTGGTGTCGGGTCGCGTCGCTGTTTTCTATGGAGACCAAAGAAGATTTGCTGCTTGCGAAGACTGAAGAAGTGTCCGGTGGAATCCAAGGCTGGATTCAAGATGCAGATGACCAGAAAATTGAAGGGACAGTGTTCACAGTCACTTGCCAGTGACCCGGGGCCAGGAAGATGGATGCCCACGGAAGTCGGGTGATTTCAGGTGATCAAGGGTGTTTTGACTCTTTGCTCACGAGGTCCAGGAGGCATCGATGATGACCAGCAGCTGGATTTGGAGTGTCCCACAACATCTGCAGCTTACTGAGGTGTCGGCAACCGGATTGGAGCCAACAAACCTTGGCAACAGCAAGTCTTGTGAGAAGTGAATAAAGTCAGCGTTGCAGACCAGCAAGGTCTGAGGGACTCACCCAGCAAGGGTGAGTGAGGGCAAGCATGGTGAAACCAGAGGAGTCCTTTGAGTTGATAAGAAAGTCTTCGGGGGACCCACAAGCCAATGGGCAAGGGATCGCAAAGATGCCTCTTGAGGAAATGCTTCACAGGAGCCCACGGTCACTCGGGATGGGGTAGGCCTCTGATTTTCACTGTAAAACCTGCTGGAGGCTTGGGCGACACATGGTCCAATGCACAAGTTCATAGAATCTCGTGAAGGGGTTGCACTCGACAATAGTGCATGGTACCCAGGTATTGCTGTTCCTCATCACTCGTGGGGCCCACTCGCCTCAGCTCTGCTTGGGACTCACAATGGCCATCGAGAAGTTAGGAAATCTACTTCTGGGGCTGCAGGGACTTTGGACTCCGGCGGTAGTGGGAAAGTTTGCGACCGTTGATTAGAGTTTTTGGTGCCTGCCAAGCAGGGGAGTCACTCCTTGACTATAAAGAGAGATTCTTCTGTCTTCCAAAGGTAGTGGAACATCAAAGGGCCAGGATTCTTCTTTGTAGAGCGTCATCCAGGGTTATCTACTTTGCAATGGCAAAGGTTGCTATCTTATACTGAAGATAGGGGAGGGACTAGCTCTATGACCACTCCTCTAGGAGGGTCAGGGTAGGGGGTGGTTACACCCACTTCCCTTTGTCCAGTTTCGCACCAGAGCAGGGACAGGTAGCCTCTGAACTGGTTTGAGCTGGCATATGCACAGAGGAGCCCACTGCCCCCCAGTGCAGGACTTCAAAGCACTCTAGAAGTGCACCCACCGAGCCCCAATACACTAAATACTGTTTGGAAGGTAGTGACACCTCCCTGTGACAGGATGCCTATTGTTGGGCCTCCTCCACTGCGAGTTTAAGTCAGCAGCAGGAGGGCAGCCCAGTGTCTGTGCTGGTGGCATCCATTTTGTGATGCCAGGGCTCTTTCAGATTTCTACCGTGTTACCACAGTAGGCACATGTTGTCCCCTCTAGAAGGGTGGGATCATACTCCCACACCAGTTACTGGTGTGGGGGTATGATTCCAAGTTGTTTGACACCAAACACAACATGTTTTGATGCAGTCACTCCAAAGTTAGCATTTGTAATGCACTTAAGAGTATATGGTTTAACCGCATCCACAAACAGCCACAGAGAATAGACCCTGCCAGCTGCAGAAGGGTCCTGCTCATGCAGAGGCACCCCCTCACATTGTAAACCAAGCACCCTGCCCTCAGGGTTGATAGGGCCTGCCATAGGGGTGGCTGATAGGTTTCTAGGTGTGTGTATGCAAGCCTGCGGTGTCAGATTGAGTCTGCTTCACATGGGTGGTATAATACATGCTTCAGCCCCTGGTAGGCCTGTGAAGTGCCTATGCCCTAGGTACCTAAGGTACCATATACTAGGGGCTCATAAGATACCACAGTATCCAATCACTAGTGCATCTAATATGCACACCAAGTCGTTTAGAGAGAACAGAGAGACTGGGGCCCTGATTAGCAGGGACCCAGCCAGACTGTAGCCAGAAACCAGTGTATACATCAGAAAAAAAGTGGCGGCAACATAAGTGCAGATCCTACTCTCCTACAGGAGATCACAGCTATGGACGAAATTTAAATAACTGGGATAAACCAAGTGTAGGGGTCAGGGGGCCCCAGGAGGGAGGTACCTGAAACTGAGGTCTGCTACCAGGAAGGAAATACCAGTGCCCAGGAACAGGAAGGGGGCGTTCACAGCTTCCTGGCGGGGGCATAGGGGCAGCTGACTCTGGAAGAGGCTGTATGGAGGATCTATGGATCCCTAATGAAAAATTGAGCCTGGCTAGAGATTTTCTGCCTACTTGGTAAAATCCCTTGTCAATAATAACATGACTTTTCAAGTCTGTCCAGATTTATTGTGCAAGTGAGGTGAGATGTCATGTTAATGTTTTACTCTTGTCTGCTAGAACCTCTGCGTGGTCTCTCTAGGTGGATACCTGATGTTAATGGCATACAGTGGAAAGTTGCTTTAACAAATCTAAATGCACTGTCAAAGGCAGTAAGCCTTTCCTTATTGATTGTGAATACATTGACAAAGTCTCTAGGCAGACCTGTGTGGATCATGAAGTGTTTGTGTTACTGCAGTAGGCCTAGTTAGAAGTATTGCTAGTTATATAGGCTAGGGACTCCAGGCTTACAAGTTGGCACATGGAACTGGAGCAAAGAAAACTCTGCCTTGTGTTTTCAGAAGCATTTCAAAGTGTTTACTGGAAAAATAGGATCTCACCAAGGGGACTGCCCTACAACGGGTAGGATGGCCCCCGACACAAGAGAGTTGTTTACTAGCTTCCATTTTAGCCCCTCAACAGGTAATAAAAATGCGGTTCTAAAGCAGTGTTGTGTAATCACCCGGCCCTCCCCTGCCCCGCATCTCAGACCACACCCACATGCGAGACATCACCCGTCCCACCCCTTCCTGGCATCTCAGCCCATCCCCACATGTGGGACATAACATCTGACCTCCCCTGCCCTGCATCTCAGTCCGCCCCCATATGTGGGACATCAGTAAGCCCTCCCCTTTCTGGCATTTCAGCCCACCCCCACATGTGAGACATCACACTGACCTCCCCTGCCCGCCATCTCAGCCCACCCTCACATGTGGGACATCACACTGATCTCCCCTTCCTGGCATCTCAGCCCGCCCCCCATATGTGGGACATCACACTGACCTCCCATGTACTGCATCTCTGTCCGCCCCCATATGAGGGACATCATCCGTCCCACCCCTTCCTGACATCTCAGCCCACCCCCACATGTGGGACATCACACTGACCTCCCCTTCCTGGCATCTCAGCCCACCCCCCACATGTGAGACATCACCCAGCCCTCTCCTTCCTGGCACCTCAGCCCGCCCCCCACATGTGGGACATCACACTGGCCTCCCCCGCCCTGCATCTCAGTCCGCCACCATATGTGGGACATCATCCGTCCCACCCCTTCCTGACATCTCAGCCCACCCCCACATGTGGGACATCACACTGACCTCCCCTTCCCGGCATCTCAGCCCACCCCCCACATGTGGGACATCACACTGACCTCCCCTTCCCGGCATCTCAGCCCACCCCCCACATGTGGGACATCTCACCTGACCTTCCCTGTCCGGCATCTCAGTCCGCCCCCATATGTGGGACATCATCCATCTTATTTATTTTTTATTTATGCGTTTTTATATAGCGCGGACTTTACCCGAAGGTGTCAGAGCGCTTCACAATAGGAACAGTAATGATACATGAGGAGAAAATTACAAGTGAGCATGTTACAAAAGCAAACGTTACGTTACATGAGGCAATAGTGACAATTGTGCATGTATCAAGAGCAAACAAAATACAAGAGGTAGCAAACGATACATTTCAAGAGGAAAAGTGACGTGTGCATGTTACAAAAGAGTACAAAATACAAGTAGAAGTATAATACTGCAATAAATGGCAGACACTCAAACCACAAGAACACACTGGGAAGGCACTTGTATAGTCATGGAGAACAGAATTTCCTATAATGGAAGGACTTCCTTCAGATTATAGAGAGGGCGTGAATTAAATTTGAAAGTGTCTTTGAAGGAGGAGAACTTTGAGGTCAGTTTTGAAGGCCTGGGAAGAGGTGGTGGTCCGGAGCTGAGGCGGAAGTAAGTTCCAGATTCTCACCGCGTTGCCTGAAAAGGATTGGTCCATCGATCTTTCCTTCTTGAAAGTGGGAGGTTCAAGCAATACATCTTCTGCATTACGTGATGGTCTGGAGCCTCCAGAGAGTTTTAGTTTATTCGCCAGGTAGCGAGGGGAGGAGGAGCGCAAGGCTTTGTGGGTGATACAGGCAGTCTTGTAGATAGATCTTGCCTCGATGGGAAGCCAACGGAGGGTGGATGGAATGGGAATGATGTGGTTGCTTCTTTTGGCCCCATATATGAAACGAGCTGCTGAAGGGAGAACAGATTTAAGGGGGGACAGGTGGGATTTAGGGAGGCCAGTAAGAAGAGAATTGCAGTAGTCCAGTCTGGAGAGAACCAGCGATTGGACCAGGGTTCTAAGGTCTTGCTCCGGGAAGAAGCGACGAATCCCCCAAAGGAGGCGCAGTTGGTATCGAGCAGACTTTGCAATGGAATCGATGTGGGAGAGTAGATTGAGTTTTTTGTCGCGTATGACACCAAGGGATTTTGTGCTGTCGACAATTATGGGTTTATTGTTAAGAAGATTCATCTGATCCATCCATGATTGAACCGGGGGAGGAGAAAGTGAGGAGGAGAGGAGGAGGAATTCAGTTTTGGAGGGATTCAGAATCAGTTGATGAGTTAACATCCAGTTTTGAATGGAGTCGAGAGTAGAGCTTAGGATGGAGGGATCGTGAGTGGAGGCTACCTTGAGGTAGATTTGAGTGTCGTCCGCATAGAGATGATAGTGGATCCCGGATTTACTTAGGAGATTTCCCAATGGTTATAAATAGAGATTGAAAAATGTGGGTGCAAGTATAGAGCCTTGAGGAACACCTTGACCTACTGCCAAAGGAGATGAAAGACTGTTCCCTATTTTGATCATTTGGGATCTATCAGATTGGAAGGAAGCAAACCATTTAAGCACATTCGTCTCACCCCTTCCTGGCATCTCTGCCTACCCCACATGCGAGACATCACCTAGCCCTCCCTTACCTGGCATCTCAGTCCGCCCCCACATGTGGGGCATCACGCTGACCTCCCCTTCCCGACATCTCAGCCAACCCTCACATGTGGGACATCCCACTGATCTCCCCTTCCTGGCATCTCAGCCCGCCCCCCACATGTGAGACATCATCAGCCAGCCCTCTCCTTCCCGGCACCTCAGCCCGCCCCCCACATGTGGGGCATCACACTGACCTCCCCTTCCTGGCATCTCAGCCCATCCCCACATGCGAGACATCACCCGTCCCACCCCTGCCCGGATGGTGAAGATGGCATTGCGTCCGTGGGGTTGTGTACCCTCAAGGACCCCCATCGGGTCATAAACACAGTGGTGGCAGCCACGGCACGGGCTGTGTCTGTTCCCACCACAAAAGTTCATAACAGGCTCCGCCAGATTTATTGCCAAACGTTTTTAACAATAACAATTTATTGGAGTACATTTATTCTTCCAGAGATGGCATAAATTATGTATATGTGGGAGGGAGACAGAGGGAGGGCATATGTAGGAGAAAAGAGAAGGGCAAGCAGAAAGGGGCAGACATGAGGAGAGGATGGAGGTGGGAAGCAGAGGAACAGCCAAACAGAAGGAAAGAGGGCGAGAGATGAGGGAAAGAGAGAAGAAACAGACAAGACAGAAACAGACAGGCAGAGACAGACTTGAGGAGAGGATAGAGGCGAGAAACAGCCAAACAGAAGGAAAGAGGGCGAGAGATGAGGGAAAGAGAAAGAGAGACGAAACAGACAAGACAGAAACAGACAGACAGGGAGAGACAGAGCGAGAGAGGGAGGGAGCATGGAGAAGAAAACAGCGAGAGAGAAGGCAGAAGAAAGGGAGAGAAAGGGAGGCAGGGCAGACAAGCAAAAGACAGAGAGAGAGAGTGAGTCAATACAGAAACAAAGAGACAAAGACTAGATGAGGGAGGGAGGGAATGCGAGAGACACCGTGAGAGACTACAGAGAGAGACAGAGGATGAGAGACAATACTGAAACAGACCGAGGGGGAGGAACAAAGATAAAAAACATTAAAGAGAGATAAGAAACGAGACAAGGTGAAAGAGAGAGAAAAAGTCAAATCATAATCCAAGACAGAGAAAGAAGGAAAGAAAGAACGTAAGAAAAAAAGAGAAGAGAAGGAAAGAGAGGAAGAAAGGAAGAGAGGAAGAAAGAAAGAACGAAAGAAAGAAAGAAAGAAAGAGAGGAAGAAAGAAGAAACAAAGAGAGGAAGAAAGAAGAAAAGAAGAAAGAATGAACAAAAGAAAGAAAAAAAAAGAAAGAAAGAAAAGGAGACTCAGTGAAAGACAAAACAGAAACAAAGACACAAAGAGTAAGAAAAGGAGTTAGTGTGTGAGAGATAGAGAAAGGGCAGGAGAAGTAAAGAGATGAAAGAAATGGAAGAAAAGGGGTCATGGAAAAGTGAAGAGTGAGGTAGATGGAAAAGCAAAGGGAAAAGCAGAGGGGAGTGGAAGAGATGAGAGGAGAGAGGAAACAAAATCATACAGAAAGAGACATATATTTAAAGAGCAGGAGCCAGTTGAGGCGGAAAAAGAGAGAGACATGGGGAGAGCTAACAGATGGGAGGGATCAATCAATCAATCAATCAGTATTTGTATAGCACAGCACTGTCACCCATAGGTGTATCTAGGCACTGTGAGTGCGACGTCCCAATCGAAGAGCCAGGTCTTGAGTTTCTTCCTGGGGTCCGCCAGGGAGGGTGCTGTTCGAAGATGGAGGGGTAGGTCATTCCAGGTCTTGGTGGCGAAGTAGGAGAAGGAGTGGGCCCTGCTGCGGTTGTAACGGATGCGTGGGGGTGCGCACGGGCTAATGAGGAGGAGCTCAGGTGCCTTGTGGATAGGTAGAAGTTCAGTCGATGGTTGATGTAGGCCGGTCCTTGGTCGTGTAGAGCTTTGTAGGCGTATGTGAGGTTCTTGAACTGGCCTCTCGCTTGGCTGGGGAGCAAGTGGAGGTCTCTTAGGTGAGGGCGATGTGGGTTTGTTTGGGAAGGTTCAGGATGAGTCTGGCTGCGGCATTTATAAGCCTGGAGTCTTTTGAGGATCTGTGTGGAGAGGCCAGCGTAAAGAGTATTGCTACAGTCGTGGTGGCTGGTGTGAAGGGACTAGGTGCCGGTCTTTCGGGTGTTGACTCGGATCCACCTGAAGATTCTGAGGAACGTGCACAGTGTGCGGAAGCAGGAGGAGGTGACTGCGCTGACTTGTTGTTTCATGGTCAGTTGGCTGTCGAGGACGATGCCTAGTTTTGGGCACAGTCTGTAGGTGTGGATGTTTGTCTAAGTTCTACTGCCCACGAGCTGTGGTCTCAAATGGAGGTGTTCTTCCCGAACATCAGTACTTTCGTCTTGTCGAAATTGAGTTTAAGACAGTTGTCTCTCATTCAGTTGGCAACGTTGGTCATTGCGTCACAGATGTTGATTCTGGTGGTGAAAGGGTCTTCAGTGAGCAAGAGGATGAGTTGAGTGTCGTCTGCGCAGGATATTATGTTGAGTCCATGGGATCTGATGATGTCTGCAGGAGAGTAGGATCTGCTTCTTATAGTTACCCCAACTTATTGCTGATGTTTCACTGTTTTCGACTTAGACGGGCTGGGATCCTGCTATCCAGGACCCAGCCTAGCTGCTTTCTCCTATAAATTGATTGCATGTACTTTAGGTACACTCCAGATTGGATTTTGGGGTACCCTTATAAGTCCCTAGTATATGGTATACTATGTACCTGGGGCATGGGTACCCCAGAGACCTCTCAGGGGCTGCAGCATGTATCATGCCACCCCTGGGAGACCATTCAAAATGACACAACAGGTCTGCTACAGCAGCCTGTGTAAGGTGGTGCATGCACCCCTTACTTAGATATAGGTTCACAATATCTATCCTAATCACTGTACATATAAACCTATCAGTCACCCCTATCTCAGGCCTTATCAATCCTGAAGGCAGGGTGCTGGGTTTTATGTGAGAGGGTGCCCATGCATGAGCAGAGACCCTCTGCAGCTTTCGGAACCTATATTCCAGGGTTGTTTGTGCTGCAGCCAACCATATATACTTAAGTGCATTATAACCTCGCAGTAAATGCTAACTTTAAAACGGCTGCATGGAAACATGTGTTGTTTGGTGTCAAACACCTTGGAATCATACCTCCACACCAGTAACTGGTGTGGGAGGTATGATTCCACCCTACTAGAGGGAGAATTATGACAGCACTGGTACACCCAGTACCAGCTTTACAGACCCTGGCACCACAGAATGGATGCTGCCAGCCACAGACATGAGTCTGCCCTCCTGCTGCTGGACGAAACTCTGGCAGGGGAAGTCTAGACAATAGGTTTCCTGTCACAAGGAAGTGTGACCACCTCCCAGACAAGCTTTAGTGGATTGGGGCTGGGTGGGTGCACTCTGAGAGTGCTTTAATGTCTGCATTGGGGGCACATTTGGTGTCCCTGTGCATAGTCCAGCTCAAACCGGTTGCAGGGGCTATCAGCCCCTGCTCTGGGGCGAAACTGGACAAAGGACATGGGTGTAGCCATGTGGAAATTTAGTTCGTAACTGAACATTATCTGCGCCATCTTGTCTCTCTCCAGCGCCGCACGCAGAAACACACGGCGACCATTTTAGGCATCATGGCCCCTCTCCCTGCTCGTTGCCGATCGCCAGCGCGTCCCTCTGGCGCTGCGAACGCCCCCCCGTGCGCTGACCACCCCCGCTCTCTCATGCATAGGCCATAAACCCTCTCCTCCTGCGCGACCCTGCCATGGAACCACATCCTGCGCCTGACCAACACCTCCTTTCATACCATACATGGTCATACATCCTCTTGATAACCCCCTTCCTCTGCGCCCGATTGTCCGAACCGATCCCAGGCCATCACCTAGCCCTGCGGATGCAGTTTATTGCCCCTACTGTAAGGGAAACACCTCACATCAAAGGGATTACAGTAGGACAAGACCCCCACCCCCTGAGACCCGACCAGTCGCACACATCCCCGGGAATTGGCGGAATGTCCAGCTGTGTGATAGCCATCTCCTACTGTGGGTGGGGTGGGGACTTCCACTGTAGATATGAGTGGGAACGAGCTTGAGGTGGGGATTCCAAGGATGCCTTTCCGTACATCAAAGTCTCAACAAGAATGTGTCACGTGTAATAAAGCAATAAACTTGTGTATAAGAGGCCAGGCCTCAGAGATGTGGTTAGAGCGCCTCGAGACGATACCCTGCTGTCCGATCTGACGTGTTCTGCTCCGACGGAATAAAACTTTGTTTCCTGCCTTCCAGTCTCCGGCGCCTGCCTCTTTTATTGGTTAATCATCGAATGGTATAAGAGGCGTTTACCGCCGGGCAATACTTGAAAGGTTATCGGCTGAACCTGCCGCTACCATTTAACAATTGGCGTCCCAAACGTGGGGTCCATCAGCGACACGTGGATCCAACGGGAGAGGTCCCGACGACAGAGTGAACGACTGCAACGATCGGGAAGAGCTCCTGCCCGATAGACCCTCGTCTGGCAGCCGATCATCCGAACTTCACTGGTTCCGAGCAGACCTCTCTCTAGTGATCTACGGTCCTGACTGGGAACCATCAGTAGTGCCGCGGCAAATACGGAGATTAGAGGACGATCAGGCGCCGGAGGCGGAAGACGAGAAACTGTCCATGCGGTCCGGGTAAGGCCGTGTAACACAACGAATTGCGAAACGATTGATTGATTGATTGAAAATACTAGTATTGCTTATTTGATTGTTCTTTTTGAGATATTCGCTGCCTACAAACGGGGAAGAGTAGAAATGCTCCCTCCCCCTTTGCAGATAGTGAATGGTAGGTAACGCGGACCTTTGTCCCCCTTTGTAATCTGTCGTGCCTATTTTTCTCCCCACTGATTGATTGTCCGAACATTGATTGTCTTTGACGAATAGTGCTTTTGAGATATTCTCTGTTTGCAAATAACGTAGAATAAAAATATTCTGTCTAGTCTTTGCAGATAGTGAAGGGTAGGTAACGCGGACTTTTGTCCCCCGTTGTAACCCGTCGTGCCTATCTCTTTCTCACCATTTGATTGTTTGATTGTCCGAACACTGATTGTTCGATATTGGTTCTTTGGAGGTATTCTCTGCTTACAAATAACATGGAATAGAGATATTCTGTCTAGTCTTTGCAAGCAGTGAAAAGATAGGTAGTGCAGACTTTTGTCCCCGTTGTAACCCGTCATGCCTATCTTCTCCCCACTGATTGGTAGTTGGTTCTGCCCGGACCGCTTATTAGAGATGAACCATCCGGCTCCACTGGAAGGCACCCCTAATAAGGACATGTTTACTAAATATGGACTAGTCGCTGTAGCTTATAGCAAACTATGGCATATAAAAAATCGCTATAGAAAAACAAAAGGGATCGAGCAAAACCAGTAGGCCACTGGTGGGATCCTTTTGACCCTGCAAAAATAAGAAACACTAGGAAATAGCCCTTCGCGAAAAATATGAAACTAGGGGAAGGAGCCAAGCTCACGGTCGAGATGGCCACGAGGTAGCTCAGCTCCGTCGCTCTCGCTGCCTAAGCATGTCTGCCCTACCACCCACCCCACCCAATAAAACGACAAAACCCTACACAAATGGAAGTCTGCTGATACCCACCATCGGCGTCGCCGAACTGGGCTAGATCGCGCACAATTGGGCTATGTCTTTTCTGGTTATGCAGTAACATCCTTGTGTTCGTTGCCAGATTACAAATATATACAACACTCCAACAAAGTAGTATGATTGAAACGCTTTATAAACTTCTAGGTATATGCAACACTCCAACAGGGTAAACATGTTAAAACACTCTTTTTAAACAACTATTTACATGGCAGCCTGCTGCAACATCCATCCCAAGGAATTCACCGTCCACGTGACACAGTCCCAGTCCCTCCCTCCTCGGAGTAGCAACATTGGGCTGCCTTGGTCTGTCTTTTAGTAGGCTTTGGGCTATAAAACACGCCTACAAAATCCATCGGCCTGTGAGGCGGCATCAGTGGCGAACCATTGTGCGAATAGGCCGGAGGCAACACGACGCGCCGAGACCCGGACGGCATCGAGGTGGTGTCCAACAAGTTGTTGTACTGGTCTGGCCATCCTACAATGCTGCGCCGAAAGACGGCGTGGGGTGCCCTGGGGGGGAGGCGACGCGAACGGGCCTCCCCCGCCTCCCCATGTGGAGGCTCCTCAGTTGCAGTAGGGCACCCCTTAGCGTTTCACTCACCGACCAGTTGCAGTAGAAGCACCCCTTAGCGTTTCCCTCGCCGGCCAGCTGCAGCAGGACTGCCATTAACGTTTCACCTGCCGGACGACCACCCAGGCGGAGGTTCCTTTCTGCACCAAGGTTTCCATTAGCGTTCCACCCAAGAAGTGGACCCCCGCAGTTGGTTGGTCGGGGGACCCACTCCGGTGGCTGTGGTGGAGAACTGCTGCTGCCACAGGACTCTCAAAATGGCGGCCGGCTCTTCTGATTCGGGCCTGGTCCACTAAGATGGCTCTGGGCTACCTTGGAACTCGGAAGCTTGCCTGCTCGGGCATGGGCCCCACCCTTGAAAACGTCCTCTCAGCTTTGCAGATTCTACGGGAGTCATCGGTCCTCGACTCCCGCGGACTTCCGGTGGAGGCAACCGCCACTATTGCTCGATCATTCCACGTTAACTTGTCTTTGCCCCGGGCGGCAGCCATCTTGTCCCTATATTGTGCCGTGAGAGAGACTGATTCAGGGCGTCGGCAGAGAGACACGCCTGCTGTCCCGCTCTCTGAAAAGACCACGGCGTTGCTGCGAGATGGTAGTGCCCTCATGCTGACACCAGCTTCTGTTTGAAGTACCAGGAGACACTGTAGACTACCAACTCGAATCAGTTCCGGTGGAACCTCAGCATGACCCGGTTTCGAGTCACGGTTCATGCTGTCTGTTCTTTCTGTGGGCGTTAATGAAAATTTCTTGAACTACCGAAAGGGATTCTGGTCCGACCGCTAGTTAGTGGAAACATTTAGACTGTACCCTGGGCCCACCCAACCTCGCCCCAACTCCTTATAGGCGTTCCGGTTACTTGGCATTAATGTTAAGAGATATGTATACGGCCTTTTTGTACATGGCGGGCGGGGGACGGGGAGGGTACTGACTGGGCATGCAAACAACCTTATTGATGCTGGTCTTCTCATTATTGATCAATTTTATTTTCGTGCTAAGGTAGTGTTGCTCGTGATACTCAACGCCTCTTGCACCGTGGCCGGCCTAAACGGTTGTAGGCCCGTATTTGTATACTGACATTTTCACAATAAAGGTTTTTCGAAGGAATTATGGAATCAGCGTCATACCAATCGCCTAGGTTGATAAGGTTTTGAATAAAGGCTGTCATTCCCAAACAATAGAAGACAGATAATGTAGACCCTTTGCCTAAATTTTGGATTGATGAAAAAAAAAAAAATTTGTATCCTTCACACCTGTCTTTTCTTTTTTCCAGAGTTGTTAGAAAATGGTTGGCTGTAGCTTAAGGTATCTGTCGAATGTAAGGTATGGTATTTGTCCCATAATATACGACTAATTGGGAAACAAATGCACGAAGAGGGAACTCGAATTTAAGGACAAATGAAATGAAGCAATTTTGGTATAGTAGAAAGGAAGGATATAGTACACAAACAAAAAAAAAGGATAGTCAAGATCTGTGGTATTATACGTTCCTGCAGCTAGTCTGGTACGTGGTAAGTAGAACTTTTTTGTGTTTATGCGCGCTGATGTGCTTTGAATGCTGCCCCCCCCCCTTTCTTTTCCTCTCTGTAGGTTACATCGGAAGTTTCGACTGAAGAATAGAGTGGACATGGACCGCACCGTGCTCCCTGTAGGGAAAGACATAGACAAGTGCTGTGGTGCGTGGAGTGCAGACCATCACTGGGAACGTGAAAAAAAAAAAAACTGTATGGTATGACTATGCGTACGTGCCCTGATTGTACGGTATGAATGTGTATGTATTGCATATGCCTGGGTCACTGGAGAGAACGTCTTTGTATGACTGAAATGCTTGTCTATCGATCAAGGGGATGGGAAAATAAGCCAGAATATGGTAACTCCTCGTTTGAAGAAACGACTCTCCCTCTCCCGTTAGCTAATAAATTGGAGGGTGACTTACACCAGAAGCTTAAAGGGTCATTTCAGTACGACGAACCCGACTCCAACTGATAACCCGAATGTACCACCAGTGAGTCGATTCGTGTGCTGACTAAATAAGAGAAGTTAAGAATACCCCAGGTCGGGGTTCATCCAAAACCCCCCCAAAATGAATTACGGTAAATACTGAAAATACGCAGCACGCATATAAAAAGGACAGGAAAGGAAAGGTCCCCTGACCCAAAATAGCTCTGTATCTTTGTCTTAGGTTTCTGTGCTTGATGTATGTACTGTTACACCCTATCCGGTATTTGTGTGTACTTGAACGTTGAGTTTGTTTTCCCCCAGCTTGTGTTTTCATGCGTAAAACTGACCCGTGTTGCTCTATGTGTGTATACACCAAGTAGCCTATTATCGTACACGCTCTCTCTCTCTCTCTCGTTTTATGTCGTACGTGTACCAAACAGCCTACTTGATGCGCACGTTTCTCTCTCTCTCTCTCTCTCTCTCTCTCTCACACTCTCTCTCTCTCTCTCTCTCTCTCTCTCTCTCTCTCTCTCTCCCCCCCTCGCTGAAGGTTCCCTTGCCCTCTTTTTGAATAGATGACGACACTGTACGTCCTCAGTATATGTATAATTGGCCTAAACACGACAGTGTTCGAACAAATTGACAGAAGCAAAACGACCGTATTTTGCCACACTACTACCTCTCCTTTCTGTAAAATGATGGAACTTAATTGGCTGAGAAAGAAAGGACAGGTAAGACGACTGATGTCTCCCAATCTGACCCTTATAACGGGAACTATATGTCAGTGGTTTTATTGTTTCAGGACACTAACGACTCCACCTCCATCGCTCAGAATCGCCCCGCCCATTGTACAGAAATAGAGCGTCTAAGCACCCCGTCCTTCCAGAATAGTCCCAGTCCTGTACTAGCCGTCCCTGGATAATTTAAGCAATACAGCTGATGACCTTGTTTTTAAAGATACATCGCCTAAAACTGATAAAGGTTAACTATTGTCTCCAGCAAGAAAAATGTTTAGCTTGTGTTCCTCCACGAAACAGATATTTGTGAGCTCATGACAGTAGCACCTCGCACTTTTTCATAAACTTAGCAGTCCCTGGAGAAAAATATGAATCGACAGGGCTTGTGTTAGAAAGACGAGTCTCTACCGGAGAAGTCGGTTCGAATTTTGATAGACAAGGAAGTTGATAGATGTCAGACTTCTTGCCACGTTTATAAGGTACAGGAATTAACACCTAACAGACCCGATGATGGAAATTTGCAGAAACCCTCGCAAATCTGCACCACAACAATGATTAATGAGTTAGTAGCATACACCGACATAAGAGTTAATAGACATCCACCATGAAGTGACCGATAAACGTTTCCCCGACTACTTGGGGTTGGGAGAGGGAATGAAGTGTGTAAACGTCTTCCCTACCAGTTCTCTAAGATTTTGTTTCTTGTACTCATTCAAAGATAGCATGCAGTCATCGGAGGAGAGGGCTCGGACGTGACGCACAGCCTGGCTGCGGATCATGGAACATCTATGGCCTCGACCAAGGGGGAGCCACGGAGCAAAAAGATGCGGGACGAGGCATCATTCTCAGCATGGACAGTGATAGAAAGAAGGGCTGTCCCGAAGCCCCCCCCTGCTCACTGATCAGCTCGTGCCTGAAGTCCCAGCCCGTCGAGCCCGATTGATGGGCTCAGTGCTAAAAGATTCTGCTCTCCTTGGTCCGCTTTTTGATCCGATCCCACTCCACCCCCTCTTCCCTCGGCCTCCAAAAGCATTCCTCTAACCCCCCCCCCCTTTTTTTTTATATGAGATTTTGACCTTGACTCGACAAAAGAAGAACGAAATGCGGGTACCCCGTCTCAAGGTACCTATGATAAGATCAGTTAGGGAACAGGACAAAACAGGACTGTGATCCGAGAACAAAGAATAGTCACACCCTGCAACGTGAAAACCTGGATTTGAGCTGGACCTTAGATCCACCGCCGGTGCTCAACAGTGCCAACGAAAGAAGAAGAACAATGAGAGCTTACCAGTGATGGCTCGCTGTAATAGGACACTGGAAAGAAGAACTCCCTTTTGGACATTGCCCCCCTCTGACTGTAACTCATGTTGAGTTGAATTCCTCTCCCAACCACTTTCGTATTGACTATCTTCCAATCGAGTTTCAAAGATATTACATCGGTCACTTCCAACTGTACACTGATATCTAAGAAACACTAACTTCGTATAATGACAATTGTATAACATCAGCCGTGCACATGACTATGCTGTCTAGTTTGATCCACACGAAGTCTAGGCCTTAAGTAATGAACGTAATATTCCTTGTTTTACCAGAGCATTTTTTTTCGGTATCATACTTGTGTTCAAGCAAGCTTCCCTCCTCCTATCTCCGGGTCTGACAGCTGATGTAATTTTGTATGCGCTACCTCCTCGCCTATCACATCAACTACATGTAATTATGTACAATTGTGTCAGATTATTCCTGTCTGTCCTAAGACTGTGCACTTTGAAAACAGGAACGCATGAAAGCATTTACGATGTCATGACTAAGAATTTAACTAAGGTGGATGTCGGCTAAACAAGCTGGCGAGATATGTTAAAAGGGAGGACTGTGGAAATTTAGTTCGTAACTGAACATTATCTGCGCCATCTTGTCTCTCTCCAGCGCCGCACGCAGAAACACACGGCGACCATTTTAGGCATCATGGCCCCTCTCCCCGCGTCCCTCTGGCGCTGCGAACGCCCCCCCCCGTGCGCTGACCACCCCCGCTCTCTCATGCATAGGCCATAAACCCTCTCCTCCTGCGCGACCCTGCCATGGAACCACATCCTGCGCCTGACCAACACCTCCTTTCATCCCATACATGGTCATACATCCTCTTGATAACCCCCTTCCTCTGCGCCTGATTGTCCGAACCGACCCCAGGCTATCACCTAGCCCTGCGGATGCAGTTTATTGCCCCTACTGTAAGGGAAACACCTCACATCAAAGGGATTACAGTAGATCAAGGCCCCCACCCCCTGAGACCCGACCAGTCGCACACACCCCCGGGAATTGGCGGAATGTCCAGCTGTGTGATAGCCATCTCCTACTGTGGGTGGGGTGGGGACTTCCACTGTAGATATGAGTGGGAACGAGCTTGAGGTGGGGATTCCAAGGATGCCTTTCCGTACATCAAAGTCTCAACAAGAATGTGTCACGTGTAATAAAGCAATAAACTTGTGTATAAGAGGCCAGGCCTCAGAGATGTGGTTAGAGCGCCTCGAGACGATACCCTGCTGTCCGATCTGACGTGTTCTGCTCCGACGGAATAAAACTTTGTTTCCTGCCTTCCAGTTTCCGGCGCCTGCCTCTTTTATTGGTTAATCATCGAATGGTAAAAGAGGCGGTTACCGCAGGGCAATACTTGCAAGGTTATCGACTGAACTTGTCGCTACCATTTAACAGCCACCCCTCTGTCCTGACCCTCCCATAGGTGGGTCCCCAGAGTTTGTCCCACCACTTCCTTGGGTATAAAGTAAGAACCCCTGGCTACAGGACTTTAGATTTACCTGGATGAAACTCTGCTACAGAAACCAAGTACTTCAACTATCTACACTACGTAGGATGACCGAAGAATCTCCCTTGGAGTAAAAGAGTTACTCCCCTGCAAGGCAGGCACCTGAAACCCATCTGGCCGTTTTGCATCTATGCAGCTCCTGAAGGACTCCGAAGATTTTGCAACACAGGAGGTGGGTTCCCAAGCTTCCCCGAGGCCGATCAGTGCTCTCAGCAAACCGGAGAGTCGCAGCCCTCGTGGGGACTGTGCAACCCGTACCCCTGGACACCGTGCACATTTGCAGCAGCATATGCTTTTTGGCAATCTCTGAGGCTCTGCTTTGGGCTACTTGTAGTCCAGAACCCGAGCAGTGATTCCACTGAGTGTTCCATGGGCTGGTATTTTGTGATTCCTCTCGAGGTCGCTTCGCGATCCCTGGTCCGTCGACCTGTGAGCCCCTGAGAAGGGAACTTTAACTTTCAGTGGCCTTTCCTGGTTGCTCCCGACATGTCCTGACTCTCCATCGCTTGGGGAGTCCCCAGGACCTTGCTGGTCCTCACTGAAGCATCTTTTCTCTAACCGCATGGGTTGCAGTTGCCAAGGCTTGTTGTTCTCCAATCCGGACACTGACCCCCCCCAGCACTCGACATCCTTGTGGGACAGCTCACCTGCAGACTTAGGTTGCCGTCGATGTCTCCTGGTTCCCGTGGCTGCAGAGTCAAGCTTCACCTCATCTCACCTGAAACACCCTACATCGGTGGGCATTCGTCTACCAAGCCCCTGGTCACCCTGAAGTGACCCAGATTCTGTCCCCTCTGCTTTCAGGTTCTTCTCAGCTCCGATCCAGGCTTGGATCACACTGGACACTTCTCATCTTCCCGGCAGCAGCACTTTCCAGCATCACAACACAATTTGACACCTATGCACCCAGCTTCCCTAGGTGAGGTAACACGAGTACTCCAGTGCTCACATGGGAGCTGGCCTTAGAACCTTCTAAGTTGTATAGGGTTTGCTCAAAGTCCTCTCCTAAGTGTCCTTAATCTTTCAAATTCCAACTGCGACTTTCCCATAGGATTGTACGGAGCTTGCGACTGTGTTCTCACACTGCACACGTCCCCCATGGGTCCCCCGTGTCACTACCTTGGGTGGTTCCTTGGGGTCCCAGCAATTCTAAGTGATCTAGGTACTGTGTCTAGTCAAGTCATGGTTGTTATACCACTTTCTTAATATATGGTTTGGTCTCCCCCTGGAGCCCACTGTGTGTTGTGCTATTTACTGTCGTTCTAGTGCTTTAATCTTGTTCTCTAATCTCATAAAGAGGTTAGTAGAGAGTGTTTAGAAATACATACATATATCTTATATATACCTTGTGTTGTTCTCTTTTCATTTGGTCATTCAGGAGGTTATAATCTGGTAAACCAAGCTGCTTTAGAATATGTGACGTTACAATGCGATCAAAATGTTTGCGGAATGTTACATCACAGTTTTTACAACGCAAGTCGTTACAACGACTTGCGTTGGAGGGCGCTGGACTTCGGAATAGTATGATTTACTATTCCAACACCAGTCTACGTACAGCAGGGAAGGTGTTGGAATAGTAAATCATACTATTCCTAAGGTTAGAGCGCCATCCAGCGCAAGTTGTAACGACTTGCGTTGTATTACCCGCGATGTAAAGGCATTGCGATGCAATGCCCGGGTGGTAATGGATGTTTCCCGCTGCTTTACATTCCTTCGAGACTTAGCCTGAAGGCTGCTCTCCATAGCTACCACTAGGATAGCTTTCACATAAAGGTTGTCTTTAACCTAATCATCAATAAGGGTCGTTTGGACTGGTGCAAGGTGCCCACTATAACTACTGGACAGCATATACCAGGCCAACTTCTCACAATGTCTGCAAGGGGGGTCATGTAGGTGCTGAATGCTGATGTTGCATAGTCTGTTGATGAGGGTGTCTTTGGAAAACATATCGAAAGCAGCAAAGCGTTCAAGAGGAACAGGGCCACCATTTCTCCGCGGTCAAGGAGGGTTCTGATGTCGTACGTGGTAGCGATCTGGGCAGTTTCAGTGCTGTGGTTGGCCCGGAATCCAGGTATTCAGTTAGCTGTTTGTTTGAAAGTCTTCTCGATTACTTTGGCCTGGTTCGGAGCAGGGAGATTGGTCGATAATGTTTGAGTTCACTGGGTTCGAAGGGTTTCTTTAGGAGGAGACTGACCTCTGCATGTTTCCAACGGTCCGGGAAAGCTGCTGTGCTGATGGAGATGCTGAAGGTGCTGCTGAGTTCCCTGCTGATAGGGTTGGTTCAGAGGTTGAGAAGTCAGTGAGGGCAGAGATTGGTGAGTGTGAGAAGTTGGCCTGGAATATGATGCTCACTAGTTAAAGTGACCACCTTGTACCATGCCAAGCAACCCTTATGGTGTGGTTGTAAGTCAACCTTTTCGGACTAGCTGCCCTAGTGGTAGCGTAGGCTAAGCAGTCTTTGAGGCTAAACTCGTTAAAGCGTGTTAAGCAGGCTGTTTTACCAAATGTAACCCCCCTTTATACCAATGAAAGGACACCACACAGATATATATTGAAAATATATATGTATTTATTTCTCAAAGTATCCCCTAGACTCTTTATGAGCACAGGAGCACAAATCGTTAAACCAGACAACGTTATAATACACAGAAATTGCACTTTATATGGATGGGCCCTGGTGGCCACTCAAACCATATACTAAAATAGTGGTAAAAGTACCACGAACAGGAAAGGGAAAAGCCCTAGGGCCTCTAGAATCGCTGGGCCTACAAGGAGCTAACTTCAGTTAGTGACCAGGAGGTCCACGGGTCGCGTGTGCAGTGAGGAAAGTTACACGCGTGCTCCCATAGGTTTTCAATGGGTGCGTAAAAGTTTAAAAGTTACTGCAGAAAGGGTCTTCTGGATGGACTACGATCTTAAGATTCAAAACACAGACACTAGAGATGTTTCTCTACACTTGGGCACCGGAGTGCCAGCGTTACCTCACCCACAGGAAGCGGGTGCATAGGTCTCGAAGTGCGTCGGGTTTTTTCTATCGATTCAATGGAGCCTGATGACAAAGATGCTGCAGGCGGTCGGTCCAGAAGAGCTGCGTTGTATCCAAGGGTGGATCGGAGTTGTAGAAGACCTGAAAGCAGAGGGGACAGTGTTCACAGTCACTAGCCAGTGACCGGCGTGGCACCAGGTAGGTACCAGGCGATGTCGGGTGCAAACCGGTGGTTAGGTGTAGCTTGTCTCCGCAGCCACGTGGTCCCTGTAGGTTGACGACATCCAGGAGTCAAGTCACGAGCTGTCCCACACAGGCTCTCCCTGTCTGCGGTGTCGGCGACTCGAAAGAAGCAAACAAGCCTTGGCAAAGGCAGGAGTTGTGGAAATTCAAGAAAGCTGATTGTTCTGACCAGCAAGGTCAGAGGGGCTGCTCTTTTGGAGAGCAGCTATGGCCAGTCTGGAGCAACCAGACCAGCATCGTTGATTTTCAAATAGGTCGCCAAAATGGCCACTAGCCAACGGGCCAGGGACCGGGCAGGCGCGTCAAGATGCAAAGTGCAGAGGGGCCCCACGCAGATCGTGGAGATGCTGGAGGGCTCACCTTTGGTGCAGATGCTGCTCGGTGGTTGGGCTTCTCAGGACCCAAAGTACAACTTGGAGGGAGCCTCTGTCGTTGCACTTGCAGCTTGTCGTCGGTCTTCCAAGATGGCTGACTCCACGTGTCTCGGTGCCTCCACGGGTTCCTTCTTTTCAGGGACTGTGGATCGGGCGGTGAGAGGTCTGGAGGTCCAGGTCTTGTCGGGCTCTGGGCTCGGGCTCCGCATGGAGGCGGCGGCAAAGCAGACGTTCAATAGCTGGTTGGTGCTTGCGTTAGCAAGATGGTCACTCCCTGACCATAGGGGAGATTTCCTTCAGTCCTCTGTGCAGCAGAGCGTCGAAGTTCCCGTCTTCTTCTTGTGGTTAAGTTGATTCCAGGATGTCTGAAGTCTTAGGACACAGCTCCTACCTTTAAGCGGATTCTAGGGGCCGGACTACCTGTTAGGTCCCTCCCTAAGGGTGGGACCAGGAATGGGGGTGGTTACACCCCCAATCCTTTGTCCAGCTTGCCCCAGATCCGGGGCTGGTGTGCCCCAGGACCGGTTTGAACTGGCATATGCACCGAGGCTCCTTGTGAGCCTCAGGCATGTCTGGTTTCTTTCAAGCCCTACCTGACCAATACACAAAATCCTGTCTGGGGTGGTGCTCGCACCTCCCCTGGCAGGAAACCCTTAGTCCACGTCTCCCAAGCTGGAAGGACTCCCAGCAGCAGGAGGGCAGACTTGTGTCTGTGGTGGCAGCATCCATTTTGTGGAGCTGAGGCTATGTCTGATTTTACCCGGGTTTCAGGTACTGTACATGTTGTGTCCCTCTAGAAGAGTGGAATGCTAACCCCGTCGCCAGAATTGGCGAGGGGTTAGTATTCCAATTCGTATGACACCTTACTCGACATGTTTTGATAAAGCCAAACCAAAGATAGCATTTAACCGCGAGGTTCATAATGCACTTAAGAGTATATGGTTTGACGATATCTGGAAACGGTAGAAGGAAGTTGTTCCGACCACTGCAGACAGGCTCAGCTCATGCCAGAGCACCATCTCACATGGAACCAAGCACTCTGCCTTCAGGATTGTTAAGGCATGCCATAGGAGTGACTTATAGGTTAACATGTGTCCCATTTAAGGTTAGGTATAGGTATACTACACCTAAGTAAGAGGTGGTTACACCAACTTACCCCAGCTGAGTGATCAGCCAGTTGTGTCAAATTTGTTAGGCCAAGCCTGGGGTGGCATAATACATGCTTCAGCCCCTGGCAGGCCTTAGATACACCAATGCCCTGGGTACCTAGTGTACACTGGTACAGGGGCTCACAGGGTGATCCACTTCCAATTGGTTATGCACCTAGGGTGCATAGTGTCAATTTAGTTAGAGAAAACAGCAGGCTGGGGGTCTGATTAGCAGGCCCACAGCCTCAATATGTCAAAAACCTGTGAAGCAAAAAGCAAAAATTTGGGGTGACCATAGGATAGCAGACCCTACTCTCCTACACAACCCCCCCCCCAAACGCAGGGACATTAAACTAGCCTTGACCAGTCTCGTCTTCATGTCCTAAGTGGAAGTACCTGGAGAGACCATCTGCATTCCCATGGTCTGTACCTGGCCGGTGCTCCACTGTAAAGTCCATCCCCTGTAGGGAAATGGACCACCTAAGCAGTTTGGGGTTTTCACCCTTCATCTGATTTAGCCACAAGAGGGGCTTATGGTCGGTCTGAATCTTGAAGTGAGTGCCAAACAAGTATGGCCTCAGCTTCTTCAGGGCCCACACCACAGCAAAGGCCTCCCTCTCAATAGCTGACCAATTCTTCTCTCTGGGGGTCAACCTTCTGCTAATAAAAGCAATGGGTTGGTCTTGACCATCTACATTAAGTTGTGACAGCACAGCTCCCACACCCAACTCTGAAGCATCTGTTTGGACAATAAACTCTTTGGAGTAGTCAGGACTTTTCAGGATAGGTGCAGAGCACATGGCCTTCTTCAGGTCATCAAATGCCTTTTGACAGCTTACTGTCCACTGAACCTTTTTGGGCATCTTCTTGGATGTCAGATCATTAAGAGGAGTCACAATGGACCCATAGTTCTTAACAAACTTCCCGTAGTACCCAGTCAAGCCCAAGAAAGCTCGAACTTGAGTCTGGGTGGTTGGAGGGGACCAGTCCTTGATGGATTGTATCTTACTCTCCAGTGGTTGAGCTTGGCCTCCACCTACAAGGTGGCCCAAATACACAACCTTACTCTGCCCTATCTGGCACTTAGTAGCCTTGATAGTGAGGCCTGCCTTTTGCAGAGCCTCAAGTACCTTCTTCAGGTGGATCAGGTGGTCCTCCCAGGTGGAACTAAAGACAGCAATGTCATCAAGATATGCTGCACAAAAGTCATCCAACCCAGTAAGGACTTGATTCACCAACCTTTGGAAGGTGGCAGGTGCATTCTTCAGACCAAAGGGCATCACCAAAAATTGATAATGCCCACCTGGGGTTGAGAATGCTGTTTTGGCCTTAGACTCCTCAGCTAATCTGATTTGCTAATAGCCAGCTGTCAAGTCAAATGTGCTCAAAAACTTAGCAGAAGCTAGTTTGTCTATGAGCTCATCTGCCCTTGGAATAGGATGTGCATCTGTCCTAGTGACAGCATTGAGTCCTCTGCAATCCACACAGAACCTCATCTCTCTCTTGCCATCTTTGGTGTGAGGTTTGGGGACCAGAACAACTGGGCTAGCCCAGGGGCTCTCTGAGGGTTCAATGACACCCAATTCCAGCATTTTGTGTACCTCAGCCTTTATACAGTCCCTGACGTGGTCAGGTTGTCTGTAAAGTTTGTTCTTCACAGGCAGACTGTCACCAGTGTCCACCACATGGGTACACCAGTCGGTTTGACTAGGTATCAATGAAAACATGTGTTGAAATGATTGTAGAACCTGTCTACATTCAATCTGCTGATGTTCAGTGAGGTTGCCTCCAAAGGTCACTCCTTCAACTGAACCATCTTCAGGGTTCTGAGACAACAAGTCTGGGAGAGGGTCACTCTCTTCCTCCTGTCCCTCATCTGTAGCCATGAGCAAGCCCATGTCTGCCCTGTCAACATATGCTTTTAACCTGTTAACATGGAGTACCCTGTGGGGACTCCTGGGAGTTCCTAGGTCCACCAAGTAGGTAACCTCTCCCTTCTTTTCCAGGATTGTATGGGGTCCAGACCATTTGTCTTGGAGTGCTGCTGGGGCCACTGGCTCCAACACCCATACCTTCTGTCCTGGCTGATACTCAACCAAGACAGCCTTTTGGTCATGCCAAGCTTTCTGTAAGGCCTGGCTTGCCTCAAGGTTTTTGGATGCCTTCTCCATATACTCAGCCATCCTGGAGTGGAGACCAAGTACATAGTCCACTATGTCTTGTTTAGGCTTTTTGAGAGCTAACTACCATCCTTCCTTCACTAAACACAGTGGGCCTCTCACAGGGTGCCCAAACAACAATTCAAAGGGGCTGTAGCCAACTCCTTTTTGTGGGACCTCTCTGTAAGCAAACAGAAGGCAGGGTAGAAGGATGTCCCATCTTCGCCTGAGCTTTTCAGGTAATCCTTTGATCATACCCTTTAGGGTCTTGTTGAATCTCTCAACAAGCCCATTGCATTGTGGGTGATAAGGAGTGGTGAACTTGTAGTTGACACCACATTCCTTCCACATAGCTGTCAAGTATCCTGACATGAAGTTGGTACCTCTGTCAGAAACCACCTCCTTAGGAAACCCCACTCTGGAGAATACTCCCAGCAGGGCCCTGGCCACAACAGGAGCTGTAGTGGTCCTAAGGGGAATTGCCTCTGGATACCTGGTGGCATGATCCACTACCACCAGTATAAATCTGTGCTCAGATGCAGTGGGAGGATCCATGGGACCCACTATATCTATTCCCACTCTCTCAAAGGGGACCCCCACCACAGGTAGTGGTATCAGGGGGGCCTTTGTTGTGCCACCTGATTTGCCACTGGCTTGGCAGGTCACACAGGAGCGACAAAACTCCTTTGTATCTTTATTCATGTGAGGCCAGTGAAAGTGAGGGACAAGCCTGTCCCAAGTCTTGTTCTGGCCTAAGTGTCCTGCTAGAGGAATATCATGGGCCAAGGTAAGAAGGAAGCCCCTAAATTGCAGAGGTATAACCAACCTCCTGGTTGCACCAGGTTTTGTGTCTCTAGCCTCTGAATAAAGGAGCCCATCATCCCAATACAATTTATGGGTACCTTGAGCATTCCCAGCAGCCTCAGCAGCAGCCAGCTGTCTGAGGGGTTCAAGAGATGGACAGGTTAACTGAGCCTGCCCCAAGTCAGCCCTGGAAGGTCCCCCTGTCCCCAGAAACTCAACCTGATCAGGTTCAAGCTCTTCAGGGACAGTTCCTTCAGGGTTCTCTAGATCATCTTCCTGGGAAGGCTGATCATCACCTTGAGGCAGGGGGGAAGGCACAGCCTTTACCCTCCTGTTCTTCTTCTTGGTAGGTACTTGGTCCATTGTTCCAGGATCCAAGACCTGTGGTTCTGTCACGTTGGCCGGAAAATTCTCTCCTCAGGATGACGCTGAAGATAATGGGGTCCACCTCCCATCCGTCCCCAGTCCGGAGAACGTGTAACACACACGGACTATGGAGACAGGTGGGCGAGGGAAGGAAGGGAAGGAACAGCTGGGAGAGGGATCTGGAACGAAACAAGCACACCGTCAGACACCCGTCAATAGTGACCCACGTGTTGCCTCCCCCCTCCCGCTTTGCAGTGGTTTCTCACCTGTCACCTTCCCACCCGGGGTTTTGAGGGTTCTCTGGCCTGGCCTGCGTGTCGTTCAGTTGAGGTTCGCACTGACGAGTCTCCGCAGAGCCAGGGCGGATTCGTGGGATCGAATCCGGAAGGGCAGAGGGACGCTGCCCACTGGGAGCAAAAGCCAGCACTTGAAGGTCAGTGCTTGATGCCCCCCAGAGCGCGTCCTGGATCAGGGTCACTCCTAAAAGAACGAGGAAATCGCCTCCCTGAAGGCTAAAGGAAATAACAGGAACGGGCGCTGCTACTCTAAGCCCGGAACTCCAAGGGCCGAGGAGCGCCCCAGTTCGCGCTTCCACTCTGGCCCCGGTTCTCCGTGGGCAGAGGAGCGCACCAGTCCGCGCTACAACTCTGTACCCGGAACTCCGTGGGCAGAGGAGCGCGTGGAATGGATGAGGGAAGAAAACAGGAACGTGGAAGCGTCGGGGTCCACCGACGAGGTTTTCACCTTCGCGCTACCACTCTGGACCCGGTATCCTTGGGCAGAGGAGCGCTGATGTAGTGTTTCCTGGAGGCTGGATACAAGGACTAGGGCAAGGCCGAGGATGCAGGGCTGGAACGTTGTTTCTGGAACAAGAGTACGAACAGGACGGGCTGGAATCATCGGCACCGCTTGGTGTTTGTTGGCGGTTTTAACCGCTGTCGCGCTCAGCGCCGAACACGTGGGGCGTGTTCTGCCGGGCGTCCTGGGAAACGTAGTTCCCCCACATTGCGGGGATGCGAGCGGTGTACTACCGGTTCTCACCACCTGACAGTACACCCCCCTCCCCACCGAGTCAAGCGCCGCGAGGAGCCCCAGGCTTCCCGGGGCAGCGGCGGTGGAAGGCAGCCACCAGGCGGGGGGCGTGGATCGCCGACGCCGGCTCCCAGGAATGTTCCTCCGGCCCATACCCCTTCCACGCCAGGAGGTACCACACCCTGCCCCGCACCAGCTTGGAGTCCAGCACCTTCTCCACCACGTATTCCCGCTCATGCTGCACCCACACTGGAGGAGGGACACGTTTCACAGGACACAAAGAGGGCTTGAGCAACGAGACGTGGAACACGGGGTGTATGCGCATGTGAGGCGGGAGACGGAGCTGTACGGCCACGGGGTTGACGTGGCGAACCACCGCATAGGGTCCTATAAACTTGGGATTGAACACACTGGGTTTCTTGAAGGAAATGTGTTTTGTGGACAACCATACTTTATCCCCCTTACGGTACACGGGATTGGGCCTACGGTGCTTGTCGGCCTGCGCCTTGTACCTGTTCTTTGCTATGCGGAGGTTTTCGCGGGCCGTTGTGAGGGTCGAGCGTATCAGCGCGAGTCGGTGTTGGAGATCGGGCAGAGTGACGCCAGAACGTGGGAGCAAAAAAGGGGTGAAACGAGGGTGATACCCAGAGGAGAGGTAGAAGGGAGTGTGTTTTGTGGATGCATGAACGGTGCTATTATAAGCTATCTCCGCCACCCATAACCACTCCACCCAGGCTTCTGAGGCTTTGTCCACATAGCAACGGAGGTACTGCTTCAGGGTTTGGTTGAGGCGCTCGGTTTGACCATCGGATTGGGGATGGAAGCTGGTGGACAGGGATGATTGAATCCCCAGCTCGGTGCACCAGACCTTCCAGAATCGGGCTGTGAATTGGGACCCCCTATCAGACACGATCTCCAATGGAAGGCCGTGGAGCCGTACGATGTCCTTCAACATGAGTTTCGCCAAGGTCCCCGCCGTGGGTATCTGCCTGCACGGGATGAAATGCCCCATCTTGGTGAGGTAATCGATGACGACCACAATAGCCGTGCAGTTCTGATCTTTCGGCAGTCCCACTATGAAATCGACGGAGATCTTTTCCCACGGAGTCATAGGGGTCGGTAGTGGACGCAGGAGGCCTTGTTGTTTGCAGTGGTCTGTTTTCATCTGGGCGCAGACGGTGCATTGCTTGACCCATCGGAGGACATCCGGTCGAACCGACGGCCACCAGAATTGTCGCAGTACTTTTTCCAGGGTCTTGGAGCCACCCATGTGACCGGCGCAGGGGGCGTCGTGGCACCAGCTGAACACGAGCTTTCGGAGGCGGAGTGTAGGAACCAGAACTCGGGAGCCACACAAGGGGATGCCTTGCAACAAACGCCACTCCTTGTGGCTGCGTAACCAGGACGACCAGGCGAACGATTTGATACCCCGTGTCACTCCGTCAAGGAACGATCCGGTTTCCACTCTCCCCACCACGTTGTCAGGGGTAATGATGGCTCGTTCGGCATCTGCCAAGGGGAGACAGGTCATACCCTGGCGGGATAAGGTATCCGCCTTTTGGTTCTGGGTTCCTGGTCGGAACGTGACGAGGAAGTGGTACTCCGCGAAGAAGAGCATCCACCGTTGTTGTCTGGGGGTGAGATGCCTAGCAGACCGCAAAAACTGGAGGTTGCGATGGTCGGTATAGACCGTGACCTGGTGTTGTGCCCCCTTCAGCCAGTGTCTCCATTCCAGGAAGGCTTCCCGAATCGCTAGCAGCTCCTTCTCGGCGATCGTGTAGTTCTTTTCGGCGGGGTTGAGTTTCCTGGACAAGTAGGCCACTGGATGGAGGTGGCCGGTGTCTGGATGCCGCTGTGACAGAACCGCCCCAACTGCGATGTCCGAAGCGTCCGCCTCCACAATGAACGGGAGTTCAGGTTTGGCATGGCGTAGGACCGGAGCGGTGGTGAAAGCGGTCTTGAGCTGCTCGAACGCCCTCTGTGTTTCGGGTTGCCAGGAAAACGGAACGCCTTTGCGAGTTAGTTTCGTAAGAGGTGCCACCAGTTGGGAGAAATGATGGATAAAGCGCCGGTAGAAATTGGAGAAGCCGAGGAAGCTTTGCACTTCCTTGACAGTCGTAGGAGGCGGCCACTTCACCACGGCTTGCACCTTCCGATCCGACATGACTTGTCCGGCGGGAGTCAGGAGAACACCCAGGAATTCCACTGTCGTCACTTGGAATTCGCACTTCGTGAGCTTGCAGTATAAACGGTGCGCGCGGAGGGCTTGTAAGACCTGTCTCACGTGGACGACGTGCTCCTTCGCGTTGGCCGAATAAATAAGGATGTCGTCGATGTAGACTATAACGGACTTATCCAGGTAATCCCTTAAGGCCTCGTTGAGGAAGAACTGGAAGGCGGCAGGGGCGTTGCAGAGCCCAAATGGCATCACGAGGTACTCGAATAACCCATATTGCGTCTTGAACGCCGTCTTCCATTCGTCCCCTTCTCTCATTCGAACCAGGTGGTATGCCCCACGGAGGTCCAGCTTGGTGTACAGGGCTGCCTCCCTGACCTGCTCGAGCAGCACTGGGATCAATGGCAAGGGGTATTGGTTCTTTACTGTCACTGCGTTGAGCGCGCGATAGTCAATGCAGCAGCGCAACTCGCCGTTGGCCTTTGGGATGAAGAAGAGCGGGGAGGCTGCGGGCGATCGAGAGGGGCGAATGAAGCCCAACGCGAGGTATGTGTCCAGATACTCTCGGAGGTGACTCGTTTCGGGTCCTGTGAGAGCATAGACACGGCAACAGGGGATGACGGCTCCAGGTTCCAGGTCGATGCGGCAGTCATATGTCCGATGGGGTGGCAGCTCTTCGGCCTTCCGTTTGTCGAAGACATCCGCATAGGCGCTATACCAAGCCGGGAGCACTACGTCTTTCTCCGCCGCCGTGGCGATATGTTGCTGAGAGACCAACGGAGGGGGTGGAGGTGAGTCAGGCACCGTACAGTGTTGACGACAAAAGGTGGAGCAAAAGGAAATGGTGTTCGCGGACCACTCTATGGTTGGTTCGTGTTTCCTTAACCAGGGTAGCCCCAGAATGAGTTTGCACCGGGGAGCTTTGATGATGTTTAAGGCCAACCATTCGCCGTGGGTTTTCCCGATGGTCATCCAGAGGGCTGGGGTGACATAACGGATGGGCCCCGAGTCCAACTCCTTCCCATCTACTGCATAGACGAGTTCAGGTGTATGTTTGGGGAGGAGAGTGACCCCCAGCTTCTGGGCTTCGGTCTCGTCCAGAAAGCATCCTGTGGCCCCAGAATCAATCATGGCCCGAATGGTCCGAGTGGTATGGTCTATCACGACTTGAAGCGTGAGGAAGAAGTGGTCCGGCTCTGCCTCAGCATCGGCTTCTACCGAAGGGATAGAGTGGTAGCTTGAAGGCTTCCCTTCGAGGTCCTTCAAGCCTGGGCGTTTCCCGCCTCCCCGTCTCCCGTCACTGCCGCGGCTTGGCCTGCGCGAGGCCTCCCGACCTTAGGACGGACGGGACATTCCCTGAGGTAATGGCCTTTCTTGCCGCAGTACAGACAGAGGCCCTGCTTCCGGCGGTAATCCTTCTCACTCGAGGTGAGGGACGCTCTCACGGCCCCTATCTCCATGGGTTCGGGCCGGGCCGTTCCGTGATCGGGTGCTCGTGCCAGATCCGAGGACGGAGGGGGTCTTTCCTTTTTTCTATGGTCCCCTTTCCTTTCTCGGAGGCGGTATTCCAACCGCGAGGCAAGTTCCATCATCGCGACACAGGAGCGTGGTTGGGGATCTATTTGTGCTATGACGTCTTTCAATTCTTCCGTCAGCCCCCGGTAAAATATGGCTGACTGCTTTGCTTCAGGCCAGTCAGTTTCCGCTACCAGCCTCCTGAAACTGTTGAGGTATCCGAGAAAATCGGAACTGCTCTGTTTGAGGTCGAGGAGATCACGATCCGCGGAGAAGGTATCGGCTCTTCGGTCGAAGGTTTTCTCGAACTCTTCGCGGAACGTATCCCAATCATAGAGCAGGGCGTCGTCTCTCCTGACGATAGGCACCGCCCATTGGGCCGCGTCTCCTGACAGGTACGAGATGAGGAAAGCTACCCTAGCCTGGTTAGTAGCGAACAACTTGGGTTTACAATGGAAGTTGAGGAGGACCTGAGTCATGAAGACCTGTACTTTCTGCATATCCCCATGGAATCGTTCAGGAGGGGCCAGGGGAACATGCGCGGGCATCTCTACCACTACCTGGGGCGTGGAGGCTGGGCCAATACTCCCGGCATCAAAGGGATTCCGTTGGATACGGTCCATCCGGGAGTGGAGGGCAGCGGTTTCTTGACGTGAGGCGGCTAGTTCCCCCTGGACAAGAGCCAGGGCTGCCACCACGTCCTCTAAGGAGGTCATCCCCTATGACAGCGTGATCGGGAGGAGCGATAATTCGTGGGCCGATGATTCTGTCACGTTGGCCGGAAAATTCTCTCCTCAGGATGACGCTGAAGATAATGGGGTCCACCTCCCATCCGTCCCCAGTCCGGAGAACGTGTAACACACACGGACTATGGAGACAGGTGGGCGAGGGAAGGAAGGGAAGGAACAGCTGGGAGAGGGATCTGGAACGAAACAAGCACACCGTCAGACACCCGTCAATAGTGACCCACGTGTTGCCTCCCCCCTCCCGCTTTGCAGTGGTTTCTCACCTGTCACCTTCCCACCCGGGGTTTTGAGGGTTCTCTGGCCTGGCCTGCGTGTCGTTCAGTTGAGGTTCGCACTGACGAGTCTCCGCAGAGCCAGGGCGGATTCGTGGGATCGAATCCGGAAGGGCAGAGGGACGCTGCCCACTGGGAGCAAAAGCCAGCACTTGAAGGTCAGTGCTTGATGCCCCCCAGAGCGCGTCCTGGATCAGGGTCACTCCTAAAAGAACGAGGAAATCGCCTCCCTGAAGGCTAAAGGAAATAACAGGAACGGGCGCTGCTACTCTAAGCCCGGAACTCCAAGGGCCGAGGAGCGCCCCAGTTCGCGCTTCCACTCTGGCCCCGGTTCTCCGTGGGCAGAGGAGCGCACCAGTCCGCGCTACAACTCTGTACCCGGAACTCCGTGGGCAGAGGAGCGCGTGGAATGGATGAGGGAAGAAAACAGGAACGTGGAAGCGTCGGGGTCCACCGACGAGGTTTTCACCTTCGCGCTACCACTCTGGACCCGGTATCCTTGGGCAGAGGAGCGCTGATGTAGTGTTTCCTGGAGGCTGGATACAAGGACTAGGGCAAGGCCGAGGATGCAGGGCTGGAACGTTGTTTCTGGAACAAGAGTATGAACAGGACGGGCTGGAATCATCGGCACCGCTTGGTGTTTGTTGGCGGTTTTAACCGCTGTCGCGCTCGGCGCCGAACACGTGGGGCGTGTTCTGCCGGGCGTCCTGGGAAACGTAGTTCCCCCACATTGCGGGGATGCGAGCGGTGTACTACCGGTTCTCGCCACCTGACAGGTTCAGTAAGGCACTTTTTGGCCTGTGACTTGGTCACAGCAAGGACATGTGGTGATATACCTAACATCTCTGCATGTGTCCTGTACTCCACTTCTGACCATAGAGAACTCTCTAGGTCATTGCCCAACAAACATTCTACTGGGAGGTCTGCACTAACCACAACCCTTTTGAGGCCAGTTACCCCTCCCCATGAGAAGTTAACAACTGCCACACTATGTGAAGTAGTGGCATTGCTGGCATTGGTCACCAGGTAATTCTCACATGGTATGTACTGTCCAGGGTCCACAAAGCCTGGTGTCACCATGGTGACACTGGCACATGTGTCCCTGTAGGCTTGAGCCACTTTCTCATTTATTAAAGGAGTCTGTCTGTACTTGCCCAGGTTACGGGGGCTCACAGTCAGGGACAAATCCATGTCCCCACCACAGATCAAGACTGCCTGTGTCAGGGTTCTGTCTAAGTAAGAATCTCCTTCAGTTCCCATAGTGATTCCCACTACACCCTTTGTCTGGGGACCAACACTGCTAACAGTAGTACTGGGAGCAGGTGCCTTAGGGGCAACAGTGTTGGGGGCTCCACCCTTTTTACAATCACTAGTCCAGTGAGTTGTATTCTTGCAAGATTTGCACCAGGGTTTCTTTGGACCTTCTTTCTTCTTCCCTTTAGGCTGGGACCCACCCTCGTTAGTACTAGTTTGGGGCCCTGTTGAAGACTTCTGGTCTTTAGATTTCTGATCTCCACCCTTTTGGTCTGTTTTCTTCTGATCACCCCCTTGGCCCTGGTTCTGGTTCTTTTGCTTAACCCTGGTTCTGACCCATTTGTCTGCCTTCTTTCCCAATTCTTGGGGAGAGGTCAGATCTGAGTCAACCAAGTGTTGATGCAGTTGCTGGTTCTGACAGTTATTTAAAATCTGTTCTCTCATAATCAAATTGTACAATCCTGTATAATCAGATACCTTACTTCCCAGCAACCAACCCTCCAAAGCCTTAGTGGCACATTCAATGTATTCAGACCAGTCCTGAGTCTGTGTCTTCTGGGTGTCTCTGAACATTAACCCGTACTGTTCAGTGGTTAAGCCTAACCCATCAACTAGGACACTCTTCAGGGCTCTGTAATTTCTGACATCCTCCTCCCTAACAGTGAGGAGTCTATCTCTGCCTCTTCCTTCAAAGGAGAGCCATAAGATTGCTGCCCACTGGTCTTCAGGAACCTGCTGCACTTTGCAGGCTCTCTCAAGAGCAGTCATCCATTTGTGGATGTCATCCCCACTTTTGTAGGGGGGCACAACCTTGGACAGGTTCCTATTGTCAAAGACCCTATCTTTGTCCTTAGGGACAATGCTGCCACCAGTGGGTATAGACCCACTCTCTCTAGGTTGCCTAGCCTTACTCAGTTTCTCTTCCATCAGAGCTACTTCTAGCTCCTGTCTCCTGGTTCTCAGCTGAGCTTCCTTCATTCTGGCCTCATGTTCCCTCCTCTGAGGGGTGGTCATCCTTCTTCTGGAGTGACCTTGAGAGCCTCTAGAGGCATGAGAAGCATTAGATTCACCTGAGTGATTCCTTTGCCTCCCAAGCCCCTGGTTAAGTCCACTAGGGAGATCCAATGGGGTGAACCTATTATCAGTCCCCAGTAGCCTTAAGTTAGCTGAGCCAGGTCTGGCACCTGGCACTGGGCTATTTCTCCCAGAAGAGCTGCGTTGGATCCAAGGGTGGATCGGAGTTGTAGAAGACCTGAAAGCAGAGGGGACAGTGTTCACAGTCACTAGCCAGTGACCAGCGTGGCACCAGGTAGGTACCAGGCGATGTCGGGTGCAAACAGGTGGTTAGGTGTAGCTTGTCTCCGCAGCCACGTGGTCCCTGTAGGTCGACGACGTCCAGGAGTCGAGTCACGAGCTGTCCCACGCAGGCTCTCCCTGTCTGCGGTGTCGGCGACTCGAAAGAAGCAAACAAGCCTTGGCAAAGGCAGGAGTCGTGGAAGTTCAAGAAAGCTGATTTGGAGAGAAGCTAGGGCCAGTAAGGAGCAACCAGACCAGCGTCGTTGATTTTCAAATAGGTCGCCAAAATGGCCACTAGCCAACGGGCCAGGGACCGGGCAGGCGCGTCGAGATGCAAAGTGCAGAGGGGCCCCACGCAGATCGTGGAGATGCTGGAGGACTCACCTTTGGTGCAGATGCTGCTCGGTGTTTGGGCTTCTCAGGACCCAAAGCACAACTTGGAGGGAGCCTCTGTCGTTGCGCTTGCAGCTTGTCGTCGGTCTTCCAAGATGGCTGGCTCCACGTGTCTCGGTGCCTCCACGGGTTCCTTCTTTTCAGGGACTGTGGATCGGGCGGTGAGAGGTCTGGAGGTTCAGGTCTTGTCGGGCTCTGGGTTCGGGCTCCGGCTGGAGGCGGCGGCAAAGTAGACGTTCAATAGCTGGTTGGTGCTTGCGTTAGCAAGATGGTCACTCCCTGACCATAGGGGAGATTTCCTTCAGTCCTCTGTGCAGCAGAGCGTCGAAGTTCCCGTCTTCTTCTTGTGGTTAAGTTGATTCCAGGATGTCTGAAGTCTTAGGACACAGCTCCTACCTTTAAGCGGATTCTAGGGGCCGGACTACCTGCTAGGTCCCTCCCTAAGGGTGGGACCAGGAAGGGGGGTGGTTACACCCCCAATCCTTTGTCCAGCTAGCCCCAGGTCCGGGGCTGGTGTGCCCCAGGACCGGTTTGAACTGGCATATGCACCGAGGCTCCTTGTGAGCCTCAGGCATGTCTGGTTTCTTTCAAGCCCTACCTGACCAATACACAAAATCCTGTCTGGGGTGGTGCTCCCACCTCCCCTGGCAGGAAACCCTTTGTCCACGTCTCCCAAGCTGGAAGGACTCCCAGCAGCAGGAGGGCAGACTTGTGTCTGTGGTGGCAGCATCCATTTTGTGGAGCTGAGGCTATGTCTGATTTTACCCGGGTTTCAGGTACTGTACATGTCGTGTCCCTCTAGAAGGGTGGAATGCTAACCACGTCGCCAGAATTGGCGAGGGGTTAGTATTCCAATTCGTATGACACCTTACTCGACATGTTTTGATAAAGCCAAACCAAAGATAGCATTTAACCGCGAGGTTCATAATGCACTTAAGAGTATATGGTATGACGATTTCTGGAAATGGTAGAAGGAAGTTGTTCCGACCACTGCAGACAGGCTCAGCTCATGCCAGAGCACCATCTCACATGGAACCAAGCACTCTGCCTTCAGGATTGTTAAGGCCTGCCATAGGAGTGACTTATAGGTTAACATGTGTTCCATTTAAGGTTAGGTATAGGTATACTACACCTAAGTAAGAGGTGGTTACACCAACTTACCCCAGCTGAGTGATCAGCCAGTTGTGTCAAATTTGTTAGGCCAAGCCTGGGGTGGCATAATACATGCTTCAGCCCCTGGCAGGCCTTAGATACACCAATGCCCTGGGTACCTAGTGTACACTGGTACAGGGGCTCACAGGGTGATCCACTTCCAATTGGTTATGCACCTAGGGTGCATAGTGTCAATTTAGTTAGAGAAAACAGCAGGCTGGGGGTCTGATTAGCAGGCCCACAGCCTCAATATGTCAAAAACCAGTGAAGCAAAAGGCAAAAATTTGGGGTGACCATAGGATAGCAGACCCTACTCTCCTACAGTGAGTGACCCGGAGAGCATGCATGTTATGGAGCTAAAGAAAGGGGCGGTCGTGGACTGGGGTGCATGTATTTGTTGGTGTAATTCTAAGCTCTCTTCCTTTTCAAAGTTGGGTTTTAGGCCCCCCTGACACCCTCGGGCTGTCAGAGCCTAGCATCACCTTATCCAACACAGTGGAAAGACTGGGCGGCATCTCCCAAACCCACAGATGCGGACTCGGGCTTGGCCACAAATCAGCAAGATGGCGGCCGGCACAGGTCCCTGAGTCTTGGTGCAGGCAGTGCCAATGGTGTGGGGGAGGCTCTTTTCCTCCCACTCCCTGTGATGGGAACAGGAGTTAGGCATGTGGGCTGCCCTGGGGAGGGGGGCCTTGTGAACTGTGAGTTGCCGACTGGCTGACAGAGTTTGTCTGGCTGATCCAGGGCTTGGCTCAGGCCCAGCGCTGGGAGAGGAGACCCAGGGGAAATGCCGTAGAAGGAGGCTAGGGTGCTCTTGCCTCACGGGGGAAAGCTGTTGCATCATGCTTGGGGCCAGTGCCTCTCTCTGCCAGGGTCCAATGCTGTGGAGGTGCTGGGCAGCCAGCACCCTTCTGGGGGGCGGGCGTGGGCTAGTGCTCAGGGGGAGAGTAGTGGCCGACCACATGTGAGGAAGCCCCGGGTCTCAATCTGATATGGTCCCAGAGCAGAGGGACCTGTGGAGGCTGGTGGAGTGGGGTGCAGGGCAATCCCCCAGTGGCTGGCGAGAGGAGATCTACTAGGCCTAGTGGCAACTGTAGTGATTATCCGGTGACTGGTGGTGCTAAAGAGCTGACCCTGACAGACCAGACCCCTATAATGGTCTGAATAAAAGCAGTGAAGCAGGCGCACTCTTACGGTGACTCCCATCACCCACTGGATGGAGATCCATATGCAGGAGGCTATTGACACGAGCCTCGAGGCACGTCCAGCCGCTCGCTCCAAGGCACCAAGGAGCATATTCACAGGAGAATGGCGGAGCTTGGTGTTACATGCACACATCAAAAAGGTAGAATGCGTGGCCCTGGAACAGATTCAGAGGAGGAATATGCGTCCCGCCGCCATTGTCCCATGAGGACTCCTCGGACTCGGACGATTGAGGTGGACTGCAGGGTCGAGGGGCGGTGGGTTGATACCGGCTGTGTTAGCATACCTGAAATGGGGTTTACTTCTATACTGTTTGTTGGGGTGCTGGTATATCAAATGATCTGTGCACATTGTTTATTCAAGTGTCTTGCTGTTTTTGCCTATCATGAAAACAATAAAAATTCTTTTGGAAAAAAAAGGTAGAATGCGCACCCGTTTTTTACTTCTCAATTTTTCTCATGCTCACTGGCTTGTTAATACTGCGTGCAACCCTGTAGATGCGCTCCGCCCAAGCGCGTGAAGTGAAACTGCAAAATTAGGGAACCTCGTCAGGTCCCCGTGTCAGGGTGCACTGCTAATTTCTGGGTTCTCAAGTAAATATGTTCCAACAATTCATTTTTCAGTTTAATTAAATTTTTCTTCCATAATTCATGTTTCATCCAATGTATTCAACCGCTGCCATACCAGGCTTTCATTTTACAAACATGGAGATTCACCATTCCTCAGAACAAGAAGTCTAAGGACCGCGCATTCACATGTTCAACCACACGTGTCCCTTCTGCACATAAATGATCCCCAAGAGTGAATTGCAACTTCTATGTGAGCTGCAGAATACAGCACATATAGAAGTTGCAACTCGTCATTTTTTAATGATTGTTCATGTGCAGGAAGGGACACCAGTGCATACTCAGCCACTACCTAAACAAGCATTGGCATAGCCAATAGGTCTCGCCTTTGGGACCTTATAAGTGTTTACCAATGCAACAGTTGATGTTGTTGCACCAAGGATATTGTCCTGCATAACTAAATACTTATAAGTTCCCAAAGGCGAGGCCTATTGGCTATGCCAATGCTTGTTCATTTTCCTCCTGGGTTTTGTTGATTGTCTTATAGAGAGAGGCCTTAGGGCACTTTCCCACTGTAAATGCAGAGGGAATGTATGTGTGCCCTTCCTACACACATTGAGAAGCGGTGCTTACCCAATGTTTTAACATGCCATTACAGGCCGATCTGCACACGTGTGCCAATGATGAGCTTGAACATGGTTCCAGCCTGCCATTGCAGGTTTGTGTGTGCACACTTGCACTTGCACGTATGATATTATTAACACGTCTCCAGCCTGCCATTGCAGGCCGGTCAGTGCACTTGCACCTATGGTGTTCCTAAACATGTGTCCAGCCTTCCAATACAGGTCTGTGCGTGTGCAATTGAGCTTCTGCTCAGGCTGGCCTTTTAAAATCACTAGCCATCCTGAGAGGACCTTTCACTACCACTAGAGCACTCCGGGGCCACGTCTTAATAGGTGAAGCTAGTGGTAGGTGAAAGGCTACTGGTGCCACATTTCAGCAGGGCAGAGACACTTGTGGGGACGTGGGACCAGACATCTTGGACTGTGTGGTGCACACTGCCAGAGGAATCTGTTGTGCACAAGGAGGAGACTGCCATTGAAGGGACTGCTCACCCTGCCTGAATAGTGTCTGGCCTGGGCCGCATACCTGCCGCTGTGTGGCACCCTGAAGTGTGCTCTCCAAGGGCTTGTGGGCTTACCCCATGTTCTTTTGGAGGTCTCAGGAACATCAAAAATATCCTACGAGGGACCCACACCATCTACTTGTGACACCATGAAAGTGGTGCCCTCTTAAGTGCCCACATATTTTACTGGATACCAACTGGTAGCACAGCGTGAGCGTGGAACTAAGAATTGTGCCTGGAGACAGATTGCTTTGTGGAGGAAGAGGATGTCTCTGGGGTCAATAGGACCCTGTTTCCCCCTCCTGAGGGCTGAAAGAAGCTGTCAGGGGGCGCACTGACAGTGCACCACCTAAAAGGTGGTGTACTGTCAGTGTGCCCCCTGATAGCAGCCCTCTGGAGGGGGGAAAGGGATCCCTAGGAGATGCTGCTACAAAACAGCTCTGTTTCTCACCTGAATTCGCTGTCACAAGGGCAGCGTAAGCTCATGTAATTGGATGCACTTTCCCTATTTGTACCCGGCACACCTGATTAAAAGTGTGCCGTGGTGTGAACAGGAAGAGTGCACCCTATCTGTGATAGGGACCCAGGAGTGTGATGCACACGTGTGCGCACTGATCACCCACCGCTGCTATGGGTGTTTAACAAACCTGTACAGCTGTATGTGACGTGCACACCAGGAGTGTGAGGCACACGTGTGTGCACTGATCACCATCCACTGTTATGGGACCACATTACTGCGGGAATCTGTATCGGGGCAGGAGTGCCCACCTCAGGCAGTAACAGATGGTCACATGGTCAGCTCCTACTGTCTGCAGCCAACCAGGGGTGAGTGACGGAGGCTCGACAACACTAGAGCACACTGGGACAAACTGTGGTAGGCCGACAAGGAACTTCAAGGACAGGCTGGAAGTGACTAGTGGAGAATGGGACAGATCAAAGCTGGATGGCTTCACTAGAACATCCAGGGACAGGCTAGAAGTGACCAGCAGGGAATGGGACAAGACCGGACCTAGCCGTAGTGACTAGAAAGAATACGGACAGTCTAGAAGTGAACAGTAGCAAATGGGACTGACCAGAGCTGGCTGGGTTGGCTAGAACATCCACGGACAGGCTAGAAGTGACCAGTAGAGAATACAAGACCAGATCTGGCTGACAAGGATATCCAGCGACAGGCTGGAAGTGACCAGTAGAGAATGGGACAGACCGGAGCTGGCCGGGGTGACTAGAGCATCCGGGGACTGTCTAGAAAAGGCCAGTAAAGAATGGGACAAGATAGGACCTAGCCCTATTGACTAAAAAGGCCATGGACAGTCTAGAAGTGACCAATAGCGAATGGGACAGTCTGTAGCTGGCTGAGATGGCTAGAACATCCAGGGACAGGCTAGAAGTGACCAGCAGAGTATGGGACATGACTGGACCTACCTGTAGTGACTAGAAAGGCCATGGACAGGCTAGAAATGACCAGTAAAGAATGAGACAAGACGAGATCTGGCTGACAAGGACAACCAGGGACAGTCTGGAAGTTGCCAGAAGAGAATGGGACAAGACCGGACTTGGCTGGGGTGACTAGACGGTCAGGGACAGTCTAGAAGTGACCAATAGTGAATGGGACAGACCACAGCAGGCCAGGGCAGACTAGGTAAGCCAGGGACAGGCTAGAAGTGCCCAGTGAGCCAGAACAGGCAGACTGGTACAACCTGGAACAGACGAAGACAGGATGAAAGAACCAGAGACCAGCTAGGAGTGGACAAGACAAGAGGGTGGGACCTTCTAAAGCGGGCTGGTCGAGGCCCGGCGTGAGTGGACACTGGTCGAGGCGTGTTCAGACATCCATAGTATGCTGTAGACAGGAGCAGGCTGGGGGCGACAGGTCAGACTAGGGCAGAGTAAACAGATTGGGACAGAGGGAGGCAGCATTTGTCAGCCATGCAACATGACAGTGCCCCTGGCTGCCGGGTCAGTGCTGTACTTGTTGATTTAGCTCCTGTCCGGGACATCTCCAGACTCAGAGTCACACTTTCTTAACAGTCCCTAAAATTTAGAAACACAGCTGTTTTGCTTCAGCATAAGGGAGAGCAGATATAGCCTAGCGGCTCGAGCTGGTGCCTTTGGGAACTAGAGACCCAGCTCCGAGACCAGTGCTGGGCTCACCATGGTGTGATTCTAGGCAAATCACTTCCTCTTCCGGTTCCTTCAAATATGTGGGAAATGCACGTGTGTAATCCCTCCTTGACGTACTCAGTCTGTAGACTGTCTCACAACCCTTCATGTACCGTACAGCGCGTGTTGTAAGCATGATTATGGATTGACCACATGGATCAGAAGTCTCTAGAAATGTGGCGGTGCGAGCTCCCGCGCAGCAGAAGGCCTTTCACAAGGGTTGACTGTCAGCATTACGTTCCTTATTGCTGCGTTTGGGTTTCAAACTGGTGCTAATGAGGTGAAACCTTTGCCCAGATAGTATCACCATGTGTACACATGGAGCAAGTGGGCAGTGCTGGCATAAAAGGTGCTCCCTTATGCACCATAATTTGTCTTTTCTTGTTAAATAATTTAGTCAACCCTGCTACATAATTCGGCTCTTGCCTGCCGCATAACTCCCGTGGGCCTGATTGTATCCCACAAGTATGGCGCCTGTGACTGATCACCCCATACTGCTCCGGGGCCCGCGGAGTGACCTCGGGGTCTGGGAAGGAGTGGGCAGAGTCATTGGAGCATTCTGGGCCCCGTGGCTCTGCACGCCATGTTTGATAAAGGTAGGTAATACCACGCCTGCACGTGCGGGCTCAGCGGGTCAGGAGTGATGCTGGGGGCACATGTCTTATTGATTCTGCTCGTCCAATAATCCTGATGCCGCGTGAAGTGCGCATGCGCGGCCCTGGCGCCCAGATGCCCGCGGTGTCACGTGGCCGATGACGTGGAACGCGTTCAGCAAGCGAGGATGCCTGCTTAGGCCAAGTTTATCTCAGAAATTACTAAGTGCGTCAGAGGGACACTTAGCTGCTAAAATGACTTGGTTACTCACTGGTAATACTCGTTACTCCAAATCTACATTTCTCCTACCACTGCTTACTACAGGAGGTGTCCCACAGACCAGTGTCAGCTGGGCTGGGACTAGGCCCGTGCCACCGCACCTTAGCCTGCGCCCTTGACCAGTGTCGGCTGGGCTGGGAGTAGGCCCGTTCCACTGCGCCTTCTTCACTGGAGCACATGCCTGCCTCCTTGACCAGTGTCAGCTGGGCTGGGACCGGGCCCCTGCCACCAGGCCTTCTTCCCTGGAGCACGTGCCTGTGTCCTTGTCAGCTGGGCTGGGACCGGACCGTGCCACGAGCCCTTCTTCCCTGGAGCACGTGCCTGTGTCCTTGTCAGCTGGGCTGGGACCGGGCCACTGCCACCAGGCCTTCTTCCCTGGAGCACGTGCCTGTGTCCTTGTCAGCTGGGCTGGGACCGGACCGTGCCACGAGCCCTTCTTCCCTGGAGCACGTGCCTGTGTCCTTGTCAGCTGGGCTGGGACCGGGCCACTGCCACCAGGCCTTCTTCCCTGGAGCACGTGCCTGTGTCCTTGTCAGCTGGGCTGGGACCGGGCCACTGCCACCAGGCCTTCTTCCCTGGAGCACGTGCCTGTGTCCTTGTCAGCTGGGCTGGGACCGGGCCCCTGCCACCAGGCCTTCTTCGATGGAGCGCGTGCCTGCACCCTTGACCAGTGTCAGGTGGGCTGGGACTGGGCCCGTGCCACTGCGCCTTCTTCCCTGGAGCACGTGCCTGCCCCCTTGACCAGCGTCAGTTCCCCCTTGACCAGTGTCAGCTGGGTTGGGACTTGGCCCGTGCCACCGCGCCTTCTTCACTGGAGCATGTGCCTTCATACTTGACCAGTGTCAGCTGGGCTGGGGCTGAGCCAGAGCACCTGCTTTTGAGTTGTGCACCACTGCGATTCATGCCACCCTCCCTGCAGCTTCATTTGATTTGAGCAGGATTTATAAAGCGCAGCACATGCCCATAAACGTCAAGGCGCTATATTCTCAGTGGTCTGATTCAGCCAGAAGCAGTTTAGCAGAATTGTAAAAACGAGCTGGAGGATTTCCCCATTGAGTGAACAGCCAGGTCTTTAAGGCTTTCCTGAAGGCAGAGTGTAAGTTGACACCAGTCAGATGACTCGGCAGCGAGTTCCACAGTCTTGCTGCCCCACTGAGAAAGCTCTGCCTCCCCATCTCTTCTTCTGAACTCTAGGCGCTGTCACCAAGTTAAGGTGAGCTGAGCGTAGATTGGTCACGGGGACATGCCGGTGAAACATCGCCTTGCTTCCCACTGGGCTGACCCGGTAAAGGGCCTTGTGCACTATGCAGACGGCATGGAACATAAGGCGCTCCTTTATTGGGGGCCAGCGCAGATCATGCAGTCCCTTAGACACCGACCGCCGTTTTGGAATATTCAGTGAGCCTGGTCAGTGCATTCTGCACCACCTGCAGTTTGGCTAGGGTGCTGTTGGCAGCTAAGTAAAGGGCATTACAATAGTACATTTTTGACATGGCCAACGCCAGGACCACTTGTTTCCGTGCCGAGGGGGGGATGAAAGGAAAGATTTTCCTCAGCATTCTATTCAGCCGGAAACACGTTGACGCAGTGCGTTTGGCCTGCCAATCCAGTGTGAGCTCGCTGTCCAGGATCGCCCTAGGTTCCTGGCCTTCATTATGGGTACATAGTGTCTCAGGCCAGCAGCTATTATTCCAGAGAGAGGCTTGTGTTCCAAAGACCAACACCTCAGTCTGTTCCCCATTAAACTCCAAGTCGTTTTTCCCACCCAGCCTGCTACTGCTGTCATATATAGGGTGAAGTTAGTTTTGTATCTTTGTAATCGACACGATGATCTGCTTGTTATTGGCATAAGGGACCACTTGGAGCCCACAGGTGATCCTGGCAAGTGGGGAGACGTACATGTTAAAAAGCGTCGGGCTCAGACATGACTCTGCCGCACTCCATATGGCAGGGAAAATGGGTCTGATAAAAATGGGTGCGTCGCCACCCTTTGGGGTCTGTCATGAGGAAGGAAGACGGTAGGTTTAAGGGCCTGCCTGTGAGTCCCAGATCCTGTAGGCGATCGACCAGCAGAGATGGGGAGATGGTGTCAATGGCCGTGGACAGATCCAAAAGGATCAGTGCCACGCCCTGCCCAACATCCACTGGCCGCCCAATACAGTCTGTAGCCAACACCAACGCTGTTTCGGTTCTGGGATGTTTTCCGGAACCCAAACATTGACATGTCCAACCAACTTTACTTTTCCGCATATGCCATCAAGTGGCTATTGAGATGTTCTCCAAGATCTTGGCTAGAACTGGGAGTAGATAGACAGGTCAGATGTTTATAGGGTCATTGGGGTCCGAGTTGGGCTTCTTCTTAAGAAGTGGCTCGTCTACTGCTTCTTTCCACAACCAAGGGTAGCACCCGGGGGAGATGGCTTTATTCATCATAGATGAGCGAGGGTACGCTACCAAGCTGGCCACTATATGCAGGGTTTTTGGTGGACATGGTTCAAGGGGAGAGCCTGACTTGGTATTAAGAAGGTGCAGTACCACATGTTCTGGTGTGAGGAAAGGAAGCGCTGTAAGCCCAGAAGCTATAGGAGATTCTGACCGCAGCTCTCTGCTTAAGGGCAACAGGTTTTCAGCTACTGGTACTGATGCTTCAAACTCTTTGTAAATATTAGCAATTTTGGATTGAAAGAACTCAGCTATCTGATTTCAAAGCTCTTGTGAGCCTACAGTTCCAAGGGGGGGCAGGGGTGTGGATTGCTGCTGAACGATAACTATTTTAGAGTTCTTTTGAGGAACTTGTTGCCTCAATTTTGTTGGTGCAATAGTTGGATTTTTCTTCAATCAATCAATCAATTAATCAATCAGAGTCTTGTAGAGCGTGAATGCTTGCTCGTAAGTGTCTCATGGTGCTGGGGGGGAGCTGCAGGTCAGTTGAGGCGCTGTGGTCCAGCCGAAGAGCCACGTCTTTCCTGTTTTGAGGCAGTGACGGTGATTGTCCGAGGTGAGAGTGGTCCTTACTGTATTGAGGCAGTGATGGTGATTATCTGAGGTGGAGAGGCAGGGTGTTCCAGGCCTTTGCTGTGAGGTAGGAGAAGGATCTTCCTCCGGGTGTGGTCTTGCGGATACGTGGGACGGTGACCAGGCCAAGTTGGGAGGAGTGGAGGTCTCTGGTGGGTACATGGAATGCGAGGCGGTGGTTGAGGTACACAGGTCCTGCATCATGTAGGGCTTTGTAGGCGTGTGTGAGGAGCTTGAAGGTGATTCTTTTGTTGAGTGGGAGCCAGTTGAGGTCTCTTAGGTGGCTGGTAATGTGGGTGTGGTGGGGATGTTGAGGATGAGTCTGGCGGCAGCGTTCTGGATGTTCTGCAGTTTCTTGAGGAGTTTCTGGGTGCCTTGCCATAGTCGATTCTGCTGCTGACGAGTGCGTTGGTGATCATCTTTTTGGATTCAGTGGGGATCCATTTGAAGATCTTTCAGAGCAGACGTATCGTGTGGAAGCAGGATGAGGAGACGGCATTGATCTGGCCACTCTTGGTGAGCGAGGAGTCCAAGATGATGCCGTGGTACTGCGCATGGTCTGTGGGTGTGAGAGAGGGTCCAAGTGCTGCTGGCCACCAGGAGTGTCCCCAGCAGAGGGGTTGAGGCCTATGATGAGGACTTTGATCTTCTCTGAGTTGAGCTTGAGGCAGCTGGTCTTCATCCAAGCGGCGACAGTCTTCATCCCGTCGTGAAAGTTGTTCTTGGCGACTGTTGGTTCATTGGTGAGGGAGAGTCAAGTATACTTTTATTTGATTTCGCTAAAAATCATAGAAGGGTGGAAGAACCACCGTGGAACATAATACTTTAAGTATACATTTTAAAAGCATGTTATAAAAAAGGCAACTAGGACATGACCACGAGCGATAAACAACGGTTAGAAAAGACAAAAGTATTGGCAAATATATCAATGCAATTGGAAAATGTGTATACAGATTGTTGTTAAGCAACTTGAATTGAATTACTTTTTTTGTCCTGTTCTTTTGCCGCGATTTTCCAGAAATGTATGGCTCTGCGAGACAGTTGAATCGACGACCCTCCAAGACACTTAATGACTGCCGCTCTACATGTTCTTACTTGTTCCTTCCTTAAGGCCTCCCGAAAGCCAGTTTTTCGAGTTTCTAATAGTGCAGGACAGATACATAATAGATGTAATAATGACTCGTCCCCTTGTCCGCAAAGGTGGCATTCCTTGGTCAAATCCTTTGTGGGAAATGACCCTATTCACAGCAGCGTCAAATAGTGCTTTTTCTGATAGGAAAAGTGTTCAGACAGGTACGGTTGGGGTTTCAGCGTCTGATAAGCATGTATCACTGCCCAAGCATGGTGTTTTTTTAAGAAGGCAGTTTTATCCATTAGGAAAGAAATCAGTGGTTGGTCATCCAATTTCCAGGTAAATTTACGATTTTATGTTGTTTTATTATGTTTGGAGAAACACGTCACCTTTGTTTTTTTAATAGTTGATCGTTAATTGGGCCAAGCTGGTATAAACTCCTAATTCTGTAATCTGTCGCTGCAGGCCTACCGGAGTTTGTGCTAGCAGAACGATGTCATCGGCGTATTGGAGACACAGTGTCAGTATTTTGCCCAATTTTGGGGGGTCGGCTTGGATTAACTGAAGATGCTTATCCAGGTCAGAGATGAAGATGTTAAATAGGCAGGGGGCTAACACACACCCCTTGTGAGAAGGTGGCCTGATATATGCTGTCCACTAGTTCTAGTGGGCACCTTGTATCAGTCCAAACAACCCCTTATGGTGAATGGTTAAAGACCACCTTTATTGAAAGCTATCCTAGTCGTGGCTTTGGAGAGCAGCCTTCAGGCTAAGTCTTGAAGGAATGTAAAGCAGCTTGTTTTACCAGTCTATAATCTCTTGAATAATCAAATGAAACGACAACCACACCAGGTATATATTCAAAATATACGTATTTAAGATAAAGCACACCCCTCTAGTCTCTTTATGAGACTGGAGCTCGAAGTTCTTAAGTTACAAGATAGCAATCATCAGTAATAGCACAAACACATGTTTGGGCCCTAGGGGCGTACCACAGCATATACCAAAAAAGTGATATAAGATCCACGACTGAACTAGACACCAGGCCTAGTGCCTCTAGAATCGCTGGGACCCCAAGATAGTGACACAAGGGACCCACAGGGACTGTATGCAGTGTGTAAAATTTAAAGATTAGGGACACTTCTAATCGAGTCAGGACCAAACCCTTTTGGACTTAGGAAGTTCTAGGGCTAGCACCCATGGGAGCACCAGAGTACTCGAGTTACCTCACCCAGGGAAGCCGGGGGCATAGGTGTCTTTTGGTGTCGGGTCGCGTCGTCGATTTCAATGGAAGCCTGCAAAGAACTGCTGCTGCCGTGAAGAGGAGAAGTGTCCGAAGAGATCCAAGCCTGGATCTAGGAAGGAAGGAACTTGAAAGCAGAGGGGACAGAGTCTGGGTCACTGGCCAGTGACCGAGGGCAGGATGGACCAATGCCCACAGATGTCGGGTGCTGCAGGTGAGTTGACGGGTGTCTTGACTCTTCAGCCACAAGGTCCAGGAGGCGTCGACGAAGTCCACGAGCCGGATTCGAGCTGCCCACAAAGTCTGTCGAATGCTGCGGTGTCGGCGACCAGATTGGACCCAACAAGCCTTGGCAACGGCAAGTCACTGGAATTTAGAGAAAGGGCTTCGGTGCAGACCAGCAAGGTCTGAGGGACTCACCCAGCAAGGGTAAGTCAGTGCACCTCTGGAGCAACCAGGAAAGCCCAAAAAGAAAAGGAGTTGCCTTCGTGGGGACCTGCTAGCCAATGGGCTAGTGACTGTGAAGGAACCTCATGCTGTCGCACTTGAAATGGACCCACGGGTTACTCGTAGAGTGGAGGCCCACAATCCTCGGTGCTGGAGGTGCTCAAGGCTGGGGCTACTAGAAGCCCAAAGCACAACTTCAAGGAGGACCAGGAAAATAGTGTTGCTGCAAAAGTTCACGGTGTCCAAGGGTCACGGTTCCACATCACCCACGATAGCCACAGGCCTCAGCTTTGCTGTGGACTCAGGGTAGCCTCGGGGAAGTCTGGAAATCCACCTCTGGGGATGCAAAGACTTCAGCGTCCAGTGGGAGCTTCAGCAATGCAGACCGGTAAGTTGCTTCTTTGGTGCCTGCCAAGCAGGGGAGTCACTCCTTGACCCCAAGGGAGATTTCTTCAGTCTTCTAGTCAGGATAGAACGTCGAAGGTCCAAGATATATGTTGCAGAGTTTCGTCCAGGGTAATCCAAAGTCCTAGGGACTGGATTCCTATACTTATACTAAGTTTAGGGGATGGACTAACTCTAAGGCCCCACCTATGGGTGGGCTTGGAAAGAGGGGTGGTTACACCCATTTCCTTTGTCCAGTTTCGCACCAGAGCAGGGGCAGGTAGCCCCTGCAACCAGTTTGAACTGCACTATGCACAGGGACAGCAAACATGCCCCCAGTGCAGGACTCCAAAGCACCAGAGAGTGCTCCCGCCCAGCCCCAATACACACCTGCCTGTCTGGGGAGGTGGTTACACCTCCCTTCAACAGGAAATCTATTGTCCAGGCCTCCCCTACCGGAGTTTCGGTCAGCAGCAGGAGGCCAGACATGTGTCTGTAGCAGAGGTATCCATTTTGTGATGCCAGGGCTCAGGAAAGTCCTACCGGGTTTGACCAGTGTGAACATGTCTCTCCCTCTAGAAGGGTGGAATGCTACCCCCGCTGCCAGAACTGGCGGGGGTTGTATTCCAAGATGTTTGTTACCAAACACGACATGTTTTGATGCAGCCATTCCAAAGTTAACATTTACCGCAAGGTTATAGTGCACTTAAGAGTATATGGTATGGCTGTATCACAGAACGGAAAAAGGTACCAAAAAGGGGGAGTAAGAGGTAACTGGATAGAATCTACCTCCTGTCTAACTTTTCATAAACAATATGATTCTACCCTATATAAATGGAAACTATCTAATATTTTTCAGTTTTTTAGTGATGCTAAATAAGGTGTGTTTAATGATTCATGAATTGTCATGGAAAGGCACTAAGTGTTTTTAAAATACCCCTCACACACTATGAATCCCATAGTGTCATGCTTCATCAAAGGGGTCTTCCCGTCCCTCTACGGGGCGGGGCGTGCTGCAACCTACGGCTCCGCGGGAGCACCGTTTTTGTGAAAAAATAGGCTACGTGTGGTGTGGGAGTGAGAGTGGTAGGGTTAGTGAAAGTTACAAAAAAAATTAAAAATCCCTGGCTAGTGGAAAAAACCATTGTATTCATTTCCCTTGCTGGGAACATTAAGAGAGGGGATGTGTAGGGGGTGTGTCTTAATGTGATACCCCCTACTGGGTCAACATGTTTCGTAAGCAGCCCCCACTGCTTTACTCATCAGGACCTAGTGTGATCCCTACTGCACTCAGAATATAAAACTTGTTTATATGGGTTTTATGCCTATTACTCAAAAGCCAAACCGCAAACATGTGCAGGTCTGGAGAAAGTTTATAAAGGGTACACTGACCCTTGTGGTTTTTTATATAACCGACTTGGTATACTATTAGGAGTGATAATCAGGCTTCATAAGCTTGCTCTGGAGGGAAGGATGCCTTGAAATAACCAATAGTAAAGGATCTTTCCTCGCCTCTGTATGCCTCCGTGCAGCTCCGTAGATGGTATGGCTGTATCACAGAACAGCCATAAGGAAGTATTTCCGAAAGCTGCAGAGGGGCTCAGCTCATGCTTGGGCGCCCTCTCACACAAAACCAAGCACTCTGCCTTCAGGATTGTTAAGGCCTGCCATAGGAGTGGCTTATAGGTTTATATGTGTCTGTATATATATGTGGCTATAGGTAGCCTATACCACAGTAAGGGGTGCCAGCACACCCTTACCCAGGCTGCAGTAGCAGACGTGTGGTGCCATTTTGGAGTGCTTCCCAGGGGTGGCATAATACATGCTGCAGCCCCTGGTAGGCCTCTGAGGTACCTATGCCCTAGGTACATAGTATACCATATACGAGGGGCTTATAAGGCACTCCAGAACCCAATTAGTAATGTACCTAATGTACATGGAAACCATTTTACAGAGAAAGCAGATAGACTGGGGCCCTGAATAGCAGGATCCCTGTCAAACTAAGTCATAAACCAGCAAAACACCAGGAAAAAAGTGGAGGCAACCATATAGTCAGATTCCACCTTCCTGCACCCCTGTTTTAACCCGTTGAGTATTGGAATCTTGTTGGTTATGCTGCGCCCATCTTCTTTCCTAATTTGGACCCACGTGTGTGAGTAAAGATTTATTATGGCTGCCAGAAGTTTAGTTGGTACCCCCAGCTTAGCATTTTTGCCCATAACTTAGCTATCGAAACTTTATCGAAAGCCATTTCAAGATCGATAGAGCATGCGTACAAGGGCTGGATTTTGCAAAGGCTTGATTGGCTAGGAGAGTGACCGCAGAAATATTCGTGAGGGTGCCCATCCCTGCCCGGAATCTGGTTTGCGTATAAGGTATAAGGTTGGTTCGGCTGACCCAGTCCTCTAAATCTACCATAAGGTTTGATGCGTATTTTTTTGCCTCCACATCAATTAATGCAATCAACCTATAGTTGGATGGATCAGAGTGTGAGCCTGACTCGTGAATTGGATTTAGAATGCTTCCTCTCCAAGAGTCAGGGATCAAACTGGAGGCAATGGCATGAGTAAAACAAGCATTGGCATAGCCAATAGGTCTCACTTTTGGGACCTTCTAAGTATTTAGTTATGCAGCACAATATCCTTGGTGCAACCACATCAACTGTTGCGTGGCTAAACACTTATAAGGTCCCAAAGGTGAGACCTATTGGCTATGAAAATGCTTGGTGTGGTTGTGTGTGTGGTTGTGTGTGGCTGTGTGTGGTTGTGTGTGTGTGTGTGTGTGTGTGTGTGTGTGTGGGGTTGTGTGTGTGAGTGTGTGGCTGTGTGTGTGTGGTTGTGTGTGTGTGTGTGTGTGGTTGTGTGTGTGGTTGTGTGTGTGTGGTTTTGTGTGTGGTTGTGGGTGTGGGTGTGGTTGTGTATGTGGTTGCGTGTGTGGTTGTGAGTGTGGTTGTGTGTGTGGTTGTGTGTGTGTGTGGTTGTGTGTGTGTGTGGTTGTGTGTGTGGTTGTGTGTGGTTGTGTGTGTGTGTGTGGTTGTGTGTGTGTGGTTGTGTGTGTGCGGTTGTGTGTGTATGGTTGTGGTTGTGTGTGGTTGTGTGTATGGTTGTGTGTGTGGTTGTGTGTGTGGTTGTGTTTGTGGTTGTGTGTGTGTGGTTGTGTGTGTGCGGTTGTGTGTGGTTGTGTGTGTGGTTGTGTGTATGGTTGTGGTTGTGTGTGGTTGTGTGTTTGGTTGTGTGTGTGGTTGTGGGTGTGGTTGTGTGTGTGTGTGGGTGTGTGTATGTGTGGTTGTGTGTGTGGTTGTGGTTGTGTGTGTGTGATTGACGTTGGGAGTGTGGTTGTGGTTGTGTGTGTGTGGTTGTGTGTGTGCGGTTGTGTGTGGTTGTGTGTGTGGGTGGTTGTGTGTATGGTTGTGGTTGTGTGTGTGGTTGTCTGTGGGGTTGTGGGTGTGTGTGGTTGTGGGTATGTGTGGTTGTGAGTGTGTGTGTGGTTGTGTGTGTGGTTTTGTGTGTGGTTGTGGCTGTGTGTGTGTGGTTCTGTGTGTGTGGTTGTGTGTGGTTGTGGTTGTGTGTGTGTGGTTGTGTGTGTATGGTTGTGTGTGTGTGGTTGTGCATGTGGTTGTGGGTGTGGTTGTGCATGTAGTTGTGTGTGTGGTTGTGCATGTGGTTGTGGGTGTGGTTGTGCATGTAGTTGTGTGTGTGGTTGTGGTTGTGTGTGGTTGTGTGTGTGTGTGGTTGTGTGAGTGGTTGTGTGTGTGTGTGGTTGTGGGTGTGTGTGGTTGTGGGAGTGTGTGTGGTTGTGTGTGTGGTTGTGTGTGTGTGCGGTTGTGTGTGTGTGTGTGGTTGTATGTGTGGTGTGTGTGTGTGGTTGTGTGTGTGTGTGGTTGTGTGTGTGGTTGTGCATGTGGATGTGGTTGTGTGTGTGGTTGTGTGTGTGACAGTAATACTAAAAGCATCTCAAAATAAAGGAACACAAACATCGAGTTTGAGGAAAGAGAAAGCACGTTGTAAGTCAAACGGGCGCAGCAAAGCATTGACACAACAACAAAACAACTTCACTTAGCGAAGACAGAGTGCTGATAATGGATACACACAGCCCATCATCTTAAGAGTTCGATTGCAGCCAATGTGCACTCAATCCTGCCCCCTCCTTGTGAGTTGCACCCCATATTCCATGAGTTGTAACTGCTGCACCCACCATAACGCTTTGAGATCTAAAGCGCTACATAGGTCTAATCGATTAACCAGTCGCCAACATGCTGTGCTTTTAAAGAGAATGTGCCAAACGTTTCCAGCTTCCTCATCATGTCCTCATGAAAGCGTCAACGAAAGGACTCCCTGAATGGTGCAACGGACATGAAGCAGCCGCTGCGATCAGAAATAAACACTGTGAATGTTGTCCAGTTTCACAGTAACATTTCCTTAATGTTCTTTAAGTCACAAAACAGTAATACTAAAAGTATCTCAAAATAAAGGAACACAAACATCGAGTTTGTGGAAAGAGAAAGCACATTGTAAGTCAAACGGGCGCAGCAAAGCATTAACACAACAACATGTTCTTTGATGTTTGATGTTCTTTGAACAAGAACATCAAAGGGGCGCCGCGAAAGTGATCGCGGGCGAAAGTGAAAGTGATCGCGGGCGCTTAATGAGCATGACGAGGTTTGTCATATGGTGCCTCTGCTCCTGAGCGCGCGCCCGCGCACATGCACTGTAGCTCTAGGCTGGCCATGGTAGCACTTTTTTGAGCCCTCACAAAAAGTCTCGCCAGACTAGCGCATGCGCTGGGTCAGGCGAGACCTAAAAAGGAGTAAGGAGGCCGGACCAAAATGAAGGATCATGCCGAAACAGAGCGTTTGGCAAGCCGCTGGGCCCTGGAGCACCCTCAGATCTTAAATTTGTTATGGTCTTTAGAACTTTTTCTTGTGAAAACTGCAAAGAGAATTCAGGTGATTCGTAAGTCAACGTGTCATTGACTAGTTCTGCACCAACGGCCCCCTTCCCTATTGGTGTTCCATGATTTAGGGTACTTGAGAATGGGTTTGCGTTGTATAAAAGATCAATATGGGCTCTCCAAGTGACATCCGTTATATCCGAGTTGTGATGACGGTTCCTGCCGTATGATAGCTGGTTAGTGTGTTCCCAGAAAAGCTTAGAGTCCTTTTGTTTAGCGGCATGGAGAAGTTTCACCCAGATGTGTTTGTGGAACTCTTTCTTGGCCGTCTGTTTATCCCTTTTAGCACTTTTCTTGTTTTTGCTATGAAAAACAGGAGTTCCTGGAGGGTTTATGGACCCCAGGTTCGTAGTTGTCTTAGGTACTTGTTTAACTGTTGTTTTTGCTTCCCCAAACCTTTAGTGAACCAAACTGGCCCTTTTGGTCTTCCTGCTTTATGACCCTGGACATGGTTTGAGAATTTGTTATTTAATTCCTGAATGAAGGACTCCCAGGACTTTATACTTAATGGTTCGACATTGAATCTCTCCAAAAGACTGGTGTATGTACCCATGATATCCTCAATGCTATCCTTTTTCCGGCTGAGACGTTTTATGTTATAGCATTGTGTTGGAAGACACATCGCGTTGTACTTAGCTGTGTTTATGGTGTATCCTAACAGCTTGAAAGATTGTGGTTGATGGCCGCTTTCCGCCCTATCTGATTTGAAAATTCACAATGTACGGGAGAAGGTCATGATCCATGAAGGTGTAGTCTATCATTGAGCGTGTTTTTGGGGTAACCCTTGTGTATGCTGCAGGGCAATCTGTCGGGCTTCGACCGTTGAGTACACACATTGAGAGGTCATCAAGACAGGCCGCACATCTCTTACCGAATATGTCACGTCGATTGAGGGCTGATATGGGCCCTGTAATATCTTTTTTCCTGTTGTACAGTAAGTTCATATTGAAGTCACCCGACAATATGATTTTGGCATTAGGATAGGCAAGTTTTAATGTTACTAATGATGTTATTAGCTGTTTGATTCTTAGCCTCTTTTGTTTAGATGCGGGTTGAATGTAGATGTTAAGTATTATCAAACTGTTGAATGGCAGGGCTTCAAGTTTGACGTATAGGTGTCAGGAGGAATCTAGGTCTATCATAGAAGCGTGCCATGGGATATCTGTCGAGTTGAAGGTAGAAAGACCACCTTTTGCTCTCCCATATTTTGTTGCTCTCTCAGCGCCGGGTTCAGGAATTCCTTATAACCAATTTTTGGTGATGGGATTTTCTGCCAAGTTTCTTGGAAAAGAAGACTGTTGTACTGTGTAATGAATTCCATGAAGTCGGGATCTTCTAATTTCGTGGTCAGGCCTTACACGTTCCAGGAACAGATGTTGCAACCCTGCTGTAAATTTGGAACTATTAATGAATTCATTCATGCCAATCCAAGGGTCGTGCCGGCTATATTCAAGTGCCGGAAGCCCAAGGACTTAGTGGCTTCTGGATGGGCAAAAGTGATAGTAATTTTCCTGGCCGTGTAATCTATACCCTTTAATGGGCTGAGATGGTCCGGGCCTGTAGGCCCTCTGTGTGATTTGGTGGTTGTAGCGGGCTGAGATAATGGGGAGGAACGATCTTTTTTAACTCGATGCCCCATTTGGCAAATGAATCCCTCTGCTGCCAGATGTGCTCGGTGAGGGAGTTATCAACGAACGTAGCTGTTGTAATTTCTTGACCCGTGGAGTATGAGTTCTGTTTGAACTCTATGCTTTCAATGTCACTAGTTTTGCTATGACTCAGGGGAGAAAGGGCATTGAATAGTTTAAGCAGTACACTTCTATTAAGAATGTCATGGGTTCCCCTTGAGACAAACTGGGGAATGTTGTTATTAAAGAGATTACTCTGTGACACGGTGTCTGAACCCCTTTCAATTCCTTTCTTAACCACCGTGAGCCCTGAGAAGGTCAGAGGTGAGCCCTGAGAAGGTCAGAGGTGAGTTCAGGAAGACGTGTATTTTTTTGTGAGTGAATTTCGTGGTCCCTTACATGAATAACTCCGTTGCCTCCCTGGCTTTGGCTGTGAGTTGTATCCATATTGCGACTTTCTTCTCTAACATTTTCCTTGACCAAATTGACCTCGCGCGGGCAAATTATCCTGAATTCTGTCGTGGTGCTCCCTGGTGTTGATATAGGTTTCGCGATTTGTGTGACCCTGATTATTGGGTTATGTTTCTCTTTCCTTACGGGAGGTTTAAATAAACTGTATATTTTTTCCGGTGGGGATTGCTCCCTTGTATTATGATTTGGACTACCAGGAATGATGGACGAATTAGGTGATAGAATCGATTGCTCCTCATTGCTTACAGCTTCCAAGGTGTTTGGAATTACTTTATCTTCACATTGGTTCCTGTCTTGAGCAGACATAGCAAAGGTTAGATTGGATGCCCGACTAGTTTGTTTACTTATTCTGGCCTTTCTCAGGCGTTTTCTCTCCCGCTTGGTTAGTGACTTAATTTCTTTTGGTTGCCTTGCTGGTGACTGCTTGCTTTGGTCAGTAAGCGAGAAATCCAGGACACCTAAGTTGTCAGGTGCACTTGAGAGTTCAGGTGTGAGTGTGTTTGCCTGGGTTGGGGCTGGGTTGAGTCCCGTGTCACTGATTTTATGCCCCCTGATCGGACTGGAGCGTTCTGTGTCTGCTTCCCTTGATACTTCTTTTTCTCTCTCTGCTGGTGTTGCGGACTTAGTTAAAACTTCCCTGGTTGTCCCCAGTAGTTCTGTCAGAAAGTTTGGAACTGTTGCTAATTTATCAATTATTTGAGTGCAGTGGCAGTGACACATTTGGTATGTTGTTTCACGGTCTCGCTGCACCTTCATAATCAGGTCATTAAAGCTTTGCAACTTTTGTTCAACTCCCTGGACATGGATTGCTAGCATATTTAAAAGGTCAACCTGGGTGTCTAACTTGTCTGCGTGGTAAGTCATTGCTTTGCCGATTGTGTCTGTGGTATTTAGCAAATGCGGCCAAACTAAGGATGTTGGTGAATGACTTTGTTCTGCTGGTTGGGGGCGAACATGATGTTCCCGGTAAGGAGGGCACTCTAAGGGGGAATTACTCATTGGTGAGGGAGAGAATCAGCTGAGTGACATCGGCATAGGAGACAATGTTGAGTTTGTGGATAGGGTGCAGGGAGAGACAGTATTGAAGGCGGGCGAGAGGTCCAGGAGCATGAGGGCTGCAGTTTCGTCTCAGTCAAGAAAGGTGTGGATGTCGTGTGTGGCGGCAAGGAGGGCGGTCTCGGTGCTCTGGTTGCTTTGGAAGCTGGATTGGGAGAAGGCCAGGATGTGGTACGCTTTGATGAACTCAGAGAGTTGGGCGTTGATGGCCTTCTTGATGACCTTGGCTGGGAAGGGGCGAAGAGAGATGAATCTGAAGTTCTTGAGGTCCATCAGGTCAGCAGAAGGTTTCTTCAGCAAGGGTTTGATCTCTGCATGTTTCCAGTCTTCCGTGAATGTAATGGAGTCGATGGAGCAGTTGATGGTGCAACAGAGTTTGGGGGTGATGGTGATGCCTGCTCTGTTGAAGATGTGGTGCAGGCAGGGGTCCGAGGGTGCTCCGGACTGGATGCGCTTCATGATCTTGAAGGTGTTGTCCTTTGTGAGGGGGGTCCAGCTGAGTAGGGTCTGTTGGGGTCCAGCATCATGGGGTGTGGTGGTTGTGAGTGGGGTGGAAGGGTCTTGGATATCGAGGCTGTCAAAGCTGTTGTATATCTCCCTGGTTTTGCGGTGGAAGTGGGTGCTGAGGTTGTTACAGAGGTCTTCAAGAGCCACCTTATATTCTCTAATCATTGTCTTGTGAGTCGACCTTTCCTGCACCTCGTAATTCTTTATCCTGCCACTTTCCTGGTGGTGACAGGCCTCCCTGAGCAACCTCAGTCTGTCTGTGAACCAAGGGGCCAAAAGCACTTTTCTCCTCAGCTTGACTTCCCGTACGGGAGCTGCCTTGTATGCGACAGCATACAACAACGTAAAAGAGAGGGGCTCTTTGCCACAAATAGGGGTAGAGCACCAATAGACAAAAGTCAAGAGAAGAATTCCCCTATTTGGCACATCATCAGGTGAACTAAAAAATTCTTACCCACACCAAACCATTCACTCACCAGAACAAGCACCCTTGTCTTAACCACATGTGGACTCGTAATTAAAAATGTCTATATTTTATTAGAAACAATGACATAATAAAACATTTCTTTATAACAATCACAAGACAATAAAATCTGCGCCCAATGTTATAGTTGCTGGACAGTTAGAAAATAAAGAAATTACAATAAAAAACATACAGTAAAAATACATTAAACCAATTTCATCCTAAGAGTCATTTGTAAACACTGGGAGAACACAAGTAAGAAAGATGCTTTCTAATCAAAAAACAAAGGAAGACAAATGATCTAGATCAACTATTCTCATTACACTAGATACTTAGTGTTTGCATTTTCCGGAGAACAGATGTCATTCCGATCTATAGTCTCCTTTACTTTAAAGTTGCGTCGACGCGTTTCGGTGGAAAACAGAAAATAGAAGACCACCTTCTTCAGGACAGTTAATTATGGTCTCCCACAATATAAAGAATCTTCTATTCTAGCCAGTACATCCAAGCGGTAGGTACTAGAGGATTCCTTCCCTTACTTCTCTTTAACGGGAGTACGGTAAGTTCATAGGATATATAAGGGAACACACCTCTTAATCTGCCATCCTGTGTATCCGTTTCAAAGTGCGCTCATAGTATAGGAAAGGTGGGACCGGCTAAAATGAAAATAGGGAACAATCCCGTCCAAAAGCTTGTCTCAGGGGTAAGGAAATACTCTATTCTTTTAAGAACATATCCGTCCTAAATATCCATACTTCATTGGCTGATGTATTTGGTTAGATCTCGGTACACAAGTATTCTCGAGATTCCAAAGATTTCCCGTTGCAGCACGTGGAAATCTTGAAGCCTTGACCTGGTCCCCAGTGAAGCGCTTCACTGGGGACAAGGATTGTTCCCTATTTTCATTTTAGCCGGTCCCACCTTTCCTATACTATGAGCGCACTTTGAAACGGATACACAGGATGGCAGATTAAGAGGTGTGTTCCCTTATATATCCTATGAACTTACCGTACTCCCGTTAAAGAGAAGTAAGGGAAGGAATCCTCTAGTACCTACCGCTTGGATGTACTGGCTAGAATAGAAGATTCTTTATATTGTGGGAGACCATAATTAACTGTCCTGAAGAAGGTGGTCTTCTATTTTCTGTTTTCCACCGAAACGCGTCGACGCAACTTTAAAGTAAAGGAGACTATAGATCGGAATGACATCTGTTCTCCGGAAAATGCAAACACTAAGTATCTAGTGTAATGAGAATAGTTGATCTAGATCATTTGTCTTCCTTTGTTTTTTGATTAGAAAGCATCTTTCTTACTTGTGTTCTCCCAGTGTTTACAAATGACTCTTAGGATGAAATTGGTTTAATGTATTTTTACTGTATGTTTTTTATTGTAATTTCTTTATTTTCTAACTGTCCAGCAACTATAACATTGGGCGCAGATTTTATTGTCTTGTGATTGTTATAAAGAAATGTTTTATTATGTCATTGTTTCTAATAAAATATAGAAATTTTTAATTACGAGTCCACATGTGGTTAAGACAAGGGTGCTTGTTCTGGTGAGTGAATGGTTTGGTGTGGGTAAGAATTTTTTAGTTCACCTGATGATGTGCCAAATAGGGGAATTCTTCTCTTGACTTTTGCGACAGCATACAACCAGGCCAAGAAATCCTCCGCCCCTTTCTCCGCCTCCTCCTGAACAACAAAGGGCATGCAACCTAACGCAATTGTGAAAGATTCTGCTGACACCCTCTTCCAATCTCTCCTGAGGGTCTTGCTGTGGGTAAGTTCCCCCCCCCCATGGAGAGGAGGTCATGTGAGTGAGAAGGAGACTGCCATGAGCACAGTTAAAGGGAGGCACAGATTGAAATGACGACCGGGAGTCATTAGGAAACACACCATCAAGGGTATGTCCTGCCACGCAAGTGGGACCGTGACCAGCTGTGCCAGCCCAAGGAAGGCCAGAGTCACTTTAAGAGCTGTAGCATCTGTCCAGCTGGCCAGAGTGGGCGGAGTTACTTGGAATAGGAAAGAGCCTTAAATATAGAACAAGGGACCAACCTCAGGGTAACTGTGGCATTGTCTTTGCAGGACCAACGCTTACCATGGGTCTCGTGGGAGGAGAAGCCGCAGATAGGAAAATATAGAAAAGGGGCCAGAGAACCCAAGCTGCGCAGGGCAGAGGGTCGTGCCTGCATTTCAAAATGTGCACATTTCCTTAGCACAGGGAAAGTAACAGCTCTAAACCATTCGCAATAATTGCCCCATTGTTAAATCTGTGCCACATTTTCTTGCCTCTGGAACTGTATGTGAATCAAGTCAAGTCAAAGTTTATTAATCAGGTTATAGTTAATTAACACCTTTACATGATATTAATATCACAACAGTAAAGAGATATAAAACTAGGTACATTAACAGATGCTAAGCAGAGGGATCCATCCAGAAACTGCTGTGTTACTCTCGCTTCCCCCAGATGTTGCACGGCCAGCGCTTCTCGCCTGGGCCCAGCGGTTCGTTAGGCGCTATCCCGCATCTCATTCCAGACAGTGCTTCTAAGAGTTTGGAGAGTCCGGCCTTAGGGATAGCAGGTGCCTGAGGGGGCGCTGTGCTGCACTAGACCTTGCTGGTAGAGCCACATTCTAACCACATTTGGGGAGGTGACGTGTATTGTGGGAGATGGAGTAGCAGGCGCGGACTTCACTGCGGGCAGGGTTCACAAACGGGCTCCGCGTTCCCGGCAGCTTTGTGATCCGCCAGACAGGCTGGGAGCAGTTTGCTCGCACTGGTGCAGACTGCCAGACTTGGGGGCATATCAGCAAGGTGAGGCGATAGACTTATTGCCGCTTTTGTGGCCATTTTCGGCCGAAAAGCGGTAATAATTTTATCGCCTAATTAGCAAGCTCACGCTAACGCGTGAAAACTTGCGTTAGCGTGAGGAATTCCTAACGCCCAGCTTTGCATCTCTAATGAGATGCAAAGTGGGCGTTCCTGACCTGACATGACAGGAGAAATGTCGCTAAGCGACATTTCTCCTATCATCAAGTCCCACGCTATGAAGCATAGCGGCAAGAAAAGTAGCGATAACCCCGGTTATCGCTACTTTCCTTACGCCTGCTTCAGGACTGACCTAGCCATGATATCCTATGGAAGGTGGATATCATGGCTAAGTTTGTGAGTCACTATCATCAAGGTAACGCCACACTGCGTGAGATCATCGCTGGGTTTCCAGCGATAATCTCACGTTAGGCAGTTAGCGTGAGGATTTTTATCGCTTTTGAGATAAGCGTTGCTAATAGCACACTATCTCAGTGATAAAAATCCACGCTAGCCGGCGATAATTATCCTAGCGCTAAGTGCGCTTATGGATAATTATCACCGGTTGTTGCTGATATGCCCCTTGGTTTAAAAGTTGGCGTAGGAAATTGACTGTGTAGTGTTTGAAAGGCGGCAATAAGTGAAGCGAGGCAGGGGTGTATGTAGTGAGTTTAAATGAAGCCTGGGAGAGTCGCTCGTGTAGCCAAACCCCGGGGCATATTATCAAGCACGGCGTTAAAATTATCGCCGCAGAGAATTCCAATAGAAGCCCATGTTAACACCAGAACATGGGCTTCTATGGGAATTCTCAAGGGCATATTATCAAGCCCATTATCACTGCTTTAGCGGCAGTTTTCTGCCGCTAAAGCGGCGATAATTTTAACGCCGTTTCTTGATAATATGCCCCCCCCCCCACCCCTCAGCTGTAGCTGGGAGTCCTTTCTACTGCGCTGCTTCCCAGGTACCATTTTCCCTTCTCTTTCCAGGCGTTCCTGAAGATGACTGTTTTAGTTAATTCTAAATGAACTGTCATCTGGTTTGTTGCACAGTGAAGAGCTGGTGTGCTGGGCACGTTTTAATGAACTCTATGTAGAGCATTGAGGCGTGTCACTGAAGTACAGTACCTTTTCTCTCTTCGCAAATTCACTCCTGGAAATGTATTTATTCACTGCTTAGAGGTGCTTCAGTGAGTTCTGAGTCTCCACCTCCCTCGAGCCCTCGCTCGGGAGGAGCTAGGGTTTTAGGGAGGGGCAGCAAGGACAGTGGGAGCAGCTAGGACACGAGGTAGGGGCAATAGGGACAGTGAGAGCAGCTAGTGTTCTAGGGAGGTGCATCAGGGAGAGTGGGTGCAGCGAGGGCTCGAGAGAGGGGCAACAGGGAGAGTGGGAGCAGCTAGGGCTTTAGGCAGGGGCAGCAGGGACAGTGGGAGCAGTGAGGGCTCGAGGAAGGGGCAGCAGGGAGAGTGGGAGCAGCGAGGGCTCGAGGAAGGGGCAGCAGGGAGAGTGGGGGCAGCTAGGGGTCGAGGCAGGGGCAACAGGGAGAGTGGGGGCAGCTAGGGCTCTAGGGAGGGACAGCAGGGACAGTGGAAGCATCTAGGGCTCTAGGGAGGGGCAGCAGGAAGAGTGGGGGCAGCGAGGGCTCGAGAGAGAGGGGCAACAGGAAGAGTGGGGGCAGCGAGGGCTCTAGGGAGGGCCAGCAGGGAGAGTGGGAAAAGCTAGGGAGGGGCAACATGGAGAGTGGGAGCAGCTGGGGCTCGGGTGAGGAGCAGCAGGGACAGTGGGAGCAGCTAAGGTTCGAGGAAGGGCCAGCAGGGAGAGTGGGAGCAGCTAGGGCTCTAGGGAGGGGCAACAGGGAGAGTGGGAGCAGCTAGGGCTCTAGGGAGGGGCAGCAGGGAGAGTGGGAGCAGCTAGGGCTCTCGGGAGGGGCAGCAGGTAGAGTGGGAGCAGCTAGGGCTCTAGGGAGGGGCAACAGGGAGAGTGGGAGCAGCTAGGGCTCTAGGGAGGGGCAGCAGGGAGAGTGGGAGCAGCTAGGGCTCTCGGGAGGGGCAGCAGGAAGAGTGGGAGCAGCTAGGGCTCTAGGGAGGGGCAACAGGGAGAGTGGGAGCAGCGAGGGCTCAAGGGAGGGGCAGCAGGGAGACTGGGAGCAGCTAGGGCTCTAGGAAAGGCCAGCAGGGAGAGTGGGAGCAGCTAGGGCTCTCGGGAGGGGCAGCAGGAAGAGTGGGAGCAGCTAGGGCTCTAGGGAGGGGCAACAGGGAGAGTGGGAGCAGCTAGGGCTCTAGGGAGGGGCAGCAGGGAGAGTGGGAGCAGCTAGGGCTCTCGGGAGGGGCAGCAGGTAGAGTGGGAGCAGCTAGGGCTCTAGGGAGGGGCAACAGGGAGAGTGGGAGCAGCTAGGGCTCTAGGGAGGGGCAGCAGGGAGAGTGGGAGCAGCTAGGGCTCTAGGGAGGGGCAACAGGGAGAGTGGGAGCAGCTAGGGCTCTCGGGAGGGGCAGCAGGAAGAGTGGGAGCAGCTAGGGTTCTTGGGAGGGGCAGCAGGGACAGTGGGAGCAGCTAAGGCTCGAGAGAAGGAGCAGCTATCTCTTGCTACAATTAACTCTAGAATCTACAATTTTGGGGGTTGTAGGCACAGAGTGGAAGTTCCCAAATGGGTGCCATTCCTCACGTGTACTCAAGCATGCACACAGGTGCTCCAAGCACAATCAGAAGGAATCGTCATGACATTTTAAAAAGGTGCACCGGGACAAGCCAGTAAACGAAGTCCCCTTTAGGCATCAAGAAAAAGACGTCTGCCCTGCTACTGTGCTCTACAATTAACAGCCCTTAGTAGTGTCGCTACCTGTTCATGGAGACACTTTCTGCCCATGTTAAAAGGAGTACTACTTGGGTGCACCACACCAACTAAAAGAGGGTGGTAACCACTATTTATTGGAAGGAGCAGGTCACTACACTGTCACTCCTTGCAATATCTAGTCATTGGCATCCTATTAATTGGAATTTTTTTTAATGCCTCTGCTCAAATTGTTGCCATGAATCTATGCCACATATTTAATCCCTGGTTTTCACCAGCTGATGACCCCTCGATACCGTGTTCTTATTTTCCTTGGTGATACATGTCCTCCACCACACACAGCATCTGCGAGCCCTTAAGCCACTTACTCCCGATGATGACCTTTTAAACTATGTTGAGGTTGAAACGCCTTTGACAGGCATACATACAGATCCGAGGAGGCGTACTTTGGAATGATACAGACCTGTGGTTTCTAGCCTTTACCTGCCTGCTTCTGGCACTCTTAATGATACAGACCTGTGGTTTCTAGCTTTACCTGCCTGCTTCTGACACTCTTAATGATACAGACCTGTGGTTTCTAGCTTTACCTGCCTGCTTCTGGCACTCTTAATGATACAGACCTGTGGTTTCTAGCTTTACCTGCCTGCTTCTGGCACTCTTAATGATACAGAGCTGTGGTTTCTAGCTTTACCTGTCTGCTTCTAATGTCACTTTGGAATGATACAGACCTGCAGTTTCTAGCCTTTACCTGCCTGCTTAAGGCACTCTTAATGATACAGACCTGTGGTTTCTAGCTTTACCTGCCTGCTTCTGGCACTCTTAATGATACAGACCCGTGGTTGCTATCTTTACCTGCCTGCTTCTGGCACTCTTAATGATACAGACCTGTGGTTGCTAGCCTTTACCTGCCTGCTTCTGACACTCTTAATGATACAGACCTGTGGTTTCTAGCCTTTAACTGCCTGCTTCTGGCACTCTTAAGGATACAGACCTGTGGTTTCTAGCTTTACCTGCCTGCTTCTGGCACTCTTAATGATACAGACCTGTGGTTTCTAGCTTTACCTGCCTGCTTCTAATGTCACTTTGTAATGATACACACCTGTGGTTTCTAGCCTTTACCTGCCTGCTTCTGGCACTCTTAATGATACAGACCTGTGGTTTCTAGCTTTACCTGCCTGCTTCTGGCACTCGTTGATCAATTGAATTTTTACATGTTCTCACATTTGCACATTTACACTGTGAGATCACTTGTTAAGCACCTTCAGTACTTGATTAAATTCATTATTATTTGGATTTCTCAACAAGGGCTGTTATATTGGTGTCTATCTAAATGACACTGGCATTTCAGCCTTAGGTTGACAGCCTGGCAGGGGAGTGCCCATGATACTGGTGCCACATTGTAGTGACATGGCGGGGACCGGGGTAGACAGTAAGGGCCTCATTTACAAAGAACTGGCGTCGGTCAGCGCCGCAATTCATTTTGCTGCGCTGTCCTACTCCAACTTGGAAGGGCAGGAATGCACTGTATTTACAAGATAACCGAAGTGATGTTGTTGTGCCAACGCTAATCAGGCAGGACAGCACATGGAAAAATGACATGGACTTACCTCTGTTCACATCGCAACCTCATCCTCAATGTGTACTCTTGTCTAATCAGGTGTCACACTCTATGCCCGTCCGCAGTTGCATTCACTCAAAATCTCCTGTTATATCTGCCAGCGCCGGCACACGATTTTAGGCTGAGTGCCGAAGCAGGCACTCTTGTGCCATGGTGCAAGCGTGTCTGTGATGTTGGCATGATTGCTTTTGTGCTAGAAGGGGCACATTCCAAAAACAAAAATAATCACAAGAGGTGTTTTCTTCATTCTATGTGTGCTGCACTATACAGCACACAAGGAAAGAGGAACAAACGAGGGGAAATATAAACATTTCACCTCGTTACGCCTGCTCTGGGGAGGCGTATGTTTTTGGCGCTGCCCAGGTTTATATGATGTTGTAAATCTGTGGCAGTGTCAAATTTCATGGGTGTTAAGTGGCAAGACGCACAGCAACGCCCATGGAAAGCCTCCTTGACGTGGAGTAAGGCAAGGCAGCGCTTTGCGCTGCCTCGCCTTAGTGCATATCTGGGGGGGGTGGCTTACCATCACCTCATAAATATGATTAAGAGGCTATGTCACCGGCTCATCATAAAAAGTGATGCTCCAGTGGTGCAGGCCTCTTGTAAATGAGGGCGTAAGCTTCTGTGGGCCAGTTTACTGGGGCTCTACAAACCTGGCCCACAGATGACGCTGAGGCTCCAGCCCATTGCCCATGCCCGACTGCCCGCCTTCCTAATCCAACCCTGTTTGTCACATAGGCACAGCACCGGGATGTTTGACCTGCAGTCTGCCGCAGAGACCATGTGTGACCTTGGCCAGTTCCATCCATTTGGAGGCGGATCTTCAATCTTGTCTAGAGCGGGTCTCTTGGGTGACGCTTCAGTGTCTTCTTGCTTCGAAGAGATGGCCTTCTGCTCCACAGGGCAGAGTTGGGCTCCAGAATGGACAGAAAGAGACACTACCCAAAGAGCAGTTCATCCAGGAAGGGAATAAACGGAAGAACCTTCCTGGATGCAGACCACAGAGCATGGACAACTGGAGGAGACAGGAAGAGGCTTCCCCAATAGCTGCAGAATTGAAGAAATCCAGAAGGAAATCAGCTGGGCCTTGAACAAGCAAATAAGGAAGGATGGGACGTTGTGACGCACAGGCTTCTGCTGGCTCCCTTTAATTAGAACAGAAGCAGGTAATAGTCCTGAGTTGACCCGGAAGTTGCTCCTACTTCCCTGCTCATTTGACAATACCTATATTAAACAAGCATTGAAAATGCAATAGGTCTCGCATTTGAATATGTTAGAGCTATTGGCGTTGTAAATGGCGTTGTAAATTACAATGTCTTTTATCCATGTCTTATGGAGTGTATGTAGTGTGTAGTGAAGTTCCTGGTTTTAGATTTACTTGCAGAGCTGTGCAGTGTTTTAAATAATAGGTCAGATTAAAGGAGAGGCGTGAGGGACGCCCTTAAGGGGATCTGGGGGTGGGGGTGAGATAAAATGAGGGAGTGAGCCAGGAAAGAAGTAGAGAAAGAGAAGGGCATGCTCATGGGAGGCAGAGGGTGAACACTAACAGACATAGATGCAATGGACCGGGACGGAGAGAAGTGCACACAGAGAATGAGAGGGTTTGGTTAGATTTGGGAAAAAGGGGGTGGTGATGGACAGAGTTTCTGAATGATGCAGAATACTCTTACCAAGTCAAGAGATCATGGTTTTAATCCATCACCGTTTTTTAGCTCACTGCACCATCCCAGCTCAGAACCTGGCTACATGCAAATTAGTCTGTACCTGTCCCAGTGCATGATGGGAACAGGGCAAACCAAACTACCAAGCCAATTCTTCTACTGGGAAGGAAACAAGCTTCCGGGGACCGGTTTCTGGCATCACAGCCTTCGTCGGCCCGGCTTGCCTGAATCCTGATGGTGCAATGAGCAAGGGACTCACGTCTGAGCATACCCTCCCACACTGAGTGTGGATAAAATCGATTTGGGAAAAAGGGGGTGGTGATGGACAGAGTTTCTGAATGATGCAGAATACTCTTACCAAGTCAAGAGATTATGGTTTTAATCCATCACCGTTTTTTAGCTCACTGCACCATCCCAGCTCAGAACCTGGCTACATGCAAATTAGTCTGTACCTGTCCCAGTGCATGATGGGAACAGGGCAAACCAAACTACCAAGCCAATTCTTCTACTGGGAAGGAAACAAGCTTCCGGGGACCGGTTTCTGGCATCACAGCCTTCGTCGGCCCGGCTTGCCTGAATCCTGATGGTGCAATGAGCAAGGGACTCACGTCTGAGCATACCCTCCCACACTGAGTGTGGATAAAATCGATTTGGGAAAAAGGGGGGGGTGGTGATGGACAGAGTTTCTGAATGATGCAGAATACTCTTACCAAGTCAAGAGATCATGGTTTTAATCCATCACCGTTTTTTAGCTCACTGCACCATCCCAGCTCAGAACCTGGCTACATGCAAATTAGTCTGTACCTGTCCCAGTGCATGATGGGAACAGGGTAAACCAAACTACCAAGCCAATTCTTCTACTGGGAAGGAAACAAGCTTCCGGGGACCGGTTTCTGGCATCACAGCCTTCGTCGGCCCGGCTTGCCTGAATCCTGATGGTGCAATGAGCAAGGGACTCACGTTTGAGCATACCCTCCCACACTGGGTGTGGATAAAATCGATTTGGGAAAAAGGGGGTGGTGATGGACAGAGTTTCTGAATGATGCAGAATACTCTTACCAAGTCAAGAGATCATGGTTTTAATCCATCACCGTTTTTTAGCTCACTGCACCATCCCAGCTCAGAACCTGGCTACATGCAAATTAGTCTGTACCTGTCCCAGTGCATGATGGGAACAGGGCAAACCAAACTACCAAGCCAATTCTTCTACTGGGAAGGAAACAAGCTTCCGGGGACCGGTTTCTGGCATCACAGCCTTCGTCGGCCCGGCTTGCCTGAATCCTGATGGTGCAATGAGCAAGGGACTCACGTCTGAGCATACCCTCCCACACTGAGTGTGGATAAAATCGATTTGGGAAAAAGGGGGTGGTGATGGACAGAGTTTCTGAATGATGCAGAATACTCTTACCAAGTCAAGAGATCATGGTTTTAATCCATCACCGTTTTTTAGCTCACTGCACCATCCCAGCTCAGAACCTGGCTACATGCAAATTAGTCTGTACCTGTCCCAGTGCATGATGGGAACAGGACAAACCAAACTACCAAGCCAATTCTTCTACTGGGAAGGAAACAAGCTTCCGGGGACCGGTTTCTGGCATCACAGCCTTCGTCGGCCCGGCTTGCCTGAATCCTGATGGTGCAATGAGCAAGGGACTCACGTCTGAGCATACCCTCCCACACTGAGTGTGGATAAAATCGATTTGGGAAAAAGGGGGTGGTGATGGACAGAGTTTCTGAATGATGCAGAATACTCTTACCAAGTCAAGAGATCATGGTTTTAATCCATCACCGTTTTTTAGCTCACTGCACCATCCCAGCTCAGAACCTGGCTACATGCAAATTAGTCTGTACCTGTCCCAGTGCATGATGGGAACAGGGCAAACCAAACTACCAAGCCAATTCTTCTACTGGGAAGGAAACAAGCTTCCGGGGACCGGTTTCTGGCATCACAGCCTTCGTCGGCCCGGCTTGCCTGAATCCTGATGGTGCAATGAGCAAGGGACTCACGTCTGAGCATACCCTCCCACACTGAGTGTGGATAAAATCGATTTGGGAAAAAGGGGGTGGTGATGGACAGAGTTTCTGAATGATGCAGAATACTCTTACCAAGTCAAGAGATCATGGTTTTAATCCATCACCGTTTTTTAGCTCACTGCACCATCCCAGCTCAGAACCTGGCTACATGCAAATTAGTCTGTACCTGTCCCAGTGCATGATGGGAACAGGGCAAACCAAACTACCAAGCCAATTCTTCTACTGGGAAGGAAACAAGCTTCCGGGGACCGGTTTCTGGCATCACAGCCTTCGTCGGCCCGGCTTGCCTGAATCCTGATGGTGCAATGAGCAAGGGACTCACGTCTGAGCATACCCTCCCACACTGGGTGTGGATAAAATCGATTTGGGAAAAAGGGGGTGGTGATGGACAGAGTTTCTGAATGATGCAGAATACTCTTACCAAGTCAGACCGGGACGGAGAGAAGTGCACACAGAGAATGAGAGGGTTTGGTTAGAGACATGTTTTACAAGGGCAAAGAGAAACAGGCTTAAAGTTAGAGAGGCACACGCACATGCTGAAAGCGAGGGGTTATAGACAGGCAGAGTGCGAACAGGCAAAGAACAGACAGGAACAGAGGGAAATAGAGACAGACAGACAGAATGGCAGTGAATGGAGAGAGGTTTTGATGGGGAGACAGCGCAAAAGAGGGACGCTAGTGGATAGAACGGGCCAGAGAGGAGCAAAGGTTTCTAAAGAGGTCAGTTGTGCAAACCTTCCATATAAAGACTGTCAGAACAACTTCAAAATGTTTAGTGCACATAAACAGCCAACAAAAATGATAAAATCTCAGAATTAAGATAACTGCATTAACTCTTACAATGCATTTGTAAAACGTGCCATAGTTAACAATCTAAAAGCCTTGCATTAATACTATAACTGGAAGTATTCTGTTGTTTCAGTAGAAGACTACATGAATCCCTTTTGTTAACACTGTGCACAAATGTACATCACATACAAATCAGGAAATGTCACATGTATCCTATGCCTTGTGTCTATGGGATGCCAAGTTCAAACAAGTACACTCCGCTGCGGCACACCCGCCCCAACAGCCTCTGCTTGCCCGGAACAAATAACATATAAATGAATGCTTTTGTCTACAAGGTCATTAATATAATTAATTCAAAGGGGTAAATATTCCTTCAAAAAGCAGCGTTTACCCGGGCATGTTCTGCTAGGACCGGAGTGATTGAACTAATAATGGGGACAGTCCCAGCGCCTCCAAGCAGTGATCCACTGCTATGAGGGGTACGCTAGACTGTAAGCAGGGATCCACTGCTATGAGTGGTACGCTAGACTCTAAGCAGGGATCCACTGCTATGAGGGGTACGCTAGACTCTAAGCAGGGATCCTCTGCTATGAGGGGTACGCTAGACTCTAAGCAGGGATCCACTGCTATGAGGGGTACGCTAGACTCTAAGCAGGGATCCACTGCTATGAGGGGTACGCTAGACTCTAAGCAGGGATCCACTGCTATGAGGGGTACGCTAGACTCTAAGCAGGGATCCACTGCTATGAGTGGTACGCTAGATTCTAAGCAGGGATCTACTGCTATGAGGGGTACGCTAGACTCTAAGCAGGGATCCACTGCTATGAGGGGTACGCTAGACTCTAAGCAGGGATCCACTGCTATGAGTGGTACGCTAGACTCTAAGCAGGGATCCACTGCTATGAGGGGTACGCTAGACTCTAAGCAGGGATCCACTGCTATGAGGCGTATGCTAGACTCTAAGCAGGGATCCACTGCTATGAGTGGTACACTAGACTCTAAGCAGGGATCCACTGCTATGAGTGGTACGGTAGACTCTAAGCATGGATTCACTGCTATGAGTGGTGCGCTAGACTCTCTACTTAGGAGGAAACCGGCTCTCTAGATGGTGAGTGCCCACGCCTAAGGTGGCCCAGAGGGCTGGACATCTGCCAATAACAAGGTCTGAAGGGCATGAACCTGACTTCTGCCAAGCAGACTCAACTTAATATTCTTCAGAGAACTGTACATTTAGTATGATACATTGTGAAATAGTAACCTCTGTTATTTACAGCGCTTAGAAACAGCAGAGGCGCTAAATAAAAAACAAGCTTTGGTTATCACTCCTAATTTTCAATTTCAACTCATCCGCGAGGCTTCTCTATCCCTCAAGTCTCCGCCATAAACTCCTTCATTTAAAAGAAAAAGAAAATACAACACTTCAAATTCAGTGACTCGTTGTTTGCTGTCAGAACGCAACTTCAGAGATCGCTATTATTCAATTTCCTGCTCACCGTGATTTACTTACAGCGCTTAAAAACAGCAGAGGTGAGGAATGAAGGGCTTTTTAAAAAGCAAGTTATTTTTGCTCGCAATTATACATATCAAGCTGATCACAAGGCGCCTGTACTGCTATAGTATCCACACCAACTCTATCATTGTAAAGAACAGCGACTCCAATATTACGATGCAGAAGCAATCTATATATGCTATATTTCAGCGCATGTTTCTTGGGGTTTTAGTGACTAATGAACACAAAACTAAATAGTGTTTTAGAGACACCCCCCACACGTCCCCCACTTCGGAAAACACAGAGAACCCCGTCCAAGACCTTGGCGTTGTACGAGTCCTCCAGCAGCCCAGCTATGCACCCCACAGCCCCCCAAAAAGGTTTCTAACTGGAATAAATCACTTACAGCCACTGGATGGCTCCACAGATTGGGATGCAGTGCAGGAGGAGGGCGGCAGTGATAAACAGGGGGGGCTCTGGTTCCGGGCACCATAGTCCGGTGGGCAGGATCTGGTGTGATCCGGGAGCAGGGGAGAAAAGTCCAGCAGGGGAGACGGCCCACTGCAGTACCGGGAGACACAGAAACCACTTCCAAAACGTTCCACAAATCTCTTCTCCTGCTTGCTGGGTGTTGCAGCACTGGTACCCTCTGTCCTGGCACTGCCATTTGTCCTGGCTCCGCTGACCCTCCCTCCCCATCCAAGGCTGTGGTCCTTTTTCTTGAACCTGCCACAGCCCCTGTGCTTTGAACTCCCCGCGACGTCACGGCCGTGTGCTAATTAGGTGTAATTACTAAACTCCTTCTGACAATAGGATGGCCCTGAGGCCTGGTGTGAAACGGTGCCCAGATCCCCCATGAGCCCCGGGCACACAAAGGGGCGTCAGGCCCCCAGTCCCCCACCCCAGAGAGCCAATCCACATCGCTCGCACGGCGTGGGCGGGGCCAGGTACAGAGATGCAGGGACCGGGTGGTGGGTGGTGGGAGCACCCTGGGGTTCAAAGAAGCATCTTTAAAGGACTCAGATACATGGGGTCCCCACTGCAGGGGAAACACCACACATGAGGGCAAACAGTGGCATGATGTACACTCGAACCCAGTTTCTTGAGGTCGACTGTTTAAAAAAAAAAAGTTTTGGACGAGCTGCGCAGCCCGTCCTGCTAGTGGTGGGTGTGGAAGTGGGAGAGTGAAAGCATGCATAACGTGCGGCAAGTACAAAACAAAACTAGTCACCCATACGTGAATTGTAAAATGTAGCCTCATGCGCCATAAATCTGTACTCACCACTGCCCTGAGGAAAGCGCTCCACATTGTCTGTACTAGCCCAGTGCGGAGCGTCTGTCCTCGCAGCTGCCCAGGTCACCAGGAAAACTCATACTAATCAAAACAAGACTTCGGAAACATGAGCGGCCACCACACACCCCCTATAGAAAATAAATTACTTCATGACAGCTGAAAAGCAGATGATCCAGTCCGGATGTGCCAGACGAAAAGGGGGAAGGGCGAAAACCAAAAAGCCTCAGTTTCAATCGGAGGCCTCTGTTTTACATAAACGATGACGCCAGCCAATGAAAATGAGGGGCGGGGCTTCAAGTCCCCTTCTGAAATCTCCTCATCCACAATATGTCTCACAGAACGAGCAGCGCATGCGCGCTGCAATGCTAGGCAAGACCTAAAAAAAATGTGCAGAAAAATCAGCTCTCACCAACATTAGGTGGTTTGATGTTCGCATGGGCAGTGCGCAGAGATGGCACTGGTACCATAAGACGCTTCCGCTCGCGAGCTGTGTCAGAAGGTGGAACTGGTGGGGAGTGTGAGACCAGTGGACAACGTGCGAAGCTCACACTGAGGGTCAGTCAGGACACGCATTGCTGGGCTGTGTTCAAAGCTGTCATTGGTGGGCAGTGTGAGCGCCTTCCATTGTGGACAACAATAGTTCTCATCCAGGGGATACTCATCAATAGTCATAATCTATGAATAATCCCCGCCCACGTGCTGGATCCTGGAGCATATAGAAAATACATATATATACATATATATGCATATGTGAAAACGTATACATGCAGCCTAAAATGTTTCAAACATGGCAAAAATGCTGACATTACATAGGTTTGCATTGTAGTACCCCTAACCCATAAGGAAAAAAGGAAGCACTAAGCCAATTGTCACACAACAATGCTTTATTGCCATAAAGCAAACTTGTAATTGCATGCATTTTCCTGTAGGCTGCAGTTGAGTATCAAGAAAACAAAGAAAACTGACACCTTGCCTTTAAGGCATTAGAGTAGGGGGACCGTGCCTTTAAGACCTGCAAGAGACCCCTTGCTCCCATGATGTACCACAGGTGACAGTTAGGTCAGTTCTTTTTTCCGGCTCCTTCTATGAGGAACCTGGAGCTTGAGCTCTTCAGTTTTTTGACTGAAAGTTTTTCTCTTCAGATTTTCTCAGAAAATTCGACATTTTCTGGCTCCTGAAAGCTTATTCTGCTGGTTTCCTTAGTATATTAAAAATTTTTCCAGTCAGAATGCCTGCTTTATTCAGGAAATGCCCTTCCTGTGGCAATAAGATGGCACTGGCAGATCCACACTCTGTGTGTATTGTGTGTCTTCCAACTTCACACAATCCTGACCGGTGCCCCCACTGCCAGACATTTTCCAGGCGCACTCTGCGCGATAGAGAGCGCATAAAGCTACATGCCCAGCTGGAGAAGGAAAGAAGCCGTCGTGAAGGCGACCATTCATCCTTAAAACCAACATCTTCAGCTAGACGACTTCAGAAACGGCGACACACCACCTCTCCTAATCCCAGGAAGACCAAGGTTCCAGGAGATTCGACGTCGACGTCGAAGTCACCGTCTAAAAGACCCAGGACTGCTTCTGCGTCAAAAGATCCATCTCGACGTCGAGATTCTCCGCCGCATACAAGTAAGTCGGCGACGAGGCACAGCACTTCGGGCTCGAAGGCTGTTAGTCCGATGAGATCCGAACAGTCTCCGTCGACGTCGAGGCTTCCGTCGACGTTGAGACACTCTCCGCCGACCTCGAGGGGGTCAGCGTCGAGAGCTGCGACGACGTGTATCTCGCCGCAAGTGGGTCTATCGACGTCAAGGCATTCGACGTCAAGGAGATCAGCCTCAACTCGACGTCATGGAAGATCGACATCGAAAACACCGGACCGCCGGCGAAGGTCGACGTCAAAGTCACCAACTCGATGGCGAAGGTCGACGTCGAAGTCGCCAGCTCGACGACGAAGGTCGACGTCGAAGTCACCAGCTCGACGACGAAGGTCGACGTCGAAGTCTCCGCATCGCCGTAGGCGATCGGCGTCGAGACCACCGTCGAGAGCGGAGCGGCATTCCCAGCAGTTGGCACCGATGGTGACGCAAACATCATCGACGTCGAGACGTTCGACGTCGAGGGATAGAACTGCAGCGGCCACGGAGGAGATTAGAACCAGATCTAGATCTTCATCAGGGGATCGATCATCATCTCCAGGTCTACATATCATACAGATTTCTCCGGATAAATCACCTAAGGCGACAGTGAAGTTTGGACTTTCACCTCGCTGGTTGGAGAATGTGGGTACAGGTGACTGCAGAAGTCCGGGCTCGGACTATTCTTGCATGTTTTCGCCCTCCAGGATTTCTCCGCGTAGAAGCAAGTCTCCTCCTGGTAGGCCAAGGTCACCTTCTCCACGTCGGTCACGATCCAGGGATCGTTCTTCCCCTCACAGAAGGCCAAGATCTCTTTATAAACACAGATCACGGTCCAGGGCTCATCACAGTGACCATCCCCACAAGAGGCGACGCATTAGATCGCCTACCTGGTCTTCCTCCACGAGGTCCTCGGTCCGGGACTATTCTCCGACCTTTTCCTCCACTCCTCCATCACGAGTGTCTCCTATTGATGACATCGCTACTTTCTCTGAGGTCCTGGTTAGAGGTGCACAGAAATTGAACACCACGTTGCACACCCCTGTGGTTCCCACATCAATTATATTTGATACTTTACATCACCGTTCAGCGCCCAGACCTTTGCTACCGTTGGTGCCAGGGCTGTTGGAGCCAGCTATGGCCACATTTCTCACTCCTGCTACGGTGGGCTCTGTGCCTTCAAGGATCGCCAAGAAGTATAACGCTCCTGCCGAGGATCCCTTATTCCTAAGAGCGGACCCGCCAGCGGACTCAGTTATTGTGGTGGCTGCCATGAAGTCCCACTCTGCATCTGTTTCCTCTTCTGTCCCCCCGGAGAAAGACATTAAGCAAATGGATTCCTATGACAGGAAGATGTGCAACACTTCTGCTTCATACATGAAAGTGGCGAGTGCTTCAGCCCTTCTGGGGCGTTATGATCGTTCACTTTGGGATTCCCTCTCCAGATTCGCTGAAAAACTTCCAAGGGAAGACAGACAGGATTTCAACTAAATTCTCCTCGAGGGTGGGCTTGTAGCCAATCAGATCATAAGTGCGGCTGCGGATGCTTCGGACCTCGCCGCACATGGATACTCCCACGGCGTATGCTCTCGACGCTCAGCCTGGCTGAAGCTAACGGGCCTCAAGCCCGATGCTCAAAAGAAAATTCTTAATTTGCCTTTTAACGGTTCGTCCTTATTTGGTGCTCACGCTGATGACCAAATGAACAAAATGAAAGCAGAGATGGACACCGTTAAGGCTGTTGGGCTGGAGAAGTGAAAGGAATATCCGAAGCGCTTTCGTCAGGGCGACAAGCGTTCCTTTCATCAGCGTGTTCAAACATCTCAATGGTTCTCTCAGAACCAGCAGAGGCCCCAATTCCAACAAAGGGGTCGTGGCAGAGGGAGAGGGAACGCCAAACAGCAACAGTCCTCCACCAAGCAGCCTTCCAAACAGTGAGGTCTTACTTCCTTCGTGCCCGTTCGCCACTCCGGTAGGAGGAAGTATCAGTTTTTACCTGGAAGAGTGGGAAGCCATTACAAGAGACAAATGGGTACTGAATATTGTACAGCATGGCTACTTGCTGAGGTTCAAGTCTCCCCCTCCGAAAGTACCCCCACGGAGGCAGCACCTTCCTCAAATTCAAAATAGGCTTTTACTGGACGAAGTAGCTACTCTCCGATCCAAGAACGCCATAGAGGAAGTACCACCCCTGCAAAGAAATCAAGGAGTAAACTCCTGCTATTTTCTAGTTCAAAAGCGAGGAGTAGTCAAAGAGTACAGACCCATCCTCGACCTGCGTCTGCTCAACGGATTTGTCAAGAAGGAAAAGTTCAGAATGCTAGCCCTGCATCAAATCTTCCCGCATCTTCACCAGGGAGACTGGATGTGTGCCATCGACCTGCAGGACGCCTATTTTCATATTCCTGTCTCAGTGAAACATCGAAAATTCCTCAGGTATCAGATCTCTCATCAACACTACCAGTACAGAGTTCTGCCGTTTGGCCTCAAATCTGCCCCACGGACATTCTCCAAGTGTATGGCGGTGGTAGCTGCATTCCTCCGCAAGCAGAAGATCTTCGTCTATCCCTACCTAGACGACTGGCTCCTGAAGAGTTCCACTCCTGTTCTACTCCAGAGCCATCTGTCGTTCTGCCTCAATCTACTACAGTCATTGGGATTACAAGTCAACTACAAAAAGTCGTTCCTCAATCCCACTCAGCGGATTCACTATCTGGGTTCCTCTCTGGACTCCGCAAAGGCAAGCGTGTGTCCTTCGGAGGAGAGGTTATCATCCATGATTGATTCAGACATGCCACACACTTCTCGACACTGCATTCCCCACAGCCAGGCAAGTGTCGTCACTTCTGGGGTCGATGGCTTCGTGCATTTACATTGTGCCCAATGCACGCCTTCACATGCGTCCTCTACAACAAGCGCTAGAAGATCAGTGGTTTCAAAGGTCAGGTCGCTGGGAAGATCTTGTCTCTCTCCACCAAGCCGCCAGAGACTCCATCAGATGGTGGATGAAACGCTCCCATCTGCTTCAAGGTGTCCCCTTCCATCAGACGCCTCCGACACAGTCAGTGGTCACAGATGCCTCCATGCAGGGCTGGGGTGCTCATATGGACCAGCTTCAGGTACAAGGTCTCTGGTCCACTACCGAGAGAAGTTATCACATAAATTTTTTAGAGCTACGACCAGTCCATCTGGCTCTCAAATCCCTGTATCCTTCTATCCAAACCAGCCACGTTCAGATTCAGACAGACAACACAACAACTATGTTCTATCTGAACAAGCAGGGAGGCACCAAGTCACGAGTCCTGTCTCTGGAAGCTCAGTCCATTTGGCGGTGGCTACTGGCGAAAGGTCTTTCAATCATCACAGTCACCTGCCAGGAACCCTGAACGTGCAGGCAGACGGCCTCAGCAGAGACTTCGTAGAAGCGCACTACTGGGTGCTGAACGAAGACGTTGCCCAAGAGATCTTCCGGCAGTGGGGAGTACCGGACATCGACCTGTTCGCAGACGCGGCAAACAAAAAATGCCCCGTCTTCGCCTCCAGGTTTCCCCAACAGGGATCACAGGGGAACGCACTTTTGATCAGCTGGTCGCAGACATTGCTGTACGCTTTTCCTCCTCTCCCTCTCATCCCAGCGGTCATACAGAAATTCTTCAGGACCAGAGCAAGGATGATCCTAATAGCTCCGGAGTGGCCCCGCCAGTGGTGATATCCGGATCTCCTCCAACTGTCAGAGGTGCCACACCGGAGATTGCCTTGCCTGCCGAACTTACTGACCAAGAACCTGGGGAGAGTGTTCCATCCCAACCTTTTCTCCCTTCGCTTGACGGCATGGCTCCTGAAGTCATCCAGTACGGACATTTAGATCTTCCGGCGGACTGTATGAACATTCTTCGAGAAGCAAAAAGGCCCTCCACTAGGAAGTCTTATGCCTTCAAGTGGAAGAGGTTCTACATTTGGTGTAGATATAACGCCCTTGATCCAATCCAGGGTCAAGAACAGGTTATTCTCCCCTACTTATTGCACTTGGCAAAGTCTGGTTTAAAGTATACTTCTCTCAGAGTCCACTTAGCTGCTATCACAGCTTATAGAAAATCTCCTACCCAGGCCTCATTCTTCCAGATGCCGGTAGTGAAAGATTTCCTAGAAGGGCTTAAAAAAGTATTTCCACCAGTGAAGTCTCCTTCCCCTCCCTGGGAGCTCAACATCGTTCTCTCTAAGTTGATGGGGGGCTCCTTTCGAACCTATTCATAAGGTGTCCTTGCAGCATCTGACCTGGAAGGCTGCCTTCTTAGTAGCCATCACTTCTGCCCGCAGGGCAAGTGAGATTCAGGCCCTGTGCTGCAAGGAACCTTACACAGTTTTCCACACCAATAGAGTGGTACTACGTACTCATCCGAGCTTCCTGCCCAAGGTGGTCTCGGATTTCCACAGTAATCAGGTTATCACGCTGCCCACTTTCTTTCCTCAGCCAACCACTCCCCCGGAGAGAGCTTTACATTCTCTAGACCTCCGGAGGGTATTGAAATTTTACCTTTGCTAAAACCCTTTCACTTAGAAAGTCTGATAGGCTCTTTGTCAATTACAGTCCAACAAATACCGGGCTGGCTGCTTCCAAAAGGTCTATTTCTAGATGGATTGTTTCCTGCATAGCCTTGTCCTATCAACTGGCCCACAAGGTTCTACGGGTCAGACTAAGAGCACACTCTACTAGAGGGAAAGCGTCTACTGTAGCTCTCCTTCGCAACGTTCCCATTTCTGAAATTTGCAAAGCGACTACATGGCGCTCTATACATACCTTTACACGCCATTATTGCCTAGATTCAGACGCACAGGCCGACGCCCAGGTGGGGCAGGCCTCTTTAAGGAATTTGTTTGCATAACTGCTATGTGAATGTGGTGTTACTGCATGTTTTAGATGCTTTATTGCTCGTATGAGATTTTGGGTATGGGCTTGCTACTCTATTCATAGATTATGACTATTGATGAGTATCCCCTGGATGAGAAGGATTAGTTACTTACCTGTAATCCTAGTTCTCATCCAGGGGTATACTCATCAAAGTCATAAGCGACCCACCCACCTCCCCGGACGAGCATTCTCCTCAAGTTATTGTTTATTGATTGCAGATCTACTCAGGTGCGTGTGCACCGTCAAAAAGAACTGACCTAACTGTCACCTGTGGTGCATCATGGGAGCAAGGGGTCTCCTGCAGGTCTTAAAGACATGGTCCCCCTACTCTAATGCCTTAAAGGCGAGGTGTCAGTTTTCTTTGTTTTCTTGATACCCTACTGCAGCCTACAGGCAAATTCCTGCAATTACAAGTTTGCTTTATGGCAATAAAACATTGTTGTGTGACAATTGGCTTAGTGCTTCCTTTTTTCCTTATGGGTTAGGGGTACTACAATGCAAACCTATGTAATTTCAGCATTTTTGCCATGTTTGAAACATTTTAGGCTGCATGTATATGTTTTCACATATGCATATATATGTATATATATGTATTTTCTATATGCTCCGGGATCCCGCATGTGGGCGGGGATTATTCATAGATTATGACTTTGATGAGTATACCCCTGGATGAGAACTAGAATTACAGGTAAGTAACTAATCCATGTTGGCAATCCTGGGTAGTGGATGGAACTCGCACTGGGGGTGCACATGGTTAGGTGGCACTTGTGGGCATTGTAGAGAGCACAGCCTAGTGGGCAGTGCCAGGGGCATGCACTTTTGGCTGGTGTGGACAGTTTCCGCTGATGGGCAGTCTGAGGAGTTGGTACCACTGAGCAGAAGGAGATGCTGGCATTACTGAGCTAAGAGAGAGGCTGGCACTACTGAGCTAAGAGAGAGGCTGGCGCTGCTAAGCAGTGTCTGCAGTTTACACTCGTTGATAATGTGACAAGCTTGCACAAGTGGATACAGTGAGGTCACACTAATGGGCAGTGTGAGGGCTTCCTGGATAGTGCAAGGGACTCGTACTGGTGTGCAGTGGCGGGTGCTCTGGGGGCCTCACTGTCAGTGTCTGAAGTTCCAGCTGGAGGCAGTGTGAGGAGTTTGCACGGATGGGCAGTAAGAGAAGAATACGTTAATCGGCCGCGTGAGACCCTCCCACTGGGGTAGTGTCAGATGCCAGTAATCGTGGGTGGTGCAAGGCGCTCGCACTATTGGACAGAAGGTATGAGGAGCTTGCACAAGTGGGCAGTATGAGTGATCACTTCTGGATTGTGCACGGGGCTCGCCCGAGTGGATAGGAAGGGGAGCTTGCAGTGGTGGGCAGTGTGGAAGCTGTCCCTGGTGGACAGCATGGGCAGCCTGCACTGTCTGATAGTGTAAGGAGCTTGCACGAGTGTTCTGTTTGAGAAGTTCACACCAATGGGCAGATTGAGGCTCTCGCACTAATGGCAGAGGGTAACTTTTGCACCTGTGGGCAGGGCAGTGTGTGAATCTCAGACAAGTGGGCAGTTTGAGAAGGTACCCAAGTGGACAGTCTGAAAACCTGACACTACTATTGACGGCTTGACGACATGGGGCATTCTGGGAAGACCAATCGCCTCTCCTGGGGTACGTGGGCACTGAGCTCCCTCCCTCACTCATTCCTGCGTGTCCCCAGACAAGTCTGCGGGCACACTACAGCCACAGAGCTGCTCTGCCCTAATGTAGACGTGAATATGTACAGTGTTGGTGGAGACGTGCTGACGCGGCACGCCTTCACGCCTTCACGCCTGTCAGCACATGGCTGTAGCACAGTATGCCCCCGGGGGGAGAAGTGCCAGTTCCTGCCATGAATCCCACCCCTGCGGCAGCAGAGAGGGTCTCCCTGCAGCGTGAGCCCCCTGGGCCCCTTGTCACTGTGCCGGCTCACAGCTCTATCTGGGGTCCTCCAGGGTCCACCACTCAAGCGTCACCTTTGACCTCTTTATTCTGTGGGAACATCAAACACAGCCTTACAGAGGCGGTGACATCACAGACCTGCGCGTCAAAGGCTTCCCGTTCTGGAGGGACTTCGCCCCCACCCTCCCTTCCGGTGGGGGAGGGGGGGATTCTCGCATGGGTCTCTCCACTGGAAAGACATTTAGTAGCACAGGGCTTGTGAAGGCAACATCCAGGCTCGCCCCATCCCCACCAGCACCGAGTTTCAACAGAGAAGCGTTTGAAATAATATTGTGCAGCAGCTGGTACCACAGTGGATCCTTGTGGTACTCATTTTGTCATTCTTAAAAAGGTTAAGGGTGGCTTAGCTAGTACTTGCACTGTGGCTCCCGGATTTTCTGCTTCGAGCCTCTTTATCTCATGAGTACCGAGGCTGCCTAGTCTTGATTTCACCTCATGCCTCTTTCTTTCACCACTCTACACTTCCTGTCTCTTTATCTCATGAGTACCGCGGCTGCCGGACCTTGGTTCCTCCATGCCTCTCCCTTCCACCACTCTATGCTTTCTGTCTCTGTATGTCATGAGTACAGCAGCTGCCCACCCTTGATTCCACCATATGACTCTTCCTTTCACCACCCTATGCTTCCTGTCTCTGTATCTCATGACTACCGCAGCTGCTCGTCCTTGGATCCCCCATGCTTCTTCCTTCCACCATGAGTACCAACAATACCTGTCTACTGATGCTGCCTGATCTTAGTTCCACCTCATGCCTCTTCCTTTCACCACCCTAAGCTTCCTGTCTCCTTATTTCATCAGTACCAAGGCAGTCTGGTCTTAGTTCCGTCTCACGACTCTTCCTTTAATCACTCAGATGCCTCAACAATGAATGCTGCTTCACATCTCCTTGAACAACGGTAGGATAACGCTGTCTCTTCACCTGCAACTCACAACCGCCCGCCTTCTTGACAACCTGTGCTCCTCCCACTCCATGACCTTGACTGCCCTGGAACCACTCCATCGCCTTCTGTTCAACGCCCAATATCTCAGCAAACATGCCACCAAAATCTGGGACACCATCATCACCCTCGCCCCTGACGTGATCGTCTTCACAGACACTGTGCTTGTCCCCCTCCACCCTAACATCGCCATTGCAGCATCCAACGGCTACAAGGTGACACAGCAGGACCACACCAACAAACACGGAGGAGGCATCACCATCATCCACAAAGAAGAAATCCGTCTCACCACCACAGCAGACGACACCACTTCGATCATGGAATACCTCAACTTTCAACTCCACACGGAAGGCAGAACGACCATCAGAGGCTCCCTCCCGTACAGACCCTAAAGACCACTCTCTAGCTTCTGCAACACCATCACCGACTTCATTGCCCCACTAGCCATCAATTCCAAGCACTACATATTCCTCACAACCTCAACTTCAACCTCGACGACCCCACAAACACCAACTCCGCCAACCTCCTGGAATGCATGAGCAACATCGGCCTCACCCAGCTGGTTGCCGACCCTACACACACACCTGATCTTCACGACCAGTGACAAAGTCAAACGTAGTCATGTCACAGAATTCACCTGGACCAACCACACCATGGTCCACTTCACCATCCCAGGATCCCTGTGCACCTCCACCAGGCCTCCCAACTCTTACTTTCACAGCTGGAAGAAAGTGAAATAGACCCAATGGACGGACGCTCTCAACACCACTCAGCCCGAGTCCCCAACCAACCTGGAACAGGCCATCCAGAACTCCACAGCCTGGATCTCCAACTGTGCTGACTGAGTCGCCCCCATCAAACCAGCCAAGACCATCATATCCACCAAACAAACCAGTTGGTACACACCAAAACTCAGGAAAATTAAACACACCTGCAAACAACTGGAGAGACGATGGCGCAGCAGAGACCCCATAGACCGAGCCACCTTCAGGTCAGCCTTCAACAATTACCTCCGAAACCTCAAAGATGAGAAAAAAGACACCCTGGCAAAACACATCAAAGCAAGCGCCACCACACTATAATACTCTTCAGCATCGTTAGAGGTCCCCTGCCCGACAGCTACTGAGAACACGATCTCCCCTTCACAGGAACTCTGCAACACTCTAGCGAACCATTTCCAAGAGATATCCACAATCTACATGACCTTCAGACCCCAACTCACCAACTTCAACAGCCTCCTCACAACAAAGGAGGTAACCCCGACCATCCACTCACCACATAGGAACAGCACACCACACAGAATTTATTTATTTTATTTGCAGAGTTTTATATAGCGCTGGCTAGACCTGGAGGTATCAGAGCGCTTTACATGAGGATCAGCGAGTTCCAAGTTACAAAATTACATCAGTTACAGGAGCTAAGTATAAACATAGGAGATAAACAGTGATTACATATTAAGATGCGTTATTAGTACATAGAATAACCAAGACACACGTCAAATGGGGAATGCTAATCAGGATCCCAGTCGATTTGCTTTCTCCCTAAATTAGTTGTTCATGTACTTTAGGTGCACTTCAGATTGGATTCTGGGGTACCCTTTTAAGTCCATAGTACATGTTATACTATATACCCAGGGCATAGGTACCAAAGAGGCCTTCCAGGGGCTGCAGCATGTATTATGCCACCCCTGGGAGACCATTCAAAATGACACAACAGGTCTGCTACAGCAGCCTGTGTAAGGTGGTGTATGCACCCCTTACTTAGATATAGGTTCACTACGTCTATCCATATCACTGCACATATATACCTATCAGTCACCCCTATGGCAGGCCTTATCAATCCTGCAGGCAGGGTGCTGTGTTCTATGTGAGAGGGTGCAACTGCATGAGCAGAGCCCCTCTGCAGCCTTCGGAACCTCTATTCCGGGGTTGTTTGTGATGCAGCCTACCATAAAATCTTAAGTGCATTATAACCTCGCGGTAAATGCTAACTTTAAAACGGCTGCATGGAAACATGTCGTGTTTGGTGTCAAACACCTTAGAATCATACTTCCAGATCAGTAACTGGTGTGGGAGGTATGATTCCACCCTACTAGAGGGAGAAATATGACTGCACTGGTATACCCAGTACCAGCTTTGCAAGCCCTGGCATCACAAAATGGATGCTGCCAGCCACAGACACGAGTCTGCCCTCCTTCTGCTGGACAAAACTCCGGCAGGGGATGGCTGGACAATAGGTTTCCTGTCACAGGGAGGTGTGACCACCTCCCAGACAGGCTTTAGTGTATTGGGGCTGGGTGGGTGCACTCTGAGAGTGCTTTGATGTCTGCACTGGGGGCACATTTGGTGTCCCTGTGCATAGTCCAGCTCAAACCGGTTGCAGGGGCTATCAGCCCCTGCTCTGGCGCGCAACTGGACAAAGGACATGGGTGTAGCCACCCCTCTGTCCTGACCCTCCCATAGGTGGGTCCCCAGAGTTTGTCCCACCCTTTCCATGGGTCTAAAGTAGGAACCCCTGACTACAGGACTTTAGATTTAACTGGACGAAACTCTGCCACAGAATCCCAGAACTTCAACTATCTACACGACGTTGGATGACCGAAGAATCTCCCTTGGAGTAAAGGAGTTAATCCCCTGCAAGGCAGGCACCAAAGACGCATCTGTCCGGTTTGCAACTACGCAGCTCCTGAAGGACTCTGAAGATATTGCAACACAGGAGGTGGGTTTCCAAGCTTCCCCAAAGCAAATCCGTGCTCTCAGCAAATCTGAGATCCAAAGCCTTTGTGAGGACCCTGCAACCCGAACCCCTGGACACCGTGCACATTTGCTGCAGCATATGCTTTTTGGCGATCCCTGAGGGTGTGCTTTGGGCTACTTGTAGTCCAGACCCCGAGCAGTGACTCCACTGAAGATTACTGGTCTACACTCCACGAGTGTCCCGTGAACTGGTATTTAGTGATTCCTCTCGAGGTCCCTTCACGATCCCTTGTCCGTCGACTTGTGGGTCCCTGAGAAGGGTACTTTAACTTTCAGTGAGTGGGCTTACCTGGTTGCTCCAGACGTGCCCTGACACTCCATCGCTTGGGGAGTCCACAGGACCTTGCTAGTCCACACTGAAGCCTTTTTACTCTCACCACGTGGGTTGCCGTAGCCAAGGCTTTTTGGTCTCCAATCCGGACACCGACCCCCCAGCACTCGACATCCTTTGTGGGACAGCTCGCCTGTGGACTTTGGTCATCATCGACATCTCCTGGTCCCCGTAGCAGCGGAGACAAGCTTCACCTCTTCGCACCTAAAACACCCAACATTGGTGGGCAAATGGTCTACCGTGCCCCTGGTCACCCTGAAGTGACCCAGACACTGTCCCCTCTGCTTTCAGGTTCTTCTCAGCTCCAATCCAGGCTTGGATCACTCCGGACACTTTTCCTCTTCACGGCAGCAGCACTTTGCAGCATCTCGCCATAGAAAACGACGAAAATTCCGACACCATTTGACACCTATGCACCCGGCTTCCCTGGGTGAGGTAACTCGAGTACTCCGGTGCTCACATAGGTGCTGGCCTTAGAACCTTCTAAGTTTGAAAGGGCTTGCTCCAAGTCCTCTCCTAAGTGTCCTTAAGATTTAAAATTCCAACCGTGACTTTCCCATAGGATTGTACGGAGCTCCCGGCTGTGTTCTCACACTGCACGCGTCCCCCGTGGGTCCCCTGTGTCACTACCTTGGGTGGTTCCTTGGGGTCCCAGCGATTCTACGTGCTCTAGGCACTGTGTCTAGTCAAGTCATGGTTTTTATACCACTTTCTTAATATATGGTTTGGTCTCCCCCCTGGGGCCCATTGTATATTGTGCTATTGACTGTTGTTCTAGTGCTTTAATATTGTGTATCTTGTTCTCTAATCTCAAAAAGGGGTTAGTAGAGTGTTTAGTAATAAATACATATATTTTATATATATACCTTGTGTGCTTCTCCTTTCATTTGGTAATTCAAGAGGTTATAATCTGGTAAACTAAGCTGCATTACATTCCTTCGAGACTTAGCCTGAAGGCTGCTCTCCATAGCTACCACTAGGATAGCTTTCAACACAGGTTGTCTTTAACCTAATCATCAATAAGGGTTGTTTGGACTGGTACAAGGTGCCCATTTTTAGGTCTCGGCTCGAAGGCTCGATCCGAGATTTAATGACTTGGAGAAGAGGGGCTTGAACCCGCCCCTCTTCTCCCCTGTTCTCCATTGGCTGGCCTCTTGAATGCTGGCCAGCCATTGGAGAAGAGGTCCGTCATTCCGATTAGGCCCGGGGGCGTGTTTTTTTCAGAAAGTCTAATTATCTCCTCCAGCCAATGGCAAGAGGAGATAAAAGCAAAACACGCCCTGAATCCGAAACCGCCACTGCGTTTCTCCGAGGCATTTCTGCTCTGCCTCGGAGAAAGGCAGTGGTGTGCTCGTCCGCTCCCCCTGCTCTCGGCTCCCTCGGTGCCCCTGTGTCCGGCTGCTGCTCTGGTCTCTTCACCCTGTCCTCTCCGGAGCTGTGTGCAGTTAGCTGTACATTCTGTACAACTCGACTCTCACCCGGACCGCAGGGCGCCTAGTCTGAATTCAGGAGGTATGTTCCTTTCTGGTAGTAGATGTCTAAGGCTGTTGCTTTAACCCACTGAGCTAGCTAACCGGACAGTTTAGCAAAGGTTCTAGTAACAGGCACTTTAGTAAAACAATGTAAATTCGCTGTGAGAAGTTGGCCTGATGTATGATGTCACTAGTTATAGTGTACACCTTATATCAGTCCAAATACCCTTATGGTGATTGGTTGTAAAGTCAACCTTATAGACCAGCTATCCTAGTGGTAGCATGGACAAGAGCAGTCTTAGGCTAAACTCTGAATGGCATGTGAAGCCAGCTGTGATACCATATATAATCCCTTGAATACCAAATGAAAGGACACCACAACAGATATATATATAAAATAAAGTGTATTTATTCTAAGCAAACCCTCAGCACTCTTTATGAGTTTAGAGGTAAGTACAACACAGTCTTATTAATGCATAAAGTAAGTCACACAGGTAAGTAATACAGTTAGGCCCTAGGGGCCACGCAAACCATATACTAAAGAAGTGGTATAAGAACCACTGTCACGGAAATAGAATAGGCCTAGGCCTAGGGAATCGCTGGGGCTACACTACACTAGCGTTAGTTAGGGAGTGGGAGGCCCACGGGATTCGTGTGCAGAGTGGAAACACTCACGCGTAATGCGTAAAAGTCAATAGCAATGTTACAGTTTAGAAATAGATAGATTTAGGACACTTCCGGAGTAGCTAGGAAGTTGAGACTTGAAAACTAGACACTAGGATAGTCACTATCCTGATGAGCACCGGAGTACCCAAGTTACCTAGCCCACAGGCTGCGGGTGCATAGGGGTGAAGATGCGTCGTTTTCGTCGTCGACTCCTATGGATGCCTGAAGAAAGATGCTGACAGGCAGTCAGGAGAGAGTGTCCGGTGGATCCCAAGCCTGGGATCAAGAAGAGAAGAAACCTGCAAGCAGAAGGGACAGAGTCAAGGTCACTAGCCAGTGACCACGTGGAACCAGGAAGGAACCAGGCGATGTCGTGAAGAGTTGCAGGTGAAGGTGAAGCTTGTCGCTGCAGCCAGGAGGACCAGGAAGCGTCGAGGACGACCAGGACCAGGAGGCGAGCTGTCCCACGAAGGCTCTTGCGGTCGGCGGCGTCGTAGTTGGACTAGGACTCACCAAGCCTTGGCAAGTGGAACCCACGAAGAACAAGGGACTTGCTTCTGGTGCAGACCAGGAAGGTCTGGGGTGCTCCTTCTTTGCAGAGAAGCGGGAGCCAGTCTGGAGGAGCCAAACCAGCGCAGAAGATTTCAGGGAGCGTCGTCACAAAGGCCACTAGCCAGCGGGCAAGCAACCGGACAGACGCGGCAAGCAGGAAAATGCTGAAGGGCCCCACACAGGACTCGTGGAGTGTGGGGGGCTGGTCTTCGGTGCAGATGGTGCTTGGGGTTGGGGCTTCTCAATCCCCGGTGCACAACTTCGAGGGTACCTCAGAAGCTGCGCTGTAAGTTACTAGCCACTTTTCCCAGGTAGCCGGTCCCACGTCGCTCGTCGCCTCCACGGATCTCAGCTCTGCTGCAGATGTGGATGAGGGTCGGAGAAGTCTGGAAATCAAGGCTCTGGTCGGGCTCTGCAATCGGTTCCTCGTCGAACGTTTCACAAAGCAAAGGGTAGTCACTTGATGGTGCCTGTTTGCACAGGGTAGCCACTCCTTGGCTACAAGGGAGATTCTTCAGTCTTCTTCTTTCGTCGAATGTCGAAGGTCCAGAGTTTCTGTTCAGTTTTGCAGGTTCAGGATAATCTAAAGTCTTGAGGCCCAACTCCCACTCTTATACTAATCTGGGGGGCTGGGATACCTGCTAGGTCACGCCTTATGGGTGGGACCTGGGAGGGGGTGGTTACACCCACTTCCCTTTGTCCAGTTTCGCGCCAGAGCTGGGGCTGGAGTGCCCCAGCGCCGGTTTGAACTGGACTATGCAAGGAACACCTTGTGTGCCCCAGGCATGTCTCATTCCTTTCAGCCCACCCTGCCCCAATACACTAAAGGCTGTCTGGGGAGGTGCTAGCACCTCCCCAAGCAGGAAACCTATTGTCCAGGCCTCCCTGGCTGGGATCACTCCCAGCTGCAGGAGGTCAGACTTGTGTCGTGGCAGCAGCATCCATTTTGTGATGCTGAGGCTTTGGTCAGAGGCTAACAGCAAAGTATGATTTTAACATGTCTCTCCCTCTAGAAGGGGGGAATAATATCCTCATCACCAGAAATGGTATGGGGGTATTATTCCAAAGTGTTAGACACCTTACACGACATGTTTTGATACAGCCCAACCATAGTTACCATAACCGTTTAAGATTATAAGGCACTTTAAGAGTATATGGTAGGCTATACCATAGAACAGCTATAAGGACATGGTTCCGAAAGCTGCAGACAGGCTCAGCTCATGCTAGAGCACCATCTCACATGTTACCAAGCACTCTGCCTCCAGGATTGTTAAGGCCTGCCATAGGAGTGACTGATAGGTACACATGTGTCTATATATAAGGTAGGTATAGGAATACTACACCTAAGCAAGGGGTGATTACACGACCTTGCCCCAGCTGAGTGATCAGCCAGTTGTGTCTGATTGGAAGGCCAGACCAGGGGTGGCATAATACATGCTGCAGCCCCTGGGAGGCCTAGGGTACACCTATGCCCTGGGTACCTAGGGTACACTGTACAGGGTCCAATAAGGTGATCCTTACCAATTGGTTATGTACCTAGGGTACATGGAGTCCATTTTACAGAGAGAGCAGACAGCCTGAGACCCTGAATGGCAGGATCTCAGGCCAACTAAGTCGAAAAACCAGCTAGACACTAGGCAAAAAGTTGGGGGTAACCATAGTCAGATATCCACCTTCCTACATTCGCCTCATAGAGGAGGAGCATGAGAGGGGCGGGCGAGGATCGGAATCGCACTGTTCTCCTGCAGCCACTCGAGGAGGCTTTGGAGGGGCCAGTTTGAAGCTTTTGTAACCTGACTCCGGGGCCGGCCAGAGATCCTTTTCCGTGGTTCTCCTCCCGCCGGCCAGAGGTGGAGCCCACCCAGTCCCCTTACACTCACATCTTCCCCTCTGCTGCAGGGGTGCACTACAGGGTGCGCAGGGAGAAAGAGGGGGCGGGAGCACGGAACAGAGTGGGAGAGGGGTCTTTGAAAGAGAAAGGGAGGACTGGGACAGGGTGGTCAGAAGAGAGAAAAGTGAGAGATAACCGGGAGGAGAGGGGCGGAGAGTGCGGGGTCAGCCGCAGAGAGTGGGGCAGGGGGGCTCTGTGAGGGATGCTCGCTGGAGGGAGACACCTGCACGCAGGGCGGTGCTGCCGCTGACCGGAACCGGTGAGATGACCTCTGGGAGAGGGCACAGGGCACGGCGACCCAACCATTGAACAAAGCCTTTCTGGGGCCCCCCTTGTACCACAAACTTCTGGGCGTGAAGTGCAAGTCAACTGTTGGGGTCTTACTTTTTGAGGAGACCCCCTCTTCCTGTCCTACAAAGGACCGCCGCAGATCGTCTGCCTGCTAGGAGACCGTGGCACACGTCTTGGGGGTACTCGTGGGACAGCCCGCCCGGAAGGAACCCTGCCCCCTACTGCTGGAGCCCCCAACGTCCACTGACAGTCGCTACCCTGCTGTATCCCGGGGGTAGCGGGGTGTCCGGTGTGAACCTGTGAGATGTGTCGGGGGCTTGCTCTGTGGGTCCAGGCTCTGGGACTGCTCTGTGCCCACCGGGCCCTGGCACAGCCTGGGGACCCGGAAGCTCACCTGAACATGCACTACTTCGATGACAACGGTGAGTCTTCCATGTGGGTGTCTGTCTACCTTTTTAGATATCCGCCCTTTCGGTCTCTTTCCCTGTCTGTTTCTGTCAATGTCTGACAGTCTCTGTCTATAGATCCTGCCTAACCTCTCCGGCCTGCCTGTCTCTGTCTACATTATCTTCCCGTTAAGCTGTCTCATTTCGTGCTCTCTCTTGTCTGTCTATAGTATCTGCTATTCGCCTTGTCACGCTCCCTCTCGCAGACTTCCTGTCTGTCTCTGTTCTGTGTTTATCGGCTGTTTTAGCTGCCACCTCTGTCTCTTTTACCAAAGGCCACTAGAATGAGCAAATCTGCTACCACGGTGTTTTCCTCTTAATTATGGGCTTGACTGTGCATCAATCTATAAGGTGAAATGTAATCTGTCAAATGTGAGCATGAAGGAAAACTGTGCATTTTTGGAATATGCCCAGAACTGAAATTAGAAATAGGGGTTATGTATACTTCTGTAAATATGAGCTTAATCTATAATATCTGGTGACTTTACAGGGGTTTTGCAAAATGTGTGTATTTATGCACATTGACTTGGGTTTGGTAGGCAAAAATGTAGCAAAAACAATTGATAATATAAATAATAACAAAGATTCTTCTGTTCTGCACTGCCACACATCTGTTAAAATCAGTACCTCACGTGTGTAAGTGGGCTTATTGCAAAAGGCAGGAAAGGCCTAAAACACATGGCAACATCAAGATTTATGTTTTTTATTTGAGAGAGATTAGGCTATTGACATTGTAAATAACAATGCAGTTTCTTTAAATGTTTTAAAAACAAACATAAACAAAAATAATGTCATGAGCAATGCCAATAGCTCTAACTTTAACAATGCCGAGACCATTGCATTGTAAATGCTTGTTATTAGTGGGCAGCATATACCAGGCTAATTTCTCACAGTATGTACAGAATCAGGTGGATTGTACAGTGTCTTTTGATATCATATACATTGTGAATATATGTTATTGACAGCCACTCTTTATCAGTCCCTAGTTTTCTTCTTTTTCTCAATTTATGAGATATTGTTGTGATAGAGCAAGACCACTCACCCATTGTCAGTGAAATTGCTCCCCCTTCATCGCAGCTCCACCATTAAGTGAGGCCTGCCCCTGCACTCTCGAGTGTTTGGTGCTCGAGACCCTCCTCCACCCGCAGGTTTCCCTGTGCATCATCCCTTGTAGTCCAGTGGACCTCTATCTCCTTTCTCTCGCTCCGTTTTTCACTCGTTTTTCTGCCCTCTTTTTATTCTCCTTACTGCACTTTTCTGCATTTCTGCTCCTTTCTGCTCTATTTCCTTTTTCATTTACTCCTCCTTTTCCCACCTTTCCTGCCCGCTTTCCCTGCCGCTGCAGCCCCTGCAGCCCCTCCCCCCCAGCACGACCAGCGCGACCGGCCCAATCCAGCTCCCCTCCCCCGCATCCCAGCTGTCCAGCCCTCCCCCGACCCCTACTTAATGGCGGCCGCTGCACGGCCACGCAGCTGACGCGCCACTGGCGCGCTAAAGCTGCGGCAAAGGCAAGCCCATCTGCTCCCGTCCGCGTCCAGCGCCAGGAACCCTGGACCTCCGCACCACCAGCGCTACGACCCAGCAGCACTCCACGCACTTAATCTAGGCCGCAACAACAACTGCATACTAGCCTCACCAGCCGACACCCATGGACCCTTCAGCTGTCACCGCTGCCGACAAACTTACTGCACAGCTAGAAACACGGACCCAGCACAACCTGACCGCAAGAACACACCCATACCAAAGACCTTGCAATCCATCCTCCTCAACGTCCAATCCCTTCACAAACACGCCACCGAAATCTGGGACCTCCTTGACAGCACCACCTCGGACATAGCGTTCTTTCCCGAAACCTGGACCAACACCACCTCGGGGCCAGACAACGCCATTCTCCAAGGATACAAGATCTCCAGGAAGGACCGCCCCACCCTCCCGGGAGGAGGAATCGCCATCGTCCACAAATTCGCCCTCTGCCTGAGCACACTCGCCAACGAAACCACATACCTGATGGAACACCTTCACTTCAAGATACTGACCAGCCCTACCACCACCCTCTCAGGAACGCTCATCTACTGACCCCCGGGACCACACAGACCATTCACCAACTCCATCACGGACCTCATCTCCCTGCATGCCATTGCATCCACCAACTACACTCTGCTGGGAGACCTCAACTTCCAGCTCGACAATCAATTGGACCCCAACACCACATCCCTCCTGGACAACCTCCACAACATTGGACTCCGTCAAATCTTGACCGAACCAACACACTCAGCAGGACTCACCCTCAATCCCCTCTTCACAACAGGAAATTCCATCACCTTCAGCCACACAACCGAACTCCCGTGGAATGACCACCGATGAGTCCACTTCAACTTCAGAACACCCACCATCCACAGACACCAGCACCTGCTCCCTCGAAGAAACTGGACCAGAATCACAGACGACCAGCTCACCTCGTCACTCAGCAACTCCACCCCAACCATCGCGGGAAACGATGACCCCAACACTGCACCCGAACCCTGCACAGATGGATCTCTGACAGCGCCAACACCATAGCCCCCCTCAAGAAAAACAACAACACCCACGCCATGAAAGCCAGAGGTTTACCACCGAACTTCGAGTGTCCAGACGCACTTGCCGCCGCCTCAAAAAGGCCTGGAGGAACACCAAATCCACAGAAGCACACAACTTCAGAGCCGCTACCAACGCCCACCTTTAACTCATCAGAAAAACAAGAAAAAAAGTGATTGAAGACAGAATCTCCATTCACGCACACAACAGCAAAGAACTCTTCAACATCATCAAGGAGTTCACCCAACCCACCAGCGAGTCGACGGACATCCCTCCCTCACAAGACCTCTGCAACAAACTCAGCACCTTCTTTCACCACAAAATCAAGAGCATCTACAACAACTTCGACGTAGACAATCAAGACACTGAACTCCCGCCAACCACCCCCGACACCCTGAAGCCAGCGATCGACAACTGGACAGCCGTCACCACCGAAGACACACTGAAGACGATGAAGTCAATCCACTCCGGGGTCCCCACGGACCCCTGCCCCCACCAGATCTTCAACAGTGCCGCCGACACCATCGCACCCATATTCCGCCACACCATCGCACCCATACTCCGCCACACCATCAACCGCTCCCTGGCGACTGCCTCATTCTCAGACGACAGGAAACATGCCGATGTCAATCCCCCCCCCCCTCCCCCCCTGAAGAAACCCTCGGCAGACCCCACCGATTTCAAAAACTACAGACCCATCTCCCTGCTCCCGCTCCCAGTGAAAGTCATCGATAAAGCCATAAACAGCCAACTCGCCACATTCATCGAAGAGCAGAACATCCTCGACTCCTCCCAATCCGGCTTCAGAGAAACCACAGTACTTAAACTGCCCTCCTTGCCGAAACAGACAACTTCTGCACCCTACTGGGCAAAGGAGAAACAGTAGCCCTCATCCTCCTCGACCTCTCAGCGGCATTCGACACATTCTCTCACTGCACCCTAATACGTAGACTTCTCTATGCAGAGATCCAGGACAAGGCCCTCAAATGGATCCGCTCATTCCTCTCTGGCAGAATGCAGTGGGTGAGACTCCCCCCTTTCCTCTCGGACCCTACACCAACCACCTGCGGAGTCCCTCAGGGGTCCTCCCTCAGCCGTACGCTCTTCAACGTCTACATGGCTCCACTCGCCCCCATCGTCAGAACCTACAGACTCAACATCGTGTCATACGCAGACGACAGCCAACTCATCCTCTCCCTATCCAATGAACTCAACACTGCCAGACACAACGTTTGAGAAGACATGGAAGCTGTCGCTAAATGGATGAAAAACAGCTGCCTACAACTAAACACCAACAAGACAGAAGTACTCATCATGGGCCCAAACCCCGACGCCTGGAACAACACATGGTGGCCCCCCACCCTCGGAAACCCGCCCACCCCCATGGACCACGCACGCAACCTGGGAATCATGCTGGACTCGAGCTCAAAATGGACCGCCAGATCAACTCCGTCTCGTCCTCCTGCTTCCACACCCTCCGCCTCCTACGTAAGACTTTCAAATGGATCCCCCTCGAACACAGAAAGACCGTCACTCACGCCCTGGTCACAAGCAGACTCGACTACAGCAACGCACTCTACGCCGGAATAAACAAAAACCTCACCTGCAAGCTACAGAACATCCAGAACGCCGCCGCATGACTAGTCCTCAACCTGCCAAGACACTGCCACATCTCCCAGCACCTACGCACACTCCACTGGCTCCCCATCGAGGCCAGAGTCACCTTCAAGATGCTCACCCATGCACACAAGGCCCTCCACGACACCGGACCAGCATACCTGAACAGCCGACTCAATTTCCACGCACCCCAAAGGACCCTACGATCAGCCCAGCTCTCCTACGCCGTGGTCCCCCGCACCAGAAAGACCAGATCATGAGGCCGCTCCTTCTCCTTCCTCGCGGCCAGAGCCTGGAACCTCCCTCTCCACCTCAGACAGACATCTCTCCCCATCTTCTCAAGAAACCTCAAAACCTGGCTCTTCGACCGGCCCCCTCCTTGATGGACTGGAACTTGCACCCCCAGCACCCTGAGACCCTTACGGGTGAGTAGCCGCGCTTAACAAACGCCTGATTGATTGATTGAGAGCATGACATGACATTGGATGGCGGATTCCTCAAAATGTTCTAGAGGTTTCACACTCTGAGTGAGTCCCACGGGACGGTCCGCATACATTTGATATTGGCCCTGGCCCCCGTGGGCATTTGGGGTCATACATGTTTATCATGACATGTGGCATGCACTGCAGGTCCTGGTGTTTACCTGCCTTCATTGAGCTCTTCATTCATGCTTTAAGGCATTAAACAGTTGAGAGCTTCAGACAGATGATTCAACGCCAACAACATTATTCAAAGAGGGCAGAATGACGGCTGCAGACTGTGTTCAAAGGATGGTTTCTGCACACAGAGGCCGGTTCTGGTGTTTGTCACGGTGCACTCACCCTAAGGTCTGATGTCTTCAGCCTGGAAGTGCCTGACTGTGAGACACTCAGAATCACACTGTGCCATATAATCTGTTCAGGGGGGCTGTGTACCTCCTGAAGCAAGCCTGGGGGTACTGCTCACAGCTTGGCCCTAGGTGGCATCTGGGGCTTGAGTCTTTAACTCCGCCCCATGGCCAGATGTAAAACGCATTTTACCGCTCATAAACGGCCCATCGGTCCTGGTAAAATGCTTTTCAGCGTGTAAAAAAGTTAAAATGCGGCTCGGTACCTTGTTATCAGATCGCATTTTGCTTCTGCGGTTCAATATTAGAAGGAGCGTGTTTGGCCTGCCGGGAGCTGATGGGTGCTGGGAGCTGCAGCTGGGCATGGACCCAGGTGACAGGTGTGGGTACCAGTTCCCTTGGGACAGGAGCACACGTGGGGCCTCAGTGCCCGGGCAGGCCTGTGCCAGTGCTACCCGGGGTACGGAGGGGCTACCAGTGGACTTCAGCTCTGTCAGCTCCTCGGGGTGCATCAAGTCCTACAGTGTCCTCTTGGGCAGGGCTCACACAGTTTCGGTTTTGAACGGCTGGTCTTCTAATGGTGTGCTGAGTGATGGTGAGAGGGTGCGGGCAGTGTTTCCTGCACACAACACGCCTCCTCCTCTGCCTGAACTCACGAATGTAGTGTTGCTTTTACTAGCACTGTAGTGCAAAGGTGTGAGGCGGGTGCCTGCGTTTTGTGCCTGGGGTGTTGCATCCCAGCCCAGCGATGGCGTCCATGCGTAAGCTATCTTTATTCATCATTCCTGGCCCGCTGGTGGGCAGATAGCAGCGGCGTAGTCTGTTTTCTGTATACCGCAACTTGCACCCACTCGTGACACCTTCCACCTGCGGCCTGATTTATGTGCCCACTCTCGCTGTGAGAGTGATTGGCAGGTGTGGGAAATCTTGTCACCTGTAACAAAAACACGGTTTCAAGATACGCAACTGTCTCTGAACAGGTAACTGCAAGAAACAAGACACTGGATTGTAGCACTAAACTTTATTTAATTAATTTTAAAAAATCCCAATGAATGCAGGGCAGTCTTCAGGCTGGGGTCCTTACTGGGGCAGGAATTCTCCTTACATAGAACTCTACGGGCTATATGTATGAAAGTTTGGTTTTGCGATTCTCAAATAGCGATTTTTGGCGAATCGCTATTTGAGAATCGCAAAACGATATGTATGTAGGATTTACAAATAATTTGGCAAATCCTACATATTCCTTAATTGTGAATTGCAAATTGCGATTTGCAATTAAGGAATACCTCCCCATTCATTCCTATGGGCCTAGAGGCCCATAGGAATGAATGGGAAGACATTCTCAATTTGCGATTCTCAATTAGAGAATCGCAAATTGACAATGCAATTTCAAGTGTGCCAGGGTGTGAAAAGGACACCCTGTTGCATCCCTGAAATGTGCATGTGTGCACATGTGGCACACATACATGCCTCAAGGGCATGTATGTGCGCCACATGGCACTTTGTGAAATGCAAAAAAGTGCATTTTTCAGAAAACTCGCAAATTACCACCAACTTGAAGTTGGTGGTAATTTGCGATTCCTTAAGGCCAAATTGCACTTTTTCTGTACTTCTTACATTGCATTTAAGGAATAGCAATTTGCGATTCCTTAAATGCAATCGCAAAATAAGGAATCGCACATTTTGCAATTCCTTATTTTGCGAGGCAGTTTTTCTTTAATACATACCCATGAGCCAAATTGCGATGGCAATCTGGAATGATACATATGGCCCTACATTCCCAGGATGAATGGTATCTGTGAAATAGGAGGTGGAACAGTTGGTAACCTCTCGAGAAAGGTGCTAAGTAACAGAGACCGGATCACTTATCACTTATTTTCAGTATATGAAGATCGCTGATATGGACATTGCATGCCATGTATAATTGAAATGATGGTATCTGTTACATTTCCATCGTAGGATGCAGATACCTAAATTATATATTATAAGATCTAGAATATATCGTTCGGTTATACACGTAACATGAAGCTGTAGCAAAGCACTATAGCTACACGGGGGTTTAACATTTGTGCTGTGGGAATAGGCCACGTGCTGGATTTTGGAATAGTATCATTTATTATTCCAACTCCAGTCTGTAATGGTATGCAATGTAACAATGCGGTCGTTGTAATTGTAATGGCATGTGTTGTAAACACATGTGTTGTAACGTGACCTATTCCCACAGCACAAATGTTAAATCCCCCCTTGCAGCTGGACCACAATGCCCTGCAGGCGATTCTTTGAGCAGGGACCCTCTGGCGCAATAGCGTGGACATCTTTTTGTGCACGTACCTTTGCTCCATGGTTTTTGTATTTGGAAAATGGTTGGGAGAATGTTTGTGGGTTTGTTTTTATAAAAGCGCATTAAATTAACCGTGTCACCTGTAGCTTCTGAGCAGCTGACCGCATTGCAGCCTGAGTCAAGCAGCTCCCTGCTTGCTGCGGTCAGTCAGACTTGTAGCCTTCCTGTTGGGGTTTTGCTTGCTTTATTGCTAATGCTGCTACGTGCATGCTTTTCTCGATGGGGAGAGGATGTGACGTTGCGTTTGCGTTTCTGTTTCCATACCAGCCATCTGTAACTATCCTACCCATGCATCACCTTCCATCTTTTCATTCATCTAATCACCCAGAAATCTATCTATTCAAGCATTCATACAAACATCTATCATTTCACCAATCCATCTATCCTAAACTGCACCTCTGCTTCTTAAATGCTCACATCATCTGGATGGGAACCACATAATTCCACTACACACCACATACATTTACTCCATAGTAAATAAGTAAAAAAACTCCAATAGTTCTAACTCTCGTTTTCTAAATAATCGCAAGCAAAAAAACATAGGTAAAACATTGTGATTTACAACACCAATAAATCTAACTTTCCCAAATGCGAGACCGGTTGCATTGCAAATGCTTATTTAACATTGACCCTCTTTTGCTGTAGCCCTGGTCAGTGGTGGCATCCCTTCTGTTGGTCTCCGAGCACATGGTTAGTGCTTCCTGACAGTTTACTGCTGGTAAAGGTAGAACAAGAAGTCTTAATATGCGGTCGCAGCTGCACCTTTTAATACAACATCTGGGTACATTGAGGCTCAGATTCCAAAATTGCTCCCCTGTGCTTTCATTCAAGACAAACCCATGAATTTCAGTGAATAACTTATTGAATACCACACGCTCAATGTATAGTTTTCCTTCTTAAAAAATGTCTGTGTTTTTGTAAGCATTTGGGACCCTTTAATGGGTCATTATTTTTAATAACTAAATAATAATGCCACTGAAGGAGCTGTCTGTGAGGTCCCTTCTGCATAATTTAGTCATTCCCCACATAATTAAGCGACCATGGCTGTATGTAACAAACCCAGTGAACACCATTTAAGACTACCACCTGCAGGACATTCTTCAAGAGGGAACTCAGTCACTGCCTGCAGGACATTCTTCAAGAGGGAAATCACTCACTACCTGCAGGACATTCTTCAAGAGGGAAATCACTCACTGCCTGCAGGACATTCTTCAAGAGGGAAATCACTCACTGCCTGCAGGACATTCTTCAAGAGGGAAATCACTCACTACCTGCAGGACATTCTTCAAGAGGGAAATCACTCACTGCCTGCAGGACATTCTTCAAGAGGGAAATCACTCACTGCCTGCAGGACATTCTTCAAGAGGGAAATCACTCACTGCCTGCAGGACATTCTTCAAGAGGGAAATCACTCACTGCCTGCAGGACATTCTTCAAGAGAGAACTCAGTCACTGCCTGCAGGACATTCTTCAAGAGAGAACTCAGTCACTGCCTGCAGGACATTCTTCAAGAGGGAAATCACTCACTGCTTGCAGGACATTCTTCAAGAGAGAACTCAGTCACTGCCTCCAGGACATTCTTCAAGAGGGAACTCAGTCACTGCTAGCAGGACATTCTTCAAGAGGGAACTCACTCACTGCCTGCAGGACATTCTTCAAGAGAGAACTCAGTCACTGCCTGCAGGACATTCTTCAAGAGGTAAATCACTCACTGCCTGCAGGACATTCTTCAAGAGAGAAATCACTCACTGCTTGCAGGACATTCTTCAAGAGAGAACTCAGTCACTGCCTCCAGGACATTCTTCAAGAGGGAACTCAGTCACTGCTAGCAGGACATTCTTCAAGAGGGAACTCACTCACTGCCTGCAGGACATTCTTCAAGAGAGAACTCAGTCACTGCCTGCAGGACATTCTTCAAGAGGTAAATCACTCACTGCCTGCAGGACATTCTTCAAGAAGGAAATCACTCACTGCTTGCAGGATATTCTTTAAGAGAGAACTCAGTCACTGCCTGCAGGACATTCTTCAAGAGGGAAATCACTCACTGCCTGCAGGACATTCTTCAAGAGAGAACTCAGTCACTGCCTGCAGGACATTCTTCAAGAGGTAAATCACTCACTGCCTGCAGGACATTCTTCAAGAGGGAAATCACTCACTGCCTGCAGGACATTCTTCAAGAGAGAACTCAGTCACTGCCTGCAGGACATTCTTCAAGAGGGAAATCACTCACTGCCTGCAGGACATTCTTCAAGAGAGAACTCAGTCACTGCCTGCAGGACATTCTTCAAGAGGGAACTCAGTCACTGCCTGCAGGACATTCTTCAAGAGGGAACTCAGTCACTGCCTGCAGGACATTCTTCAAGAGGGAAATCACTCACTGCCTGTAGGACATTCTTCAAGAGAGAACTCAGTCACTGCCTGCAGGACATTCTTCAAGAAGTAAATCACTCACTGCCTGCAGGACATTCTTCAAGAGGGAAATCACTGACTGCCTGCAGGACATTCTTCAAGAGGGAACTCAGTCACTGCCTGCAGGACATTCTTCAAGATGGAAATCACTCACTGCCTGCAGGACATTCTTCAAGATGGAAATCACTGACTGCCTGCAGGACATTCTTCAAGAGGGAACTCAGTCACTGCCTGCAGGATATTCTTCAAGATAGAACTCAGTCACTGCCTGCCGGACATTCTTCAAGAGGGAAATCACGCACTGCCTGTAGGACATTCTTCAAGAGAGAACTCAGTCACTGCCTGCAGGACATTCTTCAAGAGGTAAATCACTCACTGCCTGCAGGACATTCTTCAAGAGGGAAATCACTCACTGCCTGCAGGACATTCTTCAAGAGAGAACTCAGTCACTGCCTGCAGGACATTCTTCAAGAGGGAAATCACTCACTGCCTGCAGGACATTCTTCAAGAGAGAACTCAGTCACTGCCTGCAGGACATTCTTCAAGAGGGAACTCAGTCACTGCCTGCAGGACATTCTTCAAGAGAGAACTCAGTCACTGCCTGCAGGACATTCTTCAAGAGGGAAATCACTCACTGCCTGCAGGACATTCTTCAAGAGAGAACTCAGTCACTGCCTGCAGGACATTCTTCAAGAGGTAAATCACTCACTGCCTGCAGGACATTCTTCAAGAGGGAAATCACTCACTGCCTGCAGGACATTCTTCAAGAGGGAAATCACTCACTGCCTGCAGGACATTCTTCAAGAGGGAACTCAGTCACTGCCTGCAGGACATTCTTCAAGAGGGAAATCACTCACTGCCTGCAGGACATTCTTCAAGAGGGAACTCAGTCACTGCCTGCAGGACATTCTTCAAGAGGGAAATCACTCACTGCCTGCAGGACATTCTTCAAGAGGGAACTCAGTCACTGCCTGCAGGACATTCTTCAAGTGGGAAATCACTCACTGCCTGCAGGACATTCTTCAAGAGGGAACTCAGTCACTGCCTGCAGGACATTCTTCAAGAGGGAAATCACTCACTGCCTGCAGGACATTCTTCAAGTGGGAAATCACTCACTGCCTGCAGGACATTTTTCAAGAGGGAAATCACTCACTGCCTGCAGGACATTCTTCAAGAGAGAACTCAGTCACTGCCTGCAGGACATTCTTCAAGAGGGAAATCACTCACTGCCTGCAGGACATTCTTCAAGAGGGAACTCAGTCACTGCCTGCAGGACATTCTTCAAGAGGGAAATCACTCACTGCCTGCAGGACATTCTTCAAGAGGGAACTCAGTCACTGCCTCCTAGGTCCCAGTAGGGGCACAGTCGATGCATCTCATGTATTTGAACCCTCTGAGTTTTGAAAGCACTAACTTTCATTAAATAATCAGCACCATTTGCAACAACGATGCTCCCCACTTGGACCTGTCCATTGACACCGACCACCAACCTCAAGAGACGGGCACTTCAGAAACTGCGATACCCGCTGGTCCATGATCCCCACTATGAACCGCCGCCACCATGCACTCCATCCAATTGGGAGCTCCATTGGACCCCAGGCCCCATTTCATCTTCACCAGAGTCCTTACTCTGATGTGCAGTGACTCAGTCACTTCTGTTACTTCCCTGAATGCCAGACGGCCTCTGCTATAGAAACTTCAGCGAACCAAAGACTTTTGAGAACTACAGACGGAGCTGCTTGTAGACCTACTCACTAAAGTCTGTGAAAAACTTGTCAATAAAAGACTGGCTGACCACCTCCATGACCACCACCTCCTGGACCCTTCACAGTCTGGATTTAGGCCCAATCACAGCACCATGACTGCCCTCATTGCTAGCCTCGGGGACATCCGCCTTATCATGGACAAGGGAAACACAGCAGCACTCATCCTTCGTGACCTCCGTGCTGGGTTGGACATGGTCTCTCACCACATCCTCAGCCAAATGCTGAATACGCTGACCCGTTCTCTGATGGATCAGTTCTTTCCTAACTGGACTCACTCAGTCTGTCAGCCTGGATCCGTATCCTCTTTATCTGTGGAGCCCTCCAGGAATCTTCGCTCAGTCTCACACTCTTACATTGCACTGCTCCCCAAGATTGTCCATGACAACGGTCTTGTTCCCCAATGACAGGCAGCTAATCCTCTCCCTTTCCGACAACACCTCCAAAACCCAGACAAAATGCACAACCTGCATGTCGAAAGCCATCAACTAGATGAAGACCCATTGTCTGAAGCTCTGCTCAGATAAGACCGAGGTGGTGCTCTTTGTACGAAACATCTCGCTCTGGACTGCAGCCTGGTGTCCACTCAAACTAAGACCAACAGCCAACCCGTTGAACCTAGCCAAGAACCTAAAGAGAGAAACTGACAGCCAAATCTTGATGTTGAGTCACATCAACTTGGCCATCTTCTACTGTTTTCACACCCTCAAGCTCCTGAGAAAAATCTTCAGCTGACTCCCGCTCAACAACTGTCACGCAGGCCAGATCACCAGCAGGCTGGACTACAGATAACACTGTGCATGCCTCATACGCTGTGTCCGCATCGCCACACAGCTCACCAAGAGACTCCAGGGCAGCAGCTAGACTCACACTCAAACTCTCTCCCTGCACTCACATTTCCACACATCTCAAAGGCCTCCACTGGATCCAGTTCACAAACACGGACTGCTAAAGCTCTTCACACACTTACAAGGCCCTCCACATTCTAGGCTGTGTATAACTGAACATCTGCATCAGCTTCATCACACCAATCAGAAACGTCCACTCGGCCATCCTCCTGCTCACCTATGTCTTCTGCATCCGAGGAGTCAGAGCAGGTGGGCGTGCATTCTCGTACTTGGCTCCTAAAATCCGAAACGACCTCGCTCTGTATATCAGAGTCGACAGCTCAGTCCTAGAATTTCACAAGAAACTAAGAACCTGCCATGTCAAAAAGGCCCCAGTCATGGACATTACATAACATAGTATCCTGATCTATCTGATCGGGTCTGATGGCTTAGTGGACTACTGCATCCACTGTGTTTGACTTCATGGTCACAGGGTCAAATCCCAGCGGGTCCACTCAGATTTTCACCCTTCTGAGGTCGATAAAATGAGTACCATTGAGTTGGGCAACAATAAACATCTGTTATTCAATGCCAAGATACCAGTGGCTGAACATACACTTTACAAATACTTATGTTATCACATGAATATAGTGCATCAGCACGAGGTGTTCCCATCCACTTAAATTTGCATCTTTTAGGGAAACAAACCGATAAAACACTTCATCTGTTGCCTTGAATGCACTTGACTCGATGTGGCGGATCATACATGGGATGCACCCAGCACTACTTGCTTTAGAGCCCAAGCTTGGTATGTACTTGACATGTGGGGACCCACAAGTGGTATGCATGCACTTCGCAAGCCTTGAGATGGAGGACCACACATGGTATGCACCCTGCTCTACTTGCTACAGAGCCCACACTTGGTATATACTTGACACTACTCAATGTGGGGGCTCACATGTGGTATGCATGCACTTCACACGTCTTGACATGGAGGACCACACATGGTATGCACCCTGCTCTACTTGCTACAGAGCCCACGCTTGGTATATACTTGACACTACTTGATGTGGGGACTCACATGTGGCATGCATGCACTTCACATGCCTTGACATGGAGGACCACACATGTTATGCACCCAGCCCTACTTGCTACAGAGCCCACGCTTGGTATATACTTGACACTACTCAATGTGGGGACTCACATGTGGTATGCATGCACTTCACACGTCTTGACATGGAGGACCACACATGGTATGCACCCTGCTCTACTTGCTACAGAGCCCACGCTTGGTATATGCTTGACACTACTTGATGTGGGGACTCACATGTGGCATGCATGCACTTCACATGCCTTGACATGGAGGACCACACATGGTATGCACCCAGCCCTACTTGCTACAGAGCCCACGCTTGGTATATACTTGACACTACTCAATGTGGGGACTCACATGTGGTATGCATGCACTTCACACGTCTTGACATGGAGGACCACACATGGTATGCACCCTGCTGTACTTGCTACAGAGCCCACGATTGGTATATACTTGACACTACTTGATGTGGGGACTCACATGTGGCATGCATGCACTTCACACGCCTTGACATGGAGGACCACACATGGTATGCACCCAGCCCTACTTGCTACAGAGCCCACGATTGGTATATACTTGACACTACTTGATGTGGGGACTCACATGTGGCATGCATGCACATCACACGCCTTGACATGGAGGGCCACACATAGTATGCATTTGACCCGTCTTGATGTAGAGGCCCACACGTCACATGCACTTGTCAGCACTTCACGTGGAGTCCCACAAATGGTCAAAAGTTTACAGTACTTGATTTTGAGGCACATAAATGCTGTGTGCTCTGTATTATTTAATGTGGATGCTCATATGATCCATGCATGTGAAACCACTTGACATGGAAGTTCACATGTTTTATGGACTTGATTCTACTCAATGTGAAGGCCCTCTTATGATATGTACTGGATATTACTCACTGTGTGGCTCCAGTCCTCACATGGTATACTCACAACGCTATTTGATGTGGAGACCCACAACTGGTATGCATTTCACACTACTCCAAAGAAAGTCCCACACCTGGTGTGAGAAGTTGGCCTGGTATATGCTGTCCACTAATTAAAGTGGACACTCTGTACCAGTCCAAACAACCCCTTATGGTGATAGGTTAAAGACAACCTTTATTGAAAGCTATCCTAGTGGTAGCTATGGAGAGCAGCCTTCAGGCTAAGTTTCGAAGGAATGTAAAGCAGCTTGTTTTTCCCAGAATGCAACTTTATAGTATTGGTTAAATGAAAGGAGAACCGCACAGGAGTTATAAAAAGATGTATCTATTGATATAGCACTCTTTAAGTATGACACAGTATCTTATGCACGAAGATACTCACAAAGCGCACAATACTGTAGCACAGAAACAATCGTAAGTAGCACTAATACACAGTGGGCTCCAGGGGGAGACCAGACCATATACTAAAATAGTGGTATAAGAACAACGACTAGACTCAAGGCAGTGTCTAGCAGTTGTAGAATCACTGGGACCCCAAGGAACCACCCATGGTGAGTAAGTAGGGACCCCACGGAGGATGGGTGCAGTGTGGGAACACGACTGCGTGCTCCATACAATTCTATGGGAGAGTCGTGGTTGAAGTTTTAAAGTTTTAGGACCCTTCCCAGTGGACTTCGAAGAAACCCCTTGGAACTTAGGAGGCTGGAGAGCCACCCCACCCATGGATACCGTAGTACCAGAGTTACCTATCCCAGGGAAGCCAGGTGCATAGGTCTAAAGTGGCATCAGAAACTGCTGTCGAATCCAATGGAGGACTTCGAAGAAGAGTCGCTGCTGAAAAGAAGAAAAGTGTCCGTTGGAATCCAAAGGTGGATCCTGTTTGAAAAGTACCTGAAAGAAGAGGGGACAGAGTCTGGGTCACTCAGGTTCGACGGAGCCGTGGGGAGGCATGACACAGTAAGGCAGTGTCCTTGGAGTAAGTGTGACTATAGGCACCCTTCCCACCCGTCTAAAGGCTCATGGAGCATTATCTCCTTAGGGAACAAATCACAAAGTAGTATACCAATTTAGGTATTGTATACTGAGCATGATTATTTAGCATGCTCATCACATAGTAAATACCGCATGTACATACAGTACTTTCTAGATATCTTGTAGACATAGCTCCTTTAAATATATGGTGAGTGTAGAAGGGATCCTCTTGGTCCTGAAGAAGAAGCCAGGGGAGGGCTTCGAAACATGTAGACAGACATAGGAGGGACTGCTCATTTAAAGGCAACATATCTCCAACCCCGTTTCCCCACTTTTAATAATGCCAGCTCAAAGGAATATTAAGGTTTTTTAGTCCAACGAGCCAGGTATTTTTTAATTCACTCTCTCATTCATTCCTGACCCTTCCCCTCACACTTCTACATGACACATAGTCTTGGATTTTCAAAAATTGTGTCCCACGTAGTCGTAGGTCGTAGCATGCCCCGTCCCGCAGCGGGGCGGGAAGACCCTATGATGAAGCATGACACCAAGGGTCCTTTTGGTGTGTAAGGCGTATTTTAACAAAACTGTGTGTTTTTCCCACCACTGTAGGAAACACACTTACTCTGGGAGGACACGGCTCCACATTTATCTGAGCTGGATCTCTATGTTTTGTACCTATTGACTTGAGGAGGACGTATCCACCTTCGCTGCTCCTGCGAGCAGAACCTCTTCACTCCCCTTTTTTGTTTTTTTTGATCACTCAGGAGTGACCAGGGGCTCAGTAGATGAATGCCCACCGATGTCGGGGGCTTCAGGTGTGTTGAGGGGGTTCTTGACTCTGCAGCCACCGAGAGCAGGAGATGTTGAGGACAAGCAGGAGCCGGATTCTAGCTGTCCCATAAAGGATGTCGAGTACTGAGGGGATGGTGTCCAGCTGGAGCACCAACAAGCCTTGGCAACAGCAACCCATGCAGAAGGTTGAAGAAGGTTACAGTTCAGACCAGCAAGGTCCAGGAGACTCACCAAACACAGGGGAGCAAGTAGTAAGCAATCAGTGAAGCTCAAAGAAAGCAAAGTTGACCCTCAAGGGGACTCACAGGCCAGAGGCACAAGAGTAGCGAGGGGACCTCGAGCAGTTTTGCAAAGACACAGCCTGTAGGAGAGTAGGATCTGCTTCACGCGGGTACCCCAAGTTTTTGCTGGTGTTTCACTGTTGTTCAACCTTAGTCTGGCTGTGACCCTGCTACCTCTCTAAAATGGTTTCCATGTACATTAGGTACATATCTAATTGGATTCTGGAGTGCCTTCTAAGCCCCTAGTATATGGTATACTATGTACCTAGAGCATAGGTACCTCAGAGGCCTACCAGGGGCTGCAGCATGTATTATGCCACCCCTGGGAAGCACTCCAAAATGGCACCACAGGTCTGCTACTGCAGCCTGGGTAAGGGTGTGCTTGCACCCCTTACTGTGGTATAGGCTACCTATATCACTACCTTATACAGACACATATAAACCTATAAGCCACTCCTATGGCAGGCCTTGACAATCCTGAAGGCAGAGTGCTTGGTTTTATGTGAGAGGGTGCCCAAGCATGAGCTGAGCCCCTCTGCAGCAGTCGTAAATACTTCCTTATGGCTGTTCTGTGATACATCAGTAAAGTAGTGAGATCCACACCACTACTTTACTGATGTTTATATATTGACACTGTCGACTTGTGAGTTTGCACCCAGAGTTAACCAGCATGAGTACAAGGACAACGGAGAAAGTATCTATGGCATGAAAGAATTGGACACTGAACGCAGGAGTGCGTTATTGGCCACGATGAATTGCTGCTAAAAAAACGGAGTATTCATGGGATTATGCTAGAAGCGGAGCATTAACATTTAAACAATTTAAATAATTCGAATTGTATTATTACATGTTTTTTGATCAGTTGATTGCTATTATCAATTCACAAGACCTAGTTGGTTTGAATAGAGGCTGGCAACAACGGGACAGAGACCCTGGGTGGTGATGGGATGTGTAGTGCAATGATTGTATCACGAAAGAGGGCTTGAGGTGTTTGGTATTTTTAGTCCGTCTATAGTGTTTGGTGTACTCGCAGTGCGGTTAACAAGTGATTACGCACCTGCGTGAAATCAGGGAGGTGATAGATAAAAATCGCACGAGTTACCAGCAGTCGACTTGGCTGAATAATGAAGGAGATTGACGCTGGGGCGCGCTTTTGAAATACGCAGAGGAGTTTGGCTTTTTCAATGAGCTAGCTACATTTTAAACACGATATGATTCAAGTGTCACGGTAAGCGTCGGCTCACGCGCATTAGCGTAAGGAAAGTCAAAGTGAAGGGTTAACTGCAGAATGCTGAACAATGCAAACAGTGTTTAACTTTGTAATACAGGGATTATTCAGAGCCACGAGGGTGCCAGATATTTAGATGTAACGGGTTGAGGAAGGGGGCATGTTGATAATGCAAAGATAATCATGTTTCACAGCACAATTTTGTTCCGTTTAAGTAAAGAAGATGGTATTAGTTTCTTATAGATGTAATTTTGTATTCTAGATACCCCTGACGAAGGGATCTTATTCCCGAAATGCATTGGGTGATTTTAATAAAGTGGCATTTGAAAATCAGAACGCCTCCTACGGTTCTTGGGAATGAGTAAAATGGATTGAATGAAAAGAGAAGAATAAAAGACAAGGAGTAAATAATGGATAAAAAGGAAAGCAAGGAATAAGAGTATTTGATTGATTGGATTCATTCCAGCATCGGCTGTGCATCTTGAAGTAGCACCGAAGATGGTGTTAAAAGAGTTCTGTTCTGTGATACAGCCATACCATATACTCTTAAGTGCATGATAACCTCGCGGTAAATGCTAACTTTGGGATGGCTGCATCAAAACATGTCGTGTTTGGTGTCAAACGCTTTGGAATACTACCCCCCCCCCCCCCCCCGCCAGTCCTGGCGGCGGGGGTAGCATTCCACCCTCCTAGAGGGAGAGACATGTTCACACTGGCTAAACCCAGTAGGACTTTCCTCAGCCCTGGCATCACAAAATGGATGCCTCTGCCACAGACACGGGTCTGGCCTCCTGCTGCTGACCGAAACTCCGGCAGGGGAGGCCTGGACAATAGGTTTCCTGTCGAGGGGAGGTGTCCCCACCTCCTCAGACAGGCTGATGTGTATTGGGGCTGGGCGGGAGCACTCTCTGGTGCTTGAAGTCCTGCACTGGGGGCACATTTGGTGTCCCTGTGCATACTCCAGTTCAAACCGGTTGCAGGGGCTACCTGCCCCTGCACTGGCGTGAAACTGGACAAAGGAAATGGGTGTAGCCACCCCTGTTTCCTGGCCCACTCATAGGTGGGCCTTAGAGTTAGTCCATCCCCTAAACTTAGTATAAGTATAGGAATCCAGTCGCTAGGAATTTAGATTACCCTGGACAAACCTCTGCAACATATATCCTGGACCTTTGACTTTCTATCACGACTAGAAGATGGAAGAAATCTCCCTTGGGTTCAAGGAGTGACTCCCCTGCTTGGCAGGCACCAAAGAAGCAACTGACCGGTCTGCATCGCTGAAGCTCCCGCCGGACGCTGAGGTCTATGCATCACCAGAGGTGGATTTCCAGACTTCCACGAGGCTAACCTGAGCACACAGCAAAGCTGAGGCCCATGGCTATTGTGGGTGATGTGGAACCGTGACCCCTGGACACCGTGAACTTTTGCAGCAACACTATCTTCTGGGGTGTCCACAAAGTTGTGCTTTGGGCTCCGAGTAGCCCCAGCCTTGAGCATCTCCTGCACCGAAGATTGTTGGCCTCCACTCCACGAGTGACCCTTGGGCTAGCTTCAAGTGCAAACGCTTGAGGCTCCTTCGCGATCACTAGCCCGTTGGCTAGCAAGTCCCCATGAAGGCGACTCCTTTTCTGATTGGGCTTACCTGGTTGCTCCAGACATGCCCTGACTTACCTTTGCTGGGTGCGTCCCTCAGACCTTGCTGGTCTGCACCACAGTCTTTTCTCTGCATTCCTGTGACTTGCCATTGCCAAGGCTTGTTGGGTCCTTTCTGGTCACTGACACTGCAGTACTCGACAGACTTTGTGGGACAGCTCGAATCCGGCTTGTGGACTTTGTCGACGCCTCCTGGACCTCGTGGCTGAAGAGTCAAGGCACCCATCAACTCACCTGAAGCACCCAACATCTGTGGGCATTGGTCCATCCTGCCCTAGGTCACTGGCAAGTGACCCAGACTCTGTCCCCTCTGCTTTCAGGTTCCTTACATCCTAGATCCATGCTTGGATCTCTCCGGACACTTCTCCTCTTCACGGCAGCAGCAGTTCTTTGCAGGCTTTCATGAGGTAACTCGAGTACTCCGGTGCTCTCGTGGATGTTAGCCCTAGAACTTCTTAAGTCCAAAAGGGTTTGGTCCAGACTCGATTAGAAGTGTCCCTAATCTTTAAAATTCCAACCGCGACATTGCCCATAGAAGATAATAGGAACCCGCGGTTGTGTTTCCACACTGCATACAGTGGTTCCTTGGGGTCCCAGCGTTTCTAGAGGCAATAGGCCTAGTGCCTATCTCAGTCGTGGTTCTTATACCACTTTTTTAGTATATGGTTTGGTGCGCCCCTAGGGCCCAAACGTGTATTTGTGCTTTTACTGATGCTTTATCACTTGTAACTTTAGTACTTCGAACTCCAGTCTCATAAAGAGACAGAGGGGTGTGTTTAACCTTAAATACATATATTTTGAATATATACCTGGTGTATTTGTCTTTTCATTTGATCATTCAAGAGATTATAGACTGGTAAAACAAGCTGCTTTACATTCCTTCAAGACTTAGCCTGAAGGCTGCTCTCCATAGCTACCACTAGGATAGCTTTCAATAAAGGTTGTCTTTAACCTATCACCATAAGGGGTTGTTTGGACTGATACAAGGTGCCCACTATAACTAGTGGACAGCATATATCAGGCCACCTTCTCACACAGCCCACAGAGCACTCGGTTGAGAAAGCTGGAGTTCTTAGAGAAAATGGTGCCAGAGGTTGAAGCTACTCGGAGCCCAATACTCTTACTCGGGAATTGCCAACAAGCATATGCACTTGCAAAAGGACGCGATGCACAGGAGTACAGGCATTGCAGCCCCCGCAAGGGATTCTGACCAAACTTGGTGAGAGGGCAGCTTGGACCTCGAGGGTCTGAGATAACTACCTCCTTTGTTGCTGGATCCTTCGGAGTCTGTAGGACCTCAGGAGCAGCAGGCCAGTCAATCGTGATGTGGTGCCTGTGGTTGCAGGGGAGTGGCTCCTTCACTCCAAGGGAGATATCTTCAGTTGTCCTTAATGCTCCACATGCCCTGCACAGCGCCTGTATGGTGCACAGGCACAGACGATACTTCAGACTGAGAGGGAGATGAAGTCGGGCCCAAACGAAGTCCAGCAAAGTCCAGAGTGTCCAGACAACAGAAGTTCAGTGGTTTCTTGTCCATGTCGAATCTAGGGTCCTTCAGCCAGGTAAGCCCTTTTACCCACGGGAGAGGGTTTGACATATTTAGGGGACCCTCCCAGGGGAGGGTCAGGACAGTGGGGAGGTTACTCTTATGTCCTTTGTCCAGTTTCACGCCAGAGCAGGAGCCTACGGCTCCCAGGACTGGTTTGAACTGGACTATGCACAGGGACACCAAATGTGCCCCTCGTTTAGACTTTCGGTCGCTGACAAGCGCACCCACCCAGGCCTAATACACTAAATCCTGTCTGGGAGGTGGTCACACATCCCTGTGACAGGATGCCTATTGTTCTGCCTTCCCCTACTCGAGCTTGGCTCAGCAGCAGGAGGGCAGAAATGTGTCTCTGGTCTGCAGCAACCATTTTGGGCTGCCCGGGACTAGAAGGCTGCTACCGGGAACACCAGGCACCTCACTAAGCTTGTTTCTGAGGGGTGGAATCATACCCCCACACCGGTTACCGGTGTGGGGGTATGATTCCACAATGTTTGACACCAAACACAATAGGGTTACTTTCAGCCGTTATTGAGTTGGTCATCACGCGGTCGCATATTGCCACTCTATATGTTGTAAATGGCTGCAGCACTAACAACCCGGGAGAATGGAATCCGTAGGCTGCAGGGGTGTCCTGCTCATGCAGTGGCACCCTCTTACTTAGAACCAAGCACCTTGCCTTCGGGATTGTCAAGGCCTGCTATAGGGGTGACTTATAGGTTTTAAGTGTAGTGACCCTTAGATATAGTAAAACAATATCTTAAGTAAGTGGTGCATGCACCAACTTACACAGGCTGCAATGGCAGGCCTGTAGTTTCCATTCTGCCTGGCCTCCCGTGGGTGGCATAATCCATGCTTCTGCCAATGGGAGGCCTCTGGGGTACCTATGCCCTGGGTATATGGGTACCTTATACTAGGGACTGATAGTGGTACCCCAGTATCCAATCTGGAGTGTACCTAAGTACATAACATAAACAATTTAGGGAGAAAGCAGATAGACTGGGGTCCTGATTAGCAGGATCCCAGTCAGACTAGTCAAAAACCAGCACAGCACCAGGCAAAAAGTGGGGGTAACTATGCAGAAAGATCCTACCTTCCTACACCTGGTATGCATTTCACACTACTCCAAAGAAAGGCCCACACTGGTATGCACCATGCACTGTTTGATGTGGAGATCCACGGGTGGCATGTCATTACTGTTCAACAGCCCCAACACCTTAATCCTGGTGAGAAATTTCAGGACCAAATCTCACACTAGATATTACCACTGCTGAAGAGCGCGCATAGGCAATGGTGAAAGCCATGGGCCAGCACTGACAAGACAGGACTGATGAAAAGTACTGTGACGTTCAGGCATTAGGAAAAGCCATGGGCATGATTCACCAATCATCAGGAAGGGCGTACGCCGTCAGTGCAGGAGTACGAGGTTTGTTGTTGGGCACAGCCATGGGTGCCACATTCACCAGACCATGGAAGAGGGCTCATTCCTCCAGTGACTGAGGATGAGCTCTGGTGTTGGGCACCGCCATGGGTGCCAAGTTCACCAGACCAAGGAAGAGGGATCATTCCTCCAGTGACTGAGGATGAGCTCTGGTGCTGGGCACAGCCAGGGGTGCCAAGTTCACCATACCAAGGAAGAGGACTCATTCCTCCAGTGACTGAGGATGAGCTCTGGTGCTGGGCACAGCCATGGCTGCCACATTCACCAGACCAAGGAAGAGGACTCATTCCTCCAGTGACTGAGGATGAGCTCTGGTGTTGGGCACAGCCATGGGTGCCACATTCACCAGACCAAGGAAGAGGACTCATTCCTCCAGTGACTGAGGATGAGCCCAGGCGTTGGGCACAGCCATGGGTGCCACATTCACCAGACCAAGGAAGAGGACTCATTCCTCCAGTGACTGAGGATGAGCCCAGGCGTTGGGCACAGCCATGGGTGCCACATTCACCAGACCAAGGAAGAGGACTCATTCCTCCAGTGACTGAGGATGAGCTCTGGCGTTGGGCACAGCCATGGGTGCCACATTCACCAGACCATGGAAGAGGGCTCATTCCTCCAGTGACTGAGGATGAGCTCTGGTGTTGGGCACAGCCATGGCTGCCATATCCACCAGACCAAGGAAGAGGACTCATTCCTCCAGTGACTGAGGATGAGCCCAGGCGTTGGGCACAGCCATGGGTGCCACATTCACCAGACCATGGAAGAGGGCTCATTCCTCCAGTGACTGAGGATGAGCTCTGGTGTTGGGCACAGCCATGGCTGCCATATCCACCAGACCAAGGAAGAGGACTCATTCCTCCAGTGACTGAGGATGAGCTCTGGTGTTGGGCACAACCATGGGTGCCACATTCACCGGACCAAGGAAGAGGACTCATTCCTCCAGTGACTGAGGATGAGCTCTGGTGTTGGGCACAACCATGGGTGCCACATTCACCGGACCAAGGAAGAGGACTCATTCCTCCAGTGCTGCAGCACAAGCCCAGGTGTTGGGCACAGCCATGGGTGCCACATTCACCGGACCAAGGAAGAGGACTCATTCCTCCAGTGCTGGAGCACAAGCCCAGGTGTTGGGCACAGCCATGGGTGCCACATTCACCGGACCAAGGAAGAGGACTCATTCCTCCAATGACTGAGGATGAGCTCTGGTGTTGGGCACAGCCATGGGTGCCACATTCACCAGACCAAGGAAGAGGGCTCATTCCTCCAGTGACTGAGGATGAGCTCTGGTGCTGGGCACAGCCATGGGTGCCACATTCACCAGACCATGGCAGAGGACTCACCCTTCAGTGACAGAGGAGATCTGTGGTGTTGGGCACAGCTATGGGTTCCACGTTCACTGGTACAAAGGAGAGGACACGTCCCTACAGTGCCTGAGGACAAGCCCAGGTGTTGGGCACACCAGGGGTCCCAGATTCACCAGTACAAAGAGCCCCCTATGAATGCCGTCCCAGTGCAGGGAGCCTTCCTTTCATACACACAGACCTCGGGCTTCCATCTGCGCCTGATTCTGGTGTTCACCAGTCACACCGAAGCCGCCTTTGGGTGGGGGGGGGGGCACAACCAATAATACGACTTTATTCCCCCTTCTCCTTTCCTCCTCTTCCACAATCCTACTTCCTCGTCACCCACTTCTTTTCCTCCTGCCCCTCACTCCTCACCTCCCGTCGCCTCCCTCAGGCCCTCTCTCCATTGCTATTTCGCTTTGATTTCTTCTCCTTTCCTTCCCTTCACCTCTCTTCCTCCCTACCTCAGCCTCTTTCTTTTTCTTCTCTCTCTTCCTTCCCGCTCATTGTCCCTCCCTCACTTCTTACCGCCATCTCATTCCCTGCTCCCTTTATTATCCTGTCTCTCCCCCTCTTGTTATTGCTTCCTTGTTAGTTCTTCCCCTGCCCTCTCCTGTATCATCTCACCCTCTTACCTCACCTTACCTTCCTTCCTTCCTGGCCACCTCTTTCCATTCGTGTTCTTACCTCCAGCTTCCTGCTCGCCCCTGCGCCTCCCCTTCTGCCCTTTCTTCTCTGGTCTCTCCCTCCCTGTCTCTTCTGTCCTTCGCCAACTCTGCCTCCCTCTCTGCCCTCTCCTTTACCTCCCCTCTTTCCTTTCACTCTCACGCCCCCTCCTTCCTTCTCATCCTTCCAAGCCCTCCCCCCCACTGCTCTTCTCTCCCTCAGTCCCTCCATCTCTGGCCTTTTTCTTCGCCTGTCTCTTTTCTTCTTTCTCTCACCTTCTTCAGCCCCTCTGCTTCCTCCCCCCTCTTTCCTTTCACTCTCACATCCCCTCCTTCCTTCTCATCCTCCCAAGCCCCCCCCCCCTCTGCCCTGCTCTCCCTCAGTCCCTCGATCTCTGGCCTCTTTCTTCTCCTCTCTCTTTTCTTCTTTCTATCACCTCCTTCAAACCATCTGCTTCCTCTCCCCTCTTTCCTTTCACTCTCACATCCCCTCTTTCCTTCTCATCCTTCCAAGCCCTCCCCCCCACTGCTCTTCTCTCCCTCAGTCCCTCCATCTCTGTCCTTTTTCTTCACCTGTCTCTCTTTTCTTCTTTCTCTCACCTCCTTCATACCATCTGCTTCCTCTCCCCTCTTTCCTTTCACTCTCACATCCCCTCCTTCCTTCTGACCCTTCCAAACCCTCTCCCCCCACTGCTCTCTCTCCCTCAGTCCCTCCATCTTTGTCCTCTTTCTTCGCCCGTCTTTCTTTTCGTCTTTCTCTCACCTCCTTCAGCCCTTCTGCTTCCTCTCACCTCCTCTTTCATTTCACTCTCACATCCCCTCCTTCCTTCTCATCCTTCCTAGCCCCCTCCCACTGCTCTTCTCTCCCTCGGTCCCTCAGTCCCTCCATCTTTGTCCTTTTTCTTCGCCTGTCTCTCTTTTCTTTCTTTCTTCTTTCTTCTTCTCTCACCTCCTTCAGCCCCTCTGCTTCCTCTCCCCCCCTCTTCCTTTTTTTCGGTCGCAGTTCTCTTTTTCCCTCTCACACCTCTCTGTGTTCACTCATATTTCCTCATCTGTTCCCATCCTGTCAGGCTCTCTCATTGTCATTATTTGCCTTTCTCTCTGGTCTCTCCTTCACCCCGTCGGCTTCCTCCCCCTCTGTTCCCCATTCTCCTTGGCTTTCTCCCTCCTTTCATCTGTTCCTCCGTGCTCGTCCTATCATGTCTCTCCTGTATATCCTTTCCCTCTCATCTGCCTCCATCCACCCCCTCTTTCTCGCCATCGCACCCCTTTCTTCTGCTGTCTCTCCTTTCCCTCTCATCTCCTTGGCTCACCCCTCCCTCCTTCCTCACTCTCTCCTTCCCTTTCTTGTTCCTCTCTTAACAAGCTGCTTCTCTCGGCTCCGCCTTTCATCTTCCTTTCAATACGTCACACAGACCACCTCGCTGCAGCCCTTACAAAGAGGCGTCTTCCTAATTAATTCCAGGGGTTCAGACTGTGAGCGCAGGTGGGAAGGGGTATGTGTGGACGTTGAGATGTGGGGGCAGGGCAGGGAGGGTCCTCCTTAGAATATATGCCCCCTGGTCTCCTCTTTGTAAGTATTGTCAGTCCCTAAGAAACAGCCCTACTATCAGAATAGCATGGCTAGCGCCCTGAAGACTGCGACCGCCCGCCGGGCCTGGCGCTGCCCTGCCGCTGAGTGGTCGCAGGCGGTGTTTGGAGGTCTGCAGTGGAGTGATGCACAGTAATACCCCCTCCCCTCTCCCCCCAGATTGTGATAAGGGGGCCTGAGTCTCCCATGTCTCACAGATAATCTGGCCTTGGGTTGAATGGTGCCCCTGGAGGTGTGAGGGGCCCTGGGGGATCGGGAGCCCCCCTGCGCTGCTGGGGTTGGAGGGGCTTGAGATACGTCCCTGGGAGTGGGCACACCAAGGAGGGGGGGCTCCTCCTCTGCCTGAAGGTAGCAGGGGGGGGGGGGGGCGGTGCCCAGCCAGGATCTGGTGTCTAAAAGCCTGGAAGAAGAGCTGGTTTCCGAGACCGTTCCTCAGTGTCTTCAGAGAGGAAAGACCCCTCCACTCTGAGGTTCTGCTCTCAATGCCTCAGCAGCGCACATGCCACCTACATATCCCTGCCGTCAGGTGTGTTAGTGTGATTACTGTAGCACCCCAATACTGCAACACCCAGAATGCTTTAGGTTGTGACATGGAAGCCCAGGATTGGCAACAGTGTCCTTGGTGCCATGGAGTGAGGCGTCACTCTCTTCGGGATAGCTGGCACATATAGGGCCAGCTGACCAGTGAGGGGGTTCATTGAGAAGGGTCCTGTGCATGAGGCAGCCTTGTGGACTCAACCCTCTTATTGACCAGTCCTAGTGGAAAGCCTTTAAAGCCTAGGATGCGGCAGGTCCAACGTCTCACTGAAGTTTGAGGGATATCTACATGTGGCGACCAGTCCACACCTCTTGCAGAAGTCCACACCAGGGAGCACCGGTGTCAGAACCAGCGTGATCCGGTGCGGCAGGAGATTTATACCCATCAATGGTTGAGCGTGCTTCCGGTGGCATTGTTGATCAGAAGGCCCAAGGGTTGGTCACCGTCCAGGATCATTCCAGGATTGCAAACTTTGTTGGACGGCGAGCCCACCGAGGAGAGCCAGTCCTACATTAGTATAAAGGCTTTATGGGACAGGCAGCTGGACCATGGTCCTACAGGCGCTCAGGCAAAGACATATCTGATGCATTGAGATGTAATCACCGGTCCAGGAGCTCGAGATTGGTTTATGGTCCCTAGGCTCATTATACATCCTGCTGTAGATCTGAGAGCGTGGGTGTGGTATCCTCCAACATTGATGCTGAGAATGTGGTATCCACAAATGTAGCAGCTAACGATGTTCACTAGAATCTATCAATCAGTGTTGATAGGATGAGGCTAATCCCCCCCGAGGGTATCCAGGCACTGAGGTCTCATAGGTCTCTAGTCGAAGAGCAGGGTCTTGAGTCCCTTCCTGAAGTCTGCTAGTGTTAGTGATGTTCATAGGTGAAGGTCGTTCCAGGACCTGGCAGTGAGGTAGGAGAATAAACGACCTCTGCTGTGGCTCCAGCGGATGCGGGGGACGTGAGTGAGGGCACGGAAGGCAGAACGCAGTTGACTGGCGGGCTCGTAGAAGTTCAGGTGGTGGTTGTATAGGCTGGGCCCTGGTCGTGGAGGGCTTTGTAGGGTCAGTATGTTGAACAGGCATATAATCTGTATGGGGAGCCAGTAGAAGTTCCTGAGGTGGGGTGTGGTGCGGGCCCATCTGAGGAGGTTGAGGATGAGTCTGGCAGCTGAGTTCTGTATGGTCTGGAGTCTCGTGAAGATTTGGGTGGTGATTCTGGTGTAAAGTGTGTTTCTAGCTGGCTGGTGACGAGGGCTTGTGTGACCGTTTTCCTGGAGTTGGTGGGCATCCGTCCGAAGCTCTTGCGTAGCATGCGGAGGGTGTGGAAGCCGGATAAGGCGGTTGCGTTGACTTGTCATTTCATGGTGAGTTTGTTTTCCAGGATGATTCCAAGGTTGCAGGCGTGCTCTGTGAGGGTGGGAGCGGGTCCAAGCTCCAAGGGCCACCAGGTATCGTCCCACAGTGAGGAGTTGTTTCCGAAAATCAGCACTTCCGTCTTGTCTGTAGTGAGCTTCAGGCAGTTAGTCCTCATCCACTAGACGATGTCCGTCATGGCATTTCGGAAGTTGTTCTGGTGGTGGTGGGGTCTTTCATCAGTGAGAGGATGAGTTGGGCGTTGTCTGCTTAGGAGATGTTGTTGAATCCACGGGATCGGATGATGACAACCAGTAGAGTCATGTAGATGTTGATCAAGGTAGGGCCAGGGGCGTAACACAGGCCCCCGCAGCTCCCGCGTAGCAGGGGGGCCCCCAAGCTCCAGGGGGCCCCCTCAGCACAGCACTTCGGCCAGAGAGCACCTGATAGAGTCTGGAGGGGGCCCCTCCACATAACTTGCAGGGGGGCCCCCTCAATTTTCGTTACAGCACTGGGTAGGGCTGAGAAATGGTCCTTGCGGACGCAGCAGATGATGCTGTTGGGATCGGGGGTGAAGGGAAGAATGAATATAGTCAGTGTAAATGTATCCATGAAGGTAGCAGCTGAGTGTATTCATCAGAATGATTATCGTCTGCGTAAATTTGGAATCCACAAGTGTAGCTGCTGAGGATGTTTGCCGGAAGGAACATCGATGAACATGTGGTATGTGCAACGGCAGATGTTAAAGGTGTGGTGTCAGTGAATCTGGGGCATCCACAAACTTGGCTGTTCAGGATGCTCACCAGAAGGAACCTTGCTGCCATAACAAATATTTAGCTGCTGTGGATGTTTGCCAGAAGAAGCATCACCGGCACACTTGTGGTATCCACGAATGCCGCTGCTGAGGGTGCTCACCTGAAGAAACACCGTGGAATACATGCAGTATCTACACATCAGGGGATACAGGATGTATGCTGAGGATGGGCTTTGTGGTGAACATCCTCCACTCTTTACATTCTTGGGTACCACATGGATGTCAATGATGTTCCTTGAGGTAGAACACCCTCAGCAGGACATTCCTTCTGGCAAAAATATTCAGCAGCTACATTTGTGGCCACAGCAACATGGTTCCTTCTGGTAAAGACCTTCAGCAGCAACATTTGTGGAAACGAAACATTCATTGAAACCACACCTTGAACCACTACAACTGTGCCTACCACATGTACAGCAATGTTCGTGCCAGGGAACACCCGCAGCGCTACATATACAATGAGCGAATCGCAGGTCTGAAGTTTGCAAGGCTAGCCACACATGCACTAGAAGCGTCCAGTGGTCAAAGTGAGAGGACTATCTGAGTGCCAAGAAGAACTAAAACAAAAGAGGTAACATTTGAAATAAAAGCAAGATTAAATCATAGTTGGTCAATGCTAAGCTTGCAAGAGAGTTTCAAGCAATAGAGCAGTCAGGGTGGCAATGATAAGTAATTGTTCTCAACCCAAAAGGTTAAAAAAGAGTGAAGAAGGTTTTCAGGATGGTGGAAAGCTTAATTTTAGCCAGGGTCTTCTGAAGATCTTGCACATTTCAGAATACTGAGTTCTTCACAGAAACTTTTGTTGTTTGTAGTTTTTAGGACAAAGCATACGAGACAGCGCAGCTTTCTGGTTTGCTAACAACTTCTTGGGGACATTGTGAAAGCTTCCTTGGGAATGCATTTCATTCATTGCTTACCATTGGATTTATGTTTTGTAACTCGCGGTTGCTTGCTTTCTATTTGTTACCTTTATTTTAGCCTGTTCAGCTTGAGTTTGTCCCTCCCGTGGAGCGCAGCCTATTTCCTGTATTCTTCCTTGCAAGTTTGCTTTCTGGAAACAGGTCTTTAACCATTGTTGTTATCTTGTCACATTTGCTGTGCATTTAAAGAAAGAGGTCAGGTGTCAGGCTCTGTCTATCAAGGGAGCCTGCTATTTATGTTTCCCTGCCTGACTTCAAAGTGAGAGGATTAATGTGACAATTTTGCTGTAAAAGGAAAGGCTTTTTTCTAGTACACGGTAACATGTACATGTCTATAAATGAACTGCGCAGATATTTCAGAATATATCAGAATTAGGAAAGCACAAATGAAGCACTTTTTTTGTAATTCTGAAGTGTGGTGTAAACAGTAAAACTGGATGCCTCAGCAAATGTAATGATCATTTAAATTAAAAATGTTTGTCTGTAAATGAAGTGTGCTATCACACCATGTATACCCCACACTGTGCCACTCCACTCTACAACACTCTATGTGCCTTCACTCTGTGCCACTCTAGTCCATTCTACGACAGGACAATCCATTCTACGCCTCTCTATTTTACAACACGGCACTCTATGACACTCCACTCCACAACACTGCACTCCACTCCACTCAACGTCACTCCACGTCATTCCACTCCACTCCATTCCACTCCACTCCACACCACTCAACTCTAAAACACTTCACTCTATGCCACTCTATGACATGACACTCCACTTTGCACTACAACATACCACGGCACTTTACGACACGACACTCCACTCAAATTTATGACATGACCCTCTACTGTACACCATTCCACTCCACTCTATGACACTTCACATTACATCACGCCACTCCACTCCACTCCACACCACTTCACTCTATGCCACTACACTCTACAACATGCTACTTCACTCTTCGGTATGCCACTCCACTCTTCACCACTCCACACTACTCTACGACACCCCACTCCACTTCACTCCATACCACTCCACTCTTTGTCACTCCACTTTATTCCACCCCACTCTATGACACTCCATGACACACCACTCCACCTCACTCCAATCCACTCCACTCTACTCTACAACATGCTGCTTCACTCTTGGGCAAGCCTCTCCACTCCACTCCACTCCACTCTACGACATGCTACTCCACTCTATGCACTCCACTCCATGCCACTCTACTCTATGCCATTCCACTTTCTATGCCACTCCACTTTATCCCACTCCACTCTATTCGACTCTACTCTACAACATGCCTCTCCACTCTACATCATTCCACTCTACGTCCCTCCACTCTATGCCACAGCAAAATATGCAACAACACTCTACTCCACCACACTCTACGCCATGACACTCTACTCCACTCTATAACATCCTACTCTATGACACTCTACTCCTCTTTAGGCTACTCCACTCTACGACACTTTACTCCACTCTGTGCTATGCCACTACACTCTACTCCACTACACTCTATGCCACACCACAACACTGTACTCCACTATACGCCCTCCACGCTACAAAATTCTACTCCACGCTATCACTTTATGCCACTTTACTCTACAACACTCTACTCTGTTCTATACCAATCTACAACACTCTACCCAACCTCTTCCAAGTCTTTCCATTCCACTTTATCCCACTCTGCTCTATGACAGACTGCTCCACTCTACTCCACTCTATGCAACTCCATGTTGAGACACTCTACTCCACTCTCTGCCCATCCACTATAGAAGACTCTACTCCACTCTATGACACTCCACTATACTCTGCTACATTCCACTATACTCCACTACACTACACTCAACTACACTATACTCGATGGCACTCCACTCGACGGCACTCCACTCAACAGCACTCCACTCCACTCTATGCCACTCTACTCTATGATAATCTATTCCATTCAACGCCACTCTACTCTACAACATGTTACTCCACTCTATGCAACTCCCTCTATGCCACTTCAAGCCACTTTACTCCACTCCACTATACTCCACTCCACTTTACTCTACTCAACATCACTTGACTCGATGACACTGCACACCACTCTACGCACTTCCACTTTACTCAACAACACTTTACTCACTCTACTACGCTCCCTGACACTCCAACACTCTATGCCCACTCTTTTATGACACTACTCCACTCTACACCACTCCACTCTGGGACAATCTACTCCACTCTAAGCCACGACACTCTATGGCACTGTACGCCACTTTACTCTACTCCACCCTACTCCACTCTACGCCCCTCCACTCTATGCCCTTCTACTCTATTCTACTCTACTCTCTCCATGACACTCTACAACACTGCACGACGGTTCACAACACCCTATGCCACCCTCTTACACTCTACACCACTCCATGACACTCCACTCCACTCTACGACACTCCAAGACACTCTATGCCACTCCACGACACTCTACACCACTCCACGACACTACATTTTATTTTTTAAATATCTTTATTTTGCATTTTTCTTTGTAATTCAACATCTTACAAATTACATAAAAATCTAAAAAAAAAAAGGCAGGGGAGAGAAAGGGAAGAGGGGGACAGGTGGTTTCTTGTTCATTGATTATACAATTGGTGGGTGATTTATGTCTGAATTACAATTGGCTATTTGCAAATATCAATCTACATGTTAATCTTAATACATATAAAGTTCTTGCAGTCAATACCTGCCCCCAGATCCCAAGATAAAGGCACCAGTTGTCCGAGGGATGGCATAGCAGTGTCTGTACCTAAGAAAAGAAAGGACTCATCCCAACATATCTCTGCTCATCTGTAGCTGTACTTAGCTTTACAGCCAGGCACTGAATTATAGCAAAATTAGATATAATTTATGATTTTCATAACTCTAACAAATAAACATAAAAACAAACAAAGAAAATCGTCATCCCTTCGCCACACCCTGATCAGGGTATGCAATGTAAATATATCTGCTGTGTAGCCATAATAGATCAGTCAAGTCCCCCGCGTATATGGTCATTGGGAGGGTCCATGTTCATGTCATTACTTCCTTGGACTATACAACACTCCATGACTCTCTACGCCACACGACGACACTCCACTCTACAGTACTCCACACCACTCTACACCACTACACCACACTCCACACTTTACCAATCCATGACACTCTATGCCACTCCATTACACTCCATGATGCTCGACTCTACGCCACTGCACTCTATGAATGAATTAATATTAGTCTTATAAAGCGCAAACTTTGCCCAAAGGCATCAAGGCGCCGTGACACTGTGCTCCACTCCATGCCACTCTCATCTACACCACTTTTAGCCATGCTGAACAGCATCTTTCCTGGTGTACAAGATAGCTAAACACATTGGAAAAGCCAATTGCTTTTCCATAGGTGAGACCTATTGGCTTAGCCAATGCTTGTATCAAGTCTGTACTTGCTTTTGATGGGACAGCTGGTCAATGTGATGTGCACTGTCCAGTCCAAGGACCCAAGGCTATCACCTGGTGGGCAGTCTTGCACAGATGTGGACACCGTGGACCTTTTAGCCACGTGAACAGTCTTGCCATTAACCTCCTCTAATATTGTGAAACTGATTATGGTACCGCAGGAGAGGAGAATGGTTTGGTACTGGAGAAGAAGGTGAAGTCAAGACTGCAGCTGGCTGTGTGTGGGAGAAGAAGGTGAAGTCAAGACTCCAGCTGGCTGTGTGTGGGTAGCCTTCGATCAGCTGTGGGCCTTCAGCCAATCTGTGAAAGTATCAGAAATGTGGGTCACCGTCCCATGTATACTCAGAGAGCCCAGGAGAAATATCACCAAGTAGTGGCCAGGAGAGGCTGGACCAGGTCTAGGAAGCAGTGAGCAACCCAGTGTATCTGTGTCTTCGTACCATATATACTCAAACGGCCCAAGAGAAATGACACCAAGTGGTGGCCAGTAGAGGCTTGACCAGGTCTAGGAAGAGGCGAGGAATCCAGGGACTATCTGTATCTTCGTTGGGTGTTGGTAGACAAGTGAAAGGGAAGGTAGGTCCAGATTCCTGTTTGATGAGCAGATGTTTGAAAGATTTCTGCTGTGGTGCCCATACCACTTTACTTGAGAGTTGGTGGAGGAAGAGCACTGGTGAACCTCCCTCCCACCTCCCACCAGATCCACGGGGTACCCCCCACCGCAGATCCACGTGGATGGTTGTTGAGAAGGTGGTTGCAGCTGTCTTGGGAAGGCGAGGGAAGATGGTTCTGAGAGCCAGGCTTCGGTCACCACCAGGAGAGATGGTTTATGAGTGGTGAGGAGTGGGGATTGTTTTATTCTGCATGAGTCATCTGGAAGGACAACCTTGAAGGTCAAGTGGAGGCCAGCGTGCTGAGTGGTGGAGAGGAGGAGGCCAAAGCCTCTCAATGCAGCCTTCTCCTCTTGTCCACCTCGCATTCTGACCTCCTCTCCACTTACATCCTTCGGTGTTCAACCAACACATATTCCAGATGTGTAGACCAATCACAGCTGCAAAAAGGCCACTTGGTTATGAGACACCACCTGAAAAACACTTTTATCACACCTAAGCCAGGTTAAAAACTGTCTGGTCTAGTTGTTAAATTACATGTACTCCTAATTAAATTACCTGCACTCCTAATTAAATTTCATGCACTCCTAATTAAATTACATGCACTCCTAAGTAAATTACATGCACTCCTAATTAAATGACATGCACTCCTAATTAAATTACCTGAACTCCTAATTAAATTACATGCACTCCTAATTAAATTACCTGCACTCCTAATTAAATTTCATGCACTCCTAATTAAATTTCATGCATTCCTAATTAAATTACATGCACTCCTAATTAAATTTCATGCACTCCTAATTAAATTACATGCACTCCTAATTAAATTACATGCACTCCTAATTAAATTACCTGCACTCCTAAGTAAATTACATGCACTCTTAATTAATTTACCTGCACTCCTAATTAAATTAAATGCAGTCCTAATTAAATTTCATGCACTCCTAATTAAATTACCTGCACTCCTAATTAAATTACATGTACTCCTAATTAAATTACCTGCACGCCTAAGTAAGTTATATGTACTCCTAATTAAATAACCTACACTCCAAATTAAATACATGTGCTACTAATTAAATTTCATGCACTTCTAATTAAATTACATGTACTCCTAATTATATTACCTGTACTCCTGACTAGATTACTTGTACTCCTGATTAAATTACTTGTACTCCTAATTAAATTACCTGTACTCCTTATTAAATGACCTGTACTCTTAAATAACATACATGCACTCCTAATCAAATCACCTGTACCCCAATTAAATTACACGCACTGCTAATTACATTACATGTACTCCTAATTAAATTACATGCGCTCCTAATTAGATTACCCGCACACCTGATTAAATTACATGTGCTCCTAATTAAATTTCATGCACTCTTAATTAAATTACCTGCATTCCTAAATTACATGTACTCCTAAGCAACTTACATGCACTCCTAATTGAACCACATGTACTCCTAATTAAATTTCATGCACTCCTAATTAAATTAACTGAACTCCTAATTAAATTACCTGCACTCCTAATTAAATTACCTGCACTACCTGCACTCCTAATTAAATTACCTGCACTCCTAATTAAATTACATGTACTCCTAATTAGATTACCTGCACTCCTAATTAGATTACATGTACTCCTAATTAAATTTCATGCACTCCTAATTAAATTACCTGCACTCTTAATTAAACTTCATGCACTCCTAATTAGATTACCTGCACTCCTAATTAAATTACATGTACTCCTATTTAAATTACATGCACGCCTAAGTAAGTTACATGTACTCCTAATTAAATAACCTACAGTCCAAATTAAATACAGGTACTCATAACTAAATTTCATGCACTTCTAATTAAATTACATGTACTCCTAATTATATTACCTGTACTCCTGACTAGATAACTTGTACTCCTGATTAAATTACTTGTACTCCTAATTAAATTACCTGTACTACTTATTAAATGACCTGTACTCTTAAATAACTTACATGCACTCCTAATTAAATCACCTGTACCCCAATTAAATTACATGCACTCCTAATTAAATTAAATGCAGTCCTAATTAAATTTCATGCACTCCTAATTAAATTACCTGCACTCCTAATTAAATTACCTGCACTCCTTAAGTAAATTACAAGCACTCCTAATTAAATTTCATGCACTCCTAATTAAATGTACCTGCACTCCTAATTAAACTTCATGCACTCCTAATTAGATTACCTGCACTCCTAATTAAATTACATGTACTCCTAATTAAATTACATGCACGCCTAAGTAAGTTACATGTACTCCTAATTAAATAACCTACACTCCAAATTAAATACATGTACTCATAATTAAATTTCATGCACTTCTAATTAAATTACATGTACTCATAATTATATTACCTGTACTCCTGACTAGATTAATTGTACCCCTGATTAAATTACTTGTACTCCTAATTAAATTACCTGTACTCTTAAATAACTTACATGCACTCCTAATTAAATCACCTGTACTCCAATTAAATTACACGCACTCCTAATTACATTACATGTACTCAGATTAAATTACATGCGCTCCTAATTAGATCACCTGCACTCCTGATTAAATTACATGTGCTCCTAATTAAATTTCATGCACTCCTAATTAAATTACCTGCATTCCTAATTAAATTACATGTACTCCTAATTAAATTTCATGCACTCCTAATTAGATTACCTGTACTCCTAATTAAATTACACGTACTCCTAATTAAATTACCTGCACTCCAAATTAAACACATGTTCTCCTAATTAAATTTCATGCATTCCTAATTAAATTTACCTGCACTCTTAATTAAATTACATGTACTCCTAATTAAATTACCTGCACTCCTAATTAGATTACATGTACTCCTAATTAAATTTCATGCACTCCTAATTAAATTATCTGCACTCCTAATTAAACTTCATGCGCTCCTAAGTAGATTACCTGCACTCCTAATTAAATTACATGTACTCTTAATTAAATTACATGCACGCCTAAGTAAGTTGCATGTACTCCTAATTAAATAACCTACACTCCAAATTAAATACATGTACTTATAATTAAATGTTATGCACTTCTAATTAAATTACATGTACTCCTAATTATATTACCTGTACTCCTGACTAGATTTCTTTTACTCCTGATTAAATTACTTTTACTCCTAATTAAATTACCTCTACTCCTTATTAATTGACCTGTACTCTTAAATAACTTACATGCACTCCTAATTAAATCACCTGTACCTCAATTAAAATACATGCACTCCTAATTAAATTAAATGCAGTCCTAATTAAATTTCATGCACTCCTAATTAAATTACCTGCACTCCTAAGTAAATTACAAGCACTCCTAATTAAATTTCATGCACTCCTAATTAAATTTACCTGCACTCCTAATTAAATTACATGTACTCCTAATTAGATTTCCTGCACTCCTAATTAGATTACATGTACTCCTAATTAAATTTCATGCACTCCTAATTAAATTACCTGCACTCCTAATTAAACTTCATGCACTCCTAATTAGATTACCTGCACTCCTAATTAAATTACACGTACTCCTAATTAAATTACCTGCACTCCAAATTAAATACATGTTCTCCTAATTAAATTTCATGCATTCCTAATTAAATTTACCTGCACTCCTAATTAAATTACATGTACTCCTAATTAGATTACCTGCACTCCTAATTAGATTACATGTACTCCTAATTAAATTTCATGCACTCCTAATTAAATTACCTGCACTCCTAATTAAACTTCATGCACTCCTAATTAGATTACCTGCACTCCTAATTAAATTACATGTACTCTTAATTAAATTACATGCACGCTTAAGTAAGTTGCATGTACTCCAAATTAAATAACCTACACTCCAAATTAAATACATGTACTTATAATTAAATTTCATGCACTTATAATTAAATTACATGTACTCCTAATTATATTACCTGTACTCCTGACTAGATTTCTTGTACTCCTGATTAAATTACTTTTACTCCTAATTAAATTACCTCTACTCCTTATTAATTGACCTGTACTCTTAAATAACTTACATGCACTCCAAATTAAATCACCTGTACCTCAATTAAATTACATGCACTCCTAATTAAATTAAATGCAGTCCTAATTAAATTTCATGCACTCCTAATTAAATTACCTGCACTCCTAAGTAAATTACAAGCACTCCTAATTAAATTTCATGCACTCCTAATTAAATTTACCTGCACTCCTAATTAAATTACATGTACTCCTAATTAGATTACCTGCACTCCTAATTAGATTACATGTACTCCTAATTAAACTTCATGCACTCCTAATTAGATTACCTGCACCCCTAATTAAATTACAGGTACTCCTAATTAAATTTCATGCACTCCTAATTAAATTACCTGCACTCCTAATTAAACTTCATGCACTCCAAATTAGATTACCGGCACTCCTAATTAAATTACATGTACTCCTAATTAAATTTCATGCACTCCTAATTAAATTACCTGCACTTCTAATTAAACTTCATGCACTCCTAATTAAATAACCTACACTCCAAATTAAATACATGTACTCATAATTAAATTTCATGCACTTCTAATTAAATTACATGTACTCCTAATTATATTACCTGTACTCCTGACTAGATTACTTGTACTCCTGATTAAATTACTCGTACTCCTAATTAAATTACCTGTACTCCTTATTAAATGACCTGTACTCTTAAATAACTTACATGCACTCCAAATTAAATCACCTGTACCCCAATTAAATTACATGCACTCCTAATTACATTACATGTACTCAGATTAAATTACATGCGCTCCTAATTAGATTACCTGCACTCCTGATTAAATTACATGTGCTCCTAATTAAATTTCATGCACTCCTAATTAAATTACCTGCATTCCTAATTAAATTAGATGTACTCCTAATTAAATGTCATGCACTCCTAATTAGATTGCCTGTACTCCTAATTAGGTTACACGTACTCCTAATTAAATTACCTGCCCTCCAAATTAAATACATGTTCTCCTAATTAAATTTCATGCATTCCTAATTAAACTACATGTACTCCTAGTTATATTACCTGTACTCTTTACTAGATTACCTGTACTACTGATTAAATTTCATGCACTCCTAATTAGATCACATGTACTCCTAATTAAATGTCATGCACTCCTAATTAGATCACATGTACTCCTAATTAAATTACATGTACTCCTAATTAAATTACCTGCACTCCAAGTTAAATACATGTCCTCCTGATTAAATTACTTGTACTCCTAATTAAACTACCTGTGCTCCTAATTAAATGACCTGTATTCTTAAATAACTTACATAAACTCCTAATTAAAATCACCTGTACCCCTAATTAAATTACATGCACTCCTAATTAAATTACATGTACTCCTAATTAAATTACCTGCACTCCTAATTAAATTTCATGCACTCCTAATTAAATTACATGCACTCCTAAGTAAATTACATGCACTCCTAATTAAATTACACGTACTCCTAATTAAATTTCATGCACTCCTAATTAAATTACCTGAACTCCTAATCAAATTACCTGTACTCCTAATTAAATTACCTGAACTCCTAATTAAATTTCATGCACTCCTAATTAAATTACCTGCACTCCTAAATAAATTACCTGCACTCCTAAGTAAATTACATGCACTCCTAATTAAATTTCATGCACTCCTAATTAAATTTACCTGCACTCCTAATTAAATTACATGTACTCCTAATTAGATCACCTGCACTCCTAATTAGATTACACGTACTCATAATTAAATTTCATGCACTCCTAATTAAATTAAATGCACTCCTAATTAAATTTCATGCACTCCTAATTAAATTACATGCACGCCTAAGTAAGTTACATGTACTCCTAATTAAATAACCTACAATCCAAATTAAATACATATACTCCTAATTAAATTTCATGCAGTTCTAATTAAATTACTTGTACTCCTAATTAAATTACCTGTACTCCTTATTAAATGACCTGTACTCTTAAATAACTTACATGCACTCCTAATTACATCACCTGTACCCCTAATTAAATTGCACACACTCCTAATTACATTACATGTACTTCTAATTACATTTCATGCACTCCTAATTAGATTACCTGCACTCCTAATTAAATTACACGTGCTCCTAATTAAATTGTATGCACTCCTAATTAAATTACCTGCATTCCTAAATAAATTACATGTATTCCTAATTAAATTTCATGCAATCCTAATTAGATTACCTGCACTCCTAATTAAGTTACACGTACTCCTAATTAAATTACCTACACTCCAAATTAAATACATGTTCTCCTAATTAAATTTCATGCATTCCTAATTAAAATACATGTACTCCTAATTATATTACCTGTACTCCTGACTAGATTACCTGTACTCCTGATTAAATTTCATGCACTCCTAATTAGATTACATGTACTCCTAATTACATTTCTTGCACTCCTAATTACATTTCATGCACTCCTAATTAAATTACATCTACTCCTAATTAAATTTCATGCACTCCTAATTAGATTACCTGCACTCCTAAGTAAATTACATGTACTCCTAATTAAATTACCTGCACTCTAAATTAAATACATGTCCTCCTAATTAAATGTCATGCATTCCTAATTAAACTACATGTACTCCTAATAATATTACCTGTACTCCTGACTAGTATACCTGTACTCCTGATTAAATTACTTATACTCCTAATTAAATTACCTGTACTCCTAATTAAATGACCTGTATTCTTAAATAACTTACATAAACTCCTAATTAAATCACCTGTACCCCTAATTCAATTACATGCACTCCTAATTAAATTGCATGTACTCCTAATTAAATTACATGTACTCCTAAATAAATTACCTGTACTCTTAAATAAATTATATGCACTCCTAATTAAATTACCTGCACTCCTAATTGAATTACATGTACTCCTAATTACATTACATGTGAGCCAAATTAAATTACCTGTAATCCTAATTACATTACATGCACTCCTAATTACATTACATGCACTCCTAATTAAATTACATGCACTCCTAATAAAATTGCCTGCACTCCTAACTAAATTACATGCAATCCTAATTAAATTACATGTACTCCTTAATAAATTACATGTACCACTAATTAAATTACATGCACTCCTAATTAAATTACCAGTACTCCTAATTAAATTACATGTACTCCTAATTAGATTACCTGCACTCCTAATTAAATTACATATTTTCCTAATTTAGTTTTATGCACTCCTAATTAAATTTCATGCATTCCTAATTAACCTACATGTACTCCTAATTATATTACCTGTACTCCTAACTAGATTACCTGTACTCCTGATTAAATTTCATGCCCTCCTAATTAGATTACATGTACTCCTAATTACATTTCATGCACTCCTAATTACATTTCATGCACTCCTAATTAAATTACATGTACTCCTAATTAAATTTCATGCACTCCTAATTAGATTACCTGCACTCCTAAGTAAATTACATGTACTCCTAATTAAATTACCTGCACTCTAAATTAAATACATGTCCTCCTAATTAAATGTCATGCATTCCTAATTAAACTACATGTACTCCTAATAATATTACCTGTACTCCTGACTAGTATACCTGTACTCCTGATTAAATTACTTACCTCCTAATTAAATTACCTGTACTCCTAATTAAATGACCTGTATTCTTAAATAACTTACATAAACTCCTAATTAAATCACCTGTACCCCTAATTCAATTACATGCACTCCTAATTAAATTACATGTACTCCTAATTAAATTACATGTACTCCTAAATAAATTACCTGTACTCTTAAATAAATTATATGCACTCCTAATTAAATTACCTGCACTCCTAATTGAATTACATGTACTCCTAATTACATTACATGTGAGCCAAATTAAATTACCTGTAATCCTAATTACATTACATGCACTCCTAATTACATTACATGCACTCCTAATTAAATTACATGCACTCCTAATAAAATTGCCTGCACTCCTAACTAAATTACATGCAATCCTAATTAAATTACATGTACTCCTTATTAAATTACATGTACCACTAATTAAATTACATGCACTCCTAATTAAATTACCAGTACTCCTAATTAAATTACATGTACTCCTAATTAGATTACCTACACTCCTAATTAAATTACATATGCTCCTAATTAAATTTTATGCACTCCTAATTAAATTACCTGCATTCCTAATTAAATTACATGTATTCCTAATTAAATCTCATGCAATCCTAATTAGATTACCTGCACTCCTAATTAAGTTACACGTAGTCCTAATTAAATTACCTGCACTCCAAATTAAATACATGTTCTCCTAATTAAATTTCATGCATTCCTAATTAAACTACATGTACTCCTAATTATATTACCTGTACTCCTTAGTAGATTACCTGTACTCCTGATTAAATTTCATGCACTCCTAATTAGATTACATGTACTCCTAATTAAATTTCACACACTCCTAATTAAATTTCATGCACTCCTAATTAAATTACATGTACTCCTAATTAAATTTCATGCACTCCTAATTAGATTACCTGCACTCCTAAGTAAATTACATGTACTCCTAATTGAATTACCTGCACTCTAAATTAAATACATGTCCTCCTAATTAAATGTCATGCATTCCTAATTAAACTACATGTACTCCTAATTATATTACCTGTACTCATGACTAGTATACCTGTACTCCTGATTAAATTACTTATACTCCTAATTAAATTACCTGTACTCCTAATTAAATGACCTGTATTCTTAAATAACTTACATAAACTCCTAATTAAATCACCTGTACCCCTAATTAAATGACATGCACTCCTAATTAAATTACATGTACTCCTAATTAAATTACCTGTACTCTTAAATAAATTATATGCACTCCTAATTAAATTACCTGCACTCCTAATTAAATTACATGTACTCCTAATTACATTACATGTAAGCCAAATTAAATTACCTGTAATCCTAATTACATTACATGCCCTCCTAATTACATTACATGCACTCCTAATTAAATTACATGCACTCCTAATTAAATTACCTGTACCCCTAATTAAATTACATGTACTCCTAATAAAATTGCCTGCACTCCTAACTAAATTACATGCAATCCTAATTAAATTACATGTACTCCTTATTAAATTACATGTACCACTAATCAAATTACATGCACTCCTAATTAAATTACCAGTACTCCTAATTAAATTACATATGCTCCTAATTAAATTTTATGCACTCCTAATTAAATTACCTGCATTCCTAATTAAATTACATGTATTCCTAATTAAATCTCATGCAATCCTAATTAGATTACCTGCACTCCTAATTAAGTTACACGTACTCCTAATTAAATTACCTGCACTCCAAATTAAATACATGTTCTCCTAATTAAATTTCATGCATTCCTAATTAAACTACATGTACTCCTAATTATATTACCTGTACTCATGACTAGTATACCTGTACTCCTGATTACATTTCATGCACTCCTAATTAGATTACATGTACTCCTAATTAAATTTCACGCACTCCTAATTAAATTTCATGCACTCCTAATTAAATTACACGTACTCCTAATTAAATTTCATGCACTCCTAATTAGATTACCTGCACTCCTAAGTAAATTACATGTACTCCTAATTAAATTACCTGCACTCTAAATTAAATACATGTCCTTCTAATTAAATGTCATGCATTCCTAATTAAACTACATGTACTCCTAATTATATTACCTGTACTCATGACTAGTATACCTGTACTCCTGATTAAATTACTTATACTCCTAATTAAATTACCTGTACTCCTAATTAAATGACCTGTATTCTTAAATAACTTACATAAACTCCTAATTAAATCACCTGTACCCCTAATTAAATGACATGCACTCCTAATTAAATTACATGTACTCCTAATTAAATTACCTGTACTCTTAAATAAATTATATGCACTCCTAATTAAATTACCTGCACTCCTAATTGAATTACATGTACTCCTAATTACATTACATGTGAGCCAAATTAAATCACCTGTAATCCTAATTACATTACATGCACTCCTAATTACATTACATGCACTCCTAATTAAATTACATGCACTCCTAATAAAATTGCCTGCACTCCTAACTAAATTACATGCAATCCTAATTAAATTACATGTACTCCTTATTAAATTACATGTACCACTAATTAAATTACATGCACTCCTAATTAAATTACCAGTACTCCTAATTAAATTACATGTACTCCTAATTAGATTACCTACACTCCTAATTAAATTACATATGCTCCTAATTAAATTTTATGCACTCCTAATTAAATTACCTGCATTCCTAATTAAATTACATGTATTCCTAATTAAATCTCATGCAATCCTAATTAGATTACCTGCACTCCTAATTAAGTTACACGTAGTCCTAATTAAATTACCTGCACTCCAAATTAAATACATGTTCTCCTAATTAAATTTCATGCATTCCTAATTAAACTACATGTACTCCTAATTATATTACCTGTACTCCTTAGTAGATTACCTGTACTCCTGATTAAATTTCATGCACTCCTAATTAGATTACATGTACTCCTAATTAAATTTCACACACTCCTAATTCAATTACATGCACTCCTAATTAAATTACATGTACTCCTAATTAAATTACATGTACTCCTAAATAAATTACCTGTACTCTTAAATAAATTATATGCACTCCTAATTAAATTACCTGCACTCCTAATTGAATTACATGTACTCCTAATTACATTACATGTGAGCCAAATTAAATTACCTGTAATCCTAATTACATTACATGCACTCCTAATTACATTACATGCACTCCTAATTAAATTACATGCACTCCTAATAAAATTGCCTGCACTCCTAACTAAATTACATGCAATCCTAATTAAATTACATGTACTCCTTATTAAATTACATGTACCACTAATTAAATTACATGCACTCCTAATTAAATTACCAGTACTCCTAATTAAATTACATGTACTCCTAATTAGATTACCTACACTCCTAATTAAATTACATATGCTCCTAATTAAATTTTATGCACTCCTAATTAAATTACCTGCATTCCTAATTAAATTACATGTATTCCTAATTAAATCTCATGCAATCCTAATTAGATTACCTGCACTCCTAATTAAGTTACACGTAGTCCTAATTAAATTACCTGCACTCCAAATTAAATACATGTTCTCCTAATTAAATTTCATGCATTCCTAATTAAACTACATGTACTCCTAATTATATTACCTGTACTCCTTAGTAGATTACCTGTACTCCTGATTAAATTTCATGCACTCCTAATTAGATTACATGTACTCCTAATTAAATTTCACACACTCCTAATTAAATTTCATGCACTCCTAATTAAATTACATGTACTCCTAATTAAATTTCATGCACTCCTAATTAGATTACCTGCACTCCTAAGTAAATTACATGTACTCCTAATTGAATTACCTGCACTCTAAATTAAATACATGTCCTCCTAATTAAATGTCATGCATTCCTAATTAAACTACATGTACTCCTAATTATATTACCTGTACTCATGACTAGTATACCTGTACTCCTGATTAAATTACTTATACTCCTAATTAAATTACCTGTACTCCTAATTAAATGACCTGTATTCTTAAATAACTTACATAAACTCCTAATTAAATCACCTGTACCCCTAATTAAATGACATGCACTCCTAATTAAATTACACGTACTCCTAATTAAATTACCTGTACTCTTAAATAAATTATATGCACTCCTAATTAAATTACCTGCACTCCTAATTAAATTACATGTACTCCTAATTACATTACATGTAAGCCATATTAAATTACCTGTAATCCTAATTACATTACATGCCCTCCTAATTACATTACATGCACTCCTAATTAAATTACATGCACTCCTAATTAAATTACCTGTACCCCTAATTAAATTACACGTACTCCTAATAAAATTGCCTGCACTCCTAACTAAATTACATGCAATCCTAATTAAATTACATGTACTCCTTATTAAATTACATGTACCACTAATTAAATTACATGCACTCCTAATTAAATTACCAGTACTCCTAATTAAATTACATATGCTCCTAATTAAATTTTATGCACTCCTAATTAAATTGCCTGCATTCCTAATTAAATTACATGTATTCCTAATTAAATCTCATGCAATCCTAATTAGATTACCTGCACTCCTAATTAAGTTACACGTACTCCTAATTAAATTACCTGCACTCCAAATTAAATACATGTTCTCCTAATTAAATTTCATGCATTCCTAATTAAACTACATGTACTCCTAATTATATTACCTGTACTCATGACTAGTATACCTGTACTCCTGATTACATTTCATGCACTCCTAATTAGATTACATGTACTCCTAATTAAATTTCACGCACTCCTAATTAAATTTCATGCACTCCTAATTAAATTACACGTACTCCTAATTAAATTTCATGCACTCCTAATTAGATTACCTGCACTCCTAAGTAAATTACATGTACTCCTAATTGAATTACCTGCACTCTAAATTAAATACATGTCCTCCTAATTAAATGTCATGCATTCCTAATTAAACTACATGTACTCCTAATTATATTACCTGTACTCATGACTAGTATACCTGTACTCCTGATTAAATTACTTATACTCCTAATTAAATTACCTGTACTCCTAATTAAATGACCTGTATTCTTAAATAACTTACATAAACTCCTAATTAAATCACCTGTACCCCTAATTAAATGACATGCACTCCTAATTAAATTACACGTACTCCTAATTAAATTACCTGTACTCTTAAATAAATTATATGCACTCCTAATTAAATTACCTGCACTCCTAATTAAATTACATGTACTCCTAATTACATTACATGTAAGCCATATTAAATTACCTGTAATCCTAATTACATTACATGCCCTCCTAATTACATTACATGCACTCCTAATTAAATTACATGCACTCCTAATTAAATTACCTGTACCCCTAATTAAATTACACGTACTCCTAATAAAATTGCCTGCACTCCTAACTAAATTACATGCAATCCTAATTAAATTACATGTACTCCTTATTAAATTACATGTACCACTAATTAAATTACATGCACTCCTAATTAAATTACCAGTACTCCTAATTAAATTACATATGCTCCTAATTAAATTTTATGCACTCCTAATTAAATTGCCTGCATTCCTAATTAAATTACATGTATTCCTAATTAAATCTCATGCAATCCTAATTAGATTACCTGCACTCCTAATTAAGTTACACGTACTCCTAATTAAATTACCTGCACTCCAAATTAAATACATGTTCTCCTAATTAAATTTCATGCATTCCTAATTAAACTACATGTACTCCTAATTATATTACCTGTACTCATGACTAGTATACCTGTACTCCTGATTACATTTCATGCACTCCTAATTAGATTACATGTACTCCTAATTAAATTTCACGCACTCCTAATTAAATTTCATGCACTCCTAATTAAATTACACGTACTCCTAATTAAATTTCATGCACTCCTAATTAGATTACCTGCACTCCTAAGTAAATTACATGTACTCCTAATTAAATTACCTGCACTCTAAATTAAATACATGTCCTTCTAATTAAATGTCATGCATTCCTAATTAAACTACATGTACTCCTAATTATATTACCTGTACTCATGACTAGTATACCTGTACTCCTGATTAAATTACTTTTACTCCTAATGAAATTACCTGTACTCCTAATTAAATTACCTGTATTCTTAAATAACTTACATGAACTCCTAATTAAATCACCTGTACCCCTAATTAAATGACATGCACTCCTAATTAAATTACATGTACTCCTAATTAAATTACCTGTACTCTTAAATAAATTATATGCACTCCTAATTAAATTACCTGCACTCCTAATTAAATTACATGTACTCCTAATTACATTACATGTAAGCCAAATTAAATTACCTGTAATCCTAATTACATTACAGGCCCTCCTAATTACATTACATGCACTCCTAATTAAATTACATGCACTCCTAATTAAATTACCTGTACCCCTAATTAAATTACATGTACTCCTAATAAAATTGCCTGCACTCCTAACTAAATTACATGCAATCCTAATTAAATTACATGTACTCCTTATTAAATTACATGTACCACTAATTAAATTACATGCACTCCTAATTAAATTACCAGTACTCCTAATTAAATTACATGTACTCCTAATTAGATTACATGCACTCCTAATTAAATTACATGTACTCCTAATAAAATTACCTGTACTCCTAATTAAAGTAAATGTATTCCTAATTATATTATCTCTAACCCAAATAAAAATGGTTGTTACATACTGATTCTCCACACATGTGGTCAAGGTTTCTGTTTGAAAAATAAATAATTTCACATTGTCTCCCTAAACACATTATTTCCTACTTTAAAAACATTTTAAATCAGAATTAAGATAGTTATAAGATCAATGGAGAGGAGTCTGGCGTGTTGACTTTGAGGTATCAGGATGGGCCATGATCCTGGAATGCAACGCGGTGACGGGTAGAGACAGTTCATGTTGACACGTCAGAGAGCACTGGATAAAGCACACTCATTATTTCAGTATATACCATCACCTGCATGTGCTGCGGAGGGGAGTACACGACTTACACATCTCATGAAATTGTACATGGCAGCAAAGACCATCACCTCACTTCCGGGATTCCGAAGGTCCTCAAGACATGGAACAGCCTCCCTACGCACTTCCGGGCCATCACCTCACTTCCGGGATTCCGAAGGTCCTCAAGACATAGAACAGCCTCCCCACGCACCTCCGGGCCATCACCTCACTTCTGGCATTCCGAAAGTCCTCAAGACCTGGAACAGCCTCCCCACGCACCTCCGGGCCATCACCTCACTTCCGGGATTACGAAGGTTCTTAAAACCTGGAACAGCATCCCCATGCACCTCCGGGCCATCATCTCACTTCCGGGATTCCGAAGGTCCTCAAGACCTGGAACAGCCTCCCCACGCACCTCCGGGCATCACCTCACTTCCGGGATTCCGAAGGTCCTCAAGACCTGGAACAGCCTCCCCACGCACCTCCGGGCCATCACCTCACTTCCGGGATTCCGAAGGTCCTCAAGACCTGGAACAGCCTCCCCACGCACCTCTGGGCCATCACCTCACTTCCGGGATTCCGAAGATCCTCAAGACCTGGAACAGCCTCCCCACGCACCTCTGGGCCATCACCTTACTTCCGGGATTCCGAAGATCCTCAAGACCTGGAACAGCCTCCCCACGCACCTCTGGGCCATCACCTCACTTCCAGGATTCTGAAGGCCCTCAAGACATGGAACAGCCTCCCCACGCACCTCCGGGCCATCACCTCACTTGCGGGATTCCGAAGGTCCTCAAGACATGGAACAGCCTCCCCATGCACCTCCGGGCCATCACCTCACTTCTGGCATTCCGAAGGTCCTCAAGACCTGAAACAGCCTCCCACGCACCTCCAGGCCATCACCTCACTTCCGGGATTCCGAAGGTTCTTAAGACCTGGAACAGCCTCCCCATGCACCTCCAGGCCATCATCTCACTTCCGGGATTCCGAAGGTCTTTAAGACCTGGAACAGCCTCCCCACGCACCTTCGGGCCATCACCTCACTTCCGGGATTCCGAAGGTCCTCAAGACCTGGAACAGCCTCCCCACGCACCTCCGAGCCATCACCTCACTTCTGGGATTCCGAAGGTCCTCAAGACCTGGAACAGCTTCCCCACGCACCTATGGGCCATCACCTCACTTCCGGGATTCCGAAGATCCTCAAGACCTGGAACAGCCTCCCCACGCACCTCTGGGCCATCACCTCACTTCCGGGATTCCGAAGATCCCCAAGACCTGGAACAGCCTCCCCACGCACCTCCGGGCCATCACCTCACTTCCAGGATTCTGAAGGTCCTCAAGACCTGGAACAGCCCCCCCATGCACCTCCGGGCCATCACCTCACTTCCAGGATTCCGAAGGTCCTCAAGACATGGCTGTTCGAATGAGTCCCGGGCACCAGCCAGTACCTGGGTACCCTGTCGGGTGATGTGTCGCGCTTTATAAATCCTGATTGATTGATTGATTGATTGAACATGCTGCCGACGGAGGACTATGATGTCCCCCGTAAGTAACACCGCCGGTGTGCATGGGGTGTCCAGAATCTAGTAAGTGCCCTTCCTTCTCCACCACGGGACTTTCATTCATAAACACTAAATAAAACTGCAGGTTTGGCCCCTCACTGGGAGAAGTGCACACCTTGAGATTTTCACACCCAGCCTGAAACCGCAGCAGTGATGGCCCAGACCGCTCGGAGAGACTTGACCCATATCAGTGCGTGCCCTAAACTGAGATGCTTGATTGGGAAACAAGGAAACCCTACCCACAAGGAGCCTGGATATTATGTGCTGTAAGGAAACAATAGCTCATGCGGATTAATACTTAATAATATAGTATGTAATCTAAAATAATGATCAAAGAAAAGGGGATTATAAAAGATGTCAGAAGAAAAGGCAAAGCCATACACGTTGGATCTTTTTTATGAAGAATATTTTTCGTTTATATTTCTGAAATATTTACACAAAAAGTGGACATAAATTTACGATACAAATTAACATTAAACATACAAATTACAAATTAGTGTCCCAATGAAAAAAACCTTACACAAAAAATTAACATAACATACAACATACAAACAAGGTTTCCATTTCTCTTTACAAAGGCAATCACCAGTAATTAATAATTCAAATTAACAACACTTAATTAATGTAGGTGTTGATTAAGTGATTTGCCTATCGTGTCAACGGCGTTTCGACCCTATTCCAAGTTTAAAGGGTCTCGTCAGGACTGTCTAATATAGGGACACCTGAAAAGGGAATGACGAAAATGTATCAGAAAAAGGGCCAAAGGGTCTCAAGAGATGAAATTAAATAAATATAGGTGATGCGCCTCTTTACCTTAACGTCCAAAACTGGTCTAGCGTGTAAATGTACAGTGACACCGTGTTTAAAGTGAAGGGATAAAATACTCACAGGTACCCAGCCGGGTGCTGTGTGTAGATAGAGAAAAAAACATTACTGTCAGTGCCATAATCCAGTCATTTATTTGTCTAGTGAATACCTAAATATCTACTTACCCCTGTGAGAGAAGACTCACACGGAGGCAGTTGCCCACTGTAATGCGATTCGGTTATGATTTTCACGTAATGTAAGGGTCCTTCAATATACAGAACCTCCAAACTGCTGTATTAACGAATCCGATCAACTATACAAAAAATAAAAAAGCGAAAGACGCTAGTATCAAAAAAGCATCCAGTGGAAATTAGCCTCTTCAGTCTATGAATGACCTGTAATGAAAAACAATGAAGTGGAGACGCAGCTCCTACCTCATTTCTTCCTTCCGGGTTTCTGAATATCCCACGAAGCGCAGCAGCAGGCGAGCAAGGTCCTGGCTGCTTGGTACGATCACAGCGGTTGGTAGGGGTGTAGAATACTTAAGCCTGATACGTTAAGCAATAGCCAATCAGGAGTATCTAACAATACTGTAGCGCGAGCGTGACGTTGCCTAGTAACCAAAAGCTACCGTCAATCACTGTTACGTGATTCCACGGCATGTGAGTGAGGTTAATTGTTTTTTTAAAAACGTGGAAAGAAGTGAACGCTGGGCTCCGATTTGTACCGCTGTGATATTAATAGTGTTGGAACCGAGAAATAAACTGTACCGTCGGATAAAATATCCTAATTACCAAGGTGATGGTAAATTTATAAATGTACACAGTTACCGAACTTGTTGGCAGCGCTCCTACATTCAATATCAGTAAATGATCAGTTGGTTATTAAAAAAGGAGTGGAGTACAGAAATGATTAACGTAACAATTACACAATTACATGGGGTTTTACAGGGGTTGCAAATTTTAGGCTATTTGATTGTCAATTGGTTATGGCATGTAACAGTGGTAATTACTTCAATTATTTAAACAATAAACAGTGAACGTTATGATTCAACACCAACACAATTGTGAAAATAATCACTAATTTGAAACAAAAAATAGTAATGCAGATGCATGACTTGCTATACAGAAAGGCTTAAAATAATTATCTTATCCAGGACAATATGCCTTAATCAGTAGTTAGCTATTCCATCAAAGACATTATAGTAATGTACATTCGCATTTACATAGTACATGTGACAGTAGATCCCTAACCATATACATTATCCATCAGTTATTGTCACACAAGTATGTTTCAGGCTATTTATGGAAAAGTAAGTCGGAACCTCTTTAAAATTACAGCTAAAGCTGTATTGAGAAAAGTATTTAGAAATACATGCTAGGTAATCAAGCAACACTGATTAGGAAAGGGTAGTAATAAACCCACGCCATTCCTCAGCTGTGTTCAGCCCTTGTAGTATGGAGTTAGTACGCTCAATCCAACGACATTCCAGGCGTTGCAGTATCTGCGATAAATCTCCGCCTCTTTTCGGAGCAATCACTTTATCTATTACCTGCCAGCGAATGTCATTTGCCGTGTGCCCTTTCTCTTCAAAGTGATTGACCAATGGGGCATTGGGAACAGAATTCCTAATCCTACTGCGATGCTGTCCTATGCGTGCTTTAACAATTTGTTGGGTTTGTCCAATATATGGTAGCCCACAAGGACATAGTATGCAATATACTACATTTTTGGTATTGCAGTTGGCAAAGAAATTTAGTAGTTGATCAACTTTTCCATGAGTGAATTTTTTAGTATTTACTGTAAATTCACAGGCGACACAGTTGCCACATTTATAGTGACCTTTAACATCTGGTAAGCCCCAGGTTGATTCCAATGATCTCAAATTTTGGCATGGACTCTCCATTGATGATCTTACAAGATGATCTTTAATATTTTTGCCTCTTTTAAAGGCAAACATTGGTATGTCAATACTGGAGTCTATATTTCGAATAAGGTGCCAATGTTTTATGACCAATTTACGAATGGCATTCGTGTGTATACCAAACGTGGTGACACAGATTAATTTGTCAACCTTGGTTTTTTCTTTAGGAATGAGTAATGTCTCTCTGGGGCAGAACCAGGCTCTTTTCAAAGAGTTCTTCACTAATTTTTTTGGGTATCCCCTAGACAACAATTTGTCTTGCAAAATATACGCCTCTCTCATGTAGTCCTCTTTTTTGGTACAGTTGCGACGTATTCGCAAAAATTGTCCATGAGGCAATCCATCTCTCAGGGCACGAGAATGATGACTGTTGTAAGCGAGTAGTGTATTACGCTCAGTCGGTTTCCTGTGCAATGAAGTATAGAGTTTCCCCTCATCATGTGAGATGTTAAGATCCAAAAAGGCGATGCAAGAGTCATGTATGGTGGATGTAAATTTGAGGTGTGGTTGAACTGAATTTAAATAAAACACAAAATTATTAAACTCAGAAACTGTGTCAGACCAAATCAAAAAAATGTCATCAATATATCTTTTCCAACAATTGATTTTTGAGTGGTATATGTTTACATCATTGAGGACAAATTTGTGCTCTAGGTTATCCGTAAAGATATTTGCCAGATTTGGCGCAAAAATTGCGCCCATACTGGTCCCGGAGCATTGTTGGTAGTACTTGCCTTCTGAAACAAAGTAATTGTGTGTCAATGCAATCTGTAAAAGTGTGACAATAAAAGAAGTGGGGACCTGGTGGGGTTTTGGTCTAGTTTCAAGTAAGTCCTGGATCACCTGTATACATTCCTGCTGAGGTATATTAGTATATAATGAGGTGATATCTAGTGTCGCTAATCGGTCTTTAGTGATGTCATACGGTCGATCTTGCAATAAATTGATCATATGCATCGAATCTCTTACATAGGTCTCTTGGAGAGGAACATAGTCTTTTATAAAAAAGTCTATGAATTGACCAATAGGTTCAAGAACTGAACCACATCCTGATAGTATAGGACGTCCCCGGGGATGGGTGATGCTCTTGTGTATTTTCGGGAGGGTGTACAGAACCGGAGTTCTAGGACAATCGATATTCAAGAATTCAAACTCTTTTTTACTTAGGAAACCTTCTTCTAGGCCTTCCGTCGTTATTTTTAGTATCTCTTTTTTGATATCCACCAAGGGATTCATATCCAATTTTTTATAGTGTTTTTCTTCTCCTATTTGTTTTCTGATCTCGATGTCATAGTCGTCCTTGTTCTGTACAACAATCCCACCGCCTTTATCAGCAGGTTTCAGAACAATTGATTTGTCATTTTTTAATGCCAATAAGGCTTTTCGCTCATCTAGACTGATGTTATATGGGATGAATTTTGTACTCTCTTTCAGTTTATCGATCCCTGTTAGGATTACTTTTTCGAAAGTCAATAACTCAGGTGGCATCAACCCATTACTGGGATAGAAAGTTGATGGTGGCTTGAGGTTCGTGTTGGAATACTTCATGGGGATATCCTTGTCTGCAAAAAATAATTTTAGACGAATCTTTCTAAAGAACTGATAAAGCTCTGTTTTTAAATTGAAAAAATTTGTACGTTCTGTAATTACAAAGGATAGTCCCTTGCTCAATAATGAAATTTCTGAGGAGGATAGCAGGTGGTGGGACAGGTTAAAGATGGGAATACTCTCTGTCTCTGTATCCACTAATAGGGTTGGGGTCCCCATTGGTAATGTTTGTTGCGGGTCTGCCGTTCTCCTGCATATTGATGCCATGTTCTCCCTCTTCCCCTCCTCTTGTTGCCTCGATCTAAAAAAGGCTGACCAGGGTGACTATCAGTGCGACTGGGACCAGGTTGTACGTCGGAATCACTGGATCCTCCTGATGATTCCGAGAAGTTGATAGGTTGATTTCTTCTAAACCTACCCCAAGTGTTCTGTCTGTTTAGAGTGCCAGTCGTGCTATAGTAGTCTTCTTTTAAATAAGGGTAAATCCTTTCTTTAGAGAAGCTTTTTATGTCTTTGGACACTTTATCAGCTTTTTTCTTTATTTCAAATGTATTGAATTCGTCTATTGATTTATTGATCTTGTCTAAAATATTTTTAGTTTCTTCCAGATTGTCGCCCAATAGCTCTCTCTCCAATTCCTCAATTTCTTTCAATTCAGTCTTAGCGTGGTCAAGTGCCGTTTCCACCCCCAGCACCATCCAATGGCGGGAGCAGGTTGTGGAAATTCCACTAAAACCCCCTTTGAATTTGGGGTCGTCACGGAAGATGCCAGGAATGTTCCTAACTACCAATCCTTGGGGGATTATCCCTGCCTTTAAGTATTCAGTCAGCATACGTGCGTGTAATTCTGTTCTTACATGCTTTTTCTTAGTTTTCTCTATTTTTTCACATAAAACTTGGCGTGGACTCAAGGTAGAAGAGACTTGGCTAGAGAATAAAGAAGGCCCACTTGTTAATTTAGCAATATATTCTTCCGTGTAGAGGGGTGCTTCTCCCTCTGACATCTTACCCCAACACAAAAAATATATAACCCTATATATCATAGGGTGAAGGAAAAGATCCTGCGTAAGGATAGTATCCTTGCGGTGCCGCCACCGCTCTAACTACTTGATTGGGAAACAAGGAAACCCTACCCACAAGGAGCCTGGATATTATGTGCTGTAAGGAAACAATAGCTCATGCGGATTAATACTTAATAATATAGTATGTAATCTAAAATAATGATCAAAGAAAAGGGGATTATAAAAGATGTCAGAAGAAAAGGCAAAGCCATACACGTTGGATCTTTTTTATGAAGAATATTTTTCGTTTATATTTCTGAAATATTTACACAAAAAGTGGACATAAATTTACGATACAAATTAACATTAAACATACAAATTACAAATTAGTGTCCCAATGAAAAAAACCTTACACAAAAAATTAACATAACATACAACATGCAAACACGCTAGACCAGTTTTGGACGTTAAGGTAAAGAGGCGCATCACCTATATTAATTTAATTTCATCTCTTGAGACCCTTTGGCCCTTTTTCTGATACATTTTCGTCATTCCCTTTTCAGGTGTCCCTATATTAGACAGTCCTGACGAGACCCTTTAAACTTGGAATAGGGTCGAAACGCCGTTGACACGATAGGCAAATCACTTAATCAACACCTACATTAATTAAGTGTTGTTAATTTGAATTATTAATTACTGGTGATTGCCTTTGTAAAGAGAAATGGAAACCTTGTTTGTATGTTGTATGTTATGTTAATTTTTTGTGTAAGGTTTTTTTCATTGGGACACTAATTTGTAATTTGTATGTTTAATGTTAATTTGTATCGTAAATTTATGTCCACTTTTTGTGTAAATATTTCAGAAATATAAACGAAAAATATTCTTCATAAAAAAGATCCAACGTGTATGGCTTTGCCTTTTCTTCTGACATCTTTTATAATCCCCTTTTCTTTGATCATTATGTTAGATTACATACTATATTATTAAGTATTAATCCGCATGAGCTATTGTTTCCTTACAACACTAAACTGAGATGCAGCCGTCAGTACCTGGAATACAAACAAAGCGAGGCTTCTCTGAAACATGCATATATTTATGGAACGATTCAGAGAATCACAACCAAAGGGAGCTTTTTCATAGCAACGGAAAGGGCTCTAGAGACATCTAGACAGGACAGGCAGGTCTGGTGATGCTGGCGTGACAGCAGCCGCTGAACTTTTAATTATTAAGGCTGCGGGAAAGAGTGCCTTGAATGTTGTGTGGTCCCTTTTATGAAACCCTAAAGCCAAAGCCATGTTTATCAAATTGTAACGCATCGCAGCAAGTCACTTTGTTGCGCTGCGCTTTGGGAAAGGAAAAGGGCAGTAATGCGTCGTATTTATCACAATATGGTGCATTCTTGTCCTTCCTTAGCGCTGACGCACAATGTGCTGCCTATTGCCAATGCAGGCCCTCTTGCGCCGCGGTGCAACGTGTCTGTGTTGCATGTAGGATTGTTTTTGTACAGGAAGCAGCGGCGGCAGGCAGAGGTAAACGCTGTGAGGTGGGGCAAGGGCGGGGCGGGAGGGAAGGGAAGTTGACAGACGACGGACTAGGTATAATTAAATAAATAAATAACACCTATTCCGTCTCCTGTTGCTTCTCCCCCTGCCGCACTTTGCCCCGCTCACCACGCTTACCTGTTCCGGCCGCCGCTGACGGGAAGGGACACCTTCCTGCCCCAAAACAATCCTTTGATGAATGTTGCCCTTTCTTTGTGTGCCGTAGAATACAACTCTTGATAAACTTGGCCCTAATTATTCTTCCAGGAGGGCGAAGGGACCTGTCTATGAAAGACAAGGGATCACAAACGGTGATTTATGAAGTAAGGCCTCATGTATGAAAAAGTCATGCAGTGCAGAGCAGCAAGTCCCCTTGCTGTGCTGTGCTGTGCTGTACTGCACTACGCTGCATGACAGGCAAAGGGCAGGAATCTGCTGTATTTAAGTTAATATGGCGTATTTCCATCTTTTCCCCTGTGCTGGCGCCCTTTTGGATGCCTAGCGCCCACACGGCCCCCTTGCACCATGCTGCATGGGTGCCTACGTTGCATGCAAGACTTTTTTTGTGCAGCAAGGGACACCTTCCTGTTCATAAACAATCCTCTGGGGCTTTTACCTCTTTCTACTTGTGCTGCACAATGCAGCGCACATAGAAAGAGAAACAAGAGAGGAGACATAGACATATTTCCTCATTAGAGTTCCTCTGGGGAGGTGTTCGTTTTTGGCGCATCCCCCGGTTTACAAGTTCTTGTAAATCTCGGGATGTGTCAAGCCCCTGGAAAGCCTCCCTTGGGCCGCGTAAGGCAGCACAGAGATGCACGCTGCGTTGCCCTGCTCCATGTTTATGGAGCCTCTCAGAGCCGCGCAGAAATGGTTTCCGTGGCTTCAAAAATCTGAAGGTTTGCATCACACATGTGCCATGTGATGCAGCCCTCCCATAAACGAGGCCCTAAATGTGTTAGTTATATGAAAAGAATCCAATCTAAAACTCCCAGAGACCCTATACTCCTTTGAAATATGCTGTGAGGGTCTAGAGAATGTGGGTGTAAAGTCAGGCAGCTGATGCCAGGGCGTCAGGACAAGAAGAAAACAAAGGAAATTAGCCCTAAGTAAAACAAGTATATATTTCCCCCCAGCCAGCATTGAGAGAGATGGAGCATTCACCAACTTCGAACAGACCCTATGGGACACTATGTCCCGCCCTCCTCACCAAGGTGTGGAACTGAATAAGCGACACCAGCGAAGAGTTTGGGATGTCCTCTTTGAGTGCCACAGCCTGGAGCCCAACGAAAACAGAGCGCCTTGAAACATCACAGGGGGGCTCTAAACGCCTCGTAAGACAAGGGGCTCTGGCAGGGTCCCTACACTGAACTACAAGGCTCACAAACCTTCAAAGAGCCTCCCTGGATACCTGGTTTTAGCGCCTGATCACTGTGGGTCGCCGTGTTCACCTGGTCTGCTGATCAACCCCCACCCCTTTAATTTCCTTTTCTGTTTGGCGGGGGCTTAAGACACTGGAAGGAAGGGGGTGCAGTTGTAGTGTTTACTTCATCACCTATGCAGTGCATCAGAAGGGCGGGCACCGTCAGGGGCGACATCTCTACTCTGAATGTATCTACGTGTTGTAAACGATCCTACTGTTATAACCCACAGTTTGCATAGGGTCACGTGTTCACATTGTAGACCAGTCCCCTGCCAGGTCATGTGTGATACAATACATGCCAGGAACACGGGATGGGTTCGCTTTCTCAGTGTGTGTCGTTTAATCCGAATACTTACAACATATGTTTGTAACATCCAAATGAAACGAAATAAAACGTTTCTAAATAAAATACAGTGTACAGCAGCTCACCTTTTTCACATCATGAGTAAAGACTGAGAGATCTAACTCTTAACTGGAGCAGAAGTGAAGGCACCCCAGGGCGGCTCTGTTTTGATAGATTATCCCTATAAACTGTTGAATTTAGATCATGTAACTAGAAGAACTCTGGGGCACCCCTTAATCTCGCAATGTTTCCTTTGGCGATGACCATGCCCAGGGTTGCCCAGGTCTGCTCTTGCTTTTTAAATCCGTGGCATCCCACACTCCGAGGAGGCACCACCTGGGCGATGGCTCTAGTCCACCTCCAACACTACACTCACGCAGCGCAATACCGACGCCCAATATTTATTAATGTATGGGCAGTCCCACACTATAGGGTAAAATGTGCCCTCTTGGCCGCATCGCCTCTCACACGCAGAGTCCAATCCTCTCCCTAATTTATTTAGGGTTTGACATGAGTAATACTCTCTATTTAATATCTTAAGTTGGATTAGTTTGAGTCTCGATGAGATGGCCACTTCTCTAGGGGCGGCCAGTGCACCCGGCCAGTCTTGGTCCTCTATTTCTCCTATATCTTGTGTCCACTGCTCTCGGAGTCTGGCGAGGGGGTCGGAGGAATTATTGGTCTACTTCTGGTCGGTTGAGGGGATTGCTTTGCGGTCCATGTATTCTGTCTGCAGTCTGTCTTCTACAGGCGAGGCTTTGGGAAGGTCCACTCCCTTAGGGATGGCCGCTTGGAGAACTTGTCTAATTTGTAGGTATCAAAATGCTTCTGTGACGGCCAAGTCATACTCCTGTTGCAGCGTTTTGAAGGGGATTACACCTCCCCTCTTCCACAGGTCCCCCACATGTGCAATGCCTATTAGTTCCCATTGGGCGAAGTCTGGGACCCTCCTCAAAGTACCCAGCTGCCCTACATCCCACAACGGGGTGACCAGCGTTAACTTATTAACCCATCCCAAGCTCTTATTAACCTCATGCCACAGGTGGATGGTGTGTTTAGTGGGTCCCATGAGGCGGAGGCGCTTGGGTATTGTGTAAAGGGCCCCCGTAAAGCCCCTGTCTTGCAAGACAAATTTGTCCATCCTATAGCTGGGCCATCCAGGGGTCTATGCATACTCTGATTGATTGCCGTCAAGCGCGCGGCTCAGTAATACCTCCGTACATAGAGTATCCCCCCCATCATATCATCCTCTCACTAGCTTCTGGGTGGCAATGCATGGGGGCTTAAGCGCAAAGAAGAGGCCCCCTACAGTTTTGAATAAGGTTCCTTAAAGTAGGGAAAAAGTCAATAAATGTACAGATTTAAGGCAACCAAAATTTAGACCATAATTAATGCTCTTACACATATAATAATTCTCAGAAAGAACCAAAGAACAACAATAAATTTATCAAAAATAAAAAAATTAGCATTTATTAAATTTTTAGACAATGGAAAAGATTGAAAATCATTCATTCACTTTCATATCCATCAAACGAACTCAAAACCATACCAAAAATGAATTAAAAACATTGTTGAAATGGTAACACATTGTCAATGAGTGGTAAGTCAACACAATATATAAAGAACACTGTCAATTGAGAATGGAGTGGCACAAATTCAAATGACTGATGGAATTCTATGCGCGTTTCGGCACACCCAGGGTGTTAATGTATATCCGAAGCACTCCCAAAAACATTGAATATGTTCAGTACTCTATATATGGAGGACTTAGGGGATGCCAGATTAAGAAGTAATCTGCATACAGGGGATTCTATCCTCCCAGTCGTCTGTCCAGCTCAGGCCCCGTCTCAGTGGGTCCCTGCGGATCCAAGTTGCTAATGGTTCAAGTGTTAGGGCAAAGAGCAATGGTGACGAGGGACAGCCCTGCCGCGTCCATCTCCAGAACTGGAAGGTTTGAGACATCCTGTTGTTTACCACTACTTGTGCCAGTGGGTCTTTATACAGCAGCTTCAGCCAGGCCATACATGTGGGACCAAATCCCATCTTTTCCAACACCGCGAATAGATTAGGCCATTCAATGGTATCGGATGCCATCTGGGTGTCAAGTGACATTACCACCACATCTTCTCTCAATGTCTCGGTTCGCCCCAGGACTCTGTGGAGTCTACGTAAATGAAGCGCCGTGTTCTTTTTCAGCATGAAGCCAGATTGGTCGGGGTGTATTCATTTTGGAGTAATTTGTGTCAGTCATTAGGCAAGTAATTTAGCTAGCATTTTAATTTCTGCATTAAGTAGAAATATGTGGAGAATGGATGAGCAGTTGTGTCTCGGTTTGCCTTCTTTGTGAATGAGCACTATCGTGGCCATCCTCTGATCTGCGGGGAATGGTCCTTCCCCTTGACATTCTATATACCTGTTTTTCGGGTAAGGGGCTATTTAATAAGTCGCCAATTTATAAGGCTGTATTGGGACACCATCCGGTCCCATCGCTTTCCCCGACTCAGTAATACGAATCGCTTGGGCGACTTCGTTGTCGGTTATGTCGCTGTCCAATAGTGCAAGGTCATCAGGAGTAAGACTGACCAGCGGTATGTCTGCTAGTAGTTCCATAGCAGTATTTTCCATAGAAGTCCCATTTGGGGAGTAGTAAGTAGTGAATGCCTCTGCTATCATTTGCGGGTCTCGCAATACTTCTTCTACTTTGCGAGATTTAATATAATCCTGGCAAGAAACTCGCTCCAGGATATCGACAGGGTAAGGACACCGAGGGAAGTATGGAGTTACTGTTACTGTGGGCACCAACACTACATATTGATACTCAATGCACATATGGAGGGATGTGCCCCCAATCAGACCCTTACTACCCTTTGTAAATATTATAGACTTACTGTTCTTAACCCCACATCTGTGTAGTTTAACAATTCCATGTCTTCAAGGCGCTTAGAGGTGGCATTAGAACACTTACCTGTATAGACTTACCGCACAATATGGCGGTGGTGGAGATACTGGTGTCGAGATTTTTGTGCGGTGATACTTCTCCCTGGAAGCTGTGGTAGCTACCTGTCTTAGCGTAACTTCCACCACAGAAACGTCCAGCGGGGCAATGGCCAGAAACTTCGGAGGACTTTCCATCCCTGAGGCTCCCCCGGTGAAATGATGTTACCTTGAAGGATTAACGGCCCCCCTTCTCCTAATCAAGCCCTATGTCTGCTCAGCATGTACCGCTATGGTATGGTATGTTATGGTATGGTATGGTATGGTATGTTACTGTAACTTATAAAGCGCCCAAGCACCACACAGCTTCTTGCCACATGTGCAGTGTTTACAGTGCGAGACCGGAGCAGGGTGAGAACCATCTCCTGGCCAACCAGAGGCTGTTCTTACAGTCTAAAGACTAGAGCCACCGCCGACCCCAGGGGCGCAGGGTCCACGCGGCCCATTAGGGAAACAGAAGGCTGCATCTTTCTAGCTAAAACATGATCACTTTGACCAGTTACAGAAGGACGGCCTCAGCTGGGCTTTGGAAGGCCACTTCCATTCACGGGGGCCACCGGTCCTGGGAGGCCAAATCATGCTCTCATGACATACAGTGAAAGAGGGGCAGGACCCCCACAAGAGGCACCTCACCAGCTGCCGGTGCTGCTGGGATCACCGGGCCTGGAAGTGAAGGCGAGGTGTGTCCAGCCTTTGAAGTTTCAAAAGAGAGTCTATTCCCCTGTACCCCGAGGGATCCTGCTGTACAGATCTTCACCCTTGAAAACCATTACTGGACAAACAAGAAAAAAAAGCTTCCGGGAGGTCGTTCTTCCAAGTGACCTTGCCTGACCTTGCCTGACCTGCAGGTCTCCTGCTAGGGGGAGAGACGGATTAATTAAATTAAATGTCATCAGTACCCTAACCTCACACCCCCCTGGCTAAGGAGGGAAACAGAAGCCTTCGAGAAGCCTGTGTGCATATGTCACTACTCCACTGTGTAAAGTGAGTGAAGTCTATAGGGTGAAATGTACATTTAAATACTATTGGGACCTCGAGGGGTTGAAGACACTGAACATGGATCACAAGCTCAGGGAGGGCACATGGGAGGGGTCCGGGGCTGCCCCTTTGGCCCCTGCGCCGGTGGCCAACCCAACATCAGGACCAACTGCATCACCCACAGGTGTTACTAGAGACAGGGGGGAAACACGAGCCCACCCGGGACTGGAGGCATCTACAGGCTAGGGGTGAGAGGCAGGTGCTGCTGACAGCCAGCCTCCTTCTATTGGTTTAGAAGATACAATAAACCCCTCAAAAGGAAAACCACCACCTCCAACCCGGAAACACTTGCAGCAGACACCTACACCTGCCTTCTGAAATGGGGTTCAGAAACCGACGTCATTCTATCTCCCCTGGCCATCTCCCATAGGCAAAGTCAGTGAAATGTCTTAGTCCAATGCAAGAGGTACCTGCGCCACCAAACCCCAGCCAGATGTGTGGGTGGCATTGTTAACCACCAAAGCCTCTGTCCAACACGCCTGTGAGAGGTTCTGAGCAGTCGTTTCACCTCCCTACAATACCTCTGACTCTGGGCCCCCAGATCCAGAACTCACCCTCAAGGGACCCTCAGATCCAGAAGTCACACTCAAGGGACCCCCTCAAGATTCAAAACTCACCCTCAAAGGACCCTCAGATCCAGAATGCACCCTCAAGGGACCCCCTCAAGATTCAAAACTCACCTTCAAGGGAACCTCAGTTCCAGAAATCACCCTCAAGGGACCCCACAAGATTCAAAACTCACCCTCAAGGGACCCTCAGATCCAGAACTCACATTCGAGGACCCCACATGATTCAAAACTCACCCTCAAGGGACCATCAGATCCAGAACTCACTCTCAAGGGACCCCTTCATACAGAACCCACCTCAAGCCCCCCCATCCAGAACTCACCCTCAAGAGACCCCCAGATCCAGAACTCACTCTCAAGGGACCCCAGATCCAGAATTCACTCTCATGAGCTAACCAAAAATCATCCTCCAAGGACCCGCAGATCCAGAGCTCACTCTCAAGGGACCTCCAGATCCAGAACTCACCCTCAAGGGACTCCCAGATCCAAATCTCACCCTCAAGGGACCCCCAGATCCAGAAGCTACAGTCAAAGGACCCCCAGATTCAGAATTAACCCTCAAGTAACCTCCAGATCCAAAACTCACTCTGAAGGGACCCCCTAGATCCAGAACTCACCTCACGCCCCCCATCCAGAACTCACCCTCAAGAGACCCCCAGATCTAGAACTCACTCTCAATGGCCCACCAGAACTCACACTCAAGGGACCCCCACAAATCCAGAGTTCACTCTCAATGTACCCCCATATTCAGAACTCACCCTCGAGGGACCCCCAGATCCAGACCCACTGTCAAGAGACCACCAGATTCGGAACTCACCCTCAAGTAACCTCCAGATCCAGAACTCACCTTCAAGTGACCCCCATAATCAGAAACTCTCAAGGGACCCCCAGATCCAGAACTCACCTTCAAGGTGCCTCCTGCCTTGTCCAACAGCTGACACAGACTGCAACACCCAGCCATCCTCATGGTATCCCACCCAGGCTGTCCCCTAGGGCTGAGACAAGAACCCCCCACAGTCTACATGGCAAGGGACAATCTTGTATGGACCGTCTTGTTTCTTTTAATGCAATGACTCACCCACCCACCCGGCAGAATCACCTGACCCTGGCCCGGTCAGACCAGGCGCTAATGAGCTTCTCCATATCTGGCCAACTCAAAAGTGCTCGCCCCCACGTATAGCAACGCTAAAGTCAAACGCTCCATCAATCCCTAGTATTCTTAGCAAAGCCTTAGAGTACCTCAGCCCCAGGGGTTACCACGAACAGTCGTATCTCCATACCACCAAAAAACAGCATGACCACCGCCCGCGATACTGTCTGCGCTTATACCACATGAAAGACTAAATCAGGGAAGTCCCTAAGCCACAGATGGCACTCTGATGACCTCTACCGTCCCACATACCAACGAGATCCCTTTGAGAGCTCCAGCTCAGCTTCCAAATTCATCACAAAGGGTCCAACCTCTTTAGTGTCTAGTAACGAGGTGAAAGCAGTCACAGCTGGGTGCACCTGAACAGACTTTTCTCAAATCTTTCAAGTCTGAGATACTGGCGAGCCACACTTGTTCACCATTGGCTGGCATACTTCAATGGATCCGCAACCAAGTCTTTCTCCAAACATCCACACTGTGTTAGTCCCAGCAACAGTGCATACTTGATACTCCAAGTCAACCATGTCTGGGAAATGCTTTCAATAACCTTCATGTTCAGCTTCCCCAGCTTGGTCAAGATTGACATGATGGCCCCTACAACCATCGACGAAGGCTGCAACTCAGGGGTCAGATGTCCACAAACTGCACCAACCTCCTGCTATGGGCAGCTGCCCAAATTGTTGCCTGGTGTTTGCCAGTCTTGTGTTTGCCAGTCTTGTGTTTGCCACTCTTGTGTTTGCCAGTCTTGTGTTTGCCAGTCTTGTGTTTGCCAGTCTTGTGTTTGCCACTCTTGTGTTTGCCACTCTTGTGTTTGCCAGTCTTGTGTTCGCCACTCTTGGCTAATGGAGTTTGGAAGGTAGAAGCTGGTAGGTGGGAAGAAAGGTTTCACCTGATCTTCTGCTAGTGACAGTGGCAGCCTCCCGTCTGGCTTTTGTTGTAATTTCTCCAACTGTTATACGAATAAACTACTCTGCAAATTCACTCAGGAGCAGAGTGTATTAAAGACACCTGGCCAATCCCAGCACAGTCCAGAGACAGCACCTTAGATTCTGTCAAGCCCTGAAAACACCTCTTCCAACAAGCTTCTGAGAGGCTCCTTCCTGATGTCTTGGGGCTGAGTCTGCCTTACCTTTTGTATTGCTCACAGCCGTGGTACCTTCAACCGCCTTATGTATCCCCATCCTTTTAAGAGCTTTGTAGTGACCTTCAGCTCGTGAAGCACTATCCACATTTTATCAATGAAATGAATGACAATGGAGCTGGGCCTCAGAGTCTGGATGGAGGACAGGCAGCCCCAGGGAGATACCTTGGAGAATAAAGACCATGGAAATGAGAATGGAGAAGACGAGCTACAAGAGACCCTCTGTGAGGCTTCATGGTCCCCCTTCAAGGTAAGTTGTGTTACCTCTCCCAAGTGTCCCCTGGGAGAGTAGAGGAGCCTGACAGTACAATAAAGGAGTTTATGTGGTGTGCGCAAGATCACAGAGGATCTGAGAAGAAGAGGAGAGACAGGGGTGAGAAAAGGCAGGAGTGGAAAGAGGCAGGGGTTGGAAAGAGGCCGGGGTAGAAAGAGGCAGGGGCGGGAAGAGGCAGGGGTGGGTAGAGGATGGGGTTGGAAAGAGGCAGAAGTGGAAAGAGGCAGGGGTAGAAAGAGGCAGAAGTGGAAAGAGGCAGGGGTAGAAAGAGGCAGGGGTAGAAAGAGGCAGGGGTAGAAAGAGGCAGGGGTAGAAAGAGGCAGGGGTGGGAAGAGGCAGGGGTGGGAAGAGGCAGGGTGTGGGAAGAGGCAGAGGGTGGGAAGACGCAGGGGGTAGGGGGTGGGAAGAGGCAGGCAGATGGTCCACCTTAAAAAAGATTCAGGAGCTGATGGCTGCATACACATTGCCATGCCAGATACCTCGGAATCATCACTGACAACAAGCTCACCATGAAATCACAGACAAATGCCATCTCCTCCACCTGCTAACTCACTCTGCGCAAGCTACGTAATATCTTCAAGTGGCTACCGCTGCACACCAGATGCACCGTGACACTGGCCCTCATCACCAGCCGACTGAACTTTGGCAACGCCCTCGGTGTAGGAATCGCTGCACACCTTCTACAGAGACTTCACACCATACAGAATGTCGCAGCCAGACTCATCATCGCCCTTCCTGATTAACCCACATCACACCCCACCTCAGGAAACTCCACTGGCTCCCCATACAGAAGAGATGCCAATTCAAGATGCTGACCCACGCACAAAAGGCTGTACACAACTAAGGACCCGCCTACATTAACCACCGCCTGAACTTCCACCAACAATCGGGAAGACTATGCTCCGCCTCCCTTTCACTTGCCCATAATCCCCGCATCTACAGAAGCAATAGTGGAAGACGTTCTGCTAGAGGTACGATGTCCAGCCTAGTCTAGTGGTTTTGAGTCATACATTTTTCAGACATGTCCAAAAAATTTAAGAGGATGTTGATACTTACATAAGTGCGTTAAGAAAGTTAATGGCTGATTGTGAGTTTGAAAATTTTTGTGAACAATTGGTGTGAGATCAATTTATCAGTCACTGCACTAACAGAACCATTCCTCAAAAACTGTTGTCTTTAGGGAATCCTTCTTTGGATGAATCCATTAGGATTGCAAAAAGTATTGAGACGGCACAGCAATCCATAAAAGAGTTAGAAAACAAAGCACAGGAGGTAGTGACACCTATGCAGCTCAGTAATTTTAAGAAGAAAAGAGACATGTTTCAGAAGAGTTTTTTCAAACACACAGATATTTGTTTAAGATGTGGTAACACCGTTCACAGCAAAAATGACAGACCATGTCCTGCAAAGAATGTAGTGTGTAGGTCTTGTGGAAAAGTGGGTCATTTTGCCAAAGTATGCCAAAGTCAGAAGAAAGACGACGTTAAGGTTAGATATGTTAAAGACAATAGTGACAGTGAGGCTGAAGATATGTTGTCAGAAATGAGGGACATGGCATTGGTTGTCAGTGACAAGCAAGTTAAAACAGGTGATCCTGCAGATTGCGTGGATCCTTATGTTGATATACTTGTAGGAAAAAAAGAATTACGACTTCGTGTAGATTCTGGTGCAATCATCACTATGATCACTCAAGCTCTATTTGCCACAAACTGGGGCGAAAGACAGTCGATGTCTCCCAATCGCGCACCAGTATCTTATGGAGGCCGTAAGATTGATTTGCTTGGATATTTTGAAGATTTCATGGAGTTAAAGGGTAGATGCATTCAGGGCAAAATCAATGTAGCTATCAAAGGGTTGAACATACTTGGGTGGTTTCACCAAGGTTTGTTTGATATGATGTTATGTCCTGGAGCTAAAGAACAGGTCTTGGGCATACATGATTCTTCCCAGGTGGAAGACTTGTTGAACAATTACCCGAAGGTATTTTCGGGAGAGTTGGGGGAAAAATCAAAGGTATTAAGCATAAAATCAAAGTAACAGAAGGAGCAGTTCCCATGAAACACAAATTAAGGAGTGTTCCTTTCAGTATTGGGGAAGAACTATAAAAATAACTTGCAGTGTTGTGAAATAGAGAGGTAATTAAATCCATCGAATCATTGGACTGGCTTTCTCCATTAGTCGTAGCACGCAAGAAAAATAACGAGCTCGGAATTTGCATTGACTTTCACAGCCTTAACAGAGAAATTTGGGTCGATTCCCACCCTCTCCCCAACATTACAGAAATGTTGGCAATGGTTGCAGGAGCAAAAATCTTTACGAAACTTGATCTGGCATTCGCATACCACCAGGTGGAGCTGGACCCGGAATCACGCCATTTTACAGCTTTTGTCTCCCCAGCATGTATTTTCCAATTTTGCCCCATGTTGTTTGGGCTGGCATCAGTGGTGTCTCCTTTTCAGCGCCTTATGATTAATTTACTCAAGGGACTAAAAAATGTTGCTATTTTTCTGGATGATGTTCTCATACAGGCCCCAGATAGGAAGACTCATGATCAAATTTTAAATAAGGTTTTGTTGATTTTCCAAAATCAAGGTGTTGTTCTTACACGTGAAAAGTGTGAGTTTTGCAAAAACTCTGTGGAATATTTAGGACACACAATTTTGAGCTCTGGGGTTAGACCAAGAGCAGGTTTAGTACAAGCCATATTGCAGGTGCCACAACCTTCTGACAAAACAGGCGTAAAATCATTCTTGGGATTAAGTGAATTCTATTCACGCTTTATCGCGGATTATGCAATAAAGGTTCAACACATCTCTATTTCTTAATAAAAGATACAGTGTATGTTTGGGATGCAGACTGTAAAAGTGCTTTTGAATGGTTAATAGACAACTCAGTGTGGTAAAAGCGTTAAAACCCTATGATCAGTGTGGTAAAAGCGTTAAAACCCTACGATCCATCTGCAGCCCGCACTTTAACAGTCGATGCAGGTTGTTATGGTTTAGGTGCTGTATTATCTCAAAACATCGAGGATGTGGAACACACCATTAGCTTTGCATCCAGAGTACTCAGGGAAGCTGAAACACATTATTCGGTTATTGAAAATAAACTTTTGGCTTGTTGGCGGGCCATTGAAAAGTTTAAATGTTACCTTTGGGGTAGGAGACTCACGTTACAAACCAATCATAAACCTTTGGTTTCTATCCTGGGTAACACATCCAACAGAAACAACACGCCACGCACAGCAAGATGATCCTCGCAACAACTACAGTTTCGTTTCAATGTCGAACACATTTCTGGTGGCACAAATGTCCGTGCAGATGCTCTCCCAGGTTTTCCTATGAAATGTGAAGAAGATGAAGGAGGAGAGAAACATTGTAATGATGAAGATTTTGAGGACTGCATAGTTGCTATTGTGAAAATACAGCATATTTGTGCCATTGATGAATGTGAATGGAAGAAAGCCATGGAGAAAGATAAAACTTTGAAGTGTGTTATCAAATATATCGTCGAGGGGTGGCCCGGAGAAAAGAATGTTGGGATTGACATCCAGCCTTCCGTCAAAGTGTGTGACGAATTGTCAGTTGAAAATGACCTTGCTCTCATGCACGAGAAAATGATTCCCCCCTGTGACCTTAGAAATGCTCTTTTGTCCAATGCACATGAAGGACATTTGCGAGCTACACTCGCGAAATGGAGAGCACGTGAGTATTTTGGATGGCCCCAGATGGACCGTGGCATTGCCACCATGGTACATGAGTGTGCCATATGTTCTACTAGTGACAAGGCGTTGCGGATTTCAAGTCCCCCTTTGAATCCCATTCCTTTGACCAACAATCCATGGGAAAAACTGGGTATTGATGTTATGGGACCTTTCCACGTATTACCTCATCAGTCACGTTTTGCCATAGTTTTAGTCGACTATTACTCAAGGTGGCCTGGGGTCAAATGTGTTGCCAAGGCTGACTCAAAGGAAATTGTGGAATGTTTTAAAGAAATTTTTATGCAGGAGGGTTTTCCCAAAGCCATAGTCTCTGACAATGGTGTACAATTTGTGTCTTCTGAAGTTGAAGCATTTTTAAAGAATTGTTCTCTCTATCACCCACAAACCAATGGTTTAGTTGAGAGCTTAAGCAGGGTGATAGGTTATTGCATATGGTGGGCTATTTCCCACTATAAGGTTATACCATTAGCAGTCAGGACCATGTTGTGGTTCTACAGACCATACCACACACCTCTACGGGTGTTTCACCGTTCGAACTGTTGAAGGGCAGGAAGCCATGCTCTGGATTCAGACCTGCATGGATGTCCAAATGGTTCAAGCAAAGTGCAGCTGCACAGGAATTAGATGTAGTAGTCAGAAACAAGGTCGAAACTACTCAAGCCAAACAAAAATCCTACTGTGACAAAAGGAAAACTGTATCCATAAAGAACTTTGCAGTGGGTGATTTTGTTAAGAACATAAATTCTGTCTTTGTAAAGAAAGGTGAATCCAAGTTTACTGAACCTGTGAACATTGACAAAATCTGTGGCAGTGCTGTCCGCATAAATGAATGCAACTGATGGAATATGAATAAAATTATGAAAGTTGATCCTCGCATGCAGGACAAATATCCATGTACTCGTACCAGTGTCAAGGAGGTGGTAAGTGGAAATCAAAGCAACGCTGGTCCTGAGAACATTCCTTTTGTTCCACCTAGGAGAAGTGGACGGGATGTTAGACTGCCTGTTAGATTCAGGTAGCTCCCTTTCTTAGGAGAAGTGGAAGGGAGGTTAGACTGCCTGTTAGATTCAGGTAGCTCTCTTTCTTAGGAGAAGTGGAAGGGAGGTTAGACTGCCTGTTAGATTCAGGTAGCTCCCTTTCTTAGGAGAAGTGGAAGGGTTAGACTGCCTGTTAGATTCAGGTAGCTCCCTTTCTTAGGAGAAGTGGAAGGGAGGTTAGACTGCCTGTTAGATTCAGGTAGCTCCTTTCTTAGGAGAAGTGGAAGGGAGGTTAGACTGCCTGTTAGATTCAGGTAGCTCCTTTCTTAGGAGAAGTGGAAGGGTTAGACTGCCTGTTAGATTCAGGTAGCTCCCTATCTTAGGAGAAGTGGAAGGGAGGTTAGACTGCCTGTTAGATTCAGGTAGCTCCCTTTCCTAGGAGAAGTGGAAGGGAGGTTAGACTGCCTGTTAGATTCAGGTAGCTCCCTTTCTTAGGAGAAGTGGAAGGGTTAGACTGCCTGTTAGATTCAGGTAGCTCCTTTCTTTCTCTTTTTCGAGCACCTTTTGGGATGTGTTTCAGCGGTGATCTCTTTGTTCATTCCTAAGTACTTTGTATTTCTCTGTAAATTTATATTTTTCCAATTTACACATAGTTTACTGTTATTACGCATTACATTCTTTTCGTTGCTTTCACCTTTTGTCTCTGGCTTTTCTTTGTAAGGAGAAGAGATATGTCGTATCTTGTCCATGCTGTTATTAGCGCATGGACACTCTGTGATGTCACAGCTCGCGCTCTGACACGCAGAGAGCGAACGACAGTTAGCGTTTGACAGTTTGTTCTGTGGAGTTATGCGATCGCACTGCTGGCCGGTCTGTGGGATCAGCGATTAACACGAAAACAATATTGCTTTGAAACATATCTTCCGGAGTCCTGTCGTCTCTACATGGTGTCATTCAATGCTTTTTATTACTATATATTATTTGGAATATGACCTTCCCTGGCAGCTGAGGTGAGTGAATAATGCTTTTAAATGTAGGTTGTGTGCATGCATGCGGGTGAGTGTTTGTATGAGAGAGTGTGTGTGTGTGTATGTGTAAGCTTGTGTGTGTGAGGGAAAAGGAAGGTCAAAGGGCATGTGATGTGACTTCCACAACCCTGGCACTTTGCTGACGCATAGAGCGTTTTCTCCCTGTGTGCTAGGGGCGTTTCTCTGATTTCCTGCCCAGCACTGCAATCGGGCCGGACTGGGAACCGAAATCAGCTCTGGCAAACTGCTCTGTTAGCCCCCTGGGGGCAAGGGTGGTGAGGCCGAGCTGTTTGCAAGGGCCGGTTCAGACGATTTTGTTATAGGGGGCCGATATTGCCCGCCCCCAGTAACAAAAACGGCCTGCACGGGAAACGCCCGGTGCCCGCTACGGCCAGTCCGGCCTTGACTGCAATGCTTTGTATAGTGACCCAGGGTAGAATACATTAATGGCAGCTGCCCCATCCTGTGGCGGACAGGCCACCCGGTGACAGGTTTCCAACTGCAGAGCCAGTTCAGGCTCCACCCTCAGGAAACCTGGAGCTTCACAAACTTATAAATGTGTGAACTGTGACTTTGGCGCGGAAGGTGCATCTAGATTTATGTTCTGCTATACTTTCAAGGAGGCCTTTGAGGAAATTCGATTTTCGATCTCGCTTGTATTTAGCCACCATTTTGTTTCCCACCGCCATTTTGTATTGCCCTCACTCAGGCAGCACAATAAACGAAGTTTTTCTGCTGATCTCACTGCGACGTGTCAAAATAACCTCCTGCCTCTGTTTACGAGACTGATGTCAGGGACTGGCTGAGTCCACTAATCCCCGTCTGGTCCGACTGATCCCTGTTTCAACTATCTGTTGGTTCGCACGATTCTTTCCTGACTTTATCTTATCTTCTGGCCTTCGCTATTCTCTACTTGTATTCTCTCATTTCACAACTGTCCTCCAAAGCCTACAAATGTGTCCTGCCACCTGTGAGTTGAGTTGTAGACACTACCACTGATTAACTTGTGGGGAGGGGTGACAAAAACAGTTGGAAAAGAGGTTTTATTTGGGTTACTTGATATCTTGTTTTCAAACTTTTCTTATTGGTTATATCTTGTTTTCAAACTCTTCTCATTGGCTAACCATGTATGCATTGAGAGTGTTCTTGGTGAATCTATGTGCTATAAAAGATTGTGCGCCATGGAGTAAAGTGGCAGTCTCCTAAGAACATACCGAATGTACTTCTGGGACAACTGTACTTAGCTGCAGCTGATAAACCTGATCTTCTACGCTCAACAGAGTGTCCTGTGTCTCTGTTCAACAAAGCAGGTGAACTCAGAAGATTAATGCGTGCCCTGCGCCGCCAGGCCCATAAGGCCCTGGTTCTTCACCTTGAGTCCTTTGTGAACGTTACCCACTGACTACCACCGAATGCCACAGATACTGATTTTAACAGCATCTGTCATTGATTTAAATTGAAACAGTAAAATATTTTTTTCTCCAGATTCCCTTTATAGAGAGTTCTCTTTCGGTTGTTTGAGCAGTTACCTTGTATAATCTTGGTTAGTCCTTTTTTTCTTTGTGAAATTAAAATGCAAATGTCTGACAATGGTAACTTGTAACAGCCATCTTTTCCAGCTCGTGCTAACTCTGCTCAGCGGATGTCTGTGTCTCCGGGAGAAAATGAGCTTTGGCGCCCAAGGCGTGAATTGTAAAAATTGAGCTTCCTCAGCTGAAACCAAGGACATTGTTAATATTTATTAAGCCATCTACATTTTGTCTCATGTGCTCATCTATGCACCATCTTGTCTTTGTTGCAGGGATTCTGCTCTGGAACAGAACCATAGAACATCAGTATGTAGGGACTGAGACACCATACCACCTCAGTGTCCATGAGTCAGAGTCCGACTAGCTATATTGCCTCACCTGCACTCCTAACCTTACCAGAGAAACAAGTGAATTGGCACCTCAGAACACAACACTCTCGACTCTCTCAGGGATCGGGGTAACAGGAAGCACCCTTTCGCTCTCTCACTCGTACTTGTTCCCAATAAGATAGAAAGGAGACACAAAGGAAGCTTAGAATACTTATTCAAACTATTGTGCTCTGAAGTGCAGTATACATGCCACAATTAGAAAACAAATGCATATTACAAATACTGTTAGCATGGTTAACAATCCATATATCATGAGAAGTCCTGTTATTTTATAGGACAGGGTAACTTAGCCCCGTCCCTTGCTACTGAAGCTAAATGATTATAACTCAAAGATCTATGGATCTACTGCAGACCCCGTAACTTAGCATTCACAGATGGACGCTCCACATCTCAGCAGACGCAGACGCAGACCCCATGCCTTAGCATTCACAGATGGACGCTCTACATCTCAGCAGAAGCAGACCCCGTACCTTAGCATACACAGATGGACGCTCCACATCTCAGCAGACGCAGACCCCGTACCTTAGCATACACAGATGGACCCTCCACATCTCAGCAAACGCAGACCCCGTGCCTTAGCATTCACAGATGGACACTCTACATCTCAGCATACACAGACCCCAGTGCCTTAGCATTCACAGATGGACATTCCACATCTCAGCAGACGCAGACCCTGTACCTTAGCATACACAGATGGAAGCTCCACATTTCAGCAGACACAGACCCCGTACCTTAGCATACACAGATGGATGCTCTACATCTCAGCAGACGCAGACCCCGTACCTTAGCATACACAGATGGATGCTCTACATCTCAGCAGACGCAGACCCCGTGCCTTAGCATACACAGATGGACGCTCCACATCTCAGCAGACGCAGACCCCGTTGTTACCACGGGTGGAGGGTGGAGTGGAGGGAACAACCAGGAAGAACGTCCGGGGTAACGACAGACAGAGCGTTGCCTCATGCCCTGAGTTGTTACCCAGAGTGGAGGGTGTTATCCCCGACTTTTTGCGGGTGATTACCTTGTATCCCCGCAGTTCTGCCTATCTTTGAATACGCAGGTATACTAGTTGGTTGTATCGTTCCTTTTATCTTTTGCATTTGTGACACTTTGCACTTCATTTATTTTTTGTTGCAGTAGTATCATCATATGGTCCAGAAGAAAGCCATGATCATATTGTCAGATCCTAGTTGGCTGAAACATGTAGACCGCATTTGTTATTAGCGTGTTCGGATACTTACCGAGAACACGCTTTCATGTTTTTTACTCCTTGACACCCTGAGATACTGAATAAACATATTTTTCTTTGGGTAGTCAATTTTAATACACTGTTTGTATACACTGCACGCGTATCACACTTTTTTTCAGCACACTTCAGGTAGCTTCAACGATATTTAGGAGATCTAGTCCTCTGTTTTCACATTTAAAACATCCGTGAGCTCCTCCTTTTGACACTAGCAAGGAGTTGTAGCTCCTTGAGGTCCCAAATGATGACGCGTGCCAACTCGGTGGGTGATGGGACTTCGTCCTCTTTAGTGTTTAATTTTACAGCACAGATTCCACTTTTATTATTGTTCTTTTCACGAACGAACATGAGAAAGCAAAATGCCAAAGATTTAAGCATTTTTTGTAAAGGGTGGCGGTGTGGCCATGTATTATAAGGAATAAAATACTCTCTGTTGTACATTAAAAGGGTATTGAAAGTCCTCTCACAGTGTCATGTTCTTCAGCCTCGCTCCCCTGTGTGGTCACAGAACTCTTTGGTGACGTGCATTATCCTCATAATGTACGGCAGGGGGTATTTCATCATATATATATTTACATTTTTCTTCTTCTCTGAGAGCCTAGCCCCATTGCCGGTTTCCTCTGAAACTCACAAAATATGAATGTTGATTATGAGAAATCTTTCTCATTGGGCTGCAGGGGGCGGCTGACTCTGCACCCCCCGCCCCCCCCCCCCCCCTCAGAGTAGGACCAGCGCTGGGACACCTAAGGAAGTCTTCAGTTTGTCTCTCTGGGGTCCCTTGGCACACATGGAGGGAGGCTACGCCGTGCCTCCTTGCCACACATGAGGCGGGGGTGGCAGACACGCACGGAGGCCTCTTCCCGGCTTATCTTTGCATGTAAGGGCGCTAAGTTTAGCCTCAAGCACAGTCTGCACAGCTCTGTGCCCACGGCCTGACATCTGCAGCGGTGCCAAGTGGCCCCGTGCCAACTCCAATGATTAAACAAAGCGCTGCGCGTGCGCCCACGCCTCGGCAGAGCGGACAAAGGGAACATCTGCGAGAGCCGAGAGGTGGGCAGCAGAACATCTGGGTGCTGACGGAGGCCAAGCGTGCCAGGCACCCTGTGTAAGCATGCCTGGCGCGTGGGCAGAAGGGGAGCCAAGTGTGTGCCAAGGCAGGGGCAGCTGCAGAAGATAAGGACAGTCAACACCAGCCTGGAGTCGGAGCACCAGCCACGGCCTCCATGGACCCAGGGCAGGCGCCAGCTCGCTTCACAATCCGCAGAACCCTCCGAAGTCATATTTATTTCAAGATCCTTGTCATATCTAACGATGTGTTTTTTCATTTTCTATCTGGGAGATCTCTCTCGTTGCTAATAACGCAATAATGTCCCCGCATCCATTTGCTCAGCAACGCATCTTTTTGTTTTGGTTTCACTCAAAATAATGTTTCCGTGCCCATCTGCCAACCCCCTTTATTGCCCGAATATTCTGGTGGAAGAAAACTGCATTTTCTTTGCCGACAGTAAACACACATATTTATAGTTGAAAATATCTTGTTAGAAAACACAGCAAAAATAAATCTTAATATTTTCAATTCTATCAATATTTTTTCAAGCAAATCTGCGCTGTCATTTTGTGAAAATCAATTATGCCACCTCCACTTATCTGGAAAACGTATACTGAAAGGGGGCTGGTCACCCAAAGATACTCGGGGTGCACCATACCCCACACTTCACAGGGACATTCCACCCAGGAATTCGTGTTGGGCACTGAGTGCCCATGATAAAAAATCCCAGAAACATACAGGGCCACATTTCCAAAAAAGCGTGTATCACGGCACTGCAAGCCCCTTGGCGGCGCCACTCTGCGGCACTTTCAAAGCACATGGATGCGTCATATCTACAAGGATATGAGGTATGCCTCTGTTCTCCCCTGCGCTGGCGCACAATATGCTGCCATGCGCTGACGCAGGCACCCTTGCGCCATGGTGCAAGGATGCCTGCGTCACGGGGATGATTGTTTAGGCGTCCCTTCCTGCACATCAACAATCTGAAATGGCGTTTTTCAACTTCTACGTGTGCTGCATTAGCACACATAGAACTTGCAAACCGTCATGCTCAGGCCGAGCCTAGCAGCAGCGCGCATGCGCTGCCCGCTCTGCGAGACTGCTGTAGTAGAGTACGGGAGAGAAGCTGCGCCCACTCTCTTCCCATATTTTTCATTGGCTTGTGTCATTGTCTTTCGTAAATGCTGCCGTCAAATTCGTTAATAGGCTTGTTAGTCCCTCCTTAGTACAGCTTTCTCTTCATTTGTCCCTCTCATGGCAACTGGCCCTTTTACTTCGGTTCTTACACGGGACCTGTTACTTAGTCTGTAAGCACTATTTTCTTTATTGAGATTCTCTTACTGCAGGCCGGACGTGTGCTGCTTCAGCTGAAACCGTGTGTGTGTTTTTTAAGCAGCACAGCTGCCCCCGTAACACAGGCGCCTGTTTTCAATCACTTTAACCGGCATTATCTTGTGTCTGTTTCACCCCCGAAGTAAAATGGATTAAGAAATGATTAGTGAATTAAGTCATGTGAATTCCAGGTAGCACATAATCCTGCGCTAATGGGCTGAAGCTGACAACAGCACATCTGTGTTACATGTCATCGGTACTAAAGCCAACTGGCGGGTTGTTTTCAAAAGTGTTTTATTAACAACACCAATACCACCACCACCGCCAATACCACCACCACCACCAATACCAATACTACTACCACCAATACCACAACCAATACCACCACCAATACCACCACCACCAATACCACAACCAATACCACCACCAATACCACCACCACCAATACCACCACCAATACCACCACCACCAATAAAACCACCACCACCAATACCAACACCACCAATACCATCACCACCACCAATGCCAATACCACCATCAATACCACCACCACCAATACCATCACCACCATTACTACCACCACCAATACCAATACCACCACCAATACCACCACCTCCACCACCAATACCACATCCAATACCACACCTACCACAAATACTCCCACCAATACCACCACCATCAATACCACTTCCTCCACCACCAATACCACCACCAATACCACCACCACCAATACCACTAGCAACACCACCACCAATACCACCACCACAACCAATACCACCACCACCAATACCAACACCACCAATACAACCACCACCACCAATACCACCACCACCGATACCACCACCAACACCACCACTACCACCACCAATACCACCACCAACACCAACATCACCACCATCACCACCAATACCACCACCAATAATAACACCACCAATACCACCACCACCAATACCACCACCACCAATCCCACCAATACCCTCACCACCAATACCATCACCACCAATACCACCACCACCAATACCACCACTGCCAATACCACCACCAATACCACCATCACCAATACTACCACCAATACCACCACCACCAATACCACCGCCACCACCAATACCACCCCCACCAATACCACCTCCACCACCAATACCACCACCACCTGAACCAATACCACCACCAATACCAATACCACCACCTGCACCACCAATACCACTACCACCAATACCACCACCTCCAATACCATCATGACCACCAATACCCCACCATCAATACCACCACCACCAATACCACCAATACCAGTACCACTACCAATACCAGTACCACCACCACCAATACAACCACCACCACCAACACCACCAACACCACCACCGCCAATACCGATAACACCACCTCAGCACCTCTCACTCTCTAGTAAGAGCAGGAGCACTGTACAAGGCCAGAGCTGCAGCTGAGACCATACCGTCCTCCCTCCATGCCTGCCATAAAGAACAGCCCGCCCTGCACCAGGAGGTGAAGCCAGGACCCTACCACAGCTGGAGTGTTTTTTATTAGGCCAAAGATAGCAATGACGTTAGGCAATGCCAGACTGCACACTCAAATCACGGAGAGGGTATGAAATAGCCCCCCCACCGCTCTTCTGCCTGAACCGCAACAGTGTAATCACAAAGCAAAAGGTGTTGGAGTGCTTTGTGAGTGTTTATACTCGGATCATATGTAACTCTCACTTCACACATTGTGTCTATGTAATTTACAACACTTACACATCTTTTTTACGGCACTAATTATCACGATTTTGAAGATGTAATAGGCCGCCCTCTTCCTCTGATATTTACAATCTAACAAGTGGTCGAGAAGGCCTTTTATTGCAACGCGATAGGTCTCGCATTTGCGAGAGTTTAAGCTATTAGTATTTAAATGACAATGCCTTTTATTTATGTTTTAAAACCTAAAACATAAATAATAGGCATTGTAATTTACAATGCTAATAGCTCAAACTTGCGTGAATGCGAGACCTATTGCATTGCAAATGCTTGTTTAATGATTGTTGATGTGCAGAAAGGGACTCCTTCATTCACATAAAAAATCACCAGAGGTGATTTCCTCGTTATATGTGTTCTGCAGAATGCAGCACACATAGAAAGAGGGAAAAAAACAAGGCGACCCTTGACCCTGCTAGGTAGGTCGCTCCCCCTCCATACAGCACCGCCTGTGTGTTCTTGCCCCAGCTGCCGCTGCTAGATTTGTATCACCATCTGTATCTTACTGCATTGCCTTATTGTTATTTGGTGTCTGTGACTGCTGTTGTCTGTCTTCCCCCAGTGCCTGTACTTGGTCTGTGCCCTCTTTTCCTTCTGTTCCCCTCGCTGTCCCCGTGTTTCTCTGCCTGTGTTTGCCTTCTGTTCCCTTCGTTTCCCCGTAATTTTGTGCCCATTTTTTGCCTCTGTTCCCTTCGTTGCCCCGTAATTCTGTGCCCGTTTTTTGCCTCTGTTCCCTTTGTTGCCCCGTAATTTTGTGCCCGTTTTTTGCCTTCTCTTCCCTTTTTTGCCCCGTAATTTTGTACCCACTTTTGCCTTCTGTTCCCTCGCTGCCCCTGTAATTAAGTGCCCTTTTGCCTTCTGCTCCCGTCATCGCCCTTCACTGCTCCCTCTCCAGCTGCTGCGTCCCCTGCGTCCCCGCCCCCCTGACTGCCCATTCGCTGCCCTGCCCTGCCTCCCACCTTCCAGCTGCTCCTCTCTCCCACCTCCCCATATATGGCGGCCGCTGCGCGGTGAGGAGAGCGACCCTTGACCCTGCTAGGTAGGTCGCTCCCCCTCCGCACAGCACCGCCTGTGTGTTCTTGCCCCAGCTGCCGCTGCTAGATTTGTATCACCATCTGTATCTTACTGCATTGCCTTATTGTTATTTGGTGTCTGTGACTACTGTTGTCTGTCTTCCCCCGGTGCCTGTACTTGGTCTGCGCCCTCTTTTCCTTCTGTTCCCCTCGCTGTCCCAGTGTTTCTCTGCCCGTGTTTGCCTTCTGTTCCCTTCATTGTCCCGTAATTATGTGCCCGTTTTTTGCCTCTGTTCCCTTTGTTGCCCTGTAATTTTGTGCCCGTTTTTGCCTCTGTTCCCTTCGTTGCCCCATAATTTTGTGCCCGCTTTTGCCTTCTGTTCCCTCACTGCCCCTGTTGTAATTTGGTGCCCTTTTGCCTTCTGCTCCCTTCATCGCCCCTCACCGCTCCCGCTCCAGCCGCAGCGTCCCCTGCGTCCCTGCCCCCCTAACTGCCCATTCGCTGCTCCTGCCCTGCCTCCCACCTCACAGCTGCTCTTTCCTCCCACCTCCCAATATATGGCGGCCGAGCCACTGGCGTGCCGAAGGTGCGCCTAAGGCAAGCCCATCTGCGCCCGTCCGCGCCTTTACCGCGCCCAGCGCCAGAACCCCTGGTCCCCGCACCCACCACGACAACCACCGCCACTACGATGCCTGCACACTCCACGCTCTCAACTCCGGACGGACCCACACCTGCTTCAAAGCCGCCCCGAAACGCACACAGGGTCCCTTCACCTGCCGGAACTGCAGCTACACCAGCCTCAGAGGCGCCAACCACCAGCCAAGAAAGACCACAATCACCTCCGATGCATCCTACTGAACACCCGCTCCGCACGCAAACATGCCGTCGAGCTCTGGGACCTGCTCGACACTTCATCCCTGGATGTCGCCTTCCTGACAGAGACCTGAATGAAGAACTCCTTCGAACCCGACATCGCTATTGCCATCCCAGACGGCTACAAGATCACCCGCAGAGACCGCCCCAACGGAGTCGGAGGAGGAATCGCCATCGTCCACAAGAACAGCATCAGGGTCTCAACCAGCAGCAACGACATTCTCATCACTGCCTAACACATGCATTTCCAGCTCCACACAGACCCCAACTCCACCCTCAGAGGCACCCTCGTCTACAGACCCCCCGGACCCCGACCCCAGTTCAGCGACACCATCGCCGACTTCATCAGCACGCACGCCCTGACCTCCACCGACTACGTCCTCCTCGGAGACCTGAACTTTCACCTTGAGAACAACAACGACAGCAACTCAAACACCCTGATCGATAACCTCGCCAACCTCGGACTGAAGCAACTTGTCACAATGCCTACCCACTCTGCCGGCCACACGCTCGACCCCATCTTCTCCTCAAGCTCCCACGTCTCCTTCAGCCACACCACCGAACTCCACTGGACCGACCACCGCTGCATCCACTTCACCTTCCAGTAACCCACCACACACCACCCCACCCAACAGATCCCCCGCCGCTGCTGGAGCAAAATCACTGAAGACCAACTACACGCAAACCTCGCTCTCAGCCCACCCACCGAACCCTCCAACACCGACGACGCTGCCCGCAGCCTCAGACGCTGGATCGACAACTGCGCCAACACCCTCGCCCCGCTGAAGAAACCCTCCCACAGTGACACCAGCAAGAGGGCCAGCTGGTTCACCCCAGAACTCCTAGCCTCCAAACGAGCCTGCCGGAAACTAAAGAAGAAATGGCACAGTGAGCAGACTCCGGACAGCCACGCAGCCCACAAGGATGCCATCCGCAACCACCATCACCTCATCAGGACTGCCAAGAGGACCTCCTTCACAGACCGCCTTGACAACAATGCACACAATGGCAAGGAGCTCTTCAACATCATGAAGGAACTTTCCAACCCCAGCTCCAACACAACAACATCCTGCCGTCGCAAGCCCTGTTCGACACCCTCGCCACTTTTTTCGACCGCAAGATAGCAGACATCCACGACAGCTTCAACACCCAGACAGCCCCAACAGACATCCACACAACAGACTCCCTGCACCCCATCGACCACGACCCCCTGCTAGCCTGGGCCAACGTGAGCCTCGATGACACCATCATAACCATAAGCACAATCCACTCCGGCTCCCCATCAGACCCACTCCTGCACCACATTTTCAACAAAGCCAGCAGCTCCATCGCACTCCATCTGCGCAACGTCATCAATCTCTCCCTCGAGACCGCGACCTTCCCAGAGAGATGGAAACACGCCGAGATCAACGCCCTACTCAAAAAACCCAAGGCAGACCCTAGAGACCTCAAGAACTTCCGGCCCATCTCTCTGCTTCCGTTCCCGGCCAAGGTCATCGAGAAGATTGTCAACAGACAGCTAACCATATACCTTGAAGAAAACAGAATCCTGGACCCTTCCCAGTCAGGGGTCTGCAGCAACCACAGCACCGAGACTGCCCTCATCGCTGCCACCAACGACATCAGGACCCTGCTGGACAATGGTGAGACTGCAGCCCTCATGCTCCTGGACCTCTCCACCGCATTCGACACTGTCTGCCACTGCACACCTCCACGCCGTAGGGATCCGAGACAAGGCTCTGGAATGGACTACCTCCTTCCTCTCTGGCAGAACGCAGAGCGTCCGCCTCCCCCCATTCCGATCCGAAGCCTCCGAGATCATCTGCGGCGTACCCAAGGGATCTTCCCTCCGCCCGACACTGTTCAACATCTACATGGCCCCGCTCGCACATGTCGCCCGACAGCACGACCTCAACATAATCTCCAACGCGGACGACACTCAACTGATCCTCTCCCTCACCAAGTACCCCATCACCGCCAAATCCACCCTTCACGAAGGAAAGAAGGCCGTCGCCGACTGGATGAAGATCAGCCGACTGAAGCTGAACACGGACAAGATGGAGGTCCTCATCCTCGGCTCCAACCCTTCAGCCTGGGACAACTCCTGGTGGCAGACGGCACTGAGGGCACCCCGACACCCACTGACCACGCACGCAACCTGGGAATCATCCTCGACTCAACGCTCTCCATGACCAAGCAAATCAACGCCGTCTCCTCCTCCTGCTTTGACACCCTCTGCATGCTCTGCAAGATCTACAGGTGGATCCCGACAGACACAAGAAGAACAGTCACCCAGGCCCTCGTTAGCAGCAGACTAGACTACGGAAACTCCCTCTATGCGGGAGCCCCGACCAAGCTCATCAAACGTCTGCAACGCATCCAGAATGCCTCTGCACGACTGATCCTCGACGCTCCACGCTACAGCCACATCAACCCCCACCTGAAAAACCTGCACTGGCTCCCCGTCAACAAGAGGTTATCCTTCAAGCTCCTCATCCACGCACACAAGGCCCTCCACAAGACCGGCCCAGCCTACCTCAACAGACGACTCTCCTTCTACATCCCCAACCGCCAGCTCCGCTCAGCCGACCTCGCACTCGCCACCGTCCCTCGCATCCGTAGAACAACCACCGGCGGTAGATCCTTCTCCCGCCTCGCCGCCAAGACCTGGAACACCCTCCCACTGAGCCTTCGACAGTTCCCAAGACCTGCTGACCTTCAGGAGGCTACTCAAGACCTGGCTGTTTGACCAGTAGCGACCCCCCTCCCAGCACCTTGAGACCCTCGCGGGTATGTAGTGTGCTCTACAAATGATTGATTGATTGAATACATTTTTCCTCATTGTGCCTCATTACGTCTCCCCTTTGGAGGCATAGCATTCAGACGCATTTCCAGATTCACGATTTCTGGTAAATCTGGTAATGTGTCATGTTCCATGGGTGTTGCATGGGAGCACCCACAGAAACACCCATGGAACGCCCATTTCACGCAAAGTGCTGCGTGTAAAGGGGCTGGATTTAGAAGGACAGGAAAAGCTACACAGTATGGCTTATGCTGCCCTTGTAAATATGGGGCAGCAAAATCCACCATCAGTGTATCACAAAATGTGACGCACCCGCGGAGCATGGGGCTTGAAAATAAGCCCCACGGTATTTTGTTTTTTACAGTGTAATTGACACCACTTTTTTCCAACTGTAAGAGCTCCAAGTTAGCACTTTGCAGCCGCTATCTTGTCTCCCCCAGCTCATAACAGGCACTTGTTACATCGCTGCTCTGCGTTGGTGCATTGACACCAGAGTTGACGTAGAGTAACAAAGTAACAGGAACTGGTTCCGCTTGAACAGTGTGAGAAGAGCACGGAGAGGTAAGATGGTGTTTATGAAGTTTTAACTTTCGGCTGGGAAGGTTGAGAAGTGAGAAAAGTTACACTTGAAAAAAATACAGGGTCTCATTTATGAAAACCTGTTGCATCGCTGAGGTAAAACAGTGCTGCTTTTCAGTGCGCCCTCCTTGCGACACAATGGATGCGCTGTATTTAATGTACGGTGCTCCATGTCGCAAGGAGTTATAGATACGTCTGTATTTCTGACGTATCTGTAGGCGCAGTAACGACGCATTGCTGGAGTATGTCGCAAATGTGACGCAGCTCCAGCAATGGGTCATTACACATGGGGCAAGTCCCGAGTGACAGGCATAAGATTTTGACGCAGTGGCGTCCTAGAAGTGGCGCACTGAAATCTGAAAGATTTCGCTGCACCATTTCTAGGAGTCTTTGATGTGGGGGAACGCCCATCCTGCATACATTATACCTGACTGAGGTATAATGTGGCGCAGGGATTTACAAAGTTACGCATCTGCCTAGATGCGTCACTTTGTAATAGGGCGCAAAATGCCGCATTTTTGTACGCCATCGGTACATCACAAAAAGCGCCACAACGGCGGTGCTTCTAGGATGCTGCACAGTGAGCCTTTTAATGTCGAAAAAAAGTGCTGGGTCAAATTTGTTAGGGGTTCTCAACCTGTGGTCCGAGGGCCCCTGAGTGTCCGTGAGCGCTATTTAGGGGGTCTGCGACTGTTTCGTGAAATTATATATTAAAATTAATACATTTAAATTAATAAAGTATGTACAAATAAAGAAGCAAATTTGAAACGTGAAATATTTTTCTATATTTTATTATTAATTTAATAAAATATTTAAATACTTGAGCATTTGTATGGTGTATACCTGTTTTTGTATTTTCTGTATCGTTTTGAGGTTCAAATCATAAAAATTGCTTGGTCATGGGGTCCCCTTCCAATAATGACTCAGTGGGGGTCCCCGAGCGCTCTGGTAATAATTCATTCCACAGAAGTGAAAAGCGTAAGAACCGTTAGAGTAAGGGCCCTTTAGGCAATAAAGACAGGGGGGGGGGCACAGCATGGGTACCGAGATCGTAATGGCTTTTTATTATTATTAAATTTCTAAGGCGCACAGCTACCCAGAGGTTTCCCGGCGCCATCGGACCCACGTAAGAAGAGGGAGTTAACCAAGTTTTTAGGTCTCTGCGGAAATTATAATAAATAGAAAGAGGGTGTGGCTGGGGGGCAGCAGACAGTGGGTGGTACAATACTCAGCCACTAAGAAGGGGGACCCCTGACAGCGAATAAAAGTCAGGTAGAGCAGGGGGAATAAGAAGAACCAATATTTAGGTGTGTTTGTCTGTCCCACACCACTTGTCCATCCTCGCCCTGATGAAGGTGTTGCCCCTGCTGGGGCTAGACACCGAAACGCGCGTTGGCGTTTAACTTGTCCCGGGTAGCTGGATTGTAACTACCCCGACCCGTGGATGATGACATATAAGAACTTGTCGTCTGATCGTCATGTGGCAGTTGCACCATCCTGATGCACTTGTTGACATTATGAAATTGTGTGTTGTAGAATGTGAATGTCTGTGTTAATCGCAATGTATGCTAGTATGACTGACTATCTTGATTGAGGCGTGTGGGACTATGTATATGTTATAATGTATTGTTTAGTGTAATTGTGGTATATATTTATTCTTCAAAAGTTTGATTAATTCATTTCGATAATATGAAAGTAAAAATGAAAAACTATTTTGATAAAATATTCTGATTGTTGGAACATTATTGCATTGGTCAGTGCCGGTTTTTGGTGTACTGGCATTGGGACCCCTCTTGAGGACCCTATAGAAATATTAAGGCAGGTAACCTCCCTATATATTGGTACAATACTCAGGCCATCGCCCCATTGCCCAGAGTTTGGTGAAACCTGGCCCGCTTCCAGTTCAGCCACTACGAGGGTCCACTAAGAAATGAGTCATTATCGGGGTGAGGTAGTAATTCCGTTTTTGTCCCAGGAATCTTTTCACTAAACAAAAGGTTAAACTATTGTTACTGTCAAATGTTGTTACTTTACATTTGCTGATATGAAGTCTGTAACTACAATATTGAATGAGAAATTCAGACTGCGGCCATCAGCTCAACCCGCACGATAGAAGTGAGCTGGGGGGTAAAGAGGACCCCAAAGGTGTCCCATGTTTGGCCTGGAGGGGTGAAAGCACCCACCCTTTACGACTGGCCCCTGGTTATTGGCTGCAGTCTTTAAAGGGCGCGTCCTGACAGAGAGGCCCACAAACCCTCTCCCCAGCTCCACTTGGGCCCACTGGCAGTGTACACTGCAGTGTTATGTGTATTTGCATGGCCCACTAGGCGCAGGTGAGGGCATCTAGGCGCTTTGCAGGTGGGCAGGTGGAGGACTCCTCGGAGAACAGATAGGTCCTCAGCTTCTTGTGGAACTCAAGATGTGATGAGGAGGCTCTGTTGTCTGTGGAGGTCGGTCTATGCCTTGAGGGAGGTGTCCGGAAGGCCCAAACTACTGCTCTCCTGTTGTGTATGTGGGGAATGTGTCTGAGAGTCCGGCCAAGCAGCCACGTCTGGATGGAGGGATGGTGGAAGGGATGGTGGAAGTGTACGCCACTGTTGAGGTATGCGGGCCGATGTAGGGCAGTGCTTTGTATGTGTGCGATAGGAGTGTGAATTGAGTGCCTTTGTGTAGGGGGAGCAAGTGTAGTTCTCTGAGGTGTGGTGTGCTCTGGGAGCAGCTTCGGAAGTTGGGGACGACTCTTGCAGCTGCGTTCTGGATGGTCTGAAGTCTGTTCAGGAGCTGTTTGGTGATTCCAGCGCAGAGTCCCTTGCTGTAGTGAGGTCTGCTGGTTATGAGTGCCTGTCAGACTGTTTCCCTGGTGTTCCTTAGCAGCCACTTCAAGATTTTTCGCTGCATCCTCAGGATGTGGTAACCAGTGTAGGTCACAGAGTTGACCTGGTTTGTCATGGCAAGTTTGTCGTCTAACATGATTCGTAGGTTTCTAGCTTGGGTGGTGGGGGTGGGATGGGTCCTAGGTCTGCCAACCACCAGGTGAAGTCCCACAGAGAGGTCTTCTTTCTGAAAATCACAACTTCGGTCTTGTCCGAGTTGAGTCTGCAGCAGCTGGATCTCGTCCGGGTGGGTACGGCAGTCATGCAGGTGGCAAAGCTGGTTCTTATCACGAGTGCCTTGTCAGAAAGGAAGAGTATCTGTTGTGTGTCATCTGCGTAGGGGAGAACGTTGATGCCGTGCCACCTGATGGTTGTCAGCCAGTGGCGTCATGTAGATGTTGAATAAGGTTGGGTTTAGGGATAATCCCTGGGGGACTCCACAGACGAGGATCCTGGCTTCCGACGTCTAGGGCGGCCTGGTGGCTTCATGGGTTCTTTCAGATAGGGAGGTACAGATCCTGGGAAGGCGAGACCGCGGGATCCTGCTTCTTGAAGTCTTCCAATCAGGCTGGAGTGGAAGACTGTGTTGAAGGTCGCCAAGAGGTCAAGGAGGATGAGGGCAGCCGTTTCCCCACGGTTGAGAATTTCGGTCGGTTGCTGTGATGAGGGCTGTTTTAGTGCTGTGATTGCTTCTGAAACCTGCTTCAGTGGTGTTCAGCAGCTGGTGTAGGCCGCGATGGTCAGTGAGTTGCTTGTTGCCCTTGGCTGGGTCTAGTAGTAGGGAGATCAGGCGGTAGTTTGCTAGCTGGTCGGGTCTGCTGAAGATGTTTTTAGTAGTGCATTGACCGCTGCGGGTTTCCAGGCTTTCGGTGAGGTGGCGGCGGAGGTGCTCAAGATACGGGTGAGTTATCGATGATCGGGGAGGTGCCCACGTTGTAGATGTGGTGGGGGCAAGGGTCCGTTGTGGCCCCAGAGTGGATGGTTCTCGTGATGTTGGAAGGATGGAGGAAAGGGAGATAGATGAGGGGGCAAATGGGAAAAGGATGAGGAAGGGAGGTGGAGGGAAGAGGGATGAAATGGAGAAGGAAAGATGGGGAAGAAAGATGATGATTGGGAAGAGGCAGAGAAAGAATGAGAGGAAAGGGAAAGGTGCAAAAAATGGTGGAAAAATGATAAGGGGATAAGAGTAATGGAAGGAGGCAGGGGAGGAGTGGAAGAAGAGAGGGAAGGTGGGGACGGGAGAGGACAAAACGGACAGAGCAGAGATGTAAGAAGGTGGTGGAAGGAGTGAGAAAGGAGAGGAGAGAGGAGAGAGGGAAGGTGGGGAGGGGTAAGAAGAGGACAAAACGGACAGAGCAGAGACGTAAGAAGATGGTGGAAGGAGTGAGAAAGGAGAGTAGAGAGGAAAGAGGGAAGGTGGTGAGGGGTAAGAAGAGGACAAAACGGACAGAGCAGATGTAAGAAGGTGGTGGAAGGAGTGAGAAAGGAGAGGAGAGAGGAGAGAGGGAAGGTGGTGAGGGGTAAGAAGAGGACAAAACGGACAGAGCAGATGTAAGAAGGTGGTGGAAGGAGTGAGAAAGGAGAGGAGAGAGGAGAGAGGGAAGGTGGGGAGGGGTAAGAAGAGGACAAAACGGACAGAGCAGAGACGTAAGAAGATGGTGGAAGGAGTGAGAAAGGAGAGTAGAGAGGAAAGAGGGAAGGTGGTGAGGGGTAAGAAGAGGACAACACGGACAGAGCAGATGTAAGAAGGTGGTGGAAAAGATTTCTCGGAGGAGAGGCACGAGGTGCGAGAGTGGCTGCTTCTGCGGAGCTCTGAATGAGTCAGAAGGACTTTAGTCAAAAGCCAGTGTGGGGTCAAACACCACCAGTAAAGAAGCACTAGCAAAGCCAATAGTTCTAACTTTGTCAGCCAGCTCTTTGCCTTTTTCAAACATGTTTTGTTTTGTGGTTTTTGTAAAGCTTTATTGTTGAGGGATTGTGTAGCACTTTCCAATAAAAAAAAAATAGTCTGAAAGCAACAAAAGAAATAGTTTCAGAAAAAACACAATGCCTTAGAACCCGTGGCACTGAAGGGAAGAACCTTTTATGCGCTCTTTTCGAGAGAACAGAATTCAGTCACTCGTGAAGCCAGCCAGAGGTTGCAGTGGACTCGTGCTGTGTGCTGCAGGAAACATGTGTATGACACATCAGCAGACAAAAGCATGTAAAGGGCTGCCTGATGGCCCTTAGGGGTAGGTATATTATATAAATAGTTTTATAAAAATCAAATGGCCTTGGCTAACGTCAAACCTAAAAAGGAAAAACTGAAGAATCAAGTCGCTGCCTTGTGCCAGTTCCTGCTCCCCTCATTTCGGCATGTTTGAGGGTGTCAGCCCCTCTGCGCTTTGGGGACCTCCCCTCGAATCCAAGTGCAGCAGCGAAGTGTACATAAACTGTCCTGTAGGGGGCTCCCGTGTCCTGATGCAGCCATCCGGACCTTGTGTGGACTGACTGGAAGTGTTACAGATGAGAGTACGGGTGTTCCCGCTGACCAGGAGTGCACAGAAGTGTTACAGGTGAGACTGCAGGTGTTCACACTGACCAGGAGTGCACAGAAGTGTTACAGGTGAGACTGCTGGTGTTCAAACTGACCAGGAGTGCACAGAAGTGTTACAGGTGAGACTGCTGGTGTTCACACTGACCAGGAGTGCCTGAAGTGTTACAGGTGAGAATGCAGGTGTTCACACTGGCCAGGAGTGCACAGAAGTGTTACAGGTGAGACTGCAGGTGTTCACACTGACCAGGAGTGCCTGAAGTGTTACAGGTGAGACCGCAGATGTTCACACTGACCAGTAGCGCCTGAAGTGTTACAGGTGAGACTGCAGGTGTTCACACTGACCAGGAGTGCACAGAAGTGTTACAGGTGAGACTGCTGGGGTTCACACTGACCAGGAGTGCCTGAAATGTTACAGGTGAGACTGCAGGTGTTCACACTGACCAGGAGTGCCTGAAGTGTTACAGGTGAGACTGCAGGTGTTCACACTGACCAGGAGTGCCTGAAGTGTTACAGGTGAGACTGCAGGTGTTCACACACACCAGGAGCGCACAGAAGTGTTGCAGGTGAGACTGCAGGTGTTCACACACACCAGGAGCGCACAGAAGTGTTACAGGTGAGACTGCAGGTGTTCACACACACCAGGAGCGCACAGAAGTGTTGCAGGTGAGACTGCAGGTGTTCACACTGACCAGGAGTGCCTGAAGTGTTACAGGTGAGACTGCAGGTGTTCACACTGACCAGGAGTGCCTGAAGTGTTACAGGTGAGACTGCAGGTGTTCACACTGACCAGGAGTGCCTGAAGTGTTACAGGTGAGACTGCAGGTGTTCACACACACCAGGAGCGCACAGAAGTGTTGCAGGTGAGACTGCAGGTGTTCACACTGACCAGGAGTGCACAGAAGTGTTACAGGTGAGACTGCTGGTGTTCACACTGACCAGGAGTGCCTGAAGTGTTACAGGTGAGACTGCAGGTGTTCACACAGACCAGGAGCGCACAGAAGTGTTACAGGTGAGACCGCAGGTGTTCACACTGACCAGGAGTGCACAGAAGTGTTACAGGTGAGACTGCTGGTGCTCCCTGTGACCAGGAGTGCACAGAAGTGTTACAGGTGTGACTGCTGGTGTTCACACTGACCAGGAGTGCCTAAAGTGTTACAGGTGAGACTGCAGGTGTTCACACAGACCAGGAGCGCACAGAAGTGTTACAGGTGAGACCGCAGGTGTTCACACTGACCAGGAGTGCACAGAAGTGTTACAGGTGAGACTGCAGGTGTTCACACTGACCAGGAGTGCACAGAAGTGTTACAGGTGAGACTGCTGGTGTTCCCTGTGACCAGCAGTGCACAGAAGTGTTACAGGTGAGACTGCTGGTGTTCCCTGTGACCAGGAGTGCACACAAGTGTTACAGGTGTGACTGCTGGTGTTCACAATGACCAGGAGTGCACAGAAGTGTTACAGGTGAGACCGCAGGTGTTCATGGTGCAGATCAGAGCTTCCGAATCCCCTCTACTTCCACGGACGGAATGATTTCACAGTCACACACGCATACACACATCACACGCTGGTGGGGCCCATTACACCAACATTCACCCTAAATCACTCTATCCGTGCCCTGTAAAGGAGAAACACCTTACACACGACCAGCTAGTTGCGATAGATCTAACAAAATACATATCAAAGAATACACAATAAAATCAATAAACATGACCAGAAATAATCACTCGAGACAGAAATTCAAACAGATGGTTAATTTATCTAAAATTTCATGAAAAGCCAATTAAATGCAAAATTCATTTCTCTCATATTTACCTATTCTGTCTAAATGTCAGATCCTAAGTCAGAACCGGTCCTCTGTAGAAGAATTATAGTTCTCTGCCATCATGTAGAGTCATCGTCCGCTCCGTCAGCATAGGGACCTCGCATCATCAGCTCGGGAAGAAGTGGCGCTAGACCTCGCTAGTCTACTATTATTTATACTGAAATTTACATTCTAAATAGTAACATTTCTTTATTCAAACGGATGAATGGCAGAAATAATGTCATCTTGGTACTTTTTTCGATATTATACGGGAGGTTCTCACACATAGATTGTCCCAAATAATGAATAGCAGAATTGAACGTCCATGGCTAATTCGCAACATCTACGGGTGTCTCTACTAGGTGAATTTGTTTCAAAAAATGGGTTCACACTAAGTTCGTATACATTTTTCCGTCTTTCAGGGGCTTTTGGCAGATGTCCCAGACTTGTCATCATGCTTATGGCTTTTCAGTTCATCGGAGGTGCAAGGTCACAGGCAGAGCGAAGCCTTTCTGTAAATTTCCAGCAACTCCAATGCAGGCTGCGGGTGGTGGCCATTTTGTGGCAGGCCACAATGGGCAACTTTAAGCAAAATAGACATAAAATAGAATTACTGCATAGAAATGATTATACAGTGTTATTCCCCTGCTAATGCCCTTATGTGTGTGTATTTATCTAGCCATTTGCGACATTAAAAGCCATTAATGCATATTAATTAAAAGCGCAAACATCATAACATTACATAAGCAACATCGTTTTCTGTCAGTTTGCTCACCAACTTAGTTCACTTGTTATTTAGCCATGCAATAGCATTCCCACGTGTAATTCTCTTGTTAATAAGGTTGATTAGATAACATTTGACAAACTTTTAATACTTAATAATTAATCAGTAGTACTTTTAGTTATAACATGCGAAAATGAAACAGGTACTCGGTTTTAAAGAAAAAACCCTGCTCTATCAATCCCCCCTTTGGTGATATATAATCACCACAAAAATCAAAACCCCAAAAAAAAAATCAATTTTGTTTCCCCTTTTGGAAGAATTTGAAATATCTTCTTGTTCTTTTTTTTTTTAGACCCTAGTTTCCATCTCATCTTCCTTTTTAGTTTCTATATACATGTTTTCTCTTAGCTCTTCTAGTTCTATTTCTTGTGGATCTCTTTCTGGTTTCTTTTGTCTCTTTTTAACATTTTCTTTTGTGATTTTCTTTTTATTTCTTCTATATCTACAACACATACATCCTAATCTAAGGATCAACAATGCAACAATTACACATGTTAATGGAAATAATATCTTACCAAATATGGTACTACCTATCTTAGCTACAAAGTTCTTAATAGCAATCATCTTATTAGCCATTTTAGTCCAGATACTTTCAGCTTCCAGTGGTACTAATTCTTCATGCAAATCAGTAATATTTTTGATGTAAACTTTTAGATCTTTACTTTCGTCAGGAATGTAAGTGCAACAATGTTGAACTTTCAGCATTCCGCAGACTCCACCCTCTTTTGCCAAAAGAATGTCAAGGGCAAGTCGATTTTGCATCGCCATAGCACGCAAAGCAACCATTTCTGTATTAACCAAAAGAAAACCTCCAGCGGTGCTTGTTGACAAGCGATCTACCACTGTTGACAGCTTCCGAATGCCAAATGCATTCAAAGAAATTCCCACTGCTGGAATTAAAGCTCCAAAAATATCTCCTACAATTTCTGTCCATGTTTCTCTTCTATAGCGTGTTAAAGGATTAGTTTGTTCAGCATTGTCTACTCTATCCATGTGAAAAATCTTTGGAAAGACCAGGCCAACATAACATGTACCAAACCAATGGTCAGGCAAACGGTAATAAGCCTTGTTCCCACAAATATAATACACTCCTGGAAAAACTGGATCTTCTCCTCCTCTAAATCCCCATCCGGTTGCAATAAAGTATGTATCATGGCACTCACTAGTCCCTATGAAATAATAATCATATTGGGATCTCTTCCTGGTAATGCACAGTTTTCCTTTCTGTGGGGCATCTATAGCCATAGTTGGACTGGCTCCATCTTTCAACTCTTTTTCTTTTTCAATATCCCACATTGTATCACTCATTTTATGCCCTTCTGCTTTCTTGTGCATGTTCAACCTTCTTCTCTCAACCATGTCTAGAAAATTCTTCTCTTCTCCCTTCAAACTGCAAGTTAAATTGTTTCTAAAAACATATTCTAAGGTTAGTTCTTTGGTTTCTAAAAAAATCTCACCTAAAGTGTTAGCTTCCTTTGCAGGATTCAATTATTTATTCATAGGCAACTGCCCAAGAATATTATCTACATTAGACATATTATAGTCTAATTTCCCTAACTGGTAAAATATACTAATCAACACACTACAGGAAATTCCATACGTAGCCGGAAGATGATGATAAGTCACTCCTTCCGAAACAGAGGCAGGTAATTGCATGCAGACGTAGCAATCCCTTACTTCCATTGTCTTTACGTACTCATACAACAATTTAGAAAAAACATTGCTAGAAAAATCGTTAATTGACCTATCTTTATGAATATGTACATTACTAGTTCTAGTCGGAACTACTTTTAATGGACTCTTACCTATATTAGTCTTGTTCTCAGTATGACCTTCTAAAGTGTCTATAGTGACTCTAAATGAAATCAGTAGAGCAAGCACGCTCCAAAGCAGCATTAATAATCCTTTACAGCAGCAGCACATCTTGCACCATCTTTTCAGAAAGGTACATCTACTTTTATTCTCAGTGTTAGCCATTTTGTTAATTTGACCGTGTCTTTTGACTTAGCCTCTTCTACTCCTCTACTGAACTTTTATGGGCAGCAAGTACCCACCAGATTATTAAATCTACTAATTTTAGTATTACTTCTTTTCCTCTTCTCCAAGTGATTCTCCTTGGATTCACTCAATTTGGATTTTCATCACTTTTCACTGTCTCTTCATCATCATTAAACTGTATCAAGCCCTGAACATCCGTCTCTTCTCCAATGTCGGACAAGATAACTCTCAGGATTCCCACAGCTTCTTCTTCAGCAACCTCCTTCAGTAAAGCCTCCTCTGGACTTCCTTGGCTGTCCGCCTCTTCTCCTTCTTCAGGCAGCGCCACATACGTCCATTCCGGTGACTTGTACCTCTGGTTTGGTTTTCTTATTCTTTTAGTTCTCTCAGGTATCTTTGTTTCTTCTTCCTTGGTAGGATTTTGACTTGACACTTCGTTCACCTGTTCAGCTTTCGAAGAGTTAACTCGTGTCAGTCTGTACCTTAGTCTCTTTATCTTATTTGGCCAAAGATCTCCTTTAGCATTTCTTTTTTGTTTTCCTTCTTTATTGTTTCTTTCTCCAAGCCAAGTTCTCTTTCTCAGAACTCGTCCTCCATGTATCTCATTGTCACTTTCATCAGACTCTGTTTCAGTTGCTTCTGGTTCGTTAACAGCTTTCTTTTCTCCAACAACTTCCTTTTCTCCAACAGTCTCTTTTTCCACCACTTGAGATTTCCCTACTTCTGTCCCTCCTCGGGTCTCCGACACGCAATCTTCTTGCTGTCTACTTGTCCCTTCACCTAGCTTGTTGTTGATGTTCCCTACACCTCCTCGGGGTTTTTCCGCAATCTGTCCCTCTCTGTCTTTGTCTGTCCCTTTTTCTTCAATATTTATCTCAGGTGGAACTTGTCCAACCTCCTCATGTGATTCAGTTGTCTCTTCTGTTGGAATGTTCTTTTCTTTCCTTTCTTTCTTTTTGTGTTGGTCACTGTCAATTGGAACCTACGGCAATTCTTCTGAGTCTGAACTCGCTTCTGCAGTTTGCACTGTTCTCTTCAGAACCTCTTCTGGTGGGATGAAAACTTCTCTTGACTCACTTTCCCCACTTTCTGGATTCTTTTTCCTTCTTACTGCCTCGCTGTCTGCATCATCACTGGAATCTGATTCTTCAAAGTATTCTTTTCCAGTACCATCTCTTGGATTTGGAACTCTCAGTGTGTGGCTTGCATGTATCCAATTTTTCACACCAGCGCACTTCACAGCAGTTGTTGTGGTCAAGATGACTTGTCTTGGCCTTCCCCACCTTGGAACCAGGCAATTCCTTCTTCTGTGGACTTTTATCCTTACCCAGTCCCCTGGGCTCAGATCATGGGCTGGTTCCTTTTCAAGTGTGGTGGCGTCTTCTCCAACCTGGTGAAACACAGAATGAACTGCGGCAGCCAGGCCTTTGCAGTAATCCAAAATCATGTCATCAGTTATAGTCATCAGTTTGTTCACCGGTACATATGCATGCCTCATTGCACGTCCCATGATAATTTTATGTGGACTCAAACCTGTTGTTCTGTCTGGAATAGACCTAATGGTCATTAGGACTAGAGGCAAGACATCGGGCCATTTCATTCCTGTGGCTAAGCACATTTTGCCAATTCTGTTTTTGATAGTACCGTTCATCTGCTCAACAACCCCAGAAGCCTCTGGTCGTAGGCACAATGCAACTTCTGCTGTACACTCAATGCTTCACAAATTAGACCCATGATTTCATTATAAAAATGTCCTCCTCTGTCTGATTCAATAGTTACTGGGAACCCGTACCTTGGGATGAATTCTCTTAGCAGTAATTTAGCCACTGTTATCCCATCATTTCTTCTTGTTGGATACGCCTCCACCCACCTTGAGAACAAACAGACCACCACCAGAACATACCTCAACCTGTTGACTGGGGGCATTTCAATGAAATCTATCTGCATTCTTGTGAAGGGTCCTTCCTCCCTGCCTATTGTTTCTAGGCTCACCACTGTTTTCTTTCCAGGATTGAATTGCTGACATATCAGACATCTCTGGCAGAGACTTTCTGCTATCAGTCTGAACTTTGGACTGTACCAGGTTTGCTTAAAGGCTCTTATCATAGCATCCCTCCCCAGGTGTCCTTGGCCATGATACATCCTTGCCATTGTTGATAACATGCTGTTTGGCATGACTGGTCTTCCATCCCTATAGACCCACACATGATCCTTTTCTCTAGGTGCACAACCTGCCTTCACCCAATCTCTCATTTCATCATCTTCTGCCTCATCCTGCAACTGTTTTACTTCCTCCCATGTCCCCACTTCATTAGTAAACATTAATGAACAAGAAGACATTTCCCGCTCTTTACTCCTGTTAATCGAATGATTGTTTCTTGCACAGTATTGTGCTATGTCATTAGCAAACTTGTTTCCCACAGTTACAAAATCATCACCATGACCATGAGCAGCACATTTTACGACTGCTAGTTCTTTAGGCAGCTGTATCGCCTCTAGCAGTTTTCCAACCACTTCAGCATTCTTTATGGGAGTTCCACTTGAGGTCAGGAAACCTCTTTGTAGCCATAGCTGGCCAAAATCATGGACAACTCCGAAGCCATACTGGCTGTCAGTCATCACAGTCACTCTCACACTTCTCCCAATCTTGCATGCTTTTGTCAGTGCCACCAGTTCTGCCACCTGAGCGGATTTCACTCCTTTTAAGGGTGATGCTTCCACTACTTCCGAGACTTTGCACACAGCATATGCAGCACTCAACACTCCTTCCTCTGTTCTCAGACAAGATCCATCCACAAACAACACATGATCACTTTCAGGCAGTGGCAGATCTCTTATGTCTGGCCTTGGTTTTGTGCAGTAATCAAGTACATCCAGACAATCATGATCAACATCATTTCTCACTCCCACACATTCAGCATCAGGCAACAGTGTCGCTGGATTCACATTCACACATCTCTCCAGACTTACATTCGTTGCACCAAGAATGACTTTCTCATATTTAGTCAGCCGACTATGAGACATGAACTGTGTCCGGCTCCTTGTTAAAAGGATTGCCACATCATGAGGTACGAATACCCGTACAGGGTATCCCATTATGATTCCCTCACTTTGTTCCAGACTTTTGCAAGTAGCAGCTACTGCTTTCAGGCAACCTGGCAAACCCACAGCTACTGGGTCAAGAGTTGCTGAGAAATAGGCAATTGGCCTCCTCAGACGTCCATGTTTCTGGATTAACACTGAAAGTGCACATCCATTTCTCTCACTACAATACAGCTCAAATTATTTTTCGTAATCTGGCATTCCTAGGGCAGGAGCTTCACAAAGTCTGTCTTTTAACTCTCTGAATGCAGCCATTTCTTCTGGGTTTAGTTCTAATGGGTCTTTCACCTCACTTTTTGTCAATTTGATCAGTGGTTTGGCAATCAGGGAAAAGTTACTTATCCACTGACGACAGTAACCCACCATTCCCAGGAACATTCTCACCTCTCTTTGTGTCATTGGGGCTCTCATTCCCCGAATGATTTTGATTCTATCAATGGTCACTTTTCTCAGGCCTTTCTCAATATTGTGTCCCAGATACTGGACTTCTTTCTTACAGAACTGCAATTTGGCTGGAGATACCTTTAATCCTCCATCTGCCAAGTGATTCAGTAAAGCAATAGTGTCTACTTCACAAGCTTCACAGGTTTTTGATGCCACAAGCAGGTCATCAATATATTGGACCAAGACTGAATTTTCAGGCATTGTCAGACTTTCCAGAGATTTCTTTAGCAATTGATTAAATATTGAAGGGCTCTCTGTATACCCCTGTGGAATTCGGCACCATGCCAAAATCCGCTCTCCAAATCTAAATGAAAATATCGGCTGGCTGTCATGATGCAATAAGATTGAAAAGAAAGCATGGCACAAATCAATTACCGTGTACCATTCTGCATCATGGGGAATCTGATACAAAATCACTGATGGATTTGGCACAATCGGACAACATGGTACGACAATCTTGTTAATCTTTCTCAAATCTTGTACTATTCTGAACTTTCCATTAGGTTTCTTCAGTCCCATTATCGGTGAATTATATGGGCTGCTCAATATTTCTCTTAACACCCCTTGCTGGATCATCTTTTCAATTAAGGGTGTTATTCCTTCAATTATTTCAGGTGTCAATCTGTATTGCGGTATATTTGGGTAAACTACTCCCTCTTTTACAGTAATCTTTACTGGATCTACATTTCTCATCAGGCCCACATCTTCTCCAGTAAAATCCCAAACTGCTGCTTTTACTGTCTGTTTCAACTCTGGGGGTAATGCACCAGGATTAAATATTGCATATGTCCCTAAAGCCTCACATTCTCTGTTATCTGTTATCCATGGTCATTCTGTATACCACATCCTCATCAGGTGTCTCATAGGTTATACCATCTGGAGTACAGAAAATAGTGCACAGCAGATCCCTGCCTAGCAAGTTCACAGGACTTGTGTCACACACCACGAATCGGTGCATATCTGAAAATTTCCCTATTCTAACCCTTACTGGTTCAGTAAGTAGTGTTTTTATCTGTGTGTTAGACACACCAACCACTTGGATTGCCTCGTCCGAAAGAGGAAGATTCTTTATATCTGCTGACCTGACAGTTGATCTCGTGGCCCCAGTGTCAACTAGGAAAGTGATACTTTCACCATTAATTTTCCCATCTACAAAAGGTCCTGCCTGGTCTATTTCTAGAGTTGCGCCAAGTACGCACTCCTCCTCCTCTCTTCGGCACCGTCAGAAGTCTCCCTCAGAGTCACTTCCCTCATTTTTCAGCCAGTACTGAGATACAGCGCTTGCGCGTTTTGGTTTGATTACCTGCTCTTCATCGTAGAACCCCGATTCTTGACTGTACTTCTGGGATCCTTTTCTCTGTGGCAAGGGTGGTTTTGGCACCTGATTCTGCTGCTTATCAGCCTTCTGCTGTTGCCGATGCTGACCACACCCCTCGTTCTGCACCTGCGAATTCAATGATGAATTATCATCGTTAGTGGACGGTGGATTCTTACACTCGGATTTCCAGTGCCCCAATTTTCCACAGTTGTGGCAGGGGAACTTTTTCTTTGCTTCCTCTATATTCCCTTTTCCTTTTCCTGGACCAAACCTAGGTTTATTTCCTGGGTTATTTGCCTGTTCAACCAGTTGAGCTTCCTGTCTTTCTGCAACTTTCACCTGTGCTCACGTTGCCTTTTCTTTTAGTTTTCTCTGCTTTGCCTCAATCTCATCACTGAAGTATTTTGCATGCCTCAAAATCTCATCAATTTTCTTACTCTGCCAGTCCACGGTATGCTGCCGTATCATTTCACTGATTTCAGGCCGCAAACCATACACAAATCTGTACACAAAATGACTCAGATCCTTGTCACCCAGGTGTTCATCTCCACTGAACTGCTTAAAAGCTAGTATCAGTCTTTCATAGTAAGCATGGACTGATTCTTTCAATTCCTGATGTGTTCGGTCTATTTTAACCCAGTCTGTCTCCTTGGGGGGTACTTTATTTTTCAAAAAGGCCATAACCTGCTAATACTTTTTCATTACCTCCGGGTCTGGAGCTCCTGTCTTTTGATCTCTCGGGTATTCCTTAGTGGGCCAGTCTATGACTATTTTACATTCTGCCCACAGGTCTGCTGGTACAATTATATCAAACAGACTATTCAGGTCAATCCACAGTACTTTTGACAGCTTTACAAATCTGTTGACTTGCCTGTACCACTCCACAGGCTTTTCCCTTAATCGAGGGAAATCATTCGTAAATGATAAAATATCCTGTCTGGTCCATGGGACATGTACGTACCCTCCTCCTGGAATCTCTCTCATGGGGTAAGCTGTCACTGCCTTTTTCTGCTAGGGGAAATGCTGAATAGGTTCTATCCACTCCATCCTCTGGCTTTCGATACCATCTGTCTTTCCATCTTTCTACATCTCCCCATTTCTTTAACAAGGTAATCATTTCCTTAATCTGTCCTGTTCGGCCTGCATTGTTCAGATTCTCAATATCCTTGTCTGAAAAATCCACTCGGTATGTTTTCTGTAAAGCTTTCACCTTATCCATGTCAATTCCCACTTCACTGGCTATTCCTTTCAACCTGTCGTGTATGTTCTTTGCTCTCCATGTGATACTCTTACATAAAAAGAGAATCTCCCCTTCCTGATAATTCTTCAGTGTTTCTGTAGGTATGGTTCCTACTATCAATTCTTCCATTTCCATACGTAGCCTAGCTACATCCATTCCCTGTGACTCTTTCTCCTTTTTCTGTAATGTTTTCAGCCAGTCATTCAAATCTTCAGCAGTTATCACAGATTTTTCTGCACCCCCTGGTTCTGTCACCCTTTGCGGTTCCAAAATTGATCCTCTGTTCCCTTCCATACATTCAGAATTCAAACTTGAGTTAGTCTGCACACTCATTTTCCCTCCACATACGGTATGTCTCCACTGATTTTCTCCTGTTCTCCATTGTGTTTCTCCCGCTCTCATTTCTGCCTGTTCCGGAGGTACAATCAACCTATTGCCCACATATGGCACCGTCAAACCATTTTCACCCGTCCTCTGCTTGTCAAAAATCGGCATAACCGGGCCTATTGTCACAGGCACTGTAACAGCCTCAAGATTCTTAGTCAGCTCCCTGATTTTCTCTGTTAGTTCAGATGTAGTTCTTGCTAGTTCTCTGGTCTTTTCATTTTCAAGTTCATTCTCTCTTTCTATCTCTCTTTCTCTCTCTCTCTCTCTCTCTCTATCTCTCTTTCTCTCTCTCTCTCTCTCTCTTTCTCTCTCCAATTCTCTATCTCTCTCTCTCTATCTCTCTCTCTCTCTCTATCTCTCTATCTCTCTCTCTTTCTCTCTCTGCCAGAGAACATCCGCTTTTCAACTCAGGGGCTGTAGCCTCTGTCTTTATAATCCGCTGGGTGTTTCTCATTGAGGTAACTGCTGTTCCTACCTCTGGTTCTCTTCGATACGGGGGTGGTCTTTTGTAGAGCATGTCCTCTAAGACATCATCATCAGACTCATTTGCCCCATATCTTCTGGTCTCTACATTATGTGCTTTCTCTGTACATTTCCTCCCTCCTGATTCTTCTGCCGTTCTTACTGGATATAATCCCTCGGTCATACTGGCATCTCGCCACCTTCTCATTCTGTCCTGATGGGTTTCGCGATCATACTTTCGACCAAACATGTATCGGTAGCTACCCCCACCCCTCTGCTTTTCTCGTTCATGCATTTCGTCTTCCCATTCAGTTAATGCCTCAAATTGCGTTGGCCTAGGCCGAGGCTCTAGGTTCATCATCTGCTCTCGTAAGTTCCTCAGTATGGCCAGATTAAATGAACCATGTTCTGGGAACGCTAACACTCCATCGTCTTTAGTGTATTTCACCCAGTTATCTAACCAAATACAGGTATGATACCCATACTTCGCAACCATGAAGGATGCCGGGGTTCTTATCGGGGGCAATAACTGTCCTTCCCTTGTCACTATGTCTTTATCCTTGGCAAACCAGGTTTTAACCTTACTAAGCAAGGATTTTTTCTTCTTTTCCTCAGCATGGTAATACATCTTTCTTATTTTCCACTAGCTGTTTACTCTAACTACAGCTGTACGATCTTTTGTCCAATTGCAGCGCGACTCACACCAACGCACCAATCCTGGAGCGTCTACGTCACTGACTCAGTCCGCAAATCCTAGCGCGACTCACACCAACGCACCAATCCTGGAGCGTCTACGTCACCCTGTATGTCTCCCAATCCTAGCGCGGCGTACACCAACACACCAATCTCTTCGCTTCCACCGTTCTATCCCACTGTCCAATCACAGCGCTGTCTCCCTGACGTCAGCAGTCGCTGCAGTCGCTTCTGCTCCTGTCTCCTGCCTCTCGCGTCTACCCCTCCTTTACAAAACTACTCGGTAGACTTTGTTTCAACTTCTACGAGTCTGTTAGTTACAACATACAAACATCTCCATTGTCTGCTTCGCTAGCCATAGAACAGCAAAAGACCTTTCCCACGAGAATTCTGCCTTTCCCGAGAACAGCGCTTACCTCTGCCCTACTACAGAATCGTTACTTCCGTTGATAAAGTAGCACATCCCTCTACTTTACCCTTCTAACAAGCACCATTTAACTGTTTCCTTCCGGAATGCTCCTAAGGGTTTCACAATTAACCAGAATGCCTTCTCATGCACGCACTTACACACCGGAAAATGTAGTACATTCACACAGAATTCTGTCTTTCCCGAGAACAGCCAACAGTCTGTCCTACTACAGAATTATATCACACGTTAACAAAGCAGCGCTTACCTCTGCCCTGTCCTTCTAACAAGCTCCGAGAATACCTATTACTTCTCCAGCGGTTAGCTTTAACGGAATACCTTACTGATCCCTGGGACCTAAGACCAGAGTTTCATAGATAACCTTCGCTATCATATACACTTCTCTCACACAGAAATATGTTTCTAATGGCAACACACGGCGATGCTACCTCATCGAACCCAGACAATGCGACGCGCAACTTCAATTGTCACACGTTATCCCCTGTCTGCATACAGGGCCAACAATCCCGCCTTTTTCCGAGAGCAACACTCCCTCTGCTCTGCTACGGAACTGTCACCAACTCCCTACGTCCCAGAAGCCGTTCACAATACATAAAACTCAACACGACTTTAACATATAGTGTTAGTACAAATATCAATCAATAATCAACAAGCCTATATACACGCAATTTTGCTAGATCAAGACAATAGCTAACCATCATTCTTTAGAGCTCTCCCTAGTCGGGAGTACTAGGGCTGCGAGCAAACTGTGTTCAGCCATCATTTCTGCTTGTTTTTAGAAACTGAAATATCGATTTTAAATGTGTGAATTTTTATGTTGTGAAATATCCTTGGGGGCTTCTAATTAGATTGTTCTGTAGCGGGAATTGAGGTTAGGCACACTGACACCTTTCACGCTTGACCTACTTTCTTTCTGCCTCGCCTAGCCGCTTGTTTGCGTGAAAGGCGGCGGCGGGCGCCATCTTGGGTGTGGGCTGGGGCTGCGCTCCAGTCGCGCCGGCCTCCCACCCTCCTCACGCCCCATATATTGGAACCATGGCCAGACGGCGCAGCGGGCTGGCGCAGCGGGCGCGCGCCGAAGCCGCGCCAAAGCCAAGCCCGTCTGCGTCCGTCCGCGGCCGGACCCGGCCCAGGGCCACCACCCCTGGTTCCCGACTGCTGTACACTCCCCGGCATCTACTAGAGCTAAATCCTGGTAAGCCATGTCAGGCCTGTACGAGTGCCGTCCTGACTGTTGCGACACCCACTCGCCCTTTTATGTGCCCAGGCTGTAGCTATCAATTTTCCCTAACTTGTCTACCAGCCTACTCGGATCCAAACCATGGCATACCATATGTCAGAGAGAATACAACTCCACATGGTTGTCGAGCTGCGCTTATCAATGCACGCTCGCTCCCATGTCACAGTTTTTACATTAGTGAGTTTATTGTCACCCATGACGTGGATTTATTATTTGTCACTGAGACCTGGGCAGATGCCGGGTCAGGCCCGGATTTCTGCAACGCTACCCCGGCTGGATATAGTGTCGCCAGACATGACAGGCCTATAGGACGAGGTGGGGGCCTTGCAATTATTTACAAGGATAAATATTGCACCACACTCGATCCTATAAACTCGGTTAACTGTGAATCAGCGGTTTTTGCTATCAGTATTAATCCCAAGCGGGCACTAAAGGGTATAATACTCTATCAACCCCCTGGCCCCCGTAACTCTTTTCTCTCTGCCCTCTCTGACCTGAGTGACAATGTCATCTGTTCAGATAAATTTACTATATTGGGAGACTTCAACTTCTTTTTGGAAGATCAGGACAACCCAGACACCGCCCAACTCACGACTGATTTTTCCAATTTTGGACTGCACCAATTAGTCAAGGGTATCACACACCAAGCTGGACACTCCCTTGACGGGCTATTTACTAATGATCCTGACATTACTGTATCAGACATTATTCCAATTACATGGTCAGATCATAGGGCTATTATTTTTCAACTAGATACACGATTTTCTGCCTTGCCGCACCCCAGACCTCGCACTAAGATAGGTACCCGGGCCTGGAAAACTGCATATCTCCCTCAGATGTTGCATTCCTTGGCCTCCTCCTGTCCTCAGGGAGGAAATAGCTTGTCACCGTCAGCTTCAGAGTTTCAGGACTGGATCCGAAGTGCCGCTGATCTAATGGCCCCAGAGAAATTCACGCAACCCAATAGAGTATCTCCTTCGGCCCCCTGGTATAATGAAGATCTCCGTCTACATCGCCAACATTGTAGGAATTTAGAAAGGCGCTGGAGGAAAGCTTACTGTCCCACAGCTAGACAAACTTATAAAGACGCTCTTATGATTTATAAAAAGGCGATCTTGGCCCGAAAAACAGCTTTTTACTCAGCACAAATCGAGACTGCTGCCAACTCTGCCAGAGAACTTTTCTCCGTCGTCACCACCTTGTCCACCCCCTCCATTGGGCCTGGAGTGGAGCCCTCACAGACTTTCTGCAATGAATTGGCCATCTTTTTTACCACTAAGGTTGCAGATATTTACGCTTCATTTGAAAATGACATCAGAACTGAACATAGAGGTGACAGCAGGAAAGAAGTACTGTCGCACCCTAATCCTGACTCCTTCCCTTGTTTCTCACCTGTTTCACATCAGGACGTGATTAAAATCATCTCCACTATTAAATCAGGCTCCCCCTTGGACCCCTGTCCTCCGTCCGTGATGCAGAAACTCACAGAAGTGATCTCCCTCCCTTTGATGGAAATTTGCAATAATATATTCCTAACAGGCCAATTTCCTAGTATATGGAAGAAGGCTGTTATTAAACCCCTCTTAAAAAAACCTTCCTTAGATCCTACTGCTGTCGCAAGTTACAGACCGATTGCGTGCCTGCCCTTTCCTGCCAAAGTATGCGAATATCTGATGAATCAGCAGCTCTCAGAGTTCGTCGAGACCCACCAACTTCTCGACGAAACGCAGTTCGGGTTCAGGAAAGGGCATGGAACAGAGACTGCCTTGATAAAGGCCTCTGATGAGATCAGGACGATCATGGATCAGGGAGGGGCGGCTGTTCTTATCCTTTTGGATCTGTCAGCAGCCTTTGACACGGTCGACCATGTCACTCTTGTCGACCGTGTCACAGCTCTGGGGATAAATGGTCGGGCCAAGGATCTTATTTCATCCTTCCTGGCAAACCGTACCCAGACAGTAAGGCTCGGAGACTTTTATTCTCCCATCTCTGCACTCCCTTGTGGAGTCCCACAAGGCTCCTCGCTAAGTCCTATGCTTTTCAACATCTATGTAGCGGACTTAGCGAGGATAATAAAGGCCTATGGGATACAGTTAACATCGTACGCAGACGATACCCAGCTGGTGCTGGGTATCCATAAGGATGGCCTTACTGTAGCAGCCAACTTCCAGAAAGCTATGCTCGAGGTCAGTACTTGGATGGCCTTGAATTGCCTCAGGCTTAACTCGGACAAGACCGAGATCATGACCTTTGGAAAACTTTCCCCTGAATGGTCCCTCGGTTGGTGGCCAGAAAAGCTCGGCCATCCACCTGTCCCAGTGGAAAAAGCCAGAAATCTGGGAGTGATTTTTGACAACAAGCTGGTCTTTGACCTCCATATCAATAAGGTTGTGTCATCTTCATTTTACATCTTGAAAAAGATTAAGAAGCTGCTACCATATCTCCCTCCGTCAGCTGGGAAGACTCTGGTCTCTACCTTAGTCTTCTCAAAAATAGATTATGGGAACGCTCTCTTCCTCCATACTCAGAAGCGTGTCATAACAAAGCTGCAATCTATTCAGAACGCGGCTGCTAGGATTCTCCTCAACATCCCTCGCCGCAAATCTACCACCCTTGGTATTCGTCAGCTTCATTGGCTGAGAGTTGAGAGCCGCGTTAAATTCAAGGCCCTCTGTATTGCTTATAAGGCCATACATGGCACTGGACCCAGATTCCTGATCGAAGCTTTTCAGTTCTATACCCCCAGAAGGCAATTAAGATCGGCCAATACCAGCCTTTTGCCGGTGCCACGTACAAGATCAGCCTCCTGGGGCGACAGGCGCTTTCTCGTGGCCACTCCAAAACTTTGGAACCTCTTGCCAATTGCCATTAAAGCCGCTCCGAATCTGATTAGTTTCCGTAGGCTTTTGAAAACATGGTTGTTTAACCAGTGAGAAGACGGTAGGATGATGAACTTTAGTTGCTCCACAGCGCCGAGACACCTTCGGGCATTTGTCGCGCTATAAAAGTTGCATAAATAAAATAAATAAATAAATAAATAAATAAATAAATAAATTCTGCTACCAAGAAACTGGTGCAGATCAGAGCTTCCGAATCCCCTCTACTTCCACGGATGGAGTAATTTCACAGTCACACACGCATACACACATCACACGCTGGATGGGGCCCATTACACCAACATTCACCCTAAATCACTCTATCCGTGCCCTGTAAAGGAGAAACACCTTACACACGAGCTCTATCTAATCTGCCTGTACTTTGAGGTCAATGCGACCAGCTAGTTGCTATAGATCTAACAAAATACATATCAAAGAATACACAATAAAATCAATAAACATGACCAGAAATAATCACCCGAGACAGAAATTCAAACAGATGGTTCATTTATCTAAAATTTCATGAAAAGCCAATTAAATGCAAAATTCATTTCTCTCATATTTACCTATTCTGTCTAAATGTCAGATCTTAAGTCAGAACCGGTCCTCTGTAGAAGAATTATAGTTTTCTGCCGTCATGTAGAGTCATCGTCCTCTCCGTCAGCATAGGGACCTCGCATCATCAGCTTGGGAAGAAGTGGCGCTAGACCTCTCTAGTCTACTATTATTTATACTGAAATTGACATTCTAAATAGTAACATTTCTTTATTCAAACGGATGAATGGCGGAAATAATGTCATCTTGGTACTTTTTTCGATATTATACGGGAGGTTCTCACACATAGATTGTCCCAAATAATGAATAGCAGAATTGAACGTCCATGGCTAATTCGCAACATCTACGGATGTCTCTACTAGGTGAATTTGTTTCAAAAAATGGGTTCACACTAAGTTCGTATCAATTTTTCCGTCTTTCAGGGGCTTTTGGCAGATGTCCCAGACTTGTCATCATGCTTATGGCTTTTCAGTTCATCGGAGGTGCAAGGTCACAGGCAGAGCGAAGCCTTTCTGTAAATTTCCAGCAACTCCAATGCAGGCTGCGGGTGGTGGCCATTTTGTGGCAGGCCACAATGGGCAACTTTAAGCAAAATAGACATAAAACAGAATTACTGCATAGAAATGATTATACAGTGTTATTCCCCTGCTAATACCCTTATGTGTGTGTATTTATCTAGCCATTTGCGACATTAAAAGCCATTAATGCATATTAATTAAAAGCGCAAAACACCATAACATCACATAAGCAACATCGTTTTCTGTCAGTTTGCTCACCAACTTAGTTCACTTGTTATTTAGCCATGCAATAGCATTCCCACGTGTAATTCTCTTGTTAATAAGGTTGATTAGATAACATTTGACAAACTTTTAATACTTAATAATTAATCAGTAGTACTTTTAGTTATAACATGCGAAAATGAAACAGGTACTCGGTTTTAAAGAAAAAACCCTGCTCCATCATTCACACTGACCAGGAGTGCATGAAGTGTTACAGGTGAGACTGCAGGGGTTCACACTGACCAGGAGTGCACAGAAGTGTTACAGGTGAGACTGCTGGTGTTCACACAGACCAGGAGCGCACAGAAGTGTTACAGGTGAGACCGCAGGTGTTTACACTGACCAGGAGTGCATGGGAGTGTTACAGGTGAGACTGCTGGTGTTCACTCTGACCAGGAGTGCCTGAGGTGTTACAGGTGAGACCGCAGGTGTTCCCACTGACCAGGAGTGCCTGAAGTGTTACAGGTGAGACTGCAGGTGTTCACTCTGACCAGGAGTGACTGAGGTGTTACAGGTGAGACTGCTAGTGTTTCCACTGACCAGGAGTGCCTGAAGTGTTACAGGTGAGACTGCTGGTGTTCACACTGACCAGGAGCGCACAGAAGTGTTACAGGTGAGACCGCAGGTGTTCCCACTGACCAGGAGTGCCTGAAGTGTTACAGGTGAGACTGCAGGTGTTCACTCTGACCAGGAGTGCCTGAGGTGTTACAGGTGAGACTGCTAGTGTTTCCACTGACCAGGAGTGCCTGAAGTGTTACAGGTGAGACTGCTGGTGTTCACACTGACCAGGAGCGCACAGAAGTGTTACAGGTGAGACTGCAGGTTTTCCCGCTGACCAGGAGTGCCTGAAGCGTTACAGGTGAGACTGCTGTTGTTCACACTGACCAGGAGCGCACAGAAGTGTTACAGGTGAGACTGCAGGTGTTTACACTGGCCAGGAGTGCACAGAAGTGTTACAGGTGAGACCACAGGTGTTCCCACTGACCAGGAGTGCCTGGAGTGTTACAAGTGAGACTGCTGGTGTTCCCACTGACCAGGAGTGCACAGAAGTGTTACAGGTGAGACCGCAGGTGTTCCCACTGACCAGGAGTGCCTGGAGTGTTACAGGTGAGACTGCAGGTGTTCACTCTGACCAGGAGTGCCTGAGGTGTTACAGGTGAGACCGTAGGTGTTCCCACTGACCAGGAGTGCCTGGAGTGTTACAGGTGAGACTGCTGGTGTTTACACTGACCAGAAGCGCACATAATTGTTACAGGTGAGACTGCAGGTCTTCACACTGACCAGGAGTGCCTAAAGTGTTACAGGTGAGACTGCAGGTGTTCACTCTGACCAGGAGTGCCTGAGGTGTTACAGGTGAGACCGCAGGTGTTCACACTGACCAGGAGTGCATGGGAGTGTTGCAGGTGAGACTGCTGGTGTTCACACTGACCAGGAGTGCACAGAAGTGTTACAGGTGAGACCGCAGGTGTTCCCACTGACCAAGAGTGCCTGAAGTGTTACAGGTGAGACCGCAGGTGTTCCCACTGACCAGGAGTGCCTGAAGTGTTACAGGTGAGACTGCAGGTGTTCACTCTGACCAGGAGTGCCTGAGGTGTTACAGGTGAGACTGAAGGTGTTCCCACTGACCAGGAGTGTCTGGAGTGTTACAGGTGAGACTGCTGGTGTTCACACTGACCAGAAGCGCACAGAAGTGTTACAGGTGAGACTGCAGGTCTTCACACTGACCAGGAGTGCCTGAAGTGTTACAGGTGAGACTGCAGGTGTTCACACTGACCAGGAATGCACAGAAGTGTTACAGGTGAGACTGCTGGGGTTCCCACTGACCAGGAGTGCACAGAAGTGTTACAGGTGAGACTGCAGGTGTTCCCGCTGACCAGGAGTGCCTGAAGTGTTACAGGTGAGACTGGTGGTGTTCCCACTGACTAGGAGTGCACAGAAGTGTTACAGGTGAGACTGCTGGTGTTCACACTGACCAGGAGTGCACAGAAGTGTTACAGGTGAGACTGCTGGTGTTCCCACTGACCAGGAGTGCACAGAAGTGTTACAGGCGAGACTGCTGGGGTTCACACTGACCAGGTGTTAGAAATGGCGATTTCTGGTTGGCTAGGGCTTGCGCCAAAGCCAGGCAGAAACCACCACTCTAGTCAGGGCTGGGGAGTTACACGCCAAAGATATTCCCTGCTCACCCCCTTGGTAGCTTGGCACGAGCAGTCGGGCTTATCCCGGAGGCGATGTGTAAAGCGTTTGCGCGCGCACCCAGCAACAACACCCAAGGCCCACCACAAAAGAAACTCCACACAAGGTATTATATGACAATAGCCTTTGTATTATACCAAAACACATTAAATAATATTCACACAATTTACACTGTGCCAACTGGCACTGGGCAGAATTTTACAAGGGATTATATGTACAGGGGACAGGGCCACATGGACCACCGTCAGGAATTAGCACTTTGTAGAAATAATACTTTTAGAACATAGCACATACAATCACTGAAGCACCAATTAGAACATGTAGCGTACAACCAGTAACCACTGGTAACAGGTAAGTACCACCTACGCAACCCTAACCACCTTAGGAAAATATTACGCAGGGAATCATGAACACATCAGCATAACCTGTACCAGGAAAAACCCTCTCCTACGTATAGGTACAGCTAGAAGTAAGCACAGCATAAAGGCATTGCGCAGGCGCACAAGTACATATGTCACAACACAGCAAAACTGTCCCCAGGCCAACCTGGCCTTTCAGGGGCTCTACCGCCCTTCGTCCACAAATTCAGGGCTGGACTGCGCAGGCTGCGCAAGCCAATGCGCGCAGGGGCACAACCTAAACGTGGCAGCTGCCCACTAAGTGCTGGGCAGCTGTAGGGACTGGGGCCTGGGCACCTCTGTGCCTTGAACACAAGTATGTCAGCCGTTGGAGCCTTCTAGGCTCTGAAATGAATAATGTGCCTTTTTGGAGCCTTCTAGGCTCTTTCAACGATGTGCCCCACAAGAGCGTTCTAGCGCTCTAAAACAACGATTGCTCTCCTCGTTGGAGCGTGCAAGCTCTATAAAACAACCAATGCGGGGGACGTGGGAGCCCTCTAGGCTCGTTAACCACTCTGCCCCCTTTACCGTTGGAGTCCCGCTTGGGGGACTCGAAACCAACAATGCCCCCGGGGTTGGAGCATCACGCGCTCTGAACAAGTAGGCCGCCCCCATGTTGGAGTCCCGCTCGGGGGACTCTAAGCAGATAATGCCAGCGGGGTTGGGCTGCGCACGCAGCAGGACAGCGAGGCAGAACTGCCTTGTGCCTTCCCGGGCACTGCACAGGCTGGGGGCGCAAGGAAATGCTCCCAACCACACGGGGACGTCGGGCTCAACAGAGCGCCTCACCTGTCACAGGAGGGCTTCCGCTCCTCGGGGGCTCTCTCACTCTCGCCGGCAGCACTCCGGCGGGGCAGCAGCGTCTCGCTACCTCGCTTCCTTCTTCCTCTGCCGAAGCGCGGGGTAGGCTCCCGTTGCTTCCGGCTCGATGTCCCGCCCACGTCTGAACTCCGGTTGCCTGGCTTCCGGTTTCGCGGGGCCGCGGCGGTGATTTTCCAATCGCGGTGATGCGGGGTGGGCACCCGCGAGGGGGATGCCACAAGAACGGAAAAGTCCCTGGCGGGGTGGGCACCCGCTAGGGATATGAATTCTCCAATAAAGCGGGGTAGGCTCCCGCTCGAGCACCACAATGCGGGGTGGGCACCCGTCTCAAATGCGGCAGAAAGCGGGGGAATCCCTACGTCGGGGTTCCCTCGCAGGTTATCGTAGCGTCACGCTGTGGGCCACTAAGGCAGGCACTTCTTAGAAAAAGCGCTTCTCTATGCTGGGGTCCAAATGAAGCGTTCCCAGTGCCATAAGGAAAATAAAAGTGCTTCCAGGCGCTTTGAGCGAGTCCTTTAAAGATTAGGAAGGTAGGCAGGGGGCAAGGCTGGGCCCAGAGCCAGCTCACTGGGCCTCCAGGCAGGGAGGTAGTCCAAGTGGCGGTCCTCTGGCCCAGCAACAGCAGCAGCCCCCTCAGGCAGGATCCTGGAAGAGAACAACATGTAAGGGGACACAGCCCCTTCTTACTGTAAAACCCTTTGTTCTTGGTTTAGGGTGAGGGGGAAAACCAGTCGCAGCTGGTTGGGGAGCACCCTTGATGTGCTCAGCCCCTCACTCTATTCACTGGCAGGGCTAGGGTCGTCAGTCGCACCACAGGGGGCGGAGCCAGCATTGTGTGGGGAAAGCCCTGCCCTATTCAGGTCCAAGGTGCACTCCTCCCCAGCCATCCGCATGCTAATCTCACACTCACCACTGGGGCAGACCCACCCAGACTCCTGGAACCAGGCTCACCAGCCAGCTCCAGCCAATCACACGCCAGACACCTTTTACACTAATATGCCAACTCCTAGAAGTGGCACTTCCGCACATGACATAATCATGCATTATACATCATTGCGAAGCATTCGATCACACGAGTCCGCCCATACCAGACTCGACCCTGCACACCCCACGCATCAGGAACTACCAGGGACACATACATTCCCCATGCATTCCTATGGGAGGGCAGGCCTATCTAACCACATGCACTCAAGAGTGCGCACGCACTTTACTCTGGGATACAGGGAAAGTGCGCAGAAACCAAAAATCACTACCACCAGGTCACCAGTAAAAGCAAAAAGTTCAGGGGTGAACCTGCCAGAAGGGCCAAGTACAACACCAGGAGTGCACAGAAGTGGTACAGGTGAGACTGCTGGGGTTCACACTGACCAGGAGTGCCTGAAGTGTTACAGGTGAGACTGCAGGTGTTCACACTGACCAGGAGTGCCTAAAGTGTTACAGGTGAGACTGCTGGTGTTCACACTGGCCAGGACTGCACAGAAGTGTTACAGGTGAGACTGCAGGTGTTCACACTGACCAGGAGTGTACAGAAGTGTTACAGGTGAGACTGCAGGTGTTCACACTGACCAGTAGCGCCTGAAGTGTTACAGGTGAGACTGCTGGGGTTCACACTGACCAGGAGTGCCTGAAGTGTTACAGGTGAGACTGCAGGTGTTCATACTGACCAGGAGTGCCTGAAGTGCTACAGGTGAGACTTCACATGTTCACACTGACCAGGAGTGCACAGACGTGTTACAGGTGAAACTGCAGGTGTTCACACTGACCAGGAGTGCCTGAAGTGTTACAGGTGAGACCGCAGATGTTCACACTGACCAGGAGTGCTTGAAGTGTTACAGGTGAGACCGCAGGTGTTCACACTCACCAGGAGTACCTGAAGTGTTACAGGTGAGACTGCTGGTGTTCACACTAACCAGGAGTGCCTGAAGTGTTACAGGTGAGACCGCAGATGTTCACACTGACCAGGAGTGGTTGAAGTGTTACAGGTGAGACTGCTGGTGTTCACACTGACCAGGAGTGGTTGAAGTGTTACAGGTGAGACTGCAGGTGTTCACACTGACCAGGAGTGCCTGAAGTGTTACAGGTGAGACTGCAGGTGTTCACACTGACCAGGATTGCCTGAAGTGTTACAGGTGAGAGAGTGCACAGAAGTGTTACAGGTGAGACTGCGCGTGTTCACACTGACCAGGAGTGCACAAAAGTGTTACAGGTGAGACTGCAGGTCTTCACACTGACCAGGGGTGCTTGAAGCTTTACAGGTGAGACTGCTGGTGTTCACACTGACCAGGAGTGCACAGATGTATTGCAGGTGAGACTGCTGGTGTTCCCACTGACCAGGAGTGCACAGAAGTGTTACAGGTGAGACTCCTGGTGTTCACACTGACCAGGAGTGCACAGAAGTGTTACAGGTGAGACTGCAGGTGTTCCCGCTGACCAGGAGAGCCTGAAGTGTTACAGGTTAGACTGCTGGGGTTCACACTGACCAGGAGTGCCTGAAGTGTTACAGGTTAGACTGCTGGGGTTCACACTGACCAGGAGTGCCTGAAGTGTTATAGGTGAGACTGCAGGTCTTCACACTGACATGGAGTGCCTGAAGTGTTACAGGTGAGACCGCAGATGTTCACACTGACCAGGAGTGCTTGAAGTGTTACAGGCGAGACCACAGGTGTTCACACTGACCAGGAGTGCACAGAAGTGTTACAGGTGAGACCGAAGGTGTTCACACTGAGCAGGAGTGCCTGAAGTGTTACAGGTGAGACTGCAGGTATTCACACTGACCAGGAGTGCCTGAAGTGTTACAGGTGAGACTGCTGGTGTTCACACTAACGAGGAGTGCACAGAAGTGTTACAGGTGAGACTGCAGGTGTTCCCACTGACCAAAAGTGCCTGAAGTGTTACAGGTGAGACTGCAGGTGTTCACACTGACCAGAAGTGCCTGAAGTGTTACAGGTGAGAGATTGCACAGAAGTGTTACAGGGGAGACTGCAGGTCTTCACACTGACCAGGAGTGCCTGAAGCATTACAGGTGAGACTGCTGGTGTTCACACTGACCAGGAGTGCACAGTTGTATTGCAGGTGAGACTGCTGGTGTTCCCACTGACCAGGAGTGCACAGAAGTGTTACAGATGAGACTGCTGGTGTTCACTCTGACCAGGAGTGCACAGAAGTGTTACAGTTGAGACTGCAGGTGTTCCCGCTGACCAGGAGTGCCTGAAGTGTTACAGGTTAGACTGCTGGTGTTCACAATAACTAGGAGTGCACAGAAGTGTTACAGGTGAGACTGCAGGTGTTCACACTGGCCAGGAGTGCCTGAAGTGTTACAGGTGAGACTGCAGGTGTTCACACTGACCAGTAGTGCATGAAGTGTTACAGGTGAGACTTCACATGTTCACACTGACCAAGAGTGCACAGATGTGTTACAGGTGAGACTGCAGGTGTTCACACTGACCAATAGTGCCTGAAGTGTTACAGGTGAGACCGCAGGTGTTCACACTGACCAGGTGTGCACAGAAGTGTTACAGGTGAGACTGCAGGTGTTCACACTGACCAGGAGTGCCTGAAGTGTTACAGGTGAGACTGCTGGTGTTCACACTGACCAGGAGTGCACAGATGTGTTACAGGTGAGACTGCAGGTGTTCCTGCTGACCAGGAGTGTGAGAAGTTGGCCTGATATATGCTGTCCACTAGTTATAGTGGGCACCTTGTATCAGTCCACACAACCCCTTATGGTGAATAGGTTAAAGACAACCTTTATTGAAAGCTATCCTAGTGGTAGCTATGGAGAGCAGCCTTCAGGCTAAGTCATGTAAAGCAGCTTGTTTTACGAGTCTATAATCTCTTGAATGACCAAATGAAAGGACAACCACACCAGGTATATATTTAAAATATAAGTATTTAAGATAAAACACACCCCTCTAGTCTCTTTATGAGACTAGAGTTCGAAGTACTTAATTTACAAGTTAGCAACCAACAGTAATAGCACAAATACACGTTTGGGGCCAAGGGGCGTACCAAACCATATACCAATAAAGTGGTGAACTTGACACAAGGCCTGGAGTCTGTAGAATCGCTGGGACCCCAAGGAACCACCCAAGGTAGTGACACAGGGGACCCACGGGGGCCGTGTGCAGTGTGTAAACACAACCGCTGGTTCCCGTTAGCTTCTATGGGCAGTGTCGCGGTTGGAAATTTAAAGATTAGGGACACTTAGAATCGAGTCAGGACCAAACCCTTTTGGACTTAGGAAGTTCTAGGGCTAGCACCCACGGGAGCACCGGAGTACTCATGTTACCTCACCCAGGGAAGCCGGGTGCATTGGTGTCTTTTGGTGTCGGGTCGCGTCGTCGATTTCAATGGCAGCTGGCGAAGAAGTGCTGCTGCCGTGAAGAGGAGAAATATCCGAAGCGATCCCAGCCTGGATCTAGGATGGAAGGAACCTGAAAGCAGAGGGGACAGAGTCTGGGTCACTTGCCAGTGACCGAGGGTAGGATGGACCAATGCCCACAGATGTCAGGTGCTTCAGGAGAGTTGATGGGTGTCTTGACTCTTCAGCCACGAGGTCCAGGAGATGCCGATGACAACCAGGAGCTGGATTCGAGCTGCCCCATGAAGTTTGTCGAGTGCTGCGGTGTCGACGACCAGATTGGACTCAACAAGCCTTGGCAAAGGCAACTTACTGGAAATCAGAGAAAGGACTGCGGTGCAGACCATCAAGGTCTGAGGGACTCACCCAGTGAGGGTAAGTCGGAGCACATCTGGAGCAACCAGGAAAGCCCAATCAGAAGAGGAGTTTCCTTCGTGGGGACCTACTAGCCAACGGGCTAGCGATCGCGAAGGAGCCTCGAGCGGTCACACTTGAAACTGGCCCACGGATCACTCGTGGAGTGGAGGCCAGCAATCTTCAGTACAGGAGGTGCTCAAGGGTGGGACTATTTGGAGCCCAAACTACAACTCTGAGGAGGACCAGCAAGATGCTGTTGCTGCAAAAGTTCATGGTGTCCAGGGGTCACGGTTCCACGTTACCCACGATAGCCACGGGCCTCAGCTTTGCTGTGGACTCAGGGCACCATTGAGGAAGTCTGGAAATCCACCTCTGGTAATGCAAAGACTTCGGCATCTGGCGGGAGCTTCAGCAATACAGACCAGACAGTTGCTTCTTTGGTGCCTGCCGAGCAGGGTAGTCACTGCTTGACCCCAAGGGAGATTTCTTCAGTCTTCTAGGCAAAGTAGAACGTCAAAGGTCCAGGATCTATATTGCAGAGTTTCGTCCCAGGTAATCTAAAGTCGCAAGGACTGGGTTCCCATACTTATACAAAGTTTGGGGGTGGACATACTCCAGGGACCCACCTATGGGAGGGTTTGGAAAGAGGGGTGGTTACACCCATTTCCTTTGTCCAGTTTCGCACCAGAGCAGGGGCAGGTTGCCCCTGCAACCGGTTTGAACTGGACTATGCAAAGGGACACCCAGGGTGCCCCCAGTGCAGGACTGCAAAGCACCAGAGAGTGCTCCCGCCCAGCCCCAATACACATCTGCCTGTTAGACCTGGCACCTTGGCGTGGGTCTCCCTTCCACTTTTTGTCGTTGTGCCTCATGTTTTTGCTGGTGTTAGATGCTCAGAGCACTGTGCCACTGCCAACCAGTGCCACAGTGCAAGTGCTCCCTGTTGTAAATTGCTGTATAGATTGGACTCCATGAATGGCTTATTTGGTTTACTGTCAGACCCTAGTACAGTGCACCAGGAGTGCCCAGGGCTTGTAATTCCAAATGCTGCTGGTGGGCTTGCAGCACTGGTTGTGCCACCCACAGGAGCAGCCTTGTAAAATATGTCTCAGGTCTGCCATTGCAGAGCCTGCGTGCAGTCTGGTACTGTCATGCTGGCTGGGCAAGTGCACCCACTTGCCAGTCCCTAAACCTTCCCTTACCTTCATGTTAGTCACCCCTATGGTAGGCCCTAGGGCAGGGTGCATTGTAAGCATAAGGTAGGACAAGCCCTGATGTGTGTGGCATGTCCTAATAGTGAATTACAGCCATTTTCGTTTTTCACTATTGCAAGGCTACCTGTTCTCCATAGGCCAAAATGGGCTGCTGGAATTATTACACACTATAATCCCAGCAGACTCAGAGAACATGGTAGAAATTTGAGTTTAGTATGCCTGAACTCAGAATAGTAAAATACATCTTTTAGTAAGGTTTATTTTAATATTCTGTGTTTGCAAATACCGCTTTTAGAGAGTTGGCCTTTGCTTGCCTAACCATTTCAGCCCGCCTCTGCTAGGATGTGTATCTGCTGTCTGGTTTCTGTGAGTGACAGGGCTCTGGAATTCCAGGAGACAGGCTGGGCAGCCAGGTGGTGAATAGAGAGATTACATCCAGATGGGTGGGAGGAGTACACCTGAACTCTGAATAGGGCTGTGCCTTTCCACCACAATGCTGGCTCCACCCCCTGGGAGCGTCTGATGTCTCTGCCCTGCACACTGAAAAGAAAAGCCAGAATCCCGTAAACAAAGTACTCCAGAACTGGGCTGAACTGGGCAAAGGCCCCCTGGCCTGAAAGGACAAAAGAATTGCAGTATAAGTATTGGGACCCTGAGCCCAAGAGATTAGATCCTGCTTTGACAAGAAGAAACCTCTGCCCGACGAGAAGGCACTGGGAAAGCTGTAAGGAGGAATGCTGTCCCTGACCTGGGGGATTGACCTGCAGTAGTTGCCTTGCTTCTGACGGAGAGGAGAAAGACTACAAAGACTTTATTTTCCAACTTGTGCTTAAAGATCTCCAAGGGCTTGTGAGTGAGCTTGCCCCCTGAACGAAGTCCCAGGACCAGTGGACTTCACCCGAGCTGCTGAAAAACGCTGTTCTCCCCGTAGCGCTGAAGCAGAGAGAAGTGTGCGCCTCATCAAGGTCGACGCGTACACTGGGAAGCCCGTGCCAAGCTGTCCGGTCCGAACAACACGACTTTGTGGCCCACACGAGCCGTAACTCGCAACGTGAGGGAAGGACTTCGCACCGCCCCTCGCTTTCCCCCCTCTGAACCGCACTACTCAACGCGCACCCTGCCACTGATGTGGGGAGGCTGGGGTGCGTAGAGCGGCTAGGTACGTTTCACACCACTGCAGCGTACAGTCCGCTTCGAACCGCGCTCAGAGGATTACCCGAGCATCAACTCTCAAGGTACGGCTCGTACGCCGCAACGAACAGCAACCGCACCGCACAAAGCACCGTCCCCTCAAGCAACGCGACTCTGGGCCTCCACGAGCCGTAGCTTGCACCATGAAAAAAGGACATCGTCGCGTGCAACGCTTTTGTTTTCACCGCTTCGTCCGTGACAAACTCTTCCATCTAAGGTACTGTGTACGACTCGCACTCCGGGTTTGAGCGCATCGAACAGAAGCGTCCGCTGCGCGCGTCAGACTCTTTGGGTTCATTTCATCACCGTAAGGGCCGAACCGAGGAATACGAATCGCACAGATTTTTTAAAGATACGCTTTACACAAGAATTCTTTTATTGCTCATAGTATTGTGGATACGTCTGTCATTATATGGTCTTGTGCTAAGCCTGATATAAAATATACTTATTTTTGATCATCCTAGTGTGGAGTCAATTTGTGGTGGATCACCTGATTACTGTATGAGTTCACAAATGCTTAACCCATAACGCCTCTGAAATAAGTCTTGTCTGCTCGCGCCAAGCTACCTAGAGGGTGAGCAGGGGTTATTTTAAGAGGGTAATCCCCTTATCCTGACTAGAGGAGAGAGTCCCTGCTTGTCACAAGTGCCTACCTGTGCCAACCAGAGACCCCCAATTCTACCACTGCCTGTCTGGGGAGGTGGTTACACCTCCCTGGGACAGGATACCTATTGTCCAGGCCTCCCCTGCTGGAGTTTCGGTCAGAAGCAGGAGGCCAGACCCGTGTCTGTGGCAGTGGCATCCATTTTGTGATGCTAGGGCTGTAGAAAGTCTTTACCGGGTTAGACTAGTGTGAACATGTCTCTCCCTCTAGAAGGGTGGAATGCTACCCCTGCTGCCAGAACTGGCAGGGGGGTAGTATTCCAAAGCTTTTGACACCAAACACGACATGTTTCCGTGCAGCCAGTCCAAAGTTAGCATTTACCGCGAGGTTATAATGCACTTAAGAGTATATGGTCAGGCTGCACCACAAACAGTATCAGAGGAGGTACTCCGAACGCTGTAGAGGGGCTCTGCTCATGCAGGGGCACCCTCTCACATAAAAACCAAGCACTCTGCCTTCAGGATTGTTAAGGCCTGCCATAGGAGTGACTTATAGGTTTTATATGTGTGTGCAATGGTAATGGTATAGGTAGCCTATACCACAGTAAAAGGTGCAAGCACCACCTTACCCAGGCTGCAGTAGCAGACCTGTGGTGTCATTTTGGAGAGCTTTCCAGGGGTGGCATAATACATGCCTCAGCCCCTGGTAGGCCCCTGACGTAACTATGCCCTAGGTACATAGTATACCTTATACTAGGGGCTTATAAGGCACTCCAGAATCCAATTAGAAATGTACCTAATATGATGGTGGAATTGGACTGCCGGACATTAAAAAATATTTTTGGGCAGCTCATCTCATAGCCGTTAATCATGGCACCTATGGCCCCCCTGAGGCCCCGGGATTCCGTATGGACCGCTGGCTCCTTCCCGGCGGGGCGTACGGCTGAGCACTATACTCCGTACCTGGCAAGTTCCCGCTGACGGGCCCACCAATCACACAGTTAAGGTATGGCACGCTGCGACACAATCGCTGGGCTGGGCTAATAGACTAACACTAGCTACCCCGCTTTGGGACTCGCAAAAGTTAGGATACCTGGGCGACTCAAAAGGGTTTGACAAATGGGACCTTATCGGTATTTCCACTATCGGAGATCTTTGGGCTGCGGAGGGAGTAAAGCCATTTAGCACACTCCAGACTCAATACTCACTGGCTGACTCAGAGTTGTTCAGATACCTTCAGGTCCGACATGCACTTCAGGCCGCACTGCCAAGGGGTGCCTCCTTACCAGATAGCTCCCCGCTGGAGGACAGGCTCCTTGACGGGCATCTGCCTGAGCGTGCCATATCCCTGACATACAGGAAACGAATTAATAACATGCATGATCCCCTGACCCTACTGCGGGAGAAATTGACTGAGGACAGAATAGAATTGGATGACGAAGGATGGCAGACAGCGATCTCGTCCCCCAAAACAGTAGCAATTTCGGCCCGGTTCCGCCTGGTGCAACTAAAAATCTTGCACAGAATATATATAACGGGGCCTCAATTGGTACACATGGGGGGACATACGGATGGGTCTTGTAGACGGGGGTTTTTCCCGGCCAGGTATTTTCATACACATCATATGGCATTGCAGGCTAATTCAGTACTGGCACAAGATACACTCCATCATGAGTGAAACCCTAGAGATTGAAATCCGTCCGGAAGCTCCTAGATGCCTCCTAAATATCTGGGAACCCACAGACCTCAATGCCTACGCCATACACTGGGTGACACTTGCCTGCATGATTGCCAAGAGGAACATTGCGCAGCACTGGGGGGCGTCACAGGCACCTACAATAACGGACTGGAAAAAGGACCTTGATTGGTGCATGCAACGAGAAAAATCTGTGTACATCGCGAGGGGTTGCCCCCGAAAATGGTCCAAGATTTGGACCCCCTGGAACTTATATCGAGGTGAAATATGTACCCCCCCCAGACTTCACGATGTAGATGTCTCCCCTTCCCCGTAATTCCAACTGTACCATCATTTTATGCATTGATGAATCCTTGTGCTTGCAATTACCTATGCGGTGTTACTATAAAACTATGCCTTGAAGTCGATGTTTTTCTAATAAAAAGAGTTATAAAAAAATAAAAAAATAAAAAAAATGTACCTAATGTACATGCAAACCATTTTAGAGAGGAAGCAGCTAGGCTGGGGTCCTGATTAGCAGGGCCACAGCCAGACTAAGGTCGAAAAACAGTGAAACACCAGCAAAAAGTGGGGGTACCCATGTGAAGCAGATCCTACTCTCCTACACAACCCCTTCCCAAACGCAGGGACATTAAACTAACCTTGACCAGTTGAGTCTTCATGTTCTAAGTGCAAATACCTAGAGAAAAGGTACATAGATGACGTGCTCATTATTTGAAAAGGACCTGAAAACACTCTTCTAGAGTTTTTTGAGTGGATCAACACTTGCGATCCTCATCTGAAGTTTACTCACTCATATGATGAAAATGAGATGATTTTTCTGGATGTGGTTATCACTAAAATAGGCAACAAGCTGCAGACTAAGACCTACTATAAACCAACGGCTAAGAACAATTTACTGCACTTTTCCAGCTAGCATTCAGGACCACTAAGAGAAAGTCTCTGCTTTCCAAATGCAAGCACAGGAACTCACTTTGAAGTTGAAGGACCGGGGTTATCCCGAAAAAATCTTGAAAATGAGCTGCAAAAGGGCCCGAAACCAAAACAGGGATGCACTCCTAGAAGAGAACGTGAAAAATAATAAGGATATGATTCCTCTCACATGTGTGACCACCTATAACGCAGCTTCTAATGCAGTGAGCAAATCCATTAACAGGCATTGGAACATTCTAATGAGCAATAACCACGACTGGGAAAAACCCTTGCTCTCGTACAAGAGAGCAATGAGTATCAAGGGCACACTTGTACACACCCGTCCAAGAACACAGGACAAAGTAATGGACCAGTCAGTTCTCAGCACATGGGGTCTACCCCCAGTGGTTGGCCACCACCCTTGTGGTTCATGTAGCGTTTGCCACCTTACCTCTACCACTAAATACCTAGCTCTGGAACCGGGCAAAGAGTGGCTACAGAAAACCCACACAAATTGTAATACCGCGGACGTGGTTTACTTAATGACTTGCCCATGTGGGCTTAGGTACGTAGGGATGACAGGGCGCAAAATTAAACAACGCATTTGCGAACACCGCAGTACTATCCGGTGTCGTAAGAATAGTACTAAGCTCACGGATAACTTCTTGCTTTTGAACCACACCACTAACGATTTGAGGTGGACTGTAATAGAGAAACTTAGTCCAGGTTCCAATACACAACAGTCCCTTTTTGAGAAGGAACAGCGTTGGATTTATCGTCTGTCCACACAACGAGCAGGATTGAATGACAATATTCCTTGGAGCACTGTACTCAAGCGTTGAAGTGCTAACCCATCTATTTCACTGAACACTGCCAACCTAGCCTCTGAAAGTTTATAATTCAAAGCAATCTTGCCCACCACCTTTGGTACCTCAATTTCCCCTTTCTTAAAACATACAGCAATAGGCTCCCTGCCCTCTTTATCCAGTTTCCAACCGCAATTGGCGAAATCGGCATGTGATTTGATTTCTTTCGAGCCCTTCCGATCTAGTACCAAGACCGAAATATGTTTGAGATTTTGAATTGTTCATGACCACGATTTACGTATGGACGCTAGTTTGGCCATCTAAGCACTGTATCAGATTCTCTAGAGGGGTACTATAATGATCGCAGAGAATCACTATCAATACGTAACAAACTTCGCCTTGACATGTTCATATGTCTCCGGTATGGTTTAATAAAGTTTTTTCATTAATACACTAACTCACCCAGCAACGTTCTAGTTGTTCACGCACTATTAACAGAGACTATAGATGTCACGCGTACACATTTGATATCACGTGACCCAAACAACCGGCTACTTACTTCCGGCTCTAGCCATCACACAATAACATCCGGGCCGAGTAGGACAACGGCAGGTCCACCGCGGGAGTGTGCGAGCATGGAAGTAAGTTTGGGGCTTCTTAGGGCATACGGTTTCTCGTCCAACGGACACTAATTCCGAGTTCCAAGCCTTAACTCATCTATCTGCTTCTTACTTCTTTTACATACTATAGCTCACTACTCCCCTCTCGGACCCATGACGTATAACGTTCACTGTTTACGAGTAAGCGGACCAATATTTTCCCTATGCTACTGTTTTATTTTATTCAAGTTGCGCATGCATCTATGCCTCAGCGCTTGACAGATATCGCGGGCGCTCGAGTGGCATGCTAAACACTTTCACGAGTCAGCTATCACTAGCTGTACATCGGCCAACAGCCACTACTCAAGCATATTATTGCTAGTCATTTCTAATTATAAAATGTCGTTTCTTCACACAGGCAGTGTACCTGTAAATAGTTCCCTCGAACATTGATCGAGAGTGGACGCTAAACTCAATAAGCGGATGCCCGCCCCAGGGGCAGCAGTGGCTCAATTGTTAATACACCCACTCCCTCTCCACAGCACGGGATTACCAAATTTATTTTACACTTAATCATTGCTAATACAGCAAGCAACCAACAGGTCACATGTATATGTTTATGTGTGTTTTGTCTGTGTTTTTTTCCTACAGAAATTAGTAGCCCAAGAAATACCAGGAGGCCAATCGGTAGAACCGTAAGTTTTACCACTAGCACTATTCCACAGGTTAGGGTGCGCCTTGGCGTGCGCATACCGCCGTGGAATTTCAACTGGTCCTGAAGAATGCTTAGTTAACTTGCAATACAAGCAGAAACATGTTGACCATATCTTTTCACTGATTTTAAAACCGGACAACCTTGGTTATCCTAACCAGCCAGTCTTTGTCCGTCCCACTTGATTTTCAATGGTCGCTGGTTTACCTAGAATAAAAAAATGTTATTGGTTAAAACCATCCATCTTTTAATTCACATTTTCCACCACTATTCCCTCAAGAAACCAGCTCCGCTGTAACTCAGGCGTCGTAGCACACCAGGGAGGCATTCGGCCTCCTTGGTGGGAACCCGATGATGAAGCATGTCACCAACCAGGTTGGTGAGTGAGGGTTCTTTTATATATAAAAAATCTTTTTGTTTTTCCCACGCTGTTTTATTAAATTAGGTCTATCAGTCTAATGTTAATCACTCTTGTATTAAGTCTGCATAAAAGATAGAGATATAAAAGCCTTATTTTTATATAAAACCTGCCTGGTGTCCGTTTGTGGTGCATGCGATGTATTTGCTGTGTGTATAATTACAAATGCTTAACTGTGTACGCCCTGAAGTTTAGCCTTGATTGCTCGCGCCATGCACCTAGAGGGTGAGCAGGGGTTATTCTAAAGAGCCATCCTTCGCCCTGACTAGAAGGAAAGGGTCCCTGCTTGTCGCTGGTACTTACCTGCGCCAACCAGAGCCCCCTCATTTCTAACATTGGTGGCAGCGGTGGGATTTTTGAATTTGCATTTGTAGTTTGTATACAGTAAATCATTGATCGCCACATAGTGAGTGCAGACCAGTAACGCAGCCACAATACTATTGATTTTTTTGTTTTGCCAAGAATCTCCATTTTTGAGAAACCATGCCTGGTTCACTCCCTGCAGGAAGGGCAGCCTCTATAGTCTCTGGAGTGGATGATATAGATTGGAGAGAAGGCGCACTTGAGAGCTACACAAATGAGGATTTGAAAGGTTTTTGCTCAAAGTTCAGAATTTCCCAAACTGGATTGAAAAACAAGGCCCAACTCGTAAAGGCGCTGAGGGCCTGGTATGAGTCAAGGGAACCAGAGAATATGGTGGAAGTGGTTCCACCAGAAAGCGTCCATGAGTATGCCAGAGACCTGTCGCCAGAAGAGTTGGCAGACAGGGCAGCAACCAGGGCACATGAAGTGGAGATGGCAAAGCTTCATGGGCAGATGGATATGGACAAACAAAGATTGGCCATGGAAGAAAACAAAATCCAAATGGAACATGAGATGAAGCTGAGGGAGCTGTAGCTGAAAGCGAAAAGTTTGGAGCTTAATCCCTCTGGTGGCAGCACCCCGCCAGTGCCGGTGGAATCAAGGGTAGATATTCCTAAAGATGTGGTTAAGGAGTTTTTTAAGAATGATGACATAGGACAGTGGTTCAGAGCCTACGAGGTAGCCATGTCTTCCCACCGGGTCCCTGAGAGATATTGGGGAGCGGGGTTGTGGGGACGGTTTCTGAGTGAGGGGCGGGACACACTGTTAGATTTGCCTGCAGACGTTTATAATTCTTATCCCCATATGAAAGAAGCATTGATGACTCTGTATGGGTTGACTCCTGAGTTATATAGGCAAAGGTTCAGGGCTTGCACAAAGATTCCTAACAGTACGTATGTTGAATATGTGACTTTTTTTTTGCATAGCATTGGATGGTTGGGTAAAAGGTAGCAAGGTAAATGATTACCAAGGGCTTCTTGATTTAATGGCATGGGAGCACTTGTCCAGTAATTGTTTTCCTGAGCTACGCCAGCACCTGATTGATAGTAGGCTGACTAACCCTAGGAAGCTTGCTGAGGAGGCGGACCGCTGGTTCAGTACCAGGGTCCACAAGGGTCCTGTGGGAGATTCCGTCAAAGGTGGGCAGGGTCCCCAGCAGAAGAGTGGGGGCGACAGGGGTAACCAGAGGGAGTTCCCAAAAAGGCCCTAAAGTGATCCCCAAGGGAACCAAGGGAAAGGTTCTCAGCCTCCCCCACCCCCAAGACCGACCGGGGCCCCAACAGGTCCTCCTGTTCAGAAGGGGCCCCTAAAATATTACAAGTGTGGTAACATGGGGCATTTTGCCTCTGATGTAAGGTGTCCTTTGTATGGTAAACCAGCAACCACTGGTGCTCCACCCCGGCAGATGGCTAGTGTAGCCTTGGGGGAGGAGATGGCAGTCCAAGGTGGGTGGGGTCCCGCAGAGATGTCCCTAGTCTCTTTAGGAGACTGTGAGATGGTCCCCCAAACCCAGCTGCCTGATAACACTAAGAAATACAGGCAGTGGGGGACCCTCAATGGCCGTAGGGTGGAAGCTCTGAGAGATACAGGAGCCAGTGTGACAGCTGTCAAGTGTCACCTGGTGTCTCAAGAGCAGGTGGTCCCAGGAGCTTTCTATCCAGTTGTTGCCGCTGACAACACAGAGAGTCACTACAAGGTGGCTCAGGTTCCCTTTGAGTGGGGGGGTCTCTGGTACTCTTCAGGTAGCTGTGAGGCCCACCATGCCTGTAGACTGTCTGTTAGGGAACGATTTGGAGAGCTCACCTTGGGCTAAGGTGGAGCGGAGTGCTCAACTGGAGATGTTGGGGATGCCGGATTGGGCGTGTGTCACCACACGGTCCATGGCAGCAAGTAGAGGTGCTCAAGAGGTCCTGGAGCCTGAGAGGGAGGCCCAGGAACCGGCCTTAGAGAGAAGGAGCAGGGGGCGCGGGAACCGGCCCCTGAAGTTCCCACGGTCCAGGAGGAAGCAGACCATGAGGGGGATGCCCTGGAGCCTACAGGGGAACAGATAGCTGAACTGGGGGACCTGCCTGAGCTGACCCATTGGCAGCAGGAAGGAGGCCCCTCCAGGGAGGACTTTTGTAAGGCACAAAAAGAATGCCCTTCTCTCGTGGGTATGCGGCATCAGGCTGCAGACCAGGCCGCAGGTGATCAGTCTGGGTCACATTTCATTTACTGGGAGAACGTCCTCCTACATACAGAGCCTAAGGTTGCTGAGCCTGGGTCAGCCCGTGCGCTGGTGGTACCCCAGGACTTCAGAGCCTTCCTACTGGGGCTGGCTCACGATGTGCCATTGGCAGGGCATTTGGGGCAGGACAAGACCTTTGAAAGGCTTTTCACACACTTGTATTGGCCTCAAATGTACAGGAGTTCAGACACTCACTGCAGGACATGCTAGACTTACCAGGCAAGTGGAAAGAGTGGAAGGAAGCACAAGGCTCCACTCCATCCATTCCATGTGGTCGGTACCCCATTCCAGCGAGTGGGGATTGACATTGTGGGGCCACTGGACCCCAGGACAGCCATGGGCAACAGGTTCATCCTGGTCCTGGTGGACCATGCCACCCGGTACCCAGAAGCCATCCCTCTGAGGACAGTGACGGCCCCCGTGGTGGGACGGGCACTGGTGGGAATTTTCTCCAGAGTGGGATTCCCTCTAGAGGTGGTGTCTGACCGGGATACCAATTTCATATCCAAATATATGAAATCCCTTTGGCAAGAGTGGTGTAACCTACAAGTTCACCACACCTTACCACCCCCAAGGAAACGGGTTGGTTGAGAGATTCAACCGTACCCTCAAGGGCATGATAATGGGTCTGGAAGAACCCATGAGGCGTAAGTGGGACGTCCTCTTGCCATGCCTGCTCTTTGCATAATGTGAGGTGCCACAGAAGTCTCTAGGGTTCAGCCCCTTTGAGCTCCTGTATGGCCACCCAGTGAGAGGACCTCTAAGTCTGGTCAAGGAAGGCTGGGAGCAATCTCCCAGGAAACCTCCCCAGAATGTATATAGCTACATGCTGGCCTTCCGGAATCAGACTAGGCGATTCAGGCAACTTGCTGAGGCAAATCTGGAAGCCAGCCAGGAGGAGATGAAGCAGTGGTACGACCAGAATGCCACTCTGGTAGAGCTTCAGCCTGGACAAAAGGTATGGGTCTTGGCCCCAGTGTAGCCCTGTGCGCTCCAGGATAAGTGGAACGGTCCCTTTGAGGTGGTGGAGCGCAAGAGTCCTGTTACCTATTTGGTGGACTTGCGGTCTCCAAGGAACCCCTTAAGGGTCCTTCATGTCAACCGCCTCAAACCCCACTTGGAGAGGTACCAAGTGGGCATGCTCTTGGCGACAGATGCTGGGATGGAAGAGGAGACCGAGCCTCTTCCTGACCTCTTGTCAGCCCAAGAGCAAGATGGGTCAGTGGATGGTGTCATCCTTTCTTCCGCCCTGACCCCTGAGCAACAGAATGATTGTCGCCAATTGCTGGGGCAATTTTCTGATCTGTTTTCCCTGGTTCCCGGTGTCACTGATTGGTGCGTCCATGATGTGGACACTGGGGATAGTCCACCCGTGAGGCACAAGGCCTACAGGGTGACTGACAGGGTGAGGGCATGCATCAAGGAGGAGGTCTCCAAGATGTTTGCACTCGGGGTAATTGAGTCCTCCAGCAGTCCTTGGGCCAGCCCAGTGGCCTTGGTCCCAAAGGCTGCAGCGCCGGGAGCCACACCCGAACTCCGGTTCTGTGTGGACTACAGAGGACTCAATTCAGTCACCAGGACTGACGCACACCCCATCCCCAGAGCTGATGAGCTCATAGATCGGCTAGGGGCTGCCAACTACCTCAGCACGTTTGATTTAACGTCTGGGTACTGGCAGATCGCCTTGACCGATGGGGCCAAAGAGAGGTCAGCATTTTCCACCCCAGATGGGCACTACCAGTTCCGGGTTATGCCCTTTGGGATGAAGAATGCCCCTGCCACCTTCCAAAGGTTGCGTTACAACAAACAAATGATGGACGGAATGCTGACAATGCAGACATTCTCCCCCAGTCAAGAGATCTGGGTTAAATCCATCGTTCTTTTGCCCACTACGCCACCCCAGTTTAGACATGGCCATATGCAAATCAGTCTTGACCCTGTGCCTCATGGGAACAGTCCAGCCCGAACTGCCAAGCCATGTCTTCCCTGGACCGAAATCAAGCCTCCTAGGACCGGTTTCTGGCTATCAGCCGTCATCAGCCAGGATAGCTTGACTCCAGTGGCGTAGTGAGCACGGGTCCCACGTCTGGGAATACCCATCCCACTTAGGGCGAAAAGCGTTACAACAAACAAATGATGGACGGAATGCTGACAATGCAGACATTCTCCCCCAGTCAAGAGATCTGGGTTAAATCCATCGTTCTTTTGCCCACTACGCCACTCCAGTTTAGACATGGCCATATGCAAATCAGTCTTGACCCTGTGCCTCATGGGAACAGTCCAGCCCGAACTGCCAAGCCATGTCTTCCCTGGACCGGAATCAAGCCTCCTAGGACCGGTTTCTGGCTATCAGCCGTCATCAGCCAGGATAGCTTGACTCCAGTGGCGTAGTGAGCACGGGTCCCACGTCTGGGAATACCCATCCCACTTAGGGCAAAAAGCGTTACAACAAACAAATGATGGACGGAATGCTGACAATGCAGACATTCTCCCCCAGTCAAGAGATCTGGGTTAAATCCATCGTTCTTTTGCCCACTACGCCATTCCAGTTTAGACATGGCCATATGCAAATCAGTCTTGACCCTGTGCCTCATGGGAACAGTCCAGCCCGAACTGCCAAGCCATGTCTTCCCTGGACCGGAATCAAGCCTCCTAGGACCGGTTTCTGGCTATCAGCCGTCATCAGCCAGGATAGCTTGACTCCAGTGGCGTAGTGAGCACGGGTCCCATGTCTGGGAATACCCATCCCACTTAGGGCGAAAAGCGTTACAACAAACAAATGATGGACGGAATGCTGACAATGCAGACATTCTCCCCCAGTCAAGAGATCTGGGTTAAATCCATCGTTCTTTTGCCCACTACGCCATCCCAGTTTAGACATGGCCATATGCAAATCAGTCTTGACCCTGTGCCTCATGGGAACAGTCCAGCCCGAACTGCCAAGCCATGTCTTCCCTGGACCGGAATCAAGCCTCCTAGGACCGGTTTCTGGCTATCAGCCGTCATCAGCCAGGATAGCTTGACTCCAGTGGCGTAGTGAGCACGGGTCCCACGTCTGGGAATACCCATCCCACTTAGGGCGAAAAGCGTTACAACAAACAAATGATGGACGGAATGCTGACAATGCAGACATTCTCCCCCAGTCAAGAGATCTGGGTTAAATCCATCGTTCTTTTGCCCACTACGCCACCCCAGTTTAGACATGGCCATATGCAAATCAGTCTTGACCCTGTGCCTCATGGGAACAGTCCAGCCCGAACTGCCAAGCCATGTCTTCCCTGGACCGGAATCAAGCCTCCTAGGACCGGTTTCTGGCTATCAGCCGTCATCAGCCAGGATAGCTTGACTCCAGTGGCGTAGTGAGCACGGGTCCCACGTCTGGGAATACCCATCCCACTTGGGGCGAAAAGCGTTACAACAAACAAATGATGGACGGAATGCTGACAATGCAGACATTCTCCCCCAGTCAAGAGATCTGGGTTAAATCCATCGTTCTTTTGCCCACTACGCCACCCCAGTTTAGACATGGCCATATGCAAATCAGTCTTGACCCTGTGCCTCATGGGAACAGTCCAGCCCGAACTGCCAAGCCATGCCTTCCCTGGACCGGAATCAAGCCTCCTAGGACCGGTTTCTGGCTATCAGCCGTCATCAGCCAGGATAGCTTGACTCCAGTGGCGTAGTGAGCACGGGTCCCACGTCTGGGAATACCCATCCCACTTAGGGCGAAAAGCGTTACAACAAACAAATGATGGACGGAATGCTGACAATGCAGACATTCTCCCCCAGTCAAGAGATCTGGGTTAAATCCATCGTTCTTTTGCCCACTACGCCACCCCAGTTTAGACATGGCCATATGCAAATCAGTCTTGACCCTGTGCCTCATGGGAAGAGTCCAGCCCGAACTGCCAAGCCATGTCTTCCCTGGACCGGAATCAAGCCTCCTAGGACCGGTTTCTGGCTATCAGCCGTCATCAGCCAGGATAGCTTGACTCCAGTGGCGTAGTGAGCACGGGTCCCACGTCTGGGAATACCCATCCCACTTAGGGCGAAAAGCGTTACAACAAACAAATGATGGACGGAATGCTGACAATGCAGACATTCTCCCCCAGTCAAGAGATCTGGGTTAAATCCATCGTTCTTTTGCCCACTACGCCACCCCAGTTTATGCAAATCAGTCTTGACCCTGTGCCTCATGGGAACAGTCCAGCCCGAACTGCCAAGCCATGTCTTCCCTGGACCGGAATCAAGCCTCCTAGGACCGGTTTCTGGCTATCAGCCGTCATCAGCCAGGATAGCTTGACTCCAGTTGCGCAGTGAGCACGGGTCCCACGTCTAGGAATACCCATCCCACTTAGGGCGAAAAGCGTTACAACAAACAAATGATGGACAGAATGCTGACAATGCAGACATTCTCCCCCAGTCAAGAGATCTGGGTTAAATCCATCGTTCTTTTGCCCACTACGCCACCCCAGTTTAGACATGGCCATATGCAAATCAGTCTTGACCCTGTGCCTCATGGGAACAGTCCAGCCCGAACTGCCAAGCCATGTCTTCCCTGGACCGGAATCAAGCCTCCTAGGACCGGTTTCTGGCTATCAGCCGTCATCAGCCAGGATAGCTTGACTCCAGTGGCGTAGTGAGCATGGGTCCCACGTCTGGGAATACCCATCCCACTTAGGGCGAAAAGCGTTACAACAAACAAATGATGGACGGAATGCTGACAATGCAGACATTCTTCCCCAGTCAAGAGATCTGGGTTAAATCCATTGTTCTTTTGCCCACTACGCCACCCCAGTTTAGACATGGCCATATGCAAATCAGTCTTGACCCTGTGCCTCATGGGAACAGTCCAGCCCGAACTGCCAAGCCATGTCTTCCCTGGACCAGAATCAAGCCTCCTAGGACCGGTTTCTGGCTATCAGCCGTCATCAGCCAGGATAGCTTGACTCCAGTGGCGTAGTGAGCACGGGTCCCACGTCTGGGAATACCCATCCCACTTAGGGCGAAAAGCGTTACAACAAACAAATGATGGACGGAATGCTGACAATGCAGACATTCTCCCCCAGTCAAGAGATCTGGGTTAAATCCATCGTTCTTTTGCCCACTACGCCACCCCAGTTTAGACATGGCCATATGCAAATCAGTCTTGACCCTGTGCCTCATGGGAAGAGTCCAGCCCGAACTGCCAAGCCATGTCTTCCCTGGACCGGAATCAAGCCTCCTAGGACCGGTTTCTGGCTATCAGCCGTCATCAGCCAGGATAGCTTGACTCCAGTGGCGTAGTGAGCACGGGTCCCACGTCTGGGAATACCCATCCCACTTAGGGCGAAAAGCGTTACAACAAACAAATGATGGACGGAATGCTGACAATGCAGACATTCTCCCCCAGTCAAGAGATCTGGGTTAAATCCATCGTTCTTTTGCCCACTACGCCACCCCAGTTTATTCAAATCAGTCTTGACCCTGTGCCTCATGGGAACAGTCCAGCCCGAACTGCCAAGCCATGTCTTCCCTGGACCGGAATCAAGCCTCCTAGGACCGGTTTCTGGCTATCAGCCGTCATCAGCCAGGATAGCTTGACTCCAGTTGCGCAGTGAGCACGGGTCCCACGTCTGGGAATACCCATCCCACTTAGGGCGAAAAGCGTTACAACAAACAAATGATGGACGGAATGCTGACAATGCAGACATTCTCCCCCAGTCAAGAGATCTGGGTTAAATCCATCGTTCTTTTGCCCACTAAGCCACCCCAGTTTAGACATGATCATATGCAAATCAGTCTTGACCCTGTGCCTCATGGGAACAGTCCAGCCCGAACTGCCAAGCCATGTCTTCCCTGGACCGGAATCAAGCCTCCTAGGACCGGTTTCTGGCTATCAGCCGTCATCAGCCAGGATAGCTTGACTCCAGTGGCGTAGTGAGCACGGGTCCCACGTCTGGGAATACCCATCCCACTTAGGGCGAAAAGCGTTACAACAAACAAATGATGGACGGAATGCTGACAATGCAGACATTCTCCCCCAGTCAAGAGATCTGGGTTAAATCCATTGTTCTTTTGCCCACTACGCCACCCCAGTTTAGACATGGCCATATGCAAATCAGTCTTGACCCTGTGCCTCATGGGAACAGTCCAGCCCGAACTGCCAAGCCATGTCTTCCCTGGACCGGAATCAAGCCTCCTAGGACCGGTTTCTGGCTATCAGCCGTCATCAGCCAGGATAGCTTGACTCCAGTGGCGTAGTGAGCACGGGTCCCACGTCTGGGAATACCCATCCCACTTAGGGCGAAAAGCGTTACAACAAACAAATGATGGACGGAATGCTGACAATGCAGACATTCTCCCCCAGTCAAGAGATCTGGGTTAAATCCATCGTTCTTTTGCCCACTACGCCACCCCAGTTTAGACATGGCCATATGCAAATCAGTCTTGACCCTGTGCCTCATGGGAACAGTCCAGCCCGAACTGCCAAGCCATGTCTTCCCTGGACCGGAATCAAGCCTCCTAGGACCGGTTTCTGGCTATCAGCCGTCATCAGCCAGGATAGCTTGACTCCAGTGGCGTAGTGAGCACGGGTCCCACGTCTGGGAATACCCATCCCACTTAGGGCGAAAAGCGTTACAACAAACAAATGATGGACGGAATGCTGACAATGCAGACATTCTCCCCCAGTCAAGAGATCTGGGTTAAATCCATCGTTCTTTTGCCCACTACGCCACCCCAGTTTAGACATGGCCATATGCAAATCAGTCTTGACCCTGTGCCTCATGGGAACAGTCCAGCCCAAACTGCCAAGCCATGTCTTCCCTGGACCGGAATCAAGCCTCCTAGGACCGGTTTCTGGCTATCAGCCGTCATCAGCCAGGATAGCTTGACTCCAGTGGCGTAGTGAGCACGGGTCCCACGTCTGGGAATACCCATCCCACTTAGGGCGAAAAGCGTTACAACAAACAAATGATGGACGGAATGCTGACAATGCAGACATTCTCCCCCAGTCAAGAGATCTGGGTTAAATCCATCGTTCTTTTGCCCACTACGCCACCCCAGTTTAGACATGGCCATATGCAAATCAGTCTTGACCCTGTGCCTCATGGGAAAAGTCCAGCCCGAACTGCCAAGCCATGCCTTCCCTGGACCGGAATCAAGCCTCCTAGGACCGGTTTCTGGCTATCAGCCGTCATCAGCCAGGATAGCTTGACTCCAGTGGCGTGGTGAGCACGGGTCCCACGTCTGGGAATACCCATCCCACTTAGGGCGAAAAGCGTTACAACCAACAAATGATGGACGGAATGCTGACAATGCAGACATTCTCCCCCAGTCAAGAGATCTGGGTTAAATCCATCGTTCTTTTGCCCACTACGCCACCCCAGTTTAGACATGGCCATATGCAAATCAGTCTTGACCCTGTGCCTCATGGGAACAGTCCAGCCCGAACTGCCAAGCCATGTCTTCCCTGGACCGGAATCAAGCCTCCTAGGACCGGTTTCTGGCTATCAGCCGTCATCAGCCAGGATAGCTTGACTCCAGTGGCGTAGTGAGCACGGGTCCCACGTCTGGGAATACCCATCCCACTTAGGGCGAAAAGCGTTACAACAAACAAATGATGGACAGAATGCTGACAATGCAGACATTCTCCCCCAGTCAAGAGATCTGGGTTAAATCCATCGTTCTTTTGCCCACTACGCCACCCCAGTTTAGACATGGCCATATGCAAATCAGTCTTGACCCTGTGCCTCATGGGAACAGTCCAGCCCGAACTGCCAAGCCATGTCTTCCCTGGACCGGAATCAAGCCTCCTAGGACCGGTTTCTGGCTATCAGCCGTCATCAGCCAGGATAGCTTGACTCCAGTGGCGTAGTGAGCACGGGTCCCACGTCTGGGAATACCCATCCCACTTAGGGCGAAAAGCGTTACAACAAACAAATGATGGACGGAATGCTGACAATGCAGACATTCTCCCCCAGTCAAGAGATCTGGGTTAAATCCATCGTTCTTTTGCCCACTACGCCACCCCAGTTTAGACATGGCCATATGCAAATCAGTCTTGACCCTGTGCCTTATGGGAACAGTCCAGCCCGAACTGCCAAGCCATGTATTCCCTGGACCGGAATCAAGCCTCCTAGGACCGGTTTCTGGCTATCAGCCGTCATCAGCCAGGATAGCTTGACTCCAGTAGCGTAGTGAGCACGGGTCCCACGTCTGGGAATACCCATCCCACTTAGGGCGAAAAGCGTTACAACAAACAAATGATGGACGGAATGCTGACAATGCAGACATTCTCCCCCAGTCAAGAGATCTGGGTTAAATCCATCGTTCTTTTGCCCACTACGCCACCCCCGTTTAGACATGGCCATATGCAAATCAGTCTTGACCCTGTGCCTCATGGGAACAGTCCAGCCCGAACTGCCAAGCCATGTCTTCCCTGGACCGGAATCAAGCCTCCTAGGACCGGTTTCTGGCTATCAGCCGTCATCAGCCAGGATAGCTTGACTCCAGTGGCGTAGTGAGCACGGGTCCCACGTCTGGGAATACCCATCCCACTTAGGGCGAAAAGCGTTACAACAAACAAATGATGGACGGAATGCTGACAATGCAGACATTCTCCCCCAGTCAAGAGATCTGGGTTAAATCCATCGTTCTTTTGCCCACTACGCCACCCCAGTTTAGACATGGCCATATGCAAATCAGTCTTGACCCTGTGCCTCATGGGAAGAGTCCAGCCCGAACTGCCAAGCCATGTCTTCCCTGGACCGAAATCAAGCCTCCTAGGACCGGTTTCTGGCTATCAGCCGTCATCAGCCAGGATAGCTTGACTCCAGTGGCGTAGTGAGCACGGGTCCCACGTCTGGGAATACTCATCCCACTTAGGGCGAAAAGCGTTACAACAAACAAATGATGGACGGAATGCTGACAATGCAGACATTCTCCCCCAGTCAAGAGATCTGGGTTAAATCCATCGTTCTTTTGCCCACTACGCCACCCCAGTTTAGACATGGCCATATGCAAATCAGTCTTGACCCTGTGCCTCAAGGGAACAGTCCAGCCCGAACTGTCAAGCCATGTCTTCCCTGGACCGGAATCAAGCCTCCTAGGACCGGTTTCTGGCTATCAGCCGTCATCAGCCAGGATAGCTTGACTCCAGTGGCGTAGTGAGCACGGGTCCCACGTCTGGGAATACCCATCCCACTTAGGGCGAAAAGCGTTACAACAAACAAATGATGGACGGAATGCTGACAATGCAGACATTCTCCCCCAGTCAAGAGATCTGGGTTAAATCCATCGTTCTTTTGCCCACTACGCCACCCCAGTTTAGACATGGCCATATGCAAATCAGTCTTGACCCTGTGCCTCATGGGAACAGTCCAGCCCGAACTGCCAAGCCATGTCTTCCCTGGACCGGAATCAAGCCTCCTAGGACCGGTTTCTGGCTATCAGCCGTCATCAGCCAGGATAGCTTGACTCCAGTGGCGTAGTGAGCACGGGTCCCACATCTGGGAATACCCATCCCACTTAGGGCGAAAAGCGTTACAACAAACAGTTCGGTCTGGACTGTTCCCATGAGGCACAGGGTCAAGACTGATTTGCATATGGCTGGGTTCAAACTGGAACGGCATGGTGAGCAAAAAAACGATGGATTTAGGCCCAGATCTCTGTACTGGGGTGAATGTATGACATTGTTCTACATTCTGTCTATCAATTGTTGTTTTTGCATTTGTCACCCCGAGTGGAAAGGGTATGCCCAGACGTGGGTCCCTTGCTCTCCATGCCACTGAAAATCAAGCAAGCCTGGCTGAAGACGGCTGAAATGCCAGAAACCGGTCCTAGGATGCTTGTTTCCAGTCCAGGGAGGACCTGGCTTGGCAGTTCGGTCTGGACTGTTCCCATGAGGCACAGGGTCAAGACTGATTTGCATATGGCTGGGTTCAAACTGGAACGGCATTGTGAGCAAAAAAACGATGGATTTAGGCCCAGATCTCTGTACTGGGGTGAATGTATGACATTGTTCTACATTCTGTCTATCAATTGTTGTTTTTGCATTTGTCACCCCGAGTGGAAAGGGTATGCCCAGACGTGGGTCCCTTGCTCTCCATGCCACTGAAAATCAAGCAAGCCTGGCTGAAGACGGCTGAAATGCCAGAAACCGGTCCTAGGATGCTTGTTTCCAGTCCAGGGAGGACCTGGCTTGGCAGTTCGGTCTGGACTGTTCCCATGAGGCACAGGGTCAAGACTGATTTGCATATGGCTGGGTTCAAACTGGAACGGCATGGTGAGCAAAAAAACGATGGATTTAGGCTCAGATCTCTGTACTGGGGTGAATGTATGACATTGTTCTACATTCTGTCTATCAATTGTTGTTTTTGCACCTTCCAGAGGTTGGTCAACCAGGTGTTGGCTGGACTGGATTCGTTCAGTGTTGCCTACCTGGATGACATCGCAGTGTTCAGCTCCACTTGGGAAGAACACCTGCGCCACCTCTAGGAAGTGTTGATGGCGCTGCGGAGGGCAGGCCTCACGATCAAGGCGAGTAAGTGCCAGATCGGGCAGGGTTCCATGGTGTACTTGGGGCACCAAGTTGGGAGCGGCCAGGTGGCGCCCCTTCAACCCAAGATAGAAACCATCCTGAATTGGGAGTCGCCCAAAACCCAGACAGAGGTACTACAGGAGGTTTGTCAAGGGGTATGGCAACATTGTTGCTCCCTTGACAGCGCTGACTTCTAGGAAGCAGCCCAGGAAATTGATTTGGACTGACACCTGCAGTGGCGTCACTAGGGGGGTGCGGGGGTGCGGACCGCACCGGGTGACACCACCACATGGGGTGACACCAAAATGCAAAATAATGGGACCCCCATTATTGTTCTTTTTTCTGGTAGTCAAGCGACTTTTCGAAAGTAGGTCAGTTGGGAATTATGATGTTTTTCTGAGGACTAGTTTGCAGGTAGTTTCAGACAGTCGGAAGCTACCTTCTGCCACTCTCTCTCTCTTCCTGTACAGCGCGCGCGCCTCCCTGCCTTTCATCGCGGGCTGCTGTGCCCTTCCACAATCTCTCGCACTCTGATATCCTCCAACACGTTATCTCGGGCATCGGAGGACCGCACATCTAGAAGGCCGTATCAAAACTGAGCAGTAAGCCAGCAACAAACAGCCTCTCGCATTCTCGGGGAAAAGGTGCGCAGCTGGGGAAGCATTTAGACACAATTAAACCTTATTATGAAGAAACAGGCAACGTATACCAACCTACGGTGCGCAGGTATATAAAAACGCAGAGGAAACAAAATGAAGGGCACTTAGGGTAGGCCTTACTTAAGCTGCTCGCTCTGGGAGTGAGAAAAACATTTTCCTGCAAAAACGCGGGCAGAGAGAAAAAAAATTAGCGCTGGTATGCAGGCTTAAAAGACAAACATGCTGCGGAGGCAGGAAAATCCCTCGATAAATCATGGTGGGCGTCGGGATGAGCAGCCTGTGGGCCAGTCGTAGTTTATGTTTTTTCAGTGGCGTCACTAGGGGGGTGCGGTCCACACGGGTGACACCATGAGTTAACGCACTGGGTGACACCAACCCTAGTGACGCCGCTGGACACCTGTCAGAAAGCTTTTGAGGCCCTGAAAGCTGCTATGTGCACGGCGCCCGTGCTCTTGGCTCCCAACTTCTCCAAAGAGTTTATCATTCAGACAGACGCTTCAGAGCATGGTGTGGGGGCTGTTCTTTCACAGATTTATGAAGAGGGCCTAGATCAACCTGTAGCCTTCCTTAGCAGGAGGTTACTTCCACGGGAACAGAGATGGAGTGCTATTGAGCGTGAGGCATTTGCTGTGGTCTGGGCACTGAAGCAGCTAAGACCCTACCTGTTTGGGTCTCACTTTCGGGTTCAGACAGACCACAGGCCCCTCAGATGGTTGATGCATATGAGGGGTGAGAATCCAAAGCTGTTGAGGTGGTCCATTTCCCTACAGGGTATGGATTTCACGGTGGAACATCGCCCTGGTACAGATCACGCCAATGCTGATGGTCTGTCCAGATTTTTCCGCCTTAGTGATGAGGAACTCCCTGGGGTAGGGTAGTTCTCCCCACTTTTCAGCTGGAGGGGACACGTGTTAGACCTGGCACCTTGGCGTGAGTCTCCCTTCCACTTTTTGTCACTGTGTCTCATGTGTTTTTATGGTGTTGGCCGCTCAGCGCACTGTGCCACTGCCAACCAGTGCCACAGTGCAAGTGCTCCCTATGTAAAATGTATATGTTGGTTGGATTCCATGATTGGCTTATTTGGTTTACTGTCAGACCCCAGTAAAGTGCACCAGGAGTGCCAGGGCGTGTAGATACAAATGCCGCAGGTGGGCTTGCAGCACTGGTTGTGCCACCCACAGAAACAGACTGGTAAAATGTGTTTAGGTCTGCCATTGCAGAACCTGCGTGCAGTCTGGTACTGTCATGCTGACTGGGCAAGTGCACCCACTTGCCAGTCCCTAAACCTTCCCTTAACTTCATATTAGTGACCCCTATGGTAGGCCCAAGGTCAGGGTGCATTGTAGCATAAGGTAGAACAAGCCCTGATATGTGTGGCATGTCCTAATAGTGAATTACAGCCATTTTTGTTTTTCACTATTGTAAGGCTACCCTGTTCTCATAAGGCAGAATGGGCTGTTAAGATTGTTACATCCTATGATCCTAACAGACCCAGGGAACATGGTAGAAAGTCGAGTTTAGTATGCCTGAACTCAGAATAATAAGGTACATCTTTTCATAAGGTTTAATTTAATATTCTTTCAGAAAGTTGGCCTTTGCTTGCCTAACCATTTCAGCCCACCTTTGCGTGATGTGTATCTGCTGTCTGGCTAGTGTGAGTGACAGGGCTGGGGAAACCCAGATGGGCAGGGCTAGGTAGCCTGGTGGTGAATAGAAAGATTGACCGGTAGATGGGTGGGAGGAGTACACCTGGACTCTGAATAGGGTTGAGCTCTGCCACCACAATGCTGGCTCCGCCCCCTGTGGAGCGTCTGATGGCTCTGCCCTGCACCCTGAAAGACGAAGCCTGCATCGCATCAACAAAGTGCTCCAGAACTGAACTGAACTAGGCAAGGGCCCCCCTGGCCTGGACGAACAAAAGAAATGGTGTATAAAAGAAGGAGCCCTGCTCCTAAGAAATCAGATCCGCTTTGAACCAAGAAGAATCTCTGCCTGAGGAGGAGTGAAGAACCAGAAACCTTATGGGTCTGGCGGCGCAGGGTACGCCTTAATCTCCTGGGTTCACCTGCTTTAGCTAACAGAGACACAGGGATACTCTGTCGGCGTAAAAGATCAAATTTTATTAGCTGCAGCTAGTACAGTTGTCCTAGAAGTACACATGGTATGTTCTCAGGAGACTGCCACTTCACTCCGTGGCGCACAATCTTTTATAGTACATAGGTGACATATACATTAACCAAGAACACACCTAAGACATACATGAAAAAACCAATAAGAATAGTCTAAAAGAAAGTCAGAGCCAATAGAAAAAGTCGGAAAACAAAAGTATCGAGTAACTCGAAGAAGCCTCTCCTCCGACTGTGTTTGCCACCCCTCCCACAGGTTAAGGTATTAACATGTTTGTAACTGACTTGCAGGTGGCGAGATACGTTCGTGTGTTTTGGAGGACAGTTGTGAAATGAGAGAATACGAGCGGAGGACAGCGAAGGCCAGAAGATAAGATAAAGTCAGAAGAGAATAGTGTGAACCAACAGATAGTTAAGACAGGGATTAGAAAAACCAGACAGGGATTAGTGTACTCGGTCAGTCTCTAACACCAGCTTTGTAAACAGAGGCACAAGGCTATTTTGACACAATATTGCAGGAAAAGCAGAAAAGACTTCGTTCGTCGTGCTGCCTGAGTGAGGGCAATACAAAATGGCGGCGGAGCACAAAATGGAGGCTCAATTCGATCGTGATCGAAAATCGAATTTCCTCAGACCCTCCTTTTGCCAGAACTCAGGCAAGATACACAGACTCACGTTAATCTGAGTCGATGTCGCTAGCCATGAGGTCATCGAGCTGTTGCTGTAACATCATTCTAATATTCTCTGTTCTTTGTGTCTTGGGGTTTGGGACGCACAAAGTAGCACAAAGGTCGCAGATGGCAGGACCACAGTGCATGCAAAGACAACAAGAGAAAATGATGGCTAAAACCATACCGAGAAATGTTAGCACTTTCCAACCCCATTTGGACAGTAGTCCCCAAAACCATCCCAATAACGGCCAATCTCCTTCGTCCTGATGAATCGACTCGGAGACTATGTGTAATTTAGAGATGGCCTGGTATACTGTCGGAGCATCATCAGGTATATTAATACAGCAACTTGATTTGATCAATTTACAGACTCCATCACGATCTGCAAGAATAACATCTAAGGCAACTCGGTTCTGCAAAGTCATAAGACGATCCGCCTGTAGTTCTGCTGTAATATTACTTAAGGCTCCTACAGTGATGTCTATGGTAGTCTCTACAACACGAACCAGTTGTCTCATATGCCTGCTATTTGCCATAGGACCCCAAAAAGGAAGAAATCCTTTAAGGAAGTCTCCTCCCTCTTGTCCTGCTGTGTCTTTGGAATCAATAATTCCTCTGCCGTATCTGTTTCTATGAAAATTTGAAGAAGCAGTGCATGTAGGGGGAAAAAGAAAAGCTATATAGCAAGTTCCAGAAAAATCAGTTGGCAACCACGTATAGGCTCTATCGTGACAGATAAAATACGTGCCCTGAGATGGAACTAATGGCGGCGAATTCTGAGATGAGTGGATGTATGTATGGGAACAAAAGCTTTTTCTCTGTTCGGTGTCAGTAGTCTGGCCATTTATTTGCAAACAAAAATTGTCTCGATGAGGTACAGTTCAAATTGGTGGAGATTTTCCCTGTTTAACCTTATCACTAAGGCTAGTGACATAATGAGTGACGTTCCAATTAGTATATGCCTTTCTCTCATCAACAGAAATTTTACTGTTTTCCATGATTTTGGCCATAGCTACCATTCCCTTTATCAATGAACTATGACTGAAATCTGGTCCACCAATATAGGAACTGACAGGTCGTTTAAATCGGCTTTGATAAGCGTTAGAGAAAATTACAAAATAAGCCAAGCAGAACCTTCATAAGAGAACGTAAAGACTAAATATGGCATTCCTTTTTCTGTGGTATGAGGCATTAGTCCACACACCCAACAATCGGTTGTATTAATTACTAATTGGTGTTGGTGTAATAACTGGATAAATGAATTGTTGTAATATTCAATTCTTCTAACGAGTTCATGTTGAGGAAGTGTATGAAATAGATGCGGAGAGATAGTAGAATAAGAAGGTACAGTAATAGAAGAAGGGACAACTCATAAGGGCTAAGTCCCAAACGAGAATGCACAGCCGTTCTAGTGGATAGAAGAGCCAAAGGTAGGGCATCGGGCCAACTAAGGCCTGTACTAGCCTGCACTTTCGCAAGCTTAAGCTTCAAAGTACCATTGTAGCATTCCACTAGACCCGCTGACTGTGGGTGGTTTGCCGCATGGAACTTCTGCTTTATACCAAGACCTGCACAAACTTTCTGCATGACTTGGCCCACAAATTCGCTCCCATTGTCTCTCCAGACAATGCGCGGCAAACCAAATCTAGGGAAAAACTCTTTTAGAAGTACTTTGGCTGTAGATAAAGCAGTATTGTCTTTCAGGGGATAAGCCTCTATCCATCTGGAAAAGGCACATACCACCACTAGAACATATTTGAGATTGTTGCATCGTTCCATGTGAATGTAATCGATTTGCAACACCTCAAATGCATAGGTCGGAGAAGCAAAATGACCTGCTGGAGTTGGGGTTCCCTTACCTGGATTGTACATTAAGCAAATAATGCAATGTTTCACTACATTTTCTGCACACTTTGGGATTCCTTCGTTTTGCCACACTGGAGCTAGAAGCTTGCATATTCCTTTTGCACTTAGATGGGCTGGACCATGCGCCATAGAAACTACAGGTAGTACATAAGCGTCTGGTAACAGCCAACGTTGGTGCTCGGACAATTCCACCCAACATCCCATCTCGTCTAACATTCCTGTACTTTCTTTCCACTTTCTCAATTCTTTCTCTGTAGCCTCTTCTTGAATTGACTTCACACTTTCTACTGTGTTTTCACACATTCCTTTTTCTCTGACCCAATTTGCAGGGCCTGCAACATACATGCGACTTGTAGCATCTCTGGCTGTCTTTTTCGCTACCTCATCCGCAAATGCATTCCCGCGACCAACATCGTCAACAATCTTCTTATGTGCGCTACACTTCACAATTGCTATCTGGGTAGGCAAAGCAAGTGACTCAAGAAGGTCAGTCACCAACTGACCATGTTGTATCTTAGTGCCGTGGGAAGTAAGGAATCCCCTTTCTTTCCACAAACGTCCAAAATCGAACGTTACACCAAAGGCGTACTGGCTGTCGGTATACACGTTCACTCTTTTTCCTTTGGATAACACACATGCTCTGGTCAAAGCTATCAGTTCAGCTGCCTGAGCTGAATTATGTCTGATGCGTGCTGTTTCCACGACTGTATGCAAGGTAGTAACAGCATAGGCTGAAGTTGTCTCTCTATTAGGAAGCTTAAAACAAGAACCATCTACCCATAGCGTTCCATCCGGATTCACTAATGGCGTATCTGTTAAGTCAATTCTACCCTTTGTCTCTTCCTCAGTACGGAAGAAACAATCATGTTGTTCTTGAACACCTTTCTCTTCTGGAAGAGGCAACAAAGTAGCTGGATTTAAAGTATTACATCGTTTGATATGCACATGACTAGCCAAAAGCGTCAGCTCATATCCAGATAAACGAGCACTCGTAAGATGCTGTGTTTTTGTTCTGTTTAGCAAAGTATCCACTGCATGTGGCACCATGACAATGAGAGTGTTATCCAACACCCCTCCAGCAGACTGTCGAATAGAAATTGCTGCTGCTGCTGTCGCTTTAAGACAACTAGGCAATGCTTTAGCTACTGGATCCAACGTAGCCGAAAAATAGGCACATGGCCGCTGTTTATCTCCAAATCGCTGTGTTAAGACTGACAATGCACAACCTTCTCTTTCATGAACATAGAGCGTAAAAGGCTTATTGTAATCAGGAGTACCTAGCACAGGAGCGGAACACAGAGCAGTACGTAAGTCAGTAAAACTCCTCTGACATTCATCAGTCCATGGAAGGGGCTGAGGCGTATCTTTCAAGGTGAGTGCCAACAAAGGTTTGGCCAACAGAGAGAAGTTAGCGATCCACTGCCTACAATAGGAAGTAATGCCTAGAAAGGCACGTACCTCTCTTTGTGTGGATGGCACAGACATTTGCGCAATAGCTTGGATACGTTCTGGGGTTAATCGTCTTCCCTCCTTTGACAAGAGATGACCCAAGTAGGTAACCTCTCGGCGAACATATTGCAGCTTAGAAGGTGAAACCTTATGATTAAGATTGGATAAGTGTCGCAACAATGCAACCGTCACATTCTTACATATATCCTCTGAATCAGCAGTGATTAACAAGTCGTCCATGTACTGAATGAGAGCAGCACCAGATGGCAAGGAAAAAGCATCAAGATGGCATTTCAGAGCTTGACTATAAATAGAGGGACTTTCACAATAGCCTTGAGGTGCGCGTTTGAACCGGAAGCTTCGGCCTCCAAGAGAGAAGCCAAAAATGTCCCTACTCTCTTCAGCAATGGGAATACTAAAGAAAGCATTTTTCAGATCGATAACAGAAAACCAAACCGCTGTAGAAGGTATCATCGTCAACAACGCAGTGATATCTGGGACAACAGGAAACTGTGGTACTACAATTTTGTTTATCTCCCGAAGATCAATTACAAAGCGATAAACAGGAGGCTGAGAGGATCAGTGTGTTTAAGAACAGGAAGAATAGGGCTATTACATATGTTACCTCTCGTTTCCTCAACTACATCCTTCTGAATCAAGTCATGAATGATTTCCAACAGCGCTCTTTCACCTTCAGTGGAAATTCTATATTGAGTAACGCGTGGCAATTCAGCATTAGGTTTGAGAGTAACAACATAAGGTGGAATCTCAAGACAACCATCATCATTTGGACCCGTAGCCCAAAGCGTTGCAGGAAGAGAGAGCAATTCAGGTGGGAATTGATCTTTTGACAAATACATTGGAGAAGTCAGTTTCTGTCCTAAAGTAAGATATACACCAGAAGGAGAGCAATATATCGCTGCATGCAATCTTTTCAATAGATCCAAACCCAAAAGATTCTCGCCGCAACCATTCGTTAAGAGAAGCGGAACTTCTAAATCATAAGGGCCAATTGAAATAGGCAAAAGGCAAGAAACCGGATTACGAACTGGGGCGCCAGAAAAACCTACAGATACATTTGTTAAGCCAGACAAAGGTGCCCCAGGGAGTTTTGAATGAATGATAGAACTTCTCATCGCACCAGTATCTAAAAGAAATGGCTCTGAAACACCCATTGTAGTGACATTAACATAAGGTCCATTCTGATCTACTGGAATCGACACAACTTCCTCACTTTGTCCATGGCAGTCCTAGTTAACATGAAGACTTTCATTCTCGCCTTCAACATAACAATCCTCATTGTAATACTGTGTAGACCAAACGTTTTGCTAATCAAAGTAGTTCACGGAATTAGAAGGTGGAAGGGAACGCTGTTCTTGGGTCAACATACCTCGACCTCTACCTCTGTTTGCTGACTGGAGGCCACCACGACCTCGTGGAGCAGATAGTGTCCCATTGCGCTGCAATAAAACCGGACAACTATTCTTAAAATGACCTTCCTCTCTACAATAGGCACATTGATTAGGACCTAGCAAAGGTCGCGAAGTATATGGCTCAGGCTTTTGATACACCCTCTGAAACTGTGGAGGCTGTTGGAACTGGGGCTGAGCATAACGAGGTGGATAAGCCTGTTGCAAGAGAACCTTAGTTTTCAATTCTTTAGTCTTTTTCTCTTGCTTATCTCTTTCTTCTTTATCTCTATTTTCATAATATTGAGCAGTAGCCAATATCTGGGCTGAAGAGGAGACGGCCCATGAACTTTCGGAGTCTTTCAACTTATGCGATAGCTCGGGTAGCAAATTAAATACGAACTTATCTACAAATAATCGCTGTCCACCCTCTGTAGTCATGTCCTGACCACTGTGATCAATGAATGTCTCCTTGAAACGAGTGAAGAAATCGGAGACACTCTCATCTTTCTTCTGTTTACACACGGCTACTTTATCCCAGTTCACTCTCAAGGCAGGCATCATCGTTTTCATTAATGTAATAATCCTACCAGGGAGTTCTGAAATCAAAGCATCAGGATTCGCACCACCCACTTGGGCTCTATCTGCGGCAATTATAGCATCCCAATAAGCACCTAATTCCTGTGCGTGATTCTCCTTACGAATCCTAGCCCATAACGCTTGTGGGACTACATTCCCCATCAACAAATCAATATCAGCTATTATTAATTTAATTATTAATTGATTTCTTAGGCGCGCAGCTACCCACAATGGGGTCTCCCAGCGCCGCCGATGACCAGGCAATAAGGGGATCACTGTGGCTGAAGTTTATTTGCGGAAAAATAACCAGGTTTTCAAATTCTTACGAAAGTTCAAGTAATGAGGTTCCAGCTTCAAAGACAGAGGAAGTGAGTTCCACAGCCTAGGAGCGAGACATGAGAAAGAACGACCTCCCATTCTAGACAGCCTAAAACGAGAAACATGAAAATTGCCCTGTGATGCAGATCTAAGCGAGCGGACAGGGACATAAGGATGGACAAGAGATTGCAAGTATGCAGGAGCAGTCTGATGTTTAATCTTGAACATTGTGCACAGCGTCTTGTGTTCGATGCGCTTGTCTATACGAAGCCAGTGTAGATCATGAAGAAAAGGGGAGACACTAGTCCTACGGGGGATTTTACACAGGAGACGAGCTGCAGAGTTTTGAACCAGCTGAAGTTTCCGCAAAGTCTCCTGGCAACCCCCTAAGTACAGCACATTTCCATAGTCCAGGCGTGATGTTATTAACGCCTGGACAACCGTACGCTTGGTGTAGTCAAGGAGCATCCAAAGAATCTTGCGTAGCCATCTCAATATGGTGAAACAAGTGGCTGCGACACTCACCACTTGTTGCCGCATAGAGAGTGAATCGTCCATTATAAAACCAAGGTTCCGCACCTGCTTCACAGGCTGGGGAAGAGAGCCCATTATAGGAGGCCAATGTCTGGGACCCCAAAGGTGAGTGTTCTTACCGAAGATTAAGACCTCAGTTTTTTCACCATTCAGTTTTAGCAGATTAGTCTGCATCCACTCAGCCACCTTACCCAGACCATGCTGAAACGAGGAGGGAGAGCTTTCCGCTTCAGCTGAGAGTGAAAAAATGATCTGGGTATCATCTGCATATGAGTAAAGAACTATGCCAGAGGCCTCCACAATATCAGCCAAAGGACGTACGTAGATGTTAAATAACAGAGGGCTGAGTGAGGACCCCTGGGGAACTCCATATGCAGATGGGCGAATGGATGAGGAAGCAGTGGACGAAAAGATTTGAAAGGAACGGTGTTGCAAAAAAGAAGCCAACCAAGACCAGGCTGAACCAACTACCCCTGCTGACCTAAGTGCCTTCAATAGAATGGGGTGCGACACGGTATCAAAAGGATAAGCGCCGCCGTTTCTCCTCGGTCGAGTAACAAGCGTAGGTTCTCAATTACTCCTAATAACGTGGTCTCGGTTGAAGAGTGAGAACGGAAAACCGATTGAGAGTGATGAAGAAATCCAGAGGATTCAATATGTGACGAAAGATGGAGGTTAACATGCCTCTCAAGGATTTTAGAGAACATAGGAAGCCGGGGAATAGGACGATAGTTCGCTAGAATTTTGGGGTCAGCTGTGGGTTTTTTAAGAAGAGGGACCACCATCGCCCGTTTCCAGTCCTCGGGAACCGTTGATTCTTGGAGTGAGGCATTTAGCAAGTTCTGGATAATAGACAAAGAGTCCTGAGAGAGCTGACGCAAGATATTTACCGGAACCGGATCAAGGGGGGAACCGGACTTAACTTTGGATAAGCAATCAAATAAGGATTTTTGGTACAACAAGGGCCATTTAGATAAAATGGGTCCAGAAGGGACAGGGGCAGACGCTAAAATTGCATGTTGCATAGGAGGGAAGAGAGGCTGCGAGCCTAAGAGGGAATGATGAATCATTTCTACTTTAGCAGTAAAGAAATCAGCGATCTCATTACAGCGAGGTTAATCGAGAAATGGTGGCGGTGGGAGGGTCTTAGAGCCCACCTAAGTTTTTATCATTGAAAAAAGTGCGCGGGCCGGTTAGAGGATTTATTAATTTCATTAGTTACAAATGTAGATTTTGCTTTCCTACATGCTAGATGATACTGACCAAGTGCTGCTTTATAGGTAAGTTTTCGTTGAGGGCTATACGTTTTTCTCCACCTGCGCTCCAAGTACTTGCACTCAGACTTCACAAGTTTTAGGTCGTCAGTGTACCATGGTGCCAGTGGATGGTGACCTAAACTGCGTTTACTACGCAAGGGCAAATGCAAATCAATGGCAGTGGACAACCAAGATGTAACTGCTAGATTAAGAGGCAGAAGAGGAAGTTCAGGGTCTGGACGCGTACCACATAATGTGGTGTTAAATGCAGTGAGATCTAATTTTGACCATGCTCTATAGTAACTGGTATTGTCCCCTCTATTGACTGGCAAGGTTCTCAAAATTTGCAAACTAAATTAGATGGCATAATGGTCGGACCAATCCAGCGGAATGGGTGACTTACATTCGAAATTAAGAGTAGAAAAGATTGGATCCAAGAGGTGACCTGCCTGGTGGGTAGGGTCATGATTGTGCAAAAAGATGTCTCCAGGTTCGTCAGGACCGTGCTAATTAAACTGTCCTGTGTATTTTCCAAATGTAGGTTAAGGTCTCCCACAATAGTAAAATTAGCTGACTTTAGCGCGAAGGGAGCGACCAGCTCTGCCAAAGATGACAGCCAACTTGTGGATCTGTCCAGCGGCCGATATATTAATATACTGGAAAAAGTCAGCTGAGACGTGACTGCTAATTTTAAAAAGGCAGATTCACACATAGGAAAGGAAAGGGCTTCCAGGGTGCATACCGTATTCGATTTAAAAATTACGGCGATCCCTCCACCTCTGCCAGAGCTCCTATCACATCTCACCATTACATAGCCCTCTGGAAGGGCACTGGCCACATCTGGACCGGACCCGGGATGAAGCCATGTTTCGGTTAGAAACACCGCATCCGGCTGCTCTGATACAAGAAGATCGAATATATGAGCCTTATTTTTAGGGAGGGAACGGCAATTAATGCTTAAAAACTTTACAGTTAAATTCATAATGCAGGCATCAACAGTCTGTGACAATTCTTTATAATAACCTGCAGGGTTTTTACGAGGATCCGGTAGAGACTGTTTAAGAGCCAAGACTTCAGATCTTTTCCAGGGTACATGTACCCATATACGCTGGAAATGTGCGGGAATAGCTTGATTAGCACCTGCTGCTGGAACTGCTTCTCTCCATACCGGAGGAACCTCTCTCATTGGATAATTTTTCAGTGTCAACCTAACTGAGGGATCGGAGTCAAGAAAAGTCTGTGAGGTAAATAAAGTTCTAAAGGTAACAAGTGTTTTTACAGCGTCCTCAACCTTAGAACCCACAATGAGTCCCTTATCAAAATTAGCCTGAATATCCAACAGACCCTGAGGAACCGAACCCAAATCCATATCCTCCCAACTTTTAACAGGAGTATCACACATAACATTGAAAACATATCTCTGTGTAGGCGCATTCCACTGTGAGAAGGTAGGCATAATATCAGGTAGACTATACTGAGGACCCTTCTCAATCCATTTGCGAGCGAGAGAGTCCAACCTTTCTCGTTCTTCGGAAGCTGGGAACTGACTACGAGACTGTCTTCGAGAAAATGCCGGAGACACATTTAACGCCTCAAAGAAAGGAGATAAAAGACCAGAGACCGTATCTGTAAGTCGTTTACGCGTAGACGGAGAATTTGACATAAGGATAGGGGACAAGGTATTAGGCGAACTAACTGATGAGAAATCAGTAATTACCGGGGGAGCAGAGGGCGAAGAAGATGAAGGTAAAGGAGTCAAAGGCAAAGCTGGCAGAGGAGGCATTACTTGAGGAGGCAAATGTGGAAGAGCCGGAGCAAGCGGAGGAGCAACTGGCGGCTGAGCAGGCTGTAACAACGGGGGTGCATTAGCACCTTGTACATAGGGCGGAGGCAATCTCAATAGGTGAGACATCAAGGGATCTTCCTCTAAGTCCTTTCTTTTATCAGAAGGGGAAGCTGGCAACATCGGACAGCATTTATCTATCGCCATACGATGCTGTCTCTCTGAAATTTCCACCGCATTGCTAACTTCATCATCTTTGAATTGCTGGGCAGCCTATATAATTGTCATACCCTGTGCTTTCCTATCTCGTTTTTCTTGCTTAATTTTTCTCTGTTTGGCTTCCTTACGCCAAAGGCGGAAAGAGTCAAACATTGCCGGCCGGGCTTTTCTTTTAAATAAAATAGTTTCCAAATTATCTAGTATGTCAGGCTCAAAACTACCATTTTCTGGCCATTTTAAAACACCATCATTTTTCGTGTATCGGATCCATGTCTCGTTAAAGGCAATGGGACCAACACCATGTTTAGAATAGAGCTCATAAGTGGGAGTTCCAACCGAAGGAATCGGACAAGAGTCCTCCAGCCGGGAATCCCTATTACAACCAAAGCAACAAAGTTTCTTAAACTTAGTTAGACCAGGCATCGTCATTTCACTGGACTGTTCACAAACATCAAGGGGGTTAACTCAATTAACACAGCACAAATGTACTTACCCCTCGGCTTCGGTTATTGCAATACCCGAATCAAAGACCCAAAGAACCTGAGAACCAAAGAACCAAAGGACCAAAGAACCAAAGAACCAAATGTGGGAGCGACCCACTAATACTTAACTAAGATGTTTTCTTACACAAACAGAGGCCCGTATATCGTCTCGCTTTACCATACATCACCAAAAAAAGAGGGCCAAGGCAGGGCGGCAGTCAGGGCAGCAGTCGTCAGTAGCCGTCAGGAAGGAGCAACCACGCTGCAAAAGACCTTCGGACCACTTTCGACATACAGGGGTCGCTTGACGTGGTTCGCGATTCCTCCAGAATTTTCTTTCGGGGTTCCTCACAACCTTCAGGCAGAACCACTACCTCTGAAGCCGCCCCACGTTGGGCGCCATTTGAAGAACCAGAAACCTTACGGGTCTGGCGGCGCAGGGTACGCCTTAATCTCCTGGGTTCACCTGCTTTACCTAACAGAGACACGGGGACACTCTGTCGGCGTAAAAGATCAGATTTTATTAGCTGCAGCTAGTACAGTTGTCCTAGAAGTACACACGGTATGTTCTCAGGAGACTGCCACTTCACTCCGTGGCGCACAATCTTTTATAGTACATAGGTGACATATACATTAACCAAGAACACACCTAAGACATACATGAAAAAACCAATAAGAATAGTCTAAAAGAAAGTCAGAGCCAATAGAAAAAGTCGGAAAACAAAAGTATCGAGTAACTCGAAGAAGCCTCTCCTCCAACTGTGTTTGCCACCCCTCCCACAGGTTAAGGTATTAACATGTCTGTAACTGACTTGCAGGTGGCGTGATACGTTCGTGTGTTTTGGAGGACAGTTGTGAAACGAGAGAATACGAGCGGAGGACAGCGAAGGCCAGAAGATAAGATAAAGTCAGAAGAGAATAGTGTGAACCAACAGATAGTTAAGACAGGGATTAGAAAAACCAGACAGGGATTAGTGTACTCGGCCAGTCTCTAACACCAGCTTTGTAAACAGAGGCACAAGGCTATTTTGATACAATATTGCAGGAAAAGCAGAAAAGACTTCGTTCGTCGTGCTGCCTGAGTGAGGGCAGTACAAAATGGCGTCGGAGCGCAAAATGGAGGCTCAATTAGATCGTGATCGAAAATCGAATTTCCTCAGGAGCTGCCAGGAAAGCTGTACGGAGGAAGACTGTCCCTATCCTGGGGGACTGGCCTGCAGTGGTGACCTTGCTGCCAAAGGAGAGAAGAAGAACCCTTTACTAAAGACTTGCTCCACTTTTATTTCAAAAACCTTGTGCTTTCAAAAACGATCTCCAAGGGCCTGGAAGCGAGCTTGCCCCCTGAACTGAGCCCCAGGACCATTGGGCTCATCCTGACCTTCACCCGCCTACCGCTGGACTGTGGTGTTCCTTCCCTCGCCGGAGCCGTGACTCTAGTGCTCATCAGCCCCTCCTTGGGCCGTGACCGGGCTGCTTGGCCGCCCCTAACTTGAGAAGAGCCTCGCTTGATCCGAGCCGCTCTCTCTACGCCGTGCTGGGCTGCCTCCGTCACCTCGCCCGCTGGAGGCCCACTGCTCACCTTCACCCCTCCCGCCGGAATCGGCGCTATGAGCATCCCAAAAGCCTCAGGCGGCCCGGATGTGAAAAACGTACCCGGCTGCCCCGCTCTGCTCACCTGCCCAACCTGAACACACCACTCCCCCTGTAAGCCTGGAGGACCAGATCCCCCCGTAAAGCTTGGGAGCCCCGGATGCCGCCTCGCCCTTCTGAAGAGCCGCTGGACGCCCCGCACACGCCTTTACAAAGAAACAAGGTACTGTGTCACACGAACTCGCCCGCGAGCTCGCATCGGATCCAGGGTCCGCAACGTTTGTTTTCCCTGTCGTCCTACACGTTCCACCAGGTCGCCGTCTCAGCGCGAAGCACGCCGAGACCCACAGTTCACCTTGTTGCCCGCACTAAAAAGAACTTTCCGCAATACTAAGATATCGTGGCCCAACCTTTCAAACGTTACTGGGTCTTGTATTAAGTCTGCATAAAAGATAGAGATATAAAAGCCTTATTTTTATATAAAACCTGCCTGGTGTCCGTTTGTGGTGCATGCGATGTATTTGCTGAGTGTATAATTACAAATGCTTAACTGTGTACGCCCTGAAGTTTGGCCTTGATTGCTCGCGCCACGCACCTAGAGGGTGAGCAGGGGTTATTCTAAAGAGCCATCCTTCGCCCTGACTAGAAGTAAAGGGTCCCTGCTTGTTGCTAGTACTTACCTGCGCCAACCAGAGCCCCCTCATTTCTAACACGTACGTACGTAATTTCTTAAATGACCTTGGCCGTTTGGAGAATTGTATTAATCCGAGTTCACTTGGGACTATTTCAAGGACGGATTTGAGAAGAGAAGGGCTACTGCTTCTGGAAAGCCACAGAATGACAAATGATTCATTAAAACAGACCGTCCGCCAAAATCAGGTGATTTTAACCACATTTAAAATTCAACCCTATCTAACCTTTGTACCTGGTGTATACGATATATTCATTTTAACAAGATTTAGACTGGGGGGTTTTCATAGATTGGTGTCATTACCAAAGATGAATGATTGGTCGAGAAACCTTCAGCCTTGCCCATGTGATAATAGTTCTTCCCAATCAACGATTCATGTTTTATTCTTCTGTAAACTATATTCCCACTTAAGAAAATTGTACATAGTGTCCATTTTAAAAATGTTTGGTCTCGGCCAATGTCGACCAGCCTTTCAGGCTCTGCAATATCTTGACAATGAGCATAGTGTTTTTAGAAATGTGATCTTTTTAAAACAAGTTTTTATTTATCGGAAGCTTATGCATTTTTAATTGTTTTTTAGCTTCATATTTATGTCCTTTTATATGTACTGAAGATCGTGTTTTAATAATAATTATGAATGAAAGTAATTTTCACCTACTGTACATATTTCTTTCTTATGTGCTTTTATGATTGAATAACATATCAATCTAATAAAGCTTCTGTGAGTTTGCTGGGCAGTGAGGCTGCCTGCCAAGGCCACACCATCAACTGACCCATCATCAGGGTTCTGTGAGAGGAGGTCAGGGAGTGGGTCACTCTCTTCCTCCTGTCCCTCATCAGTAGCCATGAGCAAGCCCATGTCAGCCCTGTCTACATATGGCTTTAGCCTGTTGACATGGAGAACCCTGTGGGGACTCCTGGGAGTTCCTAGGTCTACTAAGTAGGTAACCTCTCCCTTCTGTTCAACAATAGTGTGGGGTCCACTCCATTTGTCTTGGAGAGCTGCTGGGGCCACAGGCTCCAACACCCACACTTTCTGTCCTGGCTGGTAAACAGTCAGTACAGCCTTTTGGTCATGCCAGGCTTTTTGCAGTTCCTGGCTAGGCTGAAGGTTTTTAGTTGCCTTTTTCATGCACTCAGCCATCCTGGAGCAGAGACCAAGTACATAGTCCACTATGTCTTGTTTTGGGAGCTTGAGAGGTAACTCCCATTCTTCCTTCACCAAACACAATGGACCCCTGACAGGGTGACCAAACAAAAGTTCAAAGGGGCTGTAGCCAACCCCCTTTTGTGGCACCTCCCTGTATACATACAAAAGGCAGGGCAAGAGAATGTCCCATCTTCGCCTAAGCATTTCTGGGAGCCCTTTAATCATGCCCTTTAAGGTTTTGTTGAACCTTTCAACCAAGCCATTGCATTGTGGGTGATTGGGTGTGGTGAATTTGTAAGTCACTTCACACTCCTTCCACAGTGCCCTTAAGTATCCAGACATGAAGTTGGTACCTCTGTCTGATACCACCTACTTAGGAAATTCCACTCTTGAGAAAACTCCCAACAGGGCTCTTGCCACCACAGGTGCTGTAGTGGTCCTAAGGGATATAGCTTCTGGATACCTGGTAACATGATCCACTACTACCAGGATAAACCTGTGCCCAGATGCTGTTTGGGGATCCATGGGACCAACAATGTCAATCCCTACCCTTTCAAAGGGCACCCCCACCACAGGTAGTGGTATCAGGGGGCCTTTGTAGTACCACCTGCTTTGCCAATGGCTTGGCAGGTTACACAGGAGCGACAAAACTCCTTTGTGTCTTCAGACATGTGGGGCCAGTGAAAGTGAGGGACCAGTCTGTCCCAAGTCTTATTCTGGCCTAGGTGACCTGCTAAAGGGATATCATGGGCTAGGGTCAATAGGAAGCCCGTGAACTTCAGAGGTATAACCAACCTCCTGGTGGCACCAGGCTTGGGGTCTCTACACTCTGAGTACAGGAGTCCATCATCCCAGTACACCTTGTGGGTACCACTAGCACTCCCAGCAGCCTCAGCAGCATCTTGCTGTCTGAGGGGCTCAAGAGAGGGGCAGCTCTGCTGCTCCTGGCTCAGATCTGCCCTGGAAGGTCCCCCTGTCCCCAAGAACTCAACCTGATCAGCCTCAAGTTCCTCTGGGACAGTTCCTTCTTCAGGACTGTGATCATCTCCCTCAAGAGACTGATCCTCCTTCTGAGTCAGAGGGGAAGGCTCTGCCTTAACCCTTCTGCTCCTCCTCTTGGATGGCACTTGGTCCATTCTTCCAGAGTCCAAGGCCTGTTCAATTTCAGACATTTTGGCATGTGACCTGGTCACAGCAAACACATCTGCAGGGATGCCCAGCATTTCTGCATGAGTGCTGAGCTCTACTTCTGCCCAAGTTGAAGTCTCTAGATCATTGCGAAGTAAGCATTCGACTGGTAGGACTGCACTCACCACAACCTTCTTAAGGCCAGTTACCCCTCCCCAGGAGAAGTTAACAACTGCCAGAGAATGGTCTGTCCTGACTTTGCTAGCATTGGTCACTTGGTGCATTTCACCAAGTATAATCTGCCCAGGATCCCCAAGATCTTTTGTCACCATAGTGACACTTGCTCCTGTGTCCCTGAATGCCAAAGCCTGTACTCCATTGATTAAAGGCTATTGCCTGTACTTGCCCAAGTTACTGGGACTCACAGAGGGGGTCATATCCATGCCCCCATCACAGACAAGAACAGCCTGAGTGGTTTCTCTGACGAGGCCAGAGCTCAACTCAGTACCCAGGGTCAACCCTACTAAACCCTTGGCCTGTATATTCCCACCACCAATTGTAACTGCACTAGGGGGAGCAGGAGCCTTAGGGGCATTGATGGGGTATTCTCTTTGGACTTGGTGCAATCACTGGTCCAGTGTGTCTTTTGCTTACAGACTTTGCACCATGGTTTTTTTTCTCCTTTCCCTTTGTTAGCCTATGAATCCCCACCTGAAGAAGATTTTTGGGGCCCTTGAGAAGACTTCTGGTCTTTATGCTTGTCCCCACCCTTGTCAGAGTTCTTAGAATCTTGCTTCTTTGGGTCACCACCTTGGTTCTGTACCTTCTGCCTCACCCTGGTTCTGACCCATTTGTCTGCCTTCTTTCCCAATTCTTGGGGTGAGGTCAGATCAGAGTCTACCAGGTACTGGTGCAACAGCTGATTTTGACAGTTATTAAGAATCTGCTCCCTCATTATCAGATTGTACAATCCTATGAAGTCACACACTTTACTGCCTAATAACCAACCTTCCAGAGCCTTAGCAGCACAGTCAACAAAGTCCACCCAGTCTTGATTTTGTGCCTTTTGGGTATCCCTGAACTGTAACCTGTATTGTTCAGTGGTTAGGCCAAACCCATCTATCAGTGCACTTTTCAAGACCTGGTAATCATCAGCATCCTCTTCTCTTACAGTGGGGAGCTTATCTCTACATTTGCTGCAAAGGAGAGCCATAGGATTTCTGCCCACTGCCCTTGGGGGACCTTCTGTACTTTTCAGGCCCTCTCCAAGGCAGTTATCCATTTGTGGATGTCATCCCCACTCTGGTAGGGAGGGACAATCTTACTTAGGTTTGTATGGTCATAAGACCTCTCCCTATCTCTAGGGAAATTGCTGCCACCAAGGGACTCTAGTCCCTCCTTTTTGCTAGCTCTGTAGAGCTCTAGGGCTTCCCTATCTAGGGCCATCTGCTGCTTTCTGAGGTTAAACGTATCTTGGTCATACTTCAGCAGTCTCTCTCTCTCCTCTCCTGGGAGGGTTCCCTCCCTCTGTGAAAAGAAACAGAGGTCCCTACAGATGAGGTAGACTGGACAGACTCCCTTGAGAGAGATCTATCCCTTCTAACCCTGTTTTCAACTCTTCCTGGAGGTACAAAGAGGGGAGCATTGTTGTCATCCTCCTCATCCTCATCCAGAGGAGCTGGGTTCACCAGATCCTGATCATTGTCATCAGTCTGGTCAGCAGTAGAGGTGGAGTCAGGGGAGTTTCCACCCCTAGGCCCACCCTCAACTGCTGCTCCACCCACCACTCTGCCTACCCCTTCAGGCCCACTAGGCCCTGAGAGATCATCCAGCCTGAGTATCTTTAAGAGATGCTGGGTGGATGGGCTTTTGCCTGTCTTCAGCTTCCTAATGGAACATAAGGCCCTAAGCTGTGCAAACGAGAGATGCTCATATTTATAGGGGAGAACCCCACTGGCTTCTGGCAGGGACCCACTGGTTACTGGCTGATTAGACATTACCAGTGTGGTGTGGTGTATTGCACTATCTACACTAGTGTGGCCTACTAAACTCTCTTGAGTTGTAGAAAGGGTGTGCTATCCCTTAACACACAACTCTAAGTTCAATAGAACTTACTGTATACTAAACTTGATATTATATGTACCTAAGGTACCTTTAGTGGTTTTCAGTTGATCAATTCAATTGAGATTATCTGGTAAAACAATAGCAAACTGGAATCCCACACGCTGCACACCAATGTGAGAAGTTGGCCTGATATATGCTGTCCACTAGCTATAGTGGGCACCTTGTATCGGTCCAAACAACCCCTTATGGTGATAGGTTAAAGACAACCTTTATTGAAAGCTATCCTAGTGGTAGCTATGGAGAGCAGCCTTCAGGCTAAGTCTTGAAGGATTGTAAAGCAGCTTGTTTTACCAGTCTATAATCTCTTGAATGACCAAATGAAAGGACAACCACACCAGGTATATATTTAAAATATATGTATTTAAGAAATAACACACCCCTCTAGTCTCTTTATGAGGCTGGAGTTCAAAGTACTTAAGTTACAAGTCAGTATTCAACAGTAATAGCACAAATACACGTTTGGGCCATAGGGGAGTACCAAACCATATACCAATAAAGTGGTATAAGATCCACGATTGAACTAGACACAAGGCCTAGAGCCTGTAGAAGTGCTTGGACCACAAGGAACCACCCAAGGTAGTGACACAGGGGACCCACGGGGGACGCGTGCAGTGTGAGAACACAGCCGCAAATCGCCGTTGACTTCTATGGGGAAAGTCTCGGTTGGAAATAAATAGTTTAAGGACACTTAGAGGATGGCTACGAGCGAACCCTTTTGGACTTAGAGGTGTCTAGGGCCAACACCCACGGGAGTACCGGAGAACTCGAGTTACCTCACTCGGGGAAGCCGGGTGCATAGGTGTCAAATGGTGTTGGGTCGCGTCACTGTTTTCAATGGAAGCTGCTCAGGAAGTGCTGCTGCCGTGAAGAGGAGAAGTGTCCGGAGAGATCCAAGCCTGGATCTAGGATGGAAGGAACCTGAAAGCAGAGGGGGCAGAGTCTGGGTCACTTACCAGTGACCAAGGGCACGATAGTCCAATGCCCACAGATGTCGGGTGCTTCAGGTGAGTTGACGGGTGTCTTGACTCTTCAGACACGAGGTCCAGGAGGCGTCGATGACAACCAGGAGCTGGAGTCGATCTGTCCCACAAAGTCTATCGAGTGTTGCGGTGTCGGCGACCAGATTGGACCCAACAAGCCTTGGCAACGGCAAGTCACTTGGAAACAGAGAAAGGATGTTGGTGCAGACCAGCAAGGTCTTGGGGACTCACCCAGCAAGGGTAAGTTGGGGCACATCTGGAGCAACCAGGAAAGCCCAATCAGAAGAGGAGTTGCCCTCGTTGGGACCTACTAGCCAACAGGATAGCGATCGCTAAGGAGTCTCGAGCGGTTGCACTGGAAACTGGCCCACGAGTCACTCGTGGAGTGGAGGCCAGCAATCTTCAGTGCAGGAGGTCCTCAAGGCTGGGGTTACTTGGAGCCCAAAGCACAACTTCGAGGATGACCAGGAAGATGATGGATCAGCAAAAGATCACCGTGTCCAGGGGTCACGGTTCCACATCACCCACAATAGCCACGGGCCTCAGCTTTGCTATGGACTCAGGGTAGCCTCAGGGAAGTCTGTAAATCCATCTCTGGGGATGCAGAGACTTCAGCGTCCAGCGGGAGCTTCAGAATTGCAGACCAGACAGTTGCTTCTTTGGTGCCTGCCAAGCAGGGGAGTCACTCCTTGACCCCAAGGGAGATTTCTTCAGTCTTCTAGTTAAAGTAGAACGTCGAAGGTCCAGGATATATGTTGCAGAGTTTCGTCCTGGGTAATCTAAAGCCCCATACTTATACAAAGTTTGGGGGTTGGACATACTCTAGGGACCCACCTAGATGAGGGTTTGGAAAGAGGGGTGGTTACACCCATTTCTTTTGTCCAGTTTCACGCCAGAGCAGGGGAGGTAGCCCCTGTAACCGGTTTGAACTGGACTATGCACAGGGACACCAAGTGTGCCCCCAGTGCAGGACTTCAAAGCACCAGAGTGCTCCCACCCAGCCCCAATACACATCTACCTGTCTGGGACAGGAAACCTATTGTCCAGGCCTCCCCTGCCAGAGTTTCGGTCAGCAGCAGGAGGCCAGACCCGTGTCTGTGGCAGTGGCATCCATTTTGTGATGCCAGGGCTGTAGAAAGTCTTTACCGGGTTAGACTAGTGTGAACATGTCTCTCCCTCTAGAAGGGTGGAATGCTACCCCTGCCGCCAGAACTGGCGGGGGTAGTATTCCCAAGCGTTTGACACCAAACACGACATGTTTCCGTGCAGCCAGTCCAAAGTTATCATTTACCGCAAGGTTATAATGCACTTAAGAGTATATGGTCAGGCTGTTCCACAAACAGCATCAGAGGAGGTACTCCGAAAGCTGCAGAGGGGCTCTGCTCATGCAGGGGCACCCTCTCACATACAAAACAAGCACTCTGCCTTCAGGATTGTTAAGGCCTGCAATAGGAGTGACTTATAGATTTTATATGTGTGTGCAATGGTAATGGTATAGGTAGCCTATACCACAGTAAGGGGTGCAAGCACCACCTTACCTAGGCTGCAGTAGCAGACCTGTGGTGTCATTTTGGAGTGATTCCCAGGGGTGGCATAATACATGCTTCAGCCCCTAGTATGCCCCTGAGGTACCTATGCCCTAGGTACATAGTATACCATATACTAGGGGCTTATAAGGCACTCCAGAATCCAATTAGAAATGCACCTAATGTACATGGAAACCATATTAGAGAGGAAGCAGGTAGGCTGGGGTCCTGATTAGCAGGGCCACAGCCAGACTAAGGTCGAAAAACAGTGAAACACCAGCAAAAAGTGGGTGTACCCATGTGAAAGAGATCCTACTCTCCTACAGCCCCACTTTTTGTAGCCTAAAATCATTTGTCATCTCAGGCAGAGAGTGTCTGTGCACAGCCAGAACCAGTTCTGCCCTCTCTGGTGTGGCTTCCTGGCAGGCGGTGGAGATGGCATTGTCAGAGGCAGACCAGGCCCTTTCAGGTGAAAGGAAATCTCCTCCCCCTACTCTAAATGCAGCCCAGGTCCATTCAGCCCTTTTCTGACCCACCTAGACTATCTGGAAACACTGCTCCTACCTAGGCCCTGTCATCCAAAACCCAGACAGTCAATCCACAGTCCCAGCAGAGGCCTACTGGATGGCTGAGCAAGAAAATACCTACTTTCTAAAAGTGGTATTTTCAAACACAGAATGTAAAAATCACCTTCACTAAAAGATGCATCTTTAGATTCTGTGTTCAGGCATACTAAAGTTTATTTTTCCACCTAGTTCCTAGGGCCAGTTATGTTTATAAGATGTTATAAACAAACTCCCCATTCTGTCCTATGGGAACAGGTAGCCTTGCACTAGTGAAAAACGAAATTGGCAGTAATTCAGGACAAGCCACACACACAAGGGCATGTCCTACCTTTCACATACACTGCACCCTGCCCACAGGGGTACCTTGGGCCTACTTTAGGGGTGACTGACATGTACGAAAAGGGAAGGTTAGTACACTTGGCAAGTCGACGTGGCAGTCCCAGACTGCACACTGGCTCTGCAATGGCAAGTAAGAGTTACATTTACAGGCTGTTTGCGTGGGTGGCACAATCCAGTGTTGCAGCCCACTAACAGCATTTGACTTACAGGCCCTGGCACACTCAGTGCACTTTACTGGAGACTGACAAGTACATCAAATATGCCAATCATGGAAACAACGATCCATAAAACAATTTACAACAGGAGCAGTTGCACTTTAACACTGATCAGCAGTGAGAAAAGTGCCCATAGACACTAAGTCAGCAAAAACAGGGTCAAACCCCGGAGGTCAGAAAGCAAAAAACTCAGGGGAAACACGCCAAAAGATGCCAAGTCTAACACAATCTCATGCTTTCACTTCCTCCTTCCATCGCCCCTCCTTCCCTCTCTTTCCTTCTCTTCCTCCCTCCATCCCCCTCTTTACCCTCTCATTCCTTCTCTTCCTCGCTCCATCCCTGTACTTCCCCTCTCATTCCTTCTCTTCCTCCCTCCATCTCCCCTCACTCCCCTCTCATTCCTTCTCTTCTTCCCTCCATCTCCCCTCCTTCCCCTCTCATTCCTTCTCTTCCTCGCTCCATCCCTGTACTTCCCCTCTCATTCCTTCTCTTCCTCCCTCCATCTCCCCTCACTCCCCTCTCATTCCTTCTCTTCCTCCCTCCATCTCCCCTCCTCCCCCTCGCTTTCCTTCTCTTCCTCCCCCATCTCCCCTCCTTCTCCGCTCATTCCTTCTCTTCCTCCCCCATCCCCCCTCCTTTCCCTTGTGTTCCTTCTCTTCCTCCTTCCATCGCCCCTCCTTCCCTCTCTTTCCTTCTCTTCCTCCCTCCATCCCCCTCTTTCCCCTCTCATTCCTTCTCTTCCTCGCTCCATCCCTGTACTTCCCCTCTCATTCCTTCTCTTCCTCCCTCCATCTCCCCTCACTCCCCTCTCATTCCTTCTCTTCCTCCCTCCATCTCCCCTCCTCCCCCTCGCTTTCCTTCTCTTCCTCCCCCATCTCCCCTCCTTCTCCGCTCATTCCTTCTCTTCCTCCCCCATCCCCCCTCCTTTCCCTCGTGTTCCTTCTCTTCCTCCTTCCATCACCCTCCTTCTCCTCTCATTCCTTTGCTTCATCCTTCCATTCCCCCTCCTTCCCTGCTCATTCCTTCACTTCCTCCTTCCATCTCCCCTCACTCCCCTCTCATTCCTTCTCTTCCTCCTTCAATCTCCTCTCCTTCCCCTCTCATTCCTTCTCTTCCTCCCTCCATATCCCCTCCTTTGCCTCTCTTTCATTCACTTCCCCCTTCCATCTCCCCTCCATCCCCTCTCATTCCTTCTCTTCCACCCTCCATCTCCCCTCCTTTGCCTCTCATTCCTTCACTTCCTCGCTCCATCCCTGTACTTCCCCTCTCATTCCTTCTCTTCCTCCCTCCATCTCCCCTCACTCCCCTCTCATTCCTTCTCTTCCTCCCTCCATCTCCCCTCCTTCCCCTCTCATTCCTTCTCTTCCTCCCTCCATATCCCCTCCTTTGCCTCTCTTTCATTCACTTCCCCCTTCCATCTCCCCTCCATCCCCTCTCATTCCTTCTCTTCCACCCTCCATCTCCCCTCCTTTGCCTCTCATTCCTTCACTTCCTCGCTCCATCCCTGTACTTCCCCTCTCATTCCTTCTCTTCCTCCCTCCATCTCCCCTCACTCCCCTCTCATTCCTTCTCTTCCTCCCTCCATCTCCCCTCCTTCCCCTCTCATTCCTTCTCTTCCTCCCTCCATATCCCCTCCTTTGCCTCTCTTTCATTCACTTCCCACTTCCATCTCCCCTCCATCCCCTCTCATTCCTTCTCTTCCTCCTTCCATCTCCTCTCCTTCCCCTCTCATTCCTTCTCTTCCACCCTCCATCTCCCCTCCTTTGCCTCTCATTCCTTCACTTCCTCCATCCATTTCCCCACCTTCCCCTCTCATTCCTTCCCTTCCTCCTTCCCTGCTCATTACTTCACTTTATCCTTCCATCTCCCCTCACTCCCCTCTCATTCCTTCTCTTCCTCCCTCCATCTCCCCTCCTTCGCCTCTCTTTCCTTCTCTTCCTCCTTCCATCTCGCCTCCTTCTCCTCTCTTTCCTTCTATTCCTCGCTCCATCCCTGTACTTCCCCTCTCATTCCTTTGCTTCCTCCTTCCATCTCCCCTCTTTGCCTCTCTTTCCTTCTCTTCCTCCCTCCATCTCCCCTCCCTCCCCTCTCATTTCTTCTCTTCCTCCGTCCATCTCCCCTCTTCCCCTCTCTTTCCTTCTCTTCCTCCCTCCATCTCCCCTCCTTCGCCTCTCATTCCTTCACTTTCTCCTTCCATCTCCCCTTCGCCTCTCTTTCCTTCTCTTCCTCCCTCCATCTCCCCTCCTTCTCCTCTCATTCCTTCTCTTCCTCCCTCCATCTCCCCTTCGTCTCCCTCTCTTTCCTTCTCTTCCTCCCTCCATCTCCCCTCCTTCCCCTCTCATTCCTTCTCTTCCTCCCTCCATCTCCCCTCCTTCCCCTCTCATTCCTTCACTTCCTCCTTCCATCCCCCTTCCTTCACCTCTCTTTCCTGCTCTTCCTCCCTCCATCTCCCCTCCTTCCCCTCTCATTCCTTCTCTTACTCCCTCCATCTCCCCTCTTGCCTCTCTTTCCTTCTCTTCCTCCTTCCATCTCCCCTCCTTCCCCTCTCATTCCTTCACTTCCTCCTTCCATCCCCCTTCCTTCACCTCTCTTTCCTGCTCTTCCTCCCTCCATCTCCCCTCCTTCCCCTCTCATTCCTTCTCTTACTCCCTCCATCTCCCCTCTTTGCCTTTCTTTCCTTCTCTTCCTCCCTCCATCTCCCCTCCCTCCCCTCTCATTTCTTCTCTTTCTCCCTCCCCCCTCCTTTGCCTCTCTTTCCTTCTCTTCCTCCTTCCATCCCTGTACTTCCCCTCTCATTCCTTCGTTTCCTCCTTCCATCTCCCCTCCTTCCCGGCTCATTCCTTCACTTCCTCCTTCCATCTCCCCCCACTCCCCTCTCATTCCTTCTCTTCCTCCCTCCATCTCCTCCTTCGCCTCTCTTTCCTTCTCTTCTTCCCTCCATCTCCCCTCCTTCCCCTCTCATTCCTTCTCTTACTCCCTCCATCTCCCCTCCTTCCCCTCTCATTCCTTCGCTTCCTCCGTCCATCTCCCCTCCTTCCCCTCTCATTCCTTCTCTTCCTCCCTCCATCTCCTCTCTTCCCTCCTCTTCCTCCCTCCATCTCCCCTCATTCCCCTCTCATTCCTTCCCATCCTCCTTCCATCCCCCCTTCTTCCCTCTCATTCCTTCTCTTCCTCCCTCCATCCCCCTCCTTCCCCTCTCTTTCCTTCTCTTCCTCCTTCCATCTCCCCTCACTCCCCTCTCACTCCTTCTCTTCCTCCCTCCATCTCCCCTCCTTCGCCTCTCTTTCTCCTTCCATCTCGCCTCCTTCTCCTCTCATTCCTTCTCTTTCTCCCTCCATCCCCCCTCCTTCCCCTCGTGTTCCTTCTCTTCCTCCCTCCATCTCCCCTCCTTCCCCTCTCATTCCTTCGCTTCCTCCGTCCGTCTTCCCTCCTTCCCCTCTCATTCAATCTCTTCCGCCCTCCCCTTCCAATCTCATTCCTTCTATTTCTCTGTTCATCTCCCTTCCTTCCCCTTTTATTCCTTCACTTTCTCCTTCCCTCTCATCACACCCCTCCCCCTCCTTTCCCCCACATTATTTTACTTCCTCCTTCCGTCTCCCACTTCCCTCTCCTTCACTCGCTCCTTTCCTTCTCAGTCTTTACCTTCAGGTATATCTCTTCATTCTTGTATCTCCCTGTTTCAAACTCTCTTCTCCCTCCTCCCATCTCCTTCCCTTCTCATTCTTTCACTGCATCCCTCCCTTCTCCACTCAACCTTTGTGTTCCTCTTTCCTTATCTTCAGCCCTCCTTCTCACTTTAACTCCTTCCTTTATCCCCCATTCCCCTCTGCAGACTCTTAGCTCTCCTCCTCTTCTCTTTGCTTCCATCCCCCGTTCCCTCGCCCCAGTACCCAGCCCATGCTCTCTTCCTTCCATTCTCCTGTTTTGCTTTTCTCCTTCCATCTCACTCTCATCTCATCACCTCTCTCTTTTGCTTATCTTCACCATTGCCCCTCCGCCCTTTCTTCCCTTCTTCTCCTTCTTTCGCTTCTTCTTTCCTTCGCACACTCTCCCTCCACAGACCCTCCTCTCCCCCTCTTTCCTTGGGTTCCACCTTCCACCCACTCATGATTCTTCCCAGTCACAACCCTTTCCTTCTCCTTTCTTCTCTCCCACCCGTCGCCTTTCTCGCCCTCTCTTCTCTTTCCTTGCTTCTTCTCTCAGTCCCTCCTTACTTTCTTCCCCTTCTGGTCACTCCCTTACCTTCCACTCAGCCCCTCCCTCCCTCCCACGCCCAAACCCTCCCTCCCACGCCCAAACCCTCTCTTAACATATTTACAGAATTTACAGACGGACTTAAGTTTGGAAAAGTGGTTTGTAGGAGGAGGGGGGCTGAAGGTACAGAAAGTGTGAGCGCTGCAGATCTGCAGCCCGGGTGTGGGGGGTGGGGGGGGTGTTCTCTGGAGGGCAGGGGGCTCCAGGCACATCTTTTGTGGAGCGCGAGGGTAGGAAGGGGGGCACAAGTTCTCCCCACGGTTCCTGTTTCCTGGATGTCCCTGCAGGCCCTGCCCAGGGCAGAGAACGCGGAGCATCCCGTGGAGGGCTGAGGTGGGGGTGTAGAGGAGATGGGGGGGGGGCAGAAGAGATAAGAGACAAGGGATGTGAAGAAAACGAGAGGGGAGTCGGGAGGACAAGGGGATCAGGAAAGGAGAGAAAAGGTAACGTGATGCAAGAGGGTGGAGGGGGCGCGGTGTGAAGAAGGGACACGGCAACCTGCGGGAGCAACAAGGGGAGAACCTGATGTGAGAGAGTGGAGGGGAGTGTGCAGGGAAAGAGGGGAGGGGAGATGGAAGGCCTGATGAGAAAAAGAGGCCAGAGAGATACAGAGTGGGGAGAGAGTGAGGAGGGAGTGTGCAAGGGAGGGAGAGAAATAGAGGGCCTGATGAGAGAAAGAGGCCAGAGAGACACAGGGTGGGGAGAGGGAGGGAAGGGAGGGGAGAGTGTGCAAGGGATGGGGAGAAATAGAGGGCCTGATGAGAGAAAGAGGCCAGTGAGACATAGGGTGGGGAGAGGGAGGGAAGGGAGGGGAGAGTGTGCAAGGGACGGGGAGAAATAGAGGGCCTGATGAGAGAAAGAGGGAAGCGGGGGAAGAGGGTCACAAGGTGAAGAGAGATAGTGGAGGGGGTGTGCAAGGGAGGTAGAGAAGCAGAGGGCCTGATGAGAGGAGGAGGGGAGCAGGGGAAGAGAGAGTGGAGGGAGTGTGCAAGGGAGGGGGAGAAGCAGAGGGCCTGATGAGAGGAGGAGGGGAGCAGGGGAAGAGAGAGTGGAGGGAGTGTGCAAGGGAGGGGGAGAAGCAGAGGGCCTGATGAGAGGAGGAGGGGAGCAGGGGAAGAGAGGCACAGGGTAAAGAGAGAGTGGGGGGAGTGTGCAGGGAAAGAGGGGAGGGGAGATGGAAGGCCTGATGGAGGGCGCAGTGATGATGGGTGAATGGAAGGGGGGCGTTGAGACATGTTGAAAGGCACTGAGATAAACACTCAGGTGATGGGTGGAATGCTTGGAGGGCAGTAAGGAGGGGGTCAGAGGTCAACGAAGGTCACCAAGGGATCGCTCAGAAGATGCGAATTATTTTTACAAACCCTGTCCTGGAACAAACTCATCATGTTACGCCATAGCCATTTATACAGCGCACGTTCACCATAAGGTCTGTTGGTGCCCAGGTAACCAGGGGCAGCCACTGATCATCATTAGAGCAAGGTCATGCCTACTTCACTGGTAACAAATAGAATGCATCGGAAGATAGTTTATAGGGTCGAAGCACCTGCTGCAGAGATCTGCGGACAGCCAGCATGTCTCATGTGGTGATACCGGTCCCACGGCGGATCTGAAGTAACCGCTGGTCACAGGCTTGGGTCATCACACATGGCTTGAGGGGTTCATGGCAACATCCAGCTTATCACAAGATACAATCATGAAACAAAAGCTGCAGCTCTGCGTGGGCCGCCTGTGGCTCTGCACAAGCCGCATGTAGCTCTGCGTGGGCCGCCTGTGGCTCTGCGTGGTCGCCTGTGGCTCTGCGTGGACTGCCTGTGGCACTGCGTGGACCGCCTGTGGCTCTGCGTTGGGCCTCCTCTAGCTCTGCGCAGGCCGCATGAGGCTCTGCGTGGGCCACCGGTGGCTTTCTGTGGGCTGCCTGTGGCTCTGCGTGGACCGCCTGTAGCTCTGCGTTAGGCCTCCTCTGGCTCTGCGTGGACCGCCTGTAGCTCTGCATTGGGCCTTCTCTGGCTCTGCATGGGCCGCTTGAAGCTCTGCGTTGGACCACCTGTAGCTCTGCGTTGGGCCAATTGTAGCTCTGCGTTGGGCCACCTGCAGCTCTGCGTGGGCTGCCTCTGGTTTTGCGCAGGCCGCATGCAGCTCTGCGTGGGCCACCGGTGGCTTTCTGTGGGCTGCCTGTGGCTCTGCGTGGACTGCCTGTAGCTCTGTGTTGGGCCTCCTCTGGCTCTACGTGGACCGCCTGTAGCTCTGCGTTGGGCCTTCTCTGGCTCTGCATGGGCCGCTTGTAGCTCTGCGTTGGACCACCTGTAGCTCTGCGTTGGGCCACCTGTAGCTCTGCGTTGGGCCACCTGCAGCTCTGCGTGGGCTGCCTCTGGCTTTGCGCAGGCCGCATGCAACTCTGCGTGGGCCACCGGTGGCTTTGTGTGGGCTGCCTGTGGCTCTTCGTGGACCGCCTGTAGCCCTGCGCTGGGCCTCCTCTGGCTCTGCGTGGACTTCCTGTAGCTCTGCGTTGGGCCTCCTCTGGCTCTGCGTGGACCGCTGTAGCTCTGCGTTGGGCCTTCTCTGGCTCTGCATGGGACGCCTGTAGCTCTGCGTTGGACCACCTGTAGCTCTGCGTTGGGCCACCTGTAGCTCTGCGTTGGGCCACCTCCAGCTCTGCGTGGGCTGCCTCTGGCTTTGCGAAGGCCGCATGCAGCTCTGCGTGGGCCACCGGTGGCTTTGTGTGGGCTGCCTGTGGCTCTGCGTGGACCGCCTGTAGCTCTGCGTTGGGCCTCCTCTGGCTCTGCGTAGAATGCCTGTAGCTCTGCGTTGGGCCTCCTCTGGCTCTGCGTGGACCGCCTGTAGCTCTGCGTTGGGCCTTCTCTGGCTCTGCATGGGCTGCCTGTAGCTCTGCGTTGGGCCACCTGTAGCTCTGTGTTGGGCCACCTGTAGCTCTGCGTTGGGCTGCCTGCAGCTCTGCGTGGGCCGCCTCTGGCTCTGCACAGGCCGCATGCAGCTCTGCGTGGGCCACCGGTGGCTTTGTGTGGGCCGCCTGTGGCTCTGCGTGGTCACCTGTGGCTCTGCGTGGACCACCTGTGGCACGGCGTGGACCGCCTGTGGCTCTGCGTTGGGCCTCCTCTGGCTCTGCGCAGGCCGCATGCAGCTCTGCGTGGGCCACCGGTGGCTTTGTGTGGGCTGCCTGTGGCTCTGCGTGGACCGCCTGTAGCTCTGCGTTGGGCCTCTGGTTCTGCGTGGACTGCCTGTAGCTCTGCGTTGGGCCTCCTCTGGCTCTGCGTTGGACCACCTGTAGCTCTGCGTTGGGCCACCTGTAGCTCTGCGTTGGGCCACCTGCAGTTCGGCGTGGGCTGCCTCTGGCTTTGCGCAGGCCGCATGCAGCTCTGCGTGGGCCACCGGTGGCTTTGTGTGGGCTGCCTGTGGCTCTGCGTGGACCACCTGTAGCTCTGCGTTGGGCCTCCTATGGCTCTGCGTGGACCGCCTGTAGCTCTGCGTTGGGCCTTCTCTGGCTCTGCATGGGCCGCCTGTAGCTCTGCGTTGGGCCTTCTCTGGCTCTGCATGGGCCGCCTGTAGCTCTGCGTGGACCACCTGTAGCTCTGCGTTGGGCCTCCTATGGCTCTGCGTGGACTGCCTGTAGCTCTACATTGGGCCTCCTCTGGCTCTGCGTGGACCGCCTGTAGCTCTGCGTTGGGCCTTCTCTGACTCTGCATGGGACGCCTGTAGCTCTGCGTTGGACCACCTGTAGCTCTGCGTTGGGCCACCTGTAGCTCTGCGTTGGGCCACCTGCAGCTCTGCGTGGGCTGCCTCTGGCTTTGCGCAGGCCGCATGCAGCTCTGCGTGGGCCACCGGTGGCTTTGCGTGGGCTGCCTGTGGCTCTGCGTGGTCGCCTATGGCTCTGCGTGGACCACCTGTAGCTCTGCGTTGGGCCTCCTCTGGCTCTGCATGGACCACTTGTAGCTCTGCGTTGGGCCTCCTCTGGCTCTGAGTGGGCCGCATGTAGATCTGCGTTGGGCCACCTAAGGCTCTGTTTTGGGCCTCCTGTGGCTCTGCACGTTCCTCCTGCAGCTCTGCTCATGCCTCCTGCAGCACTGCACAAGCCATTTGCGGCTCTGCATGAGCCATTTGACGCGCTGCATGGATTGCCTATGGCTCTGCGAGGGCCTTCTGAGGCTTTGAGTGGGTCACCTGCGTCCCTGCAGGGGCCGCCTGTAGCTCTGCATGGGCCTCCTGTAGCACTGCATGGTTTGCATGTGGCTGCGCAAGGGCTGTCTTTGACTCTGCATGGGCCGCCAAGGGCTCTGCATGAGCCACCTGTGGGTTTGCCTGGGATGCCTGTGACTGTGCATGGGCTGATTTTGGCTCTGCCTGAGCTCCCGTGGTTCTACGTGTGCCTCATGTGGCTCTGCACGGGCGACCAGTGGCTCTGCATTGGCCTCCTGTGGCTCTGCATGCACCACCTGTGTCTCAGTACGAGCCACCTACTGCTCTGCAGAGGCCGATTGAGGCTCTGCGTGCACCGCCTCTAGCTTTGCATGGGCCGTCTCTGGCTCTGCATGTTCCTTCAGTGGTTCTGCATGTGCATCCTGTGGTTCTGCATGTGCTGCCTCCAGCTCTGAATCTGCCTCCTGTGGCTCTTCATGTGCCACCTCTGACCCTGCATGGGCCACTTGTGGCTCTGCATTGGCCACCTGTACCTCTGCGTGTGGCTCCTGTGGCTCTCCATTTGCCTCCTGTGGTTCTTCATGTCCCAGCTCTGGCCCTGCATAGGCCGACTGTGGCTCTGCATGGACCACCTGAATCTGCGTGGGCCACCTCTGCCTCTGTGTGAGCCACCTGTGTTTCTGCACCAGTTGGGCAATCCTGGGGCTCTGCACGTAACTCCCGTGACCCTGCAAGGGCCGCCTATAGCTCTCTACGAGCCTCCTGTGACTCTGCACTGGCCACTTGTGGCTCTGCGTTGGCTTCCCGCGGCTCAGCATGGGCCCCCTGCGGGTCTCCATGGCGGCCTGCGGAACTGAAAGGGCCTTCTGTGGTTCTGCATTGGCCACCTCTGGCTCTGCATGGGCCGCCTCTGGATATGTGTGAGCCACCTGTTTTTCTGAACAAGCCTCCTTTGGCTGTACACTGGCCTCCTGTAACCCTGCAAGGGCTGCCTATAACCCTGCCCCAGCCCACTGAGGCTCTGCACTAGCCGCCTATGACCCTGCACCGGCTGCCTATTGTTCTGCACTAGACACCTGTGGCTCTGCACGGGCCTCCTGTGGCTCTGCGTGTGCTGCCTGTGGCTCAGCCTGAGCAGCTTGAGGCTCTGCGTAGACTGCCTGTGGCTCTGCGTGGGCCACCTGTAGCTCTGTATGGGCCGCCTGTGGCTCTGAGTGGACCACCTGTGGCTCTGCGTGGGCCCCCCTGCGGCTCTGCGTGGCCCCCCTGCGGCTCTGCATTGGCCTTCTCTGGCTCTGCATGGGCCGCCTCTGGCTATGCATGGGCCACCTGTGGCTCTGCATGGACCCCCTGCGGCTCTGCATGGGCCCCCTGCGGCTTCCCCTGTGTCCCCTGAGGCTCTGCATTGGCCCCCTGAGGCTCTGCATGAGCCCCATGCGGCTCTTCGTGGGCTGCCTCTGGCTCTGCTTGGGCCACCTGTAGCTCTACGTGGGCCACCTGTGGCTCTGCGTGGATCACCTGTGGTTCTTTAGGGGCCACCTCTGGCTCTGCATGGACCGCCTGCACCTCTGCGTGTCTCTCCTGTGGCTCTCCATGTGCCTCCTGTGGTTCTTCATGAGCCACCTCTGGCCCGACATAGGCAGACTGTGGCTCTGCATGTGCACGCGCTCCCAGCCCTGACAGTGGCCCCGGTGTGCACGCGCTCCCAGCCCTGACAGTGGCCACGGTGTGCACACGCTCCCAGCCCTGAGAGTGGCCACGGTGTGCACGCACTGCCAGCCCTGAGAGTGGCCACGGTGTGCACCGAGTGCCTAGGGGCAGTTCTCTCTCTCCTGCCTAGGAACAGTTCTCTCTCTCCTGCCTAGGGACAGTTTTCTTTCTCCTGCCTAGGGACAGTTCTCTCTATCCTGCCTAGAGTAGATCTCTCTCCTGCCTGGGGATGGTTCTCTGTCCTGCTTAGGGATTGTTCTCTCTCCTGCCTAGGGGCGGTTCTCTTTCTCCAGCCTAGGGACTGATCTCTCTCCTGCCTAAGGACGGTTCTCTCTCTCCTGCCTAAGGACGGTTCTCCCTATCCTGCCTAGGGTGGATCTCTCTCCTGCTTAGGGACAGTTCTCTCTCTTGCCTAAGGAGGGTTCTCTCTCTTTTGCCTAAGGACAGTTCCTTCTTTTGCCTAGGGGCGGTTCTCTCTCTCCTGCCTATAATTGCCTGTTATGCCGACTGGCATGTACGGCCCCCATAAAGTACCTCCACTTCTCTCTTTCTTGTGCAAGCTCCAGTACGGTGCCCCATCTGTGGTTCAGGGTCTTCACATCTGTTTTCACAGTTCACCTTGAGGTGTTCTTTGGCCTCTCTTCTGTTTGCCTTCCGAGGCCTAGTGGCGAGCTGCTCTTGTGATAGAGTCTTGTTCTTTTCTGACTGCATGTCCTATCCTCTGCCTCTCTTCCTCCTGGGGTCCGGTGGAGAGCTCATCTCCTCTGCCTCTCTTCCTTCTGGGTTCCGGTGGAGACCTCATCTCCTCTGCCTCTCTTCCACCTGGGGTCCGTTGGAGAGCTGTTCTTGTGATGAAGTCTTGTTCTCTTCTGATGGTGGGTCCTAGCCTCTGCAATCTATTCCTTCTGGGGTCCAGTGGGAGCCGCTCTTGTAATGAAGTCTTGTTCTCTTCCAATGGTGTGTCCTCTCCTCTGCCTCTATTCCTTCTGGGGTCCAGTAGGGAGCTGCTCTTGTGATGGAGTCTTGTTCTTTTCTGACTGCATGTCCTATCCTCTGCTTCTATTCCTTCTGGGGTCCAGTAGGGAGCTGCTCTTGTGATGGAGTCTTGTTCTCTTCTGATGGTGCGCCCTGTCATCTGTCTCTCTTCCTTCCTAGGTCCAGTGGAGAACTGTTCTTATGATGGAGTCTTGTTCTTCACTGATGGTATGTCCTATCCTCTGCCTCTCATTCTTCTTGGGTCCAGTGAAAAGCTGTCCTTGTGATGGAGTTTTGTTCTCTTCTGATTGTGGGTCCTATCCTTTGCCTCTCTTCCTTCTGGGGTCCGGTAGAGAGCTCATCTCCTCTGCCTCTCTTCCTTCTGGGGTCCAGTGGAGAACTGTTCTTATGATGGAGTCTTGTTCTTCACTGATGGCGTGTCCTATCCTATCCTCTGCCTCTCATTCTTCTTGGGTCCAGTGAAAAGCTGTCCTTGTGATGGAGTCTTGTTCTCTTCTGATGGTGCACCCTGTCATCTGTCTCTCTTCCTTCCTAGGTCCAGTGGAGAACTGTTCTTATGATGGTGTCTTGTTCTTTACTGATGGTATGTCCTATCCTCTAACCTCATTCTTCTTGGGTCCAGCGAAAATCTGCCCTTGTGATGGAGTCTTGTTCTCTTCTGATTGTGGGTCCTAACCTCTGCCTCTCTTCCTTCTGGGGTCGGTGGAGAGCTCATCTCCTCTGCATCTTCCTTTTGGGGTCCTGTGGAGAGCTGCTCTTGTGATGGAGTCTTGTTCTCTTTCGATGGTGCGCCCTGTCATCTGTCTCTCTTCCTTCCTAGGTCCAGTGGAGAACTGTTCTTATGATGGAGTCTTGTTCTTCACTGATGGCGTGTCCTATCCTATCTTCTGCCTCTCATTCTTCTTGGGTCCGGTGAAAAGCTGTCCTTGTGATGGAGTCTTGTTCTCTTCTGATTGTGGGTCCTAACCTCTGCCTCTCTTCCTCCTGGGGTCCGTTGGAGAGCTGTTCTTGTGATTGTGAGAAGTTGGCCTGGCATATGCTTGTCACTAGTTATAGTGGCCACCTTGCACCAGTCCAATTCGACTCTTGGTAGATAGGTTTAAAGACAACCTTTTAAAGAAAGCTATCCTAGTGGTAGCTGTGGAGAGCAGCCTTCAGGCTAAGTCTCTGAGGAATGTAAAGCAGCTTGTTTTACCTTATAATCTCTTGAATTACCATATGAAAAGACACCACACAGGTATATATATCAAATATATATGTATTTATTTCTAAATATACTCTACTAATCTCTTTATGAGATTAGAGCTAGGTAAACATTCAAAAGATCAACACAAATATGGCTGTAGCCCTAGGGGCGTACCAGACCATATACTAAAAAAATGGTATAACAAACTCGACTTGCAAAATGAAGAGGCCTAGGGCCTTGGGAATCGCTGGGGCTTCACTTCTACAGTGTTAGTAGGTAAGTAATCAGCCCACAGGAGACGTGTGCAGTGTCTAAACACACACGCGGGTTTCCAATAGGTTTCAATGGCAAATGTCGCGGTTTGTATTTTACAGGTTTAGTGCACTTCGCAAAAGTCAACAAGCAAGCAACTTACAGGGTAAGTATTTCGAGGGCCAACACACACTTGGGCACCGGAGTGCACGAGTTACCTCACCCAGGGAAGCCGGGTGCATAGGTGTCCTTTGGTGTCGGGTCGCGATGCTGTTTTCAATGGAGATCACTGAAGACATGCTGCTTGTGACGACGGGAGAGGTGTCCGCTGGAATCCGAAGATGGATTGGAGTTGCAGAAGACCTAGAAATTGAGGGGACAGAGTTCAAAGTCACTTGCCAGTGACCGGTGGCCAGCAAGATGGATGACCACAGCTGTTGCGTCTCTTCAGGTCGTTGATGGTGTTTTGTCTCTTCACTCACGAGGTCCAGGAGAGATCAACGATGACCAGCAGCTGGATTCAAAGGTTCCCACAACGTCTGCAGCTGATGACAGTGTCGGCACCCGGATTGGAGCCAACAAGCCTTGGCAACTGCAAGTCTTGTGTGGAGTGATGATTGGCAATGGTGCAGACCAGCAAGGTCTGATGGACTTACCCAGCAAGGGTAAGTGAGGGCAGGCCCAGAGCAACCAGGCAAACCCTTGAAGTTGATATGGAAGTCTTCAGGTGAGTTACTAGCCTACGGGCAAGCAACCGCAAGATGCCTTTGCAGGAAAAGTTTAACAACAGCCCACGGTCACTCGGGACGGGGTAGGCCGCTGATTTTTGGTACTAGACCTGCTAGGGACTTGGACAACAAATGGTCCAAAGCACAAGTTCATAGCACGTAGATTAGGGCTTGCACTTGAAATCAGTGCACGGTTCCCTGGTATTGCTGTTCCTCATCACTCGTGGGGTGCAGATGCCACAGCTTCACTGGGGACTCAAAATGGCCATCGAGAGGTCAGGGAATCCACTTCAGGGGATGCAGGGACTACGGGCTCCGGCGGGAGCGGTAAAGTTTGCAACCGTTGTTGAAGAGTTTTGGTGCCTGCCAAGCAGGGGAGTCACTCCTTGACTCCAAGGGAGATTCTTCAGTCTTCCAGAGATAGTGGAACGTCAAAGGGCCAGGATTATTCTTTGTAGAGCGTCGTCCAGGTGTAATCTAAATTGCATTGGCAATGCTTGGTATTTTATAGTGAAAAGATGGGAGGGACTAGCTCTATGACCACTCCTCTAGGAGGGTCAGGGTAGTGGGTGGTTACACCCACTTCCCTTTGTCCAGTTTCGCGCCAGAGCAGGGCAGGTAGCCCCTGAACCGGTTTGAGCTGGCATATGCACAGAGGAGCCTACTGCTCCCCCAGTGCAGGACTTCAAAGCACACTAAGAGTGCACCCACCCAGCTCCAATACACTAAATCCTGTCTGGGAGGTGGTGACACCTCCCTGTGACAGGAAACCCTTTGTTGGGCTCCCTCCACTGCGAGTTTGGTCAGCAGCAGGAGAGCAGCCCGGTGTCTGTGCTGGTGGCATCCATTTTGTGATGCCAGGGCGCTAAAAGATTTCTACCGTGTAGTACAGTGGGTACATGTCGTCCCCTCTAGAAGGGTGGGATCCTACTCCCACACCAGTTACTGGTGTGGGGGTAGGATTCCAAGTTGTTTGACACCAAACACGACATGTTTTGATGCAGTCATTCCAAAGTTAGCATTTACCGCGAGGTTATAATGCACTTAAGAGTATATGGTTTAACCGCATCCACAAACAGCAGTAGAGAATAGACTCTGCCAGCTGCAGAGGGGTCCTGCTCATGCAGAAGCACCCCCTCACATAGTAAACCAAGCACCCTGCCCTCAGGATTGTTAGGGCCTGCTAGAGGGGTGACTGATAGGTTTATATGTGTGTGTATGGTGAGATATAGGAACCTATACCTCAGTGAGGAGTGCTAACACTACCTCATACAGGATGCAGTAGCAGGCCTGTGGTGTCAGATTGTGAATGCTTCCCAGGGGTGGCATAATACATGCTGCAGCCCCTGGTAGGCCTGTGAAGTACCAATGCCCTAGGTACCTAAGGTACCATATACTAGGGGCTCATAAGGCACCACAGTATCCAATCACTAGTGCATCTAATATGCACACCAAGTTGTTTAGAGAGATCAGTGAGACTGGGGCCCTGATTAGCAGGGACCCAGCCAGACTATAGTCAGAAACCAGTGTATACATCAGAAAAAAAGTGGGGGCAACATAAGTGCAGATCCTACTCTCCTACAGTGATTGAGTCTTGTTTTCTTCTGATGGTGGGTTCCAGCCTCTGCCTCTCTTCCTTCTGGGGTCCAGTGAAGAGCTGTTCTTGTGATGGAGTCTTGTTGTCTTCTGATGGTGTGTCATATCCCTGGCCTCTCTTCCTTCTGGGGTCTAGTGGAGAGCTGTTCTCTTCTGCCTCTCTTCCTTCTGGGGTCCAGCGGAGAGCTTTTCTTGTGATGGAGTCTTGTTCTTCTCTGATAGAGTTTCCTGTCCTCATCTTCTTTTCCATCTGGGGTCCAGTAGTGGGTCCTATCCTCTGCCTCTCTTCCTTCGAGGGTCCAGTGGAGAGCTGTTCTTGCGATGGAGTCTTGTTCTTTTCTGATGGTGAGTCCTGTCCTCCGCCTCTCTTCCTTCTGGGGTCCAGTGGAGAGCTGTTCTTGTGATGGAGTCTTTTTCTCTTCCGATGGTGTGTCCTATCCTCCACCTATCTTCCTTCTGAAGTCAGCGGAGAGCTGCTCTTGTGATGGAGTCTTGTTCTCTTCTGACGGTGCATCTTGTCCTCTGCCTCTCTTCCTTTAGGGGTCTAGTGGTGAGCTGTTCTCCTCTGCCTCTCTTCCTTCTGGGGTCCAGTGGAGAGCTTCTCTTGTGATGGCATCTTGTTCTTCTCTGATGGTGGGTCCTAGCCTCTGCCTTGCCTACTTCGTGGGTCCAATGGAGAGCTGTTCCTGCGATGGAGTCTTGTTCTCTTCTGATGGTACATCCTATCCTCTGCCTCTCTTCCTAATGGGGTCCAGTGAAGAGCTGTACTTGCAATGGAGTCTTGTTTTCTTCTGATGGTTGTTCCTATCCTCTGTCTCTCTTCCTTCTGGGGTCCAGTGGGAGCTGCTCATGTGATGGAGTCTTGTTCTCTTCCGATGGTGCGTCATATCCTCTGCCTCCTTTCCTTCCAGTGGAGTGCTGCTAATGTGATGGAGACTATTTTCTTCTGATGGTGCATCCTGTCCTCTGTCTCTCTTGCTTCGTAGGTCCAATTGAGAGCTGCTCTTGTGATGGAGTCTTGTTCTCTTCTGATGGTGGGTCCTATTGTCTGCCTCTCTTCCTTCTGGGGTCAGTGGAGAGCTGCTCCTGTGATGGAATCTTGTTCTCTTCTGATGGTGGGTCCTATACTCTGTCCCTCTTCCTTCTGGGGTCCAGTGGAGAGCTGCTCTTGTGATGGAGTCTTGTTGTCTTCTGATGGTGAGTCTTATCGTCTGCCTCTCTTCCTTCTAGGGTCCAGTGAAGAGCTGTTCTTGTGATGGAGTCTGGTTCTTCTGTGATGGTGGGTCCTATACTCTGTCCCTCTTCCTTCTCGGGTTCAGTGGAGAGCTGCTCTTGTGATGGAGTCTTGTTCTCTTCCGATGATGTGTCCTCTTCTCTGCCTCTCTTCCTTCTGGGGTCCAGTGAAGAGCTTGTCTTGTGATGGAGTCTGGTTCTCTTCTGATGGTGGGTCCTATCCTCTGCCTCTCTTCCTTCTGGGGTCCAGTGGGAGCCACTCTTGTGATGGAGTCTTGTTCTCCTCTGACGATGCGTCCTATCCTCTGCCTCTCTTCCTTCTGGGGTCCAGTGGAGAGCTGCTCTTGTGATGGCATCTTGTTCTCTTCCGATGGTGCATCCTATTCTCTGCCTCTCTTCCTTCTGAGGTCAGCGGAGAGCTGCTCTTGTGATGAGTCTTGTTCTCTTCTGATGGTGAGTCCTATCGTCTGCCTCTCTTCCTTCTGTGGTCCAGTGAAGAGCTGTCCTTGCGATGGAGTCTTGTTCTCTTCCGATGGTGGGTCCTATCATCTGCCTCTCTTTCTTTTGGGGTCCAGTGGAGAGCTGCTATTGTGATGAAGTCTTGTTTTCTTCTGATGGTGGGTCCTATCCTCTGCCTCTCTTCCTTCTGAGGTCCAGAGGTGAGCTGCTCTTGTGATTGAGTTGTGTTTTCTTTTGATGGTGCGTCCTATCCTCTGCCTCCCTTCCTTCTGAGGTCCAGAGGTGAGCTTGTCTTGTGATAGAGTCGTGTTCTCTTTTGATGGTGCGTCCTATCCTCTGCCTCTCTTCTTTCTGAGGTCCAGTGGAGAGCTGCTCTTGTGATAGAGTCGTGTTCTCTTTTGATGGTGCGTCCTATCCCTCTCCACTTTTTCTTATAATCATGATGCCCATGCTCCCGCTTGTTTGCATCTGGTGAGCAGCTCTTGGCTAGAGATGGTTTCCGGACAGAAAATGTGCAAGATTCTTCTCAGGTAACTGGTGTGGACGGCTGACCATTGGGTGATGTCACTTTTGATCATCCGCCAGAGTCTGATCCATTCAAGAGTGTGAACAGAATGCATCCCTGGGAAAGCCTCAGCTTGGTGTTGTACTGAGATGAACTCTACACATTGTTCAGCATCCTCGAGACTTCCTGGCCTTGTTCCATCTGCTCTTGATGTCACTGCTCGCCCCTCTATCATGTCTGATAGTACTACCTAGGGAGGGGAACTCTTCAGTCATGGCTTGCACCAGAACAGAGGGACTCCCACAGGGTTCCCCATGAGTGGAGCGAGGGTGAGTGGGCCAGAGCGGAGCACTGAGGAGCCCCCCTCCTAAGAGAGAGCACTGCATGTACTGCTGGCAGCCACAAACTACCTCGGTGCTCACCCAGTGGCAGCGACAGAACCCGGATTGACCCCCTGATGGCAAGCGGCACTGGAGGCGCTCACGGCAAGATGTCAGAGTGAGGAGGGAAGCGGACAAAAGCCGTGACTGTCATCTAATGATCACTCCTGTGAAGCAGAAGCCCAGAAAAAAGAGAACATGAACCATCAGGACCACGGCACTTTGATGTCGCAACATTACAGAACTCCAAGACTGAGAAGGAATTTGTCTTACAAATCAAACACAGGTTCCAACTCCTGAAACACATGGAAGCTCAGCCTTAGTCCGCCGCAGGCGCAGTCAACGGGAAATGGGAACAGGTCCTTTCAATATAAGTGAAGAGAAGGGAAACATGCTGGGGACCAAGGCAAGGAAGAGGAAAGAATGGGTACAAGACACAGGGCAAGCTTTAGAAGACAGCAGGGCAGCACAACCTGAGGAAGGCCAAATCTGAGAGGCTGCAGGAGAAGTCCAAGCAATGCTACCTAGAAACAAACAGGGCAGTCAAAAGGATGACAAGAGCAGACATGCCGGCGTATATGGATAACGCTGCCAGCCGTGCAGAGGAGGCCTCCAGCGTGGACAACAGGCCAAGGTTCACAAGAGCCCGAGGATAGTCCGTAGTAAATCTTGTGCAACATACAACACCCCCGTCATGGACAAGGAAACGGACTCCTCACACCTCCTAAACAGAGACTTGATCACTGACTGTCTCAACCTCGACGGATTAACCAATATCAAATGGCTCACATACGTAAAAAACATGATGATTGACCTTGGCCACCCTGAGTTTTTCACGAGGCCTTCTACCATGGAAATGGTTTCCAGGAAGACCCTAAGAGAGTTGGCCTTAAACCATCTAACATCTAACAGATGGAACCTGGAAAAAACAAAAAACACAGTCATCAATTACCAAAAAATAACCATGCAAGAAGGCCTCCAAAATTATCTATTAACTCAGCCTACTTGCTATGCTCGAATGCTTCTGACTCGCCTCAGATTTGGAAACTTTTACCGTATGATTGCTTTCCCTCTCTGCAACTCTTGGTCAAATGAACTCCCATTCTGCCCTTGTGATGATACCTCTGCCCAATCCAACATTCATTGTGTTCTTTTTTGTAAATTTTATCAGCTGACCAGGGGGGCATTTTTGAAACCACTTTTAAAGTCCTGGGGAATTCGTACTTGTAGACTGGCCATGTTTAGGTTATTACAGCTGGATAATGAATGTACTATTACTGCAGTAATGAGTTTTTTAAAGCTGGCTGTTAAGTTTCGGAGTTCTATGGAATAATTTTAATATGCATTTTGCGCAACTTGATAAATTTTCATTAACAGGGGATTGTACTGATTGACTCTGATCATGTAAAAACAAATTATTCTTAAACTTTTTTATCTGTATATATATGCATGTATTTTTTCTTAATGTATGCTTTTCGATGTACGCTTTTATGATTTTAATTTGAAAATCGAATAAAGCTTTCTTGATTGATTGATTGACTCCTCACACCAGACGAAGAGCAGGAAGCAAGTCTTGAGCAGACCAGCATCAAGATGGGAAGGGACAGCCGAGAAGCAGACAGACCTGCACATGAACACCGCCGCCACAAAAGAAGAGATGGTCTCTATTGTCCGATCTCAAGAACAGAGAAGCTGCTGGTCAAGACAACCTGGCTGCAGAAATATTCAAAGCAGAACCTGAAAAATCTGCCCAGATCCTGCAACCACCGTTTACATCGAACTGGGAGGGAAAGAAGGTAACGAGAAGAGATGTGGGCAACATGTGCGTAATTACACAAAATGTTGACATTAAATGAAATTAGGCATAATTAAATGACAAGCAAATCCGTCATTGTGTGGCATGCTTTAGCGTGGAACGGATCCTCGTGAGGTTTTGACACGATGGTTCATTCTGCGCGAGACAATCGTGCTAAACACCCTGAACAGCCGCCCACGGTCTGCCGTTTCCATGCAGCCGGAGTAAATATTCACGAATGGCGCGTAATTACTTAAAGTGGGGCAACATCATCATTTAGGGGGTTCACACAAATGTGGCGAGCTTGACATAATACGTAGAAGGTGAACAACCCTGGTTGGGGGAGGAGCCTGCTGCACTTCTCTATTTCTGCAAAAAAGTGGGCTTGGAAGCTTGTCTGTGGAGGCCTCGTGTAATCATCAGAACAAGGAAGCCTGGGTTCAAGTAATGCATTACCGGTAAGTAATGCATTACCGGTAAGTAATGCATTACCGGTAAGTAATGTGTAATGTAAGCATCATCGCACCGCAGAATGGGAGACAGAAGTCATATGTCTAACTCAACGAAGCGGCCCTTCAGACATAAAAGCGCTTTTAGTGAACACTCTAAGACACTGAGTGGTCCATGTATTAGTAGGAGCGGGTACTCAGCGCATTAACCAATAAAAGCCAGAGCTGTATAACTTTATCATCATGAAGGGGGAGCTGCTGAGGGCCCGCCCCAAACCAAGGCCCCCCCCGCTGTCCCAGAAGTAACGGCAAGTAATCACCCGGGTGTCTAGCTTCGACAGGCACTCGCTTCTACTCTGATTATTTAAGTGTAAAAGGCCTCCTTTGCAGACAAATGCTAATATTTCATGTACAGCCGGAAAACTCCAGGCGAGGCACAACACCAATGGAAAGCGCCTAGATTAGAACATCCTTGTTGTAGTGTCTCGCTGCCACTGTCAATCAAACATATAGAACTGTGTGTAGGAAAGTATCAAAAGATCTCAACGACTTCTTGGCGCTTCTGCACAGGCAGACAGAGGCGCACACCGCCAACCAGTCAAGCGCTCACAGCTACGGAGGTGAGGTGGAAGGGGGGGGTCACTTACAGCCCTCAATATGGCAGTGGGGGCTCTGTGGCCTCGGTCGGGGCTGTGGGGCTTGGGTGGGAGCTGTGCGGCTTCAGTGGGGGCTGTGGGGCCTTGATCGGGGCTGTGGGGCTTGGGTGGGGGGTGTGCGGCTTTGGTGGGGATGTGTGGCCTCGGTCGGGGGTGTGGGGCCTGGGTAGGGGCTGTGGGGCTTCGGTGGGGGCTGTGAGGCCTCGGTCGGGGGTGTAGGGCCTGGGTGGGGGCTGTGGGGCCTTGGTCGGGGCTGTGGGGCCTTGGTCGGGGCTGTGGGGCTTGGGTGGGGGATGTGCGGCTTGGGTGGGGGATGTGCGGCTTCGGTGGGGATGTGTGGCCTCGGTCGGGGGTGTAGGGCCTGGGTGGGGGCTGTGAGGCCTTGATCGGGGCTGTGGGGCTTGGGTGCGGCTGTGCCGCTTCGGTGGGGATGTGTGGCCTCGGTCGGGGCTGTGGGGCTTGGGTGGGGGCTGTGCGGCCTCGGTGGGGATGTGTGGCCTCGGTCGGGGGTGTGGGGCTTGGGTGGGGGCTGTGCGGCTTCGGTGGGGACTGTGTGTCCTCGGTCAGGGGTGTGGGGCTTGGTCGGGGCTGCTGGGCCTTGGTCGGGGTGTGGGGCTTGGGTGGGGGCTGTGCGGCTTCGGTGGGGATGTGTGGCCTCGGTCGGGGGTGTGGGGTCTGGGTGGGGGCTGTGAGGCTTCAGTGGGGTCTGTGGGGCCTCGGTCAGGGGTATGGGGCCTGGGTGGGGGCTGTGAGGCCTTGGTCGGGGCTGTGGGGCTTGGGTGGGTGCTGTGCGGCTTCGGTGGGGATGTGTGGCCTCGGTCGGGGGTGTAGGGCTTGGGTGGGAACTGTGCGGCTTCAGTGGGGGCTGTGGGGCCTTGATCAGGGCTGTGGGACTGTGGGGCTTGGGTGGGGGCTGTGTGGCTTTGGTGGGGATGTGTGGCCTTGGTCGGGGATGTGGGGCTTGGGTGGGGGCTGTGCGGCTTCGGTGGGGACTGTGTGGCCTCGGTCGGCAATGTGGGGCTTGGTCGAGGCTGCTGGGCCTTGGTCGGGGTGTGGGGCTTGGGTGGGGGCTGTGTGGCTTCGGTGGGGATGTGTGGCCTCGGTCGGGGGTGTGGGGCCTGGGTGGGGGCTGTGAGGCTTCGGTGGGGGCTGTGGGGCCTTGGTCGGGGGTGTGGGGCCTGGGTGGGGGCTGTGAGGCCTTGGTCGGGGCTGTGGGGCTTGGGTGGGGGCTGTGCGGCTTCGGTGGGGATGTGTGGCCTCGGTCGGGGGTGTGGGGCTTGGGTGGGAGCTGTGCAGCTTCAATGGGGGCTGTGGGGCCTTGATCAGGGCTGTGGGACTGTGGGGCTTGGGTGGGGGCTGTGTGGCTTTGGTGGGGATGTGTGGCCTTGGTCGGGGATGTGGGGCTTGGGTGGGGGCTGTGCGGCTTCGGTGGGGACTGTGTGGCCTCGGTCGGCAATGTGGGGCTTGGTCGAGGCTGCTGGGCCTTGGTCGGGGTGTGGGGCTTGGGTGGGGGCTGTGTGGCTTCGGTGGGATGTGTGGCCTCGGTCGGGGGTGTGGGGCCTGGGTGGGGGCTGTGAGGCTTCGGTGGGGGCTGTGGGGCCTCGGTCGGGGGTGTGGGGCCTGGGTGGGGGCTGTGAGGCCTCGGTCGGGGGTGTGGGGCTTGGGTGGGGGCTGTGCGGCTTCGGTGGGGACTGTGTGTCCTCGGTCAGGGGTGTGGGGCTTGGTCGGGGCTGCTGGGCCTTGGTCGGGGTGTGGGGCTTGGGTGGGGGCTGTGCGGCTTCGGTGGGGATGTGTGGCCTCGGTCGGGGGTGTGGGGTCTGGGTGGGGGCTGTGAGGCTTCAGTGGGGTCTGTGGGGCCTCGGTCAGGGGTATGGGGCCTGGGTGGGGGCTGTGAGGCCTTGGTCGGGGCTGTGGGGCTTGGGTGGGTGCTGTGCGGCTTCGGTGGGGATGTGTGGCCTCGGTCGGGGGTGTAGGGCTTGGGTGGGAACTGTGCGGCTTCAGTGGGGGCTGTGGGGCCTTGATCAGGGCTGTGGGACTGTGGGGCTTGGGTGGGGGCTGTGTGGCTTTGGTGGGGATGTGTGGCCTTGGTCGGGGATGTGGGGCTTGGGTGGGGGCTGTGCGGCTTCGGTGGGGACTGTGTGGCCTCGGTCGGCAATGTGGGGCTTGGTCGAGGCTGCTGGGCCTTGGTCGGGGTGTGGGGCTTGGGTGGGGGCTGTGTGGCTTCGGTGGGGATGTGTGGCCTCGGTCGGGGGTGTGGGGCCTGGGTGGGGGCTGTGAGGCTTCGGTGGGGGCTGTGGGGCCTCGGTCGGGGGTGTGGGGCCTGGGTGGGGGCTGTGAGGCCTTGGTCGGGGCTGTGGGGCTTGGGTGGGGGCTGTGCGGCTTCGGTGGGGATGTGTGGCCTCGGTCGGGGGTGTGGGGCTTGGGTGGGAGCTGTGCAGCTTCAATGGGGGCTGTGGGGCCTTGATCGGGTCTGTGGGGCTTGGGTGGGGGCTGTGCGGCTTCGGTGGGGATGTGTGGCCTCGGTCGGGGCTGTGGGGCTTGGGTGGGGGCTGTGCGGCTTCGGTGGGGATGTGTGGCCTCGGTCGGGGGTGTGGGGCTTGGGTGGGGGCTGTGCGGCTTCGGTGGGGACTGTGTGGCCTTGGTCGGGGGTGTAGGGCTTGGTCGGGGCTGCTGGGCCTTGGTCGTCGTGTGGGGCTTGGGTGGGGGCTGTGCGGCTTCGGTGGGGATGTGTGGCCTCGGTCGGGGGTGTGGGGCCTGGGTGGGGGCTGTGAGGCTTCGGTGGGGGCTGTGGGGCCTCGGTCGAGGGGTGTGGGGCCTGGGTGGGGGCTGTGAGGCCTTGGTCGGGGCTGTGGAGCTTGGGTGGGGGCTGTGCGGCTTTGGTGGGGATGTGTGGCCTCGGTCGGGGTTGTGGGGCTTGGATGGGAGCTGTGCGGCTTCAGTGGGGGCTGTGGGGCCTTGATCGGGGCTGTGGGGCTTGGGTGGGGGCTGTGCGGCTTCGGTGGGGATGTGTGGCCTCGGTCGGGGCAGTGGGGCTTGGGTGGGGGCTGTGCGGCTTCGGTGGCGATGTGTGGCCTCGGTCGGGGGTGTGGGGCTTGGGTGGGGGCTGTGCAGCTTCGGTGGGGACTGTGTGGACTCGGTCGGGGTGTGGGGCTTGGTCGGGGCTGCTGGGCCTTGGTCGGGGTGTGGGGCTTGGGTGGGGGCTGTGCGGCTTCGGTGGGGATGTGTGGCCTCGGTCGGGGTGTGGGGCCTGGGTGGGGGCTGTGAGGCTTCGGTGGGGGCTGTGGGGCCTCGGTTGGGGGTGTGGGGCCTGGGTGGGGGCTGTGAGGCCTTGGTCGGGGCTGTGGGGCTTGGATGGGGGCTGTGCGGCTTCGGTGGGGATGTGTGGCCTCGGTCGTGGGTGTGGGGCTTGGGTGGGAGCTGTGCAGCTTCAATGGGGGCTGTGGGGCCGTGATCGGGGCTGTGAGGCTTGGGTGGGGGCTGTGGGGCTTGGGTGGGGGATGTGTGGCCTCGGTCAGGGGTGTGGGGCTTGGGTAGGAGCTGTGGGGCATGGGTCGGCCTGTGTTAGTTAGTTGCCTTTATTGTATATTGAAACGGTTCTCCGAGCACTCAATAAATCGATGTCGAGGTCGCGGTGTCCACTGTGTTTTTATTGCTGTATCAGATTCGTAGTCCACATTCAGACTTGTCACTAGCCCAGTTGCCAACACGTTTCGTCAATGGTGTATCCTGTGACAGCAGACTTCATCAGGGCTCCATAGCACCTTGTATGCGATCAGCATGTATAGTATCGCAAAGTTCAGATCCAATAATCAGTACCAGTGGAATAGTGTGTGCGTCATATCTAATGTTCCGTGTCCCCGAGTACCCTTCTTCTCTTGAAGCTCCTGTGAGATCTTCTACTTTAGCGGCTGACGTTTCCTGGGGGAAGACCCCTTTTTGATCGCTTTTGGATGCTTCAGCCTTCTGAGCGGTGAAGTTTTCTTTCTCTACTATTTGAGCGATTGGGATAGGTTGAGTTTCGTCCACATCTCCATGTGTGTGGCAAAAGAGGAGGTAAACTCCAGCAGAGCTAGCTGCCGATCTTTTGTAACGCCCTTTTCTCTTGACTTGACGCCTCTGTTCGGCATTCTGGGGTTGGGCGCTCTTAGTTTGCTCCACTAGACAAACGGTGGAGGGAGAATTCCCAGTTATACAGCTGTTTGCTTTGATGTTGGTGATTTTATTCTCGTCTTTCACCTGGCCTAGCCTCATAGTTGGATCTCTGTTTACAGTTACAGCCTCGGTACCCACAGACCCCTTTTTCCAATCAATAAATAGGTACATAGCATTGATAGGAGTGATGACAGCTTATCCATTCTTGGCCCACAGCCGCATGTTAGGTTTGCCTTCATTTAAGCTCGAATTATAAGGGAGTTGAGGTGTCCCAGTTTTTCGTCAATCCCACCTACATATAGGGCCAGGATATTAGGGAGATCCAGCTGTAGGTCCATCTTATCAGACCGGTATGGTGGCATGTCTACCGTCCGGAGGTCCGGCTGTAGGCCCATCTTATCAGACTGGTATGGTGGCATGTCTACCGTCCGGAGGTCCGGCTGTAGGCCCATCTTATTGGACTGGTATGGTAGCGTGTCTACCGTCTGGAGGTCCGGCTGTAGGCCCATCTTATGGGACTGGTATGGTAGCGTGTCTACCGTACGGAGGTCCGGCTGTAGGCCCATCTTATTGGACTGGTATGGTGGCGTGTCTACCATCTGGAGGTCCGGCTGTAGACCCATCTTATCGGACTGGTATGGTAGCGTGTCTACCGTACGGAGGTCCGGCTGTAGGCCCATCTTATCGGACTGCTATGGTAGCGTGTCTACCGTCCGGAGGTCCGGCTGTAGGCCCATCTTATCGGACTGTTATGGTGGCAAGTCTACCGTCCGGAGGTCCGGCTGTAGGTCCATCTTATCGGACTGGTATGGTAGCGTGTCTACCATCCGGAGGTCCGGCTGTAGGCCCATCTTATCGGACTGGTATGGTAGCGTTTCTACCGTCTGGAGGTCCGGCTGTAGGCCCCTCTTATCGGAATGGTATGGTAGCGTGTCTACCGTCCAGAGGTCGGGCTGTAGGCCCATCTTATCGGTCTGGTATGGTAGCGAGTCTACCGTCCGGAGATCCAGCTGTAGGTCCATCTTATTGGACTGGTATGGTAGCGTGTCTACCGTCCAGAGGTCCGGCTGTAGGCCCATTTTATCGGACTGGTATGGTGGCGAGTCTACCGTCCGGAGGTCCGGCTGTAGGTCCATCTTATCGGACTGGTATGGTAGCGTGTCTACCGTCCGGAGGTCCGGCTGTAGGCCCATCTTATCAGACTGGTATGGTGGCATGTCTACCGTCCGGAGGTCCGGCTGTAGGCCCATCTTATTGGACTGGTATGGTAGCGTGTCTACCGTCTGGAGGTCCGGCTGTAGGCCCATCTTATCGGACTGGTATGGTAGCGTGTCTACCGTACGGAGGTCCGGCTGTAGGCCCATCTTATTGGACTGGTATGGTAGCGTGTCTACCATCTGGAGGTCCGGCTGTAGACCCATCTTATCGGACTAGTATGGTAGCGTGTCTACCGTACGGAGGTCCGGCTGTAGGCCCATCTTATCGGACTGGTATGGTAGCGTGTCTACCGTCCGGAGGTCCAGCTGTATACCCATATTATCGGACTGGTATGGTAGCGTGTCTACTGTCCGGAGGTCCGGCTGTAGGCCCATCTTATCGGACTGGTATGGTAGCATGTCTACCGTCCGGAGGTCCGGCGGTAGGCCCATCTTATTGGACTGGTATGGTGGCGAGTCTACCGTCTGGAGGTCCAGCTGTAGGCCCATCTTATCAGACTGGTATGGTAGCGAGTCTACCGTCCGGAGATCCAGCTGTAGGTCCATCTTATTGGACTGGTATGGTAGCGTGTCTACCATCCGGAGGTCCGGCTGTAGGCCCATCTTATCGGACTGGTATGGTAGCGTGTCTACCATCCGGAGGTCCGGCTGTAGGCCCATCTTATCGGACTGGTATGGTAGCGTGTCTACCGTCTGGAGGTCCGGCTGTAGGCCCCTCTTATCAGACTGGTATGGTGGCATGTCTACCGTCCGGAGGTCCGGCTGTAGGCCCATCTTATTGGACTGGTATGGTAGCGTGTCTACCGTCTGGACGTCCGGCTGTAGGCCCATCTTATCGGACTGTTATGGTGGCGAGTCTACCGTCCGGAGGTCCGGCTGTAGGTCCATCTTATCGGACTGGTATGGTAGCGTGTCTACCATCCGGATGTCCGGCTGTATGCCCATCTTATCGGACTGGTATGGTAGCGTGTCTACCGTCTGGAGGTCCGGCTGTAGGCCCCTCTTATCGGAATGGTATGGTAGCGTGTCTACCGTCCAGAGGTCGGGCTGTACTCCCATCTTATCGGTCTGGTATGGTAGCGAGTCTACCGTCCGGAGATCCAGCTGTAGGTCCATCTTATTGGACTGGTATGGTAGCGTTTCTACCGTCCAGAGGTCCGGCTGTAGGCCCATCTTATCGGACTGGTATGGTTGCGAGTCTACCGTCCGGAGGTCCGGCTGTAGGTCCATCTTATCGGACTGGTATGGTAGCGTGTCTACCATCCGGAGGTCCGGATGTAGGCCCATCTTATCGGACTGGTATGGTAGCGTGTCTACCGTCTGGAGGTCCGGCTGTAGGCCCCTCTTATCGGACTGGTATGGTAGCGTGTCTACCGTCTGGAGGTCCGGCTGTAGGCCCCTCTTATCGGACTGGTATGGTAGCGAGTCTACCGTCCGGAGATCCAGCTGTTGGTCCATCTTATTGGACTGGTATGGTAGCGTGTCTACCGTCCGAAAGTCCGGCTGAAGGTCCATCTTACCGGACTGGTATTGTAGCGTGTCTACCGTCCGGAGGTCCGGCTGTAGGTCCATCTTATCGGACTGGTATGGTAGCGTGTCTACCATCCGGAGGTCCGTCTGTAGGCCCATCTTATCGGACTGGTATGGTAGCGTGTCTACCGTCTGGAGGTCCGGCTGTAGGCCCCTCTTATCGGAATGGTATGGTAGCGTGTCTACCGTCCAGAGGTCGGGCTGTAGGCCCATCTTATCGGTCTGGTATGGTAGCGAGTCTACCGTCCGGAGATCCAGCTGTAGGTCCATCTTTTTGGACTGGTATGGTAGCGTGTCTACCGTCCAGAGGTCCGGCTGTAGGCCCATTTTATTGGACTGGTATGGTGGCGAGTCTACCGTCCGGAGGTCCGGCTGTAGGTCCATCTTATCGGACTGGTATGGTAGCGTGTCTACCGTCCGGAGGTCCGGCTGTAGGCCCATCTTATCAGACTGGTATGGTGGCATGTCTACCGTCCGGAGGTCCGGCTGTAGGCCCATCTTATTGGACTGGTATGGTAGCGTGTCTACCGTCTGGAGGTCCGGCTGTAGGCCCATCTTATCGGACTGGTATGGTAGCGTGTCTACCGTACGGAGGTCCGGCTGTAGGCCCATCTTATTGGACTGGTATGGTAGCGTGTCTACCATCTGGAGGTCCGGCTGTAGACCCATCTTATCGGACTGGTATGGTAGCGTGTCTACCGTACGGAGGTCCGGCTGTAGGCCCATCTTATCGGACTGGTATGGTAGCGTGTCTACCGTCCGGAGGTCCAGCTGTAGGTCCATCTTATTGGACTGGTATGGTAGCGTGTCTACCATCCGGAGGTCCGGCTGTAGGCCCATCTTATCGGACTGGTATGGTAGCGTGTCTACCATCCGGAGGTCCGGCTGTAGGCCCATCTTATCGGACTGGTATGGTAGCGTGTCTACCGTCTGGAGGTCCGGCTGTAGGCCCCTCTTATCAGACTGGTATGGTGGCATGTCTACCGTCCGGAGGTCCGGCTGTAGGCCCATCTTATTGGACTGGTATGGTAGCGTGTCTACCGTCTGGAGGTCCGGCTGTAGGCCCATCTTATCGGACTGTTATGGTGGCGAGTCTACCGTCCGGAGGTCCGGCTGTAGGTCCATCTTATCGGACTGGTATGGTAGCGTGTCTACCATCCGGATGTCCGGCTGTATGCCCATCTTATCGGACTGGTATGGTAGCGTGTCTACCGTCTGGAGGTCCGGCTGTAGGCCCCTCTTATCGGAATGGTATGGTAGCGTGTCTACCGTCCAGAGGTCGGGCTGTACTCCCATCTTATCGGTCTGGTATGGTAGCGAGTCTACCGCCCGGAGATCCAGCTGTAGGTCCATCTTATTGGACTGGTATGGTAGCGTTTCTACCGTCCAGAGGTCCGGCTGTAGGCCCATCTTATCGGACTGGTATGGTGGCGAGTCTACCGTCCGGAGGTCCGGCTGTAGGTCCATCTTATCGGACTGGTATGGTAGCGTGTCTACCATCCGGAGGTCCGGATGTAGGCCCATCTTATCGGACTGGTATGGTAGCGTGTCTACCGTCTGGAGGTCCGGCTGTAGGCCCCTCTTATCGGACTGGTATGGTAGCGTGTCTACCGTCTGGAGGTCCGGCTGTAGGCCCCTCTTATCGGACTGGTATGGTAGCGAGTCTACCGTCCGGAGATCCAGCTGTTGGTCCATCTTATTGGACTGGTATGGTAGCGTGTCTACCGTCCGAAAGTCCGGCTGAAGGTCCATCTTACCGGACTGGTATTGTAGCGTGTCTACTGTCCAGAGGTCCGGCTGGAGGTCCATCTTATCGGACTGGTATTGTAGCCTGTCCACCGTCCGTTGCTTGCTGCTGAGCAGGGAGTCCCACACGTTGGTAGATCGTGGCGTGACTTGGGCGTGTTTAACATGTTGGTGCGCCCTGTACCTGGGGCCCTGGGGGTATTCTTTGTGAGGACCCGCGGTTAGCACCCGAGAAGTAGGATGCTACCAAATCAGCCCACTCCTGTGAGTCTAAATATGAAGTATCCCCCTGCCTATCCTGGTGGCCCTCCAATGGATCCAGTCGATCAGCCCTCCTGCGCGTGTTAGTGTGCCCGTGGCCCAGCGACTTCGCCTGCGCCTTGGGTGCGGAGGATCTGAGGCGGGCTTTCGGGCAGTGCGTTGATGTTGTGAGTCGCCGGTCACTCCTGCGATTCATGGGATCCCAGTTCCCTCTGAGCAAGATTCTAAGCTGTGTGGGATAGACTCCAGTTGGGGGGACCAACCGACCGGTGGGGATTTTTGCCTTTGATTGCTTCTCAGGGGCGATGGTATCCGCTGCTTGTTATTTCTACAGAGACGAGGTGCGGGACTTGGTGAGGGGGTAGATGATGCGGACGGGACTCTTTTTTGCCAGACTTCCTTCAGTTTTGCTGCTTGCAGATTACTTGCCGATCTCTTCAGGCTGCACCTCCCCTATTTGGATTGGATCCTTAGATGTGTTTTCATTGGCTGGAGAGTGTATGCGTGGGCTTGGTGGGGTCTTGGAGACGGCGTGGGCTTGGTGGGGTCTTGGAGACGGCGTGGGCTTGTTGGGGTCTTGGAGATCGCGTGGGCTTGGTGGGGTCTTGGAGACCGCGTGGGCTTGGTGGGGTCTTAAAGAACTCGAGCTCCGCTGCTTGAGCAGTAAATGGTGGCACCTGGGCGCTTGAGAAAGAAACATTCTGAATAGATTTTGGGTTGGGAGAGATGAGTAGAGAGGCTCTTGGACCGGGACTCTTTGACCCCAGACACCACTTGGGGGATATCCTGTACTGGCTGTTTGGGAGAGGCTGGTATAATCTCCTCATTTGGGTTCTGTTTGTTTGTTGGTCTTTCTTCTTGCTGCGTTTTGCCCCCTTGGGCTGGAGGAGAGTTGCCCCATTCTCTTTCCTGATCTCACTGTTTTGGCAACGTCTTTTACCGCCCTTCTCTCACCCTGCTTGCGGCCCAGCTCTCTGCGCCTTTGATAGTCATGGGATTAATTGGCTTGTTATTAATTTGCTGTCAAGCTCCCTTTTCCAGGACTGCTTTGTGTTTTATGCCGGTGCGTGGAGCTGGCTTTTTCTGTAATCCTATAGGCCTTAGTCTTGGTGCTGTGGGGCTTGGGTGGGGGTTGTGGGGCTTAGGTGGGAGGTGTGTGGCCTTAGTGGGGTCTGTGGAGTCTGTGTGGTGGCTGTGGGGCCTTGGTGTGGGACGTGGGGTTTGGGTGGGGGCTGTGGGGCTTAGGTGGGGGCTACGGGGCCTGGTGGGGCCTCAGCGGGGGATGTGGGGCCTCGATGGGAGGTTTGGGATTTGGGTGAGGGCTGTGGGGTCTCAGTGGGTGCTGGATGGGGATGTGGGGCCTTGGTGGCGGCTGTGGGGGCTGGGTGGGTGCTGGTGGGCGTAGGCGGGGCTCTGGGGATTGTGTGGGGGCTGTTGGACCTCAGCAGGGAATTTGTGGTGTGGGTGGAGTCTGTGGGGTCTAGTAGGGTTATGGGACAGGGGTGGGGGCTGTGGGTCCTCAGTAGGGGCTGTAGGGTCTCAGTGGGTAGTTTTGGGTCTGGGTGGGGGCTGTGGGGGCTGGCGGCTGTGATGTGTGGGTGGGGGTTGTGCGGCCTGAGTGGGTCTGTGGGGCCTCAGTGGATGGGGGCTGTGTGGTCTCAGTGGTGTGGGGCCTCAACTGGAGATGTGGAGCCTCAGCGGGGGATGTGGGAGCTGGGTTGGAGGAGGGATGAGGGGGGAAAGAACTCAGTGGACTGTGGATTGTTGCAGCAGGAACAGTTTCCCTACAGCACCAAGGCAGTGGTTAATTTGTGCCAGTGTCTGCAGGTAGTGGGTGCCGCAGACATTGAACTGCAACTTATCACACACCACGGTGCACCTTACACTCCTCTAAAGCCTAGATCACCCACACAACACATTCTCCTCCCACATGCCACACCCCCTCCCAAAACCTACCGCATTGAGCACAAACTAAATCTCTGCAGGTTGAGACTTTCTCAGCTCAATGAGACTGTATTTCAGCTAAACTCCAGGCTGTCATCTCTCTTGGAGTACCCCCAGCTGAAGACCCACTATCCTCGACGCTCAATACAAACGAGTAGTCGTTTATCTCACCCCACAAGAGTCTCACCCACTCTCTCCCAAGCTTACATCGCTGACCTATTTGCAAGCTACAGCACCCAGCTACCCCCAACCCCTCCACCCCTCTTCCTCCTACCACAACCTCTACCCTAGACAAGTCCTACCAGCACAGAGTCCCACCCGATGCAAACATAAGTCTCGTCCAAAGCAGACGCCGGCTAATCCAAAACCCAACACCCAACACCCTCACACCAAGTCCATGACGTCATCTGATGCGCCATGCTTCACCAGCGGAGAACTTCTATGCAGCTCAAACTGGAGAGCTCCAACACCATCCGGACCTCTTGATCCTGACTGGGACCTGATCCAACGACACATCCTACATCACCTTTGATCTGCTGCTTCACCCAAACGACTCCAGCATCAGAAAGGACCGAGTCGGCAGAGTCAGGGGCGGCATCGCAGTCTTCTACAGAGATTCACTGCGATGCCAGGAGATATCGGGTGCCCCTTCTCCAGGTGTCAATGCCTTACGCTAGAGTGACACGTTCAACACAACTCTCCCATCAGAATAAATGCAATCTACCACCCACCAGGCAATAACACAGCCTTTGTTGAGGAATGCACTGCCCTTATAACTGACCAAACCGCCCAGAGCGACAACGTGATATTTCTTGGAGACTTCAACCTTCACTGGGGTGCCAGAAAAGACTCTACGGTGAACCACCTCACATCCACCCTCCTCAAGAATGACCATATTCCAACATAACCTTCAACCAACACACAGTAAAGGCTCTATACTGGACCTATTAATCTAAAAAGACGACATGTTCTCAGTGAATGATCCATTCCTGGCAGACTGGTCCGACCACTCCCTCATTCCCTTCTCCCTACGAATTGCTCACACCGTCATAATGGGCCAACCGAAACAAAAAAACACCTGGTTTCGAGACAGCAGAAACATAGGCATTACTACTCTTAGCAGCGCTGTTCAGAAGATACTCCCCCCCCCCCCATTGACCCCACCACAAATGTGAACAACGCAACCACCCCAGCTTTGCATGCCCGAGATGCGATTGGCGTACCAGATCCACTTAAAAGTAGAAAGAAACGTCCTAAACCATCAGTGCCATGGTTCAACAAGGCCCTCTACAAGGAAAGGAACACCTTAAGAGTCTTATAAAAGAAATGGAGGCAGCCGCACTCCACCACCAACCTCACTTGCCTCAGAAATATATACAAAAAACACATCTTCTGGGAAAAATCCAACCACTTTAGGTCCATGATGGACTCAGCCAAGAACGGATGGAAGCAACTCTACGATCTGGTCAGAACTGCCAACAATCCCTCTACGCCTACATCCAGCAAATTTGAAGAACCACCATCAAAAGTAGAGGAATTCCTACAGATCTTTGATTCCAAAGTTCAGCGGCTGCTACATTACGATGTCCACCGCTGTTGTGCAAATCCAAAGAGACTTGGCAACTATTTAATTCCGTTTCAGAGGAAGACTTACTCAAGATTATCACACAAACAAAACCCCTCAAACTACTTTGCAGACGCAATCCCTGGCAACATTGCAAAAGACCTTCCTACTCACATGCTCCCCACTGGACAAAAATAATTAATCTCTCTGTCGCCCAAGGAACATTTCCTGACTGCCTCAAAACTGGACATGTCACTCCCCACCTAAAGAGCCCTCTGCAGAAACCAACGCCCTCAACAACTATCACCCGATCTCCAACCTGCCTTTCCTCTCAAAAATCATTGAAAGTTCTGTAGTGGAGCATCTCACCGACACATGAAAACAACGACTTCCAAGATGAGTTTCAATTCTAGACACAGACAACCCTTCCCTCTTAATTCTTCTTGACCTATCATCAGCCTTCGACGTGGTTAAATCGCACGCTCCAGGACCCACTCAAAAATCACATTGAGTTAAAATTAATGGCCATCTCGCCTCACTGATTTCGGTGGGCCAAGGGGCACCCCAGGTCCATCCTTGATCCAACCCTATTCAACCTATGCAACGAGCCACTCAAAGTCCTTCTAAATAAATCAGGGATCTTCTGTCACCGGGACGCACATGCCATACAGCTGTATCTAAAGGTTAGAGAGTCAAACGATATCTCGCTGCTCGCCACCACCCTGCACTCCATTCACGTCCGCATGACCTCTTATCACCTACAGTTAAACCCTTCTGAAACGAGGTTTCTCCTCATCTCTCCTTTGAAATCAGCACCTCCGCTGCAATCCTGGATGGACACACACAACATCCTCAACAGTAAACCCATGATTGTAGACCAAGCACAGTCCTGGGGTCATCCGAGACTAAAGACTCAACCTGTATTCCCAAATCAGCTCCTTGGCCAAGAGCTCGCTTTCAACCACATCTTCTGTGGAGAATCCGCGGCTACACCCCAGAACAAGGTCTCAAACCTCCTGGCCATACACTGGTGCTCTCCAGAACTGAGTATTGTAACTCTCTCCTGACTGGTCTCCCAAAACCCATCTCACCCCCATGAAATTGACTCTACACTCGGCAGCACCGTTTGTCTAAGGGGCCAAAAGAAATGACCACATCAACCCCAAGCTGATCACTCTCCGATGGCCACCAATTGAAGCAAGGGCTGTCTACAAGACTGCCTACATGACCCATAAAGTTCTGCGCACATCCTCTACCCCCACCCCCTACCAGGTGGACAAACTCAATCTATAAGGCGGCCGCAGACCATCGAAGAACGCGGACTAATGCTCCTTGAAGACCTGTCCTTTAGAAGGCTTGATGACGCAATCCTGTTCGGGACGCCCAACCAGAATCTGGAATTCACTACCGCCAAAGCTGCGCACAATTACATCGCTGACGACACTGGAATCAACTCTTAGCACCGACCTCTACACTACCACAGCGGCCTTTACACCTGTCTTATACAGCCATACACACCTTTTGTACACTGGTTAGTATCTCAACCTTCTTACAGCTTTTGTACTTTCTTTAATGGAATGATCCACCTTGTTGTATTCCCATCTTTTGTAACTACTTAAAGCTGCCTTATTTATTTTAAACCATCTGTAACTTCCATGTAAAGAAAAACTGCTCCTATAAAGCGCTAAAGGAGCGCTATAAAAATGTGCTTAAAAAAATGATCACCGTCACTAGAGCCAGCAGCACTCTCCCCTCTCCCCCTAAAGGTCTCATCAGCCCTCCCCACCTGCCCTCTCTCTGAGCAGTCTCTGTGAGACCCCCAGTCCTCACAGGCACAGTGTCACAGTCACTGCGCCCTACACCGCCTCTCCCCTCACCCCAGCCCTCCAAACCTCTCTCTCTGAGCAGTCTCTGTGAGACCCCCAGTCCTCACATGACCCCCAGTCCTCACATCACAGTGTCACAGTCACTGCGCCCTACACCGCCTCTCCCCTCACCCCAGCCCTCCATACCTCTCTCTGAGCAGTCTCTGTGAGACCCCCAGTCCTCACATCACAGTGTCACAGTCACTGCGCCCTACGCCGCCTCTCCCCTCACCCCAGCCCTCCATACCTCTCTCTGAGCAGTCTCTGTGAGACCCCCAGTCCTCACATCACAGTGTCACAGTCACTGCGCCCTACGCCGCCTCTCCCCTCACCCCAGCCCTCCATACCTCTCTCTGAGCAGTCTCTGTGAGACCCCCAGTCCTCACATCACAGTGTCACAGTCACTGCGCCCTACACCGCCTCTCCCCTCACCCCAGCCCTCCATACCTCTCTCTGAGCAGTCTCTGTGAGACCCCCAGTCCTCACATCACAGTGTGACAGTCACTGCGCCCTGCACCGCCTCTCCCCCCTCTCTCACTCCAGCCCCCCCCCCCTCCCCACCACCTGTCTCTGTGAACCTCCAGCCCTCACAGACAAAGTATCACAATCACTGTGCCCTGCACCGCCTCTCGCCTCTCCCCAGCACCCCACGCCTGCCCTCTCTCTGAGCAGTCTCTGGGAGCCGCCCCCCCCCCACCACAGACACCATATCCAGTCACTGTGTTCTGCACCGCCTCTCGCCCCAGCCCTCCCCGCCTGTCCTGCTTCCCCTTTCAGCCCCTTAGAGCAGCGGCTGTTGGTCCCCGCAGGGACCAGAGGGGACGCTCTGCCTTTGACTGGGGATCACCGGGACCGGGCCCCCGCTCCTGCCGCCTCCTGGTTCCCAGAGTTGTGGGGCCGGGCGGGTGCCGGGCGTGGGGCCCGGGCGCTTCTCCGCACAATTAGGCAAAGCTTAGAAGAGGAAAATGCTTCATTAGCGGCCCTGGGCCGAGCGCTCACAGGCGGGGTCAGCCGGGGTCACGCACAGAGTTTATCAGACTGCTGGGATTAGGCCTGGAATCCGTCTGAGCCGGGGTAATGGTCCGTGTGCTGTGACCCTCTGAGAGCCCTCTGCCCTCTCACCCCAGAATACAGGGCTCCGACGTGGGGGGTCATTAGTGGCTGAACAGCTCTACGGATGCGGCGAGGGCTGGGCACAGACACCACCGTACCGTGTGAATGACTGTCCAGCTCTACAGACACCGTACTGTGTGAATGACTCTGCACAGCTCTACAGATGTGCCAAGAGCTGGGCACAGACACCATACACTGTGAGTGACTCTGTCCAGCTCTACAGACACCGTACCGTGTGAGCGACTCTGTCCAGCTCTACAGACACGTACCGTGTGAATGACTCTGCACATCTCTACAGATGTGCCAAGGGCTGGGCACAGACACCGTACCGTGTGAGTGACTGTCCAGCTCTAGAGACATCGTACCGTGTGAGTGACTGTCCAGCTCTAGAGACATCGTACCGTGTGAGTGACTCTGCACAGCTCTACAGATGTACCAAGGGCTGGGCACAGACACCATACCATGTGAGGGACTCTGCACAGCTCTACAGACACCATACCGTGTGAATAACTCTGCACAGCTCTACAGACACCGTACCGTGTGAGTGACTCTGCACAGCTCTACAGATGTGCCAAGGGCTGGGCACAGACACCGTACCGCTTGCCCAGCTCTAGAGATGTGCCAAAGGCTGGGCACAGACACCGTACCGTGTGAGTGACTGTACAGCTCTACAGACACCGTACCTTGTGAATAACTCTGCACAGGTCTACAGATATGCCAAAGGCTTGGGACAGACACCGTACCATGTGAGTGACTCTGCACAGCTCTACAGACACCATACCGTGTGAATAACTCTGCACAGCTCTACAGACACCGTACCGTGTGAGTGACTCTGCACAGCTCTACAGATGTGCCAAGGGCTGGGCACAGACACCATACCATGTGAGGGACTCTGCACAGCTCTACAGACACCATACCGTGTGAATAACTCTGCACAGCTCTACAGACACCGTACCGTGTGAGTGACTCTGCACAGCTCTATAGATGTGCCAAGGGCTGGGCACAGACACCGTACCGCGTGCCCAGCTCTAGAGATGTGCCAAAGGCTGGGCACAGACACCGTACCGTGTGAGTGACTGTACAGCTCTACAGACACCGTACCTTGTGAATAACTCTGCACAGGTCTACAGATATGCCAAAGGCTTGGGACAGACACCGTACCATGTGAGTGACTCTGCACAGCTCTACAGACACCATACCGTGTGAAAAACTCTGCACAGCTCTACAGACACTGTACCGTGTGAGTGACTCTGCACAGCTCTACAGATGTGCCAAGGGCTGGGCACAGACACCGTACCGCGTGCCCAGCTCACGAGATATGCCAAAGGCTGGGCACAGACACCGTACCGTGTGAGTGACTGTACGGCTCTACAGACACCGTACCCTGTGAAGGACTCTGCACAGCTCTTAAAATGTACCAAGGGCTGGGGACAGACACTGTACCGCATGCCCAGCTCTACAGATGTGCCAAGAGCTGGGTACAGACACCGTACCACGTACCCAACTCTAGAGATGTGCCAAGGGCTGGGCACAAACACCATACCGCGTGCCCAGCTCTTCAGATGTGCCAAGGGCATGGCACAGACACCGTACTGTGTGAATGACTCGGTCCAGCTCTATAGATGTGGGCACAGACACCGTATTGTGTGAAATGTGAATGACTCTGTCCATCTCTACAGATGTGCCAAGGGCTGGGTACAGACACCGTACCATGGGAATGATTGTTCAGCTCTACAGATGTGCCAAGGGCTGGGTACAGACACCGTACCGTGTGAATGACTCTGCACAGCTCTACAGATGTGCCATGGGCTGGGGACAGACTCCGTACCGCGTGCCCAGCTCTAGAGATGTGCCAAGGGCTGGGTACAGACACTGTACCGTGTGAATGACTCTGCACAGCTCTACAGATGTGCTATGGGCTGGGGACAGACACCGTACCACGTGCCCAGCTCTAGAGATGTGCCAAGGGCAGGGCACAGACACTGTACTGTGTGAATGACTCTGTCCAGCTCTACAGATGTGCCAAGGGCTGGGTACAGACACCGTACTGTGCGAGTGACTCTGTGCAGCTCTAGAGATTTGCCAAGAGCTGGGCACAGACACCCTACCGTGTGAGTGACTGTACAGCTCTACAGACACTGCATCGTGTGAATAACTCTGCCCAGCTCTAGAGATGCGCCAAGGGCTGGGGACAGACACCGTACCCTGTGAGTGACTGTCCAGCTCTACAGATAAAACATGGGCTGGGCACAGACACCGTACTGTGTGAAATGTGAATGACTCTGTCCATCTCTACAGATGTGCCAAGGGCTGGGTACAGACACCGTACCGTGGGAATGATTGTTCGGCTCTACAGATGTGCCAAGGGCTGGGTACAGACACCGCACTGTGTGACTGACTCTGTCCAGCTCTACAGATGTGCCAAGGGCTGGGTACAGACACCGTACCGTGTGAATGACTCTGCACAGCTCTACAGATGTGCCATGGGCTGGGGACAGACACCGTACCACGTGCCCAGCTCTAGAGATGTGCCAAGGGCTGGGTACAGACACCATACCGTGTGAATGAATCTGTTCAGCTCTACAGATGTGCTAAGGGCTGGGTACAACACCGTACTGTGTGAGTGACTCTGTCCAGCTCTACAGATGTGCCAAGGGCTCGGTACAGACACCGTACCGTGTGAATGACACTGCACAGCTCTGCAGATGTGCTATGGGCTGGGGACAGACACCGTACCACGTGCCCAGCTTTAGAGATGTGCCAAGGGCAGGGCACAGACACTGTACTGTGTGAATGACTCTGTCCAGCTCTACAGATGTGCCAAGGGCTGGGTACAGACACCCTACCGTGTGAGTGACTGTACAGCTCTACAGACACTGCATTGTGTGAATAACTCTGCCCAGCTCTAGAGATGCGCCAAGGGCTGGGGACAGACACCGTACCCTGTGAGTGACTGTCCAGCTCTACAGACACCGTACCGTGTGATTAACTCTGCACCGCTCTACAGATGTACTAAGTGCTGGGAACAGACACCGTACCGCGTGCCCAGCTCTACAGATGTGCCAAGAGCTGGGGACAGACACCGTACTGCATACCCAGCTCTAGAGATGTGCCAAGAGCTGGGGACAGACACCGTACCCTGTGAGTGACTGTCCAGCTCTACAGATGTGCCAAGGGCTGGGTACAGATGCCGTACTGTGTGAGTGAGAGACTGTCCAGCTCTACAGACACCGTACCGTGTGAATGACTCTGCACAGCTCTACATATGTACCAAGGGCTGGGGACACACACCGTACCACGTACCCAGCTCTAGAGATGTTCCAAGGGCTAGCCACAGAACCGTACTGTGTGAATGACTCTGTGCAGCTCTACAGATGTGCCAAGGATTGGGCACAGACACAGTACCGCATGCCCAGCTCTAGAGATGCGGTGAGGGCTTGACACAGACACCGTACCCTGTGAGTGACTCTGCCCAGCTCTAAAGACACCATACAATGTGAATGACTCTGTTCAGCTCTACAGGAGCAGCGTGCGCTGGGTACAGATATCATCAAATGTGACTGATGCTGTCCAGCTCGACAGACACCATAGCGTGTGAATGACTGCCCAGCTGTACAGATAAAACACGGGCTGGGTACAGACACCGTACCGTGTGAATGACTCTGTTCGGATCTACAGATGTGTCAAGGGCTTGGTACAGACACCATACAGTGTGAGTGACTCTGTCCAGCCCTACAGATGTAACAAGGGCTGGGTACAGATATTGTACTGTGTGAATGACTCTGCACAGCTCTACAGATGTGCCATGGGCTGGGGATAGACACCGTAACGCGTGCCCAGCTCTAGAGATGTGCCAAGGACAGGGCACAGACACCGTATTGTGTGAATGACTCTGTCCAGGTCTACAGATGTGGCAAGGGCTGGGCACAGACACCGTACCACAGGCCCCGCTCTAGGGATGTGCCAAGGGCTGGGCATAGACACCGTACCGTGTGAGTGACTGTACAGCTCTACAGACACCGTACCATGTGAATGACTCTGCACTGCTCTACAGATGTGCCATGGGCTGGGGACCGACACTGTACCGCATGCCCAGCTCTAGAGATATGCCAAGGGCAGGACACGAACACTGTACTGTGTGAATGACTCTGACCAGCTCTCCAGATGTGGCAAGGGCTGGGCACAAACACCGTCCACGTGCCCAGCTCTACAGATGTGCCAGGGGCTGGGTACAGACACCGTACTGTGTGAATGACTCTGTTCAGCTGTACAGATGTGCCAAGGGCTGGGTACAGACACCGTACCATGTGTATGACTATGTCCAGCTCTACAGACACCGTACCATGTAAATGACTCTGTCCAGCTCTACAGATGTGAATCTACTCCGGCTTTACAGATGCGACAAGAGCTGGTCAGATGTCAGATATCACAAGAGAGTCAGAGGTAGACACTATTGTATGTCTCCAAAACATACGACCAATAACACGCAGAATATACAGCAGCAACAACTAGACTTGGCTTACTAGAAGAGTGCAAGGGTTTCACAGGAGCCACACCAGAGATATCGGACTTCTTCCCGGCATGCTTCATCCTCACCTTAAAAGTCCAACCTTCATAGGATAACACCACCAAGGTGGCCTTAATCTCAGTGATGCTGTCTGTGTGAGATCAAGATTATTGTTTAAACTGCCTCTTTGTAAATCCAAAGGACTCTCCTTTATTCGAAGGGGACACAGGGCAGGGTTACAAATATTATTTGGAATAAAGTAGAGAGATTAGGTCTCAAACATTCATTAATGATTGTTGCTCCAACATGTTTCGGCTCATCCATCAGCTCTCAGAGGGTCTCAGGCTTTCTTCAGGGCAAATTGGTGCCCTACAGTCCGGTCAGTGCTCAGTCTCTGTATGTACAGGAAAGTAAGAGTCGATCTTACCTAGGGGGTCCTTGCCTGAAGGATCCCCTAATGTTAGGGTTAATGGTCCAGTTGTCTCATCCTTTGGGGACTCCCTCTGTAGTCAAACATTCAGCAAGGAGAAAGTTCTATAGTACAAACTAGATGGTTCATCCAGGACCCTCTTGAAATGTGAGTCACTCTACTGCAGCCCTCCAGATGTGGCAAGAACTGGAGCAGACTCACTCTACCGTGTGGATTACTGTCCTCCAGTAGTACAGACGTGGCACGAGCAGGGCACACTGGGGCCAGTCTCATATGTGAATAGTTCAACCTCAGCCCTCCAGATGTGGCAAGGACAGTTGTAGACCAGAGTCAGTCTGACACATGAATTACTTTGCACACGACTTGTCGGGTTCCTCAGCTCCTCAGGATCGGAACGATGCTCATTATGGTCCACCTCTCGATAGCTTCAAGTCTGATGGCTATTATAGCGCAGATCAGTGAAGTGATCGAGCGAGGGAAGGAAAGGGAGGGGACAGCAGGGAAGGAGACCTGTAATGAGATAAGAACAACACGTTATAAAACACTATTCCTCCTCCCACCACTCTACCCCCTAGGCTTTATGAGGGCGTGACTCTCTAATAACCAATAACTACCAGTAAAGGAAAATAGCGAGGTGCGCAATTCATCAGGTGTTAAGTCTTGCGCTTCACCCCTAGCTCGAGGGTCCTGATGACAAGGCTTCGTATCAAATAAGAATCTATATGTACCACTATAATGAAGAAGACATCATTAGTCACACGCCAACGCTACACTCGGTTTATTCTCACTATTCAAGCATTCCTCTTCCAATCCAACACGTACCCAAATGTTATTGGTCAGGGCATCGCAGAGGTTGTATGAGTTCTTCGTGACTCAACCACAATCCCCTGCTAGGGAAACATAATCATGACAGTTTACACGCGAATCTCTCTTTATCCGCGTTGTACAATCAAGAGAGAAACATAAAATCCCAATATCACACACACGTTTGTGGAACGTTATTGGCCAATGTTCCGTGTTACACTCCACACGGTATCACTGAAAGTCCAGCATGTACTTAAACGCCCAGGTTATGGATATCTCTCCTACACCGGTATTCCTACGACTCGCATGAGCCTACATACGTGTGGCTCTCCAACGAGGAGGAACACCAGGTGCGGATTATCCACGCAATGCCCAGCTCTGATGTGTCTTTGCTAGCACTCAATGCTTACATCCTTGCGTAACCTGGCAGCCTAAAATCGTTTGTATCCTTTAGCCAAGATTCAGAGGAGGACACAGTAGGAAAAGATGCGGTGCACTGCACCCTTACAGCGTCTGCCAGTTGTATCGCCAAAGGTTGAAAGAGTATTGCGAACTCCTTCCGAGTGTTCACTCACTGGAAACGCTACAGCGTAGCGTGAACTAAGACCGAGTTCTCACCCATAGGAAACGCTACCGCTTAGCGCAGCTGCCCTGAATGCGCTGGACGAACTCAGGCAGGAAGAACGAGGACCGCAACCAGGACGCGCCGCGACCTCTCCGCTCACAGGATAATCGGCAATGCCGCCAGCGTGGAAGTGCTCTTTGAAGCCTTCCGCGTCTGCGCGCGCATGCCGTGTAACCGCTAACGCTCATGGGACATGTAGTCTCCGAGCGATTTAGCGCGTTAAACAGGAAGTGTGCCAAGTAAGGTCGGGTCGGCAGCGCGTGTTCCTGACAGTACACCCCTCTTAGGTGGCTTCCTGTCGAGGGTTTGGTAGAGGGTGTTGTTTGTGGAAGGCGGCAAGCAAACGGGGGGCGTGTATAGCCCTTGCAGGTTCCCAGGAATTGTCTTCCAGTCCATACCCCTTCCATGCTATTAAATACCATCTATTCCTTCCTCGTGTCTTAGTGTATAGAATTTTTGCTATTTCGTATTCTTGCTCACTGTTTACCCATATGGGGTTTGGTTTTTTATTTACGGGGGTAATTGAAGGTTTGAGGAGGGACACATGGAGCACGGGATGGATGTGTAGAGACGAGGGTAATGCAAGTTTCACTGCCACTGGACTCAGAATCTGTAGTATCTTATAGGGCCCGATATATTTGGGGTTGAAGATGGAACGCTTCTTGAAGTGGATATTCTTCGTGGACAACCATACCATATCACCTCTTCTATACTTCAGACCTACTCGACGATGTTTGTCAGCTCCTTGTTTATATCTTATTTTTGCGATTCGTAACTGGGTCTGGGTTCTTTTTAGTGTGCTTCGTATGTGCTTAACCCTGTCGTGTACTTCTGGAAGGTTATTTCCTGCTCCAGGGTGTAGAAAGGGAAGGAACCTAGGATGGAAACCATAAGTGTTGTAAAATGGGGTAGTTTTTGTGGAGCTATGCAAGGCGCTGTTATAAGCTACTTCCGCCACCCATAACTGATCTACCCATGCTTCTGTCGTGGAGTCCACATAACACCTCAGGTATTGTTTGAGAGTTTGATTGACCCTTTCTGTCTGTACATCTGTTTGGGGATGGAAACTCGTGGACAAAGCTACCTGAATTTGTAGGGCCGAACACCATACTTTCCAGAATCTCGCGGTGAATTGTGTTCCCCTATCTGACACAATGCGATGGGGCTGTCCGTGTAGTCGTACGACATGGGTTAGTAACAGTTTAGCTAGTTGCCCAGCTGTGGGTACTTGACGACAAGCAACAAAATGCCCCAGTTTCGTGAGGTAATTGACTACCACCATGATTGTGTCACATCCCTGGTCTTTGGGAAGTCCTGTGATGAAGTCAATGGATATGTATTTCCAAGGAACTGAGGGCGTAGGTAAAGGTTGAAGCAACCCCTGTTGTTTCAAGTGATCTGTCTTCATGCGAGCGCACGTGACACATTCTTTAATCCATAGAGCAACGTCTTTACGAACGCTGGGCCACCAGAACTGTCTCCCGATGCGCTCCAGAGTCTTGAACACTCCGTTGTGCCCCGCACTAGGTATGTCATGGCACCACTGGAACACTTGTTTCTGTAGGCTCTTTGTGGGTATTAGCATCACTTGATTGTTCATGAATAGGCCTTGTTTCTCTTTCCACTCATGGTGGATCCTGAACCACGATCTCCATTTGCATGTTCGACTCCCTTTTGCTACTTTCTGTAGGAAATCGTTGGTTTGTATAGCAAAAACCACTTTGTGGGGAGGGATGATAGCATGTTCTGTTTGTTCTTCCTCCTCTCAAATGGATTCCTGTCTGGTAAGTGCATCTGCTTTTTTATTGTCTTTACCAGGTCTGAAGGTTACCACAAAGTCGAATTCTTCAAAGAAGAGCATCCAACGCAGTTGTCTGGGTGTTAAATGCCTAGCAGAGCGCATGAACTGTAAGTTCCTATGGTTTGTATATACCGTTACTTTTTCTTTGGCACCCAACAAGAAGTGCCGCCATTCGGTAAACGCTGTTTTTATCGCCAGCAGCTCCTTTTCTGCAATGGTGTAGTTCCTTTCAGCCTCATTCAGTTTCTGGGACATAAACGCTATGGGATGCAGTTGTCCCGTGGTTGCGTTTCTTTGTGACAAGACAGCCCCGATGGCCGCTTCGGAGGCATCGGCTTCCACTATATAAAGTTGTATCCGGGTTGCGGTGAGCCAATACTGGGGTCGTTATAAAGGCTGTTTTTAAGTCATCAAAGGCAAGTTGGGCTTCCTCTGACCATTGAAAGGTAGTCCCTTTTCTTAACAACCTGGTTATGGGGGTCACCGTCTTGGAGAAGTGATTGATGAAGCGCCGGTAGAAATTGGCGAAGCCCAAAAAGCATTGTACGTCGCGAACGTTCTGTGGCTCCGGCCAGTCTTTGACCGCTTGCACCTTCCTTTCTGCCATCATCTGCCCTCTCGGGGTAAGCATAACTCCCAAGAACTCGACAACATCCACATGAAGCTCACATTTGCTGAGTTTACAATACAAGTTGTTCTCTCTTAGAGCCTGTAACACCGAGCTCACGTGTTGTACATGTTTTTCTTCAGACGAGGAGTAAACCAAAATATCGTCTATATAAACGACAACAAATTTTTTCCATGAATTCACGTAATACTTCATTCAGGAAGAACTGAAATGCCGCAGGGGCGTTGCAAAGGCCGAAGGGCATCACTCGGTATTCATATAGCCCATATCTTGTTTTGAAGGCGGTTCTCCATTCGTCTCCAGCTCTCATCCTATCAAGGTGGTAAGCTCCCTTGAGGTCTAGTTTGGTGTAAATAACCGCCTTTTTCACTTATTCCAATAGAACCGGGATCAAGGGAAGGGGATAGCGATTCTTAACGGTGATGTCATTCAATGCTCGGTAATCGATACACGTACGGAGCTCTCCGTTAGCTTTGGGAATAAAAAACAAGGGAGAGGCAGCTGGTGACTAGGAAGGACGGATAAACCCCAACTCCAAATATTTATCCAAATATTGCCTCAGGTGCTCGTTCTCTTTTTCCGTAAGTGCGTATACGCGACCGCAAGGTACCACCGCTCCTGCTAAAAGATCTATCTGACAATCATAGTGTCGGTGAGGTGGTAGGGTTTCTGCCTGGATTTCGTTGAAGACATCGCGGAATCCGGAATATCGGGTTGGTAGGATGATGTCTTTTTCTGCCACCGTCGCTATCCACTGTTGTGACGATAGGGCCGATGAAGGTGATATCGACCGACTGTAACAATGGTTGTTACAATATTCAGAATCGAATTGGATCGTCTTCTTAACCAACTGATATGTGGGTAGTGCTTTTGTAGCCATGGGAGTCCCAAGATGATACCATGTTGGGGGGACCGGATTATATTGAATTCTAGGGTTTCCTCATGTCGTAGGTTACACCGGACTTCTAACTTGTCAGTCACAAAACAAATGGGACCGGAGTCTAGAACACGTCCGTCTACTGCTACCACGGCTTCTGGTATCGCTTTCTTCAGTAGGCTTACCCCTAGCTGTAGGGCTACTGCCTCGTCCATAAACGTTCCTGTCGCACCGGAATCCACCAGTGCTTGTGCTTCTTTCCACTCCTCTTCGCTCTTGATCTCGAGTGTGATATTAAACAAACGGTGCATTTCTGCCTCATTTAAAGAGGGCAAATAGGTAGCGCTCGAGGGTTTCTCTCCTTGTTTTCTCGAGCGATCTAGTTTTCCGACTCCTTTTTGGTGTAAGCGTTTACCTCCTTTCCGGCGGTTCCCCGGGTGATCTGTGGTCTCTGTAGACAATCTCTGACAAAGTGTCCCCTTTTTCCACAATAGAGGCACAGCCCATTCTTCCGTCCCGTATTTCTCTCTTCGACGGTTAACGGAGCTCTTACTGCTCCTATCTCCATGGGTTCGACTGGGCTCTGTGGGGGATCCCTGGCGCGGACCCTGTCGTTGCGAAGGGGGACTCGTTCCCTACTACGGGCGTCACTTTTTCTGTCACCCAACCAGTGTTCTAATCTCAAGGTCAGGTTGATGAGTTCCGTGCAGGATGACGGTTGGGGATCAATCTGCGCGATAATATCTTTCGGTTCGTCCTTTAATCCTTGATAGTAGATTGCGAACTGTTTCTCCTCTGGCCATTTGGTTTCAGCTACCAAGCGCCTAAATGTAGTAAGATAGACCACCAGTTCCTTACTGCCTTGCCTTAATTCCAGTAATTCTCGGTCGGCCGAGAGGGTATGTGACCTGCGGTCAGAGAGGTTCTCGAACTCCCCTTTGAAACTATCCCAATCGTAAAGGAGGGGGTCGTCACTCTGTACCATTGGGACGGCCCATAGTGCCGCGTCCCCTGCTAAATATGAAGTAAGGAAAGCTACCCTGGCTTGATTGGTGGCGAAAGCCTTAGCCTTACAGTAAAAGTGTAGCATGACTTGCGTCAAAAATGCCTGTATCTTATTAGCGTCGCCGGAATACCTTTCCGGGGGTGCTAAGGGTATTGGCGTGGGGACTTCTACCGTAATAGGGTGAGGGTGAAATACTGAGGACCCCCCTGCGTCGAACGGGTTCCTCTGCAAACGTTCCACCTTGGCTTGTAAGTTGGCGGTCTCTATTCTGGAGGCCGCCAATTCCTGCTGAATTACCTGTAGGGCGGCCACCACATCCTCAAGGGTAAGAAGAACAAAGGAGGAAGGTGCATCAGTCAAAAGAAGTCCAAATCAAATAGGTATCTTTAGGTATTCCCTTTATTTTCTTAAAAAGACTCAGCCAACGCATTTCGTTCCACACAGGAACTTCTTCAAGGCAAATTAAAATCTTTATGGCAAGCGGCTAGAACAATGCCATGTGACAGAATCCCACAGGCATAGAAATTTTCGAAGTAAGTAGTCCCCAAACATAAAATGGTGTGTATCTTAGAGTGAGGCAATCTTGGGTAGCCAGAGCTTTAAGTATGTATTTAACTTGCGCTCCACAGTTAGAACCAAATATAAGAGGGTTCCAGTGATCTAGGAAGTCCCAAGGTCCCAAATCATCCAAGGTAGAGGAAATAATGAGCGACCAAGGGATTAACATCCTCAAGGGTAGCCATACTTGAGTAGAGGATTCGATCGGGAGGAGATAATTCCGTGGGCCGATTATTCTGTCGGGTTCCTCAGCTCCTCAGGATCGGAATGATGCTCATTATGGTCCACCTCTCGATAGCTTCAAGTCTGATGGCTATTATAGCGCAGATCAGTGAAGTGATCGAGTAAGGGAAGGAAAGGGAGGGGACAGCATGGAAGGAGACCTGTAATGAGATAAGAACAACACGTTATAAAACACTATTCCTCCTCCCACCACTCTACCCCCTAGGCTTTATGAGGGCGTGACTCTCTAATAACCAATAACTACCTGTAAAGGAAAATAGCGAGGTGCGAAATTCATCAGGTGTTAAGTCTTGCGCTTCACCCCTAGCTCGAGGGTCCTGATGACAAGGCTTCGTATCAAATAAGAATCTATATGTACCACTATAATGAAGAAGACATCATTAGTCACACGCCAACGCTACACTCGGTTTATTCTCACTATTCAAGCATTCCTCTTCCAATCCAACACGTACCCAAATGTTATTGGTCAGGGCATCGCAGAGGTTGTATGAGTTCTTCGTGACTCAACCACAATCCCCTGCTAGGGAAACATAATCATGACAGTTTACACGCGAATCTCTCTTTATCCGCGTTGTACAATCAAGAGAGAAACATAAAATCCCAATATCACACACACGTTTGTGGAACGTTATTGGCCAATGTTCCGTGTTACACTCCACACGGTATCACTGAAAGTCCAGCATGTACTTAAACGCCCAGGTTATGGATATCTCTCCTACACCGGTATTCCTACGACTCGCATGAGCCTACATACGTGTGGCTCTCCAACGAGGAGGAACACCAGGTGCGGATTATCCACGCAATGCCCAGCTCTGATGTGTCTTTGCTAGCACTCAATGCTTACATCCTTGCGTAACCTGGCAGCCTAAAATCGATTGTATCCTTTGGCCAAGATTCAGAGGAAGACACAGTAGGAAAAGATGCGGTGCACTGCACCCTTACAGCGTCTGCCAGTTGTATCGCCAAAGGTTGAAAGAGTATTGCGAACTCCTTCCGAGTGTTCACTCACTGGAAACGCTACAGCGTAGCGTGAACTAAGACCAAGTTCTCACCCATAGGAAACGCTACCGCTTAGCGCAGCTGCCCTGAATGCGCTGGACGAACTCAGGCAGGAAGAACGAGGACCGCAACCAGGACGCGCCGCGACCTCTCCGCTCACAGGATAATCGGCAATGCCGCCAGCGTGGAAGTGCTCTTTGAAGCCTTCCGCGTCTGCGCGCGCATGCCGTGTAACCGCTAACGCTCATGGGACATGTAGTCTCCGAGCGATTTAGCGCGTTAAACAGGAAGTGTGCCAAGTAAGGTCGGGTCGGCAGCGCGTGTTCCTGACAGTACACCCCTCTTAGGTGGCTTCCTGTCGAGGGTTTGGTAGAGGGTGTTGTTTGTGGAAGGCGGCAAGCAAACGGGGGGCGTGTATAGCCCTTGCAGGTTCCCAGGAATTGTCTTCCAGTCCATACCCCTTCCATGCTATTAAATACCATCTATTCCTTCCTCGTGTCTTAGTGTATAGAATTTTTGCTATTTCGTATTCTTGCTCACTGTTTGCCCATATGGGGTTTGGTTTTTTATTTACGGGGGTAATTGAAGGTTTGAGGAGGGACACATGGAACACGGGATGGATGTGTAGAGACGAGGGTAATGCAAGTTTCACTGCCACTGGACTCAGAATCTGTAGTATCTTATAGGGCCCGATATATTTGGGGTTGAAGATGGAACGCTTCTTGAAGTGGATATTCTTCGTGGACAACCATACCATATCACCTCTTCTATACTTCAGACCTACTCGACGATGTTTGTCAGCTCCTTGTTTATATCTTATTTTTAAGATTCGTAACTGGGTCTGGGTTCTTTTTAGTGTGCTTCGTATGTGCTTAACCCTGTCGTGTACTTCTGGAAGGTTATTTCCTGCTCCAGGGTGTAGAAAGGGAAGGAACCTAGGGTGGAAACCATAAGTGTTGTAAAATGGGGTAGTTTTTGTGGAGCTATGCAAGGCGCTGTTATAAGCTACTTCCGCCACCCATAACTGATCTACCCATGCTTCTGTCGTGGAGTCCACATAACACCTCAGGTATTGTTTGAGAGTTTGATTGACCCTTTCTGTCTGTACATCTGTTTGGGGATGGAAACTCGTGGACAAAGCTACCTGAATTTGTAGGGCCGAACACCATACTTTCCAGAATCTCGCGGTGAATTGTGTTCCCCTATCTGACACAATACGATGGGGCTGTCCGTGTAGTCGTACGACATGGGTTAGTAACAGTTTAGCTAGTTGCCCAGCTGTGGGTACTTGACGACAAGCAACAAAATGCCCCAGTTTCGTGAGATAATTGACTACCACCATGATTGTGTCACATCCCTGGTCTTTGGGAAGTCCTGTGATGAAGTCAATGGATATGTATTTCCAAGGAACTGAGGGCGTAGGTAAAGGTTGAAGCAACCCCTGTTGTTTCAAGTGATCTGTCTTCATGCGAGCGCACGTGACACATTCTTTAATCCATAGAGCAACGTCTTTACGAACGCTGGGCCACCAGAACTGTCTCCCGATGCGCTCCAGGGTCTTGAACACTCCGTTGTGCCCCGCACTAGGTATGTCATGGCACCACTGGAACACTTGTTTCTGTAGGCTCTTTGTGGGTATTAGCATCACTTGATTGTTCATGAATAGGCCTTGTTTCTCTTTCCACTCATGGTGGATCCTGAACCACGATCTCCATTTGCATGTTCGACTCCCTTTTGCTACTTTCTGTAGGAAATCGTTGGTTTGTATAGCACAAACCACTTTGTGGGGAGGGATGATAGCATGTTCTGTTTGTTCTTCCTCCTCTCAAATGGATTCCTGTCTGGTAAGTGCATCTGCTTTTTTATTGTCTTTACCAGGTCTGAAGGATACCACAAAGTCGAATTCTTCAAAGAAGAGCATCCAACGCAGTTGTCTGGGTGTTAAATGCCTAGCAGAGCGCATGAACTGTAAGTTCCTATGGTTTGTATATACCGTTACTTTTTCTTTGGCACCCAGCAAGAAGTGCCGCCATTCGGTAAACGCTGTTTTTATCGCCTGCAGCTCCTTTTCTGCAATGGTGTAGTTCCTTTCAGCCTCATTCAGTTTCTGGGACATAAACGCATTGGGATGCAGTTGTCCCGTGGTTGCGTTTCTTTGTGACAAGACAGCCTCGATGGCCGCTTCGGAGGCATCGGCTTCCACTATATAAAGTTGTATCCGGGTTGCGGTGAGCCAATACTGGGGCCGTTATAAAGGCTGTTTTTAAGTCATCAAAGGCAAGTTGGGCTTCCTCTGACCATTGAAAGGTAGTCCCTTTTCTTAACAACCTGGTTATGGGGGTCACCGTCTTGGAGAAGTGATTGATGAAGCGCCGGTAGAAATTGGCGAAGCCCAAAAAGCATTGTACGTCGCAAACGTTCTGTGGCTCCGGCCAGTCTTTGACCGCTTGCACCTTCCTTTCTGCCATCATCTGCCCTCTCGGGGTAAGCATAACTCCCAAGAACTCGACAACATCCACATGAAGCTCACATTTGCTGAGTTTACAATACAAGTTGTTCTCTCTTAGAGCCTGTAACACCGAGCTCACGTGATGTAGATGTTTTTCTTCAGACGAGGAGTAAACCAAAATATCGTCTATATAAACGACAACAAATTTTTTCCATGAATTCACGTAATACTTCATTCAGGAAGAACTGAAATGCCGCAGGGGCGTTGCAAAGGCCGAAGGGCATCACTCGGTATTCATATAGCCCATATCTTGTTTTGAAGGCGGTTCTCCATTCGTCTCCAGCTCTCATCCTATCAAGGTGGTAAGCTCCCTTGAGGTCTAGTTTGGTGTAAATAACCGCCTTTTTCACTTATTCCAATAGAACCGGGATCAAGGGAAGGGGATAGCGATTCTTAACGGTGATGTCATTCAATGCTCGGTAATCGATACACGTACGGAGCTCTCCGTTAGCTTTGGGAATAAAAAACAAGGGAGAGGCAGCTGGTGACTAGGAAGGACGGATAAACCCCAACTCCAAATATTTATCCAAATATTGCCTCAGGTGCTCGTTCTCTTTTTCCGTAAGTGCGTATACGCGACCGCAAGGTACCACCGCTCCTGCTAAAAGATCTATCTGACAATCATAGTGTCGGTGAGGTGGTAGGGTTTCTGCCTGGATTTCGTTGAAGACATCGCGGAATCCGGAATATCGGGTTGGTAGGATGATGTCTTTTTCTGCCACCGTCGCTATCCACTGTTGTGACGATAGGGCCGATGAAGGTGATATCGACCGACTGTAACAATGGTTGTTACAATATTCAGAATCGAATTGGATCGTCTTCTTAACCAACTGATATGTGGGTAGTGCTTTTGTAGCCATGGGAGTCCCAAGATGATACCATGTTGGGTGGACCGGATTATATTGAATTCTAGGGTTTCCTCATGTCGTAGGTTACACCGGACTTCTAACTTGTCAGTCACAAAACAAATGGGACCGGAGTCTAGAACACGTCCGTCTACTGCTACCACGGCTTCTGGTATCGCTTTCTTCAGTAGGCTTACCCCTAGCTGTAGGGCTACTGCCTCGTCCATAAACGTTCCTGTCTCACCGGAATCCACCAGTGCTTGTGCTTCTTTCCACTCCTCTTCGCTCTTGATCTCGAGTGTGATATTAAACAAACGGTTCATTTCTGCCGCATTTAAAGAGGGCAAATAGGTAGCGCTCGAGGGTTTCCCTCCTTGTTTTCTCGAGCGATCTAGTTTTCCGACTCCTTTTTGGTGTAAGCGTTTACCTCCTTTCCGGCGGTTCCCCGGGTGATCTGTGGTCTCTGTAGACAATCTCTGACAAAGTGTCCCCTTTTTCCACAATAGAGGCACAGCCCATTCTTCCGTCTCGTATTTCTCTCTTCGACGGTTAACGGAGCTCTTACTGCTCCTATCTCCATGGGTTCGACTGGGCTCTGTGGGGGATCCCTGGCGCGGACCCTGTCGTTGCGAAGGGGGACTCGTTCCCTACTACGGGCGTCACTTTTTCTGTCACCCAACCAGTGTTCTAATCTCAAGGTCAGGTTGATGAGTTCCGTGCAGGATGACGGTTGGGGATCAATCTGCGCGATAATATCTTTCGGTTCGTCCTTTAATCCTTGATAGTAGATTGCGAACTGTTTCTCCTCTGGCCATTTGGTTTCAGCTACCAAGCGCCTAAATGTAGTAAGATAGACCACCAGTTCCTTACTGCCTTGCCTTAATTCCAGTAATTCTCGGTCGGCCGAGAGGGTATGTGACCTGCGGTCAGAGAGGTTCTCGAACTCCCCTTTGAAACTATCCCAATCGTAAAGGAGGGGGTCGTCACTCTGTACCATTGGGACGGCCCATAGTGCCGCGTCCCCTGCTCAATATGAAGTAAGGAAAGCTACCCTGGCTTGATTGGTGGCGAAAGCCTTAGCCTTACAGTTAAAGTGTAGCATGACTTGCGTCAAAAATGCCTGTATCTTATTAGCGTCGCCGGAATACCTTTCCGGGGGTGCTAAGGGTATTGGCGTGGGGACTTCTACCGTAATAGGGTGAGGGTGAAATACTGAGGACCCCCCTGCGTCGAACGGGTTCCTCTGCAAACGTTCCACCTTGGCTTGTAAGTTGGCGGTCTCTATTCTGGAGGCCGCCAATTCCTGCTGAATTACCTGTAGGGCGGCCACCACATCCTCAAGGGTAAGAAGAACAAAGGAGGAAGGTGCATCAGTCAAAAGAAGTCCAAATCAAATAGGTATCTTTAGGTATTCCCTTTATTTTCTTAAAAAGACTCAGCCAACGCATTTCGTTCCACACAGGAACTTCTTCAAGGCAAATTAAAATCTTTATGGCAAGCGGCTAGAACAATGCCATGTGACAGAATCCCACAGGCATAGAAATTTTCGAAGTAAGTAGTCCCCAAACATAAAATGGTGTGTATCTTAGAGTGAGGCAATCTTGGGTAGCCAGAGCTTTAAGTATGTATTTAACTTGCGCTCCACAGTTAGAACCAAATATAAGAGGGTTCCAGTGATCTAGGAAGTCCCAAGGTCCCAAATCATCCAAGGTAGAGGAAATAATGAGCGACCAAGGGATTAACATCCTCAAGGGTAGCCATACTTGAGTAGAGGATTCGATCGGGAGGAGATAATTCCGTGGGCCGATTATTCTGTCGGGTTCCTCAGCTCCTCAGGATCGGAATGATGCTCATTATGGTCCACCTCTCGATAGCTTCAAGTCTGATGGCTATTATAGCGCAGATCAGTGAAGTGATCGAGTGAGGGAAGGAAAGGGAGGGGACAGCATGGAAGGAGACCTGTAATGAGATAAGAACAACACGTTATAAAACACTATTCCTCCTCCCACCACTCTACCCCCTAGGCTTTATGAGGGCGTGACTCTCTAATAACCAATAACTACCTGTAAAGGAAAATAGCGAGGTGCGAAATTCATCAGGTGTTAAGTCTTGCGCTTCACCCCTAGCTCGAGGGTCCTGATGACAAGGCTTCGTATCAAATAAGAATCTATATGTACCACTATAATGAAGAAGACATCATTAGTCACACGCCAACGCTACACTCGGTTTATTCTCACTATTCAAGCATTCCTCTTCCAATCCAACACGTACCCAAATGTTATTGGTCAGGGCATCGCAGAGGTTGTATGAGTTCTTCGTGACTCAACCACAATCCCCTGCTAGGGAAACATAATCATGACAGTTTACACGCGAATCTCTCTTTATCCGCGTTGTACAATCAAGAGAGAAACATAAAATCCCAATATCACACACACGTTTGTGGAACGTTATTGGCCAATGTTCCGTGTTACACTCCACACGGTATCACTGAAAGTCCAGCATGTACTTAAACGCCCAGGTTATGGATATCTCTCCTACACCGGTATTCCTACGACTCGCATGAGCCTACATACGTGTGGCTCTCCAACGAGGAGGAACACCAGGTGCGGATTATCCACGCAATGCCCAGCTCTGATGTGTCTTTGCTAGCACTCAATGCTTACATCCTTGCGTAACCTGGCAGCCTAAAATCGTTTGTATCCTTTAGCCAAGATTCAGAGGAGGACACAGTAGGAAAAGATGCGGTGCACTGCACCCTTACAGCGTCTGCCAGTTGTATCGCCAAAGGTTGAAAGAGTATTGCGAACTCCTTCCGAGTGTTCACTCACTGGAAACGCTACAGCGTAGCGTGAACTAAGACCGAGTTCTCACCCATAGGAAACGCTACCGCTTAGCGCAGCTGCCCTGAATGCGCTGGACGAACTCAAGCAGGAAGAACGAGGACCGCAACCAGGACGCGCCGCGACCTCTCCGCTCACAGGATAATCGGCAATGCCGCCAGCGTGGAAGTGCTCTTTGAAGCCTTCCGCGTCTGCGCGCGCATGCCGTGTAACCGCTAACGCTCATGGGACATGTAGTCTCCGAGCGATTTAGCGCGTTAAACAGGAAGTGTGCCAAGTAAGGTCGGGTCGGCAGCGCGTGTTCCTGACAGTACACCCCTCTTAGGTGGCTTCCTGTCGAGGGTTTGGTAGAGGGTGTTGTTTGTGGAAGGCGGCAAGCAAACGGGGGGCGTGTATAGCCCTTGCAGGTTCCCAGGAATTGTCTTCCAGTCCATACCCCTTCCATGCTATTAAATACCATCTATTCCTTCCTCGTGTCTTAGTGTATAGAATTTTTGCTATTTCGTATTCTTGCTCACTGTTTGCCCATATGGGGTTTGGTTTTTTATTTACGGGGGTAATTGAAGGTTTGAGGAGGGACACATGGAACACGGGATGGATGTGTAGAGACGAGGGTAATGCAAGTTTCACTGCCACTGGACTCAGAATCTGTAGTATCTTATAGGGCCCGATATATTTGGGGTTGAAGATGGAACGCTTCTTGAAGTGGATATTCTTCGTGGACAACCATACCATATCACCTCTTCTATACTTCAGACCTACTCGACGATGTTTGTCAGCTCCTTGTTTATATCTTATTTTTAAGATTCGTAACTGGGTCTGGGTTCTTTTTAGTGTGCTTCGTATGTGCTTAACCCTGTCGTGTACTTCTGGAAGGTTATTTCCTGCTCCAGGGTGTAGAAAGGGAAGGAACCTAGGGTGGAAACCATAAGTGTTGTAAAATGGGGTAGTTTTTGTGGAGCTATGCAAGGCGCTGTTATAAGCTACTTCCGCCACCCATAACTGATCTACCCATGCTTCTGTCGTGGAGTCCACATAACACCTCAGGTATTGTTTGAGAGTTTGATTGACCCTTTCTGTCTGTACATCTGTTTGGGGATGGAAACTCGTGGACAAAGCTACCTGAATTTGTAGGGCCGAACACCATACTTTCCAGAATCTCGCGGTGAATTGTGTTCCCCTATCTGACACAATGCGATGGGGCTGTCCGTGTAGTCGTACGACATGGGTTAGTAACAGTTTAGCTAGTTGCCCAGCTGTGGGTACTTGACGACAAGCAACAAAATGCCCCAGTTTCGTGAGATAATTGACTACCACCATGATTGTGTCACATCCCTGGTCTTTGGGAAGTCCTGTGATGAAGTCAATGGATATGTATTTCCAAGGAACTGAGGGCGTAGGTAAAGGTTGAAGCAACCCCTGTTGTTTCAAGTGATCTGTCTTCATGCGAGCGCACGTGACACATTCTTTAATCCATAGAGCAACGTCTTTACGAACGCTGGGCCACCAGAACTGCCGATGCGCTCCAGGGTCTTGAACACTCCGTTGTGCCCCGCACTAGGTATGTCATGGCACCACTGGAACACTTGTTTCTGTAGGCTCTTTGTGGGTATTAGCATCACTTGATTGTTCATGAATAGGCCTTGTTTCTCTTTCCACTCATGGTGGATCCTGAACCACGATCTCCATTTGCATGTTCGACTCCCTTTTGCTACTTTCTGTAGGAAATCGTTGGTTTGTATAGCACAAACCACTTTGTGGGGAGGGATGATAGCATGTTCTGTTTGTTCTTCCTCCTCTCAAATGGATTCCTGTCTGGTAAGTGCATCTGCTTTTTTATTGTCTTTACCAGGTCTGAAGGTTACCACAAAGTCGAATTCTTCAAAGAAGAGCATCCAACGCAGTTGTCTGGGTGTTAAATGCCTAGCAGAGCGCATGAACTGTAAGATCCTATGGTTTGTATATACCGTTACTTTTTCTTTGGCACCCAGCAAGAAGTGCCGCCATTCGGTAAACGCTGTTTTTATCGCCAGCAGCTCCTTTTCTGCAATGGTGTAGTTCCTTTCAGCCTCATTCAGTTTCTGGGACATAAACGCTATGGGATGCAGTTGTCCCGTGGTTGCGTTTCTTTGTGACAAGACAGCCCCGATGGCCGCTTCGGAGGCATCGGCTTCCACTATATAAAGTTGTATCCGGGTTGCGGTGAGCCAATACTGGGGCCGTTATAAAGGCTGTTTTTAAGTCATCAAAGTCAAGTTGGGCTTCCTCTGACCATTGAAAGGTAGTCCCTTTTCTTAACAACCTGGTTATGGGGGTCACCGTCTTGGAGAAGTGATTGATGAAGCGCCGGTAGAAATTGGCGAAGCCCAAAAAGCATTGTACGTCGCGAACGTTCTGTGGCTCCGGCCAGTCTTTGACCGCTTGCACCTTCCTTTCTGCCATCATCTGCCCTCTCGGGGTAAGCATAACTCCCAAGAACTCGACAACATCCACATGAAGCTCACATTTGCTGAGTTTACAATACAAGTTGTTCTCTCTTAGAGCCTGTAACACCGAGCTCACGTGTTGTACATGTTTTTCTTCAGACGAGGAGTAAACCAAAATATCGTCTATATAAACGACAACAAATTTTTTCCATGAATTCACGTAATACTTCATTCAGGAAGAACTGAAATGCCGCAGGGGCGTTGCAAAGGCCGAAGGGCATCACTCGGTATTCATATAGCCCATATCTTGTTTTGAAGGCGGTTCTCCATTCGTCTCCAGCTCTCATGCTATCAAGGTGGTAAGCTCCCTTGAGGTCTAGTTTGGTGTAAATAACCGCCTTTTTCACTTATTCCAATAGAACCGGGATCAAGGGAAGGGGATAGCGATTCTTAACGGTGATGTCATTCAATGCTCGGTAATCGATACACGTACGGAGCTCTCCGTTAGCTTTGGGAATAAAAAACAAGGGAGAGACAGCTGGTGACTAGGAAGGACGGATAAACCCCAACTCCAAATATTTATCCAAATATTGCCTCAGGTGCTCGTTCTCTTTTTCCGTAAGTGCGTATATGCGACCGCAAGGTACCACCGCTCCTGCTAAAAGATCTATCTGACAATCATAGTGTCGGTGAGGTGGTAGGGTTTCTGCCTGGATTTCGTTGAAGACATCGCGGAATCCGGAATATCGGGTTGGTAGGATGATGTCTTTTTCTGCCACCGTCGCTATCCACTGTTGTGACGATAGGGCCGATGAAGGTGATATCGACCGACTGTAACAATGGTTGTTACAATATTCAGAATCGAATTGGATCGTCTTCTTAACCAACTGATATGTGGGTAGTGCTTTTGTAGCCATGGGAGTCCCAAGATGATACCATGTTGGGGGGACCGGATTATATTGAATTCTAGGGTTTCCTCATGTCGTAGGTTACACCGGACTTTTAACTTGTCAGTCACAAAACAAATGGGACCGGAGTCTAGAACACGTCCGTCTACTGCTACCACGGCTTCTGGTATCGCTTTCTTCAGTAGGCTTACCCCTAGCTGTAGGGCTACTGCCTCGTCCATAAACGTTCCTGTCGCACCGGAATCCACCAGTGCTTGTGCTTCTTTCCACTCCTCTTCGCTCTTGATCTCGAGTGTGATATTAAACAAACGGTTCATTTCTGCCGCATTTAAAGAGGGCAAATAGGTAGCGCTCGAGGGTTTCCCTCCTTGTTTTCTCGAGCGATCTAGTTTTCCGAACCCTTTTTGGTGTAAGCGTTTACCTCCTTTCCGGCGGTTCCCCGGGTGATCTGTGGTCTCTGTAGACAATCTCTGACAAAGTGTCCCCTTTTTCCACAATAGAGGCACAGCCCATTCTTCCGTCTCGTATTTCTCTCTTCGACGGTTAACGGAGCTCTTACTGCTCCTATCTCCATGGGTTCGACTGGGCTCTGTGGGGGATCCCTGGCGCGGACCCTGTCGTTGCGAAGGGGGACTCGTTCCCTACTACGGGCGTCACTTTTTCTGTCACCCAACCAGTGTTCTAATCTCAAGGTCAGGTTGATGAGTTCCGTGCAGGATGACGGTTGGGGATCAATCTGCGCGATAATATCTTTCGGTTCGTCCCTTAATCCTTGATAGTAGATTGCGAACTGTTTCTCCTCTGGCCATTTGGTTTCAGCTACCAAGCGCCTAAATGTAGTAAGATAGATCACCAGTTCCTTACTGCCTTGCCTTAATTCCAGTAATTCTCGGTCGGCCGAGAGGGTATGTGACCTGCGGTCAGAGAGGTTCTCGAACTCCCCTTTGAAACTATCCCAATCGTAAAGGAGGGGGTCGTCACTCTGTACCATTGGGACGGCCCATAGTGCCGCGTCCCCTGCTAAATATGAAGTAAGGAAAGCTACCCTGGCTTGATTGGTGGCGAAAGCCTTAGCCTTACAGTTAAAGTGTAGCATGACTTGCGTCAAAAATGCCTGTATCTTATTAGCGTCGCCGGAATACCTTTCCGGGGGTGCTAAAGGTATTGGCGTGGGGACTTCTACCGTAATAGGGTGAGGGTGAAATACTGAGGACCCCCCTGCGTCGAACGGGTTCCTCTGCAAACGTTCCACCTTGGCTTGTAAGTTGGCGGTCTCTATTCTGGAGGCCGCCAATTCCTGCTGAATTACCTGTAGGGCAGCCACCACATCCTCAAGGGTAAGAAGAACAAAGGAGGAAGGTGCATCAGTCAAAAGAAGTCCAAATCAAATAGGTATCTTTAGGTATTCCCTTTATTTTCTTAAAAAAAACTCAGCCAACGCATTTCGTTCCACACAGGAACTTCTTCAAGGCAAATTAAAATCTTTATGGCAAGCGGCTAGAACAATGCCATGTGACAGAATCCCACAGGCATACAAATTTTCGAAGTAAGTAGTCCCCAAACATAAAATGGTGTGTATCTTAGAGTGAGGCAATCTTGGGTAGCCAGAGCTTTAAGTATGTATTTAACTTGCGCTCCACAGTTAGAACCAAATATAAGAGGGTTCCAGTGATCTAGGAAGTCCCAAGGTCCCAAATCATCCAAGGTAGAGGAAATAATGAGCGACCAAGGGATTAACATCCTCAAGGGTAGCCATACTTGAGTAGAGGATTCGATCGGGAGGAGATAATTCCGTGGGCCGATTATTCTGTCGGGTTCCTCAGCTCCTCAGGATCGGAATGATGCTCATTATGGTCCACCTCTCGATAGCTTCAAGTCTGATGGCTATTATAGCGCAGATCAGTGAAGTGATCGAGTGAGGGAAGGAAAGGGAGGGGACAGCATGGAAGGAGACCTGTAATGAGATAAGAACAACACGTTATAAAACACTATTCCTCCTCCCACCACTCTACCCCCTAGGCTTTATGAGGGCGTGACTCTCTAATAACCAATAACTACCTGTAAAGGAAAATAGCGAGGTGCGAAATTCATCAGGTGTTAAGTCTTGCGCTTCACCCCTAGCTCGAGGGTCCTGAGGACAAGGTTTCGTATCAAATAAGAATCTATATGTACCACTATAATGAAGAAGACATCATTAGTCACACGCCAACGCTACACTCGGCTTATTCTCACTATTCAAGCATTCCTCTTCCAATCCAACACGTACCCAAATGTTATTGGTCAGCGCATCGCAGAGGTTGTATGAGTTCTTCGTGACTCAACCACAATCCCCTGCTAGGGGATTCTAGCGTGAATCTTTTTTTATCCGCGTTGTACAATCAAGAGAGAAACATAAAATCCCAATATCACACACACGTTTGTGGAACGTTATTGGCCAATGTTCCGTGTTACACTCCACACGGTATCACTGAAAGTCTAGCATGTACTTAAATGCCCAGGTTATGGATATCTCTCCTACACTGGTATTCCTACGACTCGCATGAGCCTTCATACGTGTGGCTCTCCAACGAGGAGGAACAGCAGGTGCGGATTATCCAAGCAATGCCCAGCTCTGATGTGTCTTTGCTAGCACTCAATGCTTACATCCTTGCGTAACCGGGCAGCCTAAAATCGTTTGTATCCTTTAGCCAAGATTCAGAGGAGGACACAGTAGGAAAAGATGCGGTGCACTGCACCCTTACCGCGTCTGCCAGTTGTATCGCCAAAGGTTGAAAGAGTATCGCAAACTCCTTCCGAGTGTTCACTCACTGGAAACGCTACAGCGTAGCGTGAACTAAGACCAAGTTCTCACCCATAGGAAACGCTACCGCTTAGCGCAGCTACAATGCCCCTGAATGCGCTGGCCGAACTCAGGCAGGAAGAACGAGGACCGCAACAAGGACGCGCCGCGACCTCTCCGCTCACAGGATAATCGGCAATGCCGCCAGCGCGGAAGTGCTCTTTGAAGCCTTCCGCGTCTGCGCGCTCATGCCGTGTAACCGCTAACGCTCATGGGACATGTAGTCTCCGAGCGATTTAGCGCGGTAAACAGGAAGTGTGCCAAGTAAGTTCGGGTCGGCAGCGCGTGTTCCTGACATGACTTACAGGTGTGCCAAGGTCTGGCGTAGAGTCACTGCACTATACACTCCCAGCCCTAAGCGACTGCACTATACACTTCCAGCCCTGAGCGACTGCACTATACACTTCCAACCCTATTCGACTGCACTATACACTACCAGCCCTGATGGACTGCACTATACACTACCAGCCCAGAGGGACTGCGCTATACCCTACCAGCCCAGAAGGACTGCACAATAAACTACCAGCCCAGAGTGACTGCACATTACACTACCAGCCCTGAGGGACTGAACTATACACTACCAGCACTGAGGGACTGAACTAAACATGTCCAGCCCTGAGGGACTGCAATATACCCTACCAGCCCAGAGGGACAGCACTATACACTTCCGACCCTGAGGGACTGCACTATACACCATCAGCCCTGAGGGACTGCACAATACACTACTAGCCCTGAGGGACTGCAATATACCCTACCAGCACCGAGGGACTGCACTATACACTTCCAACCCTGAGGGACTGCACTTACACCATCAGCCCTGAGGGACTGCACAATACACTACTAGCCCTGAGGGACTGCACTATACACACCCAACCCTGAGGGATTGAACTAAACATGTCCAGCCCTGAGGGACTGCAATATACCCTTCCAGCCCTGAGGGACTGCAATATACCCTACCAACACTGAGGGACTGCATTATACACTACCAGCCCTGAGGGACTGCATTATACACTACCAGCCCAGAGGGACTGCGATATACACTATCAACCCTGAGGGACTGCACTATACACGTTCAACCCTGAGGGACTGCACTATACACTACCAGCCTTGAGGGACTGCACTATGCACTATCAGCCCTGAGGGACTGAACAATACACTTCCAACCCTGAGGGGCTGCACTATACACTACCAGCCCAGAAAGACTGCACTAAACACTATCAGCCCTGAGGGACTGCATTATACACAACCAACCCTGAGGGACTGCACTATACACTACCAGCCTTGAGGGACTGCACTAAACACTATCAGCGCTGAGGGACTGCACAATACACTATCAGCCCTGAGGCACTGCACTATACACCACCAGCCCAGAAGGACTGCACTAAACACTATCAGCCCTGAGGTACTGCACTATACACTACCAGCCCAGAAGGACTGCACTAAACACTATCAGCCCTGAGGGACTACACTATACACACCCAACCCTGAGGGACTGCACTATACACTACCAGCCCAGAGAGACTGCACTATACCATACCAGCCCGGAACGACTGCACTATACACTACCAGCCCAGAGGGACTGCACTAAACCCTACCAGCCCAGAAGGACTGCACTAAACACACCCAACCCTGAGGAACTGAACAAAACATGTCCATCCTGAGGGACTGCAATATACCCTACCAGCCCTGAGGGACAGCACTATACACTATCAGCCCTGAGGGACTGCACTATACACACCCAACCCTGAGGGACTGCACTATACACTACCAGCCCGTAGGGACTGGACTATACCCTACCAGCCCAGAAGGACTGCACTATACACTACCAGCCCTGAGGGACTGCACAACACACTGCCATCCCAGAAGGACTGCACTAAACACTATCAGCCCTGATGGACTGCACTATACACTACCAGCCCAGAGGGACTGCACTATACACTATCAACCCTGAGGGGCTTCACTATACACGTTCAACCCTGAGGGACTGCACTATACACTACCAGCCCTGAGGGACTGAACAATACACTTCCAACCCTGAGGGGCTGCACTATACACTACCAGCCCAGAAAGACTGCACTAAACACTATCAGCCCTGAGGGACTGCACTATACACTACCAGCCCAGAAGGACTGCACTAAACACTATCAGCCCTGAGGGACTGCACTATACACAACCAACCCTGAGGGACTGCACTATACACTATCAGCCTTGAGGGACTGCACTAAACACTATCAGCCCTGAGGGACTGCACTATACACACCCAACCCTGAGGGACTGCACTATACACTACCAGCCCGGAGGGACTGGACTATACCCTACCAGCCCAGAAGGATTGCACTAAACCCTACCAGCCCAGAAGGACTGTACTATACACTACCAGCCCAGAGGGACTGCATAATACACTACCAGCCCCGAGGGACTGAACTATACACACCCAAACCTGAGGGACTGAACTAAACATGTCCAGCCCTGAGGGACTGCACTATACACTTCCAACGCTGAGGGATTGCACAATACACTACCAGCCCTGAGGGACTGCACTATACACTACCAGCCCTGAGGGACTGCACTATACACTACCAGCCCTGAGGGACTGCACTAAACAGAGATGTGTCAAGGGCTGGGTACAGACTCCGTTCCGTGTGAATGGCTCTGTTCAGCTCTACAGATGTGCCAAGAGCTGGGAACAGACACTGTACCGTGTGAGTGACTCTGTCCAGCTCTACAGATGTGCCAAGGGCTGGGTACAGACACCGTACCATGTGAATGACTCTGCACAGCTCTACAGATGTGCCATGGGCTGGGGACAGACACCGTACCGTGTGCCCAGCTCTAGAGATGTGCCAAGGCCAGGGCACAGACACTGTACTGTGTGAATGACTCTGTCCAGCTCTACAGATGTGCCAAGGGCTGGGTACAGACACCGTACCCTGTGAGTGACTGTCCAGCTCTACGGGAACCGTGCCGTGTGAATAACTCTGCACCGCTCTACAGATGTACTAAGGGCTGGGGACAGACACCGTACCATGTGCCCAGCTCTACAGATGTGCCAAGAGCTGGAGACAGACTCCGTACTGCATACCCAGCTCTAGAGATGTGCCAAGAGCTGGGGACAGACACCGTACTCTGTGAGTGACTGTCCAGCTCTACAGATGTGCCCAGGGCTGGGTACAGACACCGTACTGTGTGAGTGAGTGACTGTCCAGCTCTACAGACACCGTACCATGTGAATGACTCTGTACAGCTCTACATATGTAACAAGGGCTGGGGACAGACACCGTACCACGTACCCAGCTCTAGAGATGTTCCAAAGGCTAGCCACAGAACCGTACTGTGTGAATGACTCTGTCCAGCTCTACAAATGTGCTAAGGTTTGGGCACAGACACCGTACTGCGTGCCCAGCTCTTGAGATGCGCCGAGGGCTTGACACAGACACCGTACCCTGTGAGTGACTCTGTGCAGCTCTACAGACACTGTACCTTGTGAATGACTCTGTTCAGCTTTACAGGAGCAGCATGAGCTGGGTACAGACATCATCACATGTGACTGAAACTGTTCAGCTGTACAGGTACCATACCGTGTGAATGACTGCTCAGCTATACAGTTAAAACACGGGCTGGGCACAGACACCCTACCGTATCAGTGACTGACCAGCTCTACAGACACCGTACCCTGTGAATGACTCTGTTCAGCTCTACAGAAGCAGCATGAGCTGGGTACAGATATCATCAAATGTGACTGATGCTGTCCAGCTCTACAGACACCATACCGTGTAAATGACTGCCCAGCTGTACAGATAAAACACGGGCTGGGTACAGACACCGTACCGTGTGAATGACTCTGTTCAGCTCTACAGATGTGCCAAGGGCTGGGTACAGACACTGTACAGTGTGAGGGACTCTGTCCAGCTCTACAGATGTGCCATGGGCTGGGGACAGACACCGTACCTCGTGCCCAGCTCTAGAGATGTGCCAAGGGCAGGGCATAGGCACCGTACTGTGTGAATGACTCTGTCCAGCTCTACAGATGTGGTAAGGGCTGGGCACAGACACCATACCGTGTGCCCAGCTCTAGGGATGTGCCAAGGGCTGGGCACAGACACCGTACCGTGTGAGTGACTGTACAGCTCTACAGACACCGTACCATGTCAATGACTCTGCACTGCTCTACAGATGTGCCACGGGCTGGGGACAGACACTGTACCGCGTGCCCAGCTCTAGAGATATGCCAAGGGCAGGACACGGACACAGTACTGTGTGAATGACTCTGTCCAGCTCTACAGATGTGGCAAGGGCTGGGCACAAACACCGTCCATGTGCCCAGCTCTACAGATGTGCCAGGGGCTGGGTACAGACACCATGCCATGTGTATGACTGTCCAGCTCTACAGACACCGTACCATGTAAATGACTCTGTCCAGATTTACAGATGTGACTCTACTCCGGCTTTACAGATGCGACAAGAGCTGGTCAGATGTCAGATATCACAAGAGAGTCAGAGGTAGACACTATTGTATGTCTCCAAAACATACGACCAATAGCACGCATAATATACAGCAGCAACAACTAGACTTGGCTTACTAGAAGAGTGCAAGGGTTTCACAGGAGCCACACCAGAGATATCGGACGTCTTCCCGGCATGCTTCATCCTCACCTTAAAAGTCCAACCTTCATAGGATAACACCACCAAGGTGGCCTTAACCTCAGGGGGATCGGAGGTGGGGGAGGGGGGGTCACAGTGAGGCTGTCTGTGTGGGATCAAGATTATTGTTTAAACTGCCTCTGTGTAAATCCAAAGGACTCTCCTTTATTCGAAGGGGACACAGGTCAGGGTTAAAAATATTATTTGGAATAAAGTAGAGAGATTAGGTCTCAAACATTCATTAATGATTGTTGCTCCAACATGTTTCGGCTCATCCATCAGCTCTCAGAGGGTCTCAGGCTTTCATCAGGGCAAATTGATGCCCTACAGTCCGGTCCGTGCTCAATCTCTGTATGTACAGGAAAGTAAGAGTCGATCTTACCTAGGGGGCCCTTGTCTGAAGGATCCCCTAATGTTAGGGGTTAATGGTCCAGTTGTCTCATCCTATGGGGACTCCCTCTGTAGTCAAACATTCAGCAAGGAGAAAGTTCTATAGTACAAACTAGATGGTTCATCCAGGACCCTCTTGAAATGTGAGTCACTCTACTGCAGCCCTCCAGATGTGGCAAGAAAGGGGGGCAGACTCACTCTACCGTGTGGATTACTGTCCTCCAGTAGTACAGACGTGGCACGAGTAGGGCCAACTGGGGCCAGTCTCATATGTGAATAGTTCAACCTCAGCCCTCCAGATGTGGCAAGGACAGTTGTAGACCAGAGTCAGTCTGACACATGAATTACTTTGCACACGATTTACAGATGTGCCAAGGTCTGGCGTAGAGTCACTGCACTATATACTTCCAGCCCTGAGCGACTGCACTATACACTTCCAACCCTATTCGACTGCACTATACACTACCAGCCCAGAGCGACTGCACATTACACTACCAACCCTGAGGGACTGAACTATACACTACCAGCACTGAATGACTGAACTAAACATGTCCAGCCCTGAGGGACTGCAATATACCCTACCAGCCCCGAGGGACTGCACTATACACTTCCAACCCTGAGGGACTGCACTATACACCATCAGCCCTGAGGGACTGCACAATACACTACTAGCCCTGAGGGACTGCACTATACACACCCAACCCCGAGGGACTGAACTAAACATGTCCAGCCCCGAGGGGCTGCAATATACCCTACCAGCCCTGAGGGACTGCAATATACCCTACCAACCCTGAGGGACTGCTCTATACACTACCAGCCCAGAGGGACTGCGATATACACTATCAACCCTGAGGGACTGCACTATACACTTTCAACACTGAGGGACTGCACTATACACTACCAGCCTTGAGGGACTGCACTATGCACTGTGAGCCCTGAGGGACTGAACAATACACCTCCAATCCTGAGGGACTGCACTATACACTACCAGCCCAGAAAGACTGCACTAAACACTATCAGCCCTGAGGGACTGCACTATACACTACCAGCCCAGAAGGACTGCACTAAACACTATCAGCCCTGAGGGACAGCACTATACACAACCAACCCTGAGGGGCTGCACTATACACTACCAGCCTTGAGGGACTGCACTAAACACTATCAACGCTGAGGGACTGCGTAATACACTATCAGCCCTGAGGCACTGCACTATACACCACCAGTCCAGAAGGACTGCACTAAACACTAACAGCCCTGAGGCACTGCACTATACACTACCAGCCCAGAAGGACTGCACTAAACACTATCGGCACTGAGGGACTACACTACACACACCCAACCCTCATGGACTGCACTATACACTACCAGCCCGGAGAGACTGCACTATACCATACCAGCCCGGAAGGACTGCACTATACACTACCAGCCCAGAGGAACTGCACTATACACTTCCAACCCTGAGGGACAGCACTATGCACTTCCAATCCTGAGGGACTGCACTAAACCCTTCCAGCCCAGAAGGACTGCACTATACACTACCAGCCCAGAGGGACTGCACAACACACTGCCATCCCAGAAGGACTGCACTAAAGACTATCAGCCCTGAGGGACTGCACTATTCACTACCAGCACAGAAGGAATGCACTAAACACTATCAGCCCTGAGGGACTGCACTATACACACCCAACCCTGAGGGACTGCACTATACACTACCAGCCCAGAGGGACTGCACTATACCCTACCAGCAAAGAAGGATTGTACTATACACTACCAGCCCAGAGGGACTGCATAATACACTACCAGCCCCACGGGACTGAACTATACACACCCAAACCTGAGGGACTGGACTCAACATGTCCAGCCCTGATGGATTGCAATATACCCTACCAGCCCTGATGGACTGCACTATACACTTCCAACGCTGAGGGACTGCACAATACACTACCAGCCCTGAGGGACTGCACTAAACACTACGGGCCCGATTCACAGAACTAACTTAAGACAAAATCCTAAACTTACTACCATTTTGGTATTCACAGAAGGCACTTACTCATTTCGGTATTCACAGAAGTTAGGAGTCCTAACTTTAGGACTCCTAAAGGCCTTCTGTGAATACCGAAAGTCTTAAAATTTTGATTTTTCTCAATTTAGTAGTAGGACTACTAAATTGAGAACATTTGTAAGACTTTCGGTATTCACAGAAGGCATTTAGGAGTCCTAAAGTTAGGAGTCCTAACTATACTACTACTAAACTGAGAAAAATCCTAATTTTAAGACTTTCGGTATTCACAGAAGGCCTTTAGGAGTCCTAAAGTTAGGACTCCTAACTTCTGTGAATACCGAAATGAGTAAGTGTCTTCTGTGAATACCAAAATGAGTAAGTGCCTTCTGTGAATACGAAAATGGTAGTAAGTTTAGGATTTTGTCTTAAGTTAGTTCTGTGAATCGGGTCCTACCAGCCCAGAGGACTGCACTAAACACTATCAGCCCTGAGGGACTGCACTATACACTACCAGCCCAGAAGGACTGCTCTAATCACTATGAGCCCTGAGGAACTGCACTATACACTGCCAGCCATGAGGGACTGCACAATACACTACCAGCCCGGCGGGACTGCACTAAACACTATCAGCCCTGAGGGACTGAACTATATACACCCAATCCCGAGAGACTGAACTAAACATCTCCAGCCCTGAGCGACTGCAATATACCCTACCAGCCCTGAGGGACTGCACTATACACTTCCAATCCTGAGGGACTGCACTAAACACTACCAGCCCGGAGGGACTGCACTATACCCTACCAGCCCAGAAGGACTGCACTATACACTACCAGCCCAGAGGGACTGCACTGTACACTATCAGCCCTGAGTGACTGCACTATACACATCCAGTGCTGGGAGACTGCACTATACACTACGAGCCCAGAAGGATTGCACTAAACACTATCAGGCCTGAGGGACTGCACTATACACACCCAACCCTGAGGGACTGCACTATACACTACCAGCCCAGAAGGACTGCACTAAACACTATCAGTCCCGAGGGACTGCACAATACACTAGCAGCCCTGAGGGACTGCACTATACACTACCAGCCTTGAGGGACTGCACTAAACACTATCAGCCCTGAGGGACTGCACTATACACTTCCAACCCTGAGGAACTGCACTATACACTACCAGCCCAGAAGGACTGCACTAAACACTGTCAGCCCTGAGGGACTGCACTATACACTACCAGTCCAGAAGGACTGCACTATACACTACCAGCCCAGAGGGACTGCACAACACCCTACTAGCCCTGAGGGACTGAACTATACACACCCAACCCTGAGAGACTGAACTAAACACATCCAGCCCTAAGGGACTGCAATATACCCTACCAGCCCAGAAGGACTGCAATAAACACTATCAGCCCTGAGGGACTACACTATACACTACCAGCCTTGAGGGACTGCACTAAACACTATCAGCCCTGAGAGACTGTATAGTACACTCCCAGCCCTGAGGGACTGCACTATACACTTCCAACCCTGAGGGACTGCACTATACACTACCAGCCCAGAAGGACAGCACTAAACACTACCAGCCCAGAGGGACTGCACTATACCCTACCAGCCCAGAAGGACTGCACTACACACTACCAGCCCAGAGGGACTGCACAATACCCTACTAGCCCTGAGGGACTGAACTATACACACCCAACCCTGAGAGACTGAACTAAACATGTCCATCCCTGAGGGACTGCAATATACACTTCCAACCCTGAGGGACTGCACTATACACTATCAGCCCTGAGGGACTGCACAAACTACTAGCCCTGACGGACTGCACTATACACTACCAGCCCAGAAGGACTGCACAATACACTACCAGCCAGGAGGGACTGCACTATACCCTACCAGCCCAGGACTGCACTAAACACTATGAGCCCTGAGGGACTGCACTACACACTTCCAACCCTGAGGGACTGCACTACACACTACCAGCCAGGAGGGACTGCACCATACCCTGCCAGCCCAGAAGGACTGCACTATACACTACCAGCCCAGAGGGACTGCACTATACACTACCAGCCCTGAGGGACTGAACGATACACACCCAACCCTGAGGGACTGAACTAAACATGTCCAGCCCTGAGGGACTGCAATATACCCTACCAACCCTGAGGGACTGCACTATACACTTCCAACCCTGAGGGACTGCACTATACCCTACCTATACTATACCTGCACTATACACTATCAGCCCAGAGGGACTGCACAATACACAATCAGCCCTGAGGGACTGTACAATACACTACCAACCCTGAGGGACTGCACTATACACTTCCAACCCTGAGGAACTGCACTATACACTTCCAACCCTGAGGAACTGCACTATACACAACCAGCCCGGAGGGACTGCACTATACCCTGCCTATACTATACCTGCACTATACACTATCAGCCCAGAGTGACTGCACAATACACTATCAGCCCTGAGGAACTGCTCAATACACTACCAGCCCTGAGAGAGTGCACTATACACTTCCAACCCTCAATCAATCAATCAATCAAGATATTTGTAGAGCGCGCTACTTACCCGTGAGGGTCTCAAGGCGCTGAAGGGGGGGGGGGTGCGCTACTTCTCGAAGAGCCAGGTCTTGAGGAGTCTTCTGAAGGCGAGTAAGTCTTCGGTCTGCCGTAGCTGGGTAGGTAGGGTGTTCCAGGTCTTGGCTGCGAGGTAGAAGAAGGATCTGCCGCCGGAGGTTGTTCGTTGGATATGGGGGACGGCGGCGAGTGCAAGGCTGGCGGAGCGGAGCTGGCGGGTGGGGGTGTGGAAGGCAGGTTCAGGTAGGCAGGTCCGGTGTTGTGGAGTGCTTTGTGTGCGTGGGTGAGGAGTTTGAAGGTGATCCTCTTGTCGACGGGGAGCCAGTGTAGGTTTGTCAGGTGGGGGGGTGATGTGGCTGCGGTGGGGGACGTTGACGATCAGTCGGGCGGAGGCATTTTGGATGCGCTGTAGTCCTCGTAGGTGTTTGGCTGGGATTCCGGCATAGAGTGCGTTGCCGTAGTCCAGCCTGCTGCTGACGAGGGCCTGTGTCACCGTTCTTCATGTTTCGGTCGGGATCCACTTGTAGATCCTGCGAAGCGTGCGGAGGGTGTTGAAGCAGGAGGAGGAGACGGCGTTGACCTGTTTGGACATGAAGAGGGAGGAGTAGTGGATGAATCCTAGATTGCGTGTGTGGTCGGTGGGTGTCGGTGCTGTCCTGAGAGTGGTCGGCCACCAGGAGTCATCCCAGGCCGAGGAGTTGGGTCCGAGGATGAGGACCTCCATCTTGTCCGAGTTCAGCTTCAGCCGGCTGCTCCTCATCCAGTCGGCGATGGCCTTCATTCCGTCGTGGATGTTGGTTTTGGCGGTGCGCGGGTCCTTGGTGAGGGAGAGGATGAGCTGAGTGTCGTCGGCGTAGGAGATGATGTTGATGTTGTGGTGGCGGGCCACTTATGCGAGGGGGGCCATGTAGATGATGAACAGCGTAAGGCTGAGGGAGGAGCCCTGGGGGACGCCGCAGATGATGTCGGTGGCTTTGGATCTGAAGGGTGGGAGGCGGACGCTCTGGGATCTGCCGGAGAGGAAGGATGAGGTCCAGTCGAGGGCCTTCTCTTGGATACCGGCTTCTTGGAGGCGTGTTTTTAGAGTGCGATGGCAGACCGTGTCGAAGGCGGCCGAGAGGTCTAGGAGAATGAGGGCTGATGTTTCGGCGTTGTCCAATTGGTGCCTGATGTCGTCTGTGGCGTCTATGAGGGCAGTCTCGGAGCTGTGGTTTCGTCTGAATCCAGATTGGGACGGGTCCAGTATGTTGTTGTCTTCGAGGTGGTGGGTCAGTTGTATGTTGACGATTTTCTCGATGACATTCACCGGGAACGGGAGTAGGGAGATGGGCCGGAAGCTCTTGAGGTCCTTGGGGTCCACCTTGGGCTTCTTGAGGAGGGCGTTGATTATGGCGTGCTTCCAGCTTTCCGGGAATGTCGCTGTTTCGAAGGAGATGTTGATGATCTTCCGTAGTTGGGGGGCGATGGCTGCGTCTGCCTTGTTGAATATGTGGTGTGGGCACGGATCTGTCGGAGATCCTGAGTGGATGGAGTTCATGACCTTGCGTGTCTCGTCGTCGCTGACATTGGACCAGGAGGTAAGGCGTTTGGCTTTGTTGGTGCTCGGAGGAGGGGTTGAGACTGGCGTGGTCGGGTCGGTCGTGGTGTTGAAACTGTCAGGGATGTCAGCGATCTTGCGGTGGAAGAAGATGGCCAGTGAGTCGCACAGTTCCTGTGAGGGCGGGATGTCGTTGGTGTTGGAGCTGGGGTTTGATAGTTCTTTAACGATGCGGAAGAGCTCTTTGCTGTCGTGTGCGTTGTTATCCAGGCGATCTTTGAAGGAGGACCTCTTGGCTGATCTGATGAGGTGGTGGTGTCTGTGGGTGGGGCCCTTGTGGGCTGCGTGGTTGTCCGGTGTGTGTTCGTGGAGCCATTTCTTCTCCAGTTTCCGGCATGCGCGTTTAGAGGCCAGGAGCTTGTCGGTGAACCAGGTGGCTCTCTTGCTGGCGTTGCTGTTGGGGGTTTTCTTCAGTGGGGCGAGGGTGTTGGCACAGTCATCGATCCACTGTCTGAGGTTGCGGGCTGCAGCGTCTGGGTTGGTGGGGTCGGTGGGAGGGTTCTGGGAGAGGGTGGTGAGCAGCTGGTCTTTGGTGACTTTGCTCCAGCCGCGGCGAGGCAGCTGTTGGGTGCGGTGGTACGTGGTTGATTTTTTGAAGGAGAAGTGAATGCAGCGGTGGTCGGTCCCATGGGGTTCGGTGGTGTGGTTGAAGGTGACGTGGGTGCTTGTGGAGAAGACGGCGTCCAGCGTGAGGCCGGCGGCGTGGGTGGGTGCAGTGACGAGTTGTCTGAGGCCGAGGTTGGCGAGGTTGTCGATCAGCGTGGTGGATTTTGCGTCGTTGTTGTTCTCGAGGTGGAAGTTCAGGTCCCTGAGGAGGATGTAGTCCATGGAGGTGAGTGCGTGGGTGCTGGCGAGGTCGGCGATGGAGTCGCTGAACTGGGCCCGGGTTCCATGGGGTCTGTAGACGAGCGTTCCTCTGACGGTGGTGTTGGGGTCAGTGTGGATCCGGAAGTGCAGGTGTTCGGCGGCATGGAGGGTGTTGTCTGCATGGGTAGTGACCTTGAGGGTGGACTTGTGGATGATGGCAATACCTCCTCCGATGATGTTGGCGTGGTCCCTGCGGGAGATCTTGTAGCTGTCTGGGATGGCAATAGCGATGTCTGGAGCAGAGGAGTCGTTCCACCACGTCTCGGTCAGGAAGGCTACGTTCGGGGCAGTGGCGTCGAGCAGGTCCCAGAGCTCGATGGCGTGTCTGAGTGCGGAGCGGGTGTTGAGGAGTATGCAGCGGAGGTGGTTGGGTCTGGTCGTTGATGGTTTGCTGGTTCTGTCGCAGGTGAAGCTGCAGCTGCGGCAGGAGAAGGGTCCGTGGGTGTGTTTCGGGGCGGCCTGGTTGCAGCGTTGGTCTCGGCCGGTGTTGAGAGCGTGGAGGGAGTCGGCGTCGTAGCTGAGGCTGGGTATGGTGCGATGGGGTGCGCGGGGTCCAGGGGTTCTGGCACGGGGTGCGGTCCTGGCGCGGACGGGCGCAGACAGCCTTGCCTCTGGCGCACCTCCAGCGCGCCAGCGGCGCGGCCGCGCTGCGTCCTGCATTAAGAAGGGGTGGAGGGTGGGAGGAGCAGCTGGGAGGTGGGTGGCGGGGAGCGAATGGGAGAGGAGGGGGGCGGGGCCACAGGGGATGCAGCGGCGGGAACCGGCAACAGGCAACAATTACGATGGGAATACGAAAAATAGACAGTAAAGCAGCGCGAGGAGAAAGCAGGCAATAAGTGTAATAAAGATAAGAAAACAGTCACTAAGGCAGCGCACAGAGAGAACAGGCAATAATTATGGTGAAAATACGTAAAACAGTCAGTAGAGCAGCGCACAGAGAAAAACAGGCAACAGATGCAAAAGAGATACGATAGACAGACACTAAGGCAGCGCACAGAGAAAACAGGCAACAGATGTAATACAGATTCGGGAGACAGGCAGCAGATCAGAGCGAATACTTACCGCCCACCACTGGGCCACCAGGGATGAGGCGCAGGTGGGAGCCTGCGGGTGGAGGAGGGCCTCGAACTCCCAGCAGCAGCGAGGGGCAGCAGCCAGAGGACACAGCCCCAGCAGGGAGCGCTGGGGCGGTGGGGGGAGCATCCTGGCCTGAGAACAGGTCAAGGTTCGCACCCTTGCCACGCAACGTCCTGCATTAAGAAGGGGTGGATGGAGGGAGGAGCAGCTGGGAGGCGGGTGGCGGGGAGCGAATGGGAGAGGAGGGGGGCGGGGCCGCAGGGGACGCAGCAGCGGGAATCGGCAACAGGCAACAATTACGATGGGAATACAAAAAATAGACAGTAAAGCAGCGCGAGGAGAAAGCAGGCAATACGTGTAATAAAGATAAGAAAACAGTCACTAAGGCAGCGCACAGAGGGACTGCACTATACACTATCAGCCCTGAGGGACTGCACTATACACTTCCAGCCCAGAAGGACTGCACTATACACTAACAGCCCTGAGGGACTGCACTATACACTACCAACCCAGAAGACTGCACTAAACACTATCAGCCCTGAGGTAGTGCACTATACACTTCCAACCCTGAGGGACTGCACTATACACTACCAGACCTGAGGTACTGCACTAAACACACCCAACCCTGAAGGATTGCACTATACGCTACCAGCCCTGAGGGACTGCACTATACGCTACCAGCCCAGGAGGACTGCACTAAACTCTATTAGCCCTGAAGGACTGCATTATACACTACCAACCCAGAAGGACTGCACTATACACTGCCATCCTAGAGGGACTGCACACTACACTACCAGCCCTGAGGGACTGAACTATACACACCCAACCCTGAGGGACTGAACTATACACACCCAACCCTGAGGGACTGAAATAACATGTCCAGCCATGAGGGACTGCAATATACCCTGCCAGTCCTGAGGGACTGCACTATACACTTCCAACCCTGAGGGACTGCACTATACACTACCAGCCTTGAGGGACTGCACTATACACTATCAGCCCCGAGGGACTGCACAATACAGTACCAGCCCTGGGGGACTGCTCAAAACACTACTAGCCCTGAGAGAGTGCACTATACACTTTCAACCCTGAGGGACTGCACTATACACTACCAGCCCAGAAGGACTGCACTAAACACTATCAGCCCTGAGGTACTGCACTATGCACTTCCAACCCTGAGGGACTGCACTATGGACTACCAGACCTGAGGGACTGCACTGAACACACCCAACCCTGAAGGACTGCACTATACACTACCAGCCCAGGAGGACTGCACTAAACACTATTAGCCCTGAAGGATTGCACTACACAGTACGAGCCCAGAAGGACTGTACTAAACACTTTCAGCCCTGAGGGACAGCCCTAAACACACCCAACCCTGAGGGACTGCATTATACACTACCATCCCGGATGGACTGCACTATACCCTACCAGCCCAGAAGGACTGCACTATACACTGCCATCCTAGAGGGACTGCACAGTACACTACCAGCCCTGATGGAATGAACAATACACACCCAACCCTGAGGGACTGAACTAAACACATCCATCCCTAAGGGACTGCAATATACCCTACCAGCCCAGAAGGACTGCACGAAACACTATCAGCCCTGAGGGACTGCACTCTCCACTACCAGCCCAGAAGGATTGCACTAAACACTATCAGCCCTGAGGGACTACACTATACACTACCAGCCCTGAGGGACTGCACAATACACTACCAGCCCTGAGGGACATCACTATACAATTCCAACCCTGAGGGACTGCACTATACACTACCCGCCCAGAAGGACTGCACTATACATTAACCGCCCAAAGGAACTGCACAATACACTACCAGCCCTGAGGGACTGAACTATACACTACCAGCCTTGAGGGGCTGCACTATACACTATCAGCCCCGAGGGACTGCACAATACACTACCAGACCTGAGGGACTGCACTATACACTTACAACCCTGAGGGACTGCACTATGCACTACTAGCCTGGAGGGACTGCACAATACACTACCAGCCCAGAGGGACTGCACTATACATGATCAGCCCTGAGGGACTGCACTATACACACCCAACCCTGAGGGACTGCACTATATACTACCAGCCCAGAAGGACTGCACTACACACTATCAGCCCTGAGGGACTGCTCTATACACTACCAGCTCAGAAGGACTGCACTAAACACCATCAGCCCTGAGGGACTGCAATAAACACACCCAACCCTGAGGGACTGCACTATACACTACCAGCCCAGAGGGACTGCACTATACCCTACCAGCCCAGAAGGACTGCACTACACACCACCAGCCCAGAGGGACTGCACAATACACTACCAGCCCTGAGGGACTGAACTTTACACACCCAACCCTTAGGGACTGAACTAAACACGTCCAGCCCTGAGGGACTGCAATATACCCTACCAGCCCTGAGGGACTGCACTATACACTACTAGCCCTGAGGGACTGTACTATACACTACCAGCCCAGAAGGACTGCACAATACACTACCAGCCCGGAGGGACTGCACTATACACTACCAGCCCAGAAGGACTGCACTAAACACTATCAGCCCGGAGGGACTGCACTATACACTACCAGCCCAGAAGGACTGCACTAAACACTATCAGCCCTGAGGGACTGCACTATACACTACCCTACCAGCCCAGAAGGACTGCACTATACACTACCAGCCCAGACGGACTGCACTATACCCTACCAGCCCAGAAGGACTGAACTAAACACTATCAGCCCTGAGGGACTGCAATATACACTACCAGCCATGAAGGACTGCACTATACACTACCAGCCCAGAAGCACTGCACTAAACACTATCAGCCCTGAGGGACTGCACTATACACTTCCAACCCTGAAGGACTGCACTGTACCCTACCAGCCCAGAAGGACTGCACTATACATGTCCAGCTCTGAGGGACTGCACTGTACACTACCAGCCCTGAGGAACTGCATTATACACATCTAATTCCGAGGATCTGCGCTATACACTACCAGCTGTGAGGGTCTGCCCTATATGCTGCCACTCCTTGCGAGGGGGCGTTGACGGGGGCAGTGTCTGCATTATATGCTTCCAACCCAGAGAACATTAAATAAACCTACACTTGTCCATAGGCTATTGATATATGAACATATTGGCACACTACAGCTGTACTCTGCGCTATCATAGTGAGCAATGTACATTCTACAGACCTCGGAAGCTGCACTGCCCCTGCACTTTATGGCACTTTAAGACATCGGGAGCTACACTCCAAGCTCAGGGGCCTCCACTCCTCCCTGCACTCCAAGCACTGGGGAGCTGCACACTCCCCGCACTCCAGGCCCTGGGTAGGTGCACTCCTATGCATCTCATGCCCTGGGGGGCTGCTGCCTCTGAGGCTTGGAATGCAGAGGCCATTGCAACTCCCAAGGGTTTGGAGTACAGGGGGGAGTGCAGCTCCAAAGGCTTGGAGTACAGGGGGGAGCACAGCTCCTGAGGCTTGGAGTACAGGGGGGAATGCAGCTCCCGAGGCTTAGAGTACAAGGGGGAGTGCAGATCTAGAGGCTTGGAGTACAGGGGGGGGGAGTGCACCTCCTGAGGCTTGGAGTACAGGGTGGAGTGCAGATCTAGAGGTTTACGGTCCAGGGAGGAGTGCAGCTCCCAAGGCTTGGCGTATAGGAGGGAGTGCAGCTCCCAAGGCTTGGAGTACAGGGAGAGTGCGGCTCCCAAGGCTTGGAGTACAGGGGGAGTGCAGCTCCCAAGGCTTGGAGTACAGGGTGGAGTGCAGCTCCTGAGGCTTGAATTACAGGGGGAGTGCATCTCCTGAGGCTTGGAGTACAGGGAGGAGTGCAGCTCCCAAGGTTTGGAGTACAGGGAGGAGTGTAGCTCCTGAGGCTTGGAGTACAGGGGGGAGTGCAGATCCCGAGGCTTGTAGTACAGTGAGGAGTGCAGCTCCCAAGGCTTGGAGTACAGGGAGGAGTGCAGCTCCCAAGGCTTGGAGTATAGGGGAGGCACAATCTAGAGGCTTGGGGTACAGGGAGGAGTGCAGCTCCCGAGCCTTGGAGTACAGGGAGGAGTGCAGCTCCCAAGGCTTGGAGTATAGGGGAGTCACGATCTAGAGGCTTGGGGTACAGGGAGGAGTGCAGCTCCCGAGCCTTGGAGTACAGGGAGGAGTGCAGCTCCTGAGGCTTGAAGTACAGGGGGAGTGCATCTCCTGAGGCTTGGAGTACAGGGAGGAGTACAGCTCCCAAGGTTTGGAGTACAGGGAGGAGTGTAGCTCCTGAGGCTTGGAGTACAGGGGGGAGTGCAGCTCCAGAGGCTTGTAGTACAGGGAGGAGTGCAGCTCCCAAGGCTTGGAGTACAGGGAGGAGTGCAGCTCCCAAGGCTTGGTGTATAGGGGAGGCACGATCTAGAGGCTTGGGGTACAGGGAGGAGTGCAGCTCCTGAGGCTTGGAGTGCAGGGAGGAGTGCAGCTCCTGAGGCTTGGAGTACAGGTGGGAGTGCAGCTCCTGAGGCTTGGAGTACAGGGGGGAGTGCAGCTCCCGAGGCTTGGAGTACAGGGAGGAGTGCAGCTCCCAAAGCTTGAAGTACAGGGGGGTGTGCAGCTCCCAAAGCTTGGAGTACAGGGGGGAGTGCAGCTCCCGAGGCTTGGAGTACAGGGGGAGAGTGCAGATCTAGAGGCTTGGAGTACAGGGAGGAGTGCAGCTCCAGTGGCTTGGAGTATAGGGGGGAGTGCAGCTCCTGAGCCTGTTATGTTTCATATAGGTACCCTAATATAGGCCGGGGTGATATCATACACCTTCCCCTACATTGCCTCCCTTATACTACTCAGTAACGAGCCTTTAGGATTGAACCTTTACCTAGTTCTATTCCTGGGTGCAGAAGGAGGGTTTCTCCTGAACAATAGTGTTCTGTGACTTCATCAATAGACTCACATTCATGAGGGTTCTTGGAAACCAGGCAGGGGCTACACACCACCTGAATAATATCTATGTACAAGGTTCATCCCATACATCATCCTCAAATCCAACAATGGCTAAATACAAGTAACAAGGGACAAAGAAACCCTAGATACTTCAGTGTATAAGTACAGCACATCTTGCTAGGGTTAAACAGAGGGAACCGAGACTTCCATGCTGACCTACTGACTAGAAACGCTGAGGCTCCTGCATGCAGACGCTCCCTTGTGGGGTGTCCAACTCGAGACCAAGAGGGGCTCCTACATTCTCACACTTAGTGTTAAACTAAATCGTAGAGGGATTCTTGGCTTCACACCTACTCACATGCTAGGTACACTTCGGTACATCTAGATAGGCATGGTAGGAGTACACGCACTTTTATCCTGCATTTTATATTCATGTATTTATTCATGCTTATTGCAAGATGGTAGAATTGTACTATACTTTTTTATTCACTGTACTGCTAATCATATATCTCTGCTACTGTCTAACTGTTGTTGCAGCACATATACTTTACACTAGAAGAACAGCTGTGCACTAAATTCTTATTGTAACACGCTCAACTGTTTCTTCTGTGTAACTCTGTGAGACCGAATAAGTGAGCACGAGTGACTGAGCGAAAAGTAGTACATTGTTTCCACGATCCTGAGGGATCAGGGTTGTCATGATCTAAGGTTGCCAGAAACTATTCTCTCCCTGATAAGAGGAGACACTAGTTGCACTGTGAGCTAGCTAATGCAAACAGGCTAACATTCTTGGTGGGGGTTCACGGAACCAGTCAGCCACCAATCCCACAGTTTATGTTAGCCAAACGCGCAAGTCCTACATGGGTACTATAGGAACTACACTACATGACGCCACCAACGTTGGTTGGGAAATTATTTAATAGAAGAATCTGAGTAGTTCAGTTGTGCTATTCTCAGAGACCTATTCTCACAAAACACCAGAGACGTCTGGAGTGGGTGGGCACAAACTCCGCTACAGCTGAGTCAGCGAAATATCCTATTTATTGGCTGTTGGTTATTTCAAGCTTGAAGGACACAGTGTTCCTAAAATTGTGCAAATAAAAACCTTATCTTAGTTCCCTTGAACAAACTTCTTCTTTACAACAAGCATTTGTAATGCAACTGGTCTCGCATATACGCAAGTTTGAGCTATTGGCATTGTAAATGACAATGCCTTTTATTTATGTTTGGTTTTTAAAACCTGTTTACTTTCAACATAAATTGAAACATTGCAAGTTTGTCGGCTAATTCTACTGAGGAGACAGAGAGGTCATCATCAAAGCGAAGATTAAAATCACCCAAGATTGTGAAGTTAGGGGAAGCACTGTCTAAATTTGCTCCAGCATCCGGTAGATCCTTCTTAAAAAGCCCCAGAGGGCCTGGAGGTCGATAGACCAGAATCCCTGAAAAGGTGTATGTGGGAGATAGATCAATCACAAAAGACATACTTTCACAATCGGGCACAGGATTTGCAGTGGTTCTACATGCAAAGGTATCCTTGTGGATTATGGCCAACCCGCCTCCATGACCTATATAGCGGTCAAGCCTTTGAATAACATAGTTTGGGGGCAGAGATTGGACAATATCAAAATCTGTGTCAAGCCTGAATGAAGGAAGCGATATAGAACAATTGAGAAAGATGAGATTGATAGATAGAAAAATCACTTTACCAGGGGCCCCATGAAAGATGGGGGCCCTGGGCAATAGCCCACTTTTCCCATGCCTTAAAATGTCACTTCTACAGAGACAAAAGAGAGGGCAGATGGTGAAAAAAAGAGTGCGGTGGCATCGCAAAAGAATGCACTGGATAAAGAGAAGACACAGTCTATTTTTAGCCGTCAATTGTAATTTTGTAAACATTTTTTAGGTCTTGCCTGTGTTCGCATGCGCTTTTGCTTGGGAAAGATATTGTGTTAAATAAGGGGGATGGAGCCCGCCCATTGCTTACCATTCATGGGCTTCACTGTCACTCATTTGCTGTAGTACATTTGGCAGCACAAGCAGTCTCCACTTCCTCTTCTTTTGACAAGGGCACGGACCAATTACTGATTGATTCAGATGGAATAAGGTCTTTCCGCTGCTGGCGCTCCTACTGAGGTAATATGTTTTTTTATTTGTTTCTTGTTTTAGAATGAAAGCGCACTCAAACATGATCCACATTTCTCCTCCAAACATCCTGTGTAGATGCAATCTTCAATTGGTGCCTTTATCGTACGTGGTGTATTGTATGTCACAGCTGCACTGTGAGCTTAATTAGAATTTAAAGTCCCCAAAGTATCTCTCACTTCGGCCTTAAATTAAACGCTTGCTTTTCTTGGGTCTTCACAGAGGAGCCGCATTCATGTTTTTAATTGGAGTTATTCCCTAAAGTTAGTCTAAAAAATAGTAATAATGAAGTGAAATGTAGTTACATTGTTAGCTACTTTTTTTGTATTTGGAGCATATATAAGAAACTCTTTCAATTCCAATTTGTTTAATGTGTTTATTTTTTTAAAGCAGATTTTATTTGTCAAAATAGCACATATGATGCAGACCTCTGAATCCCAGAGACAACTGCCGCAAGTAAGATACAAAAATTTACTTTGACTATTTTGCATATTTAAGGACAGGAGAATATGAAAGGCAATACAAATAAAATCAATCCCTGCAAGCAACCAACCTCCCCCCCCTCCCTCCCCAACCCCCAGCGCACCGTCTCCTTATTCTGGAACAACATATCACTGACCCAGACTGCCATTGATCTACACAAGAGCTCAACATCCACAATACCATTTTCTGTTGAGGAATTGCGAGCAACACATAAGGAAGTGCAGGGAACAGGAGAGGCCAACAGGTTACTCAGGGTCTCGGCCCCGGCCCCCCTGCGGCGGCTCCAGCTCCTGGCCTCGATAATCCTCCCAGCGCCTTCAGATCTTATAGTGCTTCCGGGGGCACCCTCTAGCTTCAAAGATGCGGATCTCGAGGCCCATTCAAAAGTCCAGACCATTCTTCCAAATCGAGACCGAGGGGGCCATCACCGCCTTCTGGGCTCCAGCTATATCTCTCTTCGCTAAGGTAAAGCCTAGGAGCACGAGATGTCGCTTATAGACGTTACCCCCGATCCCTTCCATCACATGAAGGAGGACAAGCTTCGGTGAATGAGGGAGCTCCCACACCAGAACTTCAGAGAGACAGGCCAGAACTCCCCTCCAGAATCGTTCTAGCGCTGTACAATGCCATATAGTGTGTAGCAGGGTCCCCGCTTTGTGCCCGCTACGGAGACACACCGAAGAAGCCACCAAGCTGCCGTCCAGAGCCTAACCCTGGTAAAATAAACCCGGTGGTGGTATTTAAATTGAAAAAGCCGCAGGCTCACCGCAATGGCCGCCCCTCACGGGGAAACCAAAGCTTCTGTCCAGTCCTCTTCTTCCATCTGACCCACATCGCCCTCCCAGGCCGCCCTCAGATGTTGCAAATTGCAATGAGGGGAACAGTGTGTAACCAGGGACTGATACATTTTAGAGATCTTATGATCTAGGAGGTCCCCCATAAATACCTTAGCTTCTTCCAGGCTAAACTCCGGCAGCGAATCCAGACCCTCCAAGCTGGGAGAGATAGCGTGCCTAAATTGCAAATATTTAAAGAACTGAGTCTTTGGCATCTGGAAATCCGTCTGGATGTCTTGAAAGGATTTCAAAATCGTGCCCCGCATAACGTCCCCAAGAGTAGATATCCTAATGTTGTCCCAATCACGAAACCCGGAGAGACTTAGCAATTGCGGAAAGCGGCCATTGTGCCATGATGGGGTCTCCCGAGTCAATCTATTCCACCAGCCAATCTTCCGCAATGCCTGCCTCCACAGCTGAAAAACAATCTGCGTGACAGACGTAGGAGACGCCTCAACGGAGCACAATAAAGAATAGTGTGTAAGGACCCATGCAGCGCCGCTCCTTGGCATATGCTGGGTCTGCCCTGCCTCCATACCACCAATCGTTTAAGACAAGTAGATGCGATGCAACATAATAAGACCAAATATCGGAGGTTGCCAACCCCCGCAATAAGTAGATAGGAAGCACATCCGGACCGCCACCCTCACAGCCCACCATCCCAAAGGAACTGACCCAGGACAGAATTCACCTGCCGGAACCACCATGGGGGAATCGGATAGGGATGATTTTGTAATTGATACAGTAGTCGCGGGAGCGACACCATCTTAAAAATGGCTGACCGGCTGTAGATGGACAGGGGCATGTGGGACCAAGTCTTAATATCCTCGCGCACACGCTCCCATACAGGTGCAAGATTTCGCTCCCAAGCCATGGTGGGAGAATCGGACAAATACACCCCCAAATATTTCATGCCCCCCTGCACCATCTGTACGGACGATGCCCAAGAACCGAGCTCGCCCTGACCTCCCAAAACCCACAGGGTGGACTTCTGAGGGTTCATATATAGACCCGACGTTTCCCCAAAGATCTGCATGATAAGCAACAACCGAGGGCCCGTTTGTTCCAGGTTGGTAAGGAAAAACAAAACATCATAAAGGACAGTCTTTTGGAAAGAATGGTTGTTTTGTCCCATAGACTCAAACAGATGTCAGCAAAGATTATGGGGTACCACCGAAGGGTTCAGTATCCATAGGCCAAACCCACGCTATGTACAAAGAGAATATCCAGGGGTAGTGACAACGTACAGTGTTGGGAAGTTGTGCCTTGATTGGCTAAAAACCTCAACACTCACAGAAGTGAAACAACACTTATCCTTACTCACACATGATATGGATCTTAGGGATTTTTTTACTAGGTCCCAGGAAACATCAGAAACGTTTCATATTTGCTGGCATTTATGCTTCTTACAACGAAATTTAGAAAATATCCCAAAAAGAGGCCGCAGAGAGACTACGGGAAATAGACCGCATAAATCTAGAAAAATCTCTAGCAGTGATAGACAATGGGTTAACAACTTTAACCTCCAAGATATATTCGTTAGGCAACATTGTATCATACTGGAAAAGATTTGGCCATATTACAACACGGGCAATCTCTGTTACGTTCTATTATGTTATTAAGCTGGACGCTGCAATCTTTGCATGCAGGCTATGTGCCTTGGCTTTTTATCAACAGTACGTCTTTGTTTTCTTAATACAATCTAACAGATAAACAGGTAGAAATGGCACAAAGGGGAGCTACATATACAATGTTGCGTATTGAAAAACTGGATAGATTACCATTCACAGTGGCAGAATCACAGCATACAGAATGGCTAATCCATGGCCACATAACTCTACCGGTCACTACTTTTCGGTTTCAATATTGCCTTGAGCAAAGGCAGGCAGGCAAATATGAACAAATGGGTAAGGAATACATTAAGGAATCTTGGGAGTTACCATACAAATTTCGATGCCGGAGTGGGGATCGAGAAGTGTTTCTAAGCAGTACAAACTGCAAGAACGCTTTAAGCGGTTCTCTCATGTGCCAGGATATTTCCCTGCACGGAGCTTGTAATGGTCCTGCCACATGAAAGGGACTCCAGAGCTGCTCTCGAATGGGAGTTACTTGATACTGAACGATCAAGGTTGCTGTGGGAGGCTTCCGAACATTGCCTATCTGGTCACTGTGAACTCCAGGGTTGCTTGCTGTATGCAAGTATTGTTTTCCCCAACAAGTACAGTCAGGGAGGCGCCGTTATGGCCTTCGTTGAATGTTTCCTTTATACAGTTTGATACTTTGAGCAGACTGAAAGCCATGCTTTTACAACAAACCATACCCTTAACATCCGCCCGGGAGACCTTTGAACTTCAAATCGCAAGGACCTTGACTGAGATATAGGCACATATAAATACAAACTGCCCCTTTCATTTCGCAGAAATGGTGGGTCGCATCTTTAATATGTCTGATACGAGTGGTATTGTACACCTATTTAAAACCATAGGGTTAGGATTTCTAAGCACGTTTCAGACAATCCTCTGAGTTATTCCAAATTTTATACACTCCGTATTTGGAAGCATTTTTGGAGGTCTTCCGCTGATCCTGCTCTTAATTGCAGGAATCTTGATTGTCATTCTCTGCTACGCAATAGACGGCCCAATCACCAACGAGATGGCGGAAGCGCTCCTAGAGCGCAAATACCGTGAGCGCATGGTACAACATCTGGACACACCTCGCCCTCGGGAACTAAGCGCCTCTTGGTACCTATCGTTTAGACTGGTCTGGGTGGACTGCATCTTAACTGTTCTTCGATGCCTGTTATGCGTAGAAGAATTTGTGTTGGATCTCTGTCTGACACTTGCATTGGACACACCTACGGACTAGAATGCCAGGCTGGAACCCGTGAGGTGCCATGCTCTGCAATGTCCCCAGCATATTCCTATCCTGATGGCTGCATTACCCGAGAACCCACAGGTGCCTTTTGCTACAACTGGGTTGAGCATCAGCTCTTCCACTAGAACTCAGGTATCGACTACAGCACCAACTGCCTCTACACCAGCTATTGGCAGTACTAAATATCATCTCTGCTCTATTGATGTACTCTGTGAGGTGTTTCAGGGACCGTCCTCTGCAGCGGCGGGCAACAGCGATGTTGTGTCTCCCAGCCAGGACATTTAATCTATAATTGGCTCATCGTGTGCTGGGAAAGAATTCCGATTTTTCCTTTTCATTTTAAAACTCGACTAAATTTGGAACATTTCCTAAAATTGACACTCATAGCTGGCAAAGCATGGCCTTCTGACGCCTGTAGTGGTTCGACATATAAACGAACTCAACTAGAAATGTGCTCGGAGTGACATTTTCAATACTAATTTACGGTAATAGTTTCCCCCCCATTAGACTTTATAAAATGGTTTTAAAGACAATATTTTATGATACTCACTGTTTATATGCGCTGCTACCTAGTAAAAAGAATGGTTCGCTAGCATTTTTATCATGATTGTCTGTTCAGAAGAGGAGTGGGTGTTATGTTTCATATAGGTACCCTAATATAGGCCCGGGTAATATACACCTTCACCTACATTGCCTCCCTTATACTACACAGTAACGAGCCTTTAGGATTGAACCATTAGCTAGTTCTAGTCCTGGGTGCAGAAGGAGGGTTCTCCTGAACAATTGTGTTCTATGACTTCATCAATGGACTCACACAGTATGAATGAATATTCATAAGGGTTCTTGGAAACCAGGCTACACACCACCTTAATAATATTGACGCACAAGGTTCATCCCTTACGTCATCCTCAAATCCAACAATGGCTAAATACAAGTAACAAGGTGTAGGAGAGTAGGATCTACTTCACATTGGTACCCCCACTTTTTGCTGGTGTTTCTCTGTTTTTCAACCTTAGTATGGCTGTGGCCCTGCTAATCAGGACCACAGCCTAGCTGCTTCCTCTCTAAAAAGGTTTCCATGTACATTAGGTACATATCTAATTGGATTCTGGAGTGCCTTATAAGCCCCTAGTATATGGTATACTATGTACCTAGGGCATAGGCACCTCAGAGGCCTACCAGGGGCTGAAGCATGTGTTATACCACCCCTGGGAAGCCAAAATGGCAGCACTGGTCTGCTACTGCAGCCTGGGTAAGGTGGTGCTTGCACCCCTTACAGTGGTATAGGCTACCTATATCACTACCATTGCACACACATATAAAACCTATAAGTCACTCCTATGGCAGGCCTTAACAATCCCTAAGGCAGAGTGCTTGGTTTTTATGTGTGAGGGTGCCCCTGCATGAGCAGAGCCCCTCTGCAGCGTTCGGAGTACCTCCTCTGATGCTGTTTGTGGTGCAGCCTGACCATATACTCTTAAGTGCATTATAACCTCGCGGTAAATGCCACCTTTGAGATGGCTGCATGGAAACATGTCGCGTTTGGTTTCAAACGTCTTGGAATACTACCCCCCCCCCCCGACAGTTCTGGCGGCAGGGGTAGCATTCCACCCTTCTAGAGGGGGAGACATGTTCACACTGGTCTAACCCGGTAGGACTATCTTGAGCCCTGTCATCACAAAATGGATGCCTCTGCCACAGACACGGGTCTGGCCTCCTGCTTCTGACCGAAACTCCGGCAGGGGAGGCCTGGACAATTGGTTTCCTGTCCCCAAACAGGCAGATGTGTATTGGGGCTGGACGGGAGCACTCCCTGATGCTTTGAAGTCCTGCACTGGGGGCACACTTGGTGTCCCTGTGCATAGTCCAGTTCAAACCGGTTGCAGGGGCTACCTGCCCCTGCTCTGGTGCGAAACTGGACAAAGGAAATGGGTGTAACCCCCCTCTTTCCAAACCCTCCCATAGGTGGGTTCCTAGAGTATGTCCAACCCCCAAACTTAGTATAAGTATGGGAACCCAGTCCTTGTGACTTTAGATTAGCCTGGACAAAACTCTGCAATATATATCCTGGACCTTCGATGTTCTATCCTGACTAGAAGACTGAAGAGATCTCCCTTGGGGTCAAGGAGTGACGCCCCTGCTTGGCAGGCACCAAAGAAGCAACTGACCGGTCTGCATCGCTGAAGCTCCCGCCGGATGCCAAAGACTTTGCATCACCAGAGGTTAATTTCCAGACTTCCCTGAGGCTACCCTGAGTCCACAGCAAAGCTGAGGCCCGTGGCTATCGTGGGTGATGTGGAACCGTGACCCCTGGACACCGTGAACTTGTGCAGCAACAATATCTTCCTGGTCCTCCTCGAATTTGTGCTTTGGGCTCCGAGTAGCCCCAGCCTTGAGCACCTCCTGCACCAAAGATTGCTGGCCTCCACTCCACGAGTAACCCGTGGGCCAGTTTCAAGTGCGACCACTTGATGCTCCTTTGCGATCGCTAGCCAATTGGCTAGTAGGTCCCCATAAAGGCAACTCCTCTTCTAGTTGGGCTTTTCTGGTTGCTCCAGATGTGCCCCAAATTACCCTTGCTGGGCGAGTCCCTCAGACCTTGCTGGTCTGCACCGCAGTCCTTTCTCTGATTTCCAGTGACTTGCGGTTGCAAAGGCTTGTTGGGTCCAATCTGGTCGCCGGTACTGCAGCACTCGACAAACTTTGTGGGTCAGCACGAATCCAGCTCCTGGTCATTATCGGCACCTCCTGGACCTCGTGGCTAAAGAGTCAAGACACCCATCAACTCACCTGAAGCACCCGACATCTGTGGGCATTGATCCATCCTGCCCTTGGTCACTGGCTAGTGACCCAGTCTCTGTCCACTCTGCTTTCACGTTTCTTCCATCCTAGATCCAGTCTTGGATCTCTTCGGACACTTCTCCTCTTCACGGCAGCAGCAGTTCTTCGCCAGCTTCCATTGTAATCGACGACGCGACCCGACACCAAAAGACACCTATGCGGTAACTGTGTGTGAGGTAACTCGAGTACTCCAGTGCTCCCGTGGGTGCTAGCCCTAGAACTTCTTAAGTCCAAAAGGGTTTGGTCCTGACTCGATTCTAAGTGTCCCTAATCTTTAAATTTCCAACCACGACATTGCCAATAGAAGCTTACGGAAACCCGCGGTTGTGTTTACACACTGCACACGGCCCCCGTGGGTCCCCTGTGTCACTACCTTGGGTGGTTCCTTGGGGTCCCAGTGATTCTACAGGCTCAAGGCCTTGTGTCTAGTTCAGTCGTGGTTCTTATACCATTTAATTGGTATATGGTTTGGTACGCCCCTAGGGCCCAAATGTGTATTTGTGCTATTACTGTTGATTGCTAACTTGTAAATTAGGTACTTCGAACTCCAGTCTCATAAAGAGACTAGAGGGGTATGTTTTATCTTAAATACATATATTTTAAATATATACCTGGGGCCCGATTCACAGAATTAACTTAAGACAAAATCCTAAACTTACTACTTTTGGTATTCACAGAATGGATTTACGACTACTAACTTTACGTCCGCACTTGGGCCGGAAATTCCGGCCCGGAGGCGGAGCTTCCGGCCCGGAGGCGTGGCTTCCGGGACGGAGGCGGGGCTTCCGGCCCGGAGGTGGGGATTCCGGCCAGTGGCGGAGATTTAGCCATAGCCAAAATCTCCACCTCCGGGCTGGAAGCTCCGCCTCCAGGCCGAAAGCTCCACCTCCGGGCTAGAAGCTCCGCCTCCAGGCCGGAATTTCCGTCCCGAGTGCGGACGTAAAGTTAGTAGTCGTAAATCCATTCTGTGAATAGCAAAAGTAGTAAGTTTATTCTGTGAATCGCAAAAGTAGTAAGTTCATTCTGTGAATACCAGAAGTAGTAAGTGCATTCTGTGAATACCAAAATGGTACTAAGTTTAGGACTTTGTCTTAAGTTTGTTCTGTGAATCGGGCCCCTGGTGTGGTTGTCCTTTCATTTGGGTATTCAAGAGATTATAGACTGGTAAAACAAGCTGCTTTACATTCCTTCAAGTCTTAGCCTGAAGGCTGCTCTCCATAGCTACCACTAGGATAGCTTTCAATAAAGGTTGTCTTTAACCTATCACCATAAGGGGTTGTTTGGACTGATACAAGGTGCCCACTAGAACTAGTGGACAGCATATATCAGGCCAACTTCTCACACAAGGGACAAAGGAACCCTAGATACTTCAGTGTATCAATACAGCACATCTTGCTAGGGTTAAACAGAGGGAACCAAGACTTCCAGGCCGACACACTGACCAGAGACACTGAGGCTCCTGCATGCAGATGCTCCAGCTGACAGGGGTCTAACACATATCTTGCAGGGTGTCCAACTCGAGACGAGGACGAGGTCACACACTCTCTCACTTCAGGTAATGGGGTTGGGCTAAATCCTAGAAGGATTCTTGGTTTCACACCTACTCACATGCTAGGTACACTTAGCTACATCTAGATAGGCATCATAGGTGTACGAGCACTTTAATCCTGCATTTTATATTCATGTATGTATTCATGCTTATTGCAAGATGGTAGAACTGTACTATCCTTTTATATTCACTGTACTGCTAATCATATATATCTGCTACTGTCGAACGGTTGTTGCAGCACATCTATTTTACACTAGAAGAACAACTGTGCAATAAATCCTTATTGTAACACGCTCAACTGTTGCTTCTGTGTAACTCTCTCAGACCGAATAAGTGAGCACAAGTGACTGAGCGAAAAGTAGTATATTGTTTCCACGATCCTGAGGGACCAGGGTTGTCATGATCTAAGGTTGCCATAAACTATTCTCTCCCCGATAAGAGGAGAATCTAGTGGCACTGTGAGCTAGCTAATGCAAACAGGCTAACATTCTCGGGGGGGGGTGGGGGGGGCGGTGCACGGAACCAGTCCCGCAGTTTATGTTATCCAAACGCACAGTTCCTGCATGGGTAATATAGGAACTACACGACAAGCCTTGGAGTACAGGGGGGGAGTGCAGATCTAGAGGCTTGGAGTACAGTGAGGAGTGCAGCTCCCAAGGCTTAGAGTACAGGGGGAGTGCAGCTCCCAAGACTTGGACTGCAGGGAGGAGGGCAGCTCCCAAGGCTTGGAGTACAGAGAGGAGTGCAGCTCCCGAGCCTTGGAGTACAGGGAGGAGTGCAACTCCCGAGGCTTTGAGTACAGGGAGGAGTGCGGCACCCAAGGCTTGGAGTACAGGGGGTAGTGTAGCTCCCGAGGCTTGTAGTACACGGGGGAGTGCAGCTCTCAAGGCTTGTAGTACTCGGAGGAGTGCAGCTCCCAAGGCTTGGAGTACAGGGAGGAGTGCAGCTCCTAAGGCTTAGAGTACAGAGGGGGAATGCAGATCCAGAGGCTTGGAGTGCAGGGAGGAGTGCAGCTCCCAAGGCTTGGAGTACAGGGTGGAGTGCAGCTCCTGAGGCTTGGAGTACAGGCAGGAGTGCAGCTCCCAAGGCTTGGAGTACAGGGGGTAGTGCAGCTCCCGAGGCTCGGAGTACAGGGAGGAGTGCAGCTCCCAAGGCTTGGAGTACAGGGGGTAGTGCAGCTCCTGAGGCATGGAGTACAGGGGGAGTGCAGCTCCTGAGGCTTGGAGTATAGGGTGGAGTGCAGATCTAGAGACTCGGAGTACAGAGAGGAGTGCAGCTTCGAGGCTTGAAGTACAGGGAGGTGTGCAGCCCCTAAGCATGGCATACAGGGAGGAGTGCAGCTCCTAAGGTTTGGAGTACAGGGGGGATCGCAGATCCTGAGGTTTGGAGTACATGGAGGAGTGCAGCTCTCAAGGCATGGAGTACAGGGAGGGGTGCAGCTCCCAAGGCTTGGAGTACAGGGAGAAGTGCAGCTCCCAAGGCTTAGAGTACAGGGGGGAGTGCAGCTCCAAAGGCTTAGAGTACAGGGAGGAGTGCAGCTCCAAAGGCTTGGAGTACAGGAGGGAGTGCAGCTCCCGAGGCTCGGAGTACAGGGTGGAGTGCAGATCTAGAGGCTTGGAGTACAGGGGGAAGTGCAGCTCCTGAGGCTTGGAGTACAGGGGGAGTGCAGCTCCCAAGGCTTGGAGTACAGGGAAGAGTGCAGCTCCGGAGGCTTGGAGTACAGGGGGAGTGCAGATCTAGAGACTTGGATAACAGGGAGGAGTGGTGCTCCCGAGGCCTAGAGTACCGGGGGGAGTGCAGCTCTGAAGACTTGGAGTACAGGGGGGGTGCAGATCTAGAGGCTTGGGGTACAGGGAGGAGTGCAGCTCCCAAGGCTTGGGGTATAGGGAGGAGTGCAGCTCCTGAGGCATGGAGTACAGGGGGGGGCAGCTCCTGAGGCTTGGAGTACAGGGTGGAGTGCAGATCTAGAGGCTCGGAGTACAGGGAGAAGTGCAACTTCGAGGCTTGAAGTACAGGGAGGTGTGCAGCTCCTGAGGCTCGGAGTACAGGGAGGAGCGCAGCTTCGAGGCTGGCTTGAAGTACAGGGAGGTGTGCAGCCCCTAAGCTTGGCATACAGGGAGGAGTGCAGCTCCTAAGGTTTGGAGTACAGGGGGGATCGCAGCTCCTGAGGTTTGGAGTACATGGAGGAGTGCAGCTCTCAAGGCATGGAGTACAGGGAGGGGTGCAGCTCCCAAGGCTTGGAGTACAGGGAGAAGTGCAGCTCCCAAGGCTTAGAGTACAGGGGGGAGTGCAGCTCCAAAGGCTTAGAGTACAGGGAGGAGTGCAGCTCCAAAGGCTTGGAGTACAGGAGGGAGTGCAGCTCCCGAGGCTCGGAGTACAGGGTGGAGTGCAGATCTAGAGGCTTGGAGTACAGGGGGAAGTGCAGCTCCTGAGGCTTGGAGTACAGGGGGAGTGCAGCTCCCAAGGCTTGGAGTACAGGGAAGAGTGCAGCTCCGGAGGCTTGGAGTACAGGGGGAGTGCAGATCTAGAGACTTGGATAACAGGGAGGAGTGGTGCTCCCGAGGCTTAGAGTACCGGGGGGAGTGCAGCTCCGAAGACTTGGAGTACAGGGGGGGTGCAGATCTAGAGGCTTGGGGTACAGGGAGGAGTGCAGCTCCCAAGGCTTGGGGTATAGGGAGGAGTGCAGCTCCTGAGGCATGGAGTACAGGGGGGGGGGCAGCTCCTGAGGCTTGGAGTACAGGGTGGAGTGCAGATCTAGAAGCTCGGAGTACAGGGAGAAGTGCAGCTTCGAGGCTTGAAGTACAGGGAGGTGTGCAGCTCCTGAGGCTCGGAGTACAGGGAGGAGCGCAGCTTCGAGGCTGGCTTGAAGTACAGGGAGGTGTGCAGCCCCTAAGCTTGGCATACAGGGAGGAGTGCAGCTCCTAAGGTTTGGAGTACATGGAGGAGTGCAGCTCTCAAGGCATGGAGTACAGGGAGGGGTGCAGCTCCCAAGGCTTGGAGTACAGGGAGAAGTGCAGCTCCCAAGGCTTAGAGTACAGGGGGGAGTGCAGCTCCAAAGGCTTAGAGTACAGGGAGGAGTGCAGCTCCAAAGGCTTGGAGTACAGGAGGGAGTGCAGCTCCCGAGGCTCGGAGTACAGTGTGGAGTGCAGATCTAGAGGCTTGGAGTACAGGGGGAGTGCAGCTCCCAAGGCTTGGAGTACAGGGAGGTGTGCAGCTCCTGAGGCTCGGAGTACAGGGAGGTGTGCAGCCCCTAAGCTTGGCATACAGGGAGGAGTGCAGCTCCTAAGGTTTGGAGTACAGGGGGGATCGCAGCTCCTGAGGTTTGGAGTACATGGAGGAGTGCAGCTCTCAAGGCATGGAGTACAGCTCCCAAGGCTTGAAGTACAGGGAGGAGTGCAGCTCCTAAGGCTTGGAATACAGGGGGGAGTGCGGCTCCTGAGGCTTGGAAGTGCAGATCTAGAGGCTTGGGGTACAGGGAGGAGTGCAGCTCCTAAGGCTTGGAATACAGGGGGGAGTGGGGCTCCTGAGGCTTGGAAGTGCAGATCTAGAGGCTTGGGGTACAGGGAGGAGTGCAGCTTTGAGGCTAGGAGTACAGGGGGGAGTGCAGGTCCTGAGGCTTGGAGTACAGGGAGGAAATGCAACGAGAATTTGAACTCGTTACCTCCAATCCTTTGGACCACCGTTTCCAGTCTTTCAAAATCTATCCTGAAACTCTTCTCTTTCAAAGACACTTCCAGGAACAATTCAACCAGGTCATGACTCTTTTGGCCCTAAGTGGGATGGGTATTCCCAGACGTGGGACCCGTGCTCACTATGCCACTGGAGTCAAGCTATCCTGGCTGATGATGGCTGATAGCCAGAAACCGGTCCTAGGATGCTTGATTCCGGTCCGGGGAAGACATGGCTTGGTAGTTCGGGCTGGACTGTTCCCATGAGGCACAGGGTCAAGACTGATTTGCATATGGCCATGTCTAAACTGGGGTGGTGTAGTGGGCAAAAGAACGATGGATTTAACCCAGATCTCTTGACTGGGGGAGAATGTATGCATTGTCAGCATTCCGTCCATCATTTGTTTGTTGTAACGCTTTTCGCCCTAAGTGGGATGGGTATTCCCAGACGTGGGACCCGTGCTCACTACGCCACTGGAGTCAAGCTATCCTGGCTGATGACGGCTGATAGCCAGAAACCGGTCCTAGGATGCTTGATTCCGGTCCAGGGAAGACATGGCTTGGCAGTTCGGGCTGGACTGTTCCCATGAGGCACAGGGTCAAGACTGATTTGCATATGGCCATGTCTAAACTGGGGTGGTGTAGTGGGCAAAAGAACGATGGATTTAACCAAGATCTCTTGACTGGGGGAGAATGTATGCATTGTCAGCATTCCGTCCATCATTTGTTTGTTGTAACGCTTTTCGCCCTAAGTGGGATGGGTATTCCCAGACGTGGGACCCGTGCTCACTACGCCACTGGAGTCAAGCTATCCTGGCTGATGACGGCTGATAGCCAGAAACCGGTCCTAGGATGCTTGATTCCGGTCCAGGGAAGACATGGCTTGGCAGTTCGGGCTGGACTGTTCCCATGAGGCACAGGGTCAAGACTGATTTGCATATGGCCATGACTAAACTGGGGTGGTGTAGTGGGCAAAAGAACGATGGATTTAACCCAGATCTCTTGACTGGGGGAGAATGTATGCATTGTCAGCATTCTGTCCATCATTTGTTTGTTGTAACGCTTTTCGCCCTAAGTGGGATGGGTATTCCCAGACGTGGGACCCGTGCTCACTACGCCACTGGAGTCAAGCTATCCTGGCTGATGACGGCTGATAGCCAGAAACCGGTCCTAGGATGCTTGATTCCGGTCCAGGGAAGACATGGCTTGGCAGTTCGGGCTGGACTGTTCCCATGAGGCACAGGGTCAAGACTGATTTGCATATGGCCATGTCTAAACTGGGGTGGTGTAGTGGGCAAAAGAACGATGGATTTAACCCAGATCTCTTGACTGGGGGAGAATGTATGCATTGTCAGCATTCCGTCCATCATTTGTTTGTTGTAACGCTTTTCGCCCTAAGTGGGATGGGTATTCCCAGACGTGGGACCCGTGCTCACTACGCCACTGGAGTCAAGCTATCCTGGCTGATGACGGCTGATAGCCAGAAACCGGTCCTAGGATGCTTGATTCCGGTCCAGGGAAGACATGGCTTGGCAGTTCGGGCTGGACTGTTCCCATGAGGCACAGGGTCAAGACTGATTTGCATATGGCCATGTCTAAACTGGGGTGGTGTAGTGGGCAAAAGAACGATGGATTTAACCCAGATCTCTTGACTGGGGGAGAATGTATGCATTGTCAGCATTCCGTCCATCATTTGTTTGTTGTAACGCTTTTCGCCCTAAGTGGGATGGGTATTCCCAGACGTGGGACCCGTGCTCACTACGCCACTGGAGTCAAGCTATCCTGGCTGATGACGGCTGATAGCCAGAAACCGGTCCTAGGATGCTTGATTCCGGTCCAGGGAAGACATGGCTTGGCAGTTCGGGCTGGACTGTTCCCATGAGGCACAGGGTCAAGACTGATTTGCATATGGCCATGTCTAAACTGGGGTGGTGTAGTGGGCAAAAGAACGATGGATTTAACCCAGATCTCTTGACTGGGGGAGAATGTATGCATTGTCAGCATTCCGTCCATCATTTGTTTGTTGTAACGCTTTTCGCCCTAAGTGGGATGGGTATTCCCAGACGTGGGACCCGTGCTCACTACGCCACTGGAGTCAAGCTATCCTGGCTGATGACGGCTGATAGCCAGAAACCGGCCCTAGGATGCTTGATTCCGGTCCAGGGAAGACATGGCTTGGCAGTTCGGGCTGGACTGTTCCCATGAGGCACAGGGTCAAGACTGATTTGCATATGGCCATGTCTAAACTGGGGTGGTGTAGTGGGCAAAAGAACGATGGATTTAACCCAGATCTCTTGACTGGGGGAGAATGTATGCATTGTCAGCATTCCGTCCATCATTTGTTTGTTGTAACGCTTTTCGCCCTAAGTGGGATGGGTATTCCCAGACGTGGGACCCGTGCTCACTACGCCACTGGAGTCAAGCTATCCTGGCTGATGACGGCTGATAGCCAGAAACCGGTCCTAGGATGCTTGATTCCGGTCCAGGGAAGACATGGCTTGGCAGTTCGGGCTGGACTGTTCCCATGAGGCACAGGGTCAAGACTGATTTGCATATGGCCATGTCTAAACTGGGGTGGTGTAGTGGGCAAAAGAACGATGGATTTAACCCAGATCTCTTGACTGGGGGAGAATGTATGCATTGTCAGCATTCCGTCCATCATTTGTTTGTTGTAACGCTTTTCGCCCTAAGTGGGATGGGTATTCCCAGACGTGGGACCCGTGCTCACTACGCCACTGGAGTCAAGCTATCCTGGCTGATGACGGCTGATAGCCAGAAACCGGTCCTAGGATGCTTGATTCCGGTCCAGGGAAGACATGGCTTGGCAGTTCGGGCTGGACTGTTCCCATGAGGCACAGGGTCAAGACTGATTTGCATATGGCCATGTCTAAACTGGGGTGGTGTAGTGGGCAAAAGAACGATGGATTTAACCCAGATCTCTTGACTGGGGGAGAATGTATGCATTGTCAGCATTCCGTCCATCATTTGTTTGTTGTAACTCTTTTGGCCACATGGCATTCACATGAGCTCACTTTTGTAAATATGTATTTTTCACCCTAATTATGCCACTATTCATTTGTATAATAGTGGTTGTACATGTAATATGTGCATTTGTAAACTTCATTACAAATACACTATATAAAGTTGCATTAAATAAAATAAAGATTCTGAGCTTGATAAAATGAGCACCATTGAGATGAGTAACAATAAACATCAGAAAATCTGGATAAATAATGTCTTTCCCATGTAAATTGTGTAATCTTTGGCAAATACTCCACTTGCAATGGAGAGCCAGATGGTACCACAGTTTACGTCCTCACCTCTACTCCGTAGCCTCCTTTTTTAGATAAGGCTTGGTTTCAGCAGGTGTGGGGGCTGTAAAGGGGGGATATGATTGCAGTGATACAGACAATAAATCAAGAAATAATTTTGATGCTTACAATGCAATTGGAAAGTGAACCAAACGTATTTCTCTATTTTTCTCCCTGCTTCTAGATCGGCGATAATGGTGATGCACACCTTGCTAAGATGGAGGCAACACGGTCGCAGGTAGATGGACCGATATATCCGGTAGGGATTTGGCCAGTGGCCGGAGCAGCAGAAGATGGACCGACATATCTGGAAGGGGTGTCACCAGCGGTGCAGGAAGATGGACCGACATATCTAGAAGGGGTGTGGCCAGCGGCAGGAGTGGCAGAGGATGGACCGACATATCCAGAAAGGGTGTGGCCAGCGGCAGAGGATGGACCGACATATCTGGATGGGGTGTTGGCAGCACCAGGAGCAGCGCAGGAAGATGGGCCGACATATCCGGAAGAGGTGTGGGCAGGAGCGGCGCAGGAAGAGGGACAGACATATCCAGAAGGGTTGTGGCCAGCGGCAGGAGTGGCAGATGATGGACTGACATATCCAGAAGGGGAGTGGCCAGGGGCAGGAGCAACGCAGGAAGATGGACCGATATATCCAGAAGGAGTGTGGCCAGCGGCAGAGGATAGGCCGACATATCTGAAAGGGGTGTGGCCAGTGGCAGGAGCAGCACAGGAAGATGGACCGGCATTGGTGGACTGAAAATGCACCTAGCTGCCTCCTTCTAGCATTGTGCAATTTAAGTTAGCATTTGCGGCACCATTTTGCCTCTAGCCGCCATTTTGTACTATGATCGAAAGCAAGTTTCTGTCTCACTAATTGCCTACCACAGCGAAAAGCTGCTGCCCAGTTTCTTTTGCTTATCGTATTCAAGGTTGAATCCTAATGCAGTAATGAATAACTTATTCTGTCTTCACATGCCTGTCCTCTCTTGTAGCCCTTGTTAGATTTGGGGGTCTCTGGTTGGCACCTGTGACAAGCAGGGACCCTCTCCTCTAGTCAGGACAAGGGAATTACCCTCTCAAAATAACCCCTGCTCACCCTCTAGGTAGCTTGGCGCGAGCAGTCAAGGCTTATTTCAGAGGCGTTGTAGGTTAAGCATTTGTGACCACATACAGTAACTTAGTGACAACACCACAAATGGACACCACACTCGTATTATATCAAAAATAGTTTAGCTTTTATGTAAGACTTAGCACAAGACCACATAACGACAAAAATAATCCACAATACTGTCAGCAATAAAGAGTTCTGGTTTACAAATGCTTATCTTAGAGTTCTGTGCGCTTCGCACCCTTTGTCTGGCTCTCACGGTGATGAAAATGCCCAAAAGAGTCTAACCGGCGCAGCGGACGCTCCGGTCCGATGCGCACACAAATGCAGTGCGAGTCGTTCACAGTACCTTAGTTTAAGGTGTCCGGCACGGACGGGGCGATGCAAAAGACAGCGTTGCACGTGGCGATGTCCTCCTGTCACGGTGCGAGCTACGGCTCGTAGACGTCCTCAGTGCGGGTCGTTTGGAAATCAGAGCCGCGTTGTTTGAGGAGACGGTGCCTGGTGTGGTGCGATCTCTTCACGTTGCGACGTACGAGCTGTATTTTGGGAGCTGGCGCCTTTCAGTCTTTCAGCGTGGTGCGAGGCGGCCAGTACGACGCGGATGGGCAAAGCGTACTCCACCTTACAGCGTGATTGCAGATTTGACATCAGCGGCAGGGTGCGCGGTGATCAGTGTGGCTCGAAGGGGTGAAGCGAAGTGTGGTGCCTGGTCCCCCTGTCACAGTGCGAGGTACGGCTTGTTGACGGCGCTTGTGCGGGTCGTTGGGCTCAGAGTCACGTTGCTTGAGGCGGACGGCTTGGCACGGGGTTGCACAGAGTTCGAATAGATCCTACGAGGCACACACAGCTCCCTGCCTCGGCGCTACGGGGAAAACAGCGTTTCCAGCAGCTCTCCTCAAGGCGGGTGAAGTCCACTGGTACTGGGACTTCGTTCAGGGGGCAAGCTCACTCACAAGCCCTTGGAGATCTTTGGCACAAGTTAAAAATAAAGTCTTTGAGTCTTTCTCCTCTCCTTCAGCAGCAAGGCAACCACTGCAGGCCAATCCCCCAGGTCAGGGACAGTATTCCTCCTTCAGCTTTCCCAGTTCCTTCTTTTCAGGCAGAGTTTTCTTCTTGCCAAATCTGGATCTAATTTCTTGGGAGCAGGGTCCCAATACTTATACCCCTAAATACTTTGTTCCTCTGGAGTAGAGAGGCCTGTGCCTAGTTTAAACCAGTTCTGGAGCACTCTGTTTACATGACTCTGGCTTTTCTTTCAGTGTGCAGGGAAGAGACATCAGACACTCCACAGGAGGTGGAGCCAGCATTGTGGTGGAAAGGCACAGTCCTATTCAGAGTCCAGGTGTACTCCTCCCACCCATCTGGATGTAAATCTCTCTATTCACCACCGGGCTGCCCCAGCCTGTCTCCTGGAATTCCCCAGCCCTGTCACTCACAGAAACCAGACAGCAGATACACGTCCTAGCAGAGGCGGGCTGAAATGGTTAGGCAAGCAAATACCAACTTTCTAAAAGTGTTATTTGCAAACACAGAATATTAAAAGAACCTTTACTAAAAGATGTATTTTATTATTCTGAGTTCAGGCATATCAAACTCGAGTTCCTACCATGTTCCCTGAGTCCGCTAGGATTATAGAGTGTAATAATTCCAGCAGCCCACTCTGGCCTTTGAGAACAGGTAGTCTTACAATAGTGAAAAACGAAAATGTCTGTAATTCACTATTAGGACATGCCACACACATCAGGGCTTGTCCTACCTTACACTTACAATGCACCCTGCCATTGGGCCTACCATAGGGGTGACTAATATGAAGTTAAGGGAAGGTTTAGGGACTGGCAAGGGGGTGCCCTTGCCCAGTCAGCATGACAGTACCAGACTGCATGCAGGCTCTGCAATGGCAGACCCTAGACACATTTTACAAGGCTGCTTCTGTGGGTTGCACAACCAGTGCTGCAAGCCCACCAGCAGCATTTGTATTTACAAGCCCTGGGCACTCCTGGTGCACTGTATTAGGGTCTGACAGGTAAACCAAATCAACCAATCATGGAATCACAAATCATACATTAATTTACAATAGGGAGAGCATATGCATTTTAGCACTGATCAGCAGTGGTAAAGTGCCCAGAGTCATAAAACAGCCAACAACAGGTCAGAAAAAATATAGGAGGAAGGCAAAAAGTTCAGGGATGACCCTGCAAAAAGGGCCAAGTCCAACACAACCCCCTTCCAGCCAAAACGCAGGGTAGACCAATCACTACCTTGATGGCCATCCCTGCTTTGGGCGATAGAACAAGGACCTGGCCCGCAACTGCAGGGGCAGACTCCAGTTCTACGCCAATCTGAACCTATTGGAATCCCTCTGTCCATACTCTCAGGGCCCACCAAGCCAATCCATGGGGAACCCTTCTCCTCACCTGTGGACAGCACCTGTACAGCACCTAACCTTAACTGGCTCACAGGTGTGTCCCAACAGACAGACAGAAAAATGCCACAGTGGCCACTGACAGTAGTCAGGGATGAGACCCAGGCCTTATGCCTCTCAGGGCTCTCAAACCTATGTGGCGCCAGGGAGCGGGGGGCAGTAGCCCCAGGTGCTTGCCACCCTTTGTTCATTCTCCCTCCTGTCAGGTCAGTAATGACATCCTGGCACTGACCCACCAGCCCCAGGCCTGTACCCGGCGGCTGGACCAAATACTGGGGTGGCCTCTCCCACACCCAGTCCTCCTCCTTGGGGCTCTGTACCCTCCCACTTGGAGTGGTACCCCCTTCCAGAATTGCCAGGGCACCTGTGGCAGGTGTCCTGCACAATTCTCCCACCAGTTCAGGTGTTCTATCCTGTAACTGGGCATCCAGGTCAGGGGGGCCACCCTGAACCTGGCCCTCCAACCTAGGGTCTAAACCCTTCAGTTGAGCAGGGGTCAGAGGCGAGGACTCCCTCCCTCAGCACCCCCTTCCAGATGGCTGTACCCTCCCACCTGGAGTGGTACACCAAGAAGACAGACTGGTAGGGACATTGATTACAGATGTCCCTCCCTCCAGGTCAGACAACACCTGAACCTGGCTTCCCAACCCTGGGACCAACCCATGCGGTTGAACGCTCGCCTGGCATGCCAGGACTTCCCGGGGAGCACGCATGCCCCCCCCCTGAGGGTGACACATAACTCATGTGTCGTTTGACAGTCTGCCTGGCACAGATCTCCCGACCCCTGTCCATCTGACAGTGTGCGGAGATCCCCCAGGACAGAAGTGGTGTCACCATGGTCATTCACTGGTGACGCAACACTTCTGGCTGGCCCCTGACCCACTGGTTCTTCCACTGGGGACTCTTTCCCCCTCTCACCCCTCAATCTGGACTTCTGCACCCTCCCAACTGGAGCGGTACTGCCAGTCACCAGAACTGAGGGAGGACTGCTTACAGACACTCCCCGTTCACCAGACACTAGGGGGTCCCGCACAACGGGCAGCCCCTCAGGACAGACTAGGCTCCCCACCTGGTGTTCCCTTTAAGAACCATCCAGCCTCTGAGACTGAGGTTGGGCACTACCGGGGCATAACCCATTCTCACTCCTTCCCCTTAAAGACAGGATGTGAGGCCCTACACCCCTCTCACTACTACAGGACCTAGCTGGGCTACTCTAAGCCACTTCCACCACACTGGGTTTGAAGATACCTGAACCACTCATCTTGGGATCACTCTCCAATGCCTTTCCAGACCCTCTGGACTCCACCAAAAGGTCTGCCTCCAATGTGAGCTCCCTGCGGTCAGAGAACTCACCCTCACACAGGTGTTGACATAGCTCTGGAAAACAGGGACTTACAATATGCTCTCCCACAATTGGATCACACAGCCCCTTAGCAGGGTTAACCAAACTATCCTTCACCTCACCATCCAGTGCCTCAAACACGTACTCCACACCACTCTCCTGAGACTGGCAAGACAGTATCTGACTGTCTCTGTCACACAACCCACACTCTTCTGGGCGGTCTTCATACTCACATACCAGGACTTCAACTTTGGGGGAACCCCTCTCCCTGCACCTCTCATCTAGAGTCAGTAGAGTGTCCCTCCCTCCACTAGGACCATGAACCCCTGCGCCAGTTACCCTATTCCCCTCAGGGACACTGCACACTACTGGCGCTACCTCATGTCCTTGAACCTCCTGGTGTATGTTGACCCCCTCCTTCAAGTCAGGTGCCATGTCTCTGGGTGTGTGTACTACTCTCCCAGCACTAGATAACTGAATATTGCTGCCACCATCTGAGCTGGATTCCACCTCCAACTCAGCAAAGCTCACTCTCTGAGTTACACACATTTCTTGTTGCTGGGCTGAGACACTCATGGCCTCAAGCCTTTCGAGCTCCATATCAAACTTCCTCATTATCAAGTCATGCTCCATTTGCATTTTCTTTTCTTCTAGGACCAATTTTTTGCTTTCCAGCTCCAGTTGCCCATTCAATTTGAGCTTTGCCATCTCCATTTCATGCATCCTGATTTCCTTCCTGTCTTTGACGACAGGCCTCTGCCAAAGCTATTGTTGCCCTCTGCCTGCTCAGTTTCCACCAAATCCTCAGGGTATTTCCTTGACTCAATCCAGGCCCTCAGCGCCTTGAGTAGATCTGCCTTGACCTTGCATCCAGCATGGGGAACTTTGAACTTTTTGCAGAAGCCCTTCAGCTGGGTCTTGGTTTAGCTCTCTAGTCTCTCCTCTTCCCATTCTACTTCTTCGCTTTCAGAGACTACAGATGGTGCCTTCTCCAAAATGACTGAACCAGGCATGACTTTTCAAAAATGGAGATCTCTTGCAAAACAAGAATCGAAAAGTACGTGGTTGCATTATGGTCTGCACTCACTAAGTAGTGTTCACCAATCACTGTACTTGAATCACGAATGCAAGTCCAGAATCCTCACCGCTGATCACCAATGTTAGAATTGGGGATCTCTGGTTGGCACAGGTAGGGACTTGTGACACGCAGGGACCCTCTCCTCTAGTCAGGACAAGGGGATTACCCTCTCAAAATAACCCCTGCTCACCCTCTAGGTAGCTTGGCGCGAGCAGTCAAGGCTTATTTCAGAGGTGTTGTAGGTTAAGCATTTGTGACCACATACAGTAACTTAGTGACAACACCACAAATGGACACCACACTCGTATTATATCAAAAATAGTTTAGCTTTTATGTAAAACTTAGCACAAGACCACATAACGACAAAAATAATCCACAATACTGTCAGCAATAAAGAGTTCTGGTTTACAAATGCTTATCTTAGAGTTCTGTGCACTTCGCACCCTTTGTCTGGCTCTCACGGTGATGAAAATGCCCAAAAGAGTCTAATCGGCGCAGCGGACGCTGCAGTCCGATGCGCACACAAATGTAGTGCGAGTCGTTCACAGTACCTTAGTTTGAGGTGTCCGGCACGGATAGGGCGATGCAAAAGAAAGCGTTGTACGCGGCGATGTCCTCCTGTCACGGTGCGAGCTACGGCTCGTAGACGTCCTCAGTGAGGGTCGTTTGGAACTCAGAGCCGCGTTGTTTGAGGGGACAGTGCCTGGTGCAGTGCGATCTCTTTACGTTGCGGCGTACGAGCCGTACCTTGGGAGCTGGCGCCTTTCAGTCTTTAAGCGCGGTGCGAGGCGGCCAGTACGACGCGGATGGGCGAAGCGTACTCCACCTTACAGCGTGATTGCAAATTTGACATCAGCGGCAGGGTGCTCGGTGATCAGTGCGGCTCGAAGGGGTGAAGCGAAGGGCGGTGCGTGGTCCCCTGTCACGGTGCGAGCTACGGCTTGTTGACGGCACTTGTCCGCGAGCTGGAAAATTCCAGCCTGGCGAGGTTTTAGGGGTGTTGGAAATGCATAGTATGTTTTACTAAGTGTTCTGAAGTCAATTCCCTCAGTAGCATCTAAGGAGGCTAGTCTGACTGGACTCCGCTGCACCGCAATTACTAATAAATGACTTGGTTTGTATTCTCTACTGTGTCACCGACTCTTCATTTCTTGGAAGGCTTAGAGGAGGTTGTGAGTGACCGGGTGGCCCGATGCAGGTCACTTCCTTCAGTTGGCACCTGAACAGGGACCCCATCGGACTGACCCATCTTGCCCACAAATGGGTGTGGAGGACGGGGCCACGTCAGGTCGGATTGGGATCCCCACAAGACAGAACTTAGTTCTCGCAGCTGCCCCGCCTGTCTGATCGGGTAGTGCCTCGCCCAGCGGTCATCCCAGATGGGGTCCTGAAAGGTGAAAAGCTTGGATCTGACCGTTTGGTCCGAAGAGTCGGCAGTGGAGAATAACTTTGTTCGACCAGTGTGCACCAGGTGAGTTTGTCTTGTTTCTTGGTAAATGTGGCGCCATTTTGTATAGTCTTGGGGATGGTCTGGAGACCATTTCTTGGCTTGCTTGAACTAGTTAGGTCTGCGAACCATTTAAACACAGAGGGTCTGCGGACACTCTGCCAGGTAAAATAGTGAATTTGGCGTACTCTTGAAAATACCTGGGGCTTGAGCCTGTCTCTTTGGTGCAGTCTAAGGATTGACTCTTGGTTTCCTTTGTTTAATGTGGTCTGAAGACCAACTCGTTCAAATAAAAGAAAAAAGTAGGTAGTATATTTGCGAATTATTCGTCTGGTACGAATAGTGAACGTGTCTTATATTAAGATGCCTTGTTTGTGCAAATTGTGGTGTTTGGGGTACCGTTGTTGTTCTGCTGATGCCTGACTGGTGGAAAGACAACCTGCACCTCTGGAAGGCACCCCGAACTTTGACATGTACATAAAGCACGGCATTGGCCCTATTATGTTTAGTACATTGTGGCACAAATATACGAGGGAGAATGCCGAGCTCCAGTGGCCACTAACAGGTACCTTTAATGAGCAAAAATCAAATTTCCTGCAGGATCAATTGTTTACAAAATGAATTAGACAGTCGATATTTGATTCTCTTCAGGTATGGCAAAAAGAAGCTAGGCAAAGGCGCTTTTGAGCAGAAAAAGTGGCCCAGAGAGGGAAAATGCAGACAGTGACTCGGAAAACAGTAGCGTATGATAAAGAGAAAACAGAAAAAGGTATGGAGTGTGCTGATAGAAAGTTTTGATTGCAATGTGACAAATCTTATGTCGCCCGAGAGGAGGGCGATACATTTGTGAAGGAGCTATTACATGCTCGACCTCCGCCTCCCTATGCCCGCAGAGAATACACCCTGTTGTACCCACGCCTCCGTCTTCTGCCCCCCCTGCTTCCACCACTAGCTCTTCTGCCCCTGACCTGGCTGCTTTGGCTATGGCACCTCCTGTTCTTTCTCTAGCTTCACATGCTACGGATGCCATTACTGCAAGTGTCCCTGCTACGCCTCTTGTTTCCATTTATCCGCACTCACCATCCCTCACACCCTCAACACAGCCATTACTAACGCTCGTGCCTGCCCCTTCATCTATTGTGTCTTCCTCAAATGTCTCTTCCCCGACAGTGTTGAGTATTGGGACACCGGTGCACAGACCAGACAAGGGGAATTGGACAGTAACTCGAGAACAAAATGGAGTGGGTGTTGATTCCATCTGATGTGGGGAATGAGAAGAAAAAGATGGTGGCTGATCAGGCCGACCAGTGGGCTCGGCATCCGATTTACAGTGTGGAGGATGTGTGGAGTGTGGTGAAAGATTATGAGCCATTTGTGCAGCAGCATGCCCTCAAGCATATGTCGGCCACACTAATAGGGTTGTGGGAACAGTGCTTCAATAGTGTCGCGCCTCAGATAATGTATGACATCCGGGACCGTGTGTATGCTGCTGACATGGCTCCTAATGACGTTTTTAGTAATATTGCCACACTGATTGGTTATCGAGGTAGGTTACAGCAGAAAACACCAACAACAGGGTCCCAGTTTTCAATGAGGGAAATACATCCTATTTTTCAACCTGAGATACCGGAGCTGCGTAATCAGCAGGATGCTGTTGTCAGACAGCGAGTAGAGGCCCGTTTCCAAGAACAATAGGTTTACACTCCATTGAAAAGTAGTGAGGTTTCAGCTCTTCAGGGTCAGTTGCCAGACCCTAGGAAAAATCCGACTGCATATTACAAAGAATTGACAGAGGCCGCCTCGTCGACAGTGATGACGTTGGCAGATATTGAGATGTTTTTCGGATTGCTGGTACCGGTGGATATTTGGAGACAGGTGCATACACAGGACCATGTTGTGGAGTTGGGTGGCACTTGGGACGAGATCAGGGCATGGGATTAAGAGAGGAAGACCGGTGAGAAGCCTAGGGCTGAGATACGAGCTCTGCCGAGTCGTATTATTACTTACATGCATTCCCTCATCCCACCTAGACGAGTCGATTGGGACAAGTAGCAGCATGTCGTCAGAAGAAAGATGAAAGTGTATCTTATTTTTTTACTAGGTTTGAAGGCACGTTTTTGGATTTCCTGTGGGGCCAAATCAATGTGCGTATTGTAAAAAGGAAGTGAATGCCTGGAATTGTTGCAGAAAGTTGCGGCCCCCAGAGGACGGGGTCCTCGTGGATGGGGTCGTGGTGGAGGTAGTCGAGATGGAGTCCAGGGAGATGAATATTCACAGGATCGTTCTGATCAGAACTATTTTGATAACCCTCAAGAAGGCAGTACTATAACAATGACTATGATATGGATGAGGTGACAGGGATGTCCTACAGCTAGGACAGCCAGGGACAGGTTGAGGGACCAGTTCAGATACCTGTAGATCAGCGTGGTCCTTATGTTACAGCAGATTTGCACGGTTCGATAAAAAAATTCTTGGTAGATACAGGTGCAATGAACAGCTCTGTTTCTCATTCGCTGGTATAACGTTTTTTTAGGCATACCAGTCATAAGCCCCATTTCCAAGCCCCTTCCTCTTGTAGTATGATGTAATTAAAAACAAATGTACCCATTTGGCTGCCTTATGGACGAAGGACAGCCCTCAGCAGCCCTGCGTTTTGAGCAAAATGGTTCTTGTTGGTCTAGCTGGTCTACTTAAAGCAAGATAGTCTTTGTAGTAATTGTTCTGATTTTTTTAATAACTGCATTTGGAATTATGTGGTTCCTGGAAGAGAAATATCCTGTGCATTCTTTAATTGGTACGACTCCTGTTCCCCCGTAGCATGTATTTGTCACTTTGGCCCCTCATGCGGAGAGACACAGACAAACGTATATTGTTAATGTTTTCTTGCAGATGCTCCATCAGGCGCAACCTACCTCTAATGTTACTGATTGCTGGGTCAGCGGCTTGCTCCCTTCTGTGATGCATAAAAACGATTTATTGATGTCCCGACCCTTCTCTTATTTAGGGAGCTGTGAAGCTTGGTTCCAATTGTTTACCATGTGTATATCCATTACCACACTCATGCAATGAATATGACATATGCTGATTATGAGACTGTGTTAGAGTACATTAGTGTACACCAGGGGTTCACCCCAGGAGAGCAAGGGGCCACTGATACTCTGCATCCAGATGCCTGTATGAATATTTATGAAATCAAATAGAATTTAATGTGGCTCCAAAATGAAATGATGGATTTCCAAGATTTCAATGTCACTGAATATTTTAGGTCCTTTCAGATGCGTAATAATATTTAGGATAAAGCAATGTCAGTGCCAATAGTTAACACAACAGATAGTTTTTGTGTCCAAGGTTTTGGGATTGTTAAAGTGGGAATGAGTACTTGCAACTATACTTATGACTTGAGTACGACCAAAAGTCCACCTTTATTTCCACCCCATAATGTGTATTTTGTTTACGGGTCCCAGGCTTATGTATGGCTTCCAAGGGGGTGGTCTGGCATTTGTTATGTTGCTTTCCTCCTGCCACCAGTATATATAGCACCGTCCAGTTATCACAGAGACCATCGTTTGCAGCGTAGGAGCATATACTTGTCCCAAGTCAGAAGGGTTATCAACACAGAAGACATAGATCAGACAGACACTTCTCTGCAGAAGTTCACTGATGCTATGAAGGGTATTCTGCCCTTCTGTGGTCCTTTGTCCAACAGCCTTAAGATTCGCCGACTAACAAGGGTTGCAGAGGGTGTTATTAACACCACGGCAGGTATACTGACAAACATTACAGCTGAGCTTCAGGCTATGAGACTTGTTGCTCTTCAAAAACAGGATGGTTTTAGACATTATCCTTGCTAATCGGGCGGGGCCTGTTGCGTCATCGGTAGTAGCTGCTGTGTGTACACACCGGATCATGCTCCGAATGTCTATGCAGCAATACAGAAGTTGCACCGACTTGCATCCGATATTCATCAAGAGAATGGCACCTGGTCCATTTCTGGTTGGTTCTGGCGTTTGAAAGCATCCTGGGGTTGGAAAATACACCTTTTCCTGGTAGCCATTGCGGGTTTCATTTTCACTTATTGCCTGTGTATAAATTGTTTCCATGCCTGCTGTACGTATTGTGTTATCAAGTTAACACCTGCACCCAAGGCCCCATGGTATGATACTAAACACTCAGCTATGATGATGCAAGCTGTCCATGATTTCATGAACATTGACGCGGGTATTTTTGAATATTAGTGTGCATGTGTATCACGTAACGATTAATGGTTTCCCTGTCATGCTAGAATAGACAAAATTGTTAGCAAATGCTAAAAGGAGGGTCTGTTGGACTGCAAATGCACCTAGCTGCCTCCTTCTAGCATTGTGCGAGTTAAGTTAGCATTTGCGACACCATTTTGCCTCTAGCTGCCATTTTGAACTATGATCGAAAGCAAGTTTCTGTCTCACAAATTGCCTGCCTCAGCGAAAAAGCTGCTGACTAGTTACTTTTGCTTATCGTATTCAAGGTTGAATCCTAAAGCACTAATGAATAACTTATTCTGTCTTCACATGCCTGTCCTCTCTTGTAGCCCTGCTCCCACAGTAGAGAGCATTGAGTTTGAACAAGACAACCTTGAGAATGTGATAAGATGTACCTGTTCTGCAGGTGGTAGCTCATCTTTCTGTACCTCCTTTGTTCGTCTGTGCGTGACCTGGAAAATTCCAGCCTGGGCAGGGTTTTAAGGGTGTTGGAAAGGCATATTATATTTTACTAAGTGCTCTGAAGTCAGTAGCATCTAAGGAGGCTAGTCTGACTGAACTCCGCTGCAGTGCAATTACTAATAAATGACTTGGTTTGTATTGTCCACTGTGTCACCGACTCTTCATTTCTTGGAAGGTTTAGAGGAGGTCGCGAGTGACCCAGGTGGCCCGATTGGGATCACTTCCTTCAACATATTCGAAAGGGGTGTGGCCAGCGGCAGCAGCGGCGCTGCAGGATGGACCAACATATCGGATGGGTGTGGCCAGCGGCAGGAGCGACGCCGAAAGATTCAATGACATATCCGGAAGGGGTGTGGCCAGTGGGAGGAGCAGTACAGGAAGATGGACCGAAATACCTGGAAGGGGTGTGGCCAGTGGCAGGAGTGTCAGAGGATGGACTGACATATCCGGAAGGGGTGTGGCCAGTGGCAAGAGTGGCAGAGGAAGATGGACCGACATAAAAAGCGACAGGAGCGGCACAGGAAGATGGACCAACAAATACAGAAGGAGTGTGGCCAGAGGCCGGAGCGGCAGAGGATGGACCGACATATTCGGATGGGTGTGGCCAGCGGCATGAGTGGCACAGGAGTGGCACAGGAAGATGGACCGACATATCCGGATGGGTGTGGCCAGCGTCGCAGGAAGATGGACCGAAATACAGAAGGGGTGTGGACAGCGGCAGGAACGGCAGAGAATGGACCGCATAGGTGGCCCCAGGAGCGGCACAGAAAGATGCACCTACATATAAGGATGGGTGTGGCCAACAGCTGGAGTGGCACAGGAAGATTGACCAACATTTACAGAAGGGATGTAGCCAGCGGCAGGAGTAGCAGAGTATGGACCAACATACCTGGATGGGTGTGGTCAGCGGCAGGAGCAGCACAGGAAGATGGACCGACATATCCACATGGGTGTGGCCAGCAGCAGCAGCGACAGCAGCAGTGCAGGAAGATGAACCGACATATACAGAAGGGGTGTGGCCAACGGCAGGGGCGGCACAGTAAGATGGAACGACATATCTGGATGGGTGTGGCCAGCGGCAGGAGCAGCAGAGGATGGACCACATATCCAGATGGGTGTGGCCAGCGGCAGGAGCGGCACAGGAAGATGGACCAACATGTGCAGAAGGGGTGTTGCCAGAGGCAGGAGCAGCAGAGGATGGACCAACATATCTGGATGGATGTGGCCAGCGGCCTGAGTGGCACAGGAAGATGGACCGAATTATCCGGATGGGTGTGGCCAGCAGCAGCAGTGGTGCAGGAAGATGGACCGACATACAAAAGGGGTGTGGACAGCAGCAGGAGCGGCAGAGGATGGACAAACATATCCGGATAGGTCACGCCAGGAGCAGCACAGGAAGATGCACTGACATATCTAGATGGGTGTGGCCAACAACAGGAGCAGCACAGGGAGATGGACTGACATTTACAGAAGGGATGTGGCCAGCGGCAGGAGTCGCAGAGTATGGACTGACATACCTGGATGGGTGTGGCCAGCAGCAGGAGCGGCACAGGAAGATGGACGGACATTTCCAGATGGGTGTGGCCAGCGGCAGCAGCAACACAGGAAGATGAACCAATATATACAGAAGGGGTGTGGTCAGTGGCAGGAGCGGCAGAGGATGGACCACATATCCGGATGGTTGTGGCCAGCGGCAGGAGCGGCACAGGAAGATGGACCGACATATACAGAAGGGGTGTGGCCAGAGGCAGGATCGGCACGGGATGGACCGACATATCTGGATGGGTGTGGCCAGCGGCAGGAGTGAGCAGGAAAATGGACCAACATCTACAGAAGGGGTGTGGTCAGCGGCAGGAGTGGCAGAGGATGGACCGACATATACAGAAGGGGTGTGGCCAGCGGCAGGAGCGGTGCAGGGAGATCAACCGACATATATAGAAGGGGTGTGGCCAGCAACAGAAGCAGCAGAGGATGGACCGACATATACAGATGGGGTGTGGGTGGCGGCAGCAGCGGCAGAGGATGGACCGACATATACAGAAGGGGTGTGGGTGGTGGCAGGAGGGGCAGAGGATTGACCGACATATAGAGAAGGGGTGTGGGTGGCGGCAGCAGCGGCGCAGGAAGATGGACCGACATATACAGAAGGGGTTTGGCCAGCGACAGGAGTGACAGAGGATGGACCGACATATACAGAAGGGGTGTGGCCAGCGGCAGCAGCTGTGCAGGGAGATGAACTGACATATACAGAAGGGGTGTGGCCAGCGGCAGGAGCGGCAGAGGCTGGACCACATATCCGGATGGGTGTGGCCAGCGGCAGGAGTGGCACAGGAAGATGGACCGACATATACAGAGGGGGTGTGGCCAGCGACAGGAGTGGCAGAGGATGGACCGACATATAGAGAAGGGGTGTGAGTGGCGGCAGCAATGGCACAGGAAGATGGACAGACATATCCGGATGGGTGTGGCCAGCGGCAGGAGCGGCACAGGAAGATGGACTGACATATACAGAAGGGGTGTGGCCAGCGACAGGAGCGGCAGAGGATGGACCGACATATAGAGAAGGGGTGTGGCCGGCAGCAGGAGCGGCAGAGGATGGACCACATATCTGGATGGGTGTGGCCAGCGGCAGGAGAGGCTCAGGAAGATGGACCGACATATACAGAAGGGGTGTGGCCAGTGACAGGAGAGGCAGAGGATGGACCTGCATATAGAGAAGGGGTGTGGGTGGTGGCAGCAGCGGCACAGGAAGATGGACCGACATATCCGGATGGGTGTGGCCAGCGGTAGGAGCGGCACAGGAAGATGGACTGACATTTACAGAAGGGGTGTTGCCAGCGGCAGGAGTCACAGAGGATGGACCGGCATATCTGTATAGGTGGCGCCAGGAGCGGCACAGGAAGATGCACTGACATATCTGGATGGGTGTGGCCAACAGCAGGAGGGGCACAGGAAGATGGACCGAAATTTACAGAAGGGATGTGGCCAGAGGCAGGAGTCGCAGAGTATGGACCGAAATACCTGGATGGGTGTGGCAAGCGCAGGAGCAGCACGGGAAGATGGACCGACATCTCCAGATGGGTGTGGCCAGCGGCAGAGGCGGCACAGTAAGATGAACCGACATATACAGAAAGGATGTGGCCAGTGGCAGGAGTCGCAGAGTATGGACCGACATACCTGGATGGGTGTGGCCAGCGGCAGGAGCTGCACAGGAAGATGGACTGACAGATCCAGATGGGTGTGGCCAGCAGCGGCGCAGGAAGATGGACCAACATATACAGAAGGGGAGTGGCAAGTGGCCAGTTGCAGGAACGGCACAGGATGGACCGACATATGTGGATGGGTGTGGCCAGCAGCAGGAGTGAGCAGGAAAGTGGACCAACATATACAGAAGGGGTGTGGTCAGTGGCAGGAGCGGCAGAGGATGGACAGACATATACAGAAGGGGTGTGGCCAGCGGCAGGAGCGGTGCTGGGAGATGAACCGAGATATACAGAAGGGGTGTGGCCAGCGACAGGAGCGGCAGAGGATGGACCGATATATACAGAAGGGGTTTGGGTGGCGGCAGCAGCGGCACAGGAAGATGGGCAGACATATCCAGATGGGTGTGGCCAGCGGCAGGAGTGGCACAGGAAGATGGACCGACATATACAGAAGGGGTGTGGACAGCGACAGGAGCGGCAGAGGATGGACCGACATATAGAGAAGGGGTGTGGGTGGCGGCAGTAGCAGCACAGGAAGATGGACAGACATATCCGGATGGGTGTGGCCAGCGGCAGGAGCGGCACAGGAAGATGGACTGACATATACAGAAGGGGTGTGGGTGGCGGCAGGAGGGGCAGAGGATTGACCAACATATAGAGAAGGGGTGTGGGTGGCGGCAGCAGCGGCACAGGAAGATGGACCGACATATACAGAAGGGGTTTGGCCAGCAACAGGAGCGACAGAGGATGGACCGACATATACAGAAGGGGTGTGGCCAGCGGCAGCAGCTGTGCAGGGAGACGAACTGACATATACAGAAGGGGTGTGGCCAGAGGCAGGAGCGGCAGAGGATGGACCACATATCCGGATGGGTGTAGCCAGCGGCAGGAGCGGCACAGGAAGATGGACCGACATATACAGAAGGGGTTTGGCCAGCGACAGGAGCGACATAGGATGGACCGACATATACAGAAGGGGTGTGGCCAGCGGCAGCAGCTGTGCAGGGAGATGAACTGACATATACAGAAGGGGTGTGGCCAGCGACAGGAGTGGCAGAGGATGGACCGACATATAGAGAAGGGGTGTGGGTGGTGGCAGCAGCGGCACAGGAAGATGGACCGACATATACAGAAGGGGTTTGGCCAGCGACAGGAGCGACAGAGGATGGACCGACATATACAGAAGGGGTGTGGCCAGCGGCAGCAGCTGTGCAGGGAGATGAACTGACATATACAGAAGGGGTGTGGCCAGCGACAGGAGTGGCAGAGGATGGACCGACATATAGAGAAGTGGTGTGAGTGGCGGCAGCAATAGCACAGGAAGATGGACAGACATATCCGGATGGGTGTGGCCAGCGGCAGGAGCGGCACAGGAAGATGGACTGACATATACAGAAGGGGTGTGGCCAGCGACAGGAGCGGCAGAGGATGGACCGACATATAGAGAAGGGGTGTGGCCGGCAGCAGGAGCGGCAGAGGATGGACCACACATCCGGATGGGTGTGGCCAGCGGCAGGAGTGGCAGAGTATGGACCGACATACCTGGATGGGTGTGGCCAGCGGCAGGAGCTGCACAGGAAGATGGACTGACAGATCCAGATGGGTGTGGCCAGCAGCGGCGCAGGAAGATGGACCAACATATACAGAAGGGGAGTGGCCAGTGGCCAGTTGCAGGAACGGCACAGGATGGACCGACATATGTGGATGGGTGTGGCCAGCAGCAGGAGTGAGCAGGAAAGTGGACCAACATATACAGAAGGGGTGTGGTCAGTGGCAGGAGCGGCAGAGGATGGACAGACATATACAGAAGGGGTGTGGCCAGCGGCAGGAGCGGTGCTGGGAGATGAACCGAGATATACAGAAGGGGTGTGGCCAGCGACAGGAGCGGCAGAGGATGGACCGATATATACAGAAGGGGTGTGAGTAGCGGCAGCAGATGGACCGACATATACAGAAGGGGTTTGGGTGGCGGCAGCAGCGGCACAGGAAGATGGACAGACATATCCAGATGGGTGTGGCCAGCGGCAGGAGTGGCACAGGAAGATGGACCGACATATACAGAAGGGGTGTGGACAGCGACAGGAGCGGCAGAGGATGGACCGACTTATAGAGAAGGGGTGTGGGTGGCGGCAGTAGCAGCACAGGAAGATGGACAGACATATCCGGATGGGTGTGGCCAGCGGCAGGAGCGGCACAGGAAGATGGACTGACATATACAGAAGGGGTGTGGGTGGCGGCAGGAGGGGCAGAGGATTGACCAACATATAGAGAAGGGGTGTGGGTGGCGGCAGCAGCGGCACAGGAAGATGGACCGACATATACAGAAGGGGTTTGGCCAGCAACAGGAGCGACAGAGGATGGACCGACATATACAGAAGGGGTGTGGCCAGCGGCAGCAGCTGTGCAGGGAGACAAACTGACATATACAGAAGGGGTGTGGCCAGAGGCAGGAGCGGCAGAGGATGGACCACATATCCGGATGGGTGTAGCCAGCGGCAGGAGCGGCACAGGAAGATGGACCGACATATACAGAAGGGGTTTGGCCAGCAACAGGAGCGACATAGGATGGACCGACATATACAGAAGGGGTGTGGCCAGCGGCAGCAGCTGTGCAGGGAGATGAACTGACATATACAGAAGGGGTGTGGCCAGCGACAGGAGTGGCAGAGGATGGACCGACATATAGAGACGGGGTGTGGGTGGTGGCAGCAGCGGCACAGGAAGATGGACCGACATATACAGAAGGGGTTTGGCCAGCGACAGGAGCGACAGAGGATGGACCGACATATACAGAAGGGGTGTGGCCAGCGGCAGCAGCTGTGCAGGGAGATGAACTGACATATACAGAAGGGGTGTGGCCAGCGACAGGAGTGGCAGAGGATGGACCGACATATAGAGAAGTGGTGTGAGTGGCGGCAGCAATAGCACAGGAAGATGGACAGACATATCCGGATGGGTGTGGCCAGCGGCAGGAGCGGCACAGGAAGATGGACCGACATATACAGAAGGGGTGTGGCCAGCGACAGGAGCGGCAGAGGATGGACCGACATATAGAGAAGGGGTGTGGCCGGCAGCAGGAGCGGCAGAGGATGGACCACACATCCGGATGGGTGTGGCCAGCGGCAGGAGTGGCACAGGAAGATGGACCGACATATACAGAAGGGGTGTGGCCAGCGACAGGAGAGGCAGAGGATGGACCTGCATATAGAGAAGGGGTGTGGGTGGTGGCAGCAGCGGCACAGGAAGATGGACAGACATATCCGGATGGGTGTGGCCAGCAGTAGGAGCGGCACAGGAAAATGGACTGACATTTACAGAAGGGGTGTTGCCAGCGGCAGGAGTCGCAGAGGATGGACCGGCATATCTGTATAGGTGGCACCAGGAGCGGCACAGGAAGATGCACTGACATATCTGGATGGGTGTGGCCAACAGCAGGAGGGGCACAGGAAGATGGACCGAAATTTACAGAAGGGATGTGGCCAGCGGCAGGAGTCACAGAGTATGGACCAACATACCTGGATGGGTGTGGCCAGTGGCAGGAGCAGCACGGGAAGATGGACCGACATCTCCAGATGGGTGTGGCCAGCGGCAGAGGCGGCACAGTAAGATGAACCGACATATACAGAAGGGATGTGGCCAGTGGCAGGAGTCGCAGAGTATGGACCGACATACCTGGATGGGTGTGGCCAGCAGCAAGAGCTGCACAGGAAGATGGACCGACAGATCCAGATGGGTGTGGCCAGCAGCGGCGCAGGAAGATGGACCAACATATACAGAAGGGGAGTGGCCAGTGGCAGGAGCGGCACAGGTTGGACCGACATATGTGGATGGGTGTGGCCAGCAGCAGGAGTGAGCAGGAAAGTGGACCAACATATGCAGAAGGGGTGTGGTCAGTGGCAGGAGCAGCAGAGGATGGACAGACATATACAGAAGGGGTGTGGCCAGCGGCAGGAGCGGTGCTGGGAGATGAACCGATATATACAGAAGGGGTGTGGCCAGTGACAGGAGTCGCAGAGGATGGACCGGCATATCTGTATAGGTGGCACCAGGAGCGGCACAGGAAGATGCACTGACATATCTGGATGGGTGTGGCCAACAGCAGGAGGGGCACATGAAGATGGACCGAAATTTACAGAAGGGATGTGGCCAGCGGCAGGAGTCACAGAGTATGGACCGACATACCTGGATGGGTGTGGCCAGTGGCAGGAGCAGCACGGGAAGATGGACCGACATCTCCAGATGGGTGTGGCCAGCGGCAGAGGCGGCACAGTGAGATGAACCGACATATACAGAAGGGATGTGGCCAGCGGCAGGAGTCGCAGAGTATGGACCGACATACCTGGATGGGTGTGGCCAGCAGCAAGAGCTGCACAGGAAGATGGACCGACAGATCCAGATGGGTGTGGCCAGCAGCAGCAGCGGCGCAGGAAGATGGACCAACATATACAGAAGGGGAGTGGCCAGTGGCAGGAGCGGCACAGGATGGACCGACATATGTGGATGGGTGTGGCCAGCAGCAGGAGTGAGCAGGAAAGTGGACCAACATATGCAGAAGGGGTGTGGTCAGTGGCAGGAGCAGCAGAGGATGGACAGACATATACAGAAGGGGTGTGGCCAGCGGCAGGAGCGGTGCTGGGAGATGAACCGATATATACAGAAGGGGTGTGGCCAGTGACAGGAGCGGCAGAGGATGGACCGATATATACAGAAGGGGTGTGGGTGGCGGCAGCAGATGGACCGACATATACAGAAGGGGTTTGGGTGGCGGCAGCAGCAGCAGAGGAAGATTGACAGACATCCGGATGGGTGTGGCCAGCGGCAGGAGCGGCACAGGAAGATGGACTGACATATACAGAAGGGGTGTTGCCCGCGGCAGGAGTCGCAGAGGATGGACCTACATATTCGGATAGGTGGTGCCAGGAGGGGCACAGGAAGATGCACCAACATATCCGGATGGGTGTGGCCAACAGCAGGAGTGGCACAGGAAGTCCGACCGACATCTCCAGATGGGTGTGGCCAGGCGGCAGTAGCGGTAGCAGTGGCAGCAGCGGTGCAGGAGGATGAACAGACATATACAGAAGGGATGTGGCCAGCGACAGGAGTAGCAGAGTATGGACCGACATACCTGGATGTGTGTGGCCAGCGACAGGAGCAGCACAGGAAGATGGACCGACATATCCAGATGGGTGTGGCCAGCGGCAGCAGCGGCAGCAGTGGCACTGGAAGATTAAGCGACATATACAGAAGGGATGTGGCCAGCGGCAGGAGTAGAAGAGTATGGACCAACATACCTGGATGGGTGTGGCCAGCGGCAGGAGCAGCACAGGAAGATGGACCGACATATTCAGATGGGTGTGGCCAGCGGCAGCAGCGGCGCAGGAAGATAAACCGACATATACAGAAGGGGTGTGGCCAGCGGCAGGAGCGGCGCAAGGCACGGCGAGAGCTTTCAGAAGATCGCCACGGGGCCAGCATTACATCTGTGAAATTACTTCTCGAAAAGTTTGCTTGTTAGTTTCCCGCAAAATGAAATAGGTCAGGCAAACTAGAATAAAAAGTTTTAATTTGATGATTGTTGATCAATGATAGTGATGGTTAAACTGGATTGAGAGATGGTCTATCGGCTCATGCGTGCCCCTTCCATGTCGCAATTAAGTGTTCTAAATGTAGCCTCAACCTAGAAGCAACAGGTAGTTAGTCTTGTCCAATGCTTTTGACGCAAAGGAATGAGACACAATGCGGCAGCCGGTGAGGACTCTGCTGTAATGAGTAGATGCTGTTGGATCATGGAATCGAATGGTTATGGAGGAGAACAAGGCAAGGGTTCAAACTCTACCGTCGTGATGACGTCATTCCGGATTGGAGGCGACCCGAACCTCAAAGCCTGCCTCCAGACGCGCTCAGCATCAGGATACTTTAAGAGCAGTTTGTGACTTGCATTGGATTTTAGATGAAAGAGAGGCTGGGATATCCCATTCTCCTTTACAGAGGGGTACTGTTTCTTTACACTCCTTGGGAGCAAACAACAGAAGCCCTCTCAAGGGGGGGGGGGGGGGTCACAAGTCGTACAGTTAATACTGAACGCCCTTAAAGTGGCTGGTCAAGTGTCCTGTGCACCTCACTCATGCTTCCCCTGTCACATTAAAGATGGGATAATCTTAGGACCAAAATATGCCTGCAATCCTCTGCCAGGGAGGTGCTTAGAAGCCCCAATGCTATCCACAGGCGAGAGAGAGAATTGGGCTGCTACAGGTGCATATCAGGACATATCAGGGCCTGGCGCTCGAGCGATGAGCCACTTCTGAAACAGTTTGACGCTGTCCTCGAAGCCCCGCTATGTGGGAGCCAATACGGAATATTCAGCTCTGGGTACTTTTTAGGTCTCGCCTAGCGTGGCAGCGCATATGCTGCTCGCTCGGCGAGATTTATTGTTAAGGAGGACTTTCAGAAGAGGGCTTGAAGCCCCGCCCCTAATTTTCATTGGCTGGTGTCACCGTTTATGCTAAACGTGGCCTGCCATTGGAAATTAGGGTTTTGGGTTCATGCCCTTTTGCCTCCGATCCGGACTCGGTGGCCTGTTTTGCTGCTATCGCAAAGCACTTTCTTATCTTTATGATCTCCATGCACCGGCTGCAGCGCGGTCCACTTTCACTTATTATATATCTGTATGCAATGACAGAAGCAGCAAAATATAAGTTGTCGTACACGACCACCAGCAAGGCGCTGTGCGTCTTAATCTCCACATCTGTCCAGCTGCAGGGTTGACTGTGGCGTTACAACCAGAACTGCAGGATTTCGAATTTGAGAACCATGATTGAATCTCGGCGTGCTCAAAATCCTGTGATTCTGGGCACATCACTTCTCCCTGTGCCACAAAACATGAATGTGATCTTGTGTAATTTAACCGATGCTCATGCACAGTGATCCAATATCTTTGTGTGGAGTTCGCGGAATATAAAACTGCAATAAGCGCTACTCCATCATGGTTTAACATTTGTTTTCATCTTGTTGGTTGGCCTGCAGGGGTTGCCTTCTGTCCTGGCTAATCTTGCTTGTAGTAGCGTGCGCAGAGCTCTGGGCCTCTGTGTGAACTGACCTGCACCAAAACTGACCCAGTGCCGCCGTTAGTTGTCCTAGTCCCCCCACAGATGCAGGGGCACAGCCGGCTAGGGCACGCTTTTACTGCCAGTGTTGTTTGTGCTGCGTGATCACGAGTGCGTCAGGAGCTGTGGTCCCTGCTGGGTTCCATCCTCCTACAGGTGAGAGCCAGGGCTTTAAGTGGGCCGGGTCCTGCCGGTGCTCTGCACTGGCAGTTCTATAAAGCAGTTGCCAAACCGGGTCTCTATCGGGCTCTCAATTTTTACACTCGGGTGAAAAAATAATCTTACCTCTGCAGCAATGCCACTCGTCAATGCTTTTGAGGTAACTTCAAGGAGACTCGTTATAGTTCTTTCAGTCTCATCATCATTTCAGAACTGAAGCATGTTCAATGTTATATACAAGGAAGCCACAGTTGTTGATGATTTATCTTACACAAACAACAACCATTGGCAAAGCCAATAGCCCTGGCTTGTTGTAGGTGTAATGTTGCTTGCTTTATCAGTATTATATATCTTTATGCAATGAGAGAAGCAGCAAAATACAAGTTGTCGTACACGACCACCATCAAGGCTCCGTTTAGTGGCGCTGTGCGTCTTAATCTCCATGTCTGTCCACCTGCAGGGTTGACTGTGGCGTTACAACCAGAACTGCAAAATTTGGAATTTGAGAACTATGATTGAATCTTGGCATGCTTAAAAACCTGTGACTCTGGGCACATCACTTCTCCCCATGCCTCAAAACATGAATGTGATCTTGTGTAATTTAACCGGTGCTCATGCACAGTGATCCAATATCTTTGTGTGGAGTTCGCGCTTTATAAAACTGCAATAAACGCTACTCCATCATGGTTTTACATTTGTTTTCATCTTGTTACTTAGAGGAGTCGAGTGAAATGCTGCGCATGGGCGGCCTGCTGTGCCACTTCTTTTTAATCTCCTAGTACTTGGGCTGGCTCCTCAGGCGTCTCTCCCGGCCCCAGCTCCACAGAAAACCTCTTGTGTGCCTGCGCATGTAGCCGCTCTTCCTCACACTTTTCAGGTTACTGCTGCTGCACTTTGACTCCAGGGAGCACTTCAGCTGCATGCTGCAGATCCTCGCTGCCCATCCTTCTACCCTACTGCCGGGGTCTTTAATGGTGCACTCGTGTGTGCCCCCAACCGAGGCTAACAGAGGGCACCTTGGCCCCAGCACTGCAGCGGTTCGTATTCCTTGAAAGCGTTTGCCTCGAGGTTAACTGCAAACGTGAAGCACTCTTCAAAATTTCACCACACAGCACGCTGTTTATTTGCAGTCTGCACCCATTATTGTGTGCCACTGTGCAGTTCTTTCTTTTAGCTACATAAATAAAAACATTCCGATTTTCAAAGCAATGGTCACTTTATTTTCAGGCGCCATTTACTGGTGCTTTTTGTTGTACATGTTTTGTGTTTAATGCACTATTCATTTAGTTATAGCCTGTAAGATTTATTGCTCAATGTTTCTAATTTTTGTGCTGGAATGAGGGGAAAATGACTTGATTGGCATTAGTTCAACCCCGATGCGCAGCAGCAGGGCTGTTTCAGAGGTCTTCCTTCTGTTGCTCTACCCCCCCACATATGTGCTTTTATGGCTCTCTCGCCAGTGTGCCTCTCTGCTCCGTGCACTTCCCCCACATGTTGGACCTGGCATCCTGTCCTGCTCCTCTGTATTCTTTCTGCTCTGCCACACTTTTCACACACAAAAGCTATTTATTTTCTCACATGAGCGCCTGCCGAGCTGGGCCTCTTTGCTTCGCTAGGTGGCTCTTTTCCATAAATGAGCTCCCTGCTGAGATTTAGGGCTGCGTCTGCTACTCCACCCTCCTACAGTGAGCCATTAGACTTCACATGTAATGTCACCAGGGCAGTTTCATAAACCCAGCACACTAGCAGATCAAGACTTTGTATTTAGATTACTGTGCACTTTGTATGTCTGAGTTCTAGTCCTATTTCAAGAAACATGTTTAGAGTTTGCATTTTTAAACATTTGAAATGCTGCTGAAGCTTTATTCATTAAATCTGCATTCGCCACCTAAATTATGTTTAAAAAGCTATTTCTTTTCAAAGTCATGGGCAAGGGATGGTTTAAAGTGCTGCATCCAAATTGTAATATCACCTGAAACCCTTCATTTAAGTACTCTTTCTGGCAGCATCTCCAGGATCTGTGTTTATTTATTTTTTGGAAATGTTGTGGCAGTTTCTGTCTGGTAACTTTGCATCCAACAACTTACTAAGGCTAAAACAGGCCCTGCAAACACATATAATTTTAACAGTCCTCCTGCAGCTGTTTTTACCGTTACTCCTAAAGGATAATAAAGTACATTCAATATGGCCTTTGCACATACGTGCACATTAATCATTGCCACCTAATTACACTCTACTAAATACCAGATAAATACATCCCACATAAAATCACTATGCCACATAGCAAGCATCCATACAAATACACTCCACACCATGCCACATAATTCCCATCAGCATAATTTCACTCAAAACACCACACAGTTCCATGCCCAGCAATTCAGCTCCACACATTTCCATTCTGCAACACATAATTCAACAACAAACCACATAATTCAAATCAACACACTTACACAACAAATGCATCCAATCCACACCTCAAAATTCAACATCATGTCACACAATTCAACAGCTCACCACATAATTAAATCCCACTACATACCACACCACAAGACAACATACCAATATACATATTTACACTCCATTACACTCAATCCCATTCTACATAATTCCAGCTAATTTAATACCACATAATTACTATCCACATAACTCCACTACACAAATACACACACACTATTCCACCCCACACAATTCCACAACTAACAAGTTCAATCCAATCCATATAATTAAACTCCACACTACAAACATCCACTCCATAAACAAAAGACATTGTCATTTACAACACCATTAACTCCAACTTTCACTAATGGGAGAACAATTGCATTGCAAATCCTTGTGTTATTGTACTTTGTGGCAGATCTGCTCCACTGTATCTCTTGTGGCTCTACAAACAAATTTGGTGATGAAGACTGTGGGAGAGTAGGATCTGCTTCACAAGGAGTGACTCCCCTGCTTGCCAGGCACCAAAACAGCGACTCGACCCAATACCATTTGACACCTATGCACCCGGCTTCCCTGGGTGAGGTAACTCGAGTACTCCAGTGCTCCCGTGGGTGTTGGCCCTAGACACCTCTAAGTCCAAAATGATTCGCTCTAAGTGTCCTTAAACTCTTAATTTCCAACCGCGACTTTCCCCATAGAAGTTAACGGCGATTCATGGCTGTGTTCTCACACTGCACCCGTCCCCCGTGGGTCCCCTGTGTCACTACCTTGGGTGGTTCCTTGTGGGCCAAGCACTTCTACAGGCTCTAGGCCTTGTGTCTAGTTCAGTCGTGGTTCTTATACCACTTTATTGGTATACGTTTTGGTACGCCCCTAGGGTCCAAACATGTATTTGTGCTTTTACTGTTGAATACTGACTTGTTATGTTATGTTATGTTATGTTATCCATATTTATATAGCGCTCAGCTGCCCCAGCAAAGGGGCGTCCCGGCGCTGCAACAAACAGGTATCAGATCAAACATAGCCAAACATCGAATCACTAGCAGTTCTGGGGAAAAAGGAAGGTTTTGACAGCCTTCCTAAAAACCAGAAGATCGTCAATAGCACAGATGTGGGCGGGGAGAGAATTCCAGAGTCTGGCCGCTAATACTCTAAATGAGCGGCCACCGGCCCTAGCCCTCTTGAAACGTGGGACTACCACAAAGTGGAGTCCCGAAGATCTTAAGGTGCGAGAGGGGACATAAGGCTGAATAAGATGTTTCAGGATATGAGGAGAAGAGTGCTTGAGGATTTTGAATGACAAGCAAAGACACTTAAACCTAATCCTCTGTAAAATAGGGAGCCAATGAAGTTTGCCAATAGTTTTTTTGGCCGAACAAAACCTTGGTAGGCCAACCAGAACTCTGGCGGCAGTGTTTTGAACGCGTTGAAGTCTAGCAAGTTCAGCCATGTTGGCTCCTAACAAGAGAGAGCTCGCGTAATCCAGTCGCGACAGGATTGTAGCTTGAACAATATGCTGACGGGTAGGAGCATCAAAGTATTTAAAGGTGGGTCTAAGCTTGCGAAGTATCCCAAAGCAAGTGGCAGCAGTTTTCTTTGTATGAGACACAAAGCTGAGGTTAGAATCTAGCCAGAGCCTGAGGTTTTTGACCTCCAAAACAGGAAGGGGAGTAGGGCCAAGCTCAGATGGCCACCAACAACCACCCCAAAGGTGGCTCTGCTTGCCTACCAAGAGCACCTCAGTTTTCTTAGCATTCAATTGGAGGCAATTGTCAGTCATCCAGCGTGCTATTGAGCTAATACCCTCCCGGAATTTAGCAGCTTCCAGGTCGGACGCCCCACTTAGTGCAACCGCCAGCTGGGTGTCGTCAGCGTAGGACACCAAAGACAGGTTCCATCGCTTGGCTACCACAGCCAGCGGCTGAACATAAAGATTGAAGAGTGTGGGGCTGAGAGCCGACCCCTGCGGAACGCCCTGGGTGATAGGATACGGATTCAATTGAAAAGGGGGTGTGACAACCCTAAACGTGCGATCCGATAGGAATGATTGAAACCATTCCAGTGCCGTGCTACCGACACCAAACGTTGTAATAGAATAGCATGGGAGACGGTGTCAAACGCGGCACTGAGGTCAAGAAGTACCAGTGCCGCCGTTTGACCAGAGTCGACCAAAGTTCGTAAATGGTCGACCATAAAAAGCAATGCCGTCTCCGTGCTATGGCCGGGTCGCAAGCTGTTCTGAGTAGGGTCCAGAATATCAGCGCGATGGAGATGATCAGAAAGAATGGCATTGACATGAACCTCAGTCAATTTAGCCGCCCACGGAAGAAGCGATATGGGGCGATAGTTTTCCAATTTGGATGGGTCCAGAGCTGGTTTTTTCAAAATAGGCATCACCTGCGCCCCTTTCCAGCTTGCAGGAACAAAGCGGTTGTTAGGGATAAATTGACAAGGTCACGCAGTGGAGAAAAGCAAAGAGACGCAGATTCTCTAAACTGAGCAGGACGAAGGGGATCCCTAGGGGAGCCTGACTTAACCTTCGCCACAATTTTTGTAAACTCCTCCCGGGAGAGCTCAGGGAGAGAACAAAGAGCCGGCGTAGTCAACGGAGGAGATACTCCATTATCCAAAGGGGCAAGTAAGTCTGGGAAGGATCAATAAATAGCTGCCACCTTTTCCATGAAAAAAGCGGCGAGGTTTTCACAGTGTGATGCAGAACGGATCTCATCAAGTGAAGCTCTGCTAGTTGTAAGATCCTTAAGGACCCTGAAGATTAATTTAGTAGGGTTAGTGCTAAGACTAAATTCACGAGAAAAGTAGGCGTCCCGAGTTTTACAGACCGCTCTATGATAAAGCCTAATCTTAGCACGGTACTCCAATTTCTTATCAGGTAAATAATATTTGCGCCAAGCTCTTTCGGCTTGTTTGCAAGATTTCTTTAAGAGTCGAAGTGCATCGTCGTACCAAGGGTTAGGCTCACCACGGCGACATTGGATCTCCGCAGTTGGAATCAAAAGGTCCAGCGCATCAGTCAGCCAGTTACAGAAAAGATCGTAGCCTGATTCTACGTCTAGGAAAGGACCAAGAGTTTGTTGGCCAAGGATCCGATGAAACTCGGCTAAGTTCAACTTGCTCCATGGGAGTCTCAATGACACAGGCGCCGATATTTTATTCGGAGAGTCCTTAATTGCAAGGTGAAACTCAACAAGATGGTGGTCGGTCCACGCCATAGGCTTGGGAGGCAGCACTTTGGCTGACATAAGGTTGGTAAAAATGGGATCCAATATATGGCCACCATCATGAGTGCTGTGATCGACAAGCTGATGCAGCTGGAGTGCTTCCAAATCTGCAAGAGTGCTGCTGACGGCAGGAGAAAGGGGAGAGTCAAAATGGAGATTTAAATCTCCCATAATACTAAAATTAGCTGTATTCAAAGCCAATGCACTAACGACCTCTGGTAGAGCTAGCCTAAAGGCAGCGTCAGGACCCGGGGGTCGGTAGATAAGTAGCCCGGAAAAAATAAAATGAGGACTGACCGAGATACGGAAGTGGGCACATTCGCAGCCAACTATGTCCAGCTGCTTCCACACACATGGAAAGCATGATTTAATAGCGGCCGCAATGCCACCTCTTCTAGAGTTGCGATTGAGAGTAAAGATCGTATACTCCGAAGGAACTTGTAACTTAAGTACTTAACTTAAGTAACTTAAGTACTTCGAACTCCAGCCTCATAAAGTGACTAGAGGGGTGTGTTTTATCTTAAATACATATATTTAAATATATACTTGGCGTGGTTGTCTTTTCATTTGATCATTCAAGAGATTATAGACTGGTAAAACAAGCTGCTTTACATTCCTTCAAGACTTAGCCTGAAGGCTGCTCTCCATAGCTACCACTAGGATAGCTTTCAATAAAGGTTGTCTTTAACCTATCACCATAAGGGGTTGTTTGGACTGATACAAGGTGCCCACTAGAACTAGTGGACAGCATATACCAGGCCAACTTCTCACATTGGTGTGCATCGTGTGGGATTCCAGCTTGCTATTGTTTTACCAGATAATCTCAATTGAATTGATCATCTGAAAACCACTAAAGGTACTTTAGGTACATATAATATCAAGCTTAGTATACAGTAAGTTCTACTGAACTTAGAGTTGTGTGTCAAGGGCTTAGCACACCCTTTCTACAACTCAAGAGAGTTTAGTAGGCCACACTAGTGTAGGTAGTGCAATACACCACACCACACTAGTAATGTCTAATCAGCCAGGAACCCGTGGGTCCCTGCCAGAAGCCAGTGAGCTTCTCCCCTATAGATACGAGGATCTCTCCTTTGCACAGCTTAGGGCCTTATGTTCCATTAGGAAGCTGAAGACAGTCGAAAGCCCAACCACTCAGCATCTTTTACAGATACTCAGGCTGGATGATCTCTCAGGGCCTAGTGGGCCTGAAGGGGTAGGCAGAGTGGGTGGGGCAGCAGTTGAGGGTGGATCTGGGGGTGGAACTCCCCCTGGCCCAAACTCTGCTGCTGACCAGACTGATGACAATGATCAGGACCTGGTGACCACAGCTCAACTGGATGAGGATGATGAGGATGACAACAATGCTCCCCTCTTTGTTCCTCCAGGAAGAGTTGAAAGTATGGCTAGAAGGGATAGATCGCTCTCAAGGGGATCTGTGCAGTCTAACTCATCTGTTTCTTCTCACAGAGGGAGGGAAACCTCCCAGGAGAGGAGAGAGATACTGCTGAAGGATGAGCAAGATAAATTCAACCTCATAAAGCAGCAGATGGCCCTAGATAGTGAAGTCCTAGAGCTCTACAGAGCTAGTAAAAAGGAAGGACTAGAGTCCCTTGGTGGCAGCAATTTCCCTAGAGATAGGGAGAGGTCTTATGACCATAGAAACCTAAGTAAGATTGTCCTTTCCTACCAGAGTAGGGATGACATCCACAAATGGATATCTGCCTTGGAGAGGGCCTGTAAAGTACAGAAGGTCCCTCAAGGTCAGTGGGCAGCAATCGTATGGCTCTCCTTTGCAGACAAAGGCAGAGACAAGCTCCTCACTGTAAGAGAAGAGGATGCTGATGATTACCAGGTCTTGAAAACTGCACTGATAGATGGATTTGGCCTAACCACTGAACAATACAGGTTAAAGTTCAGCGATACCCAAAAAGCACAAAATCAAGACTGGGTGGACTTTGTTGACTGTGCTGCTAAGGCTCTGTAAGGTTTGTTATTGGGCAGTAAAGTGTGTGACTTCATAGGATTGTACAATCCGATAATGAGGGAGCAGATTCTTAATAACTGTCAAAATCAGCTGTTGCACCAGTGCCTTGTAGACTCTGATCTGACCTCTCCCCAAGAATTGGAAAAGTGGGCAGACAAATGGGTCAGAACCAGGGTGGGCAGAAGGCACAGAACCAAGGTGGTGACCCAAAGAAACAAGATTCTAAGAACTCTGACAATGTTGGGGACAAGGGTAAAGACCAGAAGCCTTCACAAGGGCCCCAAAAATCTTCGTCAGGTGGGGATTCACAGTCTAACAAAGGGAAAGGCCAAAAGAAACCATGGTGCAAAGTCTGTAGCCAAAAGACACACTGGACCAGTGATTGCACCAAGTCCAAAGAAAATACTCCAGCCCCCACCAATGCCCCTAAGGCACCTGCTCCCCCTAGTGCAGTTACAACTGAGTTGGGCTCTGGCCTAGTCAGAGAAACCACTCAGGCTGTTCTTGTCTGTGATGGGGGCCTGGATATGACCCCCTCTGTGAGTACCAGTAACTTGGGCAAGTACAGGCAACAGCCTTTGATCAATGGAGTACAGGCGTTGGCATTCGGGACACAGGAGCAAGTGTCACTATGGTGACAAAAGATCTTGTGGATCCTGGGCAGATTATACTTGGTGAAATGTACCAAGTGACCAATGCTAGCAATGTCAGAACAGACCATTCTCTGGCAGTTGTTAACTTCTCCTGGGGAGGGGTAACTGGCCTTAAGAAGGTTGTGGTGAGTGCAGACCTACCAGTCGAATGCTTGCTTGGCAATGATCTAGAGACTTCAGCTTGGGCAGAAGTAGAGCTCAGGACTCATGCAGAAATGCTGGGCATCCCTGCAGATGTGTTTGCTGTGACCAGGTCACAGGCTAACATGTCTGAAATTGAACAGTCCTTTGATTCTGGAAAAATGGACCAAGTGCCATCCAAGAGGAGGAGCAGAAGGGTTAAGGCAGAACCTTCCCCCCAGACTCAGAAGGAGGATCAGTCTCTTGAGGGAGATGATCACAGTCCTGAAGAAGGAACTGTCCCAGAGGAGCTTGAGCCTGATCAGGTTGAGTTCTTGGGGACAGGGGGACCTTCCATGGCAGATCTGAGCCAGGAGCAGCAGAGCTGCCCCTCTCTTGAACCCCTCAAACAGCAAGCTGCTGCTGAGGCTGCTGGTAGTGCTAGTGGTACCCATAAGGTGTATTGGGATGATGGACACCTGTACTCAGAGTGTAGAAACCCCAAGCCTGGTGCCACCATGAGATTGGTTAGACCTCTGAAGTTCAGGGGCTTCCTATTGACCCTAGCCCATGATATCCTTTAGCAGGTCACCTGGGCCAGAACATGACTTGGGACAGACTTGTCCCTCACTTTCCCTGGCCCCACATGTCTGAAGACACAAAGGAGTTTTGTTGCTCCTGTGTAACCTGCCAAGCCAGTGGCAAAGCAGGTGGCACTACAAAGGCCCCCTGATACCACTACCTGTGGTGGGGGTGCCCTTTGAAAGGGTAGGGATTGACATTGTTGGTCCCATGGATCCCCAAACAGCATCTGGGCACATATTTATCCTGGTGGTAGTGGATCATGCTACCAGGTACCCAGAAGCTATACCCCTTAGGACCACTACAGCACCTGTGGTGGCAAGGGCCCTGTTGGGAGGTTTCTCAAGAGTGGGTTTTCCTAAGTAGGTGGTATCAGACAGAGGTACCAACTTCATGTCTGGTTACTTAAGGGCAAGGTGGAAGGAGTGTGGAGTGACTTACAAGGTCACCACACCCTATCACCCACAATGCAATGGTTTGGTTGAAAGGGTTAACAAAACCTTAAAGGGCATGATTAAAGGGCTCCCAGAAAAGCTTAGGCGAAGATGGGACATTCTCTTGCCCTGCCTTTTGTTTGCATACAGGGAGGTGCCACAAAAAGGGGTTGGCTACAGCCCCTTTGAACTTTTGTTTGGTCACCCTGTCAGGGGTCCATTGTGTTTGGTGAAGGAAGGATGGGAGTTACCTCTCAAGCCCCCAAAGCAATACATAGTGGACTATGTACTTGGTCTCCGCTCCAGGATGGCTGAGTTCATGAAAAAGGCAACTAAAAACCTTGAGGCTAACCAGGAACTGCAAAAAGCCTGGCATGACCAAAAGGCTGTACTGTTTACCAGCCAGGACAGAAAGTGTGGGTGTTGGAGCCTGTGGCCCCAGCAGCTCTCCAAGGCAAATGGAGCGGACCCCAAGCCGAACACCAGCAACAACAACCTCAAGTGCATCCTGCTCAACACCCGCTCCGTCCACAGACACACCGTCGAACTCTGGAACCTCCTCGACACAACATCGCCAGACGTCGCCTTCCTCACAGAAACCTGGATCAACGCCTCCTCAGCGCCCGACATCGCCACAGCCATCCCGGACGGATACAAGATCCCCCGGAGGGACCGTGTCAACCAGACCGGAGGAGGCATCGCCATCGTACACAAGAACACCATCCGCATCACGACCAACTCCGACGACACCTTCACCGCCGCCGAACACCTCCACTTCCAGATACACACCGACCCCAAGACGACCCTCAGAGGCACCCTCATCTACAGACCCCCAGGACCACGCACACAATTCAGCGAAGACATCGCAGACTTCATCAGCCCGCACTCGCTCCCCTCCGCTGACTACATCCTCCTAGGGGACCTCAACTTCCACCTGGAGAACAACAAGGACTGCAACACCACCACCCTGCTGGACAACCTCGCCAACCTCGGACTCAAGCAACTGGTGAACACCTCCACCCACTACGCCGGCCACACGCTTGACCCCGTCTTCTCTTCCAGCAAGCACATCTCCTTCAGCCACTCCACCGGACATCATTGGACTGACCACAGCTGCGTCCACTTCAGCTTCAGAAGGACCACGACCCACCACCACCCGCAACAGGTTCCTTGCCGGAGCTGGAGCAAGATCACCACCGAGCAGCTCACCACCTCCCTCAGCCAGAACCCTCCCGCCAGCACAACGGACCCCAACGAAGCAGCCAGCAACCTCACACAGTGGCTGACCGCCTGCGCCCTCGCACCACTGAAGAACCCTCCCAGCAGACCCGGCAGCAAGAAAGCCCCCTGGTTCACCGATGAACTCAAGGAATCCAAGAAGAACTGCCGCACCCTCGAGAAAGCCTGGCGCCACGACCAGACCACAGACAACATGACCGCCCTCAAGCACGCCACCCGCAAGCACCACCAGCTGATCCGCACCACCAAGAAGACAGCATTCAAAGAAAGACTGGACAACAACGCCCACAACAGCAGGGAACTCTTCAGCATCGTCAAAGAGCTCTCCAACCCCAGCGCCGGAAACAATGACATCACTCCTTCACAAGACCTCTGCGACGCACTCGCCTCGTTCTTCCACCGCAAGATCGCCGACATACACAACAGCTTCGGCACACCAACCACGCACCCAACCGCCGAACCAACGCCCCCCACCACCACCCGCTGCGCCTGGACCCCGGTCAGCACCGAAGACACCACCCGCACGATGAACACCATCCACTCCGGATCTCCAACCGACCCCTGCCCCCACCACGTCTTCAACAAGGCCGACTCCATCATCGCACCCCAACTCCGGGACATCATCAACACCTCCTTCCACACCGCCACCTTCCCGGAGAGCTGGAAGCACGCCGAGCTCAGCGCCCTCCTGAAGAAACCAACAGCGGACCCCACCGACCTCAAGAACTTCCGCCCCATCTCGTTCCTCCCTTTTCCTGCCAAAGTCATCGAGAAGACCGTCAACAGACAGCTCGCCGCCTTCCTCGAGACGAACGGATCCCTCGACCCCTCGCAGTCCGGTTTTCGAGCAAACCACAGCACCGAGACCGCACTGATCGCAGCCACCGATGACATCAGATCCCTGCTCGACAACGGAGAAACAGCGGCCCTCATCCTCCTGGACCTCTCTGCAGCGTTCGACACTGTCTGCCACCGCACCCTAGTACAGCGCCTCAGCAACATCGGGATCCAAGAGAAGGCACTGAAGTGGATCATCTCGTTCCTCGCCGGAAGAACTCAGAGAGTCCGCCTCCCCCGTTCAGATCCGACGCCACCGAAGTCATCTGCGGCGTACCACAAGGATCATCACTCACCCCAACCCTCTTCAACATTTACATGAGCCCCCTCGCAGCCATCGCACGCCAACACAACCTCAACATCATCTCCTACGCCAACAACACCCAGCTGATCCTCTCCCTCACCAACGACCCCGCCACCGCCAGAACCAGCCTCCAAGAAGGGATGAAAGACGTCGCCGAATGGATGAAGAACAGCCGCCTGAAACTGAACTCAGACAAGACGGAAGTCCTCATCCTGGGATCATCGCCCTCCGCCTGGGACGACTCCTGGTGGCCCCCTGCCCTGGGCACCACTCCCAAGCCAACGGACCACGCACGCAACCTGGGCTTCATCCTGGACTCCTCCCTCTCGATGACCAGAGAAGTCAACGCCGTCTCATCATCATGCTTCAACACCCTGCGCACGCTCCGTAAGATCTTCCGATGGATCCCCACCGAAACCAGGAGGACGGTCACCCAGGCACTCGTCACCAGCCGACTGGACTACGGGAACACCCTCTACGCCGGAACCACAGCCAAACTTCAGAAAAGACTCCAACGCATCCAGAACGCCTCCGCACGACTCGTCCTGGACATCCCCCGACACAGCCACATCTCCGGCCACCTGAGAGACCTGCACTGGCTCCCCGTCAGCAAGAGGATCACGTTCAGGCTCCTCACCCACGCACACAAGGCTCTCCACGACCTGGGCCCCATGTACCTCAACAACCGCCTGACCTTCTACACGCCCACCCGCCAGCTACGATCGACCAGCCTCGCCCTCGCCGCCGTACCACGCATCCGCAGAGCCACCGCCGGAGGAAGATCCTTCTCCTACCTGGCAGCCAAGACTTGGAACTCCCTCCCCATCCACCTTCGGCTGACCCAGGGCCATCTCTCCTTCAGGAAGCAACTCAAGACCTGTCTCTTCGAGCAGTAACGGACCCCTCTCCCCCAGCGCCTTGAGACCCTTCTGGGTGAGTAGCGAGCTATACAAATGCTATGATTGATTGATTGATTGACTATTGTTGAACAGAAGGGAGAGGTTACTTACTTGGTAGACCTAGGAACTCCCAGGAGTCCCCACAGGGTTCTCCGTGTCAACATGCTAAAGCCATATGTAGACAGGGCTGACATGGGCTTGCTCATGGCTACTGACGAGGGACAGGAGGAAGAGAGTGACCCACTCCCTGACCTGCTTTCTCAGAACCCTGATGATGGGTCAGTTGATGGTGTGGCCTTGGCAGGCAGCCTCACTGCCCAGCAGCAAACTGATTGCAGACAGGTGCTCAATCAGTTCAGAAACATGTTTTCTCTGACCCCAAGTCAGACTACCTGGTGCACTCATGAAGTGGACACTGGGGACAGTCTGCCTATTAAAAATAAGAGTTATAGGCAACCTGACCATTTCAGGGACTGTATCAGGACAGAAGTCCAGAAAATGTTGGATTTGGGAGTGATTGAACCCTCAGATAGCCCTTGGGCTAGTCCAGTGGTCCTTGTGCCAAAACCTCACACCAGTGGTGGGAAAAGAGAGATGAGGTTTTGTGTGGACTACAGGGGTCTCAATGCAGTCACTAGGACTGAAGCCCATCCAATACCAAGGGCAGATAAGCGTATAGATACTTTGGCCTCAGCCAAGTACCTTAGCACATTTGACATGACAGCTGGCTACTGGCAGATCAGACTAGCTGATGATGCAAAGCCAAAAACTGGATTTTCGACCCCCAGTGGGCAGTACCAATTTGTGGTGATGGCCTTTAGTTTGAAGAATGCACCTGCCACTTTCCAAAGGTTGGTGAATACAGTTCTCACAGGTCTGGAAGCCTACAGTGCAGCTTATCTAGATGATATTGCTGTCTTTAGCTCCACCGGGGAGGATCACCTGGTCCACCTAAAGAATGTTTTGGAGGCCCTGCAAAAGGCAGGCCTAACTATCAAGGCCACCAAGTGCCAGATAGGGCAGAGTCAGGTTGTGTACCTGGGCCACCTTGTAGGTGGAGGCAAGGTTCAACATCCAGCAAAATCCAGACCATCATGGACTGGGTTGCTCCAACCACCCAGACTCAGGTGAGAGCCTTTTTAGGCCTGACTGGATACTATAGGAGATTTGTCAAGGGGTATGGATCAATACTGACACCCCTGAATGTCTTTACTGCTAAGAAAATGCCCAAAAAGGTTAAGTGGACAGTTAGCTGTCAAAAGGCATTTGATGACCTGAAGCAGGCCATGTGCACTGCTCCAATTCTACAGAGTCCTGATTACTCCAAGAAGTTCATTGCCCAAACAGATGCATCTGAATTGGGGGTAGGGGCTGTACTGTCACAACTGAATGATGAAGGTCAGGATCAGCCAGTAGCTTTCATAAGCAGAAGGCTGACCCCTAGAGAGAAATGTTGGTCAGCCATTGAGAGGAAGGCCTTTGCTGTGGCTTGGGCTCTGAAGAAGTTGAGGCCATACTTGTTTGGTACTCACTTCCTAGTTCAGACAGACCATAAGCCCCTCTCATGGCTAAAACAAATGAAGGGTGAAAACCCCAAACTGCTTAGGTGGTCCATTTCCCTACAGGGGATGGACTTTACAGTGGAACAAAGACCTGGGAGTAACCATGCCAATGCAGATGGACTCTCTAGGTATTTCCACTTAGAACATGAAGACTCAACTGGTCAAGGTTATTTTAATGTCCCTGCGTTTGAGGGGGGGGGGGGGTTGTGTAGGAGAGTAGCATCTGCTTCACATGGGTACCCCCACTTTTTGCTGGTGCTTCACTGTTTTTCGACCTTAGTCTGGCTGTGGCCCTGCTAATCACGACCTCAGCCTAGCTGCTTCCTCTCTAAAATGGTTTCCATGTACATTAGGTACATCTATAATTGGATTCTGGAGTGCCTTATATTCCCCTAGTATATGGTATACTATGTACCTAGGGCATAGGTACCTAAAGGCCTACCAGGGGCTGAAGCATTTATTATGCTACCCCTGGGAAGCACTCCAAAATGACACCATAGGTCTGCTACTGCAGCCTGGGTAAGGTGGTGCTTGCACCCCTTACTGTGGTATAGGCTACCTATATCACTACCATTGCACACACATTGAAAACCTATAAGTCATTCCTATGGCAGGCCTTAACAATCCTGAAGGCAGAGTGCTTGGTTTTTATGTGAGAGGGTGCCCCTGCATGAGCAGAGCCCCTCTGCAGCGTTCGGAGTACCTCCTCTGATGCTGTTTGGGGTGCAGCCTGACTATATACTCTTAAGTGCATTATAACCTCGCGGTAAATACTAACTTTGGACTGGCTGCACAGAAACATGTCGTGTTTGGTGTCAAACACTTTGGAATACTACCCCCTCCGCCAGTTCTGGCGACGGGGTAGCATTCCACCCTTCTAGAGGGAGAGACATGTTCACACTGGTCTACCCGGTAAAGACTTTCTACAGCCCTGGCATCACAAAATGGATGCCACTGCCACAGACACGGGTCTGGCCTCCTGCTGCTGACCGAAACTCCGGCAGGGGAGAACTGGAAAATAGGTTTCCTGTCCCAGGGAGGTGTAACCACCTCCCCAGACAGGCAGATGTGTATTGGGGCTGGGTGGGAGCACTCTTTGGTGCTTTGATGTCCTGCACTGGGGGCACACTTGGTGTCCCTGTGCATAGTCCAGTTCAAACTGGTTGCAGGGGCTACCTGCCCCTGCTCTGGCGTGAAACTGGACAAAGGAAATGGGTGTAACCACCCCTCTTTCCAAACCCTCCCATAGGTGGGTCCCTAGAGTATGTCCAACCCCCAAACTTTGTATAAGTATGGGAACCCAGTCCTTGCGACTTTAGATTACCCTGGACGAAACTCTACAACATATATCCTGGACCTTCGATGTTCTACTTTAACTAGAAGACTGAAGAGATCTCTCTTGGGGTCAAGGAGTGACTCCCCTGCTTGGCAGGCATCAAAGAAGCAACTGTCCGGTCTGCAATTCTGAAGCTCCCGCCGGACGCCGAAGTCTCTGCATCCCCAGAGGTGGATTTCCAGACTTCCCCGAGGCTAACCTGAGTCCACAGCAAAGCTGAGGCCCATGGCTATCGTGGGTGATGTGGAACCGTGACCCCTGGACACCGTGAACTTTTTTTTTTTAACTTTATTTTGCATTTAGATATATGTAAAGCAGTACACTAGGACAAGTAAAATCCTTGAGCAAGTACAGGTAGACAAAATACACATTGTCAAGGTCTCAATCAATGTTGCAGAGTGATCACATGTTGCATAAAGCAAGTCCCTTGGCTCCCAACATAGGACACCGTGAACATTTGCAGCTCCATCATCTTCCTGGTCTTCCTTGAAGTTGTGCTTTGGGGTCCGAGTAGCCCCAGCCTTGAGCACCTCCTGCACAGAAGATTGCTGGACTCCACTCCATGAGTGACCCGTGGGCCAGTTTCAAGTGCGACCGCTCGAGGCTCCTTCGCGATCGCTAGCCCGTTGGCTAGTAGGTCCCCATGGAGGCAACTCCTCTTCTGATTGGACTTTCCTGGTTGCTCCAGATGTGCCCTGACTTACCCTTGCTGGGTGAGTCCCCCAGACCTTGCTGGTCTGTACCGATGTCCTTTTTCTATTTCCAAGTGACTTGCCGTAGCCAAGGCTTGTTGGGTCCAATCTAGTCACCGACACCGCAGCACTCGAAAGACTTCGTCGGACAGCTCAAATCCAGCTTCTCGTCATCGTCGACGCCTCCTGGACCTCGTGGCTGAAGAATCAAGACGCCCGTCAACTCACCTGAAGCACCCGACATCGGTGGGCATTGGACTATCGTGTCCCTGGTCACTGGTAGGTGACCCAGACTCTGTTACCTCTGCTTTCAGGTTCCTTCCATCCTCGATCCAGGCTTGGATCTCTCCGGACACTTGTCCTCTTCACGGCAGCAGCACTTCCTGAGCAGCTTCCATTGAAAACAGCGACGCGACCCGACACCATTTGACACCTATGCACCCAGCTTCCCTGGGTGAGGTAACGAGTACTCCGGTGCTCCCATGGGTGTTGGCCCTAGACACGTCTAAGTCCAAAATGGTTCACTCGTAGTCATCCTCTAAGTGTCCTTAAACTCTTAATTTTCAACCGCAACTTTCCCCATAGAAGTTAACGGCGATTTGCGGCTGTGTTATCACACTGCACGCGTCCCCCGTGGGTCCCCTGTGTCACTACATTGGGTGATTCCTTGTGATCCAAGCACTTCTACAGGCTCTAGGCCTTATGTCTAGTTCAGTCGTGGTTCTTATAGCACTTTATTGGTATATGGTTTGGTACGCCCCTAGGGTCCAAAGATGTTGTGCTTTTACTGTTGAATACTGACTTGTAACTTAAGTACTTCAAACTCCAGCCTCATAAAGAGACTAGAGGGGTGTGTTTTATCTTAAATACATATATTTTAAATATATACCTGGTGTGATTGTCTTTTCATTTGATCATTCAAGAGATTATAGACTGGTAAAACAAGCTGCTTTACATTCCTTCAAGACTTAGCCTGAAGGCTGCTCTCCATAGCTACCACTAGGATAGCTTTCACATAAGGTTGTCTTTAACATATCACCATAAGGGATTGTTTGGACCTATACTAGGTGTCCACTAGAACTAGTGGACAGCATATATCAGGCCAACTTCTCACAAAGAGTAAATTGTATTTTTCTTAACAACTTTTTAATTAAAAAGTTCTTCTCTTTTATTTCCTGTAATTCCCACAGTTGAAAAAACAAGCATTTGTAATGCAATAGGTGTCGCATTTCGCGAGTTTGAGCTATTGGCAAGTGGGCTGCTGGATGCTGTTGGCGTAGGAGTGGTTGATCATAAGAACTTGCAGGAGACACGTGAACTCTCGTTCATCGTTGTGTGGTGCAGTGGGGCAGCAGTGCAGTGAGCGGCAGCCAGGCCTGAAAGCACAGAGGAGTGCAGCACGGTTCTGGGGCTTGGGACAGAACCAGGGTCCCTGGTGCTGGACACGGTGCAGGTGCAGATAGGCGCAGCTGTGCCTGCTGCACACATCCTTTTATCATCCGTTTTGCAGCTGCCATTAAGTAGTTTGAGGGAAAGAGGAGGAGTGCAGGGTGCCGTGGGCGGGAAAAGGAAACCAGTTATGTCACTTCCTGTACGATGGATGATCGGAAATCCAGTGACGTCCCTTTCTGTGCAGATGGATGATAGGAAATTAAGTTCTCTTTGTAGGTTTCTTCTACTGCCTAGATACAAGCCCTCATTTATTTCCCATGCTTGCAGTGCGATACAGCAGGTTAAACATTCACACTACACATATAGCCAGCGCACCTTTGTGCATGACGGCGTTTACATGCATGAGCACATTGAAGCTTGCTACTATCAGACTCCAGCATTAGTTCTGCATTGAAGAGATAAAATTTGGAGAGATTGCGGCTCTTCTCGAGAGTACATATGGAAAGATAAACTGTTTTCAAAGCCTGCGTTCTATACGTTTTATCTTGAGTAACACAGATGCAGGCCATGGAACTGCTAAACTTGGCGTTTCATTATTGCAAAATATCCAAGATAAGGATTGACTGAAAACTGGTAAATATAAAACTTTGCATCGCTTTGCAATTAACACGAAGGTGTGTTATTACCATGAGTGCTTGGCGCTGTACCTGTGTGCGTTTCATCAGTTCTTGGCGCTGCACTGTAATGGCATTCTTGTAAAAAAAAACATCTCTGGGGTAAAACTCTTTCACAACAGGGCACATAATTTGACAGATTATTTTCCCCTTCTTACTACCATACTCCCGTCGGTGCACTGTAGTCACCAGCAAGCCACTTTCGTCCTCATGAGAAGGAATGACGGCAGCCGTTTCACCAACTCTGAGGAATACGGCTGGGTTTGGCAGGTACCATGCAGGCAGTCCGAACTCACACAAAAAAAAAAAGCATTGCAAATGCAATAGGTCTCGCCTTTGATTAAATTAAAGCCATTTGCTTTGCTATACAATACCATTAGCAAAGCAAATGGCTTTAACTTGATCAAAGGCAAGACCTATTGTATTTTCGATGCTTGTTATCTTGTATCACCGGCACAGCCATGTTTACACCCAAACACGGCTTTGGTGGTAGCGAAGAGAGTGAATAGATCCAGGCATGAGAGAGATTCTCAGTGCCCTATGAAAGAGGTGAAGGCTGCAGAGCCGGTGCGAGATTCGCGGAAGGCTCTTGTCGTTTATGCTGGCAGGGCTGGGGCGGAGGCAGTCACATGTCTGATTCGGTCCCCTCTTCGAATTACGAGGCAAGGGAAACCAAGTTATGCAGCAGGGTTGACTGATGAAGCATGAGAAAAGTCACACCACGCAGCTAATGATGACTGTTTACCCCCCCCCCCCTCCCCAGGAGCACAATAGGAAACGAGCGTAGCAGGGAGTTTACTGCGCTCCTTGCACCGTTCCACGCCCCAAGTGGGCCATGGAGAAGAACCCGGTGATGACGTCAGTTCAGGTCAGTGCCCGGTTCCGTTGCTGTCAGTCCGGACTCTCCTCTAGCTAACGGGCCTGGTGGTACAAAGTATGCCTTTTATTTTAGGGTGCAAGCAATAGGATGCCCCCCACCCTCCACACCCGATGTTTCAAACCAACAGCTGGAGTTACCGTCCGAGTCTGTTCGGAACTAAATGTATTGCATTTTTCAGTGGCAGCGGTGGGAACTTTCTGTGCCCACCCCCATGGACAATATCTGTAAATGAACTGGTTGGCGAGGTTCGGGGCTACTCACCAAAGTCATGGCATAGATCAGGGTATCAGGTTATCTTGTAGGCTGGCCGGTGAACTCTTTGAAGCTGGTTAAGAAGCCTGACTAGTCACCAGGGGCGGTGAAACATCCTCTGCAGTTCGCGTCCCTGATATGGCCATCACAAGCCTTGCGTGCTGTAAGGGTTTGGCGAGAAATAACATGCCTAGGGGGTGGAAGGAGAGTCCACAGACCAACATGAGATACAGCGTCACCAGTGGACAGCTGTGAAGGAGTTAGTAGGGCCTACCAAGGCCACCAGGTGTTGAACAGGATACCAAGACGCGCCATGGAATGATGTGGTCCAGCTCTTGAGTGTGGGTCATGGTGTAGGCAGTAAAGAGGTACAATTTACGGCTTCGTCATAGGTGGAAAGTTCTGAAACATGCATGACATTATCACAATGGGGTCAGCCTTTTCCTAGGCCTGAGGGACCTCTGACCATGAGTCGTAACCGTGGAAGGACAACGCACCGTCTCCCACATAAAGAGTGGCCTCTGTCACATGCAGGTCAGCTTGTGAGGGTCTCTAATGTTCTGTGAGTGTAGGGCGTATGGGACTCTTCACAGCCGGAGCCTGTGACTCATCGGTCTCTAATGTTCTGTGAATGTAGGGCGTATGGGATTCTTCGCAGCCGGAGCCTGTGACTCATCGGTCTCTAATGTCCTGTGAATGTAGGGCGTATGGGACTCTTCGCAGCCGGAGCCTGTGACTCATCGGTCTCTAATGTTCTGTGAATGTAGGGCGTATGGGACTCTTCGCAGCCGGAGGCTTGAGGAAATTCGATTTTCGATCACGATCGCATTGAGCCGCCATTTTGTGCTCTGCCGCCATTTTGTGTTGCCCTCACTTAGGCAGCACGACGAACGAAGTCTTTTCTGCTTTTCCTGCAATATTGTGTCAAAATAGCCTTGTGCCTCTGTTTACGAAGCTGGTGTTAGATACTGGCCGAGTACACTAATCCCTGTCTGGTTTTCCTAATCCCTGTCTTAACTATCTGTTGGCTCACACTATTCTCTTCTGACTTTATCTCATCTTCTGGCCTTCGCTGTCCTCCGCTCGTATTCTCTCATTTCACAACTGTCCCCAAAAACACACAAACGTATCTCGCCACCTGCAAACCAGTTACAGACATGTTAATACCTTAACCTGTGGGAGGGATGGCAAACATAGTTGGAGGAGAGGCTTCTTCGAGTTACTCGATATCTTTGTTTTTCAACCTTTTCTATTGGACATGATTTGTCTTTAACCTCACCTTATTGGTCCTCTATGTATGTGTTAGTTGTGTTCTTGGTTAATGTATATGTCACCTATGTACTATAAAAGATTGTGCGCCACGGAGTGAAGTGGCAGTCTCCTGAGAACATACCGTGTGTACTTCTAGGACAACTGTACTAGCTGCAGCTAATAAAATCTGATCTTTTACGCAGACAGAGTGTCCCCATGTCTCTGTTAGCTGAAGCAGGAGAACCCAGGAGATTAAGGCGTACCCTGCGCCGCCAGGCCCAATTGGTTCTGGTTCTTCAGGCTGTGACTCATCGGTCTCTAATGTCCTGTGAATGGAGGGCGTATGGGACTCTTCGCAGCCGGAGGCTATGACTCATCGGTCTCTAATGTCCTGTGAATGGAGGGCGTATGGGACTCTTTGTAGCCGGAGCCTGTGACTCATCGGATTCTAATGTTCTGTGAGTGTAGGGCATATGGGACTCCTCGTAGCCGGATCCTGTGATTCGTCGGCTCCAGGCGCAGTTCTTATTTCTGTCCAGACACTGTACAAGAGGTTGCCTGCAACACAGGGCCGGTCACTCAGTTCGGATGATGGGTCCAGTTAGGAGACACAATAAGGGGAAGGGTTTCTGGTCACAATGTTGCCATCTAATCTCAGCTGAGGTTGGTGCTGAACAAGAGAGGTTGGAGCAGAGGTTTCCAAGCGGTACCAGAGGGCGGCATTGGGTTGCCCACCAGAGTGTCTCTGGGGTAATGGGTAGAACTAACTTTCCCTTGTATGATCAGTTGCTTTCCTTCGGGGTCCAAAGGTCCATTGACTGACACTACAGGTGTATGACCAAGGAGCAGGTCTAAGGACTCCACCCCCTCCCCTTTGGGGAATGAATAAGGATGCTCGTGGATGGAGTCGAAGAACGTAGAGCAACAAATCTTCAGTCTGTTATCTAGTCATTGGTGTGCCCGGTGTAGTACTGGGAGCCATTATCAGACGAGGCTCAATTTTATGACCGTCCTCTGATAGACGGGTGGGAGTAGGGATTTGCTGAGGCCCTACAGGACAAGAAGTGAGTCAACCCTTTGGAATGGAAACCTGGATTCGGTTGGAGATCATACCTGGGTCAATATGGCCAAGTGGTTCATGCCACAAGGTGCGGTATCATTCACTGCAAAGATGAACCCTGCGATACAGAGAATATGTTTCACGCTGTTTCAATCAATCTATCAATCAATCAATCAGGGATTTAAAGCGCACTACTCACCCGTGAGGGTCTCAAGGCGCTGGGGGGGGGGGGAGTTCTGGATCAGTCGAAGAGCCAGGTCTTGAGGTCCTTCCTGAAAGTATGCAGGGTTGGGGAGCGTCTGATGTTCACTGATAGCTCATTCCAGGTCTTGGCTGCGATGTGGGAGAAAGCCCCCCCCGCCTGTTCTGTTCTTGCGGCACCGGTGGACCTCTGCCAGTGCGAGGTCGGCGGAGTGGAGGTTCCTTTTGGGTACGTGGAAGGATAGTCTCTCGTTGAGGTATTTGGGTCCGATGTTGTAGAGGGATTTGTAGGCGTGAGTTAGGAGCTATGAAAGTGACCCTCTTCTTGACAGGGAGCCAGTGAAGATCTCGTAGGTGTTGAGTCGTGTTCGTGGCGTGGAGTCCAGAGGACGAGTCTGGCGGCGGCATTCTGGATGGTCTGGAGTCTGTGAAGGAGGGATCTGTTGATTCCAGTGTAAAGGGTGTTGCCGTAGTCCAGTCTGCTGGTTATGAGGACGTGGGTGATGGTCTTCCTGCAGTTGGGGGGGATCCATTTGAAGGTCTTGTGGAGGATGCGCAGGCAGTTGAAGCTAGTGGAAGCGACGGTGTTGACCTGGCGGTTCATGCAGAGGGAAGAGTCGAGGATGATGCCGAGGTTGCGTGCATAGTCTGTAGGAGTGGGTTGGTACCCGAGGGCAGAGGGCCACCAAGAGTTGTTCCAGGCCGAGTTGCAGGGTCCAAGGATGAGGACCTCGGTCTTCTCTGAGTTAAGCTTGAGGCAGCTGTCTTTCATCCAGGCTGCCACGTTCTTCATTCCATCCTGGAAGCAGAGTCTGGTGCCGTCGGGGTTCTTTGTGAGTGAGAGGATGAGCTGGGTGTTGTCTGCGTAGGAAACAATGCTGAGCCCATGCTGTCTGACGATGGCGGAGAGGGGGGCCATGTAGATGTTGAAGAGCGTGGGGCTGAGTGATGAGCCCTGGGGCACTCCGCAGTTGATGCCAGTGCGTTTGGAGAGGAAGGTAGGGAGTCTGATCCTCTGGGTTCTGCCGGAGACAAAGGATTGGATACAGTCGAGGGCGGCTTCTTGTATCCCAGCATTGTGAAGTCTGGCTGCAATGGTGCGATGAGAGATGGTGTCGAAGGCTGCGGAGAGGTCAAGAAGGATGAGGGTCGCGGTGTGTCCCTGGTCGAGTAGCATGTGGATGTCATCTGTGGCGGCGAGGAGAGCAGTCTCGGTGCTGTGGTTACTGCAGAATCCAGACTGGGAAGTGTCAAGGATGGAGTTCTCTTCAATGAAGGCAGTCAGTTGGGCGTTCACGAGTCTTTTGGTGACTTTGGCTGCGAACGGGAGGAGAGAGATAGGCCGGTAGTTCTTCAGGTCCGTTGGGTCGGCCGTGGGCTTCTTGAGGAGGGGTTTGACCTCCGCACGCTTCCAGTCGTATGGGAAGATGCCGGACATGAGGGAGGTGTTGATGGTCCGTCCAAGTTCGGGTGCGATGGAGGCTGTGGCCCTGTGGAATATGTGCGGTGGGCAGGGGTCCGTGGGGGCTCCTGAGTGGGTTTCATGCATAGTTGCGGGGATGTGTTCGATGGTCACTGGCTTCCAGGTCAACATCGTTGGTTGGTCGGCAGCGATGGTTGGCAGGGTGCTGTCCGTAGAGGTCCTTGATCTTGCAGTGAATGTAAGTGCGGAGTTTGTCGCAGAGTTGCTGGGACGGTGTGACGTCCATGGCTTCGCTGGGTGGCTTTGTGAGCTGTTGTATGACGCTGAACAGTTCCTTGGCGTTTGTCGCGTTGGCCTGGATTTTGTCCTTTATGAAGGTCCGTTTGGTGTTTCTTATGCACTGGTGGTATTCCTTCAGGGCGCTCCGGTGGTTGTTTCGTGCTTCCGTGGTTTTCTGGTTTCGCCAGGTTTTCTCTAGATGTCTGCATGAGCGTCTGGCTTCCTGTAGTTCCATGGTGAACCAAGCGGCCTTTGGTGGGCGTTGCTCGGCGGGGTGTCAGAGGGGTGCGAACGTGTCTGTGCAGTGGGCGATCCAGCTGTGGAGTTCTGTGGCTGCGGAGTTGGTGTCAGTAATGGTGCTGGGGGAGTCTTGGCCTAGAGTGGTGTTGAGGAGTTCCTCTGTGATCTTGCTCCAGTTTCTTTGTGGGTGTAGCGGGGCGGGTTATGGGTGCGACGGTGGTGTTGAAGGTGAAGTGGACGCAGTGGGGGTCTCTCCAGGGCAGCTGGGTAGTGGGACTGAACTGGATGTTTGTTCCTTCTGCGAAGATAGGGTGCAGGGTGTGTCCAGCTATGTGCGTGGGTGTATCAGCCAGCTGCTTCAGTCCGAGGTTGGCGAGGCTGTCGAGGAGAGTGGCGGGGTAGAGGTCGTTGTGGTTGTCGAGGTGGAAGTTGAGGTCCTCGAGGAGGATGTAGTCTGTGGAGGTGATTGTGTGGGTGTGGCGAGCTCAGCGATGATGGTTGCGGAATTGGTGCGAGGGCCCGGTGGTCTGTAGATGAGGGTGCCGCGTAGCGTGGTCCTGGGGCTGGTCTGGATCTGGAAGTGGAGGTGTTCTGTGTTGGAGTGGGGGTCGCTCGTGCTCGATGTGGAGAGTTGGAGGGGTGTCTTGTGTGCGATGGCGAGCCTTCCTCCTGGGCGGTGGAGGCGGTCTTTTCTCTGGATCTTGTAGCCGTCTGGGATGGCAGTGGTGATTACGGGGCTGGAGGTGGCATTGGTCCAGGTTTCTTTGAAGAAGGCCACGTCGGGCGAGAGGGTGTCGATCAGGTCCCAGATCTCTACAGCATGTCGGTGCAGGGAGCGCACTTTGAGGAGGACGCAGGTCTGGGTGTTGGTGGTGTGTGCGTCGGGTGGGCCTTCGCTGGTGGTGGTGGCCTTGTTGATGGTGAAGGATCTGTGGCAGGCTCTGCACGAGAACTCTCCCTGGGTGGTATATGGGGCGGTTCTTACTCAGCCAGTGTGTCCTCCAGGGTTGAGTGCATTGAGGGTGGTAGAATCATAGTGGTGGCTCTGGTCGTGTCCGGGTCGCAGACGGGCGCAGACGGGCTTGCATTAGGTGCGTCTTCGGTGTGCCAGCGGCGCGACCACGCAGCGGTCTGCATTATGTAGGGGAGGGGAGGGACGCTCAGCTGGGAGGTGGGAAACAGGCACGGGGAGAGGGGAGGGGCTGTGTAGCAGTGGCGGGAAGTGTGGGAGGGGACAGCGAGTGAAGGCAGAAAAAAGACGGAGTCAAGATAACAGAGCAAGTGAAATCAGGAAAAAAAACAGAATGAAAAGGGCACAATACTTAACAATAATGACCCAGCAATAACAGGAATACAAGTGCAAATAAAAACCAGAGAGCAGTACTTAGGCGGCAGCAGGCTCGAACCCACGAGTCAGGGGCCCAGAGGCAGCAGCGGATCGCAGGAGCTGTCGGGGAGAGTGCAGGCCTGTGACCGAGGTTTGTGGGCTCAGCTAATACCATCAGGCAAAAAGTTGACTCCAGGTTCAAGAAGGCAGATCAATCTGCCAGTGGCGTGCTCCAGCTGTGGGGTAAGAAGCTCTAGATCAAATAGGGGGATACCAAAGGGTCTCGGAAGAGAACATCCATTCATGGACGAAGGTGGTTGAGCAAGGGCACGTTAGCCTGCTAGTTGGGAGGAAACTGTGATTTTCTACAATATTTACATTGCTAGATCAAATCGATACATGGCATCTGGAGTGGTCCTATTGTGCACTGTAGGGCGGTGGTATGGCCTACAGTTTATGGTGCTTGTGTAGACAGTCATGGACCATATACCTAATGGTAGTTGCTGGTGCAGAGATATTACTGGAAGCACCCACAGAGAGGCGTCTTGGGGATAGAGCGCTGTCCCAAAGTGATTGGGTACATTTGTCATCGGGGGCCTCAAGTTCTTCATTCGACATTCGTACTATTTTAGGGGCCATTGCTGAAGCCTTCCAGTGGTGACAGGGGGAGGGCGAGCTCGCCAGTGACCTCTTCACCCTGTGGCAGAATTTCCAGCTGCAGAAAAACGGAGCTACCCAAATATTTGGACTCATTTACTGAGCTGACCCCTTGGACAGGTGTTGTTTTGTGCAGGCACTGGGCAGGCAGGAGGGGGGCTGACCTGCTGGTGGTCCTGGACCTCTCTGTCCTACCCCGGGATGCCTGGAGTTGAACATTTGAGGGGCGGATTTGCCTGGTGACAGGTACCCCAGCAGGGACAGAGCGCTATGCAGTGCCCTGGTGTACGTGTTATTATGGAACTGCGGGTATGGCCCATCCATCTGTGAGATGGAGGAGAAGTTGCCACTATGAGATGCTTGCCAATAGTCTCCCCGATGCCTTCGGTGGAGGGCACGGGCGATGGATAAGGAGATGGGGTCTTCTGGCACTATGCAGTCTGGAGTGTTGCGCTGTAATGGAAGGTGGAGACAATTGCTGTATTGCCTGTACAATCTTGGAGCTGATTCGCTGATCCTGTGTCCTGTATTTGCATAACAATAATGTCCGACAAACCATGGTTCTCATTTCTCTCTGATGCTGTGTGAATAAAAGGCTGCGCCTTGGATGAATCGCCCCCATCAAAGCGGTCTCTCTCATTGCGAGTCTTTTCAGTGGGGGGGCAGCGACTTGCACGGTGTGAGGGCACTATACTGCAAGTCCAGATACCCCAGCAGCACCCCAAAAGAGGAGATGCCCCGGACCGAGAGCCCAGAAGGAGCTCGAAGAGCCGGTCGATGCAAGATGGGCAACGCAGGGCAGCTGAAGCAGGATGTGACGAAAGTGGGAAGAGGGCACGGGTCTGAAACATGTGAACTCAAGACACAGACTGTGAAGAAAGACTGGATGAGTAAGCACAGAAGCAAAGAGTCCGTGGGCGATCCCTCATACACAATGAACAAAAGGGGGGCAAAAGACACTGACACAGAACTAATAAATATAGAAGGCAGAATGAGAAGACAAGAACAAGGCAAGGAGGAGAGCTAACCCTAAAACACAAAAGAGAAAGGAATCTTTGAAAAACTGCATGACATTTCACGAGCACAAGGAGAAAAGCTTGTTCATGGATTCATTGCTTTCGAACCAGAAAAAGAAAATGAACCCATAGCAAACATGATCAAAAGACAAGCCAGGACTAGGCCCCCAAAAGGGTACACAGCAACCACCAAGAAACAGGACATGTATTACATCAAAGAGAAAGAATACTTCTGATGTGGAGTTTGTGACTTTAATAATCTCAGATCTAACACTCCCAAATACAGGCTGTGTATCCCTACTACAGATTACAAACCCCAGTCATGAAACAAGCGAAAGAAACAGCGCTTTATTTGAGCCAGTGGTTTCCGGTGCTTGGCACCCACAATTCATTGTCAACACCAGCACTTGTGAGTCTGCCCCATGGTGGCGCTGTTTCTCTACTTTAAAGATGAGAACAACAACAATTCTTTATTAATTCAATATACATTAAAAATGACAAAAACCTTGCACTCTGTGAGAAGTTGGCCTGGCATATGCTAGTCAATAGTTATAGTGGCCACCTTGCACCAGTCCAATTCGACTCTTATGGTAGATAGGTTTAAGACAACCTTTTAAAGAAAGCTATCCTAGTGGTAGCTGTGGAGAGCAGCCTTCAGGCTAAGTCTCTGAGGAATGTAAAGCAGCTTGTTTTACCTTATAATCTCTTGAATTACCAAATGAAAGGACACCACACAGGTATATATATAACATATATATGTATTTATTTCTAGACACACTCTACTAATCTCTTTATTATTATTATTATTATTTGAAAGTTTTATATAGCGCGGACAAGACTCTTGCGAGTATCAGAGCGCTTTACAAGCAGGAAGGAGGCAAAGTACAATATACATAGACAACAGACAGTTAGACAAAATCACAATGAATAGATATATGCACAAATCAATGTTTCACAACAAGTTAAGGACTTATATGGCTGGGGCCCTAGGGGCATACCAGACCATATACTAAAAAAGAGGTTTAGGAATGTCGACTTGCAAGGGGACAAGGCCTAGGGCCTTCAGAAGCGCTGGGGCCTCACTAATCCACCCAAGGCAGGTAAGTAAAGGACCCATGGGAGAGGCGTGCAGTGTGAGAACACAGCAGTGGGTTCCCTATTGATTTCAATGGAGCAAGTCGCGGTTGGATTTTTAAAGTTTTAGGGTACTTCGGGAGAGGCTACAAGCAAGCCACTTACAAGGTAAGTACTTCAAGGCCAACACCCACAGGAGCACCGGAGTGCATGAGTTACCTCACCCAGGGAAGCCGGGTACATAGGTGTCTTTTGGTGTCGGGTCGCGGTGTCGTTTTCAATGGAAGTCGAAGAAGATTTGCTGCTTCTGAAGACTGGAGAAGTGTCCGGTGCAATACAAGGCTGGATTCAGAAGAAGGAAGACCTGAAAGCAGAAGGGACAGTGTTCACAGTCACTTGCCAGTGACCCGGGGCCAGGAAGATGGATGCCCACGGTAGTCGGGCGATTTCAGGTGATTCACGGGTGTCTTGACTCGTCAGCCACAAGGTCCACGAGGCGTCGACGACAACCAGGAGCTGGATTCGGAGTTTCCCACAAAGTCTGCAGCTTACTGAGGTGTTGGCAACCGGATTGGAGCCAACAAGCCTTGGCAACAGCAAGTATTGTGGAATGTGAAGAAAGCCAACGGTGCAGACCAGCAAGGTCTGAGAGATTCACCCAGGGACGGTAAGCCAGGGCAGGCCTGGAGCAACCAGGGGAGCCCTTTGGTGCAATGAAAACATCTTCAGGGGATCCACAAGCCAGCCGGCAAGGGATTGTGAAGACGCCTCATGAGGATTCGCTTCACAGGAGCCCACGGTCACTCGGGACGAGGTAAACCTCTGATTTTTGAGGGAACCACACGTGGTCCAATGCACAAGTTCGTAGAAAGTTGTGAAGGAGTTGCACTCGACAATAGTGCACGGTACCCGGGTATTGCTGTTCCTCGTCACTCCTGGGGTCCACTCGCCTCAGGTTTGCTGGGGACTCACAATGGCCGTCGAGAAGTCAGGAAATCCACTTCCGGGGCTGCAGGGACTTCGGACTCCGGCGGGAGTGGGAAAGTTTGCGACCGTTGATTCAAAGTTTTGGTGCCTGCCAAGCAGGGGAGTCACTCCTTGTCTCCAAGGGAGATTCTTCAGTCTTCCAAAGGTAGTGGAACGTCGAAGGTCCAGGATTCTTCTTGTAGAGCGTCGTCCAGGGATATCTAGTTTGCAATGGCAAGGGTTCCCTATCTTATACTAAAGGAAAGGGAGGGACTAGCTCTATGACCACTCCTCTGGGAGGGTCAGGGGAGTGGGTGTTTACACCCACTTCCCTTTGTCCAGTTTTGCACCAGAGCAGGGGCAGGCAGCCCCTGAACCAGTTTGAGCTGGCATATGCACAGAGGAGCCTACTGCTCCCCCAGTGCAGGACTTCAAAGCACTCTAGGTGTGCACCCACCCAGCCCCAATACACTAAATCCTGTCTGGAAGGTGGTGACACCTCCCTGTGACAGGATGCCTATTGCTGGGCCTCCTCCACTCCGAGTTTCAGTCAGCAGCAGGAGGCATCCATTTTGTGATGCCAGGCTCTTTCAGATTTCTACCGTGTTTCCACAGTAAGTACATGTCTATCCCTCTAGAAGGGTGGGATCATACTCCCACACCACTTACTTGGGTGGGGGTATGATTCCATGGCGTTTGACACCAAACACAACATGTTTTGATGCAGCCATCCCAAAGTTAGCAGTTACCGCTAGGTTATAATGCACTTAAGAGTATATGGTTTAACCGCATCCACAAACAGCCACAGAGAATAGATTCTGCCAGCTGCAGAGGGGCCCTGCTCATGCAGAAGCACCCCCTCACATTGTAAACCAAGCACTGTGCCCTCAGGATTGATAGGGCCTGCCTTAGGGGTGACTGATAGGGAACCTATACCTCAGTGAGGAGTGCTAACACTACCTCACCCAGGCTGCAGTAGCAGGCCTGTGGTGTCAGATTTAGTTTGCTTCCCAGGGGTGGCATAATACATGCTTCAGCCCCTGGTAGGCCTGTGAAGTACCTATGCCCTTGGTACCTAAGGTACCATATACTAGGGGCTCATAAGGTACCACAGTATCCAATCACTAGTGCATCTAATATGCACTCCAAGTTGTTTAGAGAGAACAGAGAGACTGGGGCCCTGATTAGCAGGGACCCAGCCAGACTATAGCCAGAAACCAGTGTTAACATCAGAAAAAAAGTGGGGGCTACATAAGTGCAGATTCTACTCTCCTTTACAACCCCCCCCCCCTGCCCCCCCAACGCAGGGATACTAAAATAACCTTGACCAGTTGAGTCTTCGTGTTCTAAGTGGAAATACCTTGAGAGTCCATCTGCATTGGCATGTTGGGTCCCAGGTCTATGTTCCACTGTATAGTCCATCCCCTGTAGGAAAATGGACCACCTTAGCAGTTTTGGGTTTTCACCTTTCATCTGTTTAAGCCATAGGAAGGGCCTGTGGTCAGTCTGAACTATGAAGTGAGTGCCAAACAAGTATGGACTCAGCTTCTTCAGGGCCCACACCACAGCAAAGGCCTCCCTCTCTATAGCTGACCAACGTTTCTCTCTAGGGGTCAGCCTTCTGCTTATAAAAGCTACTGGCTGGTCTTGACCTTCATCATTCAGTTGAGACAGTACAGCTCCCACACCCAGCTCAGAAGCATCTGTTTGGACAATGAACATTTTGGTGTAGTCTGGACTCTATAAGATGGTGGCAGTGCAGATGGCCTGCTTTAGGTCTTCAAATGCCTTTTGACAGCTAGCTGTCCACTGAACCTTTTTGGCATTTTCTTTGAGGTAAGATCATTCAAGGGGGTCACTATAGATCCATATCCCTTAAAAAACCTCATATAGGCCAGTCAGGCCCAAAAAGGCTCTGCAATGGTTGAACCTGGTCTCCACCTACAAGGTGGCCCAGGTACACAACCTGACTCTGCCCTTTCTGGTACTTAGTGGCCTTGATAGTGAGGCCTGCTTTTTGCAGGGCCTCCAAAACATTTCTGAGGTGGACCAGGTGATCCTGCCAGGAGGAACTAAGGACAGCAATATCATCTAGATAAGCTGAGCAATAAGTTTCCATCCCTGCCAGAACTTTGTTCACCAACCTCTGAAAAGTGGCAGGTGCATTTTTCAATCCAAAGGGCATCACCACAAAGTGGTAGTGCCCACCAGGGGTTGAAATGCTGTTTTGGCCTTGGCATCATCAGCTAACTTGATTTGCCAGTAGCCAGCTGTTAGGTCAAATGTACTAAGATACTTGGCTGAGGCCAAAGTATCTATCAGTTCATCTGCCCTGGGAATTGGATAGGCATCAGTCCTGGTGACTGCATTGAGGCCTCTGTAGTCTACACAAAACCTCATTTCTTTCTTACCACCCTGGGTATGATGTTTAGGCACAAGGACTACTGGACTAGCCCAAGGGCTAACTGAAGGCTCAATCACGCCTAGTTCCAACATTTTCTGGACTTCAGTCCTGATACAGTCCCTGACATGGTCAGGTTGCCTGTAGATTTTACTCTTGACAGGCAGACTGTCTCCAGTGTCCACCTCATGGGTGCACCAGGAAGTCTGACTAGGGGTCAGGCTAAACAGATGTCTAAACTGTTGCAGAACTTGTCTGCATTCAGTTTGCTGATGAGCAGTGAGGCTGCTTGTCAAAGCAACACCATCTACTGACCTATCATCAGGGTTCTGTGAGAGCAGGTCAGGGAGAGGGTCACTCTCCTCCTCCTGTTCCTCATCAGTTGCCACGAGCAAGCCCATGTCAGCCCTGTCAACATATGGTTTCAATCTGTTGACATGAAGCACCCTAAGGGGGCTCCTGGGAGTTCCAAGATTCACCAAGTAGGTGACTTCTCCCTTTTGCTCAACAATTGTATGGGGGCCACTCCACTTGTCTTGGAGAGCTGCTGGGGCCACAGGCTCCAACACCCACACTTTCTGTCCTGGCTGGTATACAGTCAGCACAGTCTTTTGGTCATGCCAAGTTTTCTGTAGTTCTTGGCTTGCCTCCAGGTTTTTTGTTGCCTTCTTTATGTATTCAGCCATCCTGGAGCGGAGACCAAGTACATAGTCCATCACATCCTGTTTGGGAGGTTTGAGAGGTAATTCCCAGCCCACCTTCACCAAACATAATGGATCTCTTACAGGATGCCCAAACAGAAGTTCAAAAGGGATGTAGCCAACCCCCTTCTGTGGAACCTCCCTGTATGCAAACAGAAGGCAGGGAAGTAAAAGGTCCCATTTTCGCCTAAGCTTCTCTAGAAGTCCTTTAATTATTCCCTTTAGGGGTTTGTTGAACCTTTCAACTAACCCATTGCATTGTGGGTGATAGGGAGTAGTGAATTTATAATTGACACCACACTCCTTCCACATTGCTTTTAGATACCCTGACAAGAAGTTGGTACCTCTGTCAGATATAACCTCCTTAGGGAAACCCACTCTGGAGAAAACTCCAATGAGGGCTCTTGCCACTACAGGGGCTGTGGTGTTCCTGAGGGGAATTGCTTCTGGGTACCTGGTGGAATGATCTACTACCACCAGGATAAACCTGTGCCCAGATGCTGTTGGAGGGTCAAGGGGACCAACAATGTCAATCCCTACCCTTTCAAAGGGTACCCCCACCACAGGTAGTGGTATCAGGGGGGCCTTTGTTGTCCCACCTGACTTGCCACTGGCTTGGCAAGTGACACAGGCGCGACAAAAACTCCTTGGTGTCCTCTGACATATGTGGCCAATGAAAATGTGGAACAAGCCTGTCCCAGATCTTGTTTTGGCCCAAGTATCCGGCTAAAGGGATATCATGTGCTAGGGTCAAGAGGAACCCCCTAAACTTCTGAGGTATTACCAACCTCCTGGTGGCTCCAAGGATAGGATCTCTAGCCTCAGAATATAGGAGCCCCTCATCCCAATAAACTTTATGGGACCCACTAGCACTCGCAGCAGCCTCAGCAGCAGCCTGCTGTCTGAGGGGTTCAAGAGAGGGGCAGCACTGTTGCTCTTTGCTCAGATCTTTCCTGAAAGGTCCCCCTGCCCCCAAGAACTCAGCCTGATCAGGTTCAAGTCCCTCTGGGGCAGTTCCTTCTTCAGGATCTGCTTCTCCTCCCTCAGGAGGGGAATCTGTGATCTGAGACAGGGGGAAAGGCACTGCCTTAACCCTACTGCTCCTCCTCTTGGGTAGCATCTGGTCCATAGTTTCAGGATCCAGAGCTGGTTCAGCTTTATGAATTTTGGCCTGTGACCTGTTCACAGCAAATACCTCTGCAGGTATCCCCAACATCTCAGCATGAGTCCATAACTCTACTTCAGACCAGGCTGAAGTCTCTAGATCATTGTCCAATAGACATTCGACAGGGAGGTCTGCACTGACTACTACCTTCTTCAGGCCAGTTACCCCTCCCCAGGAGAAATTCACAACTGCCAGACTATGGTTGGTCCTGACATTGCTTGCATTGGTAACCTGGTACATTTCACCCAGGATGACCTGCTCATGGTCCACCAGATCCTCTGCCACCATGGTGACACTAGCACCTGTGTCCCTGAATGCCAAAGCCAGTTTGCCATTTATTACAGGCTGCTGTTTGTATTTGCCCATATTACTGGGGCTCACTAGGAAGGACATATCAATGTCTCCCTCACAAACCAGCAATGCCTGTGTTGGTACTCTGACTAGGCCAGAGTCCACATCAGAACCCAGGGTCAACCCTACTACACCCTTATTCTGAGTATTACCTCCACCAATGACTGCACTAGGGGGAACAGTTGCCTTAGGGGCAGGAGTGGTGGTGGTTTGGTCTTTGGACTTGTTACAGTCAGAAGTCCAGTGTCCTTTCTGTTTACAGAATTTGCACCAGGGCTTCTTTTGGCCTTTCCCTTTATTAGACTGCGAATCCCCACCAGATGCAGAGTTTTGGGGCCCTTGTGAAGACTTCTGGTCTTTTGACTTATCCCCACCTGTAGTGGAGGCAGCGTTTTAGATACATACATTGTTATGTTAGCATAAGCGCCTTAGATGTTAGAAACGCCATCTTGCCACTTTTGCTGCTTTTGCACACGACACTGCAGAGACATGTTATTATTTGAAAACTGCTTGCTTGCCTTTTCTTCACATGGGAACTGTCTGTTGTTCACATCTCTAGACGTACACTGCGACCTTGGTCTGAACATTGTGTGCAGAGACACTCTGAGCCGCCAAACAATGTATGTTTTTGAGTTCAGGTTGATCGGCCCACTCTCTAGCCATAACACGCACACAGCTGCAAATACCTGAAAGTCGAGAGCCTTTAATATTGCAGTTTGCATGTATTACACACACATTCTGGAGAAGAAGTTTTCCAGGCGTAGAGCAAAGCAGATCCTGTGATGTGATTCACCTAAGCTGATCTTTACGGTATGGGGTTCCCCATTCAAATCTAGAGACCTTCTATTAGTATAATAATACTAGCTCACTAGTGAAGGGAAGGTGGTTGTGTTCCACTGTCATTCGTAATCTGATTTCTCCCTTCATTTTCTGTGGTGTTGTAACAATGCTGATGGTTTTAATTATAATCATTTGACTGCTTATGTTAGCTAAGGTACTGCATCTTAGGACACGTAGTTTATCAAATAAACATTTTAAACTTTACCGTGTCTCTGATTACTCTTGTTGTGGACTGATATGAGAATAATAACCAACAGGTATTTCTGATTCCCACCATTCCTGAGAGTACTCTAAGTCGCTTGTTCTCGGTTGTCTATACATTGGGCGCTCCGAGAGAATACGGATAACGAATGGGACACTGATGCTAGTCGGATTGGGGTTCTGGGTACTGAGGTGAGTTTTTGGTACACCGCAGTTCACTGAGGTCCTGGTTTCCTGCACATAGTTCTGTGCATGAGCAGAATCCCTGCAACATGGCACACCTAATGTTTGGTCTTCTGATTTGAAACGCCTTAGTAGTGCTTATATCAGTCCACAACACCCTCACTCTTGTTTACGGATAGCGGGAGTGACGGTTTTGATCTACCTGTATGTACGATAGGTTCCCTCAAGCTTGTTAATTAAAAAGGTTTTTTTCTATTTCTGAACCCTTGTGCTACTGTAATATCCATTGTTGTTATTCTCTGTGTCCTTATAGCGGTCGATATTGCAGCGCATAGCCGAACGCCTCTGCGGCGTCATTTGACGCAGTTTGGGGTGCCGGATGATGGGATGGCCTTTATTTTTGTGGTGAGTGACGATGCGTCATACCCTTACGAGTTGTTTTACTCTTGGGTGACTATGCCGGCGGTAAATGCGGACGATGACACGTTTCACTCCTATACTCCCACACGGCTCCCAGCAAACTATACGCCATATAGGACGCAAGAAATTCCTATTTCTGCTTGGCAGAATCGTATTTGGTTTAATAGCGCCCTTCCCCATGCCGTTACACCGGTTAGAATAGACCCTTTGTCAATTCCAGGGGCCTCTTTGCCTGTGATGGCTGTATTTACGCCTTATATCGGTATTTGAAAGTTGCAGTGGATGAGTTGCGTGTCCTCCATACAGCCCTGATTACTGTGTATAGGGCTTTGGTGCAATAAGTCTCACGCAACGTGCAGATTGGGGCACCTGTGGTTGCGGGTCAGCCAGCTGGCCAGGCCGGGGTTGTTATTAGTCCCTTCATGGTTAATTCGGTAATGGGCAAGCGCCCCCAGAATAAGGGCGATTTGCCTTATTGGCTTGCTGAGAAATTTGACCAGCTGGAAGCAGTATTTCCGCACTCTACTCCTGTGGATAAACACAGGATCCTCACCATTAGTTTGCAGAAGGACTTAGTCCCAGAGGTGTCCGATAGTGACAACTGGGGTAAGGTTTTTGCAGCGGTCTACTCGAAGTGCTTCGGCACCCCATCTACGACTGTGCTTCCCTCCGTCATCAAACGTGTTCAAGATCAACACGGTCCGGAGGCGGCAGTCGAGTTGGGATGCGGCTTGTCGGTGTGTTGCCACTCTCGTCCTTGGTAATCTCAAGGGAGATGCGGTACAATTTCAAGTGGCTAATGGCTTAGCCCGCGTCGATGAGCTCGACAAGCCCCGAGAGTTGCCTAAAATTATTGCGGAAGCATATAGAACTATTGGCCGCAGTAGTTTAGGGATTAAGCCAACTATTGTCATTCCAGACTTAATGCAGCAGACTAAGGTGAGTTCGTCTGTCAAAGACGATCGTCCAACTTTTCCTAAACAAAATTGGCGAACAAAGAATCAGGGAAAGCAGCAATAGAAACAGGGGTCTCGTCCTGCATCTCCGGTACAGGCGAGTGGTGAACGCACATACGATTTGCACAATCGCACTAACATTAGGTCACCTGATAGATTTCATGCTACTGAACAACGTTCTCCTCGTTCTTCACAGGAAACATCGGTCTCACAGTCCGGTGGCGGAGAACGTGGCAAAGGTCGGGGTGCCCAACAAGGACGTGAGCAACCCCGTCAGCCTGACGATAAAGGCAAGCAGGACGAGTTTGCCGTCAACGTCCCCCATTTCAGAAGGAGCAAGTTGCTGCACTAACAGCAAGGTATGCCATAGATAGTGAGAACGCAGCTTCGGAACCTGACATGGGCACTAACGCTGCTCGACAGTGCAGCGAAGGTTACAGTAGTGTGGCAAGCACTGCGTCCATATCTGGAGGCGACAGCAACTGACAAGTTCATTACTGTAGAAACTGCTGACACTAGAGTGGCTCCCCCTGATAGGCTATTTGACATCGTCCTTTTCAGTGATAACATACAACGTACAATACAAGGGATTTTTTGGGATAATCCGACCCCTTCCTATGATATTCTCTTAGCGGAGGCGGACTGGCCCCCGGCTTTCATTTTGGATGCTCCTAGAGGGGAGGAAGTAACCCTCCCGTCCTTTGCGCACACAGTGCCAAAGGAACACGTTGAAATGTTTGCCAAAGAGTGGGCTCAGGTGCTTGCTCCGGCGTTGTACCGTACTCAGGTTGGGTGGGATAAATTGTCTCCAAGCCATGAGATTCCTTTACGGTCCATGCCCCAGCCGCAGCCCCAATATCCCATGCGCCGCGAAGCTAGATCTCACGTCGCGGAAATCCTTGAACAATTGGAATATCAGGGTGTTATTGAAACATGTGTGTCACCAATGAATAATCCTTTATTCACTGTAACCAAACCTGATGGGTCGTACCGCCTAGTTTTGTATTACTGGCATTTGAACTCTCATTGTGCTGTACAGAATACCCACAGTTCTGCCCTCGTTGATAGTCTTGTGCGTAAAAGGTTTAAGACCACACTTGACATCTCCAATGGCTTTTACAGCCATAACCTGTCCTCTATTAGTAGTCAGTGGACAGCGTTTACTTCTGGCGGCAAACAAAAACAGTTTAAGAGATTGGCCATGGGCTATAAAAACAGCCCTGGCGTCTTTGCCGCACGTGTAGTCTCTCTGTTAGAGAGCATTGACCCTGATGCGTACTCGTATGTTGAGGATATCTATCTCACAGACGACGAGTTATGGCGGCATCTGTGTCACGTTGATCGCATTATTGTTATGTTTGCAGACTTCGGTTACAAATTCAACTTTGCGAAGTCTCACATTGCAGAGTATACAGTGTTGTTTTTGGGCTACGAGCTCAACAATGAGGGTCGAGGGTTAGCTCCTCACTTTCTGGAGAAGTGCGCATGCTTGCGTGCTCCTACAACACTGAAAAAATTACAGTCTTTGCTGGGCTTTCTGAATTTCGGTCATACTTACATTCCAGATTATGCCCAATGTATCAAGCCGCTATATGCCTTGGTACAACCTACTTTTTCCAAATCGAGCTGGCTGCCAGAGCATTCAGCTATTTTGCAATCTTTGCAGGCTGATCTTCTTGCTTCGAAATACTTACTGACACGTGATAACCACACTAACTGGTAATAAGAATTGTGCCGGGCGCAGTGGGTTTCACGTGCTGAACGTTCAATGAGGGCGACACCTTCCCCATTGCATACAAATCTCACTTGTACACTTTGGCTGAACTGCGCTTTTCCACAGTTGAAAAAGTTTTGACTGCAGTGCAGATGGCGATTCTTAAAGAACGAGCGCTGTCACAAGGGAAACGCATGTTGGTGGTCACACCGTATCCTGCCCTGGAGGCAGTGACAAAAGCCAGTGTACCCAATTCAAAAGCTTTGCATCCACGTATATCCACTATATCTTTGATGCCTCATTGCAGACTCAGGAGTACTTGCAGTATGAATTCGTTCATCCAGCTCCTTGGTCTTTGCGCCCGCTTGAAGATTACCATTGTGTCATTTATACTGACGGTTCGGCGCAACCGGCGACGGCATCGAAGCATGCCTACTCGGCGGCTTGCGCAATTGTGGCAGGTACTTTCGTGAATGGAGAATTCAAGTCTGATGTCGTGCATACGCAGTCATTGGGTGATTGTACCGCACAGTTGGCAGAGCTCCGTGCTCTGGTGCTTGCACTGGAGTTTGCTGATCCTCGGGTTACTACTCTTATAGTGAGTGACTCGTTTTACTGTGTTCAGTATTTTAACGACAATCTATTCTTTTGGTCTCAAAATGAATATCATGATTCCAAAGGTAGCACAATTAAGCATAAAATGCTTTGGGTTCGAGTGGCAGAACTTAAACAGCATCTGCCTCTCGTGAAGGTAATTCACACTCTTGGTCACCAGCGAGTTGGTGTCCACGCTGTCGGCAACAGCTTGGCTGACAAGGCAGCGAAAACAGCAGTGGCGACATATCTAGTAGCAGCAGTTACAAGATCCTAAAGTAAGATCGATGATGACATTTTGGCAGCTATTGCTGCTACAGAGAAGGGAAGTAATTACCCGAGAGGTTTCCCTTCTCGGTACTCTAACCATTTAAGTCCTGATAAAGTCCCATATGTGAGAATTAACGACGTTGGTGACAGATTGATTCCCAACGCGGACTGCAGATCGTCCTTGATAACAGCGGCTCACGGGGGTATGGCCTCTGCCCATGCCGGCGTGTCAGCTACTGTTACTCAGTTACAACAGCGTTACTGGTTGCGCGGATTGTATAAACAAACTCGCACTTATGTTCTTGATTGTGACATTTGCCAGCAGATTAAACCTTCGACTGCTGCGCGCCCACCAAAAACTCAGTTGTACATATCTAATAAACCACTTGGGTGTGTTTATTTAGATCACTGCGGTCCTTTCTCCTCTGATACTGCGTATAAGTACATCTTAGTTGCAGTGGATTCGTGCACACGTTTTCTTTGGGTATGGCCTCAAAGGAGTGCTGATGCTCGTACTGTCATAAGGGATTTGCGTGTCTTTGTGGGAATTTTTGCATGTGGTACCTTTCATTCTGATCAAGGCCCTGCGTTCGCCTCTAAGGCGTACAAAGAAGCCATGAAATCCTTGGGGGTCCAAGTAAAATTTTCGTCTCCATACCGACCTGAGGGTAATAGTGTAGTGGAGCGAATGAACCGTGACTTAAAGCAATCCTTGACAGCCAGGGTTTTAGGCACTGGCCGGAACTGGTTTGCCCATCTGTATAACGTTCAACATGCACTTAATAATCTCCCTAGAAGGTCTCTGGGTGGGTGGACCCCATACATGATGCTCTTTGGCATATAAATGTTTGTCCCGGACCTTGATGGTCTAGACATGGCGGCGTCTGCCGCACCCTTTGACGTAGATGATCACTGTGCTGTATTACAGAGTCTACAAGAGACCAGAGACAGTCTTGCAAAAGAACACTTGCCCTCCACAGCTGATGCTGCGTTTCAGATTCCGGTAGTCGGTTGGATACCTCAAGTTGGAGACCTGGTCCGTGAGGAGGTGGAGAACAAGAAAGAGTTCGGCCCCTCTTATCGTGCCCCGGTTCCAGTGCTTGGAGTGCAGGGTACAAGAACAGTCATTTTACCTCCACTTCCTGGTCGCAAGGATAACAGGTACATCTCCATTGATAATGTCAAACTACAACGAGTGGCCGATTCTTCTTAGTATGACTCCAGTGGTTTCTTGCCCTGCAATGCTGAGGAATTCTGTTTTGGCTCCGGCTTCTACCACCATGCCTGATATTGCTATCGAGATGCATACAGTTGCTGATCCTTTGTTGCCACCACCGGCTGGTGGTCCGCCTGAAGATACTGAGTATGCTTATCCCACAGAAGTGTCATTGCCTGTTTTACAATCAACCGCAGTTACCCAGTCACGTTTCTCGTTTGATACTAACTCTATGACTTCCAGAAATCCATCAAAAATTTCTATTTTTGCTGTTTGGTTTAAAAGGTATTTTTTGATTCCCCCTTGGACTTACATTTGGCTGGTGCTCATATGTATTTTTTTGTTTATGTCCATTGGATTTGTAGTGGTATTTTTTCGTCTTGTTAATGGACACTACCGAAGAGAAAGATCGACAATTAGACTAATTGATGGAACTTTGGCCCCCCACTCCTCATCACACATCATGAAGAGAGACCAGCCTTTTGTGAATATTACTGCCTGGCCTGTGTTAGATGGGATTGTGTGGGATGCTGTTAAATTTCAAATTCATGGACCCACTGAGATTATTAATGTTCCGAATGTGCTTCGTGTTTCTATGGGTGATGTTGTGAAACAAAACCTCCGTTCTGATGATTGGGACGTTCAGGCCATATAGGCACTGTTTTCTGATTTTAAATATAATGCCGCTTTTGATGCAGAAGATTTGTATTTAGACACTGCTAATTATGGGGAACTGTTTTGCTATCAACATTATGGCAATCATTTCCTACATAAAGCCAATTCATTTAGAAATTTTGTAAGTTATACACAATGGGAACATTGTCCGACGCCAATGTTAGGCAGCTCCAGCACATTGGTGAACAAATTTGCCTATTTTACTGATTTCAGTGTTTCTAACCTGCCGCCTTTTATTTTAAAGTGGCAGCGGAGTCTGCCTCGAAGGTTAGGCTGACACACACTAAATTATTATATTCCAAATCGTTTATGGATGATTTGGCTATCAAGGGTTATGATCTATGGAAAGCTACTATTGATCTTAAATCTGTTTGGGGTTCTAAACCATGGCAGGTACAAGGAACTGAAGCTTTGCATCATGCCTGCCTTATCCCAAAGCATATATTATTTTTGAATTCGACTATTTTTCAGACCACCTGCTTTGGATTGGCTACTTCTAAAAAATTGAATTCTCTCTCTATTCCGGATCTGGGTGCTTATCCAAATTGGAATAATCATACAGATCTGTCCCTTGATGCGTTGCAGTCATACATTACTAATACATCCTTCAATATTTCCAAATTACATTCTGAAGGATGGTTAACTTGGCAGACAAGCTCAGATTCCTGTCAACATCGTTTTCTGGGTCTACAACCTGGGTATACGCAGGTTCGCGTAGACCCCCGCTTTGAATCTTCTCATTCTGTTACTACCTACTCTGTAGGGAAGTTATGCCAATCTTGGCTGCAACATTCCACCTTGGCATCTGTTAAACTTCATTTATCCAAATTACATGACAAAATAGATTTGAAGGATTTTGTTAAGGGTCCTGTAGGTGGCAATTATCTCAAATTGAAGCGGCTTCCAGATTGAGAGCAATTGATTAAGCCAATTTGGAAAAAGTTCTGCCTGTTATCGATAATAGCATTAACACCCTTTCTTCCAGGATTTACACATTTGATAATATTGTTTCATCTGTTGTTGATATTGTGCAAGATGATATGTCTGTTTTGTATCAGGGTCAAAATCAATTGCGTTCTATAATGCAGTTTGCATGGACTTTGCAAACGTTAAAGGCTGGGAAAGTCCCCTGGGACTACATGAATACTTCATCTTTATTCCTTCCCTTTAATCTCACTGCGAAACAACAATTCATGTCCATGAAAGATGCAACATACTCATTACTGCATATTGAAAAGTTAGAACCTTTGCCATTCTCTGTGGTCGAATTGAACTCAGCTGTGTGGCTTATCCACGGGTTAATCACATTGCCATTTCCTTTGTTTAAATTCAGTTTGTGCATGAAACATTATGCCCTAGGCAGATATGAACCGTTGGGTTCTACTTTCCTGCATGAAGTTTGGTCACTCCCATTTACATACAGGTGCATGAGAAAAGGTAAAGACGTTTATTTGAAGGGTGAGGAATGCACTTCCACACCTGATCACTCTGTAGTCTGTAGGCACATCCAATTGCATGGCGCGTGCAATGTGCAAGCGCCTAATTTAGCATGCGTCCTGAAAGGGATTCCAGTGCCAGCTATTACACCCTATTTCACGTTGCTAGCTAACGGTAGTTATTTGCTTTTAAATAACAATGCTTGCTGCGGGATGCTAGTGGGAATTCCATACATTGTGACTGTATCACAGAGAGTAGTCTGCTGTAAAAATGTCCTTTTCCCACCCCCGCATGGGCGACTGGATGTATCCATCTGGCCTTCCATTCCAACCTTGAAAGCAGAGTTCAAAAACATGAGCAGAATAACGGCTCTATTGTCTCAAAAAGAAGTCGCTCTGACTTCGTCCCGTGAAACATTTGTCCTTCACGTAGCAAACAGCCGCACAGAGGTGCATGCGCTTTTAAATACTGATCTCCCACTGCATTTCGGTGCCCTGATTCAAACTATATTCAATGCCTCGTCCACAGCTGGCTTGGCGCATTTTTTCAAAATTGTGGGCTCCGGCCTCGTGACCTCCTTCCAAACTATTTTTGGTGTGATACCAGAATTTTTTCATTCTATTTTTTCCAGCGTCTTTGGCGGGCACCCGTTGATTCTCGCCCTCACGGCTGTAGTGCTGTTATTGATCTGCTTACTGCGCAATGGCTGCACAATTTGTGTCACACGACAGCCTGTCCCGGCTGCTCCATCTTCGTAACCGGATGCTTGAATATTATGGAACTTTACTACTGGCAACCCTGAGCATAGCCTATGGATAGTCCTTCCGGTTTTCCTACTTTACATGCGTGCAGCCTGTTTTTCATTGCCTAGATTGTCCTTTCGAATGGGCTCTGGATTTGTATTTGTCAAACCTGGTGTCTCCTGCCCCGGATTATGATCGACTGATGTATCCATTAGTGGCTCATGAGTTGGACTGTTCTGGTGTCAGGATTATGGCCTGTGGAGCGGCACATGAAGTCCTAGGGAATTGGGACATCGGAACGGCAGCGTATGACTTCTTGGCAAGAAGTTATCTTGAAGAACATGCCAGTTGTCCTCTAATTGTGCTAGAGGACCCAGTATGTTCGTTTACATTATTAGTGTGGATGGCGGACACTTTTGTAAATCGTTCCAATGACTTCCTCTTGGGGGCTGTCGCTACGTACTGTGCTTACACATTTATGGATTAACTTGGATGTCGTCAAACCTTCCTTGCACAAACCACGCATTTCCAACATTTGTGTTCCAACATCTGTGCTCGTTGAGCCTTCGCATGATGTAATGACTTACCATTATCTTTTTTCCCCATTCATTTTGTTTTTTTTATATTTTACGTTTTTTTTTTCTCTTGGAACTTTCCCGCCCCTTTATTTGGATTTCCAATACATGCACTTGGTTCCGCTCTGTCGAACTTGAACTCTGCGTTCCTCTCTTGTATCCCTAATAGTTTGTGGTCCGACCAAGGGGGGGTGTAGTGGAGGCAGCGTTTTAGATACATACATTGCTATGTTAGCATAAGCACCTTAGATGTAGAAACGCCATCTTGCCACTTTTGCTGCTTTTGCACACGACACTGCAGAGACATGTTATTATTTGAAAACTGCTTGCTTGCCTTTTCTTCACATGGGAACTGTCTGTTGTTCACATCCCTAGACGTGCACTGCGACCTTGGTCTGAACATTGTGCGCAGAAACACTCTGAGACGCCAAACAATGTATGTTTTTGAGTTCAGGTTGATCGACCCACTCTCTAGCCATAACACGCACACAGCTGCAAATACCTGAAAGTCGAGACCCTTTAATATTGCAGTTTGCATGCATTACACACACATTCTGGAGAAGAACTTTTCCAGGCGCAGAGCAAAGCTGATCCTGTGATGTGATTCACTTAAGCTGATCTTTACGGTATGGAGTTCCCCGTTCAAAGCAAGAGACCTTCTATTAGTATAATAATACTAGCTCACTAGTGAAGGGAAGGTGGTTGTGTTCCACTGTCATTCGTAATATGATTTCTCCCTTCATTTTCTATGGTATTGTAACAATGCTGATGGTTTTAATTATAATCATTTGTCTGCTTATGTTAGCTAAGGTACTGCATCTTAGGACACGTAGTTTATAAAATAAACATTTTAAACTTTACCGTGTCTGCTTATGTTAGCTAAGGTACTGCATCTTAGGACACGTAGTTTATAAAATAAACATTTTAAACTTTACCGTGTCTCTGTTTACTCTTGTTGTGGACTGATATGAGAATAATAACAAACAGGTATTTCTGATTCCCACCATTCCTGAGAGTACTCTAAGTCGCTTGTTCTGGGTTGTCTATACATTGGGAGCTTCGAGAGAATACGGATAACGAATGGGACACTGATGCTAGTCGGATTGGGGTTCTGGGTTCTGAGGTGAGTTTTTGGTACACCACAATTCACTGAGGTCCTGGTTTCCTGCGCATAGTTCTGTGCATGAGCAGAATCCCTGCAACACACCTTTCTCAGAGCCTTTAGGATCCTGCTTCTTAGTGTCACCCCCTTGGTTCTGGGTTTTCTGCCTCACCCTGGTTCTGACCCATATGTCTGCCTTCTTTCCCAATTCTTGGGGAGAGGTCAGATCAGAGTCCACCAGGTACTGATGCAACAACTGGTTTTGGCAATTATTAAGGATCTGTTCTCTCATCATAAGATTATACAATCCCTTAAAATCAGTAACTCTACTACCAACCAGCCAACCCTCCAGAACCTTGGTTGCACAATCAACAAAGTCAGTCCAGTCCGGAGTCTGTGCTTTCTGGGTGTCTCTGAACTTCAACCTGTACTGTTCAGTGGTTAAGCAAAACCCATCTATCAAAGCACTCTTCAGGACTTCATAATCATCAGCATCCTCTTCTCTAACAGTGAGGAGCTTGTCTCTACCTTTATCGGAAAAGGAGAGCCACAAGATTGCTGCCCACTGTTTCTGGGGGACCTGTTGTACTTTACAGGCCCTCTCCATAGCAGTTATCCACTTGTGGATATCATCCCCACTCTGGTAGGAAGGAACAACCTTGGACAGGTTCCTATGGTCTGGAATGTAATCTCTGACTCTAGGGACACTGTTGCTGCCACCAGGGGTATCTAAACCCTCTCTTCTAGAAGCTCTCTGGAGCTCAAAAGCATCTTTGTCTAATGCCAACTGCTTGGCCTTAAGGGCAACTCTTGCTTCCTCATACTGTAGCAGTTTGTACATTCTTTCAGAGGAGGTCTCTCTTCTATTAAAGTATGAGTTCCTCTGTTGGACAGATTCTCTGCCAGAGTGATACGAGTGCTCAGATTCCCTAGAAAGGGACCTAGGCCTCTCCTCCACTCTTTCAGTTCTCTTAGGGAAAATTCCTCTGTCCTTTTCAGACCCATGTGGGTCTGGCCCTTCAATTACAGAGTCCAGGTCATCTTGATTTTCATCATCTGACCCAGAGACTATAGCTGACCCACCCCCTGATCCAGATCCATTAGTTCCTAGAGCTAATCTAAGATCATCTGCTGTCAGCAGATCTATCAGGTGTAGTGTGGAGGGACTCTGTCCTAGCTTCAGGTGCCTTTCAACACACATGGCCTTCAAGTCAAAGAAGGTCATGTCCTTATACTGAAGCTGGGTGGACCCACTGGCTCCATCCCTTGAGGACATTCTAGTGTTGTGCAGTGTTGTACTACCTACACTTTGTAATGACTAGACGGAGTCAGATGTGTAGAACAGCAAGTCTTTATTCACGAACTCCCACGGGCACGACTCTCTTGCCTGTCTATCAACAACGCACGTTCTCCAACTGTCATTAACCCCTACGTCATCGCAGGCAGCGCGAGACGCTGAATGTACGCCTCGCGCTCAGGCAGCGCGAGGCAGGTCAAGCCACTACATATCTCCTTTTCTTAGAGAACAGAGAAATAGAGAAAGCAGCGAAGGGGAGAGCAAGAGAAAAGGAAGGAAGAAAGAAAGAACAAACGAGAGAGAGAAAGAGAGAGAGAGAGAGAGAGAGAGAGAGAGAGAGAGAGAGAGAGAGAGAGAGAGAGAGAGAGAGAGAGAGAGAGAGAGAGAGAGAAAGAAAAAGAAAGCATGTGCAGGAGAAACACAACAGTGGCATAAAGAAACACAGAAAATCATTGGCGGTACCTAACAGGAATATTAACTGTTCTGGTACTCCTCCTGACAGCGGCGTGGCTGGGAGAAGAACTCTGGACATCAAGTTTACCTTGAGAGATCCTATGAGAGACCTCACTTTTCAACATGGGACACTTGACGTCATTGAGCACATTTTTGACTTTCACCACCTTGTTACTATTCCACCAGTCTTTTCCATTGACTCGAACCGCATTTCCACACACTTTATCCACCACCACAATTTCCCCATACTTAGCTTCTCCTTTTCTTACAAAACCTGGTTTCTTAATTCTGATCCTGTCTCCCACCGCAAATTCTCTGATCTTAACACGCTTCCTTTCATCAAAGTACTCTTTTTGTTTGACCTGGACCTCAGCAGACTTGGACCTCACTTTCTCATCCATTTCTTGGGGAGTAGAATTGGATTTATTCCATTTAGACATCCAAGCCGGTCTAAACTCGGTACATGGTTTCCTACCTCTCAGTAGTTCAAAGGGGGACACACCAGTGGAAGAATGAGGAGTGGTTCTATAAAACCACAACATTGTCCTGACACTTTGGGGAACAGCTTTGTGGTGGGCAAGAGCCCACTTAACACAATCACCTATGACTCTATTAAGTCTCTCTACCAAGCCGTTAGTTTGAGGATGATAGAGAGAACTTCGGTGATGAGTAATGGCAGATTCTCTAAGAAACTCTTCCACTTCAGATGATACAAATTGTACTCCGTTGTCTGATATTATAGATTGGGGGAACCCTTCTCTCATAAATGTTTCCCTTAAGAAGTCGATGATTTCTTGGGAATCGACCTTAGAGACAAACTTGGCCTCGGGCCATTTTGTGTAATAGTCCACCATGGCAATTGCAAATCTGCATTTTTGGGGTAAACTGTGAAAGGGTCCTAGAACATCTATGCCAAGTTTTTCCCACGGTCCACCTGGGAGGGGAATTGGTGTAAGAGGGGGACTACTAATGTGAAGACTTTTGTCACTAGACGAACAAACAGTGCACTCTTGCACCATTTCCTCAATATCTCTATCCATTTTAGGCCACCAAAAGTACTCTCTTACTCTACGCTTGGTTAATGTGGCACCTAGGTGCCCATCATGTGCTTTGGTCAGAAGAGTGGATCTGATGTCCACCGGTGGAACAAGTTTTTCTAACCTGAAAACTAGACCATCCTCAATCGAAAGTTCATCACACACCTTGACATAGGGTTGCAAATTAACATCCACATTCCTTTCCCTGGGCCACCCTTGGGAAATATATTTCATCACTGTTTTGGAAACTTCATCACCAGCCAACGCCTCCCTCCATTTTTGCTGATCAATAGTACAAACGTTATTAAGTTCAACACTTGCTATAATATAATCCTCCTTATCATCAAAACAACATTCATCAATACCTTGTATGTCCCGACTGGTGTTAGCAGGTAAACGTGACAGTGCATCCGCTCTTACATTTTTTCCCCCAGCAATATGTACAATATCAAAGTTGAATTGTAAGAGTTTGGAAGCTAGGCGTGCGATGCGGGGAGTGGCCCCGCGGCTGTTGGTACATCCTAAAATCGCAACCAATGGTTTGTGGTCCGTTTGAAGAATAAATTTTTGTCCCCACAAATAATTTTTAAATTTTTCAATGCCCCACCAACACGCTAGAAGCTCCTTCTCAATGACAGAATAGTGAGTCTCTGCTTCTCTTAGTACTCTGGATGCAAATCCTACAGTGTGTTCCTTTTGGTCAACCATCTGTGTCAAAACAGCGCCCAGTCCATAACTGCTAGCATCAACAGTCAAGGTACACTGGACCCCTTATACAAATGGCTTCAAGGCCTTGACAGTGCTAAGTTGCTCCTTGATCCAATCGAAGGCGGTTTTGCATTCATCATCCCACACAAATTCACTTCTGTCTTGGAGCAGCTTGGAAATGGGACGAATCTTTGTAGCATAGTCTTGAATAAAGCGGGCATAAAATTCTGTGAGACCTAACAGTGATTTAACTCCTGCTTTGTCTTTGGGAGCGGAGGCATCAACAATGGCTTGAACCAAACTCGGTTTGGGCGTGACTCCTTCACTTGAGATCGTGTGACCCAGATAATCCATCTTGTCTTTAGAGAATTCACACTTGTCCCTTTTTAGGACCACCCCATGTTCCTGGAATATAGACAAGATCTTGTTCAGCACTATGTCGTGTTCTTGTTGGTCTTTTGCGAACAACAGAATGTCATCTTGGAATATAGCCACGTTTTTTATCCCCTTCAGTAAATTGACCATAACTCTCTGAAAGACAGAGGCTGCTGAGGCCAACCCAAAAGGCATTCGACAAAATTGGAACAAACCTGCAGGAGAGTTGAACGCAGTGAAATGGCGTGAATCCTTGTCCAGTTCAATTTGGTGATATGCCGAGGCCAGATCTAATTTGGTGAAGACCTTGGCACCTTCGACTACACCCAGCATTTCTGATATATTCGGTAGAGGATGCGAATCCACCCAGATGACCTTGTTTAGATTGCGCAAATCAATGCAGATTCTGAGATCATTATTTTTCTTCCTTGCCACGACCAATGCTGAAGACCAATCAGACGATTCTATGGGTTCAATAACCCCTCTTTTTTGCATGGACAAAAGTTCTTTTTCCAAGTCTTCTCTGATGCTGAAAGGAATACTCCTTATTTTGTGTTTTACCGGTTCCGCATCACTCTTTATCTTGATCTTGTGTTTGAATCCTTTGATTTTCCCCAATTCGCCTGAAAACACTCTAGGATATTTATTGAGTAGTTCCTCAACATGTGTTTGGTCCCGAACAACCAGAATCTGTTCCTTTGCTCCAGGGCACAGCATCATACTGAACAAACCTTGGTGGAACCATCCCAATATGTCTAATCCATTGACAGCGACGTATACTTTTCCATAAATGTGTCTGTTCTTGAAAATCAAGATGTCCTCAAAGTACCCCATCAGTTCTATACTTCTCCCTTCATAGGATACAGGTTCACGGTCAGGCGGTTGCAGAGGTCTGTTACCCCATTTTTTCCTGAACAAAGATTCACTGATCATTGTGATCCTTGCACCAGAGTCTACAAGCAGTCTCAAACTTTCTTCACCTACTCCAATGATGGCATAGGGATCTATACAGTCATCAGGATTACCACTTCTTATGTTCCCTTCGCTGACAACTACAACCATGTCCTTGAGTACGCAAAGAGTGTCGTCGCTGTCACTACCGCTTGCATCCATGGCACATGCTACCTGTTCTTTCTTATATTTTTGGCTTTGGCATACTTTGTCAAAATGTCCCAATTTTCCACATTTGCGACAGGTTGCATTTCTCGCAGGACACGGTCTACCACTTTTCACATGGGAGGGATATCCACATCTGTAACAGATATCAGTCCTTTTGAAAAAATTACTTGGCTGATAATCTTTTTTCCTCTCATACTTTTTAAAACGGACAGGGGTAACAACTTCAACACTTTTACTTTCCAGTTCCTTTATTGAAGATTGTGAAGTTTCAATACTTTTCGCTATGCGAATAGATTCATCAAGGGAGGGATTTTCCAAGGATAAGAGCTTTTGTCTTATGGTTTTGTCCAGACATTTTCCTATGAACTGGTCACGAATCAATTGTTCACTGAAATTTTCAAAATCACATTCTGCCACCAACTTCCTCAAAGCAGTAATGTATGTGTCTACATCTTCCTCGGTTTTCTGCACTCTTTTGAAGAATTTATGCCTAGACACCACCACACTGGGTTGCTTATCAAATCTGACTTTTAATTTCTTCACTGTGTCTTTGTATTCATCCGTATCTTCTTCTCCTTCACCCACTACATCAGGTAAATGTTTAAGGGTTTCTCTCCCTTCAAACCCCAGAGAATGAAGTAGTAAAAACTTTTTCCTTTCTGCCCTGAACCTATGTGCTCCTATTGCACCCAGGTAATTTTCAAACGCATCGAACCACTTTCTCCAAGGCACAGGAGGTTCACCAGGTGTGTCCAGGAAAGGAGGTGGAGGAAGAATAGACTGCATCATATAAGGTTTTCTTCAAAAGTGAGAATGAGGAAATATATATATATTTATTGTTCCTACTTATTAGTGGTTAACAGTAGCAATCCCAAGAGTCAGTACGAAATTACATCAAAGCCAGTATTCTTGATGAACCACAACGTTTGAAACAGCCTCTATTACTCCAACAAGAGAGACCACGAGAAGAATTATATGTTTTTTTCCTTTTTTTTTCAAGATCGTGCCCACGTCATGTCCTATTTGCCAAGTGCAGAGTAAGTAACCCTTTTTGTCTTAATGGGTTTTTCTTCACACTTGTAGACACTGCCAAGAACACACCAGTCCAATTTTTTCCAAGCCCCAGCAATATTCGATGATAAGCCTTGCGCAGCAGACCATATGCACTGAAAGTGACATAAACGAGGCTGCCTCTTTAAGAGCTGGGCGGGGAAGATCGTGTGTCAGAAGGCAGAAAGGGAGGGACAAACAGCGAAGTCTGCGCGCCTAACGCAGGGCGTCACAAGTTTCCTCACCTCAGGCTTATCCGAACCGATCACCAGGAGACATGCTCTAACATCAGGAAACAGACGCTCGCTTTTCCGTGTAAGGCTGTGGCAGTGGATCGATACCGACCATTACGTGAGGAATGCGCAGGGCGTCCGATTCCTCGATTAATCAGGTACCTTTCACCGTAGTCTTCTGTGGGTTCTGTGGGAGTCGTCCTCGTCGCCACTTTCTTATGTAATGACTAGACGGAGTCAGATGTGTAGAACAGCAAGTCTTTATTCACGAACTCCCACGGGCACAACTCTCTTGCCTGTCTATCAACAACGCACGTTCTCCAACTGTCATTAACCCCTACGTCATCGCAGGCAGCGCGAGACGCTGAATGTACGCCTCGCGCTCAGGCAGCGCGAGGCAGGTCAAGCCACTACACACTTGTTTGTGGCCTACTGATCCTAGCTTGAGCTGTAGCAAGGGTGTTCTATCCCTTCACAAACAGCTCTAAGTTCAGTAGAACTTATTGATACTAAGCTTGACTTTTATATGTACCGTGAGTACCTTTAGTGGTTTTCAGTTAGTAATTCAAATAGAGATTTTCTGGTAAAACAATGGCAAGCTGGAATCCCACACGCTGCCCACCAATGTGAGAACTTGGCCTGGCATATGCTGGTCACTAGTTATAGTGGCCACCTTGCACCAGTCCAATTCGACTCTTATGGTAGATAAGTTTAAGACAACCTTTTAAATAAAGCTATCCTAGTGGTAGATGTGGAGAGCAGCCTTCAGGCTAAGTCTCAGAGGAATGTAAAGCAGCTTGTTTTACCTTATAATCTCTTGAATTACCAAATGAAAGGACACCACACAGGTATATATATAAAATATATATGTATTTATTTCTAGACACATTCTACTAATCTCTTTATGAGATTAGAAATCAGGAACATATGCAAGAATCAATGTTTCACAACAAATTAAGCACTTATATGGCAGGGGCCCTAGGGGCGTACCAGATCATAGACTAAAAAAGAGGTTTAGGAATGTCGACTTGCAAGGGGACAAGGCCTAGAGACTTTAGAATCACTGGGGCCTCACTAATCCACCCAAGGCAGGTAAGTAAAGGACCCATGGGAGACACGTGTAGTGTGAGAACGCAGCCGTAGGTTCCCTATTGATTTCAATGGAGCAAGTCGCGGTTGGATTTTTAAAGTTTTAGGGTACTTCGGGAGAGTTTACAAGCAAGCCACTTACAAGGTAAGTACTTCGAGGGCCAACACCCACAGGAGCACCGGAGTGCACGAGTTACCTCACCCAGGGAAGCCGGGTGCATAGGTGTCTTTTGGTGTCGGGTCGTGGCGTCGTTTTCAATGGAAGCCGAAGAAGATTTGCTGCTTGTGAAGACTGGAGAAGTGACCGGTGGAATCCAAGGCTGGATTCAGAAGAAGGAAGATCTGAAAGCAGAAGGGACAGTGACCCGGGGCCAGGAAGATGGATGCCCACAGTAGTCGGGTGATTTCAGGTGATTCACGGGTGTCTTGACTCTTCAGCCACAAGGTCCAGGAGGTGTCGAAGACAACCAGGAGCTAGATTCGGAGTGTCCCATAAAGTCTGCAGCTTACTGAGGTGTCGACAACCAGATTGTAGCCAACAAGCCTTGGCAACAGCAAGTCTTGTGGAATTTGAAAAAAGTCAGCGGTGCAGACCAGCAAGGTCTGAGAGATTCACCCAGAAAGGGTAAGTCAGGGCAGGCCTGGAGCAACCAGGGGAGCCCTTTGGTTTGATGAAAAAGTCTTCAGGGGACCCACAAGCCAGCCGGCAAGGGATCGCAAAGACGCCTCATGAGGATTCGCTTCACAGGAGCCCACGGTCACTCAGGACAAGGTAGGCCTCTGATTTTCAAGGGAAATCCTGCTGGAGGCTTGGACAACACGTGGTCCAATGCACAAGTTCATAGAATGTCGTGAAGGGGTTGCACTTGACAATAGTGCACGGTACCCGGGTTTTGCTGTTCCTCGTCACTCGTGGGGTCCACTCGCCTCAGGTTTGCTGGGGACTCACAATGGCCGTCGAGAAGTCAGGAAATCCACTTCTGGGGCTGCAGGGACTTCGGACTCCGGCAGGAAACTTTGTGACCGTTTATTCAAAGTTTTGGTGCCTGCCAAGCAGGGGAGTTACTCCTTGTCTCCAGGGGAGATTCTTCAGTCTTCCAAAGGTAGTGGAAAATCGAAGGTCCAGGATTCTTCTTGTAGAGCGTCATCCAGGGATACCTAGTTTGCAATGGCAAGGGTTCCCTATCTTATACTAAAGGAAAGGGAGGGACTAGCTCTATGACCACTCCTCTGGGAGGGTCAGGGAAGTGGATGGTTACACCCACTTCCCTTTGTCAAGTTTCGTGCCAGAGCAGGGGCAGGTAGCCTCTGAACCGGTTTGAGCTGGCATATGCACAGAGGAGCCTACTGCTCCCCCAGTGCAGGACATCAAAGCACTCTAAGAGTGCACCCACCCAGCTCCAATACACTAAATCCTATATGGAAGGTGGTGACACCTCCCTGTGACAGGATGCCTATTGTTGGGCCTCCTCCACTGCGAGTTTCAGTCAGCAGCAGGAGGGCAGCCCAGTGTCTGTGCTGGTGGCATCCATTTTGTGATGCCAGGCTCTTTCAGATTTCTACTGTGTTTCCACAGTAGGTACATATCTATCCCTCTAGAAGGGTGGGATCATACTCCCACACCAGTTACTGGTGTGGGGGTATGATTCCAAGGCGTTTGACACCAAACACAACATGTTTTGATGCAGCCATCCCAAAGTTAGCATTTACCGCTAGGTTATAATGCACTTAAGAGTATATAGTTTAACCGCATCCACAAACAGCCACAGAGAATAGACTCTGCCAGCTGCAGAGGGGCCCTGCTCATGCAGAGGCACCCCCTCACACTGTAAACCAAGCACCCTGCCCTCAGGATTGATAGGGCCTGCCTTAGGGGTGACTGATAGGTTTATATGTGTGTGTAAGGTGAGATATAGGGAACCTATACCTCAGTGAGGAGTGCTAACACTACCTCACCCAGGCTGCAGTAGCAGGCCTGTGGTGTCAGATTTAGTCTGCTTCCCAGGGGTGGCATAATACATGCTTCAGCCCCTGGTAGGCCTGTGAAGTACCTATGCCCTTGGTACCTAAGGTACCATATACTAGAGGCTAATAAGGTACCACAGTATCCAATCACTAGTGCATTTAATATGCACTCCAAGTTGGTTAGAGAGAACAGAGAGACTGGGGCCCTGATTAGCAGGGACCAAGCTAGACTATAGCCAGAAACCAGTGTATACATCAGAAAAAAAGTGGGGGCAACATAAGTGCAGATCCTACTCTCCTACACACTCAAACCATTCTTATAGCGCTTGGAGTAGTCTGAATTGTCACACTTGTAAGAGTGCGATGGTCATTAGTTGTGTTATTGCTGTCATTGGCAGCGACAACGGGTGGTGCCAGACGCGGGCCCTGCCACATATTCTTCCACATATTAAGCACTGGAAAGAAATCATATGTAACCTAATATTCAGAACTCCAGCTACACAATTACACACACAGAAACAGACGACTAAGTCACACCAAGAGATATAATAAAGATAATGAAAACCCAGTGAAATGTATACCCCAAAAAAAACCATAATCAAAATTACTATTGGTAAGATTAAAGCTGAGGTGAGATTACCATCAACAACACATACACAACCTGAATCTCAAACTGCAACAGACCTGCTTCATAGTCCCCAGGAGACAAGCAGCACAATGGTCATTCAAAAACCTACAGAAGCCACAACACTATCCATGTCTCCTAGATAGGTGGACGGATGCTGGCAAAACATCTCAAAGACGCAACTCTATCCGCAGCTGGGTGAGGCACATCAGATTATAGAAGAAGGAATAGAGAGAGAATGTGTAGAATAGAAGGAAGAGAGAAGATGTAGAATTGAAGAAAGAGAGAAGATGCAGAATAGGACGAGAGAGGCCGTAGAATAGAAGGAAGAGAGACGATGTAGAATATAAGGAAGAGAGACGATGTAGAATAGAAGGAAGAGAGAAGATGTAGAATAGGAAGAGAGAAGACGTAGAATAGAAGGACGAGAGAAGATGAGAATAGAAGGAAGAGAGAGAGAAGACGTAGAATAGAAGAAAGAGAGAAGATGTAGAATAGAAGGAAGAGAGAAGATGTAGACTAGGAAGAGAGAAGACGTAGAATATAAGGAAGAGAGACGATGTAGAATAGGAAGAGAGAAGACGTAGAATATAAGGCAGAGCGAAGGCGTAGAATATAAGGAAGAGAGAGCGAAGATGTAGAATATAAGGAAGAGAATAGAGGGCAGAAAAACGAGCAGTCAGAAAAGTCAAAACAGAGGGCAGAAAAATGAGCAGTAAAAGCAAAACAGAGGGCAGAAAACGAGCAGGAAAAGGTAATACAGGGGGCAGAAAATGAACAGTAAAGGCAAAACTGAGGGTAGAAAAACAAGCAGAAAAGAAAAACAAATAGCAGAAAAATGAGCAGCAAAAGGTAAAACTGAGCAGAAGAGGAAAAATAGAGGAAAATAAATTAGCAGAAAGGCAAAACAAAGGGCAGAAATATGAGCAGTAAAGGCAAAACAGAAGACAGAAAAATGAGTAGAAAAGGCAAAACTAAGCGTAGAAAGACAAGCAGTAAGGCAAAACAAAATAGCAGAAAAAGGGACAGCAAAAGTAAAAACTGAGCAGTAGAGGAAAAACAGAGGGCAGAAAAACTAGCAGAGAGAAAAGTCAAAACAGAGGGCATAAAAATGAGCAGAAAAGGCAAAATAGTGGGCAGAAAAACAAGCAGAAAAGGTAGAAAGGAGTGCAGAAAAACAAGCAGAAAAGGCAAAACAGAAGGCAGAACAACAAGCAGAAAAGGCAAATTTGATGGCAGAAAAATGAGCAGAAAAGGCAAAACAGAGGGCAGAAAAATTAACAGAAAAAGCTACACAGAGTGTGGTAAATAAAATATTACGCTCTCAGAATTTTTAGAATATAAATAAGATCATGCATAAAGCAAGAGGCTGAGTCTGTGGTATCAGGTTCAAAAAGGGCTTTATTCCAATATCTCGAGTCAAAGGGAGAATATTACCATCACCACAAGGGATCTGGAAAGGGACTCAAAAGTATTCTCAATATTCTCAAAACATTATTCACAGAGTACAGTATATATACATTTCTCAATTGTACGTAAGCAAAAGAGCAAGAGAGAATGAGATAAGAGCATGTGGGCGTGTAAGTAGGCGTGAAGGTGGGCGTCCATGTGGGCGTCCACTTGATGATAATAGGTAATTTGTCATGTGTGGGTGGATACCTGGAGGGGGTTGCGTGATCAGCTGGAATTGTACTGGAACTTTTGCCTTACTTGTGCTCAACTCGAGCATGACGTGTAACTGACGTGGGGAGGGTTGCTATGCAACCGGACAAGTCTGGAAGTGAGGCCTTCAGTGTCAGGACGACCAGCACATCTTGTTTTATCTGATATCTGATGTCTGGAGCAGGGACTGATTTGTGACATAGGTTGCTCATCACCAAAAGCTGATGTGGCATCTATTTCTTCATTTACTTCATTTACTGCAGAGGTCTTGCACGGGGGCTATGGGCTTTTCACTGACGTGAGCTTTGTAATCACACAAAAAGAGACAGAAAGGCTAGGCTTTCTCCTTTGCAGATGGGTCATGTTTAAATTCCTCCTTCTCCAGGCAGGAATGTATTTCTCGAGGAGCGGATAACCGTGCTCAATACTGTCTCGGCACCTCGGTCGGGGCCCCTTTGGCTGAGGCCCAAGTGTGCAAGGCCAAGGATACGTAGCTGCAGCTTTCAGAGCGTTCTGAGGCATGAAACCTCTTTTCGGCTCTGGCTGAGCCATAAACATGGGCTTCATGAAAATGCAGGAAAACATGATGAAAAACGTGTAGGCCTCAATACAGATTTGTCGTTTCTCTCATGGGAGACTGGATGATGGCAGGCCACGTTATAGCATAAGCATCATGATAGAAAGGCCATGGAGGGGAAATACATAGGTTACATGTATGTGCACATAAGCGTTGGGGGGGGCACATGGGGACACATAGGCCTCATAGATTTTTATTTTCCTCATTCCCTCCTTGTACCCTAGTGAACCCCCTATGTAACGTCTATTTTCATGAGACAGTCGATCTGTTCTTGCAGCATTATTTTTCCATTTTCAATGCTTTGTAAATGGGGATGTGGAACACATGCAGTAGCACACAGGCCACAAATGGCCGGGCCACACTGCAGACATAGGCAACAACTGAATATCATTAATAGTATCAACCCACAGACGGTCAACACTTTCCATCCCCAAGCCGATATTAATCCCCAGAGCCAACCGGACCATGTCCACGTGCCTGGGTCTTGATGTATGCTTTGGGCAATCTTGTGGAGCCTTGTTATTGTTTTGTATACAGATGGTGCCTTTATTAGGTATGAAAGAAATGATATGTAGCACGTCCCACCCCAGTCTAAGGGCAGTTGCACATAGGCTGTCTGGCCACAAATAAAGTAGGTGTGTCGTGATGCTCTGAAATAGGACCTGACATGTGTTGGGGCTTTACGTTCAACACTATAAAATCGAGGGTCGCATTTCCTTGCAGATACTCTTCATTTTCTAGATCTGTACCTTTCGTTTGGGGAAGTCCCTCTTCATCTGGGAAACATGCTTTGTTCATGACTTTATTCAAGTTACCCCATACCCACTCGCCCCTACACTCCTTGTCTTGACATTCTTTGGCATCACCGTTGATGGATGTCATTAAGGCAAACCATGCTCCGCAAGAACCATTATGGGAGAACGGAAAAGGGAAAAGAGGCAACACTCCCTTTACCTTCTGATACGGGGGAAATCGGCCACAGACCCAGCAGTCTGTAGCATTGCTAACCTGATGTGAATGGTGCAGCATCTGAATAAAGGTATTGCTGCGTAAGGCAAGTCGATATGATAACTCATGGGATGGCAGATCACTAAATGTGTGCTTTATGGTATCATTAGTGGAGGAGTGTAAAAGTGAGGCAATAGAAGGAAAAATAGCATGTAGTATTAAGCTGATACATATTATCGTGATGCACAGAAGAGATAGAAAAATCACAGTCACTATACATCTACCACGTAATATTTTACAGTATTTGCTTCTTATCTTGCTCTTTTTTTTTTTAATGTTATTGTCCAAGATCTTATGCAAGCCAGAATACATGTTCAACCGCTTCACCACCTAGTGGACTTAATTGATCAAACGGGTTCTGACTTTTTAGATCTAAGTTTAACTTTGTGGAAACTGCTGGGGAGTCTCCTCTAGAAAATGGTGTTCAAAGTCTGAAAAAGGTATTTTCCTTTGTAAAAGAGTGGTGAAGGTGCAACCATCCTTTCCGCCCTTTGACTTTAACGGCCGTCCCCGTGGTCCAGAGCACTGACTTTGGCGCCTTCCATCCAGGAGCGATGGAGTATTCTTTGACCTGGGTGTTGTCAGGGAAGGCGGCAGCAACCTGCGAACAACAAGAGAGTAGTGCAGACATCAAGGAAGCCAGGTAATCTGTCAGCATGTTACTATCAACATCAGTAATCTTTTAGGCATTGGAGTGCCCCACATATTTGGTGGTCTACCAAAGACCACTTCATAGGGAGATAAGCCTGTTCTAGAATGAGCTACCATTCGCATGTAAAAGAGGGCAACCGGCAGGGCTACCATCCAATCTACACCTTTGTCTGCGCAAATTTTTAATGTCCGATTATGTCTTTCTAAAAGGCCTGCTGCTTCAGGATGTCGCACACAATGGAATTTCCAGGTATACCCTAACAGAGGGGACACCTGCTTCATTAGTACCAGGACATATTTGTAACCTCTACATCTGTTTATTTGGATATAATCCATTTGGAGCACTTCAAAAGGGTGGTCAGGTGGATGGAATCCACCTTGTTCCATCGGAATGCCTTTACCTGGATTGAATTGGCAACAGATCATACATGTTCTGACCTTTTGTTTCGCTGCTTCACGCAGGTGCTTGTTGAACCATATATTCTGTAAGCTATCTATCATTGCTTTCTCTCCTAAGTGTGCAGGACTATGTGCGGTATTTATAATCACTTGTACCATCGAATCAGGAAGAAACCATGTGGATTTGCCCTTATTCATCCAACCCTGATCAGTCAGTACCCCTCCTTGTTCCGACCATTTCTTTAATTCGTCCATAGTAGCATGTGTCTGTATGTCTTGTACATCCTTGGAAGGATCCCTAACTGTCATGGCGTTGGACACTGATTGAACCTGTAACTTTGTCATGTCTAGTGGGGTCTGAGCTGTCTGTTTAGCAGTTCGGTCTGCCAGATCATTGCCTTGGGAAATGGTATCTGTGGCTCTAGTATGTGCTTTACATTTTAGGATAGCTATGGCTGTTGGTAAATGTATTGCTTCCAGTAGGGCTTGAATAAGGGGGCCATGCTGTATCTTGGCCCCATGAGAGGTCAAGAAACCTCTTTCTCGCCACAGAATCGGTGTAAATGTTTACTCTCAGGTGCTTAGCTCTTATGCACGCTTGTGTCAGGGCGATGAGCTCTGCTGCTTGTGCTGACAATATGTCTATTCTTTTAGTCTCTATTATTACAGTATCAGTAGTCACTGCATATGCTGCCACTAATTCTCCCGCCCCTGTCCTCATGCATGAGCCGTCAACTTATAGTGTTAGGTCGGGGTCTGGGAGTGCAACGTCTGTCAAGTCTTGTCTTGGTTTAGTCACGGTATGTATTACTTCAACACAGTCGTGTGGTGAAACGCTTTCTGTACTGGAGGGCAAAAGGGTAGCGGGATTCAGTATGTTGCATCGTCTGATCTCTATGTGTGGTTGAAATAACGTTAGCTCATAGCCTGTCAGTCTAGCTACAGTCAGGTGTTGTGTTTGTGTCCGGTTCAAGAGAACCTCTACTGCGTGTGGTACTTGTACTGTCAGAGGGTGGCCCAGCACTATCGAGTCACTTTGTCTTATGGCTAAGGCCGTTGCTGCAACTGATTTTAGGCACGCAGGCAAAGCCTGTGCTACTGGGTCTAATGTACTAGAAAAATAAGCACAGGGCTTGTGTTTTCCTGCATGATCTTGTGTTAGGACAGATAGTGCTGTTCCATCCCGCTCTGTCACAAAAAGCATAAACGATTTGTTGTAATCAGGGTTTGCTAAAACTGGTGCTTGACATAAAGCTCTCTTTAATTCTTCAAATGCCACAGTGTGTTCTTGTGTCCAAGAGGGGACTTTAGTAGAAACTGCCTCCTGTGTCGTCAACTGTATTAGGGGCTTGGCTATGTGAGCATACTGGGGAATCCACTGCCTGCAATATGAAGTGAGGCCAATGAATGCACGTACCTCCTTTTGTGTCTTGGGCTGTGAAAAACCAGAAATCAATTGAATACGTTCCGGTGCCCACAACTAATTCCCCTGAAAGATCACAATAAAACATGAGAAAAAGGGGAAAGCACCATACCTATTTCCTCGGCTTAATTTCTAAGGGGGCTAATTTCTAAGGGGCTTAATTTCTTAAGGGGCTAGCGGGAAGCGAACCTCCTCAGGGGCCAGCAGAAAGCCAATATTCTCCTCCTTCCCCCCTTTTTGACAGGAGGAAATCTGAAACAGATTTCACTGCTGTCAAACACTATCAAACCCTGTGTCTTGTCAACACTATTAATCCCTGTGTGTAGCTACTGGGCGTAAGCAAAATTATAGGAGATACACAGCGTATTTGAAACGGCGAGAAATCCTTCAAATTAATGTACAAACCTCATTGTGTTAGCTCATAAGCTGGCCAAATGACATCTCATATGCAAATGTCCCTATTACATGAACCTACACCAACCTGAAGTCAATATTAATGCTAGGAGGCCCTAATAGGAATGCTAAATTACCTAAATATTCGGAAAACCAAGTTTAAGAACAGTTGTTAATGTTGATAATTAATAATTTATCTGCCAAAGAAATCAGTCATTTTGCAATAATTTCCACCTATACAATAAATAGCCTAATTTAAAAACAAGTCAACTTTTGGGGCCACCACTTACAAGAATGAGCTTACTAAAGCAAACTTTAAAAAGTAAATCCTGTCAGATATTTTCTCATTACCCTAAATACCGAGCCTCATCTGTCACTCTGGGGTGGCAGTCCTTATTTAAAACAGGCCTTTCAAGAGTTAAGATGCGAGTGCATAGATCATAATGGTTCCTTAATGTCCAATCTGGAAACATATGACCGAGGCTGCCTGTCTATAAGAGAAAGGCAGTCATGTGATACAGATTTTAGTCTTGCATAACTTTTTTCTTCTTTTATTCATCTCCAATACCAATTAGACATACACTGATAACGTGTTGTCTGCTATTTTGACAGCATGATAAAGGTAATATCATGTCTGTGAAATTTAGTAATTGTGAACAAGTTCCAGCCAAGCGCAGTGCAAAGATTTACGTCGTCACGACCATCTCTGTAACGCCCAGGAGAACTTGTATTAATGCTAAACATACTGGTCAATACAACACAAAAACAAAACATATATAAAATACATATGCCAAGCCATCAGTATACCAAGCACAGAAAGCATAGACAATTGCACTAACATATATAAATGAGCAGCGATGCGCAATTACAGTACCTACAGCTCAGAGGCAAACATTCTGGCCTGCTTAATTTGTCAGGCTTATAATCAATAATTGATTTACCTGCCCTATACACCCCCAACTGACAGTGGGTCATCCCAATGATGACCAGCTGGCAGCTGAAATCACCGTGTCAAGTCTGACACACAGGATCAGCAACAATAATCAAAAATGAAGAACACACGAACCTGTCTTTTTTTTATAAAAATGAGCTATGCATCTTTGTACACAATGTACCCTCATGTCCTAGTCGAAGATGCATCTCCCATCTTTCCTCACAGACCCGTAACCACTGGATCATTTATCCAATGCAACTGGTGGCAGCTTGTGGCCACAATTCAAAAATGTCTGAATTTGAAAATCGTTTTATATAGGCATATAGCCCTTAAAATTCCAAGCAAGAGCAACATTTTACTTTCTGGCCAGAAGCAATATAACATTTGCTAAAAAATAAAACAAATCTTCTCCATAGACATTTCTCGGGGAACTGGTTTTGCACAGAATAGAACAAGGGAATCTTTCTCGACTTACATTTCTCAGCTGCCCTGTCTTATCAGAGAAGCTAAAAATAGCCCCTCAGCGCGGCCTGAGCCTGGGCTGCCAGCCATCTTTTTTGTTTTTCCTACTCCTGGCCCCCAAGGCTCTCCGGCTGCAGGCATTACACAGATGCGATGTCAGAGAAGCTTTCTAAGCAGTGCCTCTGTTCTGCTCCTCTCACCGGCCCCCACCTACACTGGCTACAAGGTCAGAATCTGTCTCCGATTTCTGTATCACATTCTGCTCTACACAGCCCCCACCTTCTCCTCACTCTGAAGCTGTCAAAGACAAAAAGACTACTCAATTCCATAAAAACTGCAATAATTCGCCCAATTGAAAAATTATTTTTACATACAATTTGCACTCAGGGGGTCATAATCTTACCGACTTGACCCAGCACATTGGCTCACTGGACCACCAAGAACACAAACCTGTATTCTTGAACAATTTGCAAATTCGAAATACCCACAATTCTTTTTCTCAAGCTAAACCCTTAATGGATCACTAATTATTTTTCGTTAACACTTTGTACATTAGGGGTGTCATCAAATCACAGGTGTTGCTATTACCCTAGCTACACCCCTCTCAATTTCCTATTGACAACGTAGTCAAATGTTGGACCATGTAAACACCAGCTATGCGCTGTTCGTTTGGTGGGAGGCTCAAGAACCTTTGGGCTACTATATCATTATTATATGTATCGTGGTACTTGCGGTGGCACTCTAACTGGTCTTTCTACTGGGGCCACTCTTGCTAGGTCCTCTGAAAGGACGGGATAAATACCAGCAACGTCAGTATTTCTTTCTCTGTCAGCCTGCGCTCATTTTACCTGCTCCACTTCCTCCTGTAACATCTTTTCCTTGGCTTTTCCAGACTCCAGTCTACTTCTCTCTGCTTCGTGAAACACTTACTCTGTCATCCTATGTGACTCCTTGCGCCAAAACTCAATGGCATCCTTCCGAGCTGGTCTACATTTTCTCTTTCATAAGAGTGTTTCGTTGTCTGTCTACTTGTTCTACTTTTACTCGGATACCTTCCTCAACTAATACGTTTTCTCGGGCTTTGTCTGAATCCTCCCTACTGTTATCCTCTTTTCTGAGCGCTTTCTCTATGCGTCTATGCTATTCTTTACGCCATAATTCAATGGCATTTTTCTGTAACTGTCTGGCTTTCTTTTTCCATAATGCTTCTTCTACTCTCATGATGCAATCTGCATCCCATGTCCCAGCAGCGGGCCATCTCTGACTCTCTGCTAAATCCTTGGTGTAGTCCACCCATAGATCAAGATATAATACGGCATCTAGGCCATGTTTATGGTACATAAAGTACCCTGGAGTGTCCCTAGGTGGAATAGGAACAGCTTCCTCGAGTATCCCTTTTCTAGTTTTTATCTGTCTTAATTTTGAAAATAACGGCATTTTGAACCTTGCTACTTAATTCTTTCTCGGTCTTGAACACAATAATTACAATAAACACAATAATGAAGATCGAACAATCACTCATACCACGACATTTAAAACACATGAAAACATTTTAAAATGAACAACGATAATTAGAATAAAACTAGCTAACTGCATAATACTAGATGTACTGCTAAACAGTACAGATACACTGCTAAAACAGTGCAGACCAGGTCTGTGTACCCAAACCCGTCTTGACCGGCAAAAACCAATGTGCACGTCTAGATGCGTCCCCAGCAACGGTACTCACCGGGAAGCACGGAACGGAAGGCCTCGGAAGTCTGGACTGGACTAGACCAAACTGGACTGGACTCGACTCGTGACTTAGATACTTCGGAACTTCGGAATCTGGTGGGCCTCTGTATACCTCGGACACAGCTCTCTCGCAGGTGGGCTCTGGGTAGGACAATCTGCGTTCCTCACCGCCTCGTCTGGATGCCTGGTCGCAGTCCGTCCCCTTCGTTGGCCTGAGGGAGTTGGCGGGAAGACCCGCGACGTGCGCGCTTGAAGTCCGTCATGGCTATGGAAGGGGGCAAAACTGGACCCTCATCTCCGGCGTGTGGGGAAAGAGATTGAACTGTTCGGGCGCCATTATGTGGTAAATAAAATATTACGCTCTCAGAATTTTTAGTATATAAATAAGATCATGCATAAAGCAAGAGGCAGAGTCTGTGGTATCAGGTTCAAAAAGGGCTTTATTCCAATAACTCGAGTCAAAGGGAGAATATTACCATCACCACAAGGGATCTGGAAAGGGACTCAAAAGTATTCTCAATATTCTCAAAACATTATTCACAGAGTACAGTATATATACATTTCTCAATTGTACGTAAGCAAAAGAGCAAGAGAGAATGAGATAAGAGCATGTGGGCGTGTAAGTAGGCGTGAAGGTGGGCGTCCATGTGGGCGTCCACTTGATGATAATAGGTAATTTGTCATGTGTGGGTGGATACCTGGAGGGGGTTGCGTGATCAGCTGGAATTGTACTGGAACTTTTGCCTTACTTGTGCTCAACTCGAGCATGACGTGTAACTGACGTGGGGAGGGTTGCTATGCAACCGGACAAGTCTGGAAGTGAGGCCTTCAGTGTCAGGACGACCAGCACATCTTGTTTTATCTGATATCTGATGTCTGGAGCAGGGACTGATTTGTGACATAGGTTGCTCATCACCAAAAGCTGATGTGGCATCTATTTCTTCATTTACTTCATTTACTGCAGAGGTCTTGCACGGGGGCTATGGGCTTTTCACTGACGTGAGCTTTGTAATCACACAAAAAGAGACAGAAAGGCTAGGCTTTCTCCTTTGCAGATGGGTCATGTTTAAATTCCTCCTTCTCCAGGCAGGAATGTATTTCTCGAGGAGCGGATAACCGTGCTCAATACTGTCTCGGCACCTCGGTCGGGGCCCCTTTGGCTGAGGCCCAAGTGTGCAAGGCCAAGGATACGTAGCTGCAGCTTTCAGAGCGTTCTGAGGCATGAAACCTCTTTTCGGCTCTGGCTGAGCCATAAACATGGGCTTCATGAAAATGCAGGAAAACATGATGAAAAACGTGTAGGCCTCAATACAGATTTGTCGTTTCTCTCATGGGAGACTGGATGATGGCAGGCCACGTTATAGTATAAGCATCATGATAGAAAGGCCATGGAGGGGAAATACATAGGTTACATGTATGTGCACATAAGCGTTGGGGGGGGCACATGGGGACACATAGGCCTCATAGATTTTTATTTTCCTCAAGAGGGTAGAGAAATGAGCAGAAAGGCTAAACAAATAGCAGAAAAATGAGCAGCAAAGGGCAAAACTGAGCAGAAGAGGGAAAAACAGTGGCAGAGAAATGAGCATAAAAGGCAAAACAGAGGGCAGAAAAACAAGCAGACAGAAAAGTCAAAACAGAGGGCAGAAAAAATTGCATAAAAGGCAAAATATTAGGCAGAAAAACGATCAGAAACGGCAAAATGGAGGGCCGAAAAATGACCAGAAAAGCAAAATAGAGGGCAAAAAAACTAACACAAAAGGCAAAATAGAGGACAGAAAAATTAGCAAAAAAGGCAAAATGGAGGGCAGAAACATGAACAGAAAGGCAAAACAAAGGGTAGAAAAATGAGCAGAAAAGGCAAAACAAATAGCAGAACAATCAGCACCAAAAGGCAAAACTGAGCAGAAGAAGAAAAACAGAGGGCAGAAAAACGAGCAGACAGAAAAGGCAAAACAGAGGGCAGAAAAATGAGCATAAAAGTCAAAATAGAGGGCAGAAAAACTAACAGAAAATGCAAAACAGTGGGCAGAAAAGGCAAAACGAAGGGCAGTAAAATGAGCAGCAAAGGCAAAAAAGGGCAGAAAAACTAACAGAAAAGGCAAAACAGAGGGTAGAAAAACGAGCATAAAAGGCAAAAGAAATAGCAGAAAAATGAGCAGCAATACGAGCAGAAGAGGGAAAAACAGAGGGCAGAGAAATGAGCAGAAAAGCAAAACAGAGGACAGAAAAACAAGCAGACAGAAAAGACAAAACAGAGGGCAGAAAAACGAGCACAAAAGGCTAAATAGTGGGCAGAAAAACGAGCAGGAAAAGGCATAATGGAGGGCAGAAAAGCTAGCAAAAAGGCAAAATAGAGGGCAGAAAAATGAGCAGAAAGGCAAAATGGAGGGCAGAAAAACTAGCAGAAAAGGCAAAACAGAGGGTAGAAAAATGAGCAGAAAAGGCAAAACAAACAGCAGAAAATTGAGCAGTAAAATACAAAACTGAGCAGATTAGGGGAAAACAGAGGACAGAGAAACGAGCAGAAACGGCAAAACAGAGGGCAGAAAAATGAGCAGACAGAAAAGGCATAACAGAGGGCAGAAAAACTAGCAGAAATAATCAAAACATTCACCCCCAATCAAGGGTTAAATCCATCGTCCTTTTGCTCACCATGCCACCCCAGTTTAGACCTGCCCATTTGCAAATCAGTCTTTCCATGTGCCTCATGGGAACAATCCACCCTGAACTGCCAAGCCAGGTCATCACTGGACTGGAAATAAGCATCCTAGGATAGCTTGAATCCAGTGGCACAGTGAGCCTAGGACCCACGTCTGGGCATACAGGAAGCACGGAATGCAGACCAAATCAAAACATTGACCCCCAGTCACGAGATCAGGGTTAAATCCATCATTCTTTTGCTCACCATGCCACCCCAGTTTAGACCTGGCCATATGCAAATCAGTCTTGACCCTGTGCCTCATGGGAACAGTTCAGCCCGAACTTGCTTGTAGGCAGGGTAAGGGGGATACACACTCTACATAACCCCTGCTTACCCCCTGGTTATCTGGGCAAGAGCCAAAGGCAATTTTTAAAGTATTTGTACTCAAAGCACACAGTAATACAGTGAAAACACCACAAATGGACACCACACCAGTTTAGGAAAATAAAGTATCTTTATTTAAACTCAACAAGACCAATATGACAAAATCCAACATACATGTAATAAGAATATGACATTTCAAAGGTTTCAAGCAAATGGGTCCATGGACAACTATGGACGCGTTATTCTACACAAAGTGCCTGTAGATGCAACAAAATTCACAAGGCCAAACAGCTGCAGAGAAAGGAAGTGCTGGAAAACACAGCAATGCGTCAGTTCCTGAGTCCTTGGGGAGGCGAGGCGACTGTTCTGCTGCACACAGGAGAAATGATGCGTCGAATCCAGGCTGTAGGGAAAAGTGAGGCATCCAAATCCAAGATGATTCTGGCCTGCGGGGGATGTGTGGAAAAACCTGGTGCACAGGTCCGATGCCTGACACGCTGGAGGTGATGCGTCGCTTTGCGAGGCTTCGTGCCGCCCGGCATCGGTGCTGGGGCTGCACGTCAAGGCTTTGCATCGCACGGCGGGACTCGGCGAGGCTACCCTTCACGCAGCGTCAGTATCTAGAGGCTGACAGCTGGTCGGCGGGACTCAGCGAGGCTTTGTGTCCTCTGGTTCCGAGAGGTTCCGAGAGGCTTGGGACTCGAGAGACTTTGCACAGCTTTGCGATGCTTCGAGATGGTTTTTGCAGAGGTTAACTGAAAAAATGTGACATAAAACATAGTTTTAGAATTTTACTCTAATCCCTATTAATACTCTACGAAGTTGTAATTACTGGGGGCTGGACCTTTCACATTGATGTTGACAAACGGAGCCTGCAGTGATTGTGGTTCATAAACTGTGTACTCAATGTCCGACCATTCAGTTTGCGTTTGCGCGAATATCTGGAAGAAAGTCCAATCATGGAGTGACCTTGTTATGTGTTGCGCATTGGCACCCTTCTTCTCACTGTCGCTTCTGTCAGAGAGTGCTCGCAGTGACGCTGGAGGCGTCTCTCATTGGGGCTGTGTTATAATTGCTTGGATTGTTCTGGCAGTACCAAGTGTGATTCAAGAGTTTGAAGAACAAGAACCTTTTGGGCCTGGCGGCGCAGGGTACGCCTTAATCTCCTGGGTTCTCCTGCTCAGCTACACAGAGACACGGGACACTCTGTTAGGCGTTAGAAGATCAGATTTATTAGCTGCAGCTAGTACAGTTATCCCAGAAGTACACAAGGTAGGTTCTCAGGAGACTGCCACTTCACTCTGTGGCGCACAAACTTTTATACCATATAGGTAACATATACATTAACCAAGTATACACCCAGCACATACAAGAAAGAGCCAATAAGGAAAGTTGGAAAACAGGACAGAACCAATAGGAGAGATTTGAAAACAAAAGTGTCAGATGACTCGAAGAAACCTCTCCTCCAACTGTGTTTGTCACCCCTCCCTCAAACTACTTCATTAACGGATTCGTAATAAACTTGCAGGTGGCGAGATACATTTGTGTGTGTTGGAGGACAGTTGTGAAACGAGAGAATACTAGCAGAGGACAGTGAAGGCCAGACGATAAGATAAAGTCAGAGAAGAATAGTGTGAACCAACAGATAGTTGAGACGGGGATTAGGAAAACCAGACAGGGATTAGTGTACTCGGCCAGTCCTAACACCAGCTTTGCAAAAAGAGGCAGAAGGGCTATTTCGACATGAAGCTGCAGAAAAAGCAGAATAGACTTTGTTCGCCGTGCTGCCTGAGTGATGGCAACACAAAATGGCGGCGGAGCACAAAATGGCGGGTCGATTCGATCGTGAGCGGAAATCGAAGTTCCTCAAGTTGCACGCGCATTAAAGACCGTTCGTATATTTCAATTGTTCGACGTTGTAGTTTCGAAGGCCCGGCGTGTCTGCAAAGTTAAAAGAGTCTGTCACTCCTGATGGCCTTCATGACCCTTGCAAAGTGGGGCTACACACATCCATCCCACGGCTTCCCAAGCGGATTGCATCAGTCCTCTCCGCGGTGGGACTCGTGTGGCTTCAAAGGCCGGCGCGTCTAACACAATCGAGACATCGCGTCATTCTCGGTCGAAGATGGCTGCGCGCACTCCTCTCACAGCGGATTCTGCGCCTGCCTCACAGAATGAACCAGGGCAGTGTCTTTCCTCCTCTCCTCCTCAGTTCGTGGAACGCACAAGTCGAAGTGAACGACGTAGCTCCTTCATGCATTTCTAACTACGGAACATGGATTGCAGCGCTCCCTCGTGTGCTGGGATCAGCTGTCAGTCTCTTTAGCAAACTCATGCCTTTGATCTGTGTCGGACAGTCTCTTCTTGTGACATGTGGATGACGGTCACAGTCTGTTGATCTCTGTCCTTTCATTCAAGCCACGAGCCGCAGTATTGGATTTCATAATTATTTCCTGCTTAATACAATTCCAGGATCACCCCCTCTGGGGTTTGCTTGATGACGCTGAGGACTGTCCAATGAAACTATTTCTCGTTGTGATTCAGTTCATGGACATGGCTCACTGAGAGCGCACTCATAACTTTGCTCTTTATTCTGCAGCGGTGTTGCGCAATTCTTTGTCTGACCTCCTGGGTGGTTCTGCCAATGTACATTTTGGACCATGGGCAGATGATGGGGATTTACCTTCGCTTTGAGATCGATGTGGGAATACAGCGTGACTCTTCTTGCCCTTTCAGCGCCAGCATCTCGCCGGACCTGCTGCGCGGGTCCCGCAGCGCCCACCAAACACCGTAAGGGCGGTGTGGAGCGGGGTTGCCTCAAGCGGGGTGAGCGTTAGTGGCAGGGCTGCGAGCAGCAGGGGACTCCATTGTCCAGGAGTCCCTGCGTGCCCAATTGCCTACACCTGGGCTGCTCTCCCTGGACGACACGACCCCCTGCACCGCTGCCAGTTAAAACGGAGTGCAAACTCTCTATCCTTGGGATTTACCTTCGCTTTGAGATCGACGTGAGAATACCGCGTGACTCTTCATGCCCTTTCAGCGCCAGCATCTCGCCGGACCCGCTGCGCGGGTCCCGCAGCGCCCACCAAACACCGTAAGGGCGGTGTGGAACGGGGTTGCCTCAAGCGGGGTGAGCGTTAGTGGACAGGGCTGGGAGCAGCAGGGGACTCCATTGTCCAGGAGTCCCTGCGTGCCCAATTGCCTACACCTGGGCTGCTCTCCCTGGACGACACGCCCCCCTGCACAGCTGCCAGTTAAAACGGAGTACAAACTCTCTATCCTTGGGATTTACCTTCGCTTTGAGATCGACGTGGGAATACAGCGTGACTCTTCTTGCCCTTTCAGCGCCAGCATCTCGCGGGACCCGCTGCGCGGGTCCCGCAGCGCCCACCAAACACCGTAAGGGCTGTGTGGAACGGGGTTGCCTCAAGCGGGGTGAGCGTTAGTGGACAGGGCTGCGAGCAGCAGGGGACTCCATTGTCCAGGAGTCCCTGCATGCCCAATTGCCTACACCTGGGCTGCTCTCCCTGGACGACACGCCCCCGTGACTACGTACTTCACAAATATAAGGACCCACCCTTACGCAGCGCGGGAGCGCCCGGGGCTAAGCCCAGGCAAAGGGCGGGCCATCTGAGGCCGTCAGAGAATGGAAGAGACCGGACCGGGCCCCGTCCCTAAAAACGATTCTGCTATATGTAGTGGTTTGCATTTTTGAAAACCACCGATATCGCCAGGTTACCATCTTTGTGTGTGATCGCCCCCTAATTGACTGCATCTGTTTGATTCCATTCATATTAGCCGTCAAGTAACTGTATTGGGTCGTAGTAGATATGGTTCTAACGAGAGGAAGCAGAACTAAAGTAAAGGGGGGTGGGGGAAAGTCTCTAGGCCCTATGGATGATTTTATCATTAAGGCAAATACTTTTATAGATCAAAGCATTAGTCTAATTGAAGGCAGGGTGTCTTTAGATCTTGCGTTGGCAAAAAGGTCATCTATAGGAAATTTAAGGGACGCAAAAATCCCGGAGGCGCCGGATAATAGTGGGCGTGGGCCGATTTGTAAGGGCAGGAGAAGCCTTCCAAATAATGTAGACCTGTCGGACTCCCAACTTTCCGACTTTCAACTAAGCTTAGATCTAGAAAGGACGCCAGAATTAATTCCCGAATTAACACCAGATGAAATAAGGAATACTAGAGGCAGGAGGGAGGGAGCGATAAGGAAACGAAAGATAAATTTAAAAAATCCTATCCACCATGATATTAGCATCCAAAATGAAGAAAAAGTTACAACACCTCCACATGTTGATTACTTTCCTGACTCCTCGGCCATTAACCAGTCCTTACATGACAATCTAGATCCTATCAGTGTGGAAAACTCCACCCATTCTCCATCTAGTAACACGCAAAGGGACAATGCAAATTCACAATTGATAAATAACATCGAAGAGCTTCTAAAAACCTTCATTGCTCCACTTGAACTAAGACTGTCCCAGATGGAGCACCAGCTACTGCACCTTGTTAATATCATGAAACCTAACCAAGTATTGGGAGATAAAAAAAAGAGGGGAACTAAGCCACCTCCTCAAAAGATGCCACACATGCAAAACAAAAAACACGAAACTGCACCCGTAGAAATTCCATCTAAATCACAACCTTCTGAAGCACGAAATATAGATGGAGCAGAAGAACCTTCCGTTAACATCAATATAAACTCTCTTCAGGATAATGTCCCGATAGTAAAAACTTCAGGTCCTAAAATTCCTCCCCCCAAAAAATCGTTGTTTCAAACTAACACTCTGACCTTAAATAAGCAGGCTCCCAAAATAGTAACAACTGAAACCAGCAGAGCCGATATGGGGGGATTTCCTGAAAGTAGACTGGCGGTAGACTTGCCACCGGAAGCAAGCCCATTTGTTGTAGTTATGACAGGAGTGCCCGAGCTAGAAGACCATGTCGTGGAACCCACATGGTCGCTGAAAAATAAGGTTCAATACTGGCTAAACAACAATCGCCCCATCTCAGAACCTGGGTCATCTAGGATTCTGATGGTCCGCAGAACCCCTTGGGTGGGAAATAGTAGGAAAACGATACCGGGAGATTGTATCTTGATTTCATTCGAACATCCTTGGGTGGCGGATTACATATGCTCATGGGAGTTTCCGAATGCACACGGTGAAATAGGAACCAGGCGACTCTCCTTCTTTTATCCCTCTAGGTCTCTTAGGGAGTTTCCCAATAACAATGCTCTTCCTTGGGAAACAACAGCTCCAGTTCACTGCAAATATTTCAATCAACGGCAAGTAGTGGGTTCCCGTTTCCATGAGCATGGTGGTTCTCGGTACATACCGGGACCACGATTTTGGGGTGGAGGACGAGATGAATGGGGTGCCCACTCACAGCGGATGCCAAACAGAGAGCCACCCCAAAGGGAACCCTGGTCCAGTATTCCAACGGACAATAGATTTAGTGTCCTTGAAATGGTTGATTGACCACTAATTCCATCTAAAGTTACCAACCATAGCATATTACATTTAACGCCTAATTCTATAACGAATTGCCCAATACATGAAGTTGTGACAAATGCAGAACCGCAGCCGTTATCTATTCTCTTTTGGAACATAGCGGGGCTTCGCTCCAAAATTGAAGATGGTTCGGCAGCAAACTTCCTAGAGCAGGGAAAAATTATATGTTTACAGGAGACCTGGTCTTTGACGGAGCTTCATCTCCCGGGTTTTCAAACATACTTTACGCCAGCTTTGGGAGGCGGCATTGGTAGACCCAAGGGGGGGCTGATCACCTATATTGCTAACACAGTAAATTATTTCAAAACATCTTTAGTTGCGTCTGACCCAAATTTCCAACTATTTAAGCTTGTTCCCAATAAAACCGAGCCTATCCTCTTGCTTAACCTATATAATAATCTAGAGGACGATCAATTTTTGTCTCTTATCTCCAATATTAAGGAGAAATTAATAAATAATTCTATAGCTGGTAAAGGGCCAGTCCACCTCATATGTGGTGGAGATTTGAATCTACATCCATGCCCACACGTTGGGAAAAACAGATGTGGGATCGTGGATGAAGATAATGCTCCCATTATGCACTTTACCCATAGCAAAGTGGGGACCGCCATGAACAACGTGTTATTAGACTTAGAACTTGAAATAGCAAATGAATTAATTCCAGGGTCAAATCTTTTGCAACCAACTTATGTGGGCAGGGGCCATAGTACGACAGTAGATTATGTTTTCTTCTCGTCAGGTCTGTCCCCCCGAGTGAGTGGTCCTTTGAGGTTTTGTTAAACACTTTAAGTGATCATTCTGCTCTTAGATTAGAGCTATATCGAACGAAGGGTCAACCTGCAACTGCCGCTATAGCGACAACTCTCGCACAGAACAAACTGGAGCTAGGCAGGATAAACGGTTATACACTGAAGTGGGAGGCGATCAATCCGGAAGTAATTACTGGGAAACTGGTAAAAGAGGCATATATAAATATAATTAAATGCCTTGATTTATCGCAATCTGATGAAGAAATTTTAACTAACTTCGTACAAATACTAGAGAAGATCAAGGAACTTCTTACCACAACTTCAAGGAGGTCACATTCAACTAACAAAGGGTGGTTCAATCATTGCTGTACTACGGCCCTAACAAATCTAAAAAAGGAATTGAAAAAAACAGATAGAGTTCCGGCAATGATCCAACTTTTGAGGCGCCAATATGTTTGTGCACGGAAGCAAAGAATCCTTGAATTAAAAAAGAAATTATGGGATGATTTACACTCTAGTGCCGTATCAAAGAATAGTTTGGTTTTTTGGCGAACTGTCAAAACACCATATTTCTTGGATTCAGATAGCCCCAAGATAGAAGTGGCCATTGATGAAGATACTTGGGTGGCACACTTTTCTAAGATCTTTAAAGAAACAGTAACAGTAAGAACAGGACCAGAACCCTCTCTACCAAAAGTTGACTTTCCTATTTCCCTGCACTTTGACATTACTGAAGTCCTAGCCCTGAAAGTAAGCAAGAGTGGGAAAGCCCCAGGCCCTGATGGGGTTCCAGTAGACCTGTTCAAATTTAATCCGGATCTCTGGTCCCCCATCCTTACCAGAGTATGCACCGCAGCGGCAAAGGTGGGTTTGATTAAATCATTGACAAAGTCAATTATGGTCCCAATCTTTAAAAAAGGAGATCGCCAAGACGTTAATTGTTATCGTCCTATCTCCCTACTGGACTCTTTAGGCAAAGTGGTTGGTAGAGTCGTGCTTGAACGACTCCGGCAGTGGGCTGAGGAGGGAGACATTATTTCAGACCTTCATTTGGATTTCGGGAGGGGTTTGGAACGGTGGAGCAGGCCATTAATCTTAGCCTGATTATGGGAAAATATTGCCAAGCAAAAAAAGAAACGGTATATATGGCCTATGTAGATTTATCCGCCACTTTTGACTGTGTTTCACACATAAAACTTTGGAAAATCTTGACATATATGGGAGTGGACCCCCCTCTTTTAGATTTTATGAGAGAGTTATATTCAGGGGCTTCCTTTACCGGGACTGAATTTGATACAAAAACATTATAAAATAGCTCAGTAAAATGAGAGGCAGAATCCGTGATATTAGAGTTTCGGAATGGGCTTTATTCCAATAAACGATTATAATCGGATGCCTCAAGTTCCATCACCACGGGGGTTCAGGAAGTGAAGTACATACTTTATTGACAAGAAGTAACTTTTATAGTACATACATTATAATGAAGTGAATACAGTAGGCGTAACAATTGATAAGGACATTGACGTTTGGTTTGCGTAACCGAAAAATGGGTGTAATAATGAGTAGAAAGGAACATGATTGGTTATGACGTAATACATAGGTGGATCTATAAGATAATACTTGGCATTGATGCGCGCGCAGCAGCATGACGTGTAATTGACGTGTAACTAGGGGGTGACGGGGACTTGACATTTAGCTCTACATGTGGAGACAAGAAGTCTGGGGGGTCAAGTCAACCTAATCCCAAATCATATCTAACATCCTATGTTTAAAGAACTATGTTATCCATAAAAGAAGGACTCTCGGACAGAATCTATTCTATACTGACTGTGCGTGCGTGTACAAGCGTCTAAGTGTCTACACTGAATGCGAGGGGGTAGAAATATTCCATGGTGACAGGGCTATGAATTACTTGCATGAGGGCAGAGAAGTTGGGCCTTTTTGCTTGGTAACTGGAAGAATGTTTACTTAAACTACTAGGCAGGAATGCATCGGCTGAGGGGGAAGCAGATAATTCGAAGGTGAAATACAGTTCTTGGCAGAGAGTAGGCTGATGTCAGGCTTCGTGGGCCGCGCAGAGAATGAGACAAAGTTCATGGTCACAGATGCAGGCTCGGGCTGGAGCTTTCAGAGGCAGAAGGCAAGAGGAGTTTTGATGACAGAATCAGGGCCTACTTGCCTGGACTGAAAAAGTGGCATAAGTGAACCATATAAAGCCGATGGCTTTTCATACTTAGGAATGGAATATCCGGCCTATTCATGGCGGATCTGACAGAGGACATGTTGACGGTGGACGCACATGCGTCTGCGTCTTTATAACTGGAACTGGAGGGAACACACATGTACTTGTGACATGCACATAGAACCGTTGGGGTCCAAGATAGGGGACATAACTGACCAGGAAAATCCACATTTCCACATTCCCTCCTTGTCCCCCTACTTGCCCTTCAAGAGATATCGATCTTCATCAATCCATCGATCTGTTCATATAGCATCATTTGTTCTTCTTTCTTTTTCCGGGATCTTGAATGAAAATCTTGATGTGGAATGCACGATGTGGCACACAGACCACAAATCGCTGGTCCACATTGTAGACATAGACAGCAACTGAATAGTATGAGAAGGCCAATACCTAGGAAGGATAAAACTCTCCATCCCCAGGCTGATACCGCATTCCAAAACCAACTGGACCAAGTCCAAGTGCCTGGGTTCTGGTGTATCTGGCTTACAATCTTATGAAGGCGAGTGATGGCTTTATATACAGATGGCGAATTTTCTGGTATGAATACGCAGCAACTTGATCCGATGACCCTACAAGCTCCGCCCCTATCAGCCAGGATGACGTCAAGGACAAGACGATTTTGAAGCACAACAATCCGCATAGCAGACTGCTCTTCCGTTAAATTGCCTAAGGCGGAAATAGTCTCATTCACTACTGCTTCAAGGGTTCTAGTTAATCTACGTATCAGCTTACTATTAGTAACAGTACCTATATAGGGAAAGATGCCTTTATTAAAATCTACATACTTGTCCCATGCCGTCTCAGTGTAATCGACAATGGGGAGATCTCTCCGTTCTCTGTTGTGTACTAAATGAATATTTCTGTAATAATCAGGAGGAGCTAGGAAAACAGGTGGCAAAAGGAATGCAATGTAGCAGGTACCATCCCAATCTAGAGGTAGACGCATATATGCAGTCTGACCACATATAAAGTAGGAGTGGCGAGAAGCTCTAAATGAAGATTTTCCTTGATCACTGAATTCTACTGTAGTAGTGCACTTACTATGGCCCATATGTATGGAACCAACCTTTCTTACACACAATTCACCTTTTGCTGGGAATACTGACATGGTGGGTAAGACTAGCTCAACTTCGGATACGACATTTAGAATCATGAGATTAGGTATAAAATTACCTAATCCATACACTTCATTTTCTAGATCAGTTCCTGTTCTTTTGGGGCGACCCTCCTTGTCAGGGTAGCAGACTTTGAGTAAAACTAGGTTCAGGTTTCCCCATATCCAATGATCTTGGTAAACTGCTGTGTCTGAGTCTATGGAATTAATTAAGCTAAACCATGCTCCACAGGAGCCATTATGTGTGAATGGATGTGGAAAGAAAGGCAGGACTCCTTCATAATTCTGATAGGGAGGGAGTCGGCCACACACCCAACAATTAGTAGCATTACTAGTCTGATGGGAATGATGTAACATACTAATGAAAGTGTTATTGCGCAGCGCAAGTCTATAAGACAATTCATGCGGAGGTAAGTCACTAAAAGAATGTTCAGCAGCAACATTATAAACATGTCTAGAAATAGGGTAATATATGTGCAACAACATACTTGTAATAATTATTAAAAGACTCAATAAAAACAAAATTAATAATGTCACTATGCAGTGGCTACGCAGTGATTTGCAATACGCCTGTCGTTTCAACATCTTTCGGGTATTTTCTCTACTCAGGTCCAAGGGATACATGTCAGAGACAATTCAACCGCTTCACCTTGGAGAGGACTTAAACAATCAAATTGCTCGACTGGTTGGGCCTAAGCTTTAGTTTGTAATTTTCAGATTTGTTAGGTTCAACAAAAGGGAGTTTTGTATCAGTCTGTGAGGGAGTGCAGGGCACAATGTCTATATCCGAAGATAGTCCATGAAATTTCTTGATGTGGCTTGAATTAATCCAGCCCTTGCGGCCCTCGATCTTCACGGCTGTTCTTGTGGTCAACAGGACCAACTTGGGTGCTTTCCACCTGGGCTCCAGCTGAGTCTTTCGGTCGAAATTCCTCACAAAGACAAGATTACCCGGAACAACGTCATGGGGTTTCACCTCAGTGTTGTCGGGAAAGGCTGCAGCTACCTGTGAACGAGAAGATTGTAGTGCAGACATCAAGGAAGCCAAGTAATCTGTCAGCATATTACAGTCAATATCAGTTATTTTGCGTGGTATAGGCGTCCCCCACATATTCGGTGGTCTACCGAAGATCACCTCATACGGGGATAGCCCTGTTCGTGAATGTGCTACCATTCTCATGTAAAAGAGTGCAACTGGTAACGCTACTACCCAGTCGACACCTTTCTCTCTGCATATTTTAGACATTCTAATTTTCAGTATCTGGTTATGTCTTTCTACGAGACCTGCTGCCTCGGGGTGTCGGACACAGTGGAATTTCCACTGATAACCTAACAGAAGTGAAACGTGTTTCATTAATTCGGATGAGAACGGCTGGCCGTTATCTGAGTAAACAGCACGTGGTAAACCGTATCGTGGGAAGAATTCTCGAACCAACTGTTTGGCAGTAGTCGGGGCAGTGTAATCTGAAACCGGGTACGCCTCCGTCCAACGGGACAGAGCGCAGACAACTACGAGAACATATTTGAATCCTCTGCATCGTTCCATCTGGATATAATCCATCTGGAGTACTTCAAAAGGATGATTAGGGGTATGAAATCCACCCTGTTCTACGGGAACGCTTTTTCCTGGGTTGAACTGACAACAGATCATACAGGTACGGACCTTTTGTTTTGCTGCTGCTCGTAAATGTTTATTGAACCAAATGTGTTGAATGCTGTCTAGCATAGCTTTTTCTCCTAGATGTGCTGGACTATGTATAGTGTTAATTATAACTTGGACCATTGAATCAGGAAGGAACCATACAGACTTTTCCTTCATCATCCATCCTTGGTCCGTTTGGATCCCTCCTAATTCAGTCCATTTCTTTATTTCGTCTGGTGTAGCATGTGTCTGTATGTCAATTACGTCAAGAGTAGGATCTTTAACTGTCATACAATGTGTCGGTGTCGGGACTATTGTCTTTGTCATATCGGGGGTTTGAGTTTGAGCAGTCAGTTTAGCTGTTCTGTCGGCTAGATCATTGCCTTGGGAAATGATATCAGTAACCTTTGTATGGGCCTTACATTTCATAATTGATATTTTAGTGGGTAGATGTATTGCATCTAATAATGCATGAATGAGGGGTCCGTGCTGAATGTGGGCACCGTGGGAAGTTAAATAACCTCTCTCTCGCCACAGCACGCCGAAGTCATGTACAACTCCGAATGCATAACGTGAATCAGTGTATATGTTACCTTTCTTACTTGTGGCTTGAATACAGGCTTGTGTTAGAGCAATAAGTTCTGCTGCTTGGGCTGACAAAGTATCTATACAATTTGTTTCAATAACTTCAGTGTCTGTTGTGACTGCATACGCGGCCACTAAATCTCCTGTACTTGTTCTCATGCACGATCCATCTACATACAACGTCAGGTCTGGATCTAACAATGGAACGTCTGTTAAGTCTTGTCTGGGTTTCGTCTTTATTTCAATAACTTCAACACAATCATGAGCTAGTGGGTCTGTTCCGACTACTGGTAAAAGTGTGGCAGGATTCAATGTGTTACAGCGTCTGATTTCTATATGTGGCTGAAACAATGTAAGTTCATACCCTGTAAGTCGTGCTATGGTCAAGTGTTGTGTTTGTGTTCTATTTACAAGAACCTCTACTGCGTGTGGTACTTGAACTGTCAATGGATGTCCTAACACTATGGCATCGCTTTGTCTGATTGCTAAAGCTGTCGCTGCCACTGATTTCAGACAGGCAGGCAAAGCCTGAGCTACGGGATCTAATGTACTAGAAAAATAAGCACATGGTTTGTGTGCTCCTGCTTGTTCCTGTGTGAGTACTGACAAGGCAGTACCTTCGCGTTCTGTAACAAAGAGTGTAAACTGTTTTCTGTAACATGGTGTTGCTAAAACAGGTGCTTGACATAAAGTTTTCTTTAGGCTTTCAAAAGCTTGTGTATGTTCCTGAGTCCAAGGGAGAACAGTCGATGTGGCTGCCTCCTGGGTTGTCAACTGAATGAGTGGTTTTGCTAGAAATGCATATTGCGGGATCCACTGTCTACAGTATGAAGTGAGGCCTATGAAAGCCCGCACCTCCTTTTGTGTCTTGGGTATTGGCATGTTAGCTATCAACTGAATGCGGTCTGGTGTAAGCTGCCTTCCCTCCTTGGACAGCGAGTGTCCAAGATAAATAACTCGCTGGACACAGAATTGCAGCTTAGAAGGGGACACCTTGTGCCCTTTTTCGGCTAGAAATTGTAAAACTGTCAGTGATGCTTTCTCACATTCGGGTTCGCTTCTAGCGGTGATCAACAGATCATCGACATATTGAAGCAAGGCAGTGTTAACTGGCATGTGGATACTGTCAAGTTCTCGTTTCAGTGCTTGGCTATAGATGCTGGGGCTTTCTGTAAATCCTTGAGGTGCGCGGGAGAATTTAAAGCTACGCCCATTTAAACTAAATCCGAACAAATATTGACTTTCCGGATCTATTGGGACGCTGAAAAAGGCATTCTTGAGATCGATTACAGTGAAGAATGTCGCTTCGGAATCAATAGCTGTCAGTAATGACGAGATATCTGGGACCACAGGGAATTGTGGCACAATGCATTTGTTTAACTCGCGCAGATCAATAACCAATCGATATACTGGCGGAGCTGTAGGATCTGTTCGTTTAAGAATCGGAATTATCGGTGAATTACATACATTGGAGTCTGTTTCTACAACTACTCCTTGGGCAATGAGCTCGTCAACGATTTGTAGTAAAGCCGTTACAGCATCTGGTGGTAACTTGTATTGTCGCATTCGTGGTAGCACCACTCCTGCCTTTAGTGTGACTCGATATGGTGTAATATTCATGCAACCAACATCAGTAGGGCCTTGTGCCCATAGATGTGTAGGTAAAGTCTGCAGTCGGGGATCCATGTCTCTAGATACATAGTGACCTTTAAAATCACGTAAAAACAACCTTACTCCTTCCGGAGAACAACATATTATAGCTCCTAGAGCTTTTAACGTTTTTATTCCCAATAGATTTTCTGGACATGATTTAGTAAGCAATAAATCTGTAGTTCGGGTCAAAGGTCCTATCGTAAGTGGCAGAGGTTGTGACACTTCATTAACAATAGGTTTTCCTGAAAAACCAAGGGAAATATTCTGTGAGCCTGAGAGGGGTGCCCCTGGAACTTCACTACGTTTTATGGTCGTTCGACTTGCCCCTGTATCGAGTAGAAATTTTCTATCTTGGCCTAATAATTCACTATGTACATAAGGTCCTTCTTGGTCTACTGGGATTTCAATAAGGGGTAAGTCAACTTCCCTCTCTAGGCTAGTTCATGCGTAACGCTGATACTCGGGATATTCATACTGTGCGGTCTGATACATTTGTCGTGTTGTTGTCTGTGTGGCAGCAGCAGGCAACGGTGGTGCAGCTGGCACAAACTGTATTGGCTGTTGTGCGGCTGGCATGGCCTGGGCATGCTGCGTAGCTCCTTGTTCATTCTGATCTTGTCTAAGTGGCCGTGATCTTTCTTGTGTTTTACCTATGGCGATATTATGTTTTAGCACTGGACAATCGTGTACGTAATGACCTGGCTTTTTACAATAATTGCATGTCCCTTTTACAGGTCCTGCTGAATCGGAATGTGTCATACCCTTTTTATGTCCTTCAGCTGGAACTGTCTGGGAAACTAGCATTTTCATTTTCGTGTCTTTCATGCGTCTGTGTTCATGTTCTTGTTCCTCTTTAATTCTATTGTGGTGGTACTGTAACATTTGTAACATTTGTGTTGGAGTGTTACCTTGCCAGGTACTCTCGAATTTTAATACTCTATTCTTTACTGGGGGCAGAGCATTTTCTACTAATTTTGTTACAAACAGATGTGGGTATGATTCGCTACTTGCTTTTATGCCACTATTTATACCAAAACATTTTTCAAATCGGGCATAGTAATCACTAGTGTCTTCATCTTGCTTCTGCTTACAGGCTGAAATTGTACCCCAATCTTCCTTTTTCGTAGTTAATAAACGTGGCAGTACCTGTACTAGTAGACCTGGTAGTGCTTTAGTTTTGTCCCCAAGCCCCGAACCTGGACCTCGGGCCCTTTCTTCTGCTTCTAATGCTGACCATTCTATCTTTTGATCACCTACCTCCCACTCTTTTTCCTTGAGTTTCTCATAAATGCCAGCAGGCATCAACACCTTTAATATTGTCATAATGTCGGGGTAGGTATACTCTCCCATGAGTAACATGTCTTTAATTTCTCGGTGAAAACCCGCTGGGTCTTTGTCATGACTGGGTACCACTTTCTTCATTTCTAACAATTCTATTTTCGATATGGGCGTATATACAAATACGCGTTTAAACTGATTGTCCTCACCCTTTATTGGGTGGACTTCTCGTAAGGGATTCTGTCTATCTATGTGATACGTAGTTCTTTCCTTGACGGACAATGGAACATGTTCTGAACATACAAAAAGAATATACTGCTTTCTTGATTCTAGAATTTCTTTAATTAATTCAGTACCTGGACCTCTCCATTTATTCATAAGTAATTCAGTCAGTATGTCAGGTAAGGGACCAGGGTCCGAATGCTGACTCCGATATAGTATAATGAGTTGTTGAATCATATAAATCCCAGCTAACCTTTGTTCATCTGGGGTGAGATTCAAAAATGTGCGTACTACTGTCTCATCACTTTATTTTCCGGGACTGTCCACCCAATGAACAGCTGCCCTCGCTAAATCTTGTTCATCCATAGAATCGAGAAAATGATAACCCCTTCGTTCTCGGAGTAGTTTGTCGGCGGTTTGGAACGAATGCTCGTTAGACCTTATATTAATTATAGGTATTTGAAAATTCCTGTTATTATCTGGACATATCGGATGTATTGAGTCAGTATGATATCTAGTCTGATTCTTATTACAAGATCTTCCTTTACCTACATAGGCTATGGTGTCCGACTGTCCTGTGGGCAGTCCTGACCCTTCTTCCTCGTTTTGTTCGAACTCGTCTACCTCTAATCGCTCTTCGTGTAGGCGTTCTATTTCTTTACGGATCTTTCGGCACATGGCTATTATACAGTTTTGTTTATCATGTCTCCCTTCCGATATATTCTGGCTCCATCTTGTAAGAATTTTCATTGCTTCCGGGTCTACCCCTGGTCGGTCTTGATTTCTGATCACACAGTTTATGAGGAAACGTAACAGTTCCCCCTGTATCTCTACTTTCTGGTATTCCATAGCTCTGTACATACATTCTGGATCTCGCCCCGTTTGGACAAAATGATATATATTATCTAGATGCGCAGTCATTCCTGGTAACTTCGCTAAATACACTGCGGCTCGTCTGATACGCAATGATGCTAGGGTCATTTCGTCCTCTTTTCCAGGCACCGGGTCATATCTACAATCTATAAGAAGTTCCTTAAGCGTACGATCACTTACGAATTTGGGTGTACGTGAATGCGCTGACTCTTGAAAAATAAGTTTATTTATTCTAGGTGGCGTAGAAAAAATATTGGTAGCACCTCCCGTGGCCCCGTCTGGGGCGTCGGGTGTGAAAGGATTCGTCGAACGTGACACAGCAACTATAGGCGTGGACTCAGCTATAGAAGTACCTGTAGGAACAGATGCAGAAACAGATGTGCTTGCCGGAACTTGTGACTCGATTTGTTGCTGTAGGGATACGGGTACTGGATCTTGGCGTTGGACCTCCCTGGTATGCGGTCTACGTGGGGCGGAATTAGCATACTCGGGAGCTGCGTCATCTAAATATGAGGAAAGAAAAACATCTTCTGCGGTTCTAGGATGCCCCTTAGGATGTACCTTGATTGGGAATAATGGGGGTGGCAAGTCTTTCGGTATCTCTGGAGTAGCCTTAGGTAATCCTTCGGCCAGAAGGGGATACATACCATTCATAAGGGCATTTCTTTGTCTGTCTACTTGTTCTGATTTCACTCGGATACCTTCCTCAATTAATAGATTCTCTCGAACTTTATTGGAATTCTCTTTACTCTTCTCTTCCTGTCTACGTGCTTTTTCTGTTCGTCTATGTGATTCTTTACGCCATAATTCAACGGCGTCTTTCTGTGACTGTCTGACTTTCCTTTTCCATAACTCTTCCTCGACTTTCATGATGCACTCTGCATCCCAGGTCCCCGCTGTGGGCCACCTCTGACTTTCTGGTAATCCCTTGGTATAGTCTACCCATAAATCAAGAAATAATATAGCGTCTAAGCCATGTTTGTGATACATAAAGTGCCCTGGAGTGTCCCTAGGAGGAATAGGGACGGCTTCTTCGAGAACCCCTTTTCTGGTAGTGATCTGTCTTAATTTCGAAAAGAGCGGCATATTGAGAACTGACCTTATACTTGATTTTGACCTGATACTTGAATTTGAACAGACTTAATACAATAAACACGATAAAGAACAGTCATTCATACCACGATATTCAGAACATACTTAAACACTTTAAACATTAAACATTAAACCTTTAACTGAAACAACAATGATGATCGTCTGCATAACTAATCACCAAGCTTAATTCTCGACAATAACTAGACAATAACTAGACACTTCGGAATACTTCGGAATACTTGATATACTGCTAAACAGTACAGATACACTGCTAAAACAGTGCAGACCGGATTTGTGTACCCAAACCCGTCTTGACCGGCACAACCTATGTGCACGTCAGAAATGCCTCCCCAGCAATGGTACTCACCGGGTAGCTTCGGAAACGGAAGGCCTCAGTAACTTGAACTTGAACCGGACCGGACTCGACTCGACTCGACTCGTCGGACACTGGGCTTGACTTCGGACTGGTGGGTCTCTGTATACCTCGGATCTTGCTCTCTCAGCTAGGCTCTGGTCGGGATACTTCGCACTTCTCACCGCCTCGTCTGGGTGTTGATCGCAGTCTCAGTCGCCCCCGCTTGACCGGAGGGAGATACAGGAAATCCTGCTGGTACGCGTTATTGTCCGTCCAGCTGTGGCAGGAGACCGGGCCTGCAACGCACCGCCGGCGCGTGAGATGAGAAAGTGTCCCTGTTCGGGCGCCATCATGTGGTAAATAAAAATTCCTTTACCGGGACTGAATTTGATACAAAAACATTATAAAATAGCTCAGTAAAATGAGAGGCAGAATCCGTGATATTAGAGTTTCGGAATGGGCTTTATTCCAATAAACGATTATAATCGGATGCCTCAAGTTCCATCACCACGGGGGTTCAGGAAGTGAAGTACATACTTTATTGACAAGAAGTAACTTTTATAGTACATACATTATAATGAAGTGAATACAGTAGGCGTAACAATTGATAAGGACATTGACGTTTGGTTTGCGTAACCGAAAAATGGGTGTAATAATGAGTAGAAAGGAACATGATTGGTTATGACGTAATACATAGGTGGATCTATAAGATAATACTTGGCATTGATGCGCGCGCAGCAGCATGACGTGTAATTGACGTGTAACTAGGGGGTGACGGGGACTTGACATTTAGCTCTACATGTGGAGACAAGAAGTCTGGGGGGTCAAGTCAACCTAATCCCAAATCATATCTAACATCCTATGTTTAAAGAACTATGTTATCCATAAAAGAAGGACTCTCGGACAGAATCTATTCTATACTGACTGTGCGTGCGTGTACAAGCGTCTAAGTGTCTACACTGAATGCGAGGAGGTAGAAATATTCCATGGTGACAGGGCTATGAATTACTTGCATGAGGGCAGAGAAGTTGGGCCTTTTTGCTTGGTAACTGGAAGAATGTTTACTTAAACTACTAGGCAGGAATGCATCGGCTGAGGGGGAAGCAGATAATTCGAAGGTGAAATACAGTTCTTGGCAGAGAGTAGGCTGATGTCAGGCTTCGTGGGCCGCGCAGAGAATGAGACAAAGTTCATGGTCACAGATGCAGGCTCGGGCTGGAGCTTTCAGAGGCAGAAGGCAAGAGGAGTTTTGATGACAGAATCAGGGCCTACTTGCCTGGACTGAAAAAGTGGCATAAGTGAACCATATAAAGCCGATGGCTTTTCATACTTAGGAATGGAATATCCGGCCTATTCATGGCGGATCTGACAGAGGACATGTTGACGGTGGACGCACATGCGTCTGCGTCTTTATAACTGGAACTGGAGGGAACACACATGTACTTGTGACATGCACATAGAACCGTTGGGGTCCAAGATAGGGGACATAACTGACCAGGAAAATCCACATTTCCACAGTGCGTTTTGGCACGAAGGGGGAACTGACCGCGCCCTTCGGCGTGGAGCGAGGAGTTAGGCAGGGGTGTGTCCTCGCTCCCTTCCTCTTCTCTCTGTACACAAATGGCTTGGAGGTGGAGATGTTGAGGGGGGCTTTGGACCTACCTCGGGTAAAATGGCGTTTGATACCTGCTTTGCTCTATGCGGACGACGCGGTCATCTTGGCACGCACTCCACGTGAACTGCAGAAGTCCCTGAATAGATATGTTGAGTTTATGGGTGGCCTGGACCTACAAGTCAATGTCAAAAAAACATTCGTCATGGTAGCTGGTCGAGCCAAAAACCGAGTAAAGAACATCTACCTCAAAGAACAAAAATTGGAGGTGACCACTAAGTATTGCTACCTGGGAATAATGATTGACGACAGGCTCAATTGGAGATCAGCAGTTGAGGCTAGATGTCATCTGTTCAAAAGAGCCATAATGTCCCTGACGAGTTTCTCACAGAGATTAGGGAAAAGGCCTCCAGTGGAGCTATTAAAAATCTACTTAGCCAAATGCCAGGCGATTGCCCTCTACGGAGCTGGAGTTTGGGGATTCGTAGATGTCAGTGCTCTTCAGGTTGCTGAAAACAATTTCCTTAGATTTCTTTTAGCTGTACCAATGAGCACCTCAGTCTATGCCCTCCATCTGGAGCTTGGAATCTCCTATCTCGAGGATCTGATAAGAATTCAGCCTTTATTGCTCTGGCGGCGTATTTGGACCTCTGATAATAATGCCTTATCACAGGAAATTTTGATAGACTCAATGACCATTGACCATTCTCTAAAAATAAATTGGCTTCGGTATATAAGAAATTTCTTCAAGGATCTTGGCCTGGAGAAATATTATTCCGAACCCAAAAAAATCATTGAACTACCAAAGAGAGAGCTGAAAAAACTGGCTCTAACGCATTTGGAGTCCCTGAGGTTGACATCTGAGGCAACAAAATCATCGGTCCTCCACGCCAATTTGATTCAGACCACTCATTCCATCCAACCATACTTAACATTACAGATTAGCACATATCACAGAATGTTACTGACAAGATTCAGACTAGATTTGTTCTACAGATTAGTATCTTTCCCCGAGAGAAATAGATGGGATTTGATTCCCACCACTTGTCCTTGTGATGAAGTATCAATGCAGTCAAATTTACATACAATTTTGTTTTGTAAATTTTATCATCTACATAGGAAGGTTTGGTTACTACCTGTATTAAAGCGATGGGGACTAAGACAATGTCGCCCGGCGATGCTACGTCTTCAAATGTTAGACTCTGAATTGATCTGTTATCATGTCCTTAACTTTTTAAGATGCATTGTAAAACATAGGAATAACCTGTAAAATGGATTTTGATTTTAGTCCCTGTTGACGAAGCGAAATTATGTGAATCCTTGGTCGAAGGTTATACGACATCTGTCTGGTTTAACTACCATCTTTCTGTTTTAAATATGTGTTCTTATTTTGTATTCTACTGTTTAAAAATGTTCTTTTATGGTTTTTAAATCTGTAAAAAACCGAATAAAGAAGATATTATTATTATTATTCATGGAGATGGCTCACTGAGAGCGCACTCATAACTTTGCTCTTTATTCTGCAGCGGTGTTGCGCAATTCATTGTCTGACCTCCTGGGTGGTTCTGCCAATGTACATTTTGGACCATGGGCAGATGATGGCGTAAACTACATTCGTGGTTTTACAATTTAAAAAATCGTTAGGTTTCCATTGTTCAGGACCATTTGTGTAAACAGAGCCCTCAATGGTGGAACTGAAGCTGAACAGGTTCCACATTTGTGATGTCCTTGGATGGGTTTTAGATTCAGAAAGGAACGAAGTTGTCCGGTCTTTTCTGTTGTTCGTCTGTGGCTCTGATTATGCGTTGTTCGATACTTTGTTCTTGTTTAAGGCAAAGAGAGGTATATCAAAACCATCATCCATTCCTTTAATGAGATGCCAGTCCTGGGGAATGATTTTTTTTAACACATTTGTGTGTGGCCCAAATGTTGACACGCATACCAATCTGTCCATGGGAGTTTTGGACTTTTTGTAAACACCTCTTCTCTGGGTGTGAACCAGGCCCTTTTCCTTGAATGCATAAGTAGTTTGTGAGGATAAGCCTTCTCTTTCAATGTGTACATTAATGTGTATGAATGTAAGTCAGAGTCCTCTATCCGTGTGCAGTTGCGTCTCACTCTCAAAAACTGATCATACACTAAGTTGTCTTTCAAACCTTTGGGGTGGAAACATTTGAAGTGCAGGGCAGTGTTCTTATCGGTAGGTTCTGTGTATAGAGAGGTTATTAATCCGATCCTGAGGGTCTAACCTCTACATCAAGGAATGTGAGACTTGTTTGGCTGTGAGTCAAGCTGAATTTGATATCTTGATTTCTGTCGTTCGACCAACTATGGAACATCAAGAGATCCCCTTCATTCCCTTTCCAAATGCACCAAATGTCGTCGATATATCGATACCATTGTAATCTGTGAGTGAAGAATGGGTTGTTGTTATATACATATTTATTCTTTTATCTCGCTATATACAGCACCGCCATTTCTGCGGCGAAGGGACATCCCATCGCAGTCTCCTTTATCGGGACGAAAAAATCGATCTCAAATTTGAAGCAGTTCCTTTTTAGTGCCAAAAAAGCCAATCTTGGGATTAAATATGTCAGTACTTGATGTGGACGCACTCTGCTCTCTAGATAGAGTTCAAGGGTTTCTAGTGCGTCTTCCTGAGGAATTTGCGTATATAATGAGACGACGTCCAATGTCACCAGGCTTTGTTCTATGGGATCGAAGTCATACCCTTCTACTCTATTGATGACATCCATAGTGTCTTTTAGGTACGAAGGGACATCTTTTAAGAATTGTTTCAGGAATATATCTACGTATTGGGACACCGGTTCTAAAACAGAGTCACATCCAGACACAATCGGACGCCCTGTGGGGGTCCTGTTTATGAATGTTACGAAGACGGGCTGCGCGCATTCCTATCACAGTGGATTGTGTACTTGCCTTATGGAATGAATCCCCCCCACATTCACAAATAGGGGGGAGCGTAAGTAATCTGACACCTTGCACCACTGCTCACCCCCATGGAAGAGGTGGGAAGAGAGTGAGAAAGGTAAGGGAAGGCCTGACGCGTGTCCACTGCCCCATCACTGTCGCAATACATCCAGCCACAGCACACCACAGCCCGAAGGCGGCCCAGGGGAGCTCTTTCAACACAGCCATCTAATAGGGTCTGCGCTGGGACCCGGGCGACCTGTGCTGACCCTGTCAAACCTATGCTCTGATAACGAGGACGTCACTCACTCAACTATTACTCCCCCTCCTCCAACCCAACTGGTTTACACCATAATAATGTGCCCAGGCAACACCTTCAGTATTTAAAGTACCGAACGAGTAATCAATAAACGCAAACGTACTCAACTGTGGGCTGTCTGACCGGATTGCCGAGATGACCACCAGCCATCCTCCTCCGAAGGTCTCTGCCAAGAAACCTCGGTCTCACCTCTGGGGCTTGTGCACGTTGAGGAGAGTCTGATCCAGCTCTGGTGACCGCTCCAGACCAGGTCTTGATGTTTTGTGGCTGGTGCACCAAGCTCTGTGAAAAATCTTCACTTCTGGTTTTGGTTGAGTTTGGAAGCATTTTTGACAAAGAGAATGAATAGTCTGTGAATCACAGAATCAGGCAGGGGGGGCCTTGGAACCACCAGTGGAAGCAAGCCCTGGACTACAGCAGAGCCTCACTTTTGTACTGCTGTACAAACAGATTTAAAGTATTGTTCACATGACAAAACTCTTACCAAGAATACTGAGGAAATATGAATTTTGTGATCAGTTATGTCCCCTATCGTAGACCCCAACGGCTCCATGTGCATGCTATAAGTACATGTATGTTCCCTCCTGCTCCAGTTTTGAAGACGCAAATATATGTGCATCCACCGTCAACATGTCCTCTTTCAGATCCACCATGAATGGGTCAGATATTCCATTCCTAAGTATGAAAGGCCACCGACTTTATATGGTTCACTTTCCACATTTTACAGATTCAGGCGAGTAGGCCCGAATTCTGTCATCAAGCCTTTTCCTGCCTTCTGCCTCTGAAAGCTCCAGTCTGAGCCCGCATCTGTGACCATGAACTTTGTCTTACTCCCTGCGCGGCTAACGGTGCCTGATCCAGCCCGTCGCCTGCCAAAAACTGTATTTCACCTTCAAGATTATCTCCTTCGTTCCTCATCCGATGCATTCCTGTCTAGTAGTTTAGGTAAACATTCCTCCAGCTACCGTGCACAGGGCCAGGCCTCGCTGCCCTCATGCAAGTAATTTATAGCCCCGTCACCATGGAATATTCCTACCCCCTCGCATCTAGTGTAGACACTTAGACGCTTGTATACGCACTAACAGTCAGTATAGTCAGTATAGAATAAGATTCTATCCTAAGAGACCTCTCTTTTTGGATAACACTGTTCTTTAAACATAGGATATTAGATATGATTTGGGATTAGGTTGACATAACCCCAGACTTCTGTCTCCACATATAGAGCTAAATGTCAAGTCCCTTTCTCCCTCTAGTCGCACGTCAATCACACGTCATGCGGCTGCGCGCGCATCTCTGCCAAATATTTCTGCTGACATTGCCGGATTCTCTTATGGATCCACCCACTTATGTCATCATGTATAATGACGTTTTCTAGTTACGCCTATTCTAGCTACGCATGCATAGTTTATTCTGTCTTATCAGTTGATACGCCTACTGCATCTGTTTTACTGTAATGCCTTTTCTATAAAAATGATTACCTGTCAATAATATATGTTCCTTCCTTCCTGAACTTTCGTGGTGATGGAATAGAAGGCCCACAATTCGAATTGTATTCCTTTGTATAGGAATAAAGACATTTTAAACCCTCTACTACCACGGATTCTGCCTCTCATTTTACTGAGTTATTCTCGATAGATTTTACCGCATAAAAAATAGTACCGGTAACGAAATATTTACCACATAAATTGGCGCCCGAACAGGGACACTTTCTCATCTCACGCGCCGGCGGTGCGTTGCAGGCCCGGTCTCCTGCCACAGCTGAACGGACAACAAAAACGCATATCTGCAGGATTTCCTGTGTCTCCCTCCGGCCAAGCGGGGACGACTGAGGCTGCGATCAACACCCAGACGAGGCGGTGAGAAGTGCGAAGTATCCCGACCAGAGCCTAGCTGAGAGAGCAAGATCCGAGGTATACAGAGACCCGCCAGGTTCCGAAGTTCCGAGTCCAGTCCGGTCCAGTCCAGTTTCAGTTCCGTTCCGAGGCCTTCCGTTCCGAGCTACCCGGTGAGTACCATTACCGGGGAGGCATTTAACGTGCACATAGTCTGTGCCGGTCAAGACGGGTTTGGGTACACAAATCCGGTCTGCACTGTTTTAGCAGTGTATCTGTACTGTTTAGCAGTATATATAGTATGTTTTGCATATAAATAAGTATTATCTAGTGTCAGTATTATGTCAGTAACTAGTTTTTTATTAGTTATCATTGTTCGTAAAACTGTTAAGTGTTAAATGTTTTAAATACGTTCTATATACTGTGGTGTGAATGACTGTTCATTATTGTGTTTTTATAAAGTGTGTTCTAGTAATAAGGTCAAAAAATGCCGCTCTTTTCGAAACTAAGACAGATCAAAACTAGAAAAGGGGTACTCGAAGAAGCCGTTCCCATCCCACCGAGGGACACTCCAGGGTACTTTATGTATCATAAGCATGGCCTAGATGCCGTATTATTTCTTGATTTATGGGTGGACTACACCAAAGAATTACCAGAGAGTCAGAGATGGCCCGCAGCGGGGACCTGGGATGCAGATTGCATCATGAGAGTAGAAGAAGAATTATGGAAAAAGAAAGCCAGACAGTCACAGAAAGATGCCATTGAATTATGGCGTAAAGAATCATATAGACGTACAGAAAAAGCACTCAGACAGGAAGATAAGAGTAAGGAGAATTCAAATAAAGTCGGAGAAAATCTGTTAATTGAGGAAGGTACCCGAGTAAAATCAGAACAAATAGATAGACAAAGAAACGCTCTTATGAATGGTATGTATCCACTTCTGGCCGAAGGGTTACCTAAAGCTACTCCGGAAATACCAAAAGACTTGCCACCTCCATTGTTTCCGATAAAAGCACATCCCAAGGGGCATCCCAGAACTGCAGAAGATGTTTTCCTCTCCCGCTATTTAGATGACGCAGCTCCCGAGTATGCTAATACCGCACCACATAGACCGCTTGCCGATGATGCTCATAGCCAAGAGCATTCGTCTGTACCTCCGCAACAACACGCTTCGACACACATTCCGACAAACACATCTGTTTCTACCGCTTTTCCCGCAACGACGGTTGCTGTCTCACCCTCAACAAATCCTTTCACGTCCAGCACTCCAGACGGTGCTACAGGAGGTACGACAGACATATTTTCTACGCCACCCAGAGGAAATAAATTTTCCCTTAGAGAATTAGCACTCCAACGTACGCCCAAACTAGCAACTCCTGACATGCTTAAGGAACTTCTAGTAGATTGTAGATATGATCCTGTGCCCGGTAAACGGGACGAAATGCTGCTGTCATCATTACGTATCAGACGAGCTGCAATATATTTAACGAAGTTACCAGGAATGAATACACATTTAGAAAATATATATCACTTTGTCCAGTCAGGGCGAGGTCCTGAAAGTATTAGCAGAGCCATGGAGTACCAGAAAGCGGAGGTACAGGGACAACTGTTACGTTTCCTCATAAACTGTGTAATTAGAAATCAAGACCGGCCTGGGGTAAATCCGGAAGAAATGCAAACACTTGTCACTTGGGGCCGGAATATATCAGAAGGAAGACATGATAAACAGTTATGTATAGTAGCTATGTACCAAAAGATCCGCAAAAAAGTAGAACGAATACACGAAGAAAGATTAGAGGTAGACGCCGCTGATCTAAACAGAGAGGAGGAGGAGCAAGAATCAGAGCAAGTAGACACGATAGCTTATGTAAGTAAAGGAAGACCCCATAATACTACCAGAGGTTTTAACGACCCAATACGTCCAATACGTCCAGAATATAATAGACATCTTCCAAACCCTATGCTAAATACAAAATCCCCTGAACACTTATTCCAAGCCGCTGATAAATTACTCCGAGATCGAAGGGGGTACCACGTGCTCGATTCCATGGACGAACAAGAATTAGCCAGGTCAGCAGTACAATGGGCTGACAGTCCCGGCGAATACAATGACGATGTACTTGCACACACATTTCTGAATCTAGACCCATATGAACAGCGTTTAGCTAGTATATACATGATTCAACACCTCCTTATATTATATAAAAGTAGAAAACGAAGAAAAGGCCCGAGCTGCAGGAGCAGGGCTTGGGGATAAGACTACAGCATTAGCAGGATTACTAATACAGGTACTGCCACGTTTATTGACTACGAAAAAGGAAGACTGGGGTGCAATCTCAGCCTGTAAACAAAAGCCAGACGAAGACACTAGTGATTTCTATTCCCGATTTGAAAAATGTTTTAGTATAAATAGTGGCATAAAAGCCAGTAGTGAGTCATATCCACATCTGTTTGTGACAAAATTAGTTGAAAATTCTCTGCTACAAGTCAAGAATAGAGTATTGAAATTCGAAAGTACCTGGCAAGGTAATACCCCATCACAGATGCTACAGATGTTACAATATCATCACAATAGAATTAGAGAAGAACAAGAACACGAACAAAGACGTATGAAAGATACGAAAATGAAAATGCTTGTTGCACAGTCAGTTCCAGCTGATAGTCATCAAAAGGGTGATTCCACAGGTCCTGCAAAAGGGACATGCAACTATTGTAAACAACCAGGTCATTATATACACGATTGTCCAGTCCTGAAACATAATATTGCCACCGGTAGAACACATGAGAGACCACGTCCACCTAGACAGGATCAGAATCAACAGCAACTGCCTCAGCAGGCACAACCTAGGTTAGCTCCGCAACAATTAGCTCCGCAACAGGCAGCTCCACAACAGATCGTAGCACCACCACAAACGCAGCCTATTGCTGCAACTCAAGCAACAACACAACAAATGTATCAGTATGCACAAACAGATTATCCTGATTATCAACGATACTCATGAGATAGCCTAGAGAGGGAAGTTGGCTTACCCCTTATTGAGGTTCCTGTAGACCAAGAGGGACCTTATGTACATAGTGAACTATTAGGGGAAGACAGAAAGTTTTTACTTGATACAGGGGCAAGCAGAACAACTATAAGACGCAGTGAAGTTCCAGGGGCACCCCTCTCAGGCTCACAGAATATTTCCCTTGGATTCTCAGGAAAACCTATAATAAATGACGTGACACAACCTCTTCCACTTACAGTAGGTCCATTGACACGTACTACAGATTTATTGCTTACTAAATCATGTCCAGAAAACTTGTTAGGTATAAAAACATTGAAAGCTCTAGGAGCCATAATATGTTGTTCTCCGGAAGGAGTACGACTATTTTTACGTGACTTTAAAGGTCACTACGTATCCAGAGACATGGATCACCGACTGCAGAATTTACCTACACATTTATGGGCACAAGGCCCCACTGATGTTGGTTGCATGAACATTACACCATATCGAGTTACACTGAAATCAGGAATAGTACTACCACGAATGCGACAATACAAGTTACCACCAGATGCTGTAGTGGCTTTACTGCAAATCATTGACGAACTCATTACACAAGGAGTGGTTGTGGAAACTGACTCCAATGTATGTAATTCCCCGATAATTCCGATTCTTAAAAGAACGGATCCAAAAGCACCACCAGTATATCGATTGGTTATTGATCTGCGCGAATTAAATAAATGTATTGTACCACAATACCCTGTGGTCCCAGATATTTCCTCATTACTCACAGCTATTGACTCAGAAGCAACGTTCTTCACTGTAATTGATCTCAAGAATGCCTTCTTTAGTGTCCCAATAGATCCGGAAAGTCAATATTTGTTCGGTTTTAGTTTAAATGGACGAAGTTTTAAATTCACACGCGCACCTCAAGGATTTACAGAAAGCCCCAGCATCTATAGCCAAGCACTGAAACGAGAACTTGACAGTATCCACATGCCAGTTAACACTGCCTTGCTTCAATATGTCGATGATCTGCTGATCACCGCCCGAAGCGAACCTGAATGTGAAACAGCATCACTGACGGTTTTGAAATTTCTGGCTGACAAGGGGCACAAGGTGTCCCCTTCTAAGCTGCAATTCTGTGTCCAGCGAGTTGTTTACCTTGGGCACTCGCTGTCCAAGGAGGGAAGGCAGCTTACACCCGATCGCATTCAGTTAATCGCTAACATGCCAGCACCCAAGACACAAAAGGAGGTGCGGGCTTTTATAGGCCTCACTTCATACTGTAGGCAGTGGATCCCTCAATATGCATTTCTAGCAAAACCACTCATCCAGTTGACAACACAGGAGGCAGCCACATCGACTGTCCTCCCTTGGACTCCAGAACATACACATGCCTTTGAAAGCTTAAAGAAAGCTTTATGTCAAGCACCTGTCCTAGCAACACCATGTTACAGTAAACAGTTTACACTCTTTATTACAGAACGCGAAGGTACTGCTTTGTCAGTACTCACTCAGGAACAAGCAGGATCACATAAGCCATGTGCTTATTTCTCTAGTACATTAGATCCAGTAGCACAGGCACTTCCAGCGTGCCTAAAATCAGTGGCAGCAACAGCTTTAGCAATCCGACAAAGCGATGCCATAGTGTTAGGACATCAACTGACAGTACAAGTACCACACGCAGTAGAGGTTCTCTTGAACCGCACACAAACACAACACTTGACTATAGCAAGACTCACCGGTTATGAATGAACATTGTTTCAGCCACACATAGAAATCAGACGTTGTAATACGTTAAATCCTGCCACACTGTTACCAGTAGGCGGAACAGATCCATTGGCACATGATTGTGTCGAAGTCATTACTATCACGACGAAACCCAGACAAGACTTGACAGACATCCCTTTGACAGATCCAGACTTGACATTATATGTAGATGGGTCATGTATGAGAACAAGTACAGGAGAGTTAGTGGCCGCCTACGCAGTCACAACAGACACTGAAGTCATTGAAACAAATTGTATTAACACTTTGTCAGCTCAAGCAGCAGAGCTCACCGCTCTGACACAAGCCTGTATTCAAGCCACAAATAAAAAAGTCAACATATACACAGATTCACGTTATGCATTCGGAGTCGTCCATGACTTCGGCGTGCTGTGGCGAGAGAGAGGTTATTTAACTTCTCACGGTGCCCACATCCAACACGGACCCCTTATTCAAGCCCTATTGGACGCGATTCATCTACCTACTGCAATATCGATTATGAAATGCAAAGCCCACACAAAAGTTACCGATACCATTTCTCAGGGTAATGACCTAGCTGACAGAACAGCTAAACAGACTGCTCAGAATCAGACTCACACAACTGACTTGACAAAGACAATAGTTCCGACACCAACACATTGCATGACAGTTAAGGATCCCGCCCTTGATGTAATTGACATACAGACACATGCTACACCAGAAGAAATAAAGAAATGGACTGAATTAGGAGGGATCCAAACAGATCAAGGATGGATGACGAAGGAAAAATCTATATGGTTTCTTCCCGACTCAATGGTCCAAGTCATCATTAACACTATACATAGTCCAGCGCACCTAGGAGAAAAAGCTATGCTAGACAGCATTCAACACATTTGGTTCAACAAACATTTACGAGCCGCAGCTAAACAAAAAGTTCGTACCTGTATGATATGTTGTCAGTTTAATCCAGGTAAAAGCATCCCCGTAGAACAGGGTGGATTCCAAACTCCCGATCATGCTTTTGAAGTCCTCCAGATGGATTATATCCAGATGGAACGATGTCGAGGATTCAAATATGTTCTCGTAGTTGTCTGTGCTCTTTCCCGTTGGACAGAGGCATACCCGGTTTCAGATTACACTGCCCCGACTACTGCCAAACAGTTAGTTCGAGAATTCTTCCCACGGTACGGTTTACCACGTGTTGTCTACTCAGATAACGGCCAGCCGTTCTCATCCGAACTAATGAAACACGTTTCCCTTCTATTAGGATACCAATGGAGATTTCACTGTGTCCGACATCCCGAGGCGGCAGGTCTCGTGGAACGCCATAATCAAACTCTGAAAATTAGATTGTCCAAAGTATGTAGAGAGAAAGGAGTCGATTGGATAGTAGCCTTACCAGTTGCGCTCTTTTACATGAGAATGGTAGCACATTCTCGAACAGGGCTATCCCCGTATGAGGTGATCTTCGGCAGACCACCAAATATGTGGGGGACGCCTATACCTCGTAAAATAACTGACGTTGACTGTAATATGCTGACAGATTACCTGGCTTCCTTGATGTCTGCACTACAATCTTGTCGTTCACAGGTATCCGCAGCTTTTCCCGACAATACTGAGGTGAAACCCCATGACGTGGTTCCTGGGGATCTGGTTTTAGTCAGGAATTTCGACCGGAAGACCCAACTGGATCCTAGGTGGAAGTCACCGAAGTTGGTTTTACTTACCACAAGGACAGCTGTGAAAATCGAGGGAAGAAAAGGGTGGTTGCACTCGAGTCATATCAAAAAATTTTATGGACTACCATCCAGCGTAGAGACTCAACCCTGTATTCCCTCACAAACAGACTCAAAGCTCCCTTTGGCTGAATCTACGAAACAAGAACTGTATAAACTAAAATTGAGGTCCAGTAAGTCAGACAATTTGATTGTTTAAGTCCTCTCCAAGGTGAATCGGTTGAATTTGTCTCTGACATGTGTCCTCTGGACCGGAATAGAGAAAGAAATAATCAAATGCTGCTCAAAAAGCATGCGTATTGTAAATCATTTCGTAGTCATTGTACAGTAACATTATTAATTTTGTTTTTTCTAAGTCTTCTGATCATCATTGTCAGCATCCTATTGCACATGTATTACCCTATTCCTAAGCATGCTTATAATATAACTGCAGAACATTCTTTTAGTGAATTACCTCCACATGAATTGTCCTATAGATTTGCGCTGCGCAATAACACTTTCATTATGCTACATCATTCTCATCAAACCAGCAATGCCACAAATTGTTGGATATGTGGCCGACTCCCTCCCTATCAGAACTATAAGGGAGTTTTGCCCCTCTTTCCCTATCCGTTCACACACAATGGCTCCTGTGGAGCATGGTTTAGTTTGATCAATTCCCTAGATTCGAATTCCGCAGTTTATCAAGACAACTGGGTTTGGGGAAACCTGAACTTAGTTTTGCTTAAAGTCTGCTACCCTAACAAGGAGGGACTTCCCAAAAGAACAGGAACTGATCTAGAAAATGAAGTATATGGATTAGGTAATTTTACGCTTAACCTCATGATCCTGAACGTTGAATCTGAAGCTACACCAATCTTGCCCGCCATGTCAGTATTCCCAGTAAAAGGGGAACTATGTATAAGAAAGAATGGCTCCATACACATGGGCCATAGTAAATGCACCACTGTAATAAAATTCAGTGATCAAGGCAAGTCTACATTTAGAGCTTCTCGTCATTCCTACTTTATATGTGGCCAGACCGCATATATACGCCTACCTTTAGATTGGGATGGTACCTGTTACATAGCATTCCTCCTACCACCTGTTTTCCTAGCTCCTCCTGATTATCACAGAAATACCCATTTAGTACACAATAGACAGCAGAGAGATCTCCCAATTGTTGATTACACTGAAACAGCATGGGAAAAATACACAGATTTCAATAAAGGTTTCTTTCCCTATATAGGTACAGTCACTAATAGTAAGCTGATACGTAGATTAACCAGAACCCTTGAAGCAGTAGTGAACGAAACTATTTCCGCCTTAGGCAATTTAACAGAAGAGCAGTCTGCTATGCGGATTGTTGTGCTTCAAAATCGTCTTGTCCTTGACGTCATCCTAGCTGATAGGGGCGGAGCTTGTAGGGTCATCGGATCAAGTTTTTGCATTTTTATACCAGAAAATTCGCCGTCAGTATATAAAGCTATAACCCGCCTTCATAAGATTGTAAGCCAGATACACCAGAGTCCAGGCACCTGGACTTGGTCCGGTTGGTTCTGGGGCGTGTTGTCAGCCTGGGGATGGAGAATGCTCTCCTTCCTAGGTATTGGCTTTCTCATACTATTCAGTTGCTGCTTATGTCTACAATGTGGGCCAGCGATTTGTGGTCTGTGTGCCACCTCGTGTATCCCACATCCAAGTATTCGTTCGAGATCCCGGAAGAAGAAAGAAGAACAAATGATGCTATATGAACAGATCGATGGATTGATGAAGATCGATATCTCCTAAGGGTCCGAAGGGGACAAGGAGGGAATGAGGAAATATGAATTTTGTGATCAGTTATGTCCCCTATCGTAGACCCCAACGGCTCCATGTGCATGCTATAAGTACATGTATGTTCCCTCCTGCTCCAGTTTTGAAGACGCAAATATATGTGCGTCCACCGTCAACATGTCCTCTTTCAGATCCACCATGAATGGGTCAGATATTCCATTCCTAAGTATGAAAGGCCACCGACTTTATATGGTTCACTTTCCACATTTTACAGATTCAGGCGAGTAGGCCCGAATTCTGTCATCAAGCCTTTTCCTGCCTTCTGCCTCTGAAAGCTCCAGTCTGAGCCCGCATCTGTGACCATGAACTTTGTCTTACTCCCTGCGCGGCTAACGGTGCCTGATCCAGCCCGTCGCCTGCCAAAAACTGTATTTCACCTTCAAGATTATCTCCTTCGTTCCTCATCCGATGCATTCCTGTCTAGTAGTTTAGGTAAACATTCCTCCAGCTACCGTGCACAGGGCCAGGCCTCGCTGCCCTCATGCAAGTAATTTATAGCCCCGTCACCATGGAATATTCCTACCCCCTCGCATCTAGTGTAGACACTTAGACGCTTGTATACGCACTAACAGTCAGTATAGTCAGTATAGAATAAGATTCTATCCTTAGAGACCTCTCTTTTTGGATAACACTGTTCTTTAAACATAGGATATTAGATATGATTTGGGATTAGGTTGACATAACCCCAGACTTCTGTCTCCACATATAGAGCTAAATGTCAAGTCCCTTTCTCCCTCTAGTCGCACGTCAATCACACGTCATGCGGCTGCGCGCGCATCTCTGCCAAATATTTCTGCTGACATTGCCGGATTCTCTTATGGATCCACCCACTTATGTCATCATGTATAATGACGTTTTCTAGTTACGCCTATTCTAGCTACGCATGCATAGTTTATTCTGTCTTATCAGTTGATACGCCTACTGCATCTGTTTTACTGTAATGCCTTTTCTATAAAAATGATTACCTGTCAATAATATATGTTCCTTCCTTCCTGAACTTTCGTGGTGATGGAATAGAAGGCCCACAATTCGAATTGTATTCCTTTGTATAGGAATAAAGACATTTTAAACCCTCTACTACCACGGATTCTGCCTCTCATTTTACTGAGTTATTCTCGATAGATTTTACCGCATAAAAAATAGTACCGGTAACGAAATATTTACCACAATACCATCAGGTACCCTACCTGAGTTCATGGAAACCAGGACATGGGCTTCGAGAGTCTAAAAATCTGTCCAAAGTTGATGCTGAGAAAGCTGGTCTGAAGTGCCGGGTGCGAGGCGCCTCCAAATGAGAAACAGGCGCATCCTGCTGGCAGGGATGGCACGAGCGAGAAAAGATGGCTGAGGTAGGTAACAGTTACGGTTAGCCGAGTGGTCGCAATTAAACTTTTCCCACTACAAAGAAAGAGGTGTAACAAAGCGGAAACCTCTTAGAGAGCCATCGCAAGAGGGGGGCCCAAGGAACACGCAAATCAAAAAGAGTTTTTCAGGAAAAATAAAGAAACAGCAGGGATGGGCCCCTGGGAGAGTCAGTTAATGATGCGCGTGGTCTCCATGCTTGGGATGGGCAGTTGGGAGAGTCAGTTAATGACGCACATGGTCTCCGTGCTTGGGATGGGCAGGGATGGGCCCTTGGGAGAGTCAGTTAATGACGCGCGTGGGCTCCGTGCTTTGGATGGGCAGGGATGGGTCCCTGGGAGTCAGTTAATGACGCGCGTGTTCTCCGTGCTTCAGGGAACTTTACACACTCTATGAAAGCCCACAAGAAACAGCAATGCAAAGATGTTCCGCTACTCAAGATAACAATTATTGTTAAACCGATGTGACTGCGCCATTAAAACAATTGTACTCTAGGGAAGTAACGTCTGAGACAAACTCTGAAAAAGACTTTGCCGACAGCATGGGGCGCTACTGAACAACAAGCATTGGCATAGCCAATAGGTCTCGCTTTTGGGACCTTATAAGTATTTAGTTATGCAGCACAATATCCTTGGTGCAACAACATTCACTGTTGCATGGTTAGACACTTATAAGGCCCCAAAGGTGAGACCTATTGGCTATGCCAATGCTTTTTTTTTTTTAAAGGAGAAGCAGTGCTATCAGGCTCCGGCTGCCACTTAGAGGTAGAGAGAGAGAGGTGTGTAGAGAGAGGTAGAGAGAGAGAGGTAGAGAGAGAGGTAGAGAGGTAGAGAGAGAGGTAGAGAGAGGTAGAGAGAGAGGCAGAGAGAGGTAGAGAGAGAGGTAGAGAGAGGTAGAGAGAGGTAGAGGTAGAGAGAGAGGTAGAGAGGTAGAGGTAGAGAGGTATAGGGAGAGAGTGGTAGAGAGAGAGGTAGAGAGATGGAGAGAGAGAGGTAGAGTGAGAGAGGGTGGAGCTAGCACATGTGTGTACGGGTCCAGGAAATGGCGTAGGGTCTCACCCAGAGGTAGGAAGTAGGCACAAATGAAGGGTGCCAGGGGTGAGCCACCCAGGTAGTTGCTCGGAGGATCCACTAAGGGATAGTGGATTCTACAAGTAAAGAAGCGCCATGTGAGAATCAATGCATGTAGAAATCGCTTCACAATAAGTAGGTCCACTAATGATTGAAGAAGTGAAATCAATCCGCGTTAATTATGGGCCATAAAGAAGGAAGAATTAAAATTCACCATATCAAGCTTAATGTACGTAAATATGGGCCACCGTGAAGGAGGAAAAGCCAAATCAGCATCAAGAATGTGCCATTATGTAGAGAATAGGCTCACTGTAAGTAGCGCAACCCATACATGAAAACATGCAAATGCTGTGCATATCTACTGCTTTAGAAGACTCATTGCTAAAAAATGTTTTTTGTAAACCATCTTACTTGTCAATGCACACAGCTACTGGCCTTGCAGTCATGACTGACAGCCTTTAGAATCCCTCAAAACACAACTTAATTTCCGTTCACACCCACATTTAAACATAACCACAGTATACATGCCAACATTTTAGAGGATTAAAGTGGGAGATTCTAAAAAAATAATCATAGGAATGCATTTCCCCCATTGACTTCTATTGAAGGCGAAGCAATTTCAGGCAGGAGAGCCAAAATAAAGCCATTTTTTGCTTCACAATTGGGAAACTCCCAACCGAATCGGGTCTATTGGCATGCATGATACAGACTAGAAAATAGTTGTCTGTCTGTATTTATCTGTAAAGACCAGTATAAACAGAAAATCAGGAGCTTTACTTATAAAACATCCTTATTTCCTCATAGTACACGAGCACTACAGGAATCTGTTAACTAAGATATGAAACCTCCCCCAGTGTACATTTCCATGATACATGTGTTCATGGACAAACTCACTGTCCATCCCATGAGCGCATTACTGAAACTGTCCCTACTTCATTTGCAGCATTTGTACAGCCTGCCACGATCATTCAGTCACGGGGTAATGCAGTCGTCCAAAACAACTGAGCCGAAAACGATGAATGTGAAAATGCAGCACCGAGCACTTGTCAGATATTTATAAAAAAGAAATGCCCAAGCGTTAGCTTGAGGAATAAATGACAGCGAAAGAGGGAGTTCTGAACACCAACTGGATACAGAAAACGGGAAATATTTCAAAAGCAAAAGTGAATAAATAGAACATCAACACGATGCCAGAGCGCCAGACGAAACCAAAACCAGTCGGCAGTATGCTACAGGATTGCATCATTTGTAGTACTGGGGTGGGGGAGGAACGTTGAAGGTGAGGAAGACGGAGAGGTGGAGGCGGAGCGAGGCGCGCGCGCTTGTGCGTGTAACCGCACGCACTATGCCTCGCTAAAAGCTGTGGTCGGGCTTTTTGAAGCCCACTAACTAAAAGTCGTGCCAGGGCAGCGCATGCGCTGGCTCAGGCAAGACCTAAAAACGATTCACCGATTATTTTAAAAACGGATTTAAGTGCCAGGAGTGAAGGTGGCAATGAGGTGTGCGACCTTAATGGCAGACAACGGGAGGGTAAACACCCAGCATCGCAAAACTGTCAAAAACAAACAATGACGAAACAAAAGATGCGATTTTACAGATTATTAAAGAGGGGCTGCAGGGGGTTAAAAAGCCAGGCCACAAGATGGCGGCCGCACTGCGAGGCTCGGCCGGTGGGCAAGGTAATCCGGCAGATATTCGATTCATAGGGGCATCAGAACTGCACAGGCCGAGGATGTGCTTTTCGCGGGGTGCTGCACATTTTCAGCCCACTGCCACTGGAGGGGAAGGAGCGGAGCTCATTCCACGGCTCCAGGAGGAGTGAGGCCTGCTGCCCCGCACTACTGACTGAGCCTGCCCCAAGTGGAGTGAGGCTTGGGCCCGGAGACGCTGGCGCGGAGCCACAAACACTGTCGCTCGATCGTGAGGTGAGACTGAGGGTAGCCGTAGCTCTGCTGAGGCCTTGTTTGGTGGAATCGCGTCTCTCCCCTGCGTCTTGGCCCTGCGGCACCAGGAGGACTGCGACCTGCTTTCCCCGCTCTGCTGACTGTGCTTGTCCAACTGAAGTGAGACTTGGGCCAGGAGGCGCTGGTGCGGAGCGACAAACAACGGTGCTCAATCGTGAGGTGAGAGCGCAGGTTGCCCCGTGCTCTGACAAGGCCTTGTTTGGTGGAATCGCGGCTCTCCCCTGCGTCTTGGCCCTACGGCACCAGGAGGACTGCGGCCTGCTTTCCCCGCTCTGCTGACTGAGCTTGTCCAACTGAAGTGAGACTTGGGCCAGGAGACGATGGTGCGGAGCGACAAACAACGGTGCTCAATCGTGAGGTGAGAGCGCAGGTTGCCCCGGGCTCTGAGAAGGCCTTGTTTGGTGGAATCGCTGCTCTCCCCTGCGTCTTGGCCCTGCAGCACCAGGAGGACTGCAGTCGGCTTTCCCCGCTCTGCTAACTGAGCTGCTGACTGAGCAATGGTGGAGGAGAGTCACATCAATGGATCTGAGCCAGCAAGTGGAAAATAAAACAATATCTTAGTATCCTTCCATTTTTCATTTGCCGGCTCAGAGCCAACTTGTGCAGGGAGGTGCGGGGCATAGGAGGGGGGAGGTGAAGTTCTATGTGCACTTTTTAGTGCGCATGTGTGTTTGGCCGGCCGTCTCCGGCCGGCCAAACAAACATGCCCACTTAGGTTTCTCCAGCCCAGCTCTATTGACCAGCTGGGCTGGAGAGACCCCACTGAGCGGAGCATCTTTTCAGCCTACTCAGGCCAATCCCCACGCTGTTCTCATACGAGAGCAGTGCGGGATTTTGATGGGAGTTGTGATGCTTTCCCAGTAACTCCTGGGACTGGAACTGCAGCAGAGGAGCGGACGGGTGCACCAGGTAATTGTTTATTTTTATTAATAACATCCCCACATGCTTCCCTCTGGCCCCCTTACCATGCACCCTCCACCGGTATTTTTTTGTGTCGGCCGCCACTGCCATAACTGTCGAGAATTCACCAAGAAGCTTCCTTGGAGTGAAGGTATCACTCTCCTACACACCGCAGGCAGTGATCCTGTGAAGCCTGGTTTATCGACTTGCGGCTCCCAACAACCTTGATGCAGCACCAAAGCAAGAAAAGGTACAACAGTTCTGGGGGTCAGAGCTGCCTCTCCACCAAGTTTGGAGGCACCAGGACCTACCTGAGCTGCGGCGTATCAATACCTGCGGTACCACACCCCCAGTGGTAAAAACCAAGAAGAAGAGTTCACTCCAGACTCCCAAAGCACCAGACACAAGCACCCATCGAGGGACATTGAGACACCCAAGACCCACTTCCTGAGTGGCCCAGCTGTCCTAAGATTGCCTCTCCAAGTTGCCTGCTCCCGACCGCGAGGACCCTAAAGACAAACAATGCCTGGCTGACCTGTACGCTCTGCTGCCCGCCCAACCGGCACCAACACCTACTAACCAGCTCTGCTCCTGTGGACCCCAGGCCATGGCAACCTCCCCCCTCTAAGGAGCTTCACCAGATCCACCGGACTAACCTGTAAGTCCCCCTGTGCACTGTGTGTTCAAGTGGCTACCTTCGTCTTTGCGCTCCAGGTCCCAAAACCTCAGCACCTCTGCTCCTGGCCGATCCAGGACGCTCCTGAACTTCCCCTGCTGGAACTTTGGACCTAGTCCTGATATCGACCTAAAATGAGAAGGCAAATTTAGTAAAAGCATTGCCTGATTTTCTATGCATTTTCCCCAATTGTTTCCTATGGTGCGTAATTGGGCACAAAAGTGATATCTTTTCTGAACTTTGAAAAATCGTAACTCCGAAAGTACTTACCTTAAAACTGTGTTCTTAGTCTTAAAAAATACATAAAATCGACTTTATTTTTTAAAAATTGGTCTCAGATTTATTCTTGAATGTGTGTCCCATTTATTACATCTGTGAGTACAACAAATGCTTAGCACTACCCTCTGACTGCTCGACCACACTACCACAAAAAGAGCACTCGAATTATCTGCTCTTACCTCTGGGTACCATTTGGGGATCCTCTGGACTCTCTTCACAGTGTAATTCTTTTTGGCACACTATATAGAGAGCCAGCTTCCTACACCATGGGTCTGCACTATACACCTGCACTTACAACCCATGTGCCTGCACTATACACCTGCACTCACAGCACATGGGCCTACACTATACAGCTGCATTCACAGCCCAAGGTCTGCACAATACACCTGCACTCATAACCCATGGAGCTGCACTCACAGCCCATGGGCCTGCACTATACAGCTGCATTCACAGCCAAAGGTCTGCACTGTGCAGCTGCACTCACAGACCATGGGCATGCACAATATACCTGCACTCACAGCCCATGGACCTGCACTCACAGCCCATGGGCCTGCACTATACAGCTGCACTCACAGCCCTTGAGCCTGCACTACACACGTACACGCACAGCCCATGGGTCTGCACTAAATACCTGCCCTCGCAGCCCATGGGCCTGCACTATACACCTGCACTCACAGCCCATAGGACTGCACTATACACCTGCACTCACAGCACATGGGCCTACACTATATAGCTGCACTCGCAGCCCATAGGTCTGCACTATACACCTGCACTTGAAGCCCATGGGCCTGCATTATATACACCTGCAATCGCAGCCTATGGACCTGCACTATACACTTGAACTCACAGCCCATGGACCTGCACTCACAGCCCATAGGCCTGCACTATACAGCTGCACTCAGCCCATGGGTCTGCACTATACACCTGAACTCACAGTCAACTTTCCTGCACTATACACCCGCACTCACAGCCCATGGGCCTGCCCAATACACCTGCACTCACAGCCCATGTACCTGCACTCACAGCACATGGGCCTGCACTATACACCTGAACTCACAGCCCACGAGCCTGCACTATACAGCTGCACTCATAGCCCATGGGCCTGCACTATACAGCTGCACTAATAACCCATGGGCCTGCACTATACAGCTGCACTCAAAGCCCATGGGCCTGAACAATACACCTGCACTCACAGCCCATGGGCCTGCATTCACAGACCATTGACCTGAATGATACACCTGCCCTCACAGCCCATGGACCTGCACTCACAGCCCATTGACCTGTATTATACACCTGCACTCACAGCCCATGGGTCTGCACAACATACCTGCACTCACAGCCCATGGGCCTGCACTATACACCTGCACTCACAGCCCAAGGGTCTGCACGACACACCTGCACTTGAAGACCATGGGCCTGCATTATACACCTGCACTCACAGCCTATGGACTTGTACTATACACTTGAACTCAAATCCCATGGACATGGACCTGCACTATACACCTGCACTCACAGCCCATGGACCTGCACTATACAGCTGCACTCAGCCCATGGGTCTGCACTATACACCTGAAGTCACAGCCAACGGGCCTGCATTATACACCTGCACTCACAGCCCATGGGCCTGCACAATACACCTGCACTCACAGCCCATGTACCTGAACTCACAGCCCACGAGCCTGCACTATACAACTGCACTCATAGCCCATGGGCCTGCACTATACACCTGAACTCACAGCCAACGAGCCTGCACTATACACCTGCACTCACAGCCCATGAGCCTGCACAATACACCTGCACTCACTGCCCATGGGCCTGCACTATACACCTGAACTCACAGCCCACGAGCCTGCACTATAGAGCTGCAATCATAGCACATGGGCCTGCACTATACACCTGAACTCACAGCCAACGAGCCTGCACTATACACCTGCACTCACAGCCCATGGGCCTGCACAATACACCTGCACTCACAGCCCATGTACCTGCACTCACAGCACATGAGCCTGCACTATACACCTGAACTCACAGCCCACTAGTCTGCACTATACAGCTGCACTAACAACCCATGGGCCTGCACTATACAGCTGCACTCAAAGCCCATGGGCCTGCACAATACACCTGCACTCACAGCCCATGGGCCTGCACTCACAACCCATTGACTTGCATTATACACCTGCACTCACAGCCCGTGGGCCTGCACTATGTATCTGCCCTCCCAGGGCAGGGGTAGCGCTCTATGTATCTGCACTCCCAGCCCTGGGGGTCTGCAAAATGTATCTGCCCTCCAGGCCCCGCAGGTCTGCACTATGTATGTGCCCTACCAGGGCAAGGGGTGTGATCTATGTTTCTTCACTCCCAGCCCTGGGGTCTGCACTATGTATCTGCCCTACCAGGGTAGGGGGTGTGAGAAGTTGGCCTGATACATGCTGTCCACTAGTTATTGTGGGCGCCCTGTATCAGTCCAAACAACCCCTTATGGTGAATAGGTCAAAGACAACCTTTATTGAAAGCTATCCTAGTGGTAGCTATGGAGACAGCTCGAATCCAGCTCCTTGTTGTCATCGGCGCCTCCTGGACCTCATGGCTGAAGAGTCAAGAAACCTATCAACTCACCTGAAGCACCCGACATCTGTGGGCATTGGTCTATCGTGCCCTCGGTCTCGGGTAAATAACCCAGACTCTGTCCCCTCTGCTTTCAGGTTCCTTCCATCCTAGATCCAGGCTTGGATGCCTCCGGACACTTCTCCTCTTCACGGCTGTGAGAAGGTGGCCTGATATATGCTGTCCACTAGTTCTAGTGGGCACCTTGTATCAGTCCAAACAACCCCTTATGGTGATAGGTTAAAGACAACCTTTATTGAAAGCTCTCCTAGTGGTAGCTATGGAGAGCAGCCTTCAGGACTTAGAGGTGTCTAGGGCCAACACCCACGGGTGCACCGGAGTACTCGAGTTACCTCACCCAGGGAAGCCGGGTGCATAGGTGTCAAATGGTGCTGGGTCGCCTCTCTATTTTCAATGGAAGCTGCTCAGGAAGTGCTGCTGCCGTTGTAGGAGAGTAGGATCTGCTTCACATGGGTACCCCCACTTTTTGCTGGTGTTTCACTGTTTTTCAACCTTAGTCTGGCTGTGGCCCTGCTAATCAGGACCACAGCCTAGCTGCTTCCCCTCTAAAATGGTTTCCATGTACATTAGGTACATATCTAATTGGATTCTGGGGTGCGTTATAAGCCCCTAGTGTATGGTATACTATGTACCTAGGGTATAGGTACCTCAGAGGCCTACCAGGGGCTGCAGCATGTACTATGCCACCCCTGGGAAGCACTCCAAAATGGCACCACAGGTCTGCTACTGCAGTCTGGGTAAGGGTGTGCTTGCACCCTTTACAGTGGTATAGGCTACCTATATCACTACCATATACAGACACATATAAACCTATAAGCTACTCCTATGGCAGGCCTTGACAATCCTGAAGGCAGAGTGCTTGGTTTTGTGTGAGAGGGTGCCCAAGCATGAGCTGAGCCCCTCTGCAGCTTTAGGAAATACATCCTCATGGCTGTTCTGTGATACAGCCATACCATATACTCTTAAGTGCATTATAACCTTGTGGTAAATGCTAACTTTGGGATGGCTGCATCAAAACATGTTGTGTTTGGTGTCAAACGCTTTGGAATACTACCACCCCCTGCCAATTCTGGTGGCGGGGGTAGCATTCCACCCTTCTAGAGGGAGGGACATGTTCACACTGGCTAAACCCGGTGGGACTTTCCTGAGCCCTGCCATCACAAAATGGATGCCCCTGCCACAGAAACGGGTCTGGCCTCCTGCTGCTGACTGAAACTCCGGCAGACGAGGCCTGGACAATAGGTTTCCTGTCAAAGGGAGGTGTAGCGACCTCCCCAGACAGGCTGATGTGTATTGGAGCTGGGCCGGAGCACTCTCTGGTGCTTTGAAGTCCTGCACTGGGGGCACACTTGGTGTCCCTGTCCATACTCCAGTTCAAACCGGTTGCAGGGGCTACCTGCCCCTGCTCTGGGGCGAAACTGGACAAAGGAAATGGGTGCAACCACCCCTCTTTCTTGGCCCACCCATAGGTGGGGCCTTAGAGTTAGTCTATCCCTTAAACTTACTATAAGTATAGGAATCCAGTCCCTAGGACTTTAGATTACCCTGTTTAAGCTGTCTTCTTTTCCTGCAATAAATCTACTTATCGGATCCACTGCTGTCTTCCTCTTCACTACATAAATTTGACGACGAGCGGGAGAAGGTAAAAAGAAGGCAGCACTCACCAAGATTTTGAGCTTCCTTGCGTTCGGATGAAGACCCGTTTTCTTGGTGAAGCTGTTTCTACTCATCCCAGGGTCGTCGGCTGATCAAACTATGTGATTCTACCTCTGGTAGGATTTATATTTTTTGATTTTGGGCTTCCTCTGCCTCTTCACTACACTCTGATTGCTGTACTACACATGTGCAAGTAGTGTTAGTATGCGTTTATACTAATTCTGTAGTTATGCATTAACAAATGCATCATGGCCCTATGGAGCGCCACCTCCCAGGCGCAGCTCATACAATGTCCGCGGGTGTGTATCCGCGGGACATTTATGTTTGCTATTACAGGGCGAAGCAAATTCTTCTTTGCTTCGTTAAAGCGAGAGGAGGAAAACCTCGTATCGCTTCAATAAAGCGGATCCGGATGGTAAAAATAGAGAAAAAAAAATGAAGCGGGGTCTCACCCGTTCATTTAAATGAGGCCACTGGTGGGTAATGTTCCTGAGCCAATCCTATTATCATATTGTGGGGTCTCTGTAGCACTGGGGACCTTAATCTCTCATGTAAATTAGGCGCGGAAGGGCATAGAGACGTTTCACAGAATAGGGGATTGACACCTCCCCGGGTATTGTTTACGAATTGTTCGGGGGGCTTCGATGCCAACTCAAGACCGGGGATCAGCAACCTCCGGGGCTTTACTTAAATATGCAGGGTGGGCCTCGCCAGTCCTTGAAGCCTCGGTGGCCCTAGGCAGTGCCTTATTGGTTCTGAAATCACACGGGCAGTACTCATGGTGTTTAAAGTGATACACTCATAGAACCCTTGCCGTTGTAGAATTACCCAGGCTTCACAATAAACTACAGACAAGTGTTGTCAGAAAATGAAGACCCATACACTCACTTATTTATTGGTAAAAAATGTAACTTTTATTAAAACAACACAAATAAATGGAAACGTAACTTTATTCGAACAACAGTAAAACATGAAAGAAGTGGGTGGGACTCCTCCGGAAGCAGCGTACAAAACCTGCAAGAGAAAACAGAAACATAAGCATGTGTGCCATGTCCAAGAGAACAAGCATTTCCAGTTCAATAGGTCTCGCATTAACGCGAGTTTAAGCTATTGCCATTGTAAATGACAATGCCTTTTATTGATGTTTTAAAAACAAAAACAAAAATAAAAGGCATTGTTATTTGCATTGTCAATAGCTCAAACTCGCGTAAATGCGAGACCTATTGCATTGCAACTGCTTGTTAATTGCTGGCAGGTCTACGACCAGGAGAGACCCGGCCCACTTAAAGCCCTGCGCACTGTACATTTCAAGCAAGCGCCCTCTGCACGAGACTAAAGGCTCCTTGCCCTTTGACCCAAGGCACCCTGCCCAGTGACACTGGCTCCAGCTCACATTATGAGGTTCCTATGCCTAACACTCACCACCATTGGCTCACTGCATGAGACCAGAGGCAGCCTTAAACCGCGCTCATGAGCTGGCATCAGAAAAGAGGCAATAGCAGCACGCGCCCTGAAGTTCTCGTAAGGCGCCACTTAGGCGCTCTAAAAACGTCAAAATTAATCCAATGAAATAACAAGCCCGGGAGTTGTGAGCGCGCGCGCTAAAAGACAATTTTAAAAAGCACGCGAGTGGTGCTCAGAGGCGCTTGAGTGAGTGCGCTGGCGATGAGCGGGTGCGTTATCGCGCATCTTGCTCGTTTTCAAAGCACATACTCGTGCTTGTGGCACGTGGCTGCGCACTCCCGCAAGCCGTATGTCGCCACAAGCACGAGTATGTGCTTTGTAAAAAGAGCTGCACGACGACTAAAGGTCTCCTATGCAATGCATGCGCACTGCGTAGGCGAGACCTAAAAAGAAAGGTAGTCAGAATGAAAGGAAGAAAGTGAGAATGGGACAGAGAGCGAGTGGGTGGAAGGAAGAAGGGGAGGGAGAGTCAAAAGAACAGAGGGAGGAGGAGACAGAGCGTCGGCCTACTGCACCCAGCCCTCACTGTTCAACTCTCGTCACCCGTGTGTCTGGGACGCTGGGGTCAGCGAGAAAGAGTGCGGTCCAGCAAGTCTTTCAAATGAAACAGAGATATGAATGAGGCTAGAGATTATATTATTATCTACGGCAACATCGCTTCTCTGCACCTGTGCACCCAGGCTGCTGCACACCAGCCCCTTCCCCCGCAGTGTGCTCAATTGCAGCTCCTGCGCACCGAGGCTTCACTGCTCACCTGCCACAACTGGTGTGTCCAACGACGTGCCGGTGCAAGCTCCAACTCCGGGGTGCCGCTCTTAGGGTGGCACAACAGGTCTCCGGTCAGGGACGGTGTCTTGATACCATGATGGAAGGTGTCAGAATGCCCAGTGCCTCATCACGTCCTGAGCATCTGCTCCGCCGATTATGGTGCCACTAACTCAGTGTCTGAAAAGGGAGAAATAATATAATGGTGGAAACGTCTTAAGGTAAATGAAGGTTTATTTCAAGCTTAAGAGAGAACCCCAGTTGAGTGCATCCTTCCTTCTTGAAGTACGATCTACCAACTGTTAGCGGTTTCCATGGATCAAAGAGGAGTTGGAGTGCACGAGAATACACAAGGGTAAATAATAATATGTTATGCCAACGTTCACGTACAAAGGAACAGAGCGCATGCTAGAAGCATAATGTGCGCATGTAATGCAGTGGCGCAAGCCTGTGTGTATGTACACTTAGTAATCAGCTCACTACAGTGCCCCAAAAGCCAACCCCACGTGTCTGTAGGGCAGCACTGCCCGCTGGCTCAGGCCTACAGTACGGTGCAGCAGGTCCTTAAAATGAGAGAGAGATGTGACTGAATGAGGTCAGAGATCACATCATTACATACGGCAACATCGCTTATTTGCACCTGTGCACCCAGGCTGATGCAACCCATCCCTTCCGCCACACCATGCTCAATTGCAGCCCCTGTGCACGCAGGCCGCACTGCTCACCTGCTGTCATTAGTTTGTGTCCAAACACGACGTCCAGCAGGGTTCACAATTCAGATGGAGTTTTGATTGCCAGGATGATGTACACCTCATGGATCCATTTTTTTTATTGCGCATTGTGATATGCGGGGTGGATGCGGCCATATCACCTGAAGCAGTGTGGAAGAACTGGGACATGTGGCGTCGTCGTTATCCTATTTATTCGTACGCTAAGTGGGCTGGGCTTGCGTACGCCAGGCCAGTGGAGGGGTGTGTATAATTATTCCGGGGACCTGGGTGTTGTTCATTTCCTGCCTGGGCAGGAAGTGTACTTATGTGTGTGCCCCTGTTGCAGTTTTGACATCGTACAATCCTCAATTTACATTAATGTAGCATGTACCGGGAGGGCGGCAACTATCACTAATGAGATGCTGTCCGAAAACAATGAATGGACAACATCACATGTCGTTGTCAAGCTTGTGGATATGCGCAGACACGCATGTCAATGGTGTGCGGTGTTATTGAAAGTGGTGCTATCGCGAAGCGCACACATGTGAATGTGCTCGGATGGAGGGAGGATCAGCAGTGAGGCTACGTCATACACAGTGATAACGGCTCATTACAGTTAAGCAATGCATGTCAAACGTAAATCTGAAAGTCTCACATATGACACACTACTATACTGGTAAAGCCTGACAACAGAGCATACTGCAACACAAATCTACACATTACTCTTTACTGTTTGTCACATGTGATCTAGGATGTGCACTCTGCCTGTGGCTGATGATACCCCCTCGAGCCACCAATACCCAGGCCGAAAGGCAGCACAATAATGCGTGCACACACACACCAGGGGCATCGTGTATCACACATTTGTTTTTTGATGTAATGTTTCAGAGGCTTGGGTATCACACGTGGCCGCCTACTGTACAGAGCATGATTATTGATCAAGATGATCGTTGCATGTTGTGTGTACTATAAGATATGTGTACACAGCAAAAAAGTTTTCAAAAAATCTCTGTAAGCAGAAGAGGTGTCTCTCATCAAACGGTGTAGAGAGAATGACTAAAATGGGTGGGGTCCTCCAACTGTTACAATGGGAAATGTTATGAACCAATCAAAAGCTTTTTTTTAAGGTCTCATGGCAAGCGCACACCGAGCGCCCAAGGAGGCCGCACCCAACGCGATTTTGAGAAAATATATTCACCATAATATAAGTTTATTACAGTTAGAAATATATAAATGTGGAAAATATTTTAGATTATCGCTTGCTCTCATATACACTTTAAACTTATTTAGATATAGTTTTGAGACATAAATAAAATTAATGAGGGAATGACGTGCCCGGCGCGATACCATACGTCTATGACGTAACACAGGGCCTGGCAGCGTGCACTCGTCGCATACGGAACGCGCGGTCGGTGCGCCCCTGTACGTAGATGATGTAACGCGCGTATTGGTACCGCGCAGCCGTCGCATACTGTTAGAATCCGGGTTCTCTGGTTGACACAGGTAGGTACTTGTGTCAAGCAGGGAACCGTTCCTCTAGTCAGGGTAGGGGGATACACTCCAACAATAACCCCTGCTCACCCTCGAGGTAGCTTGGCGCGAGCAGACAAGGCCTATCTCAGAGATTTCAGGTTAAGCATTTGTGAACACACACACAGTAACTCAGTGACAACCCCACAAATGGACTCCACACTGGGATATATAAAAATAATACTTCATATATGTAGTTTAGGCTTAGCACAAGACCAGATAACGTTTAAACGGCCCACAATACTTATTAAACAAAGAGTTCTTGTTTTCAGCGTAGTTTTAAAGTTCTGTGCGCTTTGTTCCTGTCTGTACGCTTCATACGCGGTAAAAACTGCTTGGGAACGGGTCTCACACGCACTGTAGGCGCTTCGGGATGAAGCGTACACCCTACGGTGCGAACAGGCACAGTACCTTTACTTGGGAGTTCATCACGGATGCTGCGCTGACATCAAGCGCGATGTACGGTGCGTTGTCCTCCTGGTGCAATGCGTACTACGGTACGTTAGACCTTGGGCGTGCAGGGCTTCAGGGGACGGTGCGTAGGTACGGTGTGTTCAAAGTTCGTCGCGGCATTTGTGCCGTACCATGAGATCGGCAATCTTGATTCGAAGCGCTGGATACAAGCGAACAGTACGCTCCGCACAGGGGAGATGTACGCAACTACCGTACGCACCGCAGCCTTTCCAAAGCAGGGGAAAGGAGCGTACGCCGGCAGTATGGTTCGTAGGGGACAGTAGCAAGTACGGTTTGCAGTCCTTCCGTTACGGTGCGAGCTACGGCTCGTAAGGGCCTGTTAGTCGCGTTGCTCAGGCTGGACGATACCTTCCTTTGTGGTGCGAGCTACGGCTCGTAGAGGGGCCTTAGTCACGTTGTTCGGGCTGGACAGCGGGATACCAACTTTCAGGGGGTACACTGCGATCAGCGAGATGTACGCAGCAGTTCGAGTCGAAGATGCGGGGAAAACGGTCCATTTTCCAAGGCGATCTCACGGCGGTGAAGTCCACTGGTCCTGGGACTTCGTTCAGGGGGCAAGCTCACTCACAAGCCCTTGGAGATCTCTCAGTACAAGTCAAATAAAAGTTTCTTGAGTCTTTTCTTCCTCTTCTTCAGCAGCAAGGCAACCACTGCAGGCCAATCCCCCAGGTCAGGGACAGAACTCCTCCATGCAGCTTTTCCAGTTCCTTCAGATCGGACAGAGGTTTCTTCTTGGCAGGACAGGATCTAGTTTCTTAGGAGCAGGGCTCCTACATTTATACCACAAATCCTTTGTTCTCTCAGGCCAGGAGGGCCCTTGCCTAGTTCAGTCCACTTCTGGAGCACCTTGTTGATGCGATGCAGGCTTCTTCTTTCATGGTGCAGGGCAGAGCCATCAGACGCTCCACAGGGGGCGGAGCCAGCATTGTGGTGGCAGAGCACAGCCCTATTCAGAGTCCAGGTGTACTCCTCCCACCCATCTACAGGTCAATCTTTCTATTCACCACCAGGCTACCTAGCCCTGCCCATCTGGGTTTCCCCAGCCCTGTCACTCACAGAAACCAGACAGCAGATACACATCACGCAGAGGCGGGCTGAAATGGTTAGGCAAGCAAAGACCAACTTTCTAAAAGTTCGATTTGCAAATGCAGAATATTAAAATAAACCTTACTAAAAGATGTACCTTATTATTCAGAGTTCAGGCATACTAAACTCGATCTTATACCATGTTCCCTGGGCCTGTTAGGATCATAGGATGTAACAATCTTAACAGCCCATTCTGGCCTATGAGAACAGGTAGCCTTACAATAGTGAAAAACGAAAATGGCTGTAATTCACTATTAGGACATGCCACACACATCAGGGCTTGTCCTACCTTATGCTTACAATACACCCTGCCCTTGGGCCTACCATAGGGGTGACTAACATGAAGTTAAGGGAAGGTTTAGGGACTGGCAAGTATGTGCACTTGCCCAGTCAGCATATCAGTACCAGACTGCACGCAGGTTCTGCAATGGCAGACCTTAGACATACTTTACCAGGCCGCTTCTGTGGGTGGCACAACCAGTGCTGCGAGCCCACCAGCGGCATTTGTATTTACACACCCCAGCACTCCTGGTGCACTTTACTAGGGGCTGATAGTAAACCAAATAAGCCAATCATGGAATCCAACCAACATATACATTTACAATGGGGAGAGCATATGCACTTTAGCACTGATCAGCAGTGGTAAAGTGCCCAGAGTCATAAAACAGCCAACAACAGGTCAGAAAAAAAGCAGGAGGAAGGCAAAAAGTTTAGGGATGACCCTGCAAAAAGGGCCAAGTCCAACACTACCCCCTTCCAGCCAAAACGCAGGGCAGACCAATCACCACTGTGATGGTCTTGCCTGCTTGGGGCGATAGAACAAGGACCTGGCCCGCAACTGCAGGGGCAGACTCCAGTTCTACGCCAATCTGAACCTAATGGAATCCCTCTGTCCATACTCTCAGGGCCCACCAAGCCAATCCATGGGGAACCCTTCTCCTCACCTGTGGACACCACCTGTGCAGCACCTAGCCTTAACTGCCTAACAGGTGCGTCCCAACAGACACACAGCAAAATGCCACAGTGGCTACTGACAGTAGTCCGGGATGAGACCCAGGCCTTATGCCTCTCAGGGCTCTCAAACCTCTGTGGCGCCAGGGAGCGGGGGCAGTAGCCCCAGGTGCTTGGCAACCCTTGTACATTCTCCCTCCTGTCAGGTCAGGTATGACATCCCGGCACTGACCCACCAGCCCCAGGCCTGTACCCGGCGGCTGGACCAAAGACTGGGGTGGCCTCTCCCACACCCGGTCCTCCTCCTTGGAGCTCTGTACCCTCCCACTTGGAATGGTACCCCCTTCCAGAATCGCCAGGGCACCTGGGGCAGGTGTCCTGCGCAATTCGTCCACCAGTTCAGGGGTTCTATCCTGCAACTGGGCGTCCAGGTCAGGGGGGACACCCGGAACTGGCCCTCCAACCTAGGGTCTAAACCCTTCAGTTGAGCCGGGGTGAGAGGCGAGGACTCCCTCCCTCTGCACCCCCTTCCAGATGGCTGTACCCTCCCACCTGGAGTGGTAACCATAGAAGCAACATGGGTCAGGACACAGATTACAGTTGTCCCACCCTCCAGGTCAGATAATGCCTGAACCTGGCTTCCCAACCCTGGGACCAACCCATGTGGTTGAACGCTTGCCTGGCACACCAGGACTTCCTGGGGAGCACACATGCCCCCCCTGAGGGTGACACATAACTCATGTGTCGTGTGACAGTCTGCCTGGCGCAGATCTCCCGACCCCTGTCCATCTGACAGTGCACGAAGATCCCCCAGAACAGAAGTGGTGTCACCATGGTCATTCACTGGTGACACAGCCCTTCTGGCTGGCCCCTGGCCCACTGGTTCTTCCACTGGGGACTCTTTCCCCCTCTCACCCCTCAATCTGGACTTCTGCACCCTCCCAACTGGAGCGGTACTGCCAGACACCAGAAATGAGGGAGGCCTGCTTACAGACACTCCCCGTTCACCAGACACTAGGGGATCCCGCACAACGGGCAGCCCCTCAGGACAGACTAGGCTCCCCACCTGGTGTTCCCTTAAAGAACTATCCAAGCTCTGAGACTGAGGTTGGGCACTACCGGGGCATAACCCGTTCTCACTCCTTCCCCTTAAAGACAGGACGTGAGGCCCTACACCCCTCTCACTACTACAGGACCTAGTTGGGCTACTCTGAGCCACTTCCACCACACTGGGTTTGAAGATACCTGAACCACTCCTCTTGGGTTCACTCCCCAATGCCTTTCCAGACCCTCTGGACTCCACCAAAAGGTCTGCCTCCAATGTGAGCTCCCTGCGGTCAGAGAACTCACTCTCCCACATGTGTTGGCATAGCTCTGGAAAACAGGGACTTACAATATGCTCTCCCACAATTGGATCACACACCCCCCTAGCAGGGTTAACCACACTATCCTTCACCTCACCATCCAGTGCCTCACACACGTACTCCACACCACTCTCCTGAGACTGGCAAGACAGTATCTGACTGTCTCTGTCACACACGCCACACTCTTCTGGGCGGTCTTAACACTCACATACCAGGACTTCAATTTTGGGGGAACCCCTCTCCCTGCACCTCTCATCTAGAGTCAGTAGAGTGTCCCTCCCACCACTAGGACCATGAACCCCTGCGCCAGTTACCCTATTCCTCTCAGGGACACTGCGCACTACTGGAGCTACCTCATGTCCTTGAACCTCCTGGTGTATGTTAACCCCCTCCTTCAAGTCAGGTGCCATGTCTCTGGGTGTGTGTACTACTCTCTCAGCACTAGAAAATTCAATATTGCTGGCACCATCTGAGCTGGATTCCTCCTCCCACTCTGCAAAGCTCAATCTCTGAGCTACACACATTTCTTGTTGCTGGACTGAGACACTCATGGTCTCAAGCCTCTCGATCTCTAAGTTAAGCTTCCTCATTATCAAGTCATGCTCCATTTGCATTTTCTTTTCTTCCAGAGCCAGCTTTTTGCTTTCCAGCTCCAGTTGCCCATTTAGTTTCGCCATCTCTATCTCATGAGCTCTGGTTTCCTTCCTGTCGGCCAACTCCTCTGGCAACAGGCCTCTGCCCAAGCTAGCGATGCTCTCTGCCCGCTCAATTTCCTCCACCTCATCAGAGTCTTTTCTTGACTCCATCCAGGCCCTCAGCGACTTGTAAAGATCTACTTTGAGCTTACATCCAACCGTGGGGAATTTTCTGCAGAAGCCTTTCAGCTGGGCCTTGGTGTAGCTCTCTAATCTCTCTTCTTCCCATTCCACGTCTTCAGTTTCAGAGATGAGGGATGCTGCCCTTTCCACAACACTTGAACCAGGCATGATTCCTTTAGCAACTGGCGATTTCCACAAAAATGCAAATTAAAAGTAAGTGGTTGCGCTATTGGTCTGCCTTCACTATGTGGCGTTCACCAGTCACTGTATATGTATCACAAATGCAAATTCGTAATCCTCACCGCTGACCACCAATGTTAGAATCCGGGTTCTCTGGTTGACACAGGTATGTACTTGTGTCAAGCAGGGAACTGTTCCTCTAGTCAGGGTAAGGGGATACACTCCAACAATAACCCCTGCTCACCCTCTAGGTAGCTTGGCGCGAGCAGACAAGGCCTATCTCAGAGCGTTCAGGTTAAGCATTTGTGAAAACACACAGAGTAACTCAGTGACAACCCCACAAATGGACTCCACACTGGGATATATAAAAATAATTCTTTATATATGTAGTTTAGGCTTAGCACAAGACCAGATAACGTTTAAATGGCCCACAATACTTATTAAACAAAGAGTTCTTGGTTTTAGCGTAGTTTTAAAGTTCTGTGCGCTTTGTTCCTGTCCGTACGCTTCGTACGTGGTAAAAACTGCTTGGGAACGGGTCTCACACGCACTGTAGGTGCTTCGGGATGAAGCGTACATCCTACGGTGCGAACAGGCACAGTACCTTTACTTGGGAGTTCGTCACGGATGCTGCGCTGACATCAAGCGCGATGTACGGTGCGTTATCCTCCTGGTGCGATGCGTACTACGGTACGTTAGACCTTGGGCGTGCAGGGCTTCAGGGGACGGTACGTAGGTACGGTGCGTTCAAAGTTCGTCGCGGCTTTCGTGCCGTACCATGAGATCGCCAATCTTGATTTGAAGCGCTGAATATAAGCGAACAGTACGCTCCGCACAGGGGAGACGTACGCAACTACCGTACGCACTGCAGCCTTTCCAAAGCAGGGGAAAGGAGCGTACGACGGCAGTACGGTGCGTAGGGGATAGTAGCAAGTACGGTTTGCAGTCCTTCCGTTACGGTGCGAGCTACGGCTCGTAAGGGCCTGTTAGTCGCGTTGCTCAGGCTGGACGATACCTTCCTCTGTGGTGCGAGCTACGGCTCGTAGAGGGGCCTTAGTCACGTTGTTCGGGCCGGACAGCGGGATACCAACTTTCAGGGGGTACACTGCGATCAGCGAGACGTACGGAGCAGTTCGAGTCGAAGATGCGGGGAAAACGGTCCATTTCCCGAGGCGATCTCACGGCGGTGAAGTCCACTGGTCCTGGGACTTCGTTCAGGGGGTAAGCTCACTCACAAGCCCTTGGAGATCTTCAGCACAAATCAAATAAAAGTTCCTTGAGTCTTTTCTTCCTCTTCTTCAGCAGCAAGGCAACCACTGTAGGCCAATCCCCCAGGTCAGGGATAGTATTATACCAACACAGGAATTGATCCGAGAAATGGGTGTCAGTTCTTCCACAGTTTCTAAATCCCCCTTTAAATCCAAGTCGACTTTTTTGCCAATCATGTGTCAGGATGCCATTTATATCTATCAAGATGTTATCATTGAGGAGGTCAAGAAACTTCGACTAACGGTCAAAAGCCGGAGAGGAGGCGCAAAATTTGAGTGCAAAAAATATAAAGATTTGATTAAAAAGCTACAAGAACACAGCGAAATAATCATCAAACAATCGGATAAAGGGGGGATTATAGTCCTATGGCCAAGACAGGACTATATAATTGAAGCGACTAAACATCTAACTGATGAGAACTGTTACAAAAAGTCTGATTTTCAACAACTTTTGAAACTGAATGCTTTATGTCTCAGAAACCTGAACAAATGGAAATGCGAAAAGCAACTTACCAATGATGAATTTAACTATTTATGAACTGAATTCCCAGTCATCCCCATATGTATTTTATACCTAAAATACATCAGATGATCACTCCAGTTCCAGGAAGACCCATCATTAATGCTAAAGGAGGGCTGTTAGAAAAAATATCTGTTTATGTAGATTTTTATTTGCAGGACTTGGTAATCGCCCTTCCGTCTTACATTAAAGATACCAACCATTTCCTGGAGAGGATTCGATATATTCCTTGGAAAGATGATTACTTGTTGATTACCATGGACATATGTGCTTTGTATGCCAGTATTAACCATACTGATGGTATGGAAGTGTTACAATATTTTCTGAAAAATAGATCTACAGAATTATATCAACATAGAAAGATGATTGTTGATATGATTGCCTTTTGCCTCTATAATAATTATTTCATGTTCAACAAAGACATATACCATCAGATTAGAGGAGTCGCTATGGGAGCCTGCTTCTCCCCCACCTATGCGTGTTTACACGTGGGCTGGTGGGAGGAGCAGGTTCTCAAGGTCACATGTAAGAAACTCTGGGATGAACGCAGCGTTAGTTGGATGCGCTTCATCGATGATATTTTTTTGATGTGTAAAGGTACGAAGGAGATGGCCTGTGATTTTATTAAATCTCTAAATGACAACAAACTCAATCTTCAATTTACAGCCTCAATTGATGAGACTGCTATTGATTTTTTAGATGTACATTGACAACAATTCTATAGAAACCACTTTACACAGAAAAAGTACGGCTGGGAACTCTACGCTACATGCGTCGAGTTTCTATCCAGCTCATTTAATTAGGAGCATCCCCTACGGGGAGTTCCTAAGGATACGCAGACTATGTAGTTCTGAAGTGAGTTTTGAGAAATGCATCAAAGAGAGCAGTCTCAGATTTAAACTAGCCCTGGCAAAGTTAAAATGAAGTCCAGAGATGAACTACTAAAATCTAATGTGACCTCTGCAGTTACCGATAAAGCAACTCCCCACAAGCTGGAAGAGAGAGATCAAGAAATGAGATTTGTAACCACCTATAGCTGTCAGCACAAGAAAATCAGGACCATAATTAACAAACACTGGCCCATTATACAAACTTACATGGTCTTAAACCAAATGATTCCAACCCCCCCTACCTTGACCTTCAGGAAACCCAAGTCTATGCATAAATATGTGGCTAGCTTCCCGCAATGGCTTTATTAAATGTAACATATGCAGGGCTTGCAAGTTTGGGGTTAATACATCACAATACACTACCATGTATGGCCCCACCACCAGTAAGCTCAAGGCCAGATATACGTGTTGCACCGAATATGCAGTCTATGTGTTGAGCTGTACCTGCAGGCTTCAATACGTGGGTAGCACTAAACTGCAGGTGCACGTACGTATTCTGCAACATCTCAGAGCCATAGTCAATTCGGATAGGACTTATCCGGTGGCTATGCATTTTAAGGCTATTCATCATAACAAGCTGGAGGATCTGAGATATTTTGTTATAGCTGCAGTACCACCAATGAGAAGGGGAGGAAACAGGGAAAGGGTTTTGACACAATTGGAGGCCAGGTTCATCACACTTGAATTAGATACCTGCACCCCAAATGGATTGAATAATGGGGAGGAATTATATAACATTTTATAATTATTTTTTGATATTAATAATTATTTAAGGTTTTCTATTTATCAGGGTCTTTTAGTCTTAATTTATTGTAAACATGAAATTATTTTTATAATGAATTACTATTAACTGGTTTTTACTATTTAACTAGTTTTATCATAATTCAAGCGGGTTTCAGTTTTAGTTTTTGAGTGGTCATACATAAATTAACATATCTCTCAGCTGACATCTTAGATGAATATCAAATTCAAGTAATTATATGTGGTCCAATGCAAGCAATCCTGATTATGGAATGATTAATCAAACAAAGAGATAAGAAATGAAAGGTAAAGAAAAAAAGATGAAATCATAATGTTACAACCGCCCGGTTTCGAATCATTTATGATTTTTTATAAAAAATTGGTTTTTATGGCATAGTCACTTTAATGCACTTGTTTACTTGTTTTATGCTCCGCACGGAACTAGATTAGGGAACAGCAATTCTTATTGGGGATGACTTAATTAATTGTGAAGATAATCAACCGTTTGGTCTAAATGAAAAGGATGCCCAATTAACATTTCAATTGAATGATTTTATATATGTTATATGCATACTGTCATTTGGTAATCATGTCATTGAAAAGTTACCAAAGGATTTAACCAGGAATGTTAAGTAAAAACTATTCAATTACTATTTATGAATTGTTCGCCCCATGCTGCTATATTTATTTATTTCTCATGTAAATTATTTTTTTTAAGTTTTAAAGAAAGTTTATTGATTATCAATTACAACAGAATAACAATAGAACAAAGTATCTAAATATAGTAGAAATGCAAAAAATGGCATAAACGAGGGGAAGAAATAGAGAAAGAGGGGGAAGGGATAGAAGGGAGAAGGGAAGAAAATATCAATTAATAGAACAAAATGTATGCATTGAAAATGTAACAATTGGTATACAAAAAATCCTCTAAAAAATATGTATAAAATAAACACAAGATATAATATATATGAAACCATCAGGAATAATTTCACGGAGGTTTGGGAACTTTTTCTGTGCAAGGGGTATGCAAAGCTAAGGATTGAGCAGATATGTTTAAAAAATGTGTGATGGGTAGCCATAATAAGTCTTGTTTAATAGCGAGCGTAATGGGATAAACATAGGCCCTGTCTAATCTGTGATTATAACAAATCCCATACCACCAGGCTTGGAAAGAAACATTCGAGGCATTCTGCCAAGATTTAGTGATTTGTTGAAACGCTACGGCTATAAGTAAGTCAATAATAGACGTGTTAGTAATGGAGGAAGACCATATCTCTGAAAGACTTCCTAAAAAAATATGTGAAAAAGTAAAGGGGAACTGGGTAGAGAAAATATTATTAATTTGCTTCCACACACTTGTCCAAAACTTATAGATCGCCGGACAAGTAAATAACATATGTTTAAGATCTGCTATTGCAGCTGAGCAAGACCAGCAGGTAGAGGGAATAGAGGGATCAATTATATGTAATTTGGCAGGAGTGATCAAAAGTCTATTATATATAAAAAAATAATGTTTGAGTTGTGTTTGCTGCTCTAGATGATTTCCTTATCTTGGACCAAATTTTTTGCCATGTTAAAACAGAAAACGATTCCTCTAAATCTGATTCCCAATCTTTTTCTACTTTAGATTTATCTCGAGTGCTAGAGGTATCTCGTAGCTTTTTATAGATTTGAGAAGCAGAGGATGAAGAAAGTAAATAAGGGAGAGTAAGAGGAGAAGAGTTGATATGCGTGACGGAACCAGAAAGGGCATCATAACTAATTTGAGCAACTGTACACAATAAACTATGTTTGAATTCAAAGAATGATGGTAAAGAAAAGCGGGATTGAAGTATAGAGAAGGGAATAAAAGTACCTTCATGAAAAAGTTGGTGAGTCCAATTAAGACCTAGATCGTTCCATTCTTTCCAAAAAAAGTGTCTTATTTCTAACTTTGATGAGGGGATTATACCAAATAGGGGATTGTAAGAAGCGTGAGCGATCGTCTAGATCATCCAGGAAGAAAGGAGAAAATATTATTCAAGAACTTTTAAGAATAGGGAGAGAGAATTTCTTGGGAATATGGGATAATGGCACAAATTCTTCAAAAGTGAAAGGATGAAAGAAGGAGGATTCAACCTCTACCCACAATGGTTGAGAGGTGAGATCATTATGAATTCAAACGCCTAGGCAGTCTAAATTTAAGCAACTAAATTGTACAATGAGAAAACACTAATATTGTAGAAGGAGACACAATGTACATGATATTAATAAAAACATATATGAAATTTATTATGTATAAATTGCACAATAATGATAATAAATTGATAATGGGCAATTCAATATTTAGGGATACAGTTCAAAAGATGTCAAACAAAATAGACAATACAAATAATGAGCCGGATCAACCATATAATACAAAAAGTAACAGGATACAGATACAAAAAAGCAAACAGAAGTGGCTGAGGCTGAGATGTTCTCAACGCGCGTTTCGACGCTTGCAAAGCGTCTTCATCAGGAGAGCCACAATATCTTTAATCTTAATAATCCTGCAATGCGATAAATAGATGAGTAAGGTCCAAACAAGGCTTACAAGCATAAGAAGTACTTCATGTATAATGAGCCGTGGTAGTCAGAGAAGTAAAGGAAGGAATGCCAAGTAGTCCAATACAGGCAATAAAATTCACAATGGGTCCTGCAATGCAATTCCAACGGATATATATGATGATGTAAGAATTCAAGCAGTAGGGAAAATTTCGAATGCAACACAACGGAAGCAAGGCAGAGCTAGCGGCTTCATAGCAAGCAAAGGGATATCTTGATATATCAAAACGTTAACCATTGAATGAGATACGGATCAGCTGTATCGGCGGATGTGGACCACAGGCAAGAGGTGAGATCAGACATATGGTCAGATAATAAGGGAACAGAATGATTAAGAAAAAATGAAGTGTGATATGAGGAGAAATCTGGAAAATTAACTCCACCCAAATGTTTAGGACATTTAAGTTTAGCAAATGACATCCTAGGTTTCTTGTTTTGCCATAAGAATTTTGATAATGTAGAGTAAATATTTTTATCGCAGGATTTAGGAATATTAACTGGAAGATTAGAGAGGTAAAATAAAATTATTGGAACTAACATCATTTTAATAGAGTCTAGTCTACCCCACCAGGATAAGAACAAGGGATGCCAACGAGTTGTAGAGTCGTTTAGAATCGTTTGTAGATTTTTTATATTTAGTGTTACAGTGTCTTTAATGGAGGGTTTAAACCATAAACCTAAGTATTTGATCTTAATCGGACTCCAGTGAAAAGAAGAAGCCCAAAAATCTGCATGGAAACAAAATTTATTTAAAGGGAGAATTTCACATTTATCCACATTAAGTTTGTAACCTAATGCACTTGTTTACTTGTTTTATGCTCCGCACGGAACTAGATTAGGGAACAGCAATTCTTATTGGGGATGACTTAATTAATTGTGAAGATAATCAACCGTTTGGTCTAAATGAAAAGGATGCCCAATTAACATTTCAATTGAATGATTTTATATATGTTATATGCATACTGTCATTTGGTAATCATGTCATTGAAAAGTTACCAAAGGATTTAACCAGGAATGTTAAGTAAAAACTATTCAATTACTATTTATGAATTGTTCGCCCCATGCTGCTATATTTATTTCTCATGTAAATTATTTTTTTTAAGTTTTAAAGAAAGTTTATTGATTATCAATTACAACAGAATAACAATAGAACAAAGTATCTAAATATAGTAGAAATGCAAAAAATGGCATAAACGAGGGGAAGAAATAGAGAAAGAGGGGGAAGGGATAGAAGGGAGAAGGGAAGAAAATATCAATTGATAGAACAAAATGTATGCATTGAAAATGTAACAATTGGTATACAAAAAATCCTCTAAAAAATATGTATAAAATAAACACAAGATATAATATATATGAAACCATCAGGAATAATTTCACGGAGGTTTGGGAACTTTTTCTGTGCAAGGGGTATGCAAAGCTAAGGATTGAGCAGATATGTTTAAAAAATGTGTGATGGGTAGCCATAATAAGTCTTGTTTAATAGCGAGCGTAATGGGATAAACATAGGCCCTGTCTAATCTGTGATTATAACAAATCCCATACCACCAGGCTTGGAAAGAAACATTCGAGGCATTCTGCCAAGATTTAGTGATTTGTTGAAACGCTACGGCTATAAGTAAGTCAATAATAGACGTGTTAGTAATGGAGGAAGACCATATCTCTGAAAGACTTCCTAAAAAAATATGTGAAAAAGTAAAGGGGAACTGGGTAGAGAAAATATTATTAATTTGCTTCCACACACTTGTCCAAAACTTATAGATCGCCGGACAAGTAAATAACATATGTTTAAGATCTGCTATTGCAGCTGAGCAAGACCAGCAGGTAGAGGGAATAGAGGGATCAATTATATGTAATTTGGCAGGAGTGATCAAAAGTCTATTATATATAAAAAATAATGTTTGAGTTGTGTTTGCTGCTCTAGATGATTTCCTTATCTTGGACCAAATTTTTTGCCATGTTAAAACAGAAAACGATTCCTCTAAATCTGATTCCCAATCTTTTTCTACTTTAGATTTATCTCGAGTGCTAGAGGTATCTCGTAGCTTTTTATAGATTTGAGAAGCAGAGGATGAAGAAAGTAAATAAGGGAGAGTAAGAGGAGAAGAGTTGATATGCGTGACGGAACCAGAAAGGGCATCATAACTAATTTGAGCAACTGTACACAATAAACTATGTTTGAATTCAAAGAATGATGGTAAAGAAAAGCGGGATTGAAGTATAGAGAAGGGAATAAAAGTACCTTCATGAAAAAGTTGGTGAGTCCAATTAAGACCTAGATCGTTCCATTCTTTCCAAAAAAAAGTGTCTTATTTCTAACTTTGATGAGGGGATTATACCAAATAGGGGATTGTAAGAAGCGTGAGCGATCGTCTAGATCATCCAGGAAGAAAGGAGAAAATATTATTCAAGAACTTTTAAGAATAGGGAGAGAGAATTTCTTGGGAATATGGGATAAAGGCACAAATTCTTCAAAAGTGAAAGGATGAAAGAAGGAGGATTCAACCTCTACCCACAATGGTTGAGAGGTGAGATCATTATGAATTCAAACGCCTAGGCAGTCTAAATTTAAGCAACTAAATTGTACAATGAGAAAACACTAATATTGTAGAAGGAGACACAATGTACATGATATTAATAAAAACATATATGAAATTTATTATGTATAAATTGCACAATAATGATAATAAATTGATAATGGGCAATTCAATATTTAGGGATACAGTTCAAAAGATGTCAAACAAAATAGACAATACAAATAATGAGCCGGATCAACCATATAATACAAAAAGTAACAGGATACAGATACAAAAAAGCAAACAGAAGTGGCTGAGGCCGAGATGTTCTCAACGCGCGTTTCGACGCTTGCAAAGCGTCTTCATCAGGAGAGCCACAATATCTTTAATCTTAATAATCCTGCAATGCGATAAATAGATGAGTAAGGTCCAAACAAGGCTTACAAGCATAAGAAGTACTTCATGTATAATGAGCCGTGGTAGTCAGAGAAGTAAAGGAAGGAATGCCAAGTAGTCCAATACAGGCAATAAAATTCACAATGGGTCCTGCAATGCAATTCCAACGGATATATATGATGATGTAAGAATTCAAGCAGTAGGGAAAATTTCGAATGCAACACAACGGAAGCAAGGCAGAGCTAGCGGCTTCATAGCAAGCAAAGGGATATCTTGATATATCAAAACGTTAACCATTGAATGAGATACGGATCAGCTGTATCGGCGGATGTGGACCACAGGCAAGAGGTGAGATCAGACATATGGTCAGATAATAAGGGAACAGAATGATTAAGAAAAAATGAAGTGTGATATGAGGAGAAATCTGGAAAATTAACTCCACCCAAATGTTTAGGACATTTAAGTTTAGCAAATGACATCCTAGGTTTCTTGTTTTGCCATAAGAATTTTGATAATGTAGAGTAAATATTTTTATAGCAGGATTTAGGAATATTAACTGGAAGATTAGAGAGGTAAAATAAAATTATTGGAACTAACATCATTTTAATAGAGTCTAGTCTACCCCACCAGGATAAGAACAAGGGATGCCAACGAGTTGTAGAGTCGTTTAGAATCGTTTGTAGATTTTTTATATTTAGTGTTACAGTGTCTTTAATGGAGGGTTTAAACCATAAACCTAAGTATTTGATCTTAATCGGACTCCAGTGAAAAGAAGAAGCCCAAAAATCTGCATGGAAACAAAATTTATTTAAAGGGAGAATTTCACATTTATCCACATTAAGTTTGTAACCTGATACTGTCGCAAAATCAGAAACTTCTGATAAAAAGGATGGAATAGAGGTTTGGGGGTTAGAAATGAATAAAAGAATATCGTCTGCATAAATCTTCAGATGTTTATCACCATAAGGGAAGCCGGTAATATATTTATTCATTCGAATTTTTATTAAAAAAGGTTCTAATGCCAAAATAAAAATAAGAGGAGAAAAAGGAAATCCTTGCCTGACACCTCTGAAGAGAGGAAACGAATTAGAAACAAGGCTGTTAGCTAAGATAAAAGATCTAGGAAAGGAATATAATAATGAGATATAAGAAAGAAATTTCGGGCCAAAACCAAACCAAACAAGAGTTGAGAATATAAATTGCCAATTTACCCTGTCAAATGCTTTTTCAGCATCTAATGCAACAGCAGCTAATGAATGTTGATAGGAATGGGACTTACTAAGAACATTGAAAAAGAGGCGGGTATTGTCAGAAAGGTGATGACCCTTGATGAAACCACATTGTTCTTTACCAATTAATTTAGGTAAAATTTTGTCGAAACGCTGCGCAAGAATTTTTGCAAATATCTTGTAATCCAGGTTGATTAAAGAAATAGGTCTATAATTTTTACATAAAGTATGATCCTTATTATCTTTGGGAAGAAGACAGATTAAGGCCTCCTGAAAGGAGCCTTCAGATTTTTTGGACAATATAAAAAATGAAAAGAATTGGTGAAGTTTAGGAACAAGCAGATTGGAAAAATGTAAATAAAATTCTATCGTGAAGATATCTGGACCAGGAGCTTTGCCTTTTTTAAGCACCTGAATGGATTCCAGAATATCTTTAGGGAATATATCCGCTTCTAAGGAGGTAAAATCTATTTCTGGACATGAAGGAGAGGGAATAGAGGACAAATAACGATCGTAGCAGATAATAAGGGAGGAGATTCCGGAGTATAAAGATGTTGATAAAAGTTAGTGAACTCCGACAGTATATCTTCATCTTTATGAAGTGTGATATTAGATGAGGTGACAATAGATTCAATTTTTGTGTGCTCTCTTTTAACTTTAAGATAATTGGCAAGAAGGTTGCCAGCTTTATTTTGTGCGCTATAATATTTTGCACTAGATTTAAGTCAGTATAAATTTGCAGATCCCGTGGAAAGTTTATTGAAAGAGAATTTGGCCTTAAGAAGTTTATCCAAGTCTGATTGAGATTTAGTTAAGTAATAAGAATGTTCCAATTGTTTAATTAGCGTATTAAGTGATTGCAAGGAATAAGAGGCTGTGCGTCTTTTATGGGAGACAAATGCAATAATGAAATCTCTAGAAGCAGCCTTAAAAGTGTCCCATAACAATTGAGGGGATATCAGAGGAGATTCATTGTCTGTAAAAAATAGGGATGCAAAATCAAGGAAGGCTGGAGTAAATTTGGGATCCAATAGGAGAGAATTATTAAACCTCCATCTCCTAGTACCTTTTATGAAGGGGAGTAAGTCTAGGCGTAAGGAAACTGGAGCATGATCAGAGATTAAAATAGAGCCTATATCAGAATGGGTAATGTGTTGGGTCAATGCTTTGGAAATAAAAGGATAGTCAATCCGGGATTGGGAAGAGTGAGCAGGTGAGTAGTAGGTGTACTCTTGTAGTGTAGGGTGGCAGAGTCTCCAGGAGTCAACAAGAAATCTTTGAGATATAGTAGAGGTAAATTGAGTGTGCATGAGAGAGGATGAGAAATGGGAATTGGACCTTCTATCTAAAATAGGATCCATAATCATGTTACAATCACCCCCTAAAATGAGATAATCATCAGTATATTGCATCAGTGAGGCAAGAATCTGGGGCCAAAACAATTTGTCTTGTATATTGGGAGCATACAAATTAAAAATAGTTAAAGGGATTTTATCAATCAACAAAGATACAGCAACCCATCTACCATCAGAATCATTGTCTTGGTTTATAAGTTTGATATTTAACCGCTTATGGCAGAGAATAGCAACACCATTACGTTTCCCTGATCCAGGAGACGCAAAAATATGGCCCACCCAATTACGGCGTAGTTTAGTAATTTCAACATCTTTTATATGAATTTCTTGTAATAACACAATGTCTCCTTTTAAAGTTGCTAAATGAGATAAAACTCGTTGTCGCTTAATGGGGGAACCCAAACCTTTAACATTCCAAGAAAGTATATTTAACGACATCTAAAAATATAAACTATAACAAAAAGCTGCGAGAAAGCCAATTATGTACATGAGTAAAAAATAAAACATCATATAATAATTTGGGAGATTGAAGTTGCAAATAGAGGAATATTGACAGAACAAAGCAGAAAAATATGAAATAGGAAAGAGTAATGAAATAAGGAGATTGAAAGCAGAAAAGTATGAGATAGTAAAATAGAGAATTAGAGGTGAGCAATGAGAGAAATACCAGAGATAGAAAAAGGACCAGAAATGGAAGTGAAAGGAAAAAATAATAGAAAGGAAAGGTAAAAAGGTACGAACATAACAAAAAACAAAGGGACAAAGCGAAACAAACATTTGATGAAAAAATATGGTAACAAAAAGGCATACCACAAGAAAACAAGAAGAACAGGGTTGGTGAAGCCACATAAGGGAGGTAAGACACTGAACGGAAGATCTCAGGACGAGACGGTAAGGAGGGCACATCTTCCAGGCAAGCTGAAGAGAACAAGAAACGACGAGGAACCACAAGACCACAACCTGATGAAAGGAAGAAAAAAGGAACATATTAATACAACAGAGTGCCACATAATACATTAGGAAGGAAATTAATCATCACTAAGGACAAAACAAACAGATACTACTGAAATAAATAAGTCCGTCATGGCTGAGGCACCTCTATGGACTCCGCTCTGCAACTGTTCAAAAATTGTTGGAGGAGCGCAGGATCTTCATAACTAGTTGTTTTATTGTTATAAGTCACTTTGAAGAGACATGGGTGGAACAAACCATAACGAGCATTTAGGCTACTTAACGCAGGTCTCAACTCCAAGAATCTTTTCCGATGTTCAGCAGTTGTCTTGGCATAGTCCTGAGCAAAAAAGAGATTAGAACCATTCCAAGAAATTTTACCGCGTTGTTTGGCAGCGTGGAGGACTCTGAGTAAGTCTGTGTACTCCAAAAAATACAAAATAACTCCTCTCGGCTTAATAGATGATGATGAAGAACGAGCAATCTGACCTAGACTATGCGCTCGTTGGATATTCAATGAAGGGGTTTCAGGAAGACCCAGAAGAGTTGGCAAAAAAGACTGAAAAAAGGAAATTGGATTAGAGCCTTCAAGTCCTTCAACTAATCCGTAAATGCGTAGGTTATTACGCCTATTGCGGTTTTCTAAATTTTCAATCTGTTGTTTAAGTTGTTCTATCTCTTTAGAGATGAGAGGAACTTGATTTGTAAGTCCTTGAACAGAATCAACACGCTTTTCGAGGTCCCCAACTCTATTGGGACCAATTGGCTTCCAGATTCTGAAGTCGGGTGTTGGTTTCCTCCATATGTGGTTTGAGAGCACGAATTTCGTCAAGAAGGAGCTCCATGGATGTTAAGGATGACGAATTAGTAGGAGAAGTTGGATTAGCTTTCACTCGTTTACCTGAAGTAGACGCTGATGCAGAAGGTATTTTGGAGCCTTGTTTAGCGCTTAGACGAGGAGTCAGTGGAGTAGAAGTCTTGGAACCAACAGAGTCTTTGAGATTATCATCGATGTGATCCTGTTGGACGTCAAAAGGATTGTAGACCTCTAAACCCGCCTCATTAGAAGGAAAAGCGCCACTACGATCAGTGCGAGGCATTGCTATATGTGGCAGTGTGAGGAGAAACACTTTATATACAACGAAGAAAAAATTGTAATAATGGAGTCACTCAGAGTCCCACAAAAGGAAACAGAGCCAAACTGGGGAAGAAATGAAAAGAAAGTTATAGTACACTAGTCCAGGAGGTATCAGCCTAAAAATCCAGGAGTGAAGTGAACTAAATGGTGGCCAAAAGCAACAGAAACCACATTAGTTGAAGAGGTATCAATGCTAACATCACCAGGGATCAAATAACATAAACGCTGACCAAAAAAGAAAGAAGTAGGGTGCAATAGTGAAAACGGGCATTCAGCTGCTAACCAGCAGCGTCTCACAGCGTCAGGCGGGAAGCATAGGAGCGCTGAAAAAACAAAATGGCGGCCGTGAAATAATTATAAAAATATGCCCGCTGGTCTCACCCTGTGCGCAAAATAGTGGCAGCATTCTGACGAGCCCAAGTTCCGACCGCTAAATCATGCGGTTCCGAAGTTCGTGGAGAAGAGTTGTTGCCTGTAGAGGTCGCGCTACCTCACGTCCCGACGGAGCTCCCGGGAACAGCGGCCATCTCCCGAGGCTCCGAAGCCACCCCCTATCATGTAAATTATTAACTAGTTCGTTTTAAACATGCTTGGTAGCGGAGTATGTTTTCTATTTTCACTAAGTCACATGACACTTGCATGGTGAGGGTGCTTTAAAAATGAAAAAAGAGTGTAATCTGGTCATGTGATCAAGCCCGCTTGTTGGGTGAAACGCGTCATCTGCCATGTCTATCATGTCATTTGAGATATCATCAGTGATGTCATCAGTAATGTCACTGACCATGTCATGAATGATGTAATATGTGACATCATCAGCAGTCCATTGCGAGGGCAGGAGGTATAGTTAGCTCAACTAACTATAAGGGCTGAATTTCTCTGGTTTTGTATGAGTGAAATGTCCAACTAATTATAACGTCCCAGAAACCTGTGGGTTTTTCAGTGAATTTCTAAGGTTTTTTAAATGCTAATTTCTAACTCTAATGTCCCTGAAACCTCTGTTTTTTATAGTGAATATCAAAGATTTTGTAAATGCTAATTTCTAACTATAACGTCCCTGAGACCTATGTTTTTTTCAGTGAATATATATATATATATATATATTTATATTACCCCAAATGGAATGGCACTCCCAGGTAGGTTTGAAGCTCTAAAAGGAAAGCCGCTGCCACCGACAAACTGTCCCACTGTTTTCAGCTTATCCGACGCGTTTTGGGCTCCAGCCTTCCTCATGGACAGCATTCATGAAATCACAGCAAACAAAGCAACACAGCATGTACATCCCCGCTTATATTCCGGATACGATGCTCATGTGAGCTGATGATGCATTATGGGACAGGTAGTGAACGAAGTATTCCCCAAGTGGGTTGCATGCTGTGAGATCAGTTAAAACAAAGTTCATGGGGTAACAACAATGTCATGTATAGCTGCTTTCAGTTTTCACAAAGCGCCTCCTGTTCCGCCAGTTCCTGCCCTAACGAACAGAGGTGGACCCGCTCAGGTCCCGCCTGGGGCAGCTCTGTGGCCGGTTTAGCCACATTAATACAAGCAAACAAGAGTTACCCCAAATGGAATGGCACCCCCAGGTAGGTTTGAAGCTCTAAAAGGAAAGCCTCTGCCACCGACAAATTGTCCCACTGTTTTCAGGTTATCCGATGGGTTTTGGGCTCCGCCCTTCCTCATGGACAGTATTCATGAAATCACAGGAAACAAAGCAACGCAGCCTGTGTATCCCGGCTTTGATTTCTGATGCCTGGGAGTGCCAATCCACTTGGCGTAACTCTTGTATGTATATATATCCATCCAAGCACGATCGATCGCTTGTGTTCCTGCCAACTCTGTGCGAGGAGTGCGCGGCGAGGTATCGCACCTCGAATATCCATCAAAGAACCTGTGATTCTGTCCAGAACATATCCGAGCTCTAAATTCACAGAGCAGTCACTCAAAGTCATTATCCAGCGTATTTTTATTCCACACTTGGCAACAAAAAACAACCCAACGCGAGTTTCCTCGCTCCTTGGTCACGGGTTAGGTGTATGCACCATTTCCTGTTCTATTTAAAGAAACAGTTTGTGCATTTTCACAATAATAAAAATAAACAAAATACTTCACATTGTTTGTTTACGTATCTCCCAATAAAGACAATATCGAAATGGCAATATATATATCAGCTTCCTCATTCACATCAGCTATTATGTTAGAAGTAAATAAATTAGCAGTGCACCATGTATGACCCATTTGAAAAATGACATCGTAATCTCTCTGCGGTTTCAATTAATGATTAACTTTTCACAAAGCATACGTTTCAAGTAGAAATCCAAGGATAATGCAGGCAAAGCCCTGATTAGAGCCGCCATATCACAGGAGGAGCAAAAAGCAAACCTTCCCATAGCGCTGTTTGTTAGCCAAGTTATGTGAATTCAAGTACATAACCACAGGGTTAAAACATAAAGCCCCAGTGGGCAATGCAAAGACATAATTCATCATTTTTGATGCTTCACTGATGCAATCATATACATATCTGTATCTTTGGGCTTTGGAAACAATAAGTTACTTCGGTCCAGTTTCCAACTTGGTCCACAGCCTTTTGAATGTTCTTATTGCTATAACCTCGTTCTTTAAATCTCTGTACCATAATTTTGGATTCTTTACTGAATCCATCGTCAGTACTACAATTCCTTCTGGCGCGCATTAGTTCGCCATATGGAATACTTTGAACTAGTGAAGTGGGGTGACAGCTATCCGCTCTCAGAAGGCTATTACCTACTGTAGTTTTTCTAAACAGGTTGCTCACTAATTTTGTCTTTTTCAACAGTGAGCCTGTGATCTAGAAACTCAACAGACTTGCTGTCTGTGTGGTCACTGAATGATAGATTTAATGAATTATCGTTGAGGATGGCCACAAATTCCTGGGCCTTCTCTTGGGTTCTGTTCCAAATACAACAGATGTCGTCAATATATATATATATATCTTAGTCTCCATAGGAAGAGCGTTTTTTGTTTGCCAATAACTTTAGCGCCATTTGACAAATCCTCGCAAATTTTCAAAACTAGTATAACGTTCACTTCAGCTGCTGTCTTGAAAGTTTTGGGGTGATCCACCAAGCGGACCAGAGAAAAAATGGGGGGGGGGTCCTAAAACACGTTTTTCCCATATTAATTCCCAGGGGAGCTTTATACACAGCTACAGCCCGTACCGTTGAACGGAATTACACCAGAGAAGAGCCTTTTTCTAATTTGGTGTAAATCCATTCAGTAGTTGCAAAGTTATTGAACAAGTTACTTATCTTCGGTAACAATACATCTGTAAGAAACATAGGTTAGTTATTGATTTCTTACCCTAGAATATCCCCCAGGCGTCAGACTGGATCCGTAAAGTTTTTCGTCAGCAGTACCTCTGCGCGCCCGTAGGTGGCGTCGGTCAACTCCGCATCCGTCATCGGCGTTGTGGTCGCCGGGATGACGTTGCGGAAGTTACTTAGATGACGCCCTCGTGCGTGGACGTCAGTTCTGTACACGTCTTTCCGCGCCAGGAACGCAGAGCCATGCAAGACACTGACCACTGGTGCACAAAACTAGGGCCCTAGAAATCAGTTTGCAGAACAGGGAGGATGGGTGGGGCGGAAAGGAATCTATAACTAACCTATGTTTCTTACAGATATATCGTTACCAAAGGTAAGAAACGTGTTCATCTGAAACAGTTAGTTATAGATTCCTTACCTTAGAATAGATAATACCCCAGCAAAACCAACAGGTGGGTCTGCGAACCAAGATCACACCAGAAAGGCCTGGAGAACAGAACGGCCGAAGAAACCGTCTCGACGGACTTGGCTGTCCAGGCAGTGGTGGCTCATAAACATGTGCAGCGATGCCCACGTAGCTTCCTGACAGATGTCATTTAGGGGGACTCCCCGTCCCAAAGCAGTAGTAGCTGCCGTTGCCGTGGTAGAATGGGCATGCAGCCCCACTGGAGACTCCTTCTTAGCCAAAGAATAGCAGACTTTGATGCACAGATCGACCCACCTGGAGATGGTCCATTTGTGCACGGCCCGACCTTTCCTTGCGCCCACGAAACCAACAAAGAGCTGGTTGTCCACCCGGAATTGTTTGGTGCGATCCAAATAAATGCACGTTTTGGATCCAGACGGTGGAGCCTCTCTTCCTCTTTTGAAGGATGAGGAGGCGGAAAGAAGGTGGGCAAAGTGATGGTTTGGCCAATATGAAAAGAAGGCAAAAGTGCAAACACCCAACGCCTCATAGAGGTACTTCTGTTGGATGATCTCAGAAGACCTACAGGGTCTGAAGGGGTAGGCAGAGTGGGTGGGGCAGATGATGAGGAAGGGCCTAGGGGTACAGACACCCCTGACCTGACCTCTGGAGCTGGCCAGGAGGATGACAATGATCCTAACCTGGAAACTGCAACTCCTCCTGAGGATGATGAAGATGGCCATGATGGTCCTCTCTTTACTCCACCAAGAAGGGTTGGGAGTGTGCCTAGAAGGTCCAGATCTCCTTCTCAGGAGTCTAACCATTCTGACACCTCCATAGGGACCTCTGTCTCCTCTCATAGGAAGGAAATCCACTCAGGAGAGGAGGGAGAGACTGCTCCAGTATGAAGAAGCTCAGTTTAAGATTATGAGAGTTGCAAAAACAATAGTTGATGGACAGAATGCAGAACAATGTCATTCATTCACCCCAGTACAGAAATCTGGGCCTAAATCCATCATTTATTTGCTCACCATGCCGTTCCAGTTTGAACTCAGCCATATGCAAATCAGTCTTGACCCTGTTCTCATGGGAACAGTCCAGCCCGAACTGCCAAGCCAGGTCCTCCCTGGACTGGAAACAAGCATCCTAGGACCGGTTTCGGGGTTTCACCCCTCTTCAGCCAGGATAGCTTGATTCCAGTGGCATGGAGAGCACAGGACCCACGTCTGGGCATACTCTTCCCACTCGGGGTGACAAATGCAAAAACAAAAGTATGCCCAGACGTGGGTCCCTTGCTCACTTTGCCACTGGATTCTAGATAGCCTGGCTGATGAGGGTTATGAACCCGAAACCGGTCCCAGGATGCTTGTTTCCGGTCCAGGGAAGACATGGCTTGGCAGTTCGGGCTGGACTGTTCCCATGAGGCACAGAGTCAGACTGATTTGCATATGGCCATGTCTGAACTGGGGAGGTGGAGTGAGCTAAAGAATGATGATGGATTAAACCCAGATCAATTGACTGAGGGTGAGTGTTTGATTTGCTCGAGCGCTCCGTCCATCATGCCCTTTGGTATCGCTTTCTTCGCCCTAAGTTGGCATGGTAAGTCCACACGTGGGTCCCATGCTCACTTTGTCACTGGATTCAAGATAGACTGGCTGCTGAGGGTTATGAACTCGAAACCGGTCCAGGATGCTTGTTTCCAGTCCAGGGAAAATATGGCTTGGCAGTTCGGTCTCGACTGTTCCCATGAGGCAAAGGGTCTGACAGATTTGCATATGGCCATGTCTGAACTGGGGTGGTAGAGTGATCTAAAGAATGATGATGGATTAAACCCAGATCAGTTGCCTGGGGGTGAGTGTTTGATTTGCTCAAGCGCTCCGTCCATCATCCCCTTTGTTATCGCTTTGTTTGCCCTAAGTTGGCACGGAATGCCCAGACATGTGTCCCTTGCTCACTTTGCCACTGGATTCAAGATAGCCTGGCTGGTGAGGGTTATGAACCCGAGACCGGTCCCAGGATGCTAGTTTCCGGTACAGAGAAGACATGGCTTGGTAGTTCGGGCTCGACTGTTCCCATGAGGCACAGGGTCAGACTGATTTGCATATGGCCATGTCTGAACTGGGGTGGTGGAGTGAGCTAAAGAATGATGATGGATTAAACCCAGATCAGTTGACTGGGGGTTTGTGTTTGATTTGCCCAAGCGCTCCGTCCATCATCCCCTTTGGTATCGCTTTGTTCGCCCTAAGTTGGCAGGGTATGCACAGACGTGGGTCCCTTGCTCACTTTGCCACTGGATTCAAGATAGCCTGGCTGATGAGGGTTATGAACCCAAAACCGGTCCCAGGATGCTTGTTTCCGGTCCAGGGAAGACATGGCTTGGCAGTTCGGGCTGGACTGTTCCCATGAGGCACAGGGTCAGACTGATTTGCATATGGCCATGTCTGAACTGGGGTGGTGGAGTGAGCTAAAGAATGATGATGGATTAAACCCAGATCAGTTGACTGGGGGTGAGTGCTTGATTTGCTCAAGCGCTCCGTCCATCATCCCCTTTGGTATCGCTTTGTTCGCCCTAAGTTGGCAGGGTATGCTCAGTCGTGGGTCCCTTGCTCACTTTGCCACTGGATTCAAGATAGCCTGGCTGATGAGGGTTATGAACCCGAAACCGGTCCCAGGATGCTTGTTTCCGGTCCAGGGAAGACATGGCTTGGCAGTTCGAGCTGGACTGTTCCCATGAGGCACAGGGCCAGACTGATTTGCATATGACCATGTCTGAACTGGGGTGGTGGAGTGAGCTAAAGAATGATGTTGGATTAAACCCAGATCAGTTGACTGGAGGTGAGTGTTTGATTTGCTCAAGCGCTCCGTCCATCATCCCCTTTGTTATCGCTTTGTTTGCCCTAAGTTGGCACGGTATGCCCAGACGTGGGTCCCTTGCTCACTTTGCCACTGGATTCAAGATAGCCTGGCTGGTGAGGGTTATGAACCCGAAACCGGTCCCAGGATGCTAGTTTCCGGTACAGAGAAGACATGGCTTGGTAGTTCGGGCTCGACTGTTCCCATGAGGCACAGGGTCAGACTGATTTGCATATGGCCATGTCTGAACTGGGGTGGTGGAGTGAGCTAAAGAATGATGATGGATTAAACCCAGATCAGTTGACTGGGGGTTTGTGTTTGATTTGCTCAAGCGCTCCGTCCATCATCCCCTTTGGTATCGCTTTGTTCGCCCTAAGTTGGCAGGGTATGCACAGACGTGGGTCCCTTGCTCACTTTGCCACTGGATTCAAGATAGCCTGGCTGATGAGGGTTATGAACCCGAAACCGGTCCCAGGATGCTTGTTTCCGGTCCAGGGAAGACATGGCTTGGCAGTTCGGGCTGGACTGTTCCCATGAGGCACAGGGTCAGACTGATTTGCATATGGCCATGTCTGAACTGGGGTGGTGGAGTGAGCTAAAGAATGATGATGGATTAAACCCAGATCAGTTGACTGGGGGTTTGTGTTTGATTTGCTCAAGCGCTCCGTCCATCATCCCCTTTGGTATCGCTTTGTTCGCCCTAAGTTGGCAGGGTATGCACAGACGTGGGTCCCTTGCTCACTTTGCCACTGGATTCAAGATAGCCTGGCTGATGAGGGTTATGAACCCGAAACCGGTCCCAGGATGCTTGTTTCCGGTCCAGGGAAGACATGGCTTGGCAGTTCGGGCTGGACTGTTCCCATGAGGCACAGGGTCAGACTGATTTGCATATGGCCATGTCTGAACTGGGGTGGTGGAGTGAGCTAAAGAATGATGATGGATTAAACCCAGATCAGTTGACTGGGGGTGAGTGCTTGATTTGCTCAAGCGCTCCGTCCATCATCCCCTTTGGTATCGCTTTGTTCGCCCTAAGTTGGCAGGGTATGCTCAGTCGTGGGTCCCTTGCTCACTTTGCCACTGGATTCAAGATAGCCTGGCTGATGAGGGTTATGAACCCGAAACCGGTCCCAGGATGCTTGTTTCCGGTCCAGGGAAGACATGGCTTGGCAGTTCGAGCTGGACTGTTCCCATGAGGCACAGGGCCAGACTGATTTGCATATGACCATGTCTGAACTGGGGTGGTGGAGTGAGCTAAAGAATGATGTTGGATTAAACCCAGATCAGTTGACTGGGGGTGAGTGTTTGATTTGCTCAAGCGCTCCGTCCATCATCCCCTTTGTTATCGCTTTGTTTGCCCTAAGTTGGCACGGTATGCCCAGACGTGGGTCCCTTGCTCACTTTGCCACTGGATTCAAGATAGCCTGGCTGGTGAGGGTTATGAACCCGAAACCGGTCCCAGGATGCTAGTTTCCGGTACAGAGAAGACATGGCTTGGTAGTTCGGGCTCGACTGTTCCCATGAGGCACAGGGTCAGACTGATTTGCATATGGCCATGTCTGAACTGGGGTGGTGGAGTGAGCTAAAGAATGATGATGGATTAAACCCAGATCAGTTGACTGGGGGTTTGTGTTTGATTTGCTCAAGCGCTCCGTCCATCATCCCCTTTGGTATCGCTTTGTTCGCCCTAAGTTGGCAGGGTATGCCCAAACGTGGGTCTCTTGCTCACTTTGCCACTGGATTCAAGATAGCTTGGCTGATGAGGGTTATGAACCCGAAACCGGTCCCAGGATGCTTGCTTCGGGTCCAGGGAAGACATGGCTTTGCAGTTCGGGCTGGACTGTTCCCATGAGGCACAGGGCCAGACTGATTTGCATATGACCATGTCTGAACTGGGGTGGTGGAGTGAGCTAAAGAATGATGTTGGATTAAACCCAGATCAGTTGACTGGGGGTGAGTGTTTGATTTGCTCAAGCGCTCCGTCCATCATCCCCTTTGTTATCGCTTTGTTTGCCCTAAGTTGGCACGGTATGCCCAGACGTGGGTCCCTTGCTCACTTTGCCACTGGATTCAAGATAGCTTGGCTGGTGAGGGTTATGAACCCGAAACCGGTCCCAGGATGCTAGTTTCCGGTACAGAGAAGACATGGCTTGGTAGTTCGGGCTCGACTGTTCCCATGAGACACAGGGTCAGACTGATTTGCATATGGCCATGTCTGAACTGGGGTGGTGGAGTGAGCTAAAGAATGATGATGGATTAAACCCAGATCAGATGACTGGGGGGTCAGTGTTTGATATGCTCAAGCGCTCCGTCCATCATCCCCTTTGGTATCGCTTTGTTCGCCCTAAGTTGGCAGGGTATGCCCAAACGTGGGTCTCTTGCTCACTTTGCCACTGGATTCAAGATAGCCTGGCTGATGAGGGTTATGAACCCGAAACCGGTCCCAGGATGCTTGCTTCGGGTCCAGGGAAGACATGGCTTTGCAGTTCGGGCTGGACTGTTCCCATGAGGCACAGGGTCAGACTGATTTGCATATGGCCATGTCGAAACTGGGGTGGTGGAGTGAGCTAAAGAATGATGAAGGATTAAACCCAAATCAGTTGACTGGGGGTGAGTGTTTGATTTGCTCTAACGCTCCGTCCATCATCCCCTTTGGTTTTGCCAAGATTACATCACAGATTTCGGAAGACAGGACAAATGACGTCAACTGCTGCCGCTCAATCTCCACGCAAGGAGGTGGAGGCTGGACAGGTTCAGGTGGAGGACCGTCCCCTGCTGCTGTGACAGAAGATCCTGCTTAAGAGGCAGTCGGATCGGGGGATCGATGGCCATGTTGAGAAGCGTTGGATACCAGACTCTTAATGCCCAGTCCGGAGCCACAAGAATTACTTGGGCCGGGTCGCGCTTGATCTTCTTCAGCACTCTGGGTAGAAGTGGTATACGCGGAAAGGCATATAGAACACCGCAACTCCACTCATGACAAAAAGCATCGCCTAGCGAGTGCCGCCTTGGAAATTGCAACGCGCAGAATTGCTGACATTGCGCGTTCTCTTTGGTGGCGAATAGATCTAACCAAGGCTCTCCCCATTGTTGAAAGAGACTTTAGGAGAGTAGGATCTGCTTCACATGGGTACCCCCACTTTTTGCTGGTGTTTCACTGTTTTTCGGCCTTAGTCTGGCTGTGGCCCTGCTAATCAGGACCACAGCCTAGCTGCTTCCTCTCTAAAATGGTTTCCATGTACATTAGGTACATATCTAATTGGATTCTGGAGTACCTTATAATCTCCTAGTATATGGTATACTATGTACCTAGGGCATAGGTACCTCAGAGGCCTACCAGGGGCTGAAGCATGTATTATGCCACCCCTGGGAAGCACTCCAAAATGGCACCACAGGTCTGCTACTGCAGCCTGGGTAAGGGTGTGCTTGCACCCCTTACAGTGGTATAGGCCACCTATATCCACACATATATACAGACACATATAAACCTATAAGTCACTTCTATGGCAGGCCTTGACAATCCTGGAGGCAGAGTGCTTGGTTTTGTGTGAGAGGGTGCTCAAGCATGAGCTGAGCCTCTCTGCAGCTTCCAGAAATACTTCCTTATGGCTGTTCTGAGATACAGGCATGCCATATACTCTTAAGTGCATTATAACCTCGCGGTAAATGCTAACTTTGGAATGGCTGCATCAAAACATGTTGTGTTTGGTGTCAAACGCTTTGGAATACTACCCCCCCCCCCCCGCCAGTTCTGGCGGCGGGGGTAGCATTCCACCCTTCTAGAGGGAGAGACATGTTCACACTGCTCAAACCAGGTAGGACTTTCCTGAGCCCTGGCATCACAAAATGGATGCCACAGACACGGGTCTGGCCTCCTGCTGCTGACCGAAACTCCGGCAGGTGAGGCCTGGACAATAGGTTTCCTGTCGAAGGAGGGTGTAACCACCTCCCCAGACAGGCAGATGTGTATTGGGGCTGGGCGGTAGCACTCTCTGGTGCTTTGAAGTCCTGCACTGGGGGCACACTTGGTGTCCCTGTGCATAGTCCAGTTCACACCGGTTGCAGGGACTACCTGCCCCTGCTCTGGCGTGAAACTGGACAGAGGAAATGGGTGTTACCATCCCTCTTTCCAGGCCCACCCATAGGTGGGGCCTTAGAGTTAGTCCATCCCCTAAACTTACTATAAGTATAGGAATCCAGTCCCTAGGACTTCAGATTACCCTGGATGAAACTCTGCAACATACATCCTGGACCTTCGACATTCTATCCTGACTAGAAGACTGAAGAAATCTCCCTTGGGGTCAAGGAGTGACTCCCCTGCTTGGCAGGCACCAAAGAAGCAACTTACCGGTCTGCATCGCTGAAGCTCCCGCCGGACGCAGAAGTCTTTGCATCACCAGAGGTGGATTTCCAGACTTCCCCGAGGCTACCCTGAGTCCACAGCAAAGCTGAGGCCCGTGGCTATCGTGGGTGACGTGGAACCGTGACCCCTGGACACCGTGATCTTTTGCAGCAACATCATCTTCCTGGTCCTCCTAGAAGATGTGCTTTGGACTCCGAGTAGCCCCAGCCTTGAGCCCCTCCTGCACAGAAGATTGCTGGCCTCCACTCCACGAGAGACCCGTGGGCCAGTTTCAAGTGCGATCGCTCGAGGCTCCTTCGTGATCACTAGCCCATTGGCTAGCAGGTCCCCACGAAGGCAACTCCTCTTCTGCTTGGGCTTTCCTGGTTGCTCCAGACGTGCCCTGACTTACCCTCGCTGGGTGAGTCTCTCAGACCTTGTTGGTCTGCACCGCAGTCCTTTCTCTGAATTCCAGTGACTTGCCGTTGCCTAGGCTTGTTGGGTCCATTCTGGTCGCCGACACTGCAGCACTCGACAGACTTTGTGGGACAGCTCTGTAGAAGCTGAAATAGAAATAATAAGGAATAATACAAATAACACAAGTCTCTATCAGCACAACTGTTAGCAAGATTTATTGGGGAACAACAAATACTGCAAAAGTACGTGCAGCACGGAGGCAGACAATATAGATACTGAATGCCCAAAGATGTGACGTTGGTGACAGCTTTTATAGGCCAAAACCACAAAGGATACGGCATCATCACATACGTAGCACAAATTAAGCCCTATCCATTTGACCAATTAGGAAAGGCCTAGATTGTGCTATATCTTTTAAGGTCCGAAATATACTGTTGCTAACCACGTGTCCCAAGTGGGCAGCTATGGGGACTTTCCACTGTAATGTAATCTATCAACGTTGGTACCTTCCCAGTTAATTATTGCAACATAATAGAAAGGACCAGACATATTGCAAAATGTGCTATGCTGAATTGTCTGTGTCTACGTGAGCATCTTCCCTGTCACGTATTATTCTTGATCGAACCTTGTGTTACAAAAGCTGTGTCTCTGAAGCAAATGGAAAAGTACAAGCATTTTGTGCACTACTTTTCATGTCAACTTAGCAGGGCCTAAAAGCTTACAGCATTTGGTATCATACAAGAAAGATGGCTTCTACAGCTCGAATCCGGCTCGTGGACTTCGTCGACGCCTCCTAGACCTCGTGGCTGAAGAGTTAAGACACCCGCCAACTCACCTGAAGCACCCGACATCTGTGGGCATTGGTCCATCCTGCCCTCGGTCACTGGCTAGTGACCCAGACTCTGTCCCCTCTGCTTTCAGGTTCCTTCCATCCTAGATCCAGGCTTGGATCTCTTCGGACACTTCTCCTCTTCACTGCAGCAGCAGTTCTTTGCAGGCTTCCATTGAAATCGACGACGCGACCCGACACCAAAAGACACCTATGCACCCGGCTTCCCTGGGTGCGGTAACTCGAGTACTCCGGTGCTCCCGTGGAGGGTTTGGTCCTGACTCGATTAGAAGTGTCCCTAATCTTTAAATTTCCAACCGCGACATTTCCCATAGAAGATAACGGGAACCCGCGGTTGTGTTTACATACTGCATACAGTACCCGTGGGTCACCTGGTCCCCTGTGTCACTATCTTGGGTGGTTCCTTGGGGTCCCAGCGATTCTACAGGCTCTAGGCCTTGTGTCTAGTTTAGTCGTGGTTCTTATACCATTTTTTTGGTATATGGTTTGGTATGCCCCTAGGGCCAAAACGTGTATTTGTGCTATTACTGATGCTTGCTCACTTGTAAATTAAGTACTTCGAACTCCAGCCTCATAAAGAGACTAGAGGGGTGTGTGTTAACCTAAATACATATATTTTCAATATATACCTGGTGTGGTTGTCCTTTCATTTGATCATTCAAGAGATTATAGACTGGTAAAACAAGCTGCTTTACATTCCTTCAAGACTTAGTCTGAAGGCGGCTCTCCATAGCTACCACTAGGATAGCTTTCAATAAAGGTTGTCTTTAACCTATCACCATAAGGGGTTGTTTGGACTGATACAAGGTGCCCACTAGAACTAGTGGACAGCATATATCAGGCCACCTTCTCACATTGGTGTGCAGCATGTGGGATTCCAGCTTGCTATTGTTTTACAAGATAATCTCAATTGAATTGATCAACTGAAAACCACTAAAGGTACCTGAGGTAAATATAATATCAAGTTTAGCTAAAGTAAGTTCTACTGAACTTAGAGTTGTGTGTCAAGGGATAGCACACACTTTCTACAATGCAAGAGAGTTTAGTAGGCCACGCTAGTGTAGGTAGTGCAATACACCACACCACATTAGTAATGTCAAACCAGCCAGGAACCAGTGGGTCCCTACCAGGAACCAGTGAGCTCCTTCCCTATAAATATGAGGATCTCTCCTTTGCTCAGCTTAGGGCCTTATGTTCCATTAGGGAGCTGAAGACAGGCAAAAGTCCATCCACCCAGCATCTCATAAAGATACTTAAGCTGGATGATATCACAGGGCCTAGTGGGCCTGGTGAGGTAGACAGTGTGGGTGGGGCAGCAGGTGAGGGTGGGCCTAGGGGTAACAATTCCCCTGACACTACCTCTAATGCTGACCAGACTGATGACAATGATCAAGATCTGGTGAACACAGCTCTCCTGGATGAGGATGAGGAGGATGACAACAATGCTCCTTCCTTTATACCTCCAAGTAGACCTGACAACAGGGCTAGAAGGGATAGATCTCTGTCAAGGGGATCTATCCAGTCTAACTCCTCTATAGGGACCTCTGTTTCTTCTCACAGAGGGAGGCAAACCTCCCAGGAGAGGAGAGAGAGGCTACTGAAGTATGAGCAAGACAAGTTCAACCTCAGAAAGCAGCAGATGGCCTTAGATAGGGAAGCCCTACAGAGCTAGTAAAAAGGAGTGACTAGAGTCCCTTGGGGGCAGCAATTTCCCTAGAGATAGGGAGAGGTCTTATGACCATAGAAACCTAAGTAAGATTGTCCCTCCCTACCAGAGTGGGGAAAACATCCACAAATGGATAACTGCCTTGGAGAGGGCCTGTAAGGTACAAAAGGTCCCTCAAGGTCAGTGGGCAGCAATCTTATGGCTCTCCTTTGCAGAAAAAGGTAGAGATAAGCTCCTCACTGTAAGAGAAGAGGGTGCTGATGATTACCAGGTCTTGAAAAGTGCACTAATAGATGGGTTTGGCCTAACCACTGAACAATACAGGTTACAGTTGAGAGACACCCAAAACACACAAAATCAGGACTGGGTTGACTTTGTTGACTGTGCTGCAAAGGCTCTGGAAGGGTGGTTATTAGGCAGTAAAGTGTGTGACTTCAAAGGATTGTACAATCTGATAATGAAGGAGCAGATTCTTAATAACTGTCAAAATCAGCTGTTGTACCAGTACCTGGTAGCCTCTGATCTGACCTCTCCCCAAGAATTGGCAAAGAAGGCAGACAAATTGGTCAGAACCAGGGTGAGGCAGAAGGTACAGAACCAAGGTGGTGACCCAAAGAAGCAAGATTCCAAAAACTCTGACAAGAGTGGGGACAAGGGTAAAGACCAGAAGTCTTCTCAAGGGCCCCAAAAATCTTCTTCTAATGGGGGGTCACAGTCAAACAAGGGAAAAGGCCAAAAGAAACCTTGGTGAAAAATCTGTAAACAGAAAACTCACTGGACCAGTGACTGCACCAAGTCCAAAGAATCTACTGCAGCCACCATTGCCCCTAAGGCAACTGTTCCCCCTAGTACAGCTACAATAGGTGGTGGCAATGTCCAGAATAAGGGTGTAGTAGGGTTGACCCTGGGTCCTGAGATGGACTCTGGCCTAGTCAGAGTACCAACTCAGGCTGTGTTTGTCAGTGATGGGGGCTTGGATATGTCCCCCTTTGTGAGCCCCAGTAACCTGGACAAATACAGACAGCAGCCTTTAGCAAATGGAGTAGAAGCTTGGGCATTCAGGGACACAGGAGCAAGTGTCACAATGGTGACAAAGGATCTTGTGGATCCTGGGCAGATTATACTTGGTGAAATGTACCAAGTGACCAATGCTAGCAATGTCAGAACAGACCATTCTCTGGCAGTTGTTAACTTCTCCTGGGGAGGGGTAACAGGCCTTAAGAAGGTTGTGGTAAGTGCATACCTACCAGTACAGTGATTGCTTGGTAATGATCTAGAGACTTCAGCTTGGGCTGAAGTGGCGCTCAGGACACATGCAGAAATGTTAGGGATCCCTGCACATGTATTTGCTGTGACCAGGTCACAGGCAAAGATGTCTAAAACTAGACAGGCCCTGGATTCTGGAATAATGGACCAGGTGCCTCACAAGCCAGTGGCAAAGCAGGTACCACTACTTGTGGTGGGGGTTCCCTTTGAGAGGGTTGGGATTGAAATTGTAGGTTCCATGGATCCTCAGACAGCACCTGAGCACAGATTTATACTGGTGGTGGTGGATCATGCCACCAGGTACCCAGAAGCAATTCCCCTCAGGACCACTACAGCACCTGTGGTGGCAAGAGCTCTCTTGAGTGTGTTCTCAAGAGTAGGCTTTCCTAAGGAGGTAGTATCTGACAGGGATGCACACTTCATGTCTAGTTACTTGACTGCTATGTGGAAGGAGTGTGGAGTGACTTCCAAGTTCACCACACCCTATCACCACAATGCAATGGTTTAGTTGAGAGATTCAACAAAACCTTAAAGGGCATGATCGTAGGACTCCCAGAGAAACGTAGGCGAAAATGGGACCTGCTCTTGCCCTGCCTTCTATTTGCATACCGGGAGGTGCCTCAAAAGGGGTTGGCTACAGCCCATTTGAACTTTTGTTTGGTCACCCTGTCAGCGGTCCATTGTGTTTGGTGAAGGAAGGATGGGAGTTAACTCTTAATTTCTAACCGCGACTTTCCCCATAGAAGTTAACGGCGATTCGCCGCTGTGTTCTCACACTGCACGCGTCCCCCGTGGGTCCCCTGTGTCACTACCTTGGGTGGTTCCTTGTGGTCAAGCACTTCTACAGGCTCTAGGCCTTGTGTCTAGTTCAGTTGTGGTTCTTATACCACTTTATTGGTATATGGTTTGGTACGCACCTAGGGCCCAAACGTGTATTTGTGCTTTTACTGTTGAATACTGACTTGTAACTTAAGTACTTTGAGCTCCAGCCTCATAAAGAGACTAGAGGGGTGTGTTTTATCTTAAATACATATATTTTAAATATATACCTGGTGTGGTTGTCCTTTCATTTGGTCATTCAAGAGATTATAGACTGGTAAAGCAAGCTGCTTTACATTCCTTCAAGTCTTAGCCTGAAGGCTGCTCTCCATAGCTACCACTAGGATAGCTTTCAATAAAGGTTGTCTTTAACCTATCACCATAAGGGGTTGTTTGGACCGATACAAGGTGCCCACTATAACTAGTGGACAGCATATATCCGGCCAACTTCTCACATTGGTGTGCAGCGTGTGGGATTCCAGCTTGCTATTGTTTTACCAGATAATCTCAATTGAATTGATCAACTGAAAACCACTAAAGGTACCTAAGGTACATATGATATCAAGTTTAGTATACAGTAAGTTCTACTGAACTTAGAGTTGTGTGTTAAGGGATAGCACATCCTTTCTACAACTTATGAGAGTTTAGTAGGCCACTCTAGTGTAGATAGTGCAATACACCACACCACACTAGTAATGTCTACTCAGCCAGGAACCAGTGGGTCCCTGCCAGAAGCCAGTGGGTTCTACCCTATAAATATGAGGATCTCTCCTTTGCACAGCTTAGGGTTTTAAGTTCCATTAGGAAGCTGAAGACAGGCAAAAGCCCAACCACCCAGCATCTCTTAAAGATACTCAGGCTGGATGATCTCCCAGGGCCTAGTGTGCCTGAAGGGGTAGGCAGAGTGGTGGGTGGGGCAGCAGTTGAGGGTGGGCCTAGGGGTGGAAACTCCCCTGACTCCACCTCTATTGCTGACCAGACTGATGACAATGATCAGGATCTGGTGAACCCAGCTCCCCTGGATGAGGATGAGTAGGATGACAACAATGCTCCCCTCTTTGTCCCTCCAGGAAGAGTTGAAAACAGGGTTAGAAGGGATAGATCTCTCTCAAGGTAGTCTATCCAGTCTACCTCATCAGTAGGGACCTCTGTTTCTTCTCACAGAGGGAGGGAAACCTCCCAGGAGAGGAGAGAGAGACTGCTGAAGTATGAGCAAGATAAGTTCAACCTCAGAAAGCAGCAGATGGCCCTAGATAGGGAAGCCCTAGAGCTCTACAGAGCTAGTAAAAAGGAGGGACTAGAGTCCCTTGGTGGCAGCATTTCCCTAGAGCTAGGGAGAGGTCTTATGACCATAGAAACCTAAGTAAGATTGTCCCTCCCTACCAGAGTGGGGATGACATCCACAAATGGATAACTGCCTTGGAGAGGGCCTGTAAAGTACAGAAGGTCCCCAAGGGCAGTGGGCAGCAATCTTATGGCTCTACTTTGCAGGCAAAGGTAAAGGTAAGCTCCTCGCTGTAAGAGAAGAGGATGCTGAAGATTACCAGGTCTTGAGAAGTGCACCGATAGATGGGTTTGGCCTAACCACTGAACAATACAGGTTAAAGTTCAGGGATACCCAAAAGGCACACAATCAAGACTGGGTAGACTTTGTTGACTGTGCTGCTAAGGCTCTGGAAGGTTGGTTATTGGGCAGTAAAGTCTGTGACTTCATAGGATTGTACAATCTGATAATGAGGGAGCAGATTCTTAATAACTGTCAAAATCAGCTGTTGCACCAGTACCTGGTAGACTCTGATCGACCTCTCCCCAAGAATTGGGAAAGAAGGCAGACAAATGGGTCAGAACCCAGGTGAGGCAGAAGGTACAGAACCAAGGTGGTGACCCAAAGAAGCAAGATTCTAAGAACTCTGACAAGGGTGGGGACAAAGGAAAAGACCAGAAGTCTTCTCAAGGGTCCCAAAAATCTTCTTCAGGTGGGGATTCATAGGCTAACAAAGGGAAAGGCCAAAATAAACCATGGTGCAAAGTTTGTAAGCAGCAAAAGACACACTGGGCCAGTGATGGTACCAAGTCCAAAGAGAATACTCCAGCCCCCACCAATGCCCCTAAGACACCTGCTCCCCCTAGTGCAGTTACAATTGGTGGTGGGAATACACAGCCAGAGGGTTTAGTAGGGTTGACCCTGGGTACTGAGTTGGGCTCTGGCCTAGTCAGAGAAACCACTCAGTCTGCTCTTGCCTGTGATGAGGGCATGGATATGACCCCCTCTGTGAGTCCCAGTAACTTGGGCAAGTACAGGCAACAGCCTTTAATCAATGGAGTACAGGCTTTGGCATTCATGGACACAGGAGCAAGTGTCACTATGGTGACAAAAGATCTTGTGGATCCTGGGCAGATCATACTTGGTGAAATGTACCAAGTGACCAATGCTAGCAATGTCAGAACAGACCATTCTATGGCAGTTGTTAACTTCTCCTGGGGACGGGTAACTGGCCTTAAGAAGGTTGTGGTGAGTGCAGACCTACCAGTCAAATGCTTGCTTGGCAATGATCTAGAGACTTTAGCTTGGGCAGAAGTAGAGCTGAGGACTCATGCAGAAATGCTGGGCATCCCTGCAGATGTGTTTGCTGTGACCAGGTCACAGGCCAAAATGTCTGGAACTGAACAGTCCTTGGATTCTGGAATAATGGACCAAGGGCCATCCAAGAGGAGGAGCAGAAGGTTTAAGGCAGAACCTTCCCCCCAGACTCAGAAGGAGGATCAGTCTCTTGAGGGAGATGATCACAGTCCTGAAGAAGGAACTGTCTCAGAGGAGCTTGAACCTGATCAGTTTGAGTTCTTGGGGACAGGGGTACCTCCCAGGGCAGATCTGAGCCAGGAGCAGCAGAGCTGCCCCTCTCTTGAACCCCTCAGACAGCAAGCTGCTGCTGAGGCTGCTGGGAGTGCTAGTGGTACCCACAAGGTGTACTGGGATAATGGACTCCTGTACTCAGAGTGTAGAGACCCCAAGCCTGGTGCGACCAGGAGGTTGGCTATACCTCTGAAGTTCAGGGGCTTCCTATTGACCCTAGCCCATGATATCCCTTTAGCAGGTCACCTGGGCCAGAACAAGACTTGGGACAGACTGGCCCTCACTTTCACTGGCCCCACATGTCTGAAGACACAAAGGAGTTTTGTCGCTCCTGTGTAACTTGCCAAGCCAGTGGCAAAGCAGGTGGCACTACAAAGACCCCCCTGATACCACTACCTGTGGTGGGGGTACCCTTTGAAAGGGTAGAGATTGACATTGTTGGTCCCATGGATCCCCAAACAGCATATGGGCACAGGTTTATCCTGGTAGTAGTGGATCATGCTACCAGGTACCCAGAGGCTATACCACTTAGGACCACTACAGCACCTGTGGTGGCAAGGGCCCTGTTGGGGGTTTCTCAAGAGTGGGTTTTCCTAAGAAGGTGGTATCAGACAGAGGTACCAACTTCATGTCTGGATACTTAAGGGCAATGTGGAAGGAGTGTGGAGTGACTTCCAAGTTCACCACACCCTATCACCCACAATGCAATGTTTTAGTTGAAAGGTTCAACAAAACCTTAAAGGGCATGATTAAAGGGCTCCCAGAGAAGCTTAGGTGAAGATGGGACATTCTCTTCCCCTGCCTTTTGTTTGCATAGAGGGAGGTGCCACAAAAGGGGGTTGGCTACAGCCCCTTTGAACTTTTGTTTGGTCACCCTGTCATGGGTCCATTGTGTTTGGTGAAGGAAGGATGGGAGTTACCTCTCAACCCCCCAAAGCAACAAAGCAAGACATAGTGGACTATGTACTTGGTCTCCACTCCAGGATGGAGGAGTACATGAAAATGGCAACTAAAAACCTTGAGGCTAGCCAGGAACTGCAAAAAGCCTGGCATGACCAAAAGGCTGTACTGACTGTTTACCAGCCAGGACAGAACGTGTGGGTGTTGGAGCCTGTGGCCCCAGCAGCTCTCCAAGACAAATGGAGTGGGCCCCACACTATTGTTGAACAGAAGGGAGAGGTTACTTATTTAGTAGACCTAGGAACTCCCAGGAGTCCCCACAGGGTTCTCCAAGTCAACCACGACTTTCCCCATAGAAGTTAACGGCGATTCACGGCTGTGTTCTCACACTGCACGCGTGTCCCGTGGGTCCCCTCTGTCACTACCTTGGGTGGTTCCTTGTGGTCCAAGCACTTCTACAGGCTCTAGGCCTTGTGTCTAGTGCAGTCGTGGTTCTTATACCATTTTATTGGTATATGGTTTGGTACCCCCCTAGGGCCCAAACGTGTATTTGTGCTTTTACTGTTGAATACTGACTTGTAACTTAAGTACTTCGAACTCCAGCCTCATAAAGAGACTAGAGGGATGTGTTTTATCTTAAATACATATATTTTATATATATACCTGGGGTGGTTGTCCTTTCATTTGGTCATTCAAGAGATTATAGACTGGTAAAACAAGCTGCTTTACATTCCTTCAAGACTTAGCCTGAAGGCTGCTCTCCATATCTACCACTAGGATAGCTTTCAATAAAGGTTGCCTTTAACCTATCACTATAAGGGGTTGTTTGGACTGACACAAGGTGCCCACTATAACTAGTGGACAGCATATATCAGGCCAACTTCTCACATCTGGGCAGATGAGCTGCGACCACCGCCATCACTTTTGTGAACACCTAAGGGGTGCTGGTAAGGCCAAACGGGAGCGCGGTAAACTGAAAATGCTCGTGGCCTACCGTGAACCGCAGGAAACACAGGTGGGCCAGCAGGACAGGAATATGAAAATAAAAATACACGTCCTGCAAGTCCAACGCCACCATCCAGTCTCCAGGGTCGAGGGCAGACAAGACCTGAGCCAGGGTCAACATTTTGAACGTCTCCTTCCGGAGGAAGCGGTTGACGGCCCTGAGATCGAAGATAGGACGCAGGCCCTTGTCCTTCCTGGGTACCAGAAAGTAGTGGGAGCAGCAACCATGACCTACTTCTGGGGCAGGAATGCACTCGATGGCTCCTTTTGCCAAGAGAGCCGTAACTTCCTGTTGGAGAAGGACCAGATGATCCCCCGACATGCGATGGTACTGGGGTGGCATGGCTGGAGGGATAGTCTAGAAGGGGAGGGAATAGCACCTTTGGACTTTCTGCAAAGCCCACCTGTCTGACGTGATGGTGCACCAGTGGGGGAGGTGGGGGTGGTGATGGCGAATTCTGCCGCCCACCGGCAATTGATGGGCCTGAAAGGTCGGACTAGGAGTGTTTGGAGGCTGTTACGGGGGGGTGGACTGGCCCGCCCGCTGGTTCCCTGAACCACGTCGGTGGTTCCCATTTCCTCGGCCGCACTGAGGTTGAACAGCTTGCGCTGGCCTGTGGCTCTGAAAGGAACATGTTGGGGCACCCCTTCGGTGGCCAAGAAAGGGGCAAAAAGCAGACTGAGCAGGAAACATGGTGGAGAGGCCCAAGGACTTGGCCGTAGCTCGAGAGTCCTTGAAGTGCTCTAGCGCATTGTCTGCTTTGTCACAGAAAAGGCAACGGACATTGAAGGGCATGTCCAACAAGGTGTTCTGGACATCCACCAGTCGTCCTCAACCAGGCGTGACAGCGAAGCACCACTGAATTTGAAATGGTCCTACCCAGTGAGTCGGCGGTGTCCAGTCCACAGCGGATGGCCAACTGTGCTGCGTCTCTCCCCTCGGCAACAGGACGGGAGAGCATGGCCCGGGCCACCTCCAGACACTGAGGCAGCAATTGCGCCACCGTATCCTACACAGAGTGGGAATAACGGCCCAAGAGGCATGAGTGTTCACCGACTGCAGCCCTAAGCTGGAGGAAGAAAACAACTTCTTCCCAAACTGATCCAGCTTCTTGGATTCCCTGTCCGGTGGTGCGGTAGGGAATGCACTTTTGGATGCTGAGGCCTGGACCACCAAGCTCTCAGGGGAGGGGTGTTGGGAGAGGAAAGTGGTGTTAGCCGGGGCCAGGCAGTGGCGGCTGGCAACCATCCTATCCACAGGAGCCCCTGTGGTGGGCCTGCACCCGGTGCCCAAAAGGATGTCCGTAAGGGCTACATTAAACGGCAGCAGGGGCTCAGAAGAGCTCGCTGCCAGCTAAAGCACCTCTGTCAGGAGGTTAGTCTTGACTGCCACAGTAGGTAGCTCAAGGTTTAGGGCCTTGGCCACCCTACGCAACACCACTGTGTAAAACGCTCCCTCCTCCATAGCCACAGTAGGAGGAGACAACATACCAAGGTCTGGTGAGGTGTCCAGACCACTGGCATCCCCCAGTTGCTCTCTCCAGTCCGGATCGTATTCAAGCTGGGCAGTAAGAGGGTCCTCAGACCCCTCTCAGTCTTCCTCACCCTCCTTTGGCTGCCAAACTGGCTGAAAATGGCCAGGGTGGAATGCAGGCACAAAAGCACCCATCGGCGCCGGATCTGCCGTCGGTCGATGCCGGTCCGGCTCGGTATCCACATCGAGGTGGAAGCCGGGGTCAATGCCGGCTGGAGGTCCAGCCGGTGCCGGCTGCGGACATGGTGCCGGTGGAATCGGCACCTGTGGAGGTGTTACGAGGTCGACCGGCGCCTATCCGGATCCAGGCCTGGATCCAAGGGGGCCCGCCGGAGCCACCAGCGTCGAAGGCCTAGGGCCCCCAGCTAAGTCCAGGGGGCCCGAAGGCACACTGGCGGAGTCGGGCTGCCCAAAGATGGCATGCATCGCTTCGTAAAATTGACAAAGCTGGGCAAGGGTCTCTCCCGGTCCCGGGAAGGAAAGTCAGGCCGGATTCGACCCTGTAGGCTCTGCACGCAGAGCCGTGGGAGTGGCACCACCTGCACCCTACCTCGCGTCGGCCAACGGATGAGGGGAAGTCAAAGAGCAACGATGCTTCTTCGACTTCTTCGACTTACCTGACCCCGAGTGCGAAGACTTCGACAAGGAGTGAGGATGGCTCCGCGATCGGTCCCGCGTCCTCCCACACGACCGGGACCTCGAACGACATGCAGCTGACTGCCGGGCCTCGAGGAGCTTTTGGAACTGCTCCCGCAAATACTTCGGGCCATGGTCTGGCAGTCGGTGCACGAATTGGGGTCGTGGTCACACTCCAGGCAGTAGAGGCACACGCGGTGCGGATCCGTCAACGACATCAGTCGAGAACAGGAACCGTAGGCCTTGAAACCGGGCATCCCTCGTGCACCAGGAGTCGATGAAAGACTTGAAAAGAAGTCGCCAAAAAGTTGCAAAAAGCCAGTCAAAAAATGACTGGGGGTACCGCTCTCTCTGGATCTGCGCTTGCTGGCGCGGAAAAAGAAATAACTGATGTCAGCGCGTGAGGGCGGCATCTAAGTAACTTCCTCGACGTCATCCCAGCAACCATGACGCCGACGATTGACACGGAGTGGGCCGACACCTCCTACCGACACGCAGGGTTACTGCTGACGAAAAACTTTCCGGATCTAGTCTGACGCCTGGGGGATATTCTAAGGTAAGGAATCTATAAGTAACTGTTTCTTTCAGATAAAATAAATTCAAATTTGTATATATAGGAATGTAACGACCCCGTGACCCCTCCCAATCTCAAGCTGAGATCTAATTGGCTGCCAACACTTCAAACCAGGAAGTGTTGGCAGCCATATTGTGACTCGACTTGAGCCAAGTCTCACACAATATGTTTTAAAAAAGAGAAGGGGGCAGGGTAGGAATACCCTGACCTCCTAGGCGTCTTGGGGTGGTGGTCCCAGAGGGATCCTGCCAGGGCAATCAAAAAGAAGCACTGACTCCCACACTTCTCTATTATTTAGCTCCCAGGTAGGTCAGTTCCTGGGGGCATGCAGGCTTTGATGAAATTGAAAGGAGGGGGGCACACAGGGCACCCTCCTCGAACTGTGGGGACCGGTATTGCAGGAGGGCTGCGCGGATCCCCCCGGAACCCGAGGAGTGCCACCTACCCTGGGCTTATTCAAAATAAATGGGGACTTTCACAGACCCCGTGCCGCAGGGACAACCACCTCCCGTGGCTATTGACTTTGATACAGGGGGACCTCATGGACGTACCGGACCCCAAGAACCACAACCACCTTTGGGGCCAATTTGTTTTAAGAAAATAGGAGGGGGCTACTTGGGCCCCCCTCCCGAGCCGCTCTCAACCCCAGGACCACCAACTCCCCAGGGATGGCCCTCCTGAATCAAAGGAGGGGCTGTGCCGCCCCCCTCATGGAGCCAATAATGGCCCTGGGGCCACCACCCCCATGGGGCGGCTCCTGCTATGTCCGTGAGGTGTCTACGCCTGGGACAAAGCTGTTTGCTCTGGCTTGGTGGGAGCTTTAACAGCTCCCGCCATGCCACAGCAAACACCCCGCTTACAGCAAGCGAGAGCGGAGAATAGCTCTCGCTTGCTGGAAGTGGAGCATTCGTCTGTTTCCCTGCCCGCTGTCATGAACATTGCTGCATGTTTTGCAGCTCCCTGTGTGTGAAAGCAATGCCGGTTCCAGCACGAGGCGGAGAGTTGGCTGGGACTGCGGGTCCTTGAGGCTTCCTCTGCAGTCCAGGGAAGAGCATAAAGAGGCAAAAAAAAGTTTAGAAAGAGCAGAAAGAGCCAAATTAAAGGTCAGGAACAAGCACACAGAGGCAAAATAAAGGTCATAAACTAGCAGAACGAGGCACAATAAAGGTCAGAAACGAGCACAAAGAGCAAGAATAAAGGTCAGAAATGAGCTTACTGAGACCTTGTTGGAGGCCCCGCCAGCTTTCTCATCAACTCTTCAAAGGGAGCCTCCTGGTGCACTACTGGTTGGGGGATGAAGTCCCCTTGGCTGCTAAGGGTCATCAGGGGCCAAGAACCCCTATTATTGCCACAAGTAAGTCCCCCAGAGCTGGATTGCTGAGACGTCATTGGAGGCCCCACCCTCTTTCTCAACCACTCTGCAGAGGGGCTTCTTGGCATACTACTGGTTGGGGAATGAAATCCCCTTGGCTGCTGAGGGTTGTGGGGGGCCAAGAAGCCCTATTGTTGCGAGAAGTCCACCACAGCGAGATTGTAGAGATGTGGTCTAAAGCCCCTCCTTCTCAACAGCTCTGCAAAGGGGCCTCCTGGCGCACTACTGGTTTGACATCCCCTTGGCTGCTGAGGGTCGTTGGGGGCCAAGAGCCCCTATTATTGCCACAAGTAAGTCCCCCACACCCAGATTACTGAGGTCATCCGAGGCCTCACCCCATTTCTCGACCACCCTGCAAAGGGCCCGTCCCTCCTGGTGCTCTACAGGTTGCAGCTGCAGTCGCTTGCACTCGATCTCTCTCACCAATGGCAAAAAAAATCCACTTTGTTGTGGAGTATGGAGTTTTTCGGTAACTCCGCATTCTCCATGGAATGCAGTGTTACCGAATTCAGCAAACTGCAAGCAGAGAAAACGTTATGCCCAGGCCTAATTACCATTCAGAGACCCACTCAGAGACTCATGCACCCACTCACAGATCTACTCAGACAATTACAGCCCCACTCAGACTCACACAACCACTCACAGACCCACTCAGATATTTATGCACCCACTCACTCAGCCACTCACACACCCACTCTCAAAGGTTACCCTAAGGAAATAAACTTTTTTTAAAACAGTCAAAATTCACTGAAAACACCAAAGGGTACAGGGACATTATAGCTAGGTAATAGAATTAAAAATACGTTGAAATTCACTGAAAAAACAAAGGTTACAGGAACGTTATAGTTACAAAATAGAATTAAATTTTTCTATTTAGTGGGGGCGTGTCAGCATGAGCACATAAACTGTCTAGCCTCTGATGAAAGTGCGGTGGCACTGAAACATTTAAGGCAGATGACACGAAGGCTGCAATTGTATCAGCATGCAGGTTCTGTTTTTACCAATTAAAGCCTTGAGCTACAGATGTCTGAATGCGTTTTGCCTAAGGGGCAACCTGGAGCATTTATTTTTCATGCGGCAGCCCAGCCGCGAAAGATGCACCGCCCAATGAACCGTGGGGCCCACGAAGCTCAGTATTCGACAGAGCTGGATTGTGAGGCATTTGCAAAGGATCGACAAACCGACCTGTCTGCTGAGGCCCATTTGAGGGCTTTGAACTTTAATATCAGCAAACATTACATGCAGCCATTTGGGAGAAGTATGGGCTGACTTGCACTACAGGACCCACAAATCAACGCGTGCTCATTTGAGCAAGCCCATTGGAGGGCGCCAATTTTTCTATTAAGTGGGGGCATGTCAGCATGAGCACATAAAGAGTGCGTCTTTGCCTAGGGGGCAACTTGGAGTATATATATATATATGTATGTATGTATGTATGTATGTATGTATGTATGTATATATACATACATATATATATATATATATATATCTCAGACCAGTTGTGCCTAACGCATGAGGCGCCCACACGACGTGCTTTTAATTCATTTATTGACGAACTTGCAGAGAATTCAGCAACATTCGGTAAGTAAATCAGCATTAGTTCCTTGCCTTTAGAGTTCAAATCTTTTCATCATTTCTCGTCACACGCGTTCCGGGCTCTTCTCGCCCCTGTTCACTGACTTGCTTGGCATTGTGAACCGACAGCAATGTTTTACCACACATCTGTGTGGCTTTAAATATCCCACCCCGATGGGCGTATGCAACATTGCATTCTGGATGAAAGAGTTCATCTTGTATAAACACCCATTGTGCGCTGTCATTTTACACAAAAATCGCTGTTTAAATCCATAGTGGAGCTTACTCAAATGCACTGAACACATTGCCTCTGTTTATGTCCTTGTCAATAACCACATCGTACCTTTAGCGCACTTGGTCCTAAGCGCTGTGGTTCTGCTTAACTTCATGCAGCAGGGCTTCCTGCATAATACGTTTATGAGTGCGTGTGTTAGGGAGTGTATGGGTGATTGAGTATACGTATAGCTGTGTTAGTGGGTGACTGGATGTGTTAGTGATATATGTGTAAGTAACTACATATGTGAAAGGCAGTATTTGTGAGTGGTGGAGTATATAAGTGAGTATATGTGACAGTGAGTGATTGTGACAGTGGCTGCATGGATAAGTGTGTGCTTATGTCAGTAATTGTTGAAGATAGTACGTATCTGTATGAATAAGTGACGTGGTGTGTGTATAACTGTATAGGTAAGTGAATGGAAGTGCAATTAATTCTTTGGGTGAGTGGCAGTGTGTGAGTGTCTATTTGGGTGTATGAGTGGATATATCAGTGGCTCTATTGATGAATGACTGCGTGTATGAGTGACTGTATGGGTTAGTGGGTAGATGTGTGTGTAGACAAATGAATCACTGAGCGGGTATGTACTAACTGCTATTGGTGTGTCTATGGTTTCAATATTGGTAGTTTGTATTTTAGAGTGGGTGTATGAAAAGTTTTATTAAGGTGGGAGGAGGTGCATCAGATGATCACATGGATGATGTCATCAGTAATGTCATCAGTGATGTCATTTGAGATGTCATCAGTGATGTCACTGAGCATGTCATCAGCAGTGCATTGCAGGGGTGCATGTTATAGTTATCTCTACAAACTATAACAGCCAAATTTTAATGGTTTTGTACAAGTGAAATGTCCAACTATCACGTCCCTGCAACCTATGGTTTTTTCAGTGAATTTTTAAGGTTTTTTAAATGCTAATTACTAACTATAACGTCCCTGAAACCTATGGTTTTTTCAGTGAATTTCTAAGGTTTTTTAAATGCTAATTTCTAACTATAACGTCCCTGAAACCTATGTTTTTTCAGTGAATTTCTAAGGTTTTTTAAATGCTAATTTCTAACTATAACATAGCAGTCACGTTTGCAGAGTGGTGGAGAAAGGTGAGCGTGGCCTCCGAACACCGCTTAGCAATCCCACTGTGTAGGATTTACTGGAGGTAACAGTAGGGGTAGTTAGCCCCCAACAACAACCTTGGGGGCCAACTAGCCCTCCTATTACCTCCAGTAAGTGAGGACCTCAGGACACAACTGAACATCATCCTCCAAGCAGCAGTGCGCCATGACCCGCTGTAGTGTAGTTCCTATAGTACCCCTGCAGGACCTGCGCTCTTGGATAACATACACTGTGGGTCGGGTGGTAGACTGACTCTGAACACCCCCACCATGTATGTTAGCTTTGTTTGCATTAGCTAGCTCACAGTGCCACTAGGATCTCCTTTTATAAGAGGGATTATTTTTTGGCAACCTCAGAACACAACAAACCCTGATTCCTCAGACTCGTGGAAACAATGTACTACTTTTCACCCAGTCACTCGTGCTTGCTCATTTGGTCTCAGAGAGATACACAGAAGAAACAGTTGAGAGTGTTTACAATAAGAATTTATTGTACTGTTGTTCTTCTCGTGTAAAATATATGTGCGCTACAACTGTTACACAGTAGCAGAGATATAGGATCAGCAGTACAGTGAAAAAAAAGGAATAGTACAGTTTTTCTACCATTTTTCAATAGTCATGAACATATACATGAATATAAAATGCATTTATAAAATAAAGCACATGCTCCTACGATGCCTGTCTAGATGTACCTAAGTGTACCTAACATGTGAGTAGGTGTGAAAGAGCTAATAAGCCTAAGAGCCAAGAATCCCGCTAGGATTTAGTCGAACCCCAATACCTGAATAATGAGAGTGTGGGACTTTGTCCTGGTTTCGAGTTGGACACCCCGCCAAGGGATGTTGAGACCACTGTTAGCTGGAGCGACTGCATGCAGGAGCCTCAGCGTCTCTGGTCAGTGTGTCGACCTTGAAGTCTGGGGGCCCGATTCACAGAACTAACTTAAGACAAAATCCTAAACTTACTACCATTTTCATATTCACAGAAGGCACTTACTCATTTTGGTATTCACAGAAGACACTTACTCATTTCGGTATTCACAGAAGTTAGGAGTCCTAACTTTAGGACTCCTAAATGCCTTCTGTGAATACCGAAAGTCTTAAAATTAGGATTTTTCTCACTTTAGGAGTCCTAAAGTTAGGACTCCTAACTTTACTACTACTAAACTGAGAAAAATCCTAATTTTAAGGCTTTCGGTATTCACAGAAGGCATTTAGGAGTCCTAATGTTAGGAGTCCTAACTATACTTCTACTAAACTGAGAAAAATCCTAATTTTAAGGCTTTCGGTATTCACAGAAGGCATTTAGGAGTCCTAAAGTTAGGAGTCCTAACTATACTACTACTAAATTGAGAAAAATCCTAATTTTAAGACTTTGGGTATTCACAAAAGGCATTTAGGAGTCTTAAAGTTAGGACTCCTAACTTCTGTGAATACCGAAATGAGTAAATGCCTTCTGTGAATACCAAAATGAGTAAGTGCCTTCTGTGAATACCAAAATGGTAGTAAGTTTAGGATTTTGTCTTAAGTTAGTTCTGTGAATCGGGCCCTGGGTTCCCTCCAACTACTGAAATCAAGAGGTGCTGTATTTATAAAGTCCTGGTGCGTGTGTTAGCCATTGTTTAGTATGAGGATGACATCTGGGATTAAACCTTGTGCCTGGATATTAGAAGTGAAGTATACCCCCTGGGTAGTGTCCTCATAAATTATTCATATGTGCTAAGGATGACGTCTTAGCCGTTTAGATTGAGAAAAACCCTCCCTCTGCATGGAACTAGGTGAAAGGTTTGGTTCATAAAAGGCGTTCAATCCTTATAAGACGTTCTGTCCTTATTAGGTGATGTGTCCCTAAAAGGCTCATTCATGTGAAATGTAGGGTAGATGATGTAGGGAAAAGGGTACGATGTTCCCTGGACCTATATTAGAGTACCAATATGAATCATAATGTAGTGTAGTTCCTTTTTCCCTTATAGGCTCTGCGCATTGGAATAATATACACTATAGTTCTGTGCATAGGACTGAGGTCAGTATGCTCCTATCGAGTATATTAAACTTAATTACTTGTGTGCCAGCTAACTCAGAGGTCACTAGAAACTTCTCGAATGAACAAGAAGGGATTCGTTTCTGACAACCGCATAAACATGACAACTTTGTTTCCTTTCAGAATCGGAATGCGTCTTAGAATCGTGGAAACAATAGATAACAGTTTCACTCAGTCAATCGTGCATGCTTAGTTTCTTCAGAGTTACACAGAAAATAGGAAGACGGGCGTTTTCAATAAAAAAGGATTTATTGAACAGTCTTAGTTCTCGTGTAAGAGATATGAGCTGTCATGATCATTAGACAGTAAGCAAGATATAATATGCACAGCGTCAACAGTAAGAAGAAGTAAAACTGCAACAGCATTGTCTTTAACTATGACCTATATCCATATACATACACATAAATACACAGGCTAAAAGTGGATACTCATCTGGTGCTTCTAAACAATTCTACCCCAGTGTACTTGAATGTAGTGCGAGGTAGGAAGTAGGTGCTGATTTAAGCTATAGTTGGTCTGAGCTTAAGTTAGTATATTATATGAGATGCCAAGAATTTCCTTAGGTTCTAGTCCGCTCCATACCTTAGAATGAGAGAGGTGGGAATCTCTTTCCAGATCGCGAACTCTAACACCCCGCAAGGGGAGTTGGAACACTGGAAGCTGGAATCTCTGCGTGCAGGGAAGACAGAGTCTGTTCAGTGTGTCAGGCGGGGACTCGAACTCCTTCAGGACTTGCCGTGGCGAGCCGTATAGCTGAGCTGTGCCGTGCCGTGAATTGCTAGGGCAAGTGAAGGTATATATATATACCTGGAAGGTGCCTGAGAATGCTAGCATTGACGTAAAGTCGGGCAGAGGAAGACGTCATGAATGAACCCCTAAGGAATAGTAGTTCATGCATAATAGATGAGTTCTTGGAGAAATCAATATTCCCAGCAGGGAAAATCCCAACGGCTTGAGGGTCTGGTTTCTAAGAACTCATCGTGACATGGAATGGATGGATGTAGGTGACCATGCCTGTATTTGGATCTGCATGCCAATGTCTAAATAAGGACTGGAATATTATGCCTAAATAAGGGCAAGTCGAATTGTGCCTATATACGGACATGATGCAATAGACCTATATACGAGTATCTAAAGTGAAACACAACAAAAACACCCACTCCTCCTAATACTCACCAATAATAATACACAATTTAGATACACATTTAAAATGTTTATAAAAATGTTAAAAACATAAAAAAAAAACAGTTAAAAACGAGGAGTGAGAAATGTTCTGTTGAGATATGATTTTTGTTTTAAAGTTCGGCAAATCACGGTCCTAAATGAGTTCATGAGTACACGTTGAACTACTACAAGGGCACTCAGAAGGCCATGCTTTGTTTTTGACTGTGTCAATTTAAGCGATTTGTTGAAATGAGAGGGGAAAAATCCGAATTCTTTTCCAGCACACGATGAGACAGATTTAGATTAAATGCCGTGGCTGTGAGACACAACATTATCGCTGCCTGCTGATGCAGGGGACAAACATCTAGTGAAGAGGCAGCCGGTGCTGTAGTCGATACCTCGGTGCTAACGGTGGAGCTAAAGTTCAACTCAGTTGTAAAAGGCACCTGCGGATCCTCGAGGAATGCATTTGTCAAGATGGGAATATGCTGAGGACATAGTCAAGCATGGGACTGCAGTGGTTCCAGCCTGGAGTCTAAGTCTGCTGGCTTCTCCATTAGAGGTGTCAGACAGATGTCCAACTCGCATTCTCCTCCACAAAACAGGCATCGGAAAACAGGTACGATGCAGTCCTCAAAGACTGGTCTGAACTATAGGAACCAAGAAGCACTTAGTTCCCGGAGGCAAGGTGCACCCAGATGTTGTACCATGCGCTCATGGTATTATCTCTCCAGGAGATCTTTTGCCATCTCGCTGGTGGTAGGTCCGTCCATTACGTAGCAGGTAAACGACAATCAGGATTCCAGCTATTGTGAGCAGGATCAAAGGAAGACCTCCGAAAATGCTTCCAAATATGGAGTGTATAAAGTTAGGAATAACTCTGAGGATTGTTTGAAAGATGCTAAGGAATCCTGACCCTTTGGTCTTAAATAGATGTACAATACCACTCGTATCTGACATATTAAAGATACGACCCACCATTTCTACGAAATGTAGGGGGCAGTTTGTACGAATAAGCGCCTGTATCTCAGTCGAGGTCCTTGGGATTTGAAGTTCAAAGGTTTCTCGAGCAGAGGTTAAGGGTATGGTCTGCTGTAAAAGCATGGCTTTCATTCTGCTCAAAGCAACAAACTGTATAAAATAAACATTCAGTGAATGCTGTAGCGGTGCCTCCCTGACTGTATTTGTCGGAGGAAACAATACTTGCATACCGCAAATAACCCTGGTGTTCACAGTGACCAGAGAGGCGATGCCCGGAAGCATACCACAGCAACCTTGATCATTCAGCATCAGCAACAGTAACTCCCATTCGAGAGCAACTCGAACACTGATTTAATCACGGCTGCTGGAGTTCCTCTCATGTGGCAAGACAGATTCGCTATTGAACCATTACATGCTCCATGCAAAACAATATCTTGGCACATGAGAGAACCGCTTAAAGTGTTCTTGCAGTTTGTACCACTAAGAAACACTTCTCGATCCCCACTCCGGCATCAAAATCTATATGGGAAATCCCAGGATTTCTAAATGTATTCTTTACCCAATTTTTCATATCTGCCTGGGTCCTTGTAAAAAGTCCCTAAGATCCATGTCATGTGAGAGTAAAGATAAGTGTTATTTCACCTCTGCAAGTGTTGAGGTTTCTAGCCAATCTAGGCACAACTTCCCAACACTATAGGATGTCACTACCCCTGGATGAATCTTTTATGACCTATGTTCATGTCTAAGGGCCAAATCACCCACTACTTCCAATTTGGGTCTGTTCTATTGTACTTTATTATGTCATCTACTGTTGCCCCTTCTTTTGTAGTTGAATCCTGCCACCCCTGTGTTGGTGTTGGAAACCTAGGAGTGTTCAGGTCCTTGTTCTTGGCTAGTCATCTGCTGTGGAATGAGGCATGCTCTAAATAGTGCCTCTGTACCCGGTACTTGCCAGTCCCTCGAACCCCAAATTGATTTTGAGTCAATTTTTTTCTTTTCATAGGTCGAAACCCTGTTTAGACAATTGGGCCAAAAAGGAAGCAGCGTAAATCTGTTTAGTGTTTGTCAACATAATTTTCAGTGCTGATGTTGGTGCAACCTTATAGTAATATGAGGCTGGATCTGTTGTGTTAAACCCTGAAAAAGTATGAAAAAATCTGTGCAAACGCTAGTGAACTACTTTTTTGTGGCGTTGGGCAATGTTCCCACTGATGGTACTCAAAAACATTCCTAGCTGAAATGGATTTGTTGAGGACATGATGACCATAATGTTGGTAACAGTACAATGTGTCATAATCTGAAGAACCCTCTAACATTTCATTATTAGAAAATGCAGCAGTTTTCTTTAAATCAGACAACATATTATTGATTGTTTCAATGTCCCAATCATCAGAAATGGAGGGTGTCTTCTACAGCGGAGTCCACGAGGCCTACTGTTTAGTATCGACCACATAGTGTGGTTTGATTAAGTCTTTGAGACAAATCTTTTCTCCTTTTTCCGGCAAGAGGCGGGAGCAGCACCGTTCTTGTTCCGTGTACTGAAAGGACTGGTACAGGTTTTCTGTATGAAGGTCCAAATTCCTTTTTATCCGCAATTTTCTCTCTGACCAGATCCCTGACTTTTGGGATCCAGACAGGTCTTGCCGTGACTACCTTGACTTCCTCAGTGGCAGTCTGCTTTAGATGGACATTACTTTGTTTTGTCCTGGATTCATTTAGATTCTGTAAAACAGCCAAACGATCATGGATATCAAATGGTTTTTCATCCGCCACTGAGCCTTCACAATCAAGATCAGGTGCCCACATTCATGTCCCAAAGAGTTTTTCATATGGAGTGACACCCCCTAGAGAGTTTCTTGGCTGGTTGTTTAACGCCCGCTGTACCCCATAAAGGTGTGTGACCCAACTACCTTGCCTAATACCCTAGCTGTTAAAGATTGCTTTAAGTCCCAGTTTTTCCTTTCCACAACCGAATTTCCCTCAGGATGGTACGGAGAGGAGTACCACAATGCTACGCCCATTTCTTCCATGGCCTCTTTGTAAGCCTGAGAGCTAAACGCAGGGCCACGGTCAGAATGTAAAGTGCTAACTGCCTATGTGCCGATAAAGACTTGCAAATCTTTGACAACAGTTTCAGCGTCAGCCGAGCGCTGAGGACATACCCATAAGAATCTCGAGGGGGAATCCACTGCAACCATAATATACTTGTAAGCCCTGTCCGTTTGTAAGGGGCCGCAGTGGTCCAAGTACACACATGCAAGAGGTTTGCCTGATTTTAATAATGGCGTCAGTGCTGATTTTGCTACTGTGGAACCTTTCATCTGCTGGCAGATGTCGCAATTCAAAACATAGTCTTTAGTTTGCTTAGTTAACCCTGCCCACCAATAGCGCTGTTTCAGTAAAGAAATAGTCGCTGTAACGCCTGTGTGCACAGAGCCCAAACCCTCGTGTGCAGCTAGTATTAAACATTGCCTACGATCCATATTTGGTATTACTCTATCCCCCACTCCAGGAAACTGAGCATATGGAATGTTTTGTGCAGCTAACTTGTAGGAGTATTTGGGTGGAAATTTTTTAGGTACTGCTGTGCTGCCTATGAGTGTTGCGATGACAGCTACTATAATATCTCTGTCTATCTTGTTTTTGAATGAGTGAGTGCAGCTACGGAGCCGTACGAACAGGCCCCTTTGCGGCTTCATCAGCCAATGAATTCTCTGCAACGTGAACGCCATCACGTTGATGACTCAGTGTATGGATCATGTGAGTCCTTGATAGCTCGGTTTTCAACTCTGCTACCTATTCCCATAACATTTTATGCTTAATTGTGCCACCTTTCGCCTCCTTAAACCCGTTTTATTCCCAATGATGTAAGTACTCATTGTACGACTGTACACAGTAAAAGGAATCACACTCGATTAGTGTGGTAAATTCGTGATCCGTATTTACAAGTGCCAGTATCAGTGCTTTGAATTCTGCCAACTGAGCGTGCAGTCTCCTAGAGATTGCGTTTTTGTGCAACTAGGATGGAACTTAACATCACGCATGTGACCTTTAACGATAGCACACGCCAAACTGTATTGCCGCTTACTTCCTATGGCCGGTTGAGCAGATCTGTCAGTGTAAATAATATATTTATACTGATCTAGAGGCAAGATTTAATTTGGTGGAGGATATTCTTGTTCGTATTGCAGGAATGCTTGTGTTTTTAAACTTGGATCAAATCTGTATTCAACGTCCGATGCAGTAAGAGAATTAGCCCATTGTATCCATCTCGGATGTAAGGCTTTCGCATTTGGAATGCTGGTCTTTGTAACAGTTTCTAAAGCCGGTACCAGGGTTACGACAATAATGCGTTTCCCCTGAGCCCGTGCTCTTTCTCTTGCTACAGCAGTCTGAACTTCTGTCAGTATCTTTTCTGTTGAAGTGAAACGAATTTCCGCATTTGTGTACAGGTGTGATTTGTGTGCTATTGGTACTGTTTCTCCTTCATTAAAGTTAATAAAGTGTACCTGAATTTACCCCCAATTATATGGATCACCAAGTGGCGTACGTTTATGCGTGTTTGGAAGTCATCATGTCTTCCTGGAGTGAACGAAGAATATTAGTATGTTCTTGTGTCCAATTTCTGGCTGAAAAGTCAGGTTTTTGTTAAGTCGTAGAAAGGATTTACCCTTTGTGCGTAATCTAAAATGTATGTTCTTCCAAAATTAGGAAATCCTAGTATTGAGTGTACATTTTTGTATTATTTTGGAGGCTGGAGCAGCGCACACTTTTCTAAAAAGTTTGCTTCAAATCTTTTCTCTTCACTTGACAGCTCATATCCCAAAAATAGGACATTGAGGTGGGCAATTTTTGATTTTTTAAAGTTACATTTGTAGCCCTCAGTGGCAAATCCCATAATAATGGTGCTTACCCTAATCAAGTGCCTCTCTAAGTCATCGTCCGTTAGAAAAATATCATCCACATAGGACAATGCTTCTTCATAAATTTTTTGAAGTAACTCTGTTACTCTTGCTGAAAATACCCCGGGGCTATTCTTATACCCTTGGGCTAGTCGACAAAATTCTCGCTGGGACCCTAACGCACTGAATGCGGTCAGAGACCTGCTTTCATGCGCTATATTTTGGCATAAAAATCCATTTGAAATATCAAGTGTTGTTTTGTATTTTTTGCGCACAATGTTATTCATTAATGCAGCATTTTGGACAGCAAATGTCTTTGTGCATGAGTTTAAATGTCTGTAATGTAAAACTAGACAATATGTATTGTCAGGTTTAGAGACGGGAACCAAAGGATTGTTCATTGGAGAGGTACATTTTTCAATGACCCCCGGGTATTCAAGTTGATATAAGATCTCCATGACCTGTTTTTTAGCTTCTTGCTTTATTGGATATTGCCTCTGAGCAGTAGGTGAAACTTTTAACAGGTTGAGTTCTAATCCCACCCAGCGTGAGTTTTGTACAATGCAGGGGCTTGGGCTACTGCCCACTCCTTTGCATATGTATGTTTAAGGTGAACGAGAACGTGGTTGGAAAATGCAGGAAAAATTATAATTTCTCCCCTGGGGCACTCCATTACGAATGCTGGCGGCCAATCTTGTTCTGCTAACAGGATGTCATAACCAGATGATAAGTTCTTCCAAAAGAGAGCTTTTACTTTCCTGGGCTTGTCCCCTTCCATCCGGAGTGTTATCTCATGTCACTTATGTGGGACACTCACCCTGGTGTCTGGTGTTTCTACCGTGATGTAATCATTCAAGTCCACTGTCACCAGAAATTCCTTCAGGTTCTGGAGAGCTATTGTTACTTCTGCCGCACTGTCTAGCTCGTCAGAGCCCATTCCCGGTTCAGAAGTTGTGTCCTCAGAATTCTGGGCATGTCTGATTTTCAGACCAATGCAAAAAGAACTCTTGATGGACAGAATGCAGAACAATGTCATACATTCACCCCAGTACAGAGATCTGGGTCTAAATCCATCGTTTTTTTTCCTCACCATGCCATTCCAGTTTGGACCCAGCCATATGCAAATCAGTCTTGACCCTGTGCCTCATGGGAACAGTCCAGCCCGAACTTCCAAGCCAGGTCCTCCCTGGACTGGAAACAAGCATCCTAGGACCGGTTTCGGGGTTTCACCCCTCTTCAGCCAGGATAGCTTGATTCCAGTGGCATGGAGAGCACGGGACTCACGTCTGAGCATACCTGTCCAACTCGGGGTGACAAATGCAAAAAGAACTATTGATGGACAGAATGCAGAACAATGTCATACATTCACCCCAGTACAGAGATCTGGGCCTAAATCCATCGTTTTTTTACTCACCATGCCATTCCAGTTTGGACCCAGCCATATGCAAATCAGTCTTGACCCTGTGCCTCATGGGTACAGTCCAGCCTGAACTGCCAGGCCAGGTCCTCCCTGGACTGGAAACAAGCATCCTAGGACCGGTTTCGGGGTTTCACACCTCTTCAGCCAGGATAGTTTCATTCCTGTGGCATGGAGAGCACGGGACTCACATCTGAGCATACCCGTCCCACTCGGGGTGACAAATGCAAAAAGAACTGTTGATGGACAGAATGCCGAACAATGTCATACATTCACCCCAGTACAGAGATCTGGACCTAAATCCATCGTTTTCGAGTTGGGGCTGGACTGTTCCCATGAGGCACAGGGTCAAGACTGATTTGCATATGGCCATGTCTGAACTGGGGTGGCGTGGTGAGCAAAATAACAATGGATTAAACCCAGATCTGTGACTGGGGGTGAATGTTTTGCCAATGTGCAACATTCCGTCCATCATCTTGTGTGTTTTTATTTTCAGACCAGCAACTTTCTTTTTCTTAAATTGAGGTTTTGAGTTTTGCTTATCTTCTTTTTTAGAAGTAAAGGCTTGAGCACACTGCTTGTCTCTGGACTGTGTGCAGTCCTCTCTGTGTTCTGACCGTCCTTCTTTTTTGGAGCTTTTTTTCAAGCCCTGAAAGGAACAAGAGGAACGTGTATCAGTATCCTGATACCTGTCAGGTTTCCTAATATTATCCCTATTCCTAAGGTTCTACCTCTTTTCAGAGGGCTCCTGTGGAGGAGACCTACCTCGGGACTGAGATCTCTTGTCTTTAAAGTTTTGTTTTTTAGCATCCCACTTCTTTTTAGAAGAAGTAGGTCTCTGCTTAGAAGTGTCCTTTTCGGGACTGCCCATCAGTTGAGGTTTTAAAGCTTCGCCCCCAAACTATCCCTGCCTAATTCTGCATACGCAGTTTCGATTATTTTCGGTAGTTCGTGTTGTTGTTCTAACGGACTGAACTCCCGTAGGCATTGGCGGATAGCCGCTGAAGCTGCTTCCCCTTTAATGTTAGCTAGTATTATGGCTAATACATGGTCGTAGTTATTTAATGATGTCATCCCTAAGTTTAGAGCAGGCTCTGCTCCATACTCATTTTGTATTTGTCTTAATTCATCTAGTATTACTGCTAATGAAGGAATACCATGAGTTCTGGTATATATGGCAGCAAAGACTGTACCTCAAGAGGTACAACCCTCTAACTGTGGTGTAATCCCCATGGGCAAGCAGATTGTTAACATTCTGCGTTTTTCAAATGGTGTTGTATTTGGGAACACTGCCTCTAACTGGGTTATTTTCTGAGCTACCAAGGAATTTGTTCACATTTTGTGGGCGCTTTGCCCATTACCGCGTGTAATGTTTGTGGAGTAATTTTAGTAGCTGCGCTCTTTGTAGGAGCTGCATTTGGTGTAATTACTGTTGGTTGGACCGCAAGTGTCCTCATGACGAATTGTGTCATGTTTCTGTAAAGTTTTATCAACTCTTTGTGTTAAACAAGCAATTCATCACGTGGCATTGTGTCAATGTCAGGCTGTGGTGCATAGGTCTCTGATATCGGCCATGTTGCTCCTGGTCTTCCTAAAGGACGAAGTCTTGTTCTTGTGTGGGGTAGGGCGCCATTAAACCAGAAAATATGTTCCTGGTAGGTAAGCGGAATTTCAGTCTCCTCAAACGGAGTGTAGACCGCTGGGATCTCTTCATGTGTGTAATAATGAAAAGAGTTTGCTACAGCATTTGCTGCTGGGAATGTAACCCTAGGAATAGAATACCTCTGTTTGGAAATATTCTTGTGCCTCTATTGATGCAGATTGGGGTGTACAAAATCTCCCTACTTCCATGGATAGAGTAATTTCACAGTTACACGCACATACACTCACCATACACTAGGGCCCATTTCACTAACATACACTCTAATACTCTACCAGCATTGAACCTGTGGAAAGAAACCTTCATAAACTCCTAAACCCCACACCTACACCGAGGTCGATAAGACCTAGCTATTGCAATTGTCATAATCTAAACAATCTATACATTAATAATCAAATAGAGTACTCAATAATTGACAAGGAATAATCACCAACACCGTATTAAAATTATGATTCTTTATCTAAAATTAGTCAAAAGAAATTAATCAGAATAAATCATTTTCTCATAATTACCTATTCTAGCTAAATGTCAGAATGGGTCATCAGGACAAGTCTCTCAGTAGAAATCTCCCAAGTCACCGTCTTCACAGCATCGATCCTCACCAACGCAGGTTTGGGAAGAAAAATGGCAAAGTGGCAAAAACCCTCTCTAGACTAACAATTTTTATAGCATTTCGAACAAAGAAAAGAAACAAAAAAAATATTCATTGCGTCCGCTGAACCTCCGAGCAAAGCGAGAAGGAAAGGATGTAGCATCGCTACATTTGGAAAAATCTCCGCTCAGAAAAAGTCACAAAAATAAAAAGACAGAACAGGAACTAAATATTAAATGTATCTTCTCAACTTCCACACATTTCCTCTGGTGAGCTCAGAGTTTAGAGTCTTTCTTTAAAGCTCCTTTGTTTTCCAAGGCTGCCAAGGCTGTCCCTATGCATCTGGAGACTTGCCCAGATCTGCTGCTGTCCTCACGGAAAGTTTTAACCAGGCAAGGACTGTGGACAGATGACTCGCATCCATATTCAGCAAGGCCTTTTCCATCACAAATTCTCACTCGAAACCTGGCTTCAAAAGTCAGCCATCTTTGATTAGGCCACAATAGGCCACAATAGACCATCTTAATTAAAAGAGACAAAACAACGTTACCACAGCATAGTGATTGAACAGTGTTAACCCCACTAATACCCTTATGTGTAGGTAATTATCTAGCTTTAGCAACACAAAAAAGCATTAATTCAAAAGCGTTTCGTGCTTAAAATAAACAGCACTCAGCAACGTTTATTTAATAAAACATTGTTGGAAATACTCCACTCCCACACCGGAAAGGGTTGGTGGTAATGGGGTCTTTCCAGGACATACAGTGGTAGCTTGGCTCGAGTGGTCAGGAATCAGGCACCGTGCTAAGCATACGTCATACCCATACAATAACCATGCGTACATCCGTTCCAAAAACGACTCTACACCGTAAAAATTATGAAAATATCTCTGTTTATCTTCTTTTTCTCTTAGTTGCTGATTAAATAAATAATAACACAATCACAATATACAAGGCTTTTTAAATAGTGCAGGTCAAATAAATACTGTCTTAATGATTCAATAAATAGGGGTGATCATAAATATTTAAGGCATAAATATAAGTGCAAAACATACAGGCAATTAAATATTCTGAGGCAATAAATACTGCAAACCAATAAATATTGTGCGACAATAAATACTGTGGAACAATAAATACAGTGAAGCAATAAATAAGTTAAATACAATAAATACAGTGCTCTCAATAAATAATTAAAAGCTGACAGTGACACTTATAGAATCAGATCACATTTGAGATTACTATGGGCTGATTTGGCCCAGGCACAGCTTGTGGTTATGGGGATGGCTTGAGGGTGTCTACTCCCTGGCTTGGACAGGCTGAGGCCTAAACTGAGGTAGATCAAGGGGGGAATACTAGAGACCTGGCTCTCTCACTCTACACAACCCCTCTGAATTAGTCTCAGCTCACCCCTGGCACAGTCCAGCTGGTTCCAGCACCTCTCTAACCCCTAGAGTAGTCTCTTAGGATTCCACAGGGCCTTAGGCGCCCTCTATTCCACTTACTGCCCTTTTTCTGAAGCTCCGACGCCGCTGGAGTCGTGTCGACGCCGTGAGGCGGTTCCGGTTCGATGTCGGCGGCCTCGGCACACTGTCAGTTCTTGACGACGCCGGCAGGCGGTTCCGGATCGATGTCGGCGGCCTCGGCTCGATCTCGACCTCCGATTCGATGACGTCGGGCAGTCTTGGCTCGATGTCGACTTCGGGCGGCTCCGGTCCGATGGCGACCTCTGGTTCGATGACGTCGGCCGGCCTTGGCTCGATGTCGACTTCCGGCGGCTCCGGAGTGCGATCCCCACTCCCGACCTCCGGTGCTCCTCTCCTCAGGTTCCGGCGACTCCGGAGTGCGACCTCCACTCCCGACCTCCGGCACGATTCTCTCAGGTTCCGGCGACTCCGGAGTGCGATCTCCACTCCCGACCTCCGGCACGCTTCACCTCGGTCTCCGGCGACTCCGGAGGGCGGACTTCACTCCCCCGTCGACGCCGCTCACTCGACCTCGGGTGACTTCCTCCTCGACCTCTGGTACTCTCCACGACCTCCGTCGGCGCCCTCTCTCGACCTCTGGCGGCTCCGGGTACGACGTCTGCTTTTCCAGTCAGCGCCGCTTCTCCACCTCGGGCTCCAGGTCTCAGGCTTCTCGACGTCGGACTCCAGGGAAACCAGTATCCAGGTCAGGATCTTGCTGTTCTTGGATTCTAAGGCCTGTTCCTGCTGTCCAGGTCCTTAAGATGGTTTTTCTTGCTTCTTCCCCACACAGGGCTCCAGGCTGGGCTCAGTCAGTAGGGACTAGTATCAAGGGTGGGTTTATGGACCCCACTCCAGGCAAAAGTTTCCACCCCTGCTGCCTCACTCCTTCCTCCTTCAGGTTTCTGCTGCTCACTCCTCACCAGTCAGGTGCCAACTGCCAGCTCCAACTGCCAACTCTCTGTCTTAGCTTCCCAACATTCTAAACCGCCTCCAACTGTCACAGGGTTCTGGAATGTTCTGGAAGGTGCTAGTAGGTTCCAGTGGGTGCTGGTGATGTCACAGGTGGCCACCATTTTGTGCTCCAGGCCCTCAGACAGAAGTTCCAGGGGTAGCTAAAATGGCTCCCTGAATCTGCAGCAACACTAAAAAGTCTGGTGGTTCCCAAAAAGGAAAAATACTAACAGGGTTTGAGGCAAAAGTGGGACAAAATAAATAATGATGAGGAGGGACCAGCCAAAGGGCTGACAGGTCTAACACGCGTCCCCCCCAGCTGAAAGTGGGGAGAGCTACCCAACCCCTTGGGAGTTCTCATCACTAAGGCGGAAATACCTTGAGAGACCGTCTGCATTGGCGTGGTCCACTCCAGGCCGATGTTCCACCTGAAAGTCCATTCCCTGTAGGGAAATAGACCACCTCAACAACTTGGGATTCTCCCCCTTCATCTGCATCAGCCAACGAAGGGGTCTGTGGTCGGTCTGAACCAGGAAGTGCGAGCCAAACAGGTATGGCCGCAACTTCTTCAGAGCCCATACCACTGCAAAGGCTTCACGCTCTATTGCACTCCACTTCTGTTCCCTGGGAAGTAGTCTCCGGGATAGGAAGACCACGGGTTGATCCAGACCCTCTTCATTGAGTTGCGATAACACTGCCCCAATGCCATGTTCTGATGCATCTGTCTGGACAATGAACTCCTTGGAAAAGTCTGGGGCCCTTAAGACCGGGGCCTCGCACATGGCTTTCTTCAGTCTCACAAAGGCCTGCTGACAAGCCTCCGTCCAGACTACCCGTCGAGGTTGTTTCTTGGACGTGAGCTCCGTGAGGGGGGCTACGATGGTACCGTATCCCTTCACGAAGCGGTGGTAGTATCCCGTGAGGCCCAGAAAAGCTCGGACCTCAGTCTGTGTCTTGGGGGGTTCCCAGGCCATGATAGCCTCGATCTTCGCCTGGAGGGGTTGCACCGCTCCCCTACCCACCAAGTGTCCAAGGTACACTACGGACCCCTGCCCGATCTGGCACTTGCTGGCCTTGATCGTCAATCCAGCTTGTCTCAGGGCCTGGAGAACAGCTTGCAGGTGACGCAAGTGATCCTCCCAGCTGTTACTGAAGACGGCTATGTCATCCAGATAAGCAGCAGAGAAACTCTCCATTCCGGTGAGGATCTGGTTTACCAGGCACTGAAACGTGGCAGGTGCGTTCTTGAGCCCAAAGGGCATCACACAGAACTGGTAGTGGCCATTGGGCGTGGAGAAGGCTGACCTTTCCCTTGCTCCATCAGTCAAAGAGATCTGCCAGTACCCAGAAGTAAGGTCAAAGGTACTTAGATATTGGGCAGCTCCCAGCCGGTCAATCAATTCATCCGCCCTAGGGATCGGATGAGCATCAGTTTTGGTCACTGAATTCAGTCCCCGATAGTCCACACAGAACCTCAGTTCCGGTTGGGCACCCGGTGGTGCAGCTTTTGGTACTAGTACCACCGGACTGGACCAGGGGCTGCTAGAAGGTTCGATCACTCCTAGCTCCAGCATCTTAGTGACTTCACTGTGAATGCTGGCCTTCACCTTGTCTGACATCCGGTAGATCTTGGACTTCACAGGTGGGCTGTCTCCTGTGTCCACGTCATGGACGCACAGGTGAGTCCTACCCGGGACAAGGGAGAACAACGAAGAGTACTGCCCCAGGACCTGGCGGCAGTCCTCCTGCTGTTCAGGAGTTAGAGATGGGGAGAGAATCACTCCCTCCACCGACCCATCCTTTTCTTGAGACGCAAACAAATCGGGGAGAGGCTCGCTTTCCACGTCCTCTCCTCCGTCAGTCACCATCATCAAGATGACTTCGGGCCTCTCGTGGTGGGGTTTGAGGCGGTTGGCGTGCAGCACCCGTAGGGGCTGACGAGGGGTCTTCAGGTCCACCAAGTAGGTAGCCTTACCCTTCTTCTCCAACACCTCAAAGGGTCCTGACCAGCGATCCTGGAGGGCGCTAAGCTCTCCTGGTTCGATCACCCACACCTTCTGGCCAGGCTCCAACTCCACCGGGTGAGCGTTGTGGTCATACCACGCCTTCATCACTGCTTGGCTGGCTTCCAAGTTGTCAGAAGCTTGCTTCCACAACTTAGCCATTTGGCTCCGGAAGGCCAGCATGTAGCTCACCACATCCTGGGGAAGCTTTCTGGGAGTTCTTTCCCATCCGTCTCTCACCAGGTTGAGAGGTCCACGTACAGGGTGCCCATACAGAAGCTCGAAGGGGCTGAAGCCCACTCCCTTCTGTGGCACTTCCCTGTAAGAAAAGAGTAGACAGGGTAGGAGGACGTCCCATTTCCTCCGCAGGCTTTCAGGCAGACTTCTGATCATGCCCTTCAAGGTTTTGTTAAACCTTTCCACCAGACCATTGGTCTGGGGGTGGTAAGGAGTTGTGAACCGGTAGGTCACTCCACACTCCTTCCACATCGCCCGCATGTACGCTGACATGAAGTTGGTCCCCCTGTCGGACACAACTTCCTTGGGAAAACCCACTCGGGTAAAGATTCCCATTAGGGCCCTAGCCACAACAGGTGCTGTTATGGTCCTCAGAGGTATTGCCTCTGGGTACCGTGTGGCATGATCCACCAGGACCAGGATAAACCGGTGACCAGCTGACGTTGGCGGATCTAACGGACCCACAATGTCGATGCCCACCCTTTCAAAGGGGGTGCTAACGACAGGAAGTGGTTCCAGGGGAGCTTTCAGCTTCACCCCTGTTTTCCCACTGGCTTGGCAAGACACACATGTCCGGCAGTAGGTATCGGACGACACTTTCATCTGAGGCCAATAAAAGTGTGGGACAAGACGGGCGAAGGTCTTGTCTTGCCCCAGGTGTCCTGCCAATGGGATCTCGTGAGCCAACTCCAGAAGGAAGGCTCAATAACGTTGAGGGACTACCAAGGCTCGTGACGATCCATGTAGGGGTGCCTTGGGTTCACTGTAGAGGAGGCCATCCTCCCAGTAAACACTGTAGTTCCCTTCAACGTTCCCTGCTGCCTGGGCTTGGGCCTGACGCCTTAGCCCCTCAAGGGTAGGGCACTCCCTCTGGCCCTGGCAGAATTCCTCCCTGGACGGGCCTCCCTCCACGTGCCACTCGGCCGGGATGGGTAGGTCCTCCAGTTTGGTAACGTCCCCCACCGCAGACTCCTGGTCCACCACCTCCGGTGGCCTATCCGTCCTACGGGGTGTGGACGCCGAGGCAGGCTCCTCCTGTCCTCGGTTCTTCCCTTGACTGGCAGCTGGCTGGGCCTTTGTTCCAGGCTCCAGCCGAAACGAACTCCCTCTCCGGGTAGTCGCGGACCCTGTGCTCACACAGGCCCAGTCAGGTGTACCCAGCATCTCAGTGTGAGTCCGGTATTCCACCTCCTTCCAAGCGTTGTGCTCCATGTCATTCCCCAGTAGACAATCGACTGGCACGGCAGGGCTTACGGCAACTCGAAGTGAACCTGCAACCCCCCCCCATTCAAAGGGAACCTCGGCCACTGGATAGTGGCCTGTTCTGCCGTCAGCCATCGCGGCTGGGTGGAGTACATCGGGAATTACCTGCTCTGGAGACACCAGTTGACTACGTACCATAGTCATACTGGCTCCTGTGTCTCTCAGAGCCTCCCCTCTTTGGCCGTTGATGGTGACCCACTGCCCATACTTTACGGTATTTGCGGGCACCTGGATCTTAGGAACCATCTCCCGTTCTCCCAGGGACACTAAAGTGACACCCGCCCACTCCCTTCCCTTAGTTAGGGGCATCTCCTCCCCGAGCACTTCACTAGCTACTCCGGGGGTCTTTCCTCCAGTGGGAGGGGGTGGTCGTTTCAGGCACTTCGGATCTCCTTTATAGTGTCCAACGCCACCGCACTCGTAGCAATGGACAACCCTTGGCTGCTGACTCTGGCCAGGATTAGGGTTTCTGGGTGGGTTAGCCCTAGGGGTGAATCCTGTTCCCTTTCCTTGGAAGTTATTTTGGGGGCCTTTGGAGAACTCCTTTTTCTTTTCCCCTCCCTCTTTCTTCTGGGGGGCGCCCTGTCCGGCCTTTTGAGTATCCCCTCCAGTCCCCCTTGTGGACACCCGGGTACTAGCCCAAATGTCCGCCTCCTCAGCAAGCTTCCGGGGACTGGTCAGCTTGCTATCCACCAGGTGTTGACGCAGTTCAGGGAAACATTTCTCGAGCAGGTGTTCCTTCAGTACTAGATCAAACAACCCCTCGTAGTTCCTCACTTCACTGCCCTGAATCCAACCCTCTAGTGCCTTCTTTGCATAGTCCAGGAAGTCCACCCAATTCTGTGTGCCCAGTTTGTGACTACCCCTGAACTTCTGTCTGTACTTTTCGGGTGTTAGTCCAAACTTTCTTATGAGCGCCAGCTTCATGGTGGGGTAGTGGGTCTGCTCATCCTCCTCGAGGGCCAATAATGCATCCCTACCAGCTGGAGGCATGTACTTGTACAATCCCCCTCCCCAGTACTTCTCTGGAACCCCATGGGCCCTTAACGAGACCTCATAGGCCGCTAGCCACTTGGCGATATCGTCACCCACCCCATAGCTAGCTACTATGTCCTTTGGCAGGTAGGGTTTGGGTTCCCTGGTGTACTCTCGTTCTTCGCTGCCACCGTTAGGTACAGGGTGTGCCCCGATTCTCAGGATCTGAAGATCTATCTCTTTCAGCCTTATCTCATGAGCCATCCTCTGTTCCTCCTTCTCCTTCTCCAGCCTTGCTAAGTCCCATGTGAGCTGTCTTTTCTCCCTCCGGTCTGTTAACTCCACTTCAGACAAGCCACCGCTAGAGGCACTGCTGCCCTTCCTGGAAAGTGTCCCGGGCCCCGCTGACAGGTTCCCCACCTCAGGTTGGTACAAACCAGCTCCCTCACTGTCGGGCTCTCTATCCCTGTCCTCCTCCTCAGCCTTGCTTTCTCGTCGTGCCTCCCCCCAAGCCCTTAAGCTGGTTTGGAGTGCACCCTTCTTTGCTCCTGGGGGACAATACACCCCCTCTCGCTGACAAAACTCCCTGAGTTGGGCCACCGTGTACGTTTCTAAATTCTCCAGTACAAACTCCATCTTGCCCACTCAGGTCAGAGGACAGTTATTTGCAGTAACTATGCAGGGGGGTACCTTATATAATACCTCCTCCCACCACCAGAGTAAATTTGGAAAAAACAAAAACCCACAATTAGGAAGGCCGCTTTGAGAAAACTCCCGGTGTAGGCCTATGGACTACCCACAGTTATTGTTGAGTATACGTAGGCACAGCTCTATCCCACCACTGAACACCAATTAATGTTGGAAATACTCCACTCCCACACCGGAAAGGGTGGTGGTAACGGGGTCTTTCCAGGACATACAGTGGTAGCTTGGCTCGAGTGGTCAGGAATCAGGCACCGTGCTAAGCATACGTCATACCCATACAATAACCATGCGTGCATCCGTTCCAAAAACGACTCTACACCGTAAAAATTATGAAAATATCTCTGTTTATCTTCTTTTTCTCTTAGTTGCTGATTAAATAAATAATAACACAATCACAATATACAAGGCTTTTTAAATAGTGCAGGTCAAATAAATACTGTCTTAATGATTCAATAAATAGGGGTGATCATAAATAATTAAGGCATAAATATAAGTGCAAAACATACAGGCAATTAAATATTCTGAGGCAATAAATACTGCAAACCAATAAATATTGTGCGACAATAAATACCGTGGAACAATAAATACAGTGAAGCAATAAATAAGTTAAATACAATAAATACAGTGCTCTCAATAAATAATTAAAAGCTGACAGTGACACTTATAGAATCCGATCACATTTGAGATTACTATGGGCTGATTTGGCCCAGGCACAGCTTGTGGTTATGGGGATGGCTTGAGGGTGTCTACTCCCTGGCTTGAACAAGGCTGAGGCCTAAACTGAGGTAGATCAAGGGGGGAATACTAGAGACCTGGCTCTCTCACTCTACACAACCCCTCTGAATTAGTCTCAGCTCACCCCTGGCACAGTCCAGCTGGTTCCAGCACCTCTCTAACCCCTAGAGTAGTCTCTTAGGATTCCACAGGGCCTTAGGCGCCCTCTATTCCACTTACTGCCCTTTTTCTGAAGCTCCGACGCCGCTGGAGTCGTGTCGACGCCGTGAGGCGGTTCCGGTTCGATGTCGGCGGCCTCGGCACAATGTCAGTTCTTGACGACGCCGGCAGGCGGTTCCGGATCGATGTCGGCAGCCTCGGCTCGATCTCGACCTCCGATTCGATGACGTCGGGCAGTCTTGGCTCGATGTCGACTTCGGGCGGCTCCGGTCCGATGGGGACCTCTGGTTCGATGACGTCGGCCGGCCTTGGCTCGATGTCGACTTCCGGCGGCTCCGGAGTGCGATCCCCACTCCCGACCTCCGGTGCTCCTCTCCTCAGGTTCCGGCGACTCCGGAGTGCGACCTCCACTCCCGACCTCCGGCACGATTCTCTCAGGTTCCGGCGACTCCGGAGTGCGATCTCCACTCCCGACCTCCGGCACGCTTCACCTCGGTCTCCGGCGACTCCGGAGGGCGGACTTCACTCCCTGTCGACGCCGCTCACTCGACCTCGGGTGACTTCCTCCTCGACCTCTGGTACTCTCCACGACCTCCGTCGGCGCCCTCTCTCGACCTCTGGCGGCTCCGGGTACGACGTCTGCTTTTCCAGTCAGCGCCGCTTCTCCACCTCGGGCTCCAGGTCTCAGGCTTCTCGACGTCGGACTCCAGGGAAACCAGTATCCAGGTCAGGATCTTGCTGTTCTTGGATTCTAAGGCCTGTTCCTGCTGTCCAGGTCCTTAAGATGGTTTTTCTTGCTTCTTCCCACACAGGGCTCCAGGCTGGGCTCAGTCAGTAGGGACTAGTATCAAGGGTGGGTTTATGGACCCCACTCCAGGCACAAGTTTCCACCCCTGCTGCCTCACTCCTTCCTCCTTCAGGTTTCTGCTGCTCACTCCTCACCAGTCAGGTGCCAACTGCCAGCTCCAACTGCCAACTCTCTGTCTTAGCTTCCCAACATTCTAAACCGCCTCCAACTGTCACAGGGTTCTGGAATGTTCTGGAAGGTGCTAGTAGGTTCCAGTGGGTGCTGGTGATGTCACAGGTGGCCACCATTTTGTGCTCCAGGCCCTCAGACAGAAGTTCCAGGGGTAGCTAAAATGGCTCCCTGAATCTGCAGCAACACTAAAAAGTCTGGTGGTTCCCAAAAAGGAAAAATACTAACAGGGTTTGAGGCAAAAGTGGGACAAAATAAATAATGATGAGGAGGGACCACCCAAAGGGCTGACAGGTCTAACAAACATGCACATTTATTAATAGCAATACAAAAGCGTTCCCACGTGTCGGTTTTCTTATCATTAGTATGTTGGTAAGTTTAAACACACACTTACACAAAACAAATAATTATTAATTAATGATTATTAATTTTAATCATAACAAATAGACAAACCAGAGCTTCAAAACCCTATAGATTTCATTTAGAAAATCCTGCTCCAGCAATCCCCCCTTTGGTGATTTTATCACCAAATAATCCAAAAAAAAAAATTTAGTGAAATTTAGTCCCATTTTAGGAGAAATTTGAAATGTCTTTTTCCTCCTTACACAACACTACACACCAGACACTCTTTCATCATCCCTCTTTGTTTCTAAGTAGACACTCTCCCTTAATTCTTCTGATTCAATTTCTTGTGATTCTCTTTTCAACCTTTTATTTCTCTTTTCATTATTTCTTTTAATTAATTTCTTTTTCCCTCCCCTGTTTTTACAACACAAACACACTAATCTCAATATCAATAAAGCAACAATTATACAAGTTAAAGGAAACAATATCTTACCTATAATAGTACTACCTATTTTTGCAATAAAACTCTTAACAGCTATCACCTTATTAGCTATTTTAGTCCAGATACTTTCAGCTTCAAGTGGTACTAATTTTTCATGCAAATCAGTAATATTTTTGATATAGACCTTCAGGTCTTTGCTTTCATCTGGAATGTAAGTGCAACAATGTTGAACTTTCAGCATTCCACAAACTCCACCCTCCTTAGCCAATAAAATATCAAGAGCAAGTCTATTTTGCATAGACATAGCATGCACGGCAATTAATTCCGTATTCACCAAAAGAAACCCTCCAGCGGTATTTGTCGATAAGCGATCCACCACTGTTGACAGTTTCCGAATCCCATTAGCATTTAAAGAAATTCCCACTGCTGGAATTAAAGCTCCAAAAATGTCACCCACAATTTCAAACCAAGTTTCCCTCTTGAAGCGCATTAGTAAATTAATATGTTCTACATCTTCTATTCTATCTATATGAAAAATCTTTGGAAAAACCAGGCCCACATAACACGTGCCATACCAATGGTCAGGCAACTTGTAATAAGCCTTGTTCCCACAAACATAATACACTCCTGGAAAAATTGTATCTTCTCCACCTCTGAAACCCCATCCTGTTGCAATGAAGTATGTATCATGACATTCACTAGTCCCAACAAAATATGTATCATATTGGGATTTCCCTCTTGTAATGCACAGCTTACCCTTCTGTGGTGCATCTAAAGCTAAAGTTGGACTAGCTCCATTTCTCAATTCTTTTTCCATCTCAATGTCCCAAATTGTCTCACTCACTTTATATTTCCCTGCCTTTTCATGCATACTCAATCTCCTTTCCTCCACCATGTTCAGGAAAGCTTTCTCCTCTTCTTCCAAACTACAAGTTAAATTATTCTTAAAAATGTAATCTAATGTTAATTCTTCTTTCTCAATAAAAATCTCACCAAAAATGTTAGCTTCTTTAGCTGGATTCAGCTCTTTGTTCATTGGCAAGTGCCCAAAAATACTATCTTTGTTAGACATTTTATAATCTATTTTCCCCAACAAATAAAAAACACTACTTAATACACTACAAGAAATTCCATACGTAGCTGGTAAATGGTGATAAGTAACACCCTCTGAAACGGATGCAGGTAATTGCATACAAACGTAGCAATCCCTTACTTCCATTGTTTTCACATATTCGTATAACAACTTTGAAAAAACATTACTAGAAAAATCATTAATTGACCTATCTTTATGCATGTAAGTATTACTAATTCTAGTTGGAACTACTTTTTGCGAATTCTTCTCTACATTTGTCTCATTCTCAGTATGTATTTCAAATGTACCTATTGAAACTCTAAATGTAACTAATAAAGCTAAAATACCCCATAGTAGCATTAATAATCCAGTACAGCAGCAGCACATTCTACACCATCTCCTTAAGAAGGCACATCTACTTTGATTATTCTCTATGTTAGCCATTTTACTACTTTGACCTTGTCTTTTGACTTAGCCTCTAATACTCCACTACTGTAATTTCTCAAACTTTGGATTACTTCAGACAGCTGAGTTTCAGACTTTCTCCTTTTCACTTTCTCCAAGTGATTTCTTCAGTTCACTCAATTTGGATATTCATCACTTTTCACTCCTTCTTCTTCAGCAACATCAAACTGTATCAGATCATCAACAACATCCTATGCATCTGACTCTTCTCCAATGTCAGTCAGAATAACTTTTAAGATTCCAACAGATTCTTCCTTTTCCTCAACCACTTTTCTCAAGATCCCCTCCGGATTATCTCGAGTCACTGTTTCTTCTTCTCCTTCTTCAGACAGTGCCACATAAGACCATTCCGGTGATCTGTACTTTTGGTTGGGTCTTCTAATTCTCTTTTTTTCCTCAGGTTCTCTTGACTCCTTTTGCTCCTTCCTTTTTACTTCGTTTTGACTCGATACTTCATTCACTTGTTCAGCTTTCGATGTATTCCCTCTTATCAGTCTGTATCTCAGCCTCTTTACTCTGTTGTTAGGCCAAAAATCTCCTCTTACGACCTTTTTCGGTCTTATTTCTGTATGATTTCTTTCTCCAATCCAAGTTCTCTTTCTCAGAACTCGACCCTCTGATTTTCCACTTTCACTTTGATCCGATTCTGTTTCAAATGCCTCTTGTTCTTCAGCAGTTTTCTTTCGCTCTTGTTCTTCAGCAGTTTTCTTTCGCTCCACAATCTTTTTCACCACTATTTGAGACTTCCCTACTTCTTTACCTCCTCGGGTCTCCGACACGCAATCTTCTTGCTGTCTACTTGTCCCTTCACCTAGCTTATTAGAAGTGTTCCCTACACCTCCTCGGGGGTCTTCCGCAATCTGTCCCTCTCTATCTTCTTCTGACCCTACTTCTTCAGATATAATCTCAAGTGGTTCTTCAATCTCCTCCTCTTCTGATTCAGGAGTAATTTCTGTGGAACTGCTCTTTTCTTTTCTTTTCCCTCCACTGCTTTTTGGAACTTCAGGCTCTCTTTCAGAATCTGATTTTCTTTCTGAGATTCTCAATGGTTCTCTTGAACTTGAAGCCTTTTCTGCTTCTTTTCCTGAACTTTGATTCTTTCTCACTGGTTCTGGGTCTTCATCATCACTGGAATCTGACTCTTCAAAATACTCTCTACCAGTCCCATCCTTTGGGTTTGGAACTCTCAAAGTATGACTCGCATGCACCCAGTTTTTCACACCAGCACACTTCACTGCAGTCGTCATAGTTAGAATGACTTGTCTTGGTCTTCCCCACCTTGGAACCAAGCAATTTCTTCTTCTGTGAACTTTAATCCTCACCCAGTCTCCTGGACTCAGATCATGAGCTTGCTTCTTCTCAAGCGTAGTAGCTTCTTCTCCAATCTGGTGAAACACAGAATGAACTGCGTCAGCCAGGCCTTTACAGTAATCCAAAATCATGTCATCAGTTATTGTCATCAACTTATTGACAGGTACATATGCATGTCGCATTGCACGTCCCATTATGATTTCATGCGGACTTAAACCAGTAGTTCTATCTGGAGTAGATCTAATAGTCATTAGCACTAGAGGCAAGACATCTGGCCATTTCATGCCAGTGGCTAAGCACATCTTACCAATCCTGTTCTTGATTGTGCCATTTATCTGCTCAACCACACCAGAAGCCTCTGGTCTGTATGCACAATGTAGCTTCTGCTGTATGCTTAATGCTTCACAAATCAAACTCATGAGTTCATTATAGAAGTGTCCACCTCTATCAGACTCAATCGTTACCGGAAATCCGTATCTAGGAATCAATTCTCTTAACAGTAACTTTGCCACTGTTACTCCATCATTTCTCCTAGTCGGATAGGCCTCAACCCATCTTGAAAACAAACAGACTACCACTAGTACATATCTCAGTCTGTTCACTTGGGGCATTTCAATGAAATCAATCTGCATTCTTGTAAAAGGACCTCCTTCTCTGCCTATTGTTCCCGGACTCACCACTGTCTTCTTCCCAGTGTTAAATTGCTGGCAAATCAAACATCTTTGACAGATACTTTCTGCAATTGTCCTGAACTTTGCATTGTACCAGGTCTGCTTAAAAGACCTAATCATTGAATCCCTTCCCAAATGTCCCTCGCCATGATACATCCTTCGGCATTACTGGTCTGCCATCTCTATAGACCCAAACATGGTCTGTCTCTCTCGGGGCACAACCTGCCTTAATCCAATCTTTCTTTTCTTCCTCCTCTGCCTCATCCTGCAACTGTTTCACTTCATCCCATGTCTCTAAGACATTAGTAAACATCACAGAACAAAAAGACATTTCACCCTCTCGTTCCCGATTAATAGATTGGTTATTTTTGGCACAATATTGTGCAATGTCGTTAGCATATCTATTGCCAACTGTCACAACATCATCTCCTTGTCCATGAGCAGCACATTTCACAACTGCTAATTCTTTAGGCAGCTGTATCGCCTCAAGCAATTTCCCAATCACTTCAGCATTCTTTATTGGAGTCCCACTCGACGTCAAGAAACCTCTTTGTAGCCAAAGTTGGCCAAAGTCATGCACAACTCCAAATCCATACTGACTATCAGTCATCACAGTCGTTCTCAAATCTTTCCCAATTTCAGAAGCTTTTGTCAATGCAATTAATTCAGCAACTTGCGCAGATTTCACTCCTTTCAATGATGATGCTTCCATTACTTCTGAAACCTTACACACCGCATCTGCTGCACATAGCACACCCTCATCATTCCTCAGGCATGATCCATCCACAAAAAACACATGATCACTCTCATGCAAGGGAAGATCCCTTATGTCTGGTCTCGGTTTTGTACAGTAATCAAGCACATCCAAACAATTGTGATCATCTTCTGTTTTCACACCTACATTTTCAATATCCGGCAACAATGTCGCTGGATTCACATTCACACATCTCTCAAGAGTCACATTTGATGCTCCCAGAATGACTTTCTCATATTTAGTCAACCGACTATGTGACATGTACTGAGTTCTGCTTCTCGTCAAAAGAATTGCCACATTATGAGGTACGAATACCCTTACAGGATATCCCATTATGATTCCCTCACTCTGTTCTAGGCTTCTGCATGTTGCAGCCACAGATTTCAGACAACCTGGTAAACCCACAGCCACAGGGTCAAGTGTCGTACGCAATAGGCCTTCTCAGTAATCCATGCTTCTGAATTAACACTGAAAGTGCACATCCATTTCTCTCACTGCAGTACAATTCAAATTCTTTTTCATAATCTGGCATACCCAAAGCTGGGGCTTCACACATTCTGCTTTTCAGCTCTTCGAATGCTGCCATTTGTTCTCCATCTAGTTCCAATGGGTCTGTCATCTCACTTTTAGTCAGCTTAATCAGTGGCTTTGCTATCAGCGAAAAATTAATTATCCACTGACGACAATAACCCACCATTCCCAGGAACATTCTCACTTCCCTCTGGGTCTTTGGGGCTTTCATTTCCCTGATAATTTTGATCCTGTCATCAGTCACTTTTCTCAGACCTTTCTCAATATTGTGTCCAAGATAATGCACCTCTTTCTTGCAGAATTGTAATTTAGCTGGAGATACTTTTAACCCTCCATCTGCCAGATGATTCAGTAAAGCTATAGTATCTACTTCACAAGCTTCACGTGTCTTTGATGCCACAAGTAGGTCATCAATATACTGCACTAATACTGAGTTTTCAGGCATAATCAAACTCTCCAATGACTTTTTCAATAACTGATTGAATATTGAAGGACTCTCTGTATACCCCTGTGGGATACGACACCATGCTAAGATACGCTGGCCAAATCTAAATGCAAAAATCGGCTGGCTGTCATGATGCAATGGAATTGAAAAGAAAGCATGACACAAATCAATCACTGTATACCACTCAGTATCATGTGGAATCTGATACAAAATCACTGATGGATTTGGCACAATAGGACAACATGCCACCACAATTTGATTAACTTTTCTCAAATCCTGTACGATCCTGAATTTCCCATTAGGCTTCTTTAGCCCCATTATCGGTGAATTACACGGACTACTCAGTAGTTCTCTCAGAACTCCCTGCTGAATCATTTTCTCAATTATAGGAGTTATTCCCTCAATTATTTCTGGTGTCATTTTGTACTGAGGAATGTTAGGATAAGTAATTCCCTCTTTCACTGAAATTTTCACAGGATCTACATTATTCATCAATCCCACATCCTCTCCAGTAAAATCCCAAACTGTCCTTTTCACTGTGTCTCTCAGCTCTTGAGGCAAATCCTCTGGATCAAACACAGCATATGCACCAATTAACTCACTTTCTCTATTTTCTAGAGTCATTCGGTACAAAACATCCTCATCTGGTGTTTCAAAAGCTATTCCATCTGGTGTACAAAAAATTGTACAGTTCATTTTACAGAGTAGATCCCTACCTAACAGGTTCACTGGACTTGTGTCACAGACGATAAATCTGTGCATATCTGAAAATTTCCCTATTTGTACTCTTACTGGTTCAGTAAGACGTGTTCTGATTTGTGTATTGGCTACACCAACTACTTGGATTGCTTCATCCGAGAGAGGAAGATTTCTAATATCTGTTGACCTGACAGTTGATCTTGTCGCACCTGTGTCTACTAAAAAAGTAACACCTTCTTCATTTATTTTTCCATCCACAAATGGTCCTGCCTGGTCTATTTCTAGAGTTGCACCAAGTATGCACTCTTCCTCCTCTCTTCGGCACCGTCAATAATCACCCTCAGACTCACTCCCTTCATTCTTTAACAAGTACTGTTGTACCTGGTTAGAACACCTTGGTTTGTTTACCTGCTCATCATTGTAGAATCCCGAATCCGGATTATAATTTTGTGCTCCTCTATTCTGCGGCAAGGGCGGTTTTGGCTCTTGACTCTGCTGTCTCACAACTTTCTGCTGTTGCTGCTGTTGATTTTTCCCCTCGTTCTGCACCTGTTGATTCAAGGAGTTTCCCTCATTATTCACTAATGGTGGATTGGTACATTCTGATCTCCAATGTCCCAGTTGGCCACAGTTGTGACATGGGAACTTTTTCTTAGCTTCCTCAAGATTCCCCTTTCCTTTCCCTGCATACCTAGGTATATTCCCTGCATTATTTCCTGGATTATTCGCCTGTTCCACCAACTGTGCTTCCTGTCTTTCCGCAACTTTCACCTGTGCCCACATTGCTTTCTCTTTCAGCTTTCTCTGTTTTGCTTCAATCTCATCACTGAAGTATTTTGCATGTCTCAGAATCTCATCTATTTTCTTACTCTGCCAATCCACAGTATGCTCACGAATTCTTTCACTAATCTCAGGTCTCAGGCCATATACAAATCTGTATACAAAATGACTCAAATCCTTGTCACCCAGGTGTTCATCTCCACTGAATTGTTTAAATGCCAGTATCAGCCTCTCGTAAAAAGCATGAACTGATTCTTTTGCTTCCTGATGTGTTTGATCTATTTTAACCCAGTCTGTTTCTTTTGGAGGTACTTTATTTTTCAGGTATACAATCACCTGCTCATATTTTCTCATTACTTCTGGATCTGGTGCTCCTGTTCTCTGATCCCTTGGATATTCCTCAGTAGGCCAACTCACAACTATTTTACACTCAGCCCACAAGTCTGCTGGAACAATTATATCAAACAGACTATTCAGGTCAATCCACAGCACTTTTGACAATTTCACAAACCTGTCTACCTGCCTGTACCACTCGACGGGCTTTTCTCTCAATCGAGGGAAATCATTTGTAAATGATAAAATATCCTGTCTGGTCCATGGAACATGTACATATCCTCCTCCAGGTATTTCTCTCATAGGATAAGTATCCACTGGTTTTTCCTTTTCTCTCACAGGAAATGCTGAATAAATCCTATCCCCTGATACTTCTCTCTTTTTGTACCATCTATCCTTCCACTTCTCAACATCACCCCATTTTCGCAATAAAGCGATCATCTCTTTAATCTGTCCTGTTCTACCAGTACCATTCAAATTCTCTATGTCTTTGTCTGTGAAATCCATCCTGTAAGACTTCTGCAAAACTTTCACTTTATCAATGTCAACTCCATAGTCATTTGCTATCGCTCTTAATCTGTCATGTGTATTTCTCGCTCTCCAGGTGATATTCTTACACATAAACAATAATTCACCATCATGATGATTTTTTAGAATTTCGGTTGGAACTGTCCCTGCAACAAGCTCTTCTAATTCTACACGTAACCTAGCAACATCAATTGCTTGTGAATCTTTATCCCTCTTTTGAAGAACTTTCATCCATTCATTCAGATCCTCAGCTGTTATTTCAGTAGATTTTCTCACTGGAACCACTTTCTTCTGCGGTTCTAAAATTGGCATCCCTGAACAACTAGCTTCACCAGCATCCAGTCCTGAATTAGACTCCTCTAATCCTTCATTACAGGTGTCATGTCTGAGTTTTCCTGCACTTTTTCCTGAATCTCCTGAAGGACCAGCCAAACTTGTCAATCTATTCCCAACATATGGAATAACCAAACCATTCTCACCCTTCCTCTGCTTATCAAAAACAGGCATAACCGGACCTATGGTTACGGGTACCGTAACAGCATCTAGATTTTTTGTCAGCTCCTTGATCTTTTCAGTCAACTCCGATGTAGTTCTGGCTAATTCTCTCGTATTTTCGCCACTGCTTCTATTCTCTCTCTCCCTGAAAGGATTACCACTTCTTAACTCAGGTGTCACATTTTCTGTCTCAATGATACGATGCGTATCTCTTATCGGAGAAACAACTGGTGTACTCTCTTCTGGTTCCGGTCTATATGGAGGTGGTCTTTTGTAAATCATGTCATTTAAAACCTCATCCTCATATTCATTAACTCCATATCTTCTCACTTCTGCCTCAGGAACTCTTTCTGCTCCCTCTTCAACTGTTCTCACAGGATATAATCCCTCTGACATACTAGCATCTCGCCATCTCATCATTCGATCATGATGAGTTTCACGACCATGTCTCCTCCCAAACATATACCTATAGTTGCCTCCAGACCTCTGTTTCTCTCGCTCATGTACTTCCTCTTCCCATTCCACTAAAGCCTCGAACTGTGTCGGCCTTGGTCTTGGGTCAAGACATAACATCTTTTCCCGTAAATTTTTCAACACGGCCAGATTAAATGAACCATGCTCTGGAAATGCTAAAACTCCATCTTCTTTGGTATACCTAACCCAATTCTCCAACCATATACAGGTATGATACCCATATCTTGCAGCCATGAAGGATGCAGGCGTTTTCGATGGAGGTAACAATTCACCCTCTCTCGCTTTAACATCCTTATCCTTGTCGAACCAATTTTTAATCTTTCTGAACAAAGATTTTTTCTTTTTCTCCTCTTGGTAATACATTATAACGCTTACCAAAACTTTCTAATCCCTTCCGTAATACAACTACACAATATGATTTTCAACCAATAACAGCGCGACTCACACTAACGCACCAATCCTGGAACGTTACGTCACTAGAATAGCTCCACCAATCCTTGCGCGGCTCACACCAACGCACCAATCTCAGCGCGAGCACTATCCTGATCTAATATCCAATCAGAGCGCGGTCTGTTTGACGTCAGCAGTCGCTGCAGTTTCTCGCTCCTGTCTCCTGTCAGTCGTCTACCCCTCCTTTACAAAATTTCTCAGTAGACTTTGTGTCGAATTTCTACAAAATCTATTAGTTACAACATATAAACGTCTCCATTGTCTGCTTCGCTAACCAAAGAATAATAAAGAAAATCTATTTCACAAGAAACCTCTTGTTGACACAGTAGCACATCCCTCTACTCTGCCCTTCTAACATACATTCATTAACTGTTTCCTCTAGGACTTGTCCAAAGAGTCTTACAATCAACTAAATATACGAACATTCACGCACATTCATACAAGAAAATATAGTACATACACACAGAATCCTGCTTTTCCCGAGAACAGCGAACAATCTGCTCCACTACAGAATTATAACACACATCAACCAAGCAGCTTACTTCTACCCAGTTTCTCAAACAAGCTCAGAGAATACCTATTACTTCTCCCGCGATAAGCTTTAACGGCGAACCTTACGGATCCCTGGGACTTAAAACCAGAGTTTCACAGATAACCTTCACTACCATACGCACTCCTTATATACCAGAAATATCTCTAATAGTAACATAACAATGTCACTGATTCCAAACCCAGACAATGTGAATTTTCCTGCATACATACAGGACCAACAATCCCGTCTTTCCCGAGAGCAGCATATACTTCCCTCTGCCCTACTACGGAACTGCTACTAGTTCCCAAATTCCAGAAGCACTACATATAACTCAACATGACGACTCCAACATATAGTATTAGTACATATACCAACATCAATCAATAATCAATAATCAATAAGCTTAATGTACAAGCAATCTAATCAGATCAAAACAATCATCAATAACCATCATCACTCTGCTACCAGGAACTTGATGCAGATTGGGGTGTACAAAATCTCCCTACTTCCACGGATAGAGTAATTTCACAGTTACACGCACATACACTCACCATACACTAGGGCCCATTTCACTAACATACACTCTAATACTCTACCAGCATTGAACCTGTGGAAAGAAACCTTCATAAACTCCTAAACCCCACACCTACACCGAGGTCGATAAGACCTAGCTATTGCAATTGTCATAATCTAAACAATCTATACATTAATAATCAAATAGAGTACTCAATAATTGACAAGGAATAATCACCAACACCGTATTAAAATTATGATTCTTTATCTAAAATTAGTCAAAAGAAATTAATCAGAATAAATCATTTTCTCATAATTACCTATTCTAGCTAAATGTCAGAATGGGTCATCAGGACAAGTCTCTCAGTAGAAATCTCCCAAGTCACCGTCTTCACAGCATCGATCCTCACCAACGCAGGTTTGGGAAGAAAAATGGCAAAGTGGCAAAAACCCTCTCTAGACTAACAATTTTTATAGCATTTCGAACAAAGAAAAGAAACAAAAAAAATATTCATTGCGTCCGCTGAACCTCCGAGCAAAGCGAGAAGGAAAGGATGTAGCATCGCTACATTTGGAAAAATCTCCGCTCAGAAAAAGTCACAAAAATAAAAAGACAGAACAGGAACTAAATATTAAATGTATCTTCTCAACTTCCACACATTTCCTCTGGTGAGCTCAGAGTTTAGAGTCTTTCTTTAAAGCTCCTTTGTTTTCCAAGGCTGCCAAGGCTGTCCCAATGCATCTGGAGACTTGCCCAGATCTGCTGCTGTCCTCACGGAAAGTTTTAACCAGGCAAGGACTGTGGACAGATGACTCGCATCCATATTCAGCAAGGCCTTTTCCATCACAAATTCTCACTCGAAACCTGGCTTCAAAAGTCAGCCATCTTTGATTAGGCCACAATAGGCCACAATAGACCATCTTAATTAAAAGAGACAAAACAACGTTACCACAGCATAGTGATTGAACAGTGTTAACCCCACTAATACCCTTATGTGTATGTAATTATCTAGCTTTAGCAACACAAAAAAGCATTAATTCAAAAGCGTTTCGTGCTTAAAATAAACAGCACTCAGCAACGTTTATTTAATAAAACATGCACATTTATTAATAGCAATACAAAAGCGTTCCCACGTGTCGGTTTTCTTATCATTAGTATGTTGGTAAGTTTAAACACACACTTACACAAAACAAATAATTATTAATTAATGATTATTAATTTTAATCATAACAAATAGACAAACCAGAGCTTCAAAACCCTATAGATTTAATTTAGAAAATCCTGCTCCAGCACTATCACGAATATTACTACACCTCCTCTGGGTGCTAACCCATGTTTGACGAGTTTAACTGTCAATTTGGTTCTTACATTGGGTGCAATCTGTATTGCAATGGCATCTTCCTCGTCTCCTGACTGATTAAGTGCCTGGTCTAAATCTCCTGTTTCGGTAGTCATTGTGTTTAAGACACTGAATAACTGTCCAAGGAAATTAAGATAAGGTGTTTTGCACAATTTTGGGAAAGATGTCCTTCAAGCTTGATTAACCAAAAACCAATAAATAGGATATTTCGCCTACTCAGCTGTGGCGGAGTTTTTGTGCCCACCCACTCCAGACATCTCTGGTTTTTGTGAGTAGGGGTCTCTGAGAATAAGCACGACTGAGCTACTCAGATTCTACTGTTGAATAAGTACCAAACCAAACGCTGGTGGTGCCATGTAGTGTAGTTCCTATATTACCCCTGCTGGATCTGCGCTTTTGGATAACATACACTGTGGGCCTGATGCAGACTGACTCTGAGCACCCCCACTGCATATGTTAGCCTTGTTTGCATTAGCTAGCTCACAGTGCCACTAGGATCTCCTTTTATCAGAGGGATTATTTTTTGGCAACCTCAGAACACAACAAACCCTGATTCCTCAGACTCGTGGAAACAATGTACTACTTTTCACCCAGTCACTCGTGCTTGCTCATTTGGTCTCAGAGAGATACACAGAAGAAACAGTTGAGCGTGTTTACAATAAGAATTTATTGCACTGTTGTTCTTCTCGTGTAAAATATATGTACCGCTACAACTGTTACACAGTAGCAGAGATATAGGATCAGCAGTACAGTGAATAAAAAGGAATAGTACAGTTCTACCATTTTGCAATAGTCATGAACATATACATGAATTTAAAATGCATTTATAAAATAAAGCACATACTCCTACCATGCCTGTTTAGATGTACCTAAGTGTACCTAACATGTGAGTAGGTGTGAAAGCGCTAATAAGCCTAAGAGCCAAGAATCCCGCTAGGATTTAGTCGAACCCCATTACCTGAATAATGAGAGTGTGGGACTTCGTCCTGGTCTCGAGTTGGACACCCCGCAAGGGATGTTGAGACCACTGTTAGCTGGTGCGACTGCATGCAGGAGCCTCTGCGTCTCTGGTCAGTGTGTCGGCCTTCAATCAATCAATCAATCAATCAGGGAATTGTAAGCGCGCTACTCACCGGTGAGGGTCTCAAGGCGCTGGGGGGGGGGGTATGCCTCTCCAATCAGACAAAGAGCCAGGTCTTGGGGGTCTTCCTGAAGGTGTTCAGGGAGGGGGCGTGTCTGATGTCTGCCGGTAGCTCGTTCCAGGTCTTGGCTGCGATGTGAGAGAACGATCTTCCGCCTGATCTGGCTCTGTGGATCCGTGGGGTTTCAGCCAGTGCGAGGTTGGATGATCGCAGGTTTCTATTGGGTACGTGGAAGTTTATTCTGTCATTGAGGTATTTGGGTTCGTTGTTGTGCCGGCATTTGTAGGCGTGAGTGAGGATTTTGAAGGTGACTCTCTTCTCCATGGGAAGCCAGTGGAGTCGCTGCAGGTGTTGGCTTATGTGTTCCCGCCTGAGGATGCCGAGGACAAGTCTAGCCGCGGTGTTCTGTATTGTTTGCAGTTTGCGGAGTAGGGACTTGTTGATGCCAGCGTCGAGTGTGTTGCCATAGTCGAGTTTGCTGGTGATGAGTACATGGGTGACTGTTTTCCTCGATTCAGGGGGATTCATTTGAGAGTCTTTCGGAGGATGTGGAGGGTGTTGAAACAGCTGTAGGTGACGGCGCTGACCTGTCGGTTCATGGTGAGTGATGAGTCGAGTACGATGCTGAGGTTCTTGGCGTGGTCTGAGGGGGTAGGTGGGCTTCCAAGGGCGGTGGGCCACCAGGTGTTGTCCCATGCTGAAGGAGTGGTTACAAGGACGAGGGCTTCTGTTTTCTTGGCGTTAAGTTGTAGACAGCTGTTGGTCATCCAGACTGCCACTTCTTGCATTCCTCTCTGGAAGTTGAGTTTTGAGGTGGTGGGGTCTTTCGTGAGGTAGAGGATGAGCTGGGTGTCGTCGGCGTAGGGTGCAATGTTGAGGCCGCGTGGTCGGATGATGTCTGCGAGGGGGGCCATGTAGATGTTGAAGAGGGTCGGGCTCAGCGATGATCCCTGTGGTACTCCTCAGGTGATGTCGGTGTGGGCGGAGAGGAAGGGTGGTAGTCTGATCTTTTGGCTTCTTCCGATAAGGAATGAGCGAATCCAGTCTAGGGTAGTTCCTTGTATGCCGGCCTCACATAGTCTGGTGATTAGTGTGCGATGAGAGACGGTGTCGAAGGCTGCAGACAGGTCGAGGAGGATGAGGGCTGCGGAGTGGCCCTAGTCCAGCAGGGTGCGGATGTCGTCTGTGGCGGTGAGTTGGGTGGTCTCGGTGCTGTGGTTGGCTCGGAATCTGGACGGGGGCGGGTCGAGGACGGTGTGTTCTTCGATGAATCGTGTCAGTTCCCTGTTGATTGCTTTTTCTGCTACTTTGGCTGCAAAGGGGAGAAGCAAGATGTGCCGGTAGTTTTTTAGGTCAGTGGGGTCCGCCGTGGTTTCTTGAGCATTGGCCTGACTTTGGCGCCCTTCCAGTCGTCTGGGAATGTACCTGTTTTGAAGGTGGTGTTGATGGTGTGTTGCAGTTGGGGTGCGATGGTGTCCGCGGCTCTGTGGTAGATGTGTGGGGGCAGGGGTCGGCCTTGAAGTCTCGGTTCCCTCCAACTGCTGATAGCAAGGGGTCGGCCTTGAAGTCTCGGTTCCCTCCAACTACTGATAGCAAGAGGTGCTGTATTTCTACTGTCCTTGTGCGTGTGTTAGCCATTGTTTAGTATGAGGATGACATCTGGGATTAAATCTTGTGCCTAGATATGAGAGGTGAAGTATACCCCCTGGGTAGTGTCCTTATAAATTATTCATATGTGCTAAGTATGACGTCTTAGCAGTACTGATTGGGAAAAACCCTCCCTCTGCATGGACCCAGGTGAAAGGTTTAGTCCATAAAAGAAGTTCAATCCTTATAAGGCGTTCTGTCCTTATTAGGTGATGGGCCCCTAAAAGGCTCGTTCATGTGAAATGTAGGGAAGATGATGTAGGGGAAAGTGTACGATGTTCCCTGGACCTATATTAAAGTACCAATATGAAACATAACACCGCGTTTGCAGAGTAGTGTATAAAGGGGCGTGGCTTCGGACCACCTCTCTGAAGCTGAAGCTCTGTGGCGCTTACTAGAGGTACCTGGTGGGCTAGTTGGTCCCCAGGGACCCTAAGTATTCAACTGGAATTAATTCCCCAACTTTTAATGTGCCAGGGGGCGCATTGGCAGAGGGGTGCAGGGAGAGGGAGGGGCCCCTGGCGAGTTGCCGGCTACTTTTTTCTTTTTTTTCTTTTATGGTAGGGGGGCTGCGTGGACCCCCTCCCCTGGGCAACTTTTGGCCCCAGGGACCCCATCCCCCGGGGCCTTGCAGCCTTGTTTTAAAAAGAAAAACAAATTTGGGGGTGGGGTGCTGCATGGCCCCCCCTCCAGAGGCCAATTATGGTCCGAGGACCCCATCCCCCAGGGCCTGGCCAGCCTTCTTATTTTTATTTTTGGGAGGGGGGTCGTGCGGCCCCCCTCCTCAGGCCAATTATGGCCCCAGGTACACCATTCCCCGGGGCCGGCATTTTTTTTTTTTTTTTTATTATTGGGGAGGGGGACCGCATGGCATCCCCCCTGGGCCACTTCTGGGCCCGGGGACCCCATCCCCAGGGACTGGCCTCTCCGTTGGGGACCGTGGGGGGAGCCCCAATGCCCCCACAGTCCCGCCGGCTCCCCGCCTCTTGCAGGAGCCAGGTTTGCTTTTGAGCAAGGGGAGCTGCTGACATGCAGCTCCCCTTGCTAAAAAGCAATCCTGCTTTTCTTCGTTGAAGTGAGAGCAGGTTTTCCTGCTCTCGCTTCAATGAAGCAAAGCAGAGTTTGCAATGAGGGGCGCTAGGTGGTGCACACACGGAATGGGCGCACTGTAGTGGGGCTCCCGCAGCCCGGTGACATAATCCTACAGTAATCCTGCTCAAACATAGCGGAGGCAGTCTATACCTGCACCAAAGGCTTCATAGCACCTATATGCAGCCTCGCTGAAAGTTTTGTGAGAATCGCGCCAAGGGATCCGACATTATACGGCCGTGAGGTTTGACCGGAACACTGCGGTGGAGCGCTGGGTTGCGCTGAGGCGGCAAGCGGACACACCTGAGGCGGTAGGCCGCGCGGCGCGGCTTTGGCATCGGGTGCGGAGGAGTCGATAGCCGTGACTGGAGCGGAGGGGATGGCCTGCCGGTGTCCAAGCTGTGGCCGATATACTGGACAAACTGAGCACTAGCGGCGCTGCGGGCCTTTTCAATACGGCAGTGAGTGAAGACCGGCGGGAGACCCGCCTAGCAATCTCCACTGTGCTGCTGCCGGGGTGCGGTGATTGAGGGGCGTGTGGGGCGAAGGAACAGGTGTATTGGCCCCCCTGCTGCGCTACGGAGTGAGGGAGAGGAATCGCGCTGAGCTCCGGTGGTGGCCTGGACGCGAGTGGTGCCTTGAAAAGGGGTGCTGCTGTAGAGGCTGGATTGCTTACCTGCTGAGGCCCCGGCCAGGGCCATAAGCTCTTTCACAGTGCCTGGGGAAGGAGACTTTCTGATTGGTGGAGTATGGACTGCTGGGGAGACAGCCTGGCTGGAATTTGTATGGGGAGGAGAGCTGCTGGCAGCTGAGAAGGAGAAAGGCAACATTAAGCATGGCATTATATGATTTGGACTTCCCCATTCTCTGTGGCAGGGACTTCGGGAGGGCGGCGCAGCTTGGTCGCTGGGCGACATCCTCATCGCGGTGGCTGTTGGCTCGCTCCGCTGCCCAGGTGTCGCAGGGTCGGCTGACCTGGTTGGAGATCTGTGGTGGTATCTTGAGGTTGGCTTGGTGAGAGGCCCTAGGGGAGCGGCTAGTGAGGAGGACTTGTGGGATAACTTGACATTGGCGACGCAAGTGAAGGAGTGTGGTCGGGACTGGAGAGCACCACATGCGGCGAAGAGCGTCCGCGGCCCAGGAGAAGTGGGAGAGAACTGGCTGACAGCGAGGAGGGGATTACATAACGCTTGACCTGCAAGAATACTATAGCGTCATTATGGGCAAGCCAGACACCAGGCAGCCGAAATTGCATTTCGAAGCAGCGAGGCGCGGGGCTCAGACCCCACAGGTGGGTCAGCCTCAGGAGGGGCGGAACGCGGCCCATGATGGCGCCGTGGCGCCGGATACAGATGTTCAGAGCATTCTACAGGAGATCGGGCAGGGCTTTGCCACTGTAGTTGAGAAAGTAGACCACATGTCGACCAGAATGGATGCTATAGTCCACAAGCTAGAGGGGCATGAGGAGCGACTAAAAGAAGCAGAAAGGCGCATATCAGACGCGGAAGATATGACTTCCAGACATAACACGCAACTTGCCCGGATGGATAATCTGCTGCGGGTCATTGCTGCAAAGAATGAGGACTTGGAAGCGCGCAGTAGGCGCAATAATATTCGCATACTGGGAATTCCGGAATCCACCAATGTTGGGAGGATGGAGGAGTATGTAGAGAAACTGCTATTATCCTCTGTAGGTGCGGAAGCCTTCTCCAGCCAGTTCATCGTGGAGCGCGCCCACAGATCTCTTGGACCACGGCCGCTGCCTGGAAGTAATCCGCGTCCAATCATTGCGAGACTATTAAACTACAGAGACCGCGACGTGGCTTTACGTGCCGCCAGAGGGAAACAGTCCTTGGTGTATGACGGGAATACCTTCTCAATCATACCCAGACTTTACGCCTATGGTGCAAGAGGAGAGGCGTAAATTTATGGATGTCAAGGCTAAACTGTGAATGGCGCAAATAGATTATGCGTTGTTATACCCAGCGCGACTCAGAATAACACATCAGGGTAAGCATCGTTTCTTCACTGCACCGAATCAAGTGGAAGAATTCCTTAAACAAGTGAAGAAAGCGAATCGTAATGGTGGAGGAGGGCCGGCTTCGCAGCAATCAGTGTCGGAGGGAGCCGAAGAGGACTCGCCGTGAGCTACTACCTGGGGGCCCTGTTGGGTTTTCTAGGGACCTGAAACATGATACTTCTTCCAAGGCAGGAGATGAGGCTGAGGTTAAGTACTGTTGCTGACTGATGACCTAATTTGAGCAAATGATCTTGCTCACCGGGCACCCTCTGGCCCCTGGAGCCTCGCTGTTTCATTTAGGGGAGGCTTTTGGGGCGAGAGGTGTCTGTGTGGCTGCCTAGAATAGGGCCCCAGCGGGTATCACCCCGGGACGGTTCGCTGCACACCCTAGTTGGGTGTTGTAGTACCTATACTGGATATGTTGGGATGGGGGGGGCAGGGAGGGAGTACATCGCTGCCAAGTTGGGGCTGCTTCAGTGGGAGGGGGTGGAGACTACCGGGATGTTTATTGGTTTATATGTGTCTACCTCCCAGCAGGATGCTAATGGGAATGGTTTAGGGATGAGGTGGACCAAGTTAGAAGTTGAGCATCTCAGACTGTCTATTGTACTATGCTGTATTGCAGAGTATTGGCTAAATTGCAGCACTTGGGTAATGCACCGGGTCATGGCTGGTAGTCAGGACTATGGCTGATTGTGAAGTTGGCAACTTGAATATCGTCACGTGGAATGTTCGAGGGCTGGGTGATGCGCGGAAGAGGCGACAATTGCTAGCCTATCTAGACAGACATCGCACACACATCGCTATGCTGCAAGAAACGCATTTTACTCCCCAGAAATCCAGCAGGTTTGCGATCAAATGGGCGGAGCACAGGGTCTTCTCCTCCTACTCCTCTTATGCACGCAGGACGGCAATACTTATTAAGAGGCAGGTGCCCTTCCATCTTGTATTGTATTGTTATGTTATGTTATGCAGGTTTTTGTATAGCGTACAGCTACTCCAAGGAGTGTCCCGACGCTTTAGAATGCATACTAATCATGGAACACAACAACGGAAATAAACAAAAAGAAAATAAAGAAGAGGAAACCTAATAGAACCTGAAACTAAGAAGTAAAAAGCCAGGTTTTAAGCCCCTTCCTGAAAGCCAGCAAGTTTGGAGTGCTACGCAGGGCCACAGGCAATTTGTTCCACAGCTGAGGCGCTAAACATTTGAAGGAGCGGCCGCCAATGCGAGCTCTCTTCGCGCGGGGGACTACAGCAAAAAACAAGGCTTCCGACCTGAGCGATCTGGCCGGACGGTAAAAAGACAACCTGTCCTGGAGATATTTTGCTCCAGATCTGTACAAGGCTTTGTGTGCCAGGGTGAGAGATTTAAAAACTATCCGCTTCCGGACAGGAAGCCAATGGAGAGATTCCAAAAGGCCCGAAGCTCTGGCACAACGAGGTAGTCCAAAAATAGCACGTGCAGCTGAATTCTGAACGACCTGTAGTCGTTGAAGCAGGTATTCAGGCAGGCCGAGATAGAGAACATTGGCATAATCTATTCTCGAGCCTATCATCGCCTGCACCGTGATCTTCCTATGTTCCTCCGATAGCAGAGGGAGGAACTTGCGAAGCATCCGGAGTACGCCAAAGCAGGTCCCTGTGAGGCCGATTACCTGCGAACGTAGTGTGAGGCCATTATCGATCTTAATCCCAAGGTTTTTTGCTACCTGGGAGGAACTAGCTGGTGGAAACATGTTCTCAGGCCACCACACTTTCCAGTCCGGGTCCGAGCTGCACCCAAAGAAGAGGACCTCAGATTTATCCGAGTTGCACTTGAGGCTGTGTTGATGGAACCACTGAAATACAGCCTCAAGGCAACCCTGGATCCTACCTCCATCGAAGTCCGCACCCCTCTCACAGGTGAAGAGGAGCTGGGTGTCATCAGCATAAGAGACGATCTGGGCCCCGAAAGACTCCGCCAAGGCCGCCAGAGGGGTCATAAAGATATTAAAAAGAGTCGGGCTCAGGACGGAGCCCTGAGGAACTCCGACACCCAAAGGCGACATATCGGCGGCGCAATCAGAAGCCCAGACCGATTGTCGACGACCAGCCAGAAAAGATCGAAACCACTGGAGCACCGTCCCACACAGACCAATCTCTGAGAGTCTAGCAAGCAGACCCTCGTGGGGGACGGTGTCAAAGGCCGCCGACAAGTCTAACAACACCAGCATCGCTCTCCCACCCGAATCCAACACCTCCTTTACCGCCTCCGAGACTTCCAAGAGGGCTGTTTCGGTGCTCAGATTGGCGCGAAAACCCGACTGGGTAGGGTGCAATAGATGGTGGGCCTCCAAGTAATCGGCAAGCGCCCTATGCACGTGCTTTTCAATGACTTTCGCCAGAGCCGGCAGGAGCGAAATAGGTCTATAATTCGCTAAAACCTCTACATCCAGACCAGGCTTTTTAAGCAGGGGAATAATCATAGCCTGCTTCCAGGACTGGGGAACCACACCCTGTGCAAGAGAACAGTTCAACAGGGGGTTCACAAGAGGATTCATGACAGCTGCCATTTTAGCCAGAAATTTTGCGGGGCAAGCATCCCGAGGGGAACCGGACTTTAGTCCTCCCATCAGGTCAAGAGAAGCTGACAGCGAAAGAGGGGGGAAAGCCGCCAAAGTCACACCGGCACTCAGTCGGGTAGCAGCGGCGTTCTCCACCCGACCTGGTGCCTCAGGATCCAACACACTGAAGGAATCCTGAATCCGCTGGATCTTAGAGGTGAAAAAGTCCGCAATCGCCCTGACCCAAGGCGCAGGAGGGGGGGTCTGGGCAGGCGCTGTGCGAGAGGCTGTAAACTCTCGCACAATGGCGAAAAGCTCCTTACAGGAGTTGGACGCGGCTTCAATTCTTCTAGCAAAGTAAGCCTTCTTCTCCGCGAGGATATTCCGATGGTACGCTTTCGCCAGAGACCTGTAAGTGAGTTTCGCCGTCGCGTCGTATTTCACGCGCCAGGCTCTTTCCGCTACCTTGCATTGCCGACGCGAGGCCGCCAATGCTTCCGTGAACCAGGGGGCAGAAGCACCTTTTCCGGGTTTGCGGGGGGGTCTCAGAGGCGCAAGCTCATTGAGCCTCTCTGAGAGCCAGACCTGCAAACGCTCCACATCCTCCTCTAAATTCCCGGATAAGGCACAGGGGTGATCGGCACAGGACTGTGCCAACAGTTCAGGAGTAATCCGGTGGAGTGGCCTAAATCCCACTAAAGACTGCCGGGGGACACTGGCCGGCTTCCCAGACTCTGAGAGATAAAATCTCACCAGCCTGTGGTCAGACCAAAGCACCTGGGTGGGGGCCAACATCTCTATAGGGATCGTAGAGAATGTCAAATCCAGGGTATGTCCCTTCTCATGGGTCGGCCCAACATGGTAAGGAACAAGGCCCATAGGGGCTGTGACCTCCAACATTTTCAAAGCATCGGGATCCGTTTCAACGTCCATATGGACGTTGAAGTCCCCGGCGACAATGCAATGTTCTGATGAAAAGAGCAAAGAAGAGGTCACCGACTGGAACTCTTCGAGAAAAGAGCCCAAGGGCCCCGGCGGCCGATAGACTAGAAGACCCTTAATCGATTGGTGAGGAGAAAGGACAAGGGCAAAGGCAAGGGATTCACAATCCTTGATCACCTCCGATGGAATAATGGTGCAAGAGACCATTTTGTTGACTATTAAAGCCACACCACCTCCCCGCCCCTTCGGCCTATCCTGCCTGAAAATGTTATACTCGGGCGGGATAGCAGTGGCAATATCAGGGTTAGACGCCGCGCCGAGCCACGTCTCGGTGAGCATTAGAAACAGGGGTTTTTCTGACTCCAGCAGATCAAAAACATCCAGAGCGTGCCGGCCCAACGATCGAGTGTTGAGCAGTAGGCCCAGATGTTTAGTGCAAAACGCCGCCTTCAGTGGCGCATCGCCCAAATATTTCTGCGGGCGCCAGCCACACTCAGGGCAGCAATGCTTACCCTTGTGGCGAGCAGGGAAAACCGGCCGGCAGAAGCCATTTGTGTACCGCAAAGACCAGAGTTCAGAGCCCGAGTAGTGAAGCATGATGTTGAATAGGCCAGCTGACTCGAGCCGAAAAGCCGCAACGCGTCTGTCGCCTCCGGGACGCGGACGGGCGCAGACGGGCTAACTCTGGCGTAAACTCCGGCGGAAATCCGGCGCCCCGCAGCGCGTATCCGCTGCGCGAAGTGTGGCTGTTATTTCATAGTGGTCTAGGCCCTTGTGACCCAGTGCCACACCTACCCCACAACGAGCACTAAACGTAGTTCCCCGTTCCAAAATGGCCGCCAAACACGAGTCGGGGCAAAGGACCCGCAAAACGCGGTGGTCGAACAGATTATGGTGCAGGTAAGCAGGGATGAGTGCCGGAGTGCGAGCAGCCCTAAAAACCAGGGGAAATAGAAAGAAAAAAGCAAATGAAATGGCAAACAGGGAGTTTTTAAAATATTATCTCGGACAGTCCGAGGACCTTAAAAATCACATGGGCAATTAATCATCAAAGCGTTCTCTTAGAGCAAGGGAGAATACACAGTTTGCCTGCTGTTTTATAGTGGTCTAGGCCCTTGTGACCCAGTGCCACACCTACCCCACAACGAGCACTAAACGTAGTTCCCCGTTCCAAAATGGCCGCCAAACACGAGTCGGGGCAAAGGACCCGCAAAACGCGGTGGTCGAACAGATTATGGTGCAGGTAAGCAGGGATGAGTGCCGGAGTGCGAGCAGCCCTAAAAACCAGGGGAAATAGAAAGAAAAAAGCAAATGAAATGGCAAACAGGGAGTTTTTAAAATATTATCTCGGACAGTCCGAGGACCTTAAAAATCACATGGGCAATTAATCATCAAAGCGTTCTCTTAGAGCAAGGGAGAATACACAGTTTGCCTGCTGTTTTATAGTGGTCTAGGCCCTTGTGACCCAGTGCCACACCTACCCCACAACGAGCACTAAACGTAGTTCCCCGTTCCAAAATGGCCGCCAAACACGAGTCGGGGCAAAGGACCCGCAAAACGCGGTGGTCGAACAGATTATGGTGCAGGTAAGCAGGGATGAGTGCCGGAGTGCGAGCAGCCCTAAAAACCAGGGGAAATAGAAAGAAAAAAGCAAATGAAATGGCAAACAGGGAGTTTTTAAAATATTATCTCGGACAGTCCGAGGACCTTAAAAATCACATGGGCAATTAATCATCAAAGCGTTCTCTTAGAGCAAGTATTGTATTGTATAATTATTTATATAGCGCGGTTGGGAGGAGACTGTGACCCAGTGGGTATCCAGGCGCTCCTGACCAAGCAAGATGTTTTAGTACTGAGGGGGGCAGAGTCGGGGGCATCATGCTACTGGAAAGAGCCAGGTCTTAAGGCACCTTCTGAATTCCATCAGTGATTGCGTCTGTCTGAGTTCTGGTGGGAGCTCGTTCCAGCTTCGGGCTCCGACCACGCTAAAGGCCCTCCCCCCCAGTCTTGCCCGTTTGAACCTGGGTTGGGCCAGCAGACTGGCAGTGGATGACCGCAGCTGCCTTGCAGGTGAGTACCTTAAGAATCTCTCCTGGATTGGGACCGGGCCTGTTCCATGAATTGCCTTATGAACCAGGCAGAGGGACTTAAAGAGGACCCTCTCTCTAACAGGCAGCCAGTGAAGGTCCCTAAGTGCCTGAGTAGAGGAAGAGTCAAACCTACGGCCAAGTGCCAGCTTAGCAGCGGCTGACTGTACTCTCTTTAGCCCCTGCAGAATGTATTGGGGGGCTCCAAGATACAGCGAGTTACAGTAGTCCATTCTGCTAAGTATTGTGCTCCTAACGACCGTGCTACGAGATTCGGCAGGCAGCAATTGAAGAATCCGGCGTGAAAGCCGCAGCAGTCCAAAACAGGTGCTAGATGTTTTGTTTGCCTGTGAGTCCAGCTGGAGGTTATCATCGAATAGCACCCCGAGATTCCGTACTGTGCCAGCTGGGACCAGTGGGGCCGTGTCCGGAGCGAGCCTAAAATCCACTGGAAGATGTTGAGTCCGTCTTATTGGCGCAAAGTACAGCAACTCGGTTTTGTCTCCATTGAATTGCAGGCAGTTTCTCTGTAGCCAGTCCGTAGTCTGCCTCATGCAGCTTTGGAACTGCTCCAGAGAGACCGCCTGTTTACCTTCCAGGGAGAAGGCCAGTTGTGTGTCATCTGCATAGTTAATCAGCTCCACCCCGAACGCCTTGATGATGGAAAATAACGGTTGCAGATATATATTAAACAGGATGGGGCTGATGCTGGAGCCCTGTGGAACTCCAAAGTCCACGGGGGTATTTTCTGAGGAAAAGGGACCCATGGTCACCCTTTGATGTCTCCCCGCTAGATAGGAGCGAAGCCACTGTAGGGCCTGACCGCCCACTCCAAACTCCATCAGCCGTCCCAGCAGGATTTTGTGACTCACGGTATCGAACGCAGCCGACAAGTCCAGGAGCACCAGAACCGAGGTGCTCCCGGTGTCGGCCCGTACATGCATTGAGTCCAGCATGGTGACTAGTGCTGACTCGGTTCCGTGGCAGGGGCGGAAACCAAACTGGTCTTTGTCCAGCAAAGAATTGACCTCTAGATAGTTCGAGAGGGACCTACTCACCGCCTTCTCTAGAATTTTAATAGGGAACGGGAGGAGAGAGATAGGACGAAAACTGGCAGGAACAGTAGGATCCAGAGTTGGTTTTTTGATAAGGGGGGAGACAACGGCCTGTTTCCAGCTATCCAGAACCACGCCCTCTTCCAGCGATTGATTACAAATTTGACACAATCACGGGAAGGTCGGATGGCCAAATAACTTCCACGCCCTCTGAGGCAAAGGATCAAGGGGAGAACCGGATGAAATGCTGTTTGCTGTTGTAACAAACGACGCTTCCGAAAAGGATGAAAAAGAGGTCAAAGAACAGGTCCTGCCCGGTCTCTCAAAAGCCATCTCATTACCAGGGTCCTCAACCACTCTGTCTGTACCCCTGAAGAGATCAGTAATCTTAGTCACCTTGTCCTTAAAATAGGTGGCAATCTCGTCGCACAGCCTCTTTGATGGTACGACTTTATTTTCGAGGCAACTAGGGGCCGATAAAGATTTCATGATTTTAAACAGTTCCCTTTCCCCATTTGGGGCGTGCACTATGGAGCTAGCGTAAAAGCTGGCTTTACGTTCCCTAATGAGCTGCTTATACCTGCTCTGTGCAGATCTCAACGCCATCTTGTCCCTGGCGAGGAAACCCTTTCTCCATTTTCTTTCGGCCTGCCTGCAGTGCTGTCTTAGCAGTCGCAAATCATCATCATACCAGGGTGCAGATGGCCTACTCCTGACTCTTATCTTTTTGTTTGGAATTAGGAGGTCCAACTCTTTAGTAATGAACTTGTGGTAGGCGTTGTAATTTGCCTCCACGGACCTAGAGGCCTGAAAAAGGCTAGCTATGGGCAGGGTAAGTAAAGAGCCCGTTTTGGCCAGTTTGATCCAGTTTCTACCTTCTCTAAACACTACCGTGGCTTTTGCTTGGGTGCGAGTGACTTTTAACAGTAGATTAAACTGAATACAATAATGATCTGTCCAGATTAATGGCAGAACATTTGTAAGTTCCGCCTCTGCCTTATTGGCAAACAAAAGATCCAATATATGACCTCTTTGATGAGTGGGAGAGGTAACTAATTGATGAAGTCCAAGGCCGTTGAAGGTAGATGTCAGGTCCCGCAGTTGGCTCTTTGTACTAGCGTTTTCCCACCAGTTGAAATCACCAAGAACGGTCATTTTGGAATGTGTGAGTGCCAGATTAATAATAATAGAAGGGTTGCAATGGGGTATGCTGCCCTGGGGGGCGATAACAGAGCAAGCCTGTGAATAAATTCCCTTGGCCGTCATGTAGTGAGAAGGCCATTGCCTCGACTCCCACCAACTCATCTATTTGTAGCAGGATAGGACGAAATTCCTCCCTGTAAATTAGTCCCACCCCTTGCCCCCCTGCCTGGGCTTATCTAAAAACTTAAAACCCTCTGGGCAGGCGAAGCCGACCTCCACTGTAGCGTCTTCCCTTGCCCAGGTTTCTGTAAGGAAAAGCGCATCCAGCGACAGGTCTTCTATTAGTAGTGCAATTTCTGTGTGATGCTTGACTAGGGATCTACAATTCAGCAACTCGCAGTTCATGATACTTGGCTCATTCGGGCGTCTGATACCTGCCCTCGTCCCCAGATTAGAGAATTGCGTAGTAGACTTAGTCTGAATGGGTGCAGTATTGTCCATCCTGCCCCCTATCTCTAAGAGCTGAGACCTCGAGTACCTGCGGCATATCTTACCGCCAGTAACAGAGCCATGAGGCGTCCAGAGTGCGTCCGAGGCGTGGACGGGCGCAGACGGGCTTGCCTCTGGCGCGCGTGCAGCGCGCGCGCACTGCACGCTTGCGTACAGTTCATTTTTATAGGCGATCCCCCCCGTAAAGTAGTCGCCCCTCCCAATATGGCGCCTGCCCCGCGCCTCCACGCCCGTCCTATGATGGCTCCTATGCAACGAGGACTCGGGAGAGGATCCTGCTCAAGCATCAGGTGAGTGCAAGAAGATTTTATGTGCAAGTATGAGGATTGGTAGGGCTGGAGACAAAACAACCTGACCACCTAGCGCAATACAAACACAATAAAAACATAAACCGGGTCTGGTAACAGAAATGCACCAGTGCCCAGATTCCAGCAGCAAAAACAAATGACAGTACAAGATATTAAAAACAATTCAGCGCCAGCAGCTGCAGCCCCTTAAACAGCCACTCAGCTGCTCAGTAAATGTGCGTTTAGTCAGAGTAGGCTGCGCGCTTGCGTACAGTTCATTTTTATAGGCGATCCCCCCGTAAAGTAGTCGCCCCTCCCAATATGGCACCTGCCCCGCGCCTCCACGCCTGTCCTAAGATGGCTCCTATGCAACGAGGACTTGGGAGAGGATCCTGCTCAAGCAGCAGGTGAGTGCAAGAAGATTTTACGTGCAAGTTTGAGGATTGGTGGGGCTGGGGACAAAACAACCTGACCACCTAGCGTAATACAAACACAATAAAAACATAAACCGGGTCTGGTAACAGAAATGCTCCAGTGCCCAGATTCCAGCAGCAAAAACAAATGACACTACAAGATATTAAAAACAATTCAGCGTCAGCAGCCCCTGAAACGGCCGCTCAGCTGCTCAGTAAATGTGCGTTTAGTCAGTCCCCTGCTGATCTCACAAGATCAGCAGGGGACTTACAGGGCCATTATTGCCTAGCGTGGGGGCGGTTGGGCTCGGTGTCTGTTACATTGGCCTGTTGCTATGGGCCAAATGTCGACGATCCGACATTCTTTTCCATGCTGTGGGCCAAGATCTCTGACGTGGGCTCCCAACACATCATTTGGGGTGGGGACTTTAACGTTACATATAATCCGAGTTGCGATAGATCACATCCGGCCCCGCATCACTACACCAGGGCAGCTGGGATTCTCAGAGACACTATTGATACATATCATTTAATAGATGCTTGGAGGCACGTGCACCCGTGCTCGCAAGAGGGCACACACTACACAGCGCAGGCAGCTTCCTGGGCGAGGCTAGATTATTGGTTGGTGTCCAGGGGACTAGGTCCCGCGATCTCCCAGATGCAACATCTAGCCAGAACATACTCTGACCATGCCCCGGTTCGGCTACCATTGTCCTCATCAGACCTTGGCGTGCCGCGTGGCAGCTGGCAGTTGCGGGCTACCATGTTGCTTGATGCGGTCTTCCAGGAGGAGCTGCAGGAGGAGGTGCGGGAGTTTTTCACCTGCAATAAAGGTTCAGTGGACAGTGTAGAAATCATTTGGGAAGCCTTCAAAGTAACAATTCGGGGGTTCTGCATGGCCAAGGGGTTCGGGGTGCTTAAAGATATAACTAATCACTGCATAAACTGGAAGGGGAGCTGAAATTGATGGAGGTGGAGATGGCTCTAACTCCTTCCGCCATGGTCCAGGTGCGGTTCAGGGACACGCTTACGGAGTACATGGCTACAGCTGAGAGGGAGATACGCTTTTGGGGTAAATACTGGAGGGCCCACTGCTATGGAGAGGGTGAAAGGCCGGGGAGGGCGTTGGCGAATTCAGTTTGGAAACCTCGCTATACAAACTATATTTTGTAAATTGAAGAACTTGAAGGGGCGGTTTATCGGGACACGGCTAATATTCTTAGTGCATTTACGAGACATTATGGGCACTTGTACACCACCAACAGAACGGATGATTTGGACCTGGAGGGCTTTTTGGGGGATGTAGCGCTGGGATGGCTCAGTGATGTGCAACAAGAGTTTTTATGTGCTTCATTTGAATTAGATGAGGTTCGGGAGGCTATTATGAGTATGCATTCGGGGAAGGCCACGGGGACGGACGGTATCCCAATAGAATTCTCTAAAACATATATAGATATTATGACCCCCGTTCTGCGAGAAGTATATGAGGAATCGCTGGAGGTCGGTTGCCTTCCTGCGTCCATGAGGGAAGCTCTTATAATCTCATTGCTGAAGCCAGGAAAATCGCCCCGGCAATGTGATTCCTATAGGCCACTCTCTCTCCTAAACTGTGATGCCAAAATACTGACCAAGTTGATCGCCACTCGCCTGAGTCTGCTGCTTGAAAATTTGATACTCCCGGACCAGTCGGGCTTTGTGCCTGGAAGGGCCACATCCCATAACTTGCGGACACTTTTTGCCGTTCTTAACAATGTCTTGCCTGATTTACCGCTAGCAGCAGTTTTTTTAGACGCCACTAAGGCGTTTGACTCAGTAGAGTGGGATTATATCTTCGGAGTAATGCTGCGAATGGGCTTCCCGCCCCTTTTTTGTCATGGATCAGGCTCCTGTATAACTTGCCCGTAGCTAAGATACTCATAAATGGACATACGTCTCCACCACTGTCCATTACGAGAGGTACCTGTCAGGGGTGCCCACTTTCCCCTCTGCTCTTTGCCATAGCAGTGGAACCTCTGGCAGCGAAACTGTGGCAACACCATAAAGATAGAGCATTGCGGTGCAATCTGCGGCAGATCCTGATATCCCTGTACGCGGATGATATTACACTATATATCCGGAATCCACAAGATAACTTGAATCCGATACTGCGAGAGTTTATAGTTTTGGGAAACTGTCGGGGATACACATTAATTGGGGCAAATGTTGTATATTCCCACTGACGTTGGCAACACATAGATTTCCACTGGATTACCCCCTAGAGTGGTGGGATGAGGAGCTGCGCTATTTGGGAATACGGGTGACGAGAGACAGAGACGAACTTATACGTTTGAACTATGGTACTGCAATAACACAAACAGCGGATTGTGTAACCCGATGGATCGCTCTGCCCCTGTCCAGGGCCGGGTCTCCTTGATTAAAATGGTGATCCTTCCTTAATTACTCTACTTATTGCTAAACATTCCATTTTATCCGGGGAGACATTTCTTTGCGACACTCAGGTCAGAGCTGACACGACTGGTCTGGGGGGGCAGGCAGCCGCGGTTGCAATTGGACATACTCACTAGGCCATACTTGCAGGGAGGGTTTGGGGTACCTAATTCTGAGTTATATTACCTCAGCGCGCAGGCCCATTATGCTTGGTACTGGGTGGCACAGCCCAGGTATATGCCGCAAGTAGCGGCGGAGCATTGGCTTGCGCACCTGATACCCATTGATGGAGTTCTATTTAATCCGGTTGCGCCTAGGGATAAGGGGCCAACTACAGTCACCTGTACGATCAATGCTTGGCACTGGATTGGGCACATTTTAAATGCTCCCATGCAGTATGCGGCCTCCTTACCTCTTACGTATCACCTGAATATGCCTCTGCTGCAGGAGAAGCTGTTTCACAAATTCAGGGAGCGAACGCATATTCAGACATGGGGGGATCTATATCATGAAGGGAAGTTCCGCTCCGCAGAGCAGATGTTACAGGGTCTGCAGCAGACCCCACTTGATATTTTTTTGTATGTCAGAATGCGACAGGGGATCCGAAACCTTACTCTGAACTTCCCAAATGAACCGCAGGCGTTAGCCCCACTGCACGTAATGCTTAAATGCAAGACAGCCACACGGCTTGTCTCATTAATTTATAGAACAGTGCACACACAGAGGGGAATGGTTGACCCGCTCTCCCGTGCGCGATGGGATGAAGAGCTTGTCATGACGCTTTCGGGTGAGCAGTGGGAATATTGTTGCCTACAGACTGAGAGAGTGGCGGCCAGCAGCAGACTCCGCATGATACATTATAAATACCTGCATAGATTATACTATACACCGGTTAAGATGTATAGATTTCAGCTGAGAGATACAGATCGCTGTGCCAGATGTGGAGCTCCTGGAGCAGATTTTTTGCATCTGGCATGGGCGTGCCCTGGGGTGAATGAATACTGGTGGCAGGTCTTCGAGGTCTGACTCATATGACACATACGCATATTGAACCCACGCCACTGACGGCATTGCTTGGGTATGTCAGACCGATACAGGCGACACATCGGAAATATGTTGCACTGGTGCTCTTAATGGCTAAGCAGAGGGTGGCCTGTCGGTGAGGTAGGGGGCGAGCCCCGAAATTCAAGGACTGGATTGCTGACCTGGTGACATGTCAGGAGCAGCTTGCTGCGTATTCGGAACTATTACCCAGTGCCTCTAGGCCACAAAACATATGGCCCCCTTGACCTGCTATTTGATTGAACATCCGCTGGAGGCATTTGAACCTGAAGCAGTGGGGATCACACACTAGAGGAATGGGGCTGCGGAGATTGGGATGGAGGCTTACTTATATTGCATAGATGGGATACTGTTGTGCTACTGATCTCTTCTGCTGCCCAATGTTGACAGGTAAATCAAATGTGTAGCTCATAGAGTACTAGGAGACAGTAATGGGCTGCTCCCACTGATGATGTGTGCAACAGGGTAGTCTCTTGACGTAGCATGCACTCTAGCTGGCCTTTGATGTTTTCACTGACTCAATGCTATGAATGGATGATGTATATTTCTTCGGCGATTATGATCAAAATGTAAATATAGATATCATGCCGGTGCAATGTGTATACTATGTGACACTGCTGATGATGCTACTGTTTGTATTAAACTAATAAAAAGATATTACAAATAAAAAAAAAGAGTTTGCAATGAGAGGGCGGGAGCCGCACTCCTCCCACCCTGTCATTTCAAATGGCAAAGGAGCCGGCCCTAGGGGGTGGCGGACCCCAGGGCCATCACGGGCTCCAGGAGGGGGGCCGTGTGGCCACCCCTCCCTACATTTTGAAAGCCCTGGGAAGGTAGTGGTCCCCGGGGACCGGAAGTCCACAACGGACCCCTGCATTCAATTCATTAGTGCCCCGGGAGGTGGTAGTCCTTGGGGCAGTGTTTGGGGTGCAGGAGCCCCCCACACTTTTATTATTTACATGAAGCCCCGGGGAGGTGGCGGTCCCTGGGGCTTGGGAGGTCTGTGAGGCCCCTCCACCCTATACTGCTAAAGCCCCGGGGAGGTGGCGGTGCCAAGGGCTTGGGGGGCCCGCAAGGCCCCCCCAACCTGTAATAATAAAGTCCCAGGTAGGTGGTGGTCCCCAGGGCTGCGGGGGAGCCGCGTGCCCCCCACGCATATATTATAAAGCCCCGGGGAAGTGGCGGTCTCCAGAGCTGCGGGGTCCCCCCCCCCGACACAATTAAGAAATGCCCCCGGGACATGGCCCACCCGGGGGCTTTAAAAAACGGAGAGCAGGAGCCCGCGGTTCGTTTTTTTTTTCAACCGGGTTCGCGCACCCAGCACGACCCGGAAGAAAATGTTTTTAAAAAAATGCTTTTTTTGGGACAGGAGCAGGCCTGGGGGGTCAGGGTGTTCCTACCCTGCCCCCTTTTTTTGTTTTTTTAAGTTTCTCTTACCTTTTTCCCTCTCCCTCAGTCCAAGGCACAAGATGGCTGCCAACACTTCCTGGTTTGAAGTGTTGGCAGCCAATCAGAGGCAAGCTTGTGCTCAGCCAATCAGATCTCACAATTCTCAAATATCGACATCTGTAAATCTTTAAATATCTCAATAACTACTAAACTGAATTACACCATTTTAAAAAAGTATGCTTATGGACCTATCTCTGTGCCAAATTTGGTGTAATTCTGTTCAGCAGTTCAGGCTGTAGCCGTATCTAAAGTTTCCTATGGAAATTAACATGGAGAAAACAGGTTTTGGGACCCCCCTTTTTATCGGCCACCCCTTGACGAATCACCCCGAAACTTTCAAGAAAGGTGCTGACCTGAGTGAACAATTAGTTTTGAACATTTTGTGAAGATTGTCAAACGGCGCCAAAGTTATTGGCAAAACAAAAAATGCTTTTCCTATGGAAACTAGGCTCTAACTATAACTAGTAATATATATATATATATATTCACTGGAAAAAAACAAAGGTTACAGGGACGTTATAGTTAATAATAGAATTTAAAAAACCTACCCCTCCTGCTACCTCCAGTAAGTCTCACACAGCAAAATTGCTGAGACCTGATAGGAGGCAACGCCCCTGTCCTCCACAACTTTGCAAACGTGCCTCCTGGTACACTACTAGTAGGGGGATGAGGTCCCCTTGGCTGTTGAGGGTCTTTGGGAGCCAACTGCCCCTCTTGTTACCTCCATCAAGTCCCATATAGTGGGTTTGCTGAGAGGTTTTAGGTGGCCACGCCCCCTTTCTCCACCCTCTGCAAACGTGCCTCCTGGCCCACTTTTATTTGGGGGATGAAGTCCCCTTGGCTCTTGATGGGCCAACTAGGCCTCCTAATACTTCCAGTAAGACCCACACAGCTGGATTGCTGAAGGATCATAAGAGGCCACACCCCCTTTCTCCACCACTCTACAAATGCGCCTTCTGGCGCACTGCTGCTTGGGGAATGAAGTCCACTCTGGTCCTGAGGCAAGGGGACCTCATCCCCCCACTGTCAGTGGGCCGAGAGGCGCGTTTGCAAAGTGGTGGAGAATGGGGGCGTGGCCTCCGACCACTTCTCAGCAATTCTACTGTGTTGGGCTTACTGGAGATAACAGGAGACCTTGTTGGCCCCTAAGGACGCTCAGCAGCTAAGGGGACTTCACCCCACCAACAACCAATGATCCAGGAGGCACGTTTGCAGAGTGGTGGAGAAAGGGGGCAGGTCCTCTGGCGAGTGAACTGCTTTTTTTTGGAATTTTTAGGAAGGGTGGCGCTTGGCCTCCCTTCCCTGTTCTGTTCGGTGCCCCGGAGACCCCATCCCCAAGGGCCTGTCCCTTTTAAAAAAAAACAAATTAGATGATAAAAAGGGGGGGGGGGGTGGCACGGCCACGTCTCCCAGGTAAAATTCAGCCCCTGGGTCCCCATCTTCTTAATTTTTTTTATTTAAAAATGTTGGTCCCTGGCGACCCCATTCCCCAGGGCCTGCCCTTCATTTCTTTATTTTTCTTTGTTGCATGAGAGGGAGACTGCATGGGCACCCTCCTGAGGCCGATTTCGGCCCCGGGACCTGGGCCTGTATATATTTTTTGAGCTAAGGGGAAGGGGGCACATGGCCCATCACCACAGGCTGATTTCGGCTCTTAAGACCCCATCCCCTGGGGCCAGGCCTTTTCTATTTTTTTTCTTTTTTTAAAATATATTTTCTTTAAAGGGAGGAGAGCCGAGCGGCCTCCCTCTTGGGACATTGTCGCCCCCAGGGACTGCATTGCTTGAGGCTAGGCCACTTTGTTGGTGACCGTGGGGGAAATCTGTAGGCCCACACAGTCCATGCCGGCCCTCCGCCTCTTGTGGGAGCAGGCATTGCTTTAGGACCCAGGGAGCTGTTCCCTGGATCCCAAAGTAAAGTGTCTGTTTCCCTGCTCACTACACAGTGGGCAGGAAAACAGACACTTGCTCTGCTTTCAGCAAGTGAGAGCATAATGATCTTGCTTTTTTAAAGCAGAGCTCGTTTGCTTGTTTGCTATGGCTTTGTGTGAGCATTGCTTCCGCTAAGCCATAGCTAAGCTATAGCAGACTGCATTGTCTTAGGGCCTCCCCCGCATTTAAAATACTAATAGCCACGGGGATATGGTGATGCTCGGGGCTGTGGGAGCCGAGCGGGCCTCCCGTATTTTTATTGTTTATAGCCCTGGGGAGTTGGCAGTCCCCGGGGCTTTTTATAAGCCTGAAAGGGGGCTCCATGAGGCCCTCTCCTACATGCCCCTGGGATATGGCCCACTCAGGATCTTCATAAATAAGACGCGCAGGAGCCTGTGTAACTTTTTTTTTGCGCGGATTTGCGGTTCTACCCGCAAGTCCATGACAAAATGTAAAACAAAAATGCTTTTGACGCCCCCATCATATCTGAAGGGTCAGGGTATTCATATCCTGCCCCCATTTCTTTATTTTTTACTTTGTTTTTGGGACTCCGCTTCAAGCCAAGTCCCAAGATGGCTGCCAACGCTTCCTGGTTGAAGAGTTGGCAGCCAATCAAATTTTAGTAGGATCCACGAGTCCGCTGCAAGGATTTGCTTCCCCAGATATCTATAGTATTTAAAGTTAGATATCTGAAAAACGACCAAATGGATTTACACCAAATCACAAAAAGCACGCTTTCTGGCCCAACATCTAGCTTTTTGACAAATTTGGTGTAATTCTGTTCAGCAGTTCGGCTGTAGTCGTGTACAAAAACTGAAAAATCTCCATAAACTTAACATGGGGAAAACGCATTTTGGGACCCCACTTTTTCCTCCCCCCCCACTTGATGGATCACCCCAAAACTTTCAACACAGCAGCTGAAATAAAAAGGTGGCGTTGTGAAAATGTTGTGGATATACGTCAAACGGCGCCAAAGTTATTGGCAAAACAAAAAACGCTTTTCCTATCTCCTAACTATAACTACCTACTGGTACCGCCAGTAGGAGGGGTGATTGGATGGATGGATGGATATATATATATATATATATATATATATATATATATATTGAGAAATTCGCGAGGATTCGTCGACCGGCGCCAAAGTTATTCAAAATAGAATGTTGAGGTTTTCCTATGGAAACGTGGTCCTAACTATAACTACCTACTGGCGACCGCCAGTAGGTAATATATATCCATCCATCGATATATATATATATATATATAATATATATATATATATAGATATATCCACAACAACAGGAAAACCCATTCGAAGTGAAGCCACACGGAGGTAAATTGACGCTCATTTTAATAGGTAGACAGCCTGCCAGCAGGAAACATCCAAGGACAACAGGATTCAATACATGTATGCCAGACACGTTTCAGGGGTAAACCTTTCTTCAGTGGCGTTTGTTGCACAGCGACTGGAAGTGCAGCTGAGAGCACCGTTTAAATTACAGCACCTGCCTCAGTGGGCGTGACCTTCCTCGTGGCCTTCTGGGTGATGTAGTGCTCTTGGTTTTACCCTAGTGGGTGCAATGTCACAGTCTCGTAGTTACAACTGAAAAATTAAATGCAAATGTCCGAGGTGGGACCTGCCCCGCCTTGTGGCTGACAACCAGAGCCTTCGAACTGGCTCCCTCCCTGTAAGGGCTCCAGTTCCCTTCGTTCCAAGTATGGCAGCGCCAGCGTGGTGCCGCCAAAGACCCGCTAACAGCGGTGGGCTCCTCTTCGCGACCGGGTAAGGGCCGCCTTTAAATCCACAACAACAGGAAAACCCATTCGAAGTGAAGCCACACGGAGGTAAATTGACGCTCATTTTAATAGGTAGACAGCCTGCCAGCAGGAAACATCCAAGGACAACAGGATTCAATACATGTACGCCAGACGCGTTTCAGGTGTAAACCTTTCTTCAGTGGCGTTTGTTGCACAGCGACTGGAAGTGCAGCTGAGAGCACCGTTGAAATTACAGCACCTGCCTCAGTGGGCGTGACCTTCCTCGTGGCCTTCTGGGTGATGTAGTGCTCTTGGTTTTACCCTAGTGGGTGCAATGTCACAGTCTCGTAGTTACAACTGAAAAATGAAATGCACATGTCCGAGGTGGGACCTGCCCCGCCTTGTGGCTGACAACCAGAGCCTTCGAACTGGCTCCCTCCCTGTAAGGGCTCCAGTTCCCTTCGTTCCAAGTATGGCAGCGCCAGCGTGGTGCCGCCAAAGACCCGCTAACAGCGGTGGGCTCCTCTTCGCGACCGGGTAAGGGCCGCTTTTAAATCCACAACAACAGGAAAACCCATTCGAAGTGAAGCCACACGGAGGTAAATTGACGCTCATTTTAATAGGTAGACAGCCTGCCAGCAGGAAACATCCAAGGACAACAGGATTCAATACATGTACGCCAGACGCGTTTCAGGGGTAAACCTTTCTTCAGTGGCGTTTGTTGCACAGCGACTGGAAGTGCAGCTGAGAGCACCGTTTAAATTACAGCACCTGCCTCAGTGGGCGTGACCTTCCTCGTGGCCTTCTGGGTGATGTAGTGCTCTTGGTTTTACCCTAGTGGGTGCAATGTCACAGTCTCGTAGTTACAACTGAAAAATGAAAAGCAAATGTCCGAGGTGGGACCTGCCCCGCCTTGTGGCTGACAACCAGAGCCTTTGAACTGGCTCCCTCCCTGTAAGGGCTCCAGTTCCCTTCGTTCCAAGTATGGCAGCGTCAGCGTGGTGCCGCCAAAGACCCGCTAACAACGGTGGGCTCCTCTTCGCGACCGGGTAAGGGCCGCCTTTAAATCCACAACAACAGGAAAACCCATTCGAAGTGAAGCTACACGGAGGTAAATTGACGCTCATTTTAATAGGTGACATCTATTCAATCATCAGAGATTGGGTCTATTTTCATCTCCGACCAGTCCTTACTGTTTTGGACCTTTCCTTAAGCTACCCAAAATTCAGCCGCTGGAAGCTTAATAACTTTTTATTATCGGATACTATTTTTATTACAGAAGCCACTGCTTTTATTAATGAAGTTTTCAAGTTCAATAATCCCTCAAACACCTCTATTTCCAATAATTGGGATGCCTTTAAGGCCTCTTTCCGTGCCTTTACTATTTCATATGTTGCAAAAAAAACGAAAATTACTCGAAATAAGTATGCAGCTCTACTACAACAGCTTAAATTATTGGAACATAATTATTTCACTTCCAAATCGTCTTCGGCTCTTCATGAGCTGATCAAGGTCAAATCTGAACTTAACAAACTTGCTACAGTCGAAGCTTGCAATATCCTCCTTAAAATTAAATCTAAATACCATGGAGGCCAAAATAAAGCTGGTAAGATGTTAGCCAATTACTTGAAAATCAAATCTGAAAATAAAAATATTGGACCCATCTTAAATTAATCCAGCATCCTCAGATAAAGATATATATTTCATGAATATTATCAATCACTCTATTCTGATGACACGAATCCCTCTAATCAAAATCTAGATACTTTCTTCACGGGCCTTCCCACCCCTCCTTCCATGCCCGATGAATTTGACTCATTAGAGGGAGATGTTACTGTCCACGAGATAACTAATGCCATTAAATCTTTTAAAAAAATCAAAAGCACCAGGGCCTGATGGCCTCTCTGTTGAATGTTATTCTACTTTTTCATCCATTTTTGTTCCTAAACTTTTGGCTTTTTTAATTCCTTTATTGATGATGCTAAAGCCTCCGGTTCCTTTATGGACGCCTTAATAATTCTCATTCCTAAACCTGATATAGACCACTCCCTTTGTGAAAACTACCGCCCTATATCATTAATTAACTATGATTGTAAAATTTTTGCTAAAATTCTTGCTTCTCGTCTTGAAAGTATTATTCCATTATTGGTTAAGACTGATCAAGTTGGATTTGTTAAGGGCAGGTTGGCTGCAGATAATGCTCGAATGTTTGCAAATGTTATTTCCTGTGGGAAAAAATTCAAATCCCCTCTTGCAGCGCTGTCACTGGATTCCGAAAAGGCTTTTGATTGTATTAATTGGCAATATATGTTTAGAACTCTCCAATGGTTTGGTTTTGGTCCTACTTTCATTTCCCATATTAAATTGTTATATTTCTGCCCTCGCGCCAGTATTTTTGTAAATAATCATTTCTCCTGATTTTTTTCTTTATCTAGAGGTACACGTCAGGGATGTCCCCTTTCTCCCCTGTTATTTGTTTTATGCCATGAACCCTTCTTTGAACGCATCCGTGTTAATACACATATTTCTGGCTTCAAGCATAATTCCATAGAAACCAAAATATCAGCATATGCTGATGATATATTAATATATATGTCCAATCCTCACACTTCCCTTCCTCCATTTTTGGATGAGGTTTGATTGTATTCCAGTATTTCTGGATATAAGTTAAAACTCTCTAAAACAGAAGTTTTACCTCTGAACACTTTATGTTATCAATATATGTTTAATGATACTAATTTTACATGGTGCCCCACGAAAATTAAATACCTTGGTATTTGATTCTCTGCTTCTTTGTCTACCACAATTAGATATATGTTCAATGCACTAATCCTTCAAATTCAATCACTCCTTCTTAATTGGACTCCCCTTTATCTCTCCTGGTGGGGTAGTTTAGATACTATCAAAATGATGATTGTACCCCATATCTGTGTGATGTGTGATGACTGCCGAGGCAGTTCACTCAAAATTACACAACATATAATTATGTTACAGACCTGTGTAGGAACAGACAAATCTCATTATTTACAACATATTCAAAGTGCACAAATGCCAAAAAAGGAAAACATATATTCTGCTCCACGTGATGGTCCGTGGAAAAGAGAGAACAATGTGTTCTAACTAGTGTAATGCTGCTAAAGTGGCGTATTGTCATACCTAACATGTTAGAAGGACAAGGGACAGCTAGGCACACTGTAATTGAAGTTTATAGAAAATGGCGTAGGTCGTCACTCGTATCGAGGCCGGACGGTGTCTTGGTATTAAATTGAAGAATGTATTCGCTTTGCATTTGGCGTAACAGTTTTTCTCGGTTCCCACCCCTTCTCAGTGTGGGTATGCAGTCAATCACCGCGTATTTGAGGTGTTCCAGGTTGTTGTGATGTACCTCCTTGAAATGCCTAGCTACAGGGTAGGTGGGGTCACTGTTAACAATGGCTCTAAGGTGTTGTAAGATGCGCATGTGGACTGGCAGTTTCGTACTTCCGATATAACGAAGACCGCATTCACATTCAAGAATGTAAATGGCAAATTCTGCTCTGCATGTCAGGCTGTGTTGGATGACTAGTGGGGCTCACCTGAAGGTGGAGTCTAGCTGTGTAATGTTCTTGCCGAATTAACAGGCTCTGCAACTGTTGCATGTGAAGAACCCTTTCCTATCAGTTGACCAGTTGACTGTCTTGATTATTTCTGGGCTGCTCTTTACTAGCGCGTCATGCATGGAGCAAGCGCCTTTGTATGTGATATCAGGGTAAGCAGCATTTTTACTAGCGCGTAATGCGTGGAGCAAGCGCGTTTGTATGTGATATCAGGGTAATCAGCATTTTTACTAGCGCGTCATGCATGGAGCAAGCGCGTTTGTATGTGATATCAGGGTAATCAGCATTTTTACTAGCGCGTCATGCATGGAGCAAGCGCGTTTGTATGTGATATCAGGGTAATCAGCATTTTTACTAGCGCGTCATGCATGGAGCAAGCGCGTTTGTATGTGATATCAGGGTAATCAGCATTTTTACTAGCGCGTCATGCGTGGAGCAAGCGCGTTTGTATGTGATATCAGGGTAAGCAGCATTTTTACTAGCGCGTCATGCGTGGAGCAAGCGCGTTTGTATGTGATATCAGGGTAATCAGCATTTTTACTAGCGCGTCATGCATGGAGCAAGCGCGTTTGTATGTGATATCAGGGTAATCAGCATTTTTACTAGCGCGTCATGCATGGAGCAAGCGCGTTTGTATGTGATATAAGGGTAAGCAGCATTTTTACTAGCGCGTCATGCATGGAGCAAGCGCCTTTGTATGTGATATCAGGGTAATCAGCATTTTTACTAGCGCGTCATGCATGGAGCAAGCGCGTTTGTATGTGGTATCAGGGTAAGCAGCAACGGGGGGTCCAACGTTGGATCGATCTGATGATCCCCCAGTGTCGATCGATGACGGCTCTGACAGCTCTTTCTTCGGTATTGTGTGTAATGATCCGTCTGGTGGTGACTGTTTGTGTTGGTTCAGTTGTAGGGTTTCTGGTGGTGTCGGGCTCTAGGGTGCGAGTTCCTTTGAGCGGATCATCACGGGGTATGGCATTAGCTCTCTCAATGGCTTTGTTGATATTGGCTTTGGAGTACCCACGTGTTCTAAATCTGTTGGATGCCTCCCCCTGACACTCAGTCAGGTCTTCAGTGGATCTACAGATGCTACGCAATCGGAGCATTTCCCCGTAGGGGCTGCTAGCTATGAAGGGTCTCGGGTGAAAACTTGAAGCGTGTAGGACCGAGTTACCTGCAGCGGGTTTCCTGTGTAGTTTTGAGTGCATTGTGCCATTGGAAATGTAGAGCGTGACGTCAAGGAACTCGATGGATGTGTTACTAATGTTGGCATTAAATTCCAAAGGTGGGTGGTTGGTGTTGACCTCAGTGATGAATGCCCTGGCACTGTCCGTGTTGTCTTTCCAGATTAAAAACGCATCATCTGTGTACCCGAGCCAAGTAATAATGGTGCCCTCCATGCGGTGGAATGCTTACCCCGGAGGACCTGCTCCTCCCACCCGCTTACATGGAGACCTGCGTAGCTGGGGGAGAAACAGGCCCCCATAGCTACTCCCCTGAGTTGTTGGTATACAGATTTGTTAAACATGAACAAATTCTGTGTTAAGCACCAATCGATAAGACAAAGAAGTATTTCGTTGTGTTTGTGACATTGTATAGTCTCTTATCAGGAAAGTGCTTGCAGGCGCTAGCCCGTCACTGCGGCGAATGCTCGTGTAAAGAGACGTCACGTCACGTGATATTACTAGATAATCATTGTGCCCAGGGATGTCTTAGAGAAGTCTCTGGCCTCCTTTAAATATGAAGGCTGCCTTGAGACCAGGTCCTGGAGGGAAAAGTCCACGTGTTTACATACGTTCTCGCACATGCTTCTTGAAGAGATGATGGGGCGGCCTGGGATGGGGCAGTGTTCTTGTGTACCTTGGGGAGGAAGTATAAGGTCGGCAATACGGGTGACTGTGCCTAGAACAGTGGTTTCATCTCTGCTTAGAAGGCCTTGAGCTCTATAATCACTGGATGGTTCCCGGGGCTCTTTGCTGCTGGTGCCCACCTCTTCGTGGCTGGAGATCTGGTAGCAACTGATGTCTGCTAGATGTCTGCCGGCCTCTTCTAGAGACAGACATCTATCGCCTCTGCCGTGCTCGGGTGCTGTCCAAGGCCCGGTGTGTGATCCCAGCCCTGGGTTATGGACTCTGCAGAAGTGAATGGATTCACCCCTTATTAAACCCTGCTCTGCTGCCTGGATGCATAAATGGCAACGGACCCGGTTCCGGCGGGCCACGCCCGGTTTTTAATGCAATACACGGTGTTTTGTCGCTGTCTCCCGCCTGAAATTGACGGCGCGTCAACGCAAGACGATGGGACACATCCCCGGATATTTGTGACGATTCTCCCTCCTCCCAGTTTCTAAATGTTGCATTTATGAGAATTAGGTCACGCAGCGCACAAGATGACGCTTTTAAACAGTGAAATGAACCACCTTCCTGCTGTGATGAGAGGGCCGCACGTGAGCCTTCAAAGCACGCCTGGCAGTCCTCGAAAAACCCAGACTGTCAGGGCCAATCCGCGGCGCCCGATCACCCTACACTACTGACCACACGCTGAAGCCCCTCCCTTCCCATAACCACTACTACTCTAGCGCTGCTGTAGCGCTGCATAGCTAGGACTCCGCGCTGTTACCCAAGCGCTGCTGTAGCGCTGCATAGCTAGGGCTCCGCGCTGTTACCCAAGCGCTGCTGTAGCGCTGCATAGCTAGGACTCCGCGCTGTTACGCAAGCGCTGCTGTAGCGCTGCATAGCTAGGGCTCCGCGCTGTTACCCATGCGCTGCTGTAGCGCTGCATAGCTAGGGCTCCGCGCTGTTACCCAAGCGCTGCTGTAGCGCTGCATAGCTAGGGCTCCACGCTGTTACCCAAGCGCTGCTGTAGCGCTGTATAGCTAGGGCTCCGCGCTGTTACCCAAGCGCTGCTGTAGCGCTGTATAGCTAGGGCTCCGCGCTGTTACCCAAGCGCTGCTGTAGCGCTGCGTATCTGCTCAAGCGCTAGGGTAGCGCTGCGCTCTCCGCCGGTCTGAGCACATAACCCCTGCCTGCACAGGATCCTTAGGCCTGGCTGAATAGCATCTTTGCATCCGTCTATAATTAATGCTGGCACATTCTGCGCACGCTTGGCCTCTGTGCCCTCCTGGGCAGTGCCATACGGTCAGCATTGCTGTGGTGAAGCCTAGCGTTAATTTTCGCCCTAATTAGCCATGCTCGCAGCTTATTAGGCGAAATTGAGCGACGCTTTCCCCTAGGAGGGGTCATTACAGGATTCTGCTGCCTGGGTAATCAGAACACAGTGAGAAGGTTTGACTAGGACACTGGTGACTGCTCGGGGGCGCATTCCACTCCATTGTTTTTGTCTCCTATGCCTCTGCACACAGAGTCCAGCCATATGCAAAGTAGACTTGGTCCGGCACCATGAGATCACAGGTGGTCAGATTAATTCAAGCATTTCTGATGTCGCTTGGTTCGTTGCAGTAGACGCTCCCCCTAAATGTAAGGGGGTCTGATTGGACATGGATAACCGGCTCACTGTGCCACAGAGCTCACTTGGACGTGGGTACCCGTTCACTGTGCCACAGGGCCACTTGGACGTGGGTACCCGTTCACTGTGCCACAGGGTAGGGTGACCAGATTCTCAAAACAAAAAACGGGGACAGGTCATAGACATAGAAGTAGGACTATGGTTTGCAGTATCCCTCGACATAAAAGTAGGACTATTTGACAGCTGTCATAGACATAGAAAAGGGACTACAATGACAGCTCCCTCCACAGACCGAGATGAAGCATTACAGACAGCAAATCCGCGGTCTTTTATTGGCACCCCTCTCCTTCACACAGCAGCATTAGTACTTTTTATTACATTTACACTTTTAAGGACTATAGCATATATTTGCCAAAAATCAATAAAACATCACAGGCTAGCAAACGCCAGATTTACTAGCTTTATCAATGCTCGTTTCGATAGCTGAGCGTCAGCACCACATAAAGTACAACTCAACAATGTTGCTTAGTTGCGCATGACAGAAAAGCATGGGAGGTAAACTGCAGAATGCTAAATTGCCAAATGGCAGCCATGGACCAATGTAAGAAAAACACTTCTCTCCAGGTATTACTGCCTTAGGGTCTTAAGGGTGGCAAAGGCTGGCCGACCACACAGTCCTCCCACATTTGAGTGGTCACTGCTGGGATGTCATGTTACCTTACTGGGGTATGTATAGTGCACTCTAGCCATTGGTATCATCTCATAGTGCAATAGTGTGAAGACCTGAGCAAAAAGCTCGAGCCGCGCTGCCCGCCTCTCCCACAGGCATTAACCCTGCTCCTTTAAGTCCTTTCCAGCTAAACAGTTTGCCGTGACCTGAAAGGTCAGTCAAAAGGTCAAGTCATAGCTTTGATATGGAGAACACAGAGCATGCATCAATTGGTTAGGAATAAAACATGCAATGAGCAATGCATTAATCCTTGCACGGTATGCATAAGGGCTACTGAAAAGTTTGTATGGCTATGAATACAAACTACAGGACGAAGAAATATTGTTTTATCTAAAGTAGAAACTTTGGCTGGCACAATGACGTAGGTGGCACTGCGTGTAAAATGTCTCTCTTCAAAGGATTTCCCTTCTTGCTACAGTGACAACACATGCTGTAAACAGTGCAAAGAGAGCATGCGCGCGCATGCTCAACCGGAACAATGAAAAACGGGGACATTTCTGTGTTTAACTGGGACACTGTTTGAAAACAGGGACATTTGAGTCACTTGGAGAAAAGTGTCGGGACACGGGGACACTTCCCCAAAAACGGGGACCGTCCTGGGAAAACGGGGACGTCTGGTCACCCTACCACAGCGCCACTTGGACGTGGGTACCCGTTCACCGTGTCACATGGCCACTTGGACGTGGGTACTCCGTTCACTGTGCCACAGGGCCACTTGGACGTGGGTACGCTGTTCACTGTGCCACAGAGCTCACTTGGACGTGGGTACCCGTTCACTGTGCCACAGGGCCACTTGGACGTGGGTACCCGTTCACTGTGCCACAGGGCCACTTGGACGTGGGTACGCTGTTCACTGTGCCACAGAGCTCACTTGGACGTGGGTACCCGTTCACTGTGCCACAGGGCCACTTGGACGTGGGTACCCGTTCACTGTGCCACAGGGCCACTTGGACGTGGGTACGCTGTTCACTGTGCCACAGAGCTCACTTGGACGTGGGTACCCGTTCACTGTGCAACAGAGCTCACGTGGACATGGGTACCCATTCACTGTGCCACAGGGCTCACGTGGGTACCTCGTTCACTGTGCCACAGAGCTCACTTGAACGTGGGTACCTCGTTCACTGTGCCACAGGGCTCACTTCGGACGTGGGTACTCCATTCACTGTGCCACAGCGCTCACTTGGACGTGGGTACCCCGTTCACTGTGCCACAGAGCTCACTTGGACGTGGGTACCCTGTTCACTGTGCCACACAGCTCACTTGAATGTGGGCACCCGTTCACTGTGCCACAGGGCTCACTTGGACGTGGGTACCCCGCTCATTGTACCACAGAGCTCAGTTGGACATGGGTACCCCGTCCACTGTGCCACAGGGCTCACTTGGACGTGGGTACCCGTTCACTGTGCCACAGAGGCCACTTGGACGTGGGTACTCCATTCACTGTGCCACAGAGCTCACTTGGACGTGGGTACCCGTTCACTGTGCCACAGAGCTCACTTGGACGTGGGTACCCATTCACTGTGCCACAGAGCTCACTTGGACGTGGGTACTCCATTCACTGTGCCACAGAGCTCACTTGGACGTGGGTACCCGTTCACTGTGCCACAGAGCTCACTTGGACGTGGGTACCCGTTCACTGTGCCACAGAGCTCACTTGGACGTGGGTACCCGTTCACTGTGCCACAGAGCTCACTTGGACGTGGGTACCCGTTCACTGTGCCACAGGGCTCACTTGGACGTGGGTACCCGTTCACTGTGCCACAGAGGCCACTTGGACGTGGGTACTCCGTTCACTGTGCCACAGAGCTCACTTGGACGTGGGTACTCCGTTCACTGTGCCACAGAGCTCACTTGGACGTGGGTACCCGTTCACTGTGCCACAGAGCTCACTTGGACGTGGGTACCCGTTCACTGTGCCACAGAGCTCACTTGGACGTGGGTACCCGTTCACTGTGCCACAGAGGCCACTTGGACGTGAGTACCCGGTTCAGTGCGACACAGGGCTCGACGTTCACTGTGCTACAGGGCTCAGGCTGTCCATCCGAGACCAGGCCTGAGTAGACTGAAAACATTCGTGGTTGGGGGGGAGAGATGGGGAGTTCGGTCTGCCTGGATGGGACCTCTCCTGGCAGCTGGACGCACTGTTCTTACTGGAGCAGAGCCACGGCTAACTTCCTAAAGTCAGAGTACTATCTTCTATCGAGAGTGGATTAAAAGCATGGACAGGAATCAGGCCCCAGCAGCTGCTGAAGGCGGCACTGCGACCCCACCTCGAGACCGGGGCAGCTGCTGAGGTACGAGACCGGGGCAGGTGCGGAGGGACGAGACCAGGGCAAAGAGACCAGGGCAGCTGCGGAGGGACGAGACCAGGGCAAAGAGACCAGGGCAAAGAGACCAGGGCAGCTGCTGAAGGCCGAGAACAGGGCAAAGAGACCAGGGCAGCTACTGAGGGACAAGACCAGGGCAAAGAGACCATGGTAGCTGCTGAAGGCCGAGAACAGGGTAAAGAGACCAGGGTAGCTGCTGAGGGACGAGACCAGGGCAGCTGCGGATGGACGAGACCAGGGCAAAGAGACCAGGGCAGCTGCTGAGGGACGAGATCAGGCCAAAGAGACCAGGGCAGCGCCTGAAGGTCAAGACCAGGGCCAAGATACAGGGGAGCTGCTAAGGGATCAGACCAGGGCAAAGAGACAAGGGTGGCAGCTGAGGGACACAACCAGGGCAAAGAGACCAGGGCAGCTGCTGAGGGACGAGACCAGAGCCAAGATACCAGGGCAGCTACTGAGGGACAAGACCAGAGCCAAGATACCAGGGCAGCTACTGAGGGACAAGACCAGGGCAAAGAGACCAGGGCGGCAACTGAGGGATGAAACCAGGGCAAAGAGACCAGGGCAGCTGCTGAGGGACAAGTCCAGGGCAAAGAGACCAGGGCAGCTGCTTAGGGACTAGACCAGGGCAAAGAGACCAGGGCAGCAGCTGAAGGTCAAGACCAGGGCAAAGAGACCAGCGCAGCTGCTGAGGGACGAGACCAGGGTAGCTGCTGAGGGACGAGACCAGGGCAGCTGCTTGTGAGAAGTTGGCCTGATATATGCTGTCCACTAGTTCTAGTGGGCACCTTGTATCAGTCCAAACAACCCCTTATGGTGATAGGTTAAAGACAACCTTTATTGAAAGCTATCCTAGTGGTAGCTACGGAGAGCAGCCTTCAGGCTAAGTCTTGAAGGAATGTAAAGCAGCTTGTTTTACCAGTCTATAATCTCTTGAATGATCAAATGAAAAGACAACCACACCAGGTATATATTTATAATATATGTATTTAGTATAAAACACACCCCTCTAGTCTCTTTATGAGACTGGAGTTCGAAGTACTTAGTTTACAAGTCAGCAATTATCAGTAATAGCACAAATACACGTTTGGGCCCTAGGGGCGTACCAAACCATAAACCAAAAAAGTGGTATAAGAACCACGACTGGGATAGACACTAGGCCTATAGCCTCTAGAATCGCTGGGACCCCAAGGAACCACCCAAGGTAGTGACACAGGGGTCCCACGGGGACTGTATGCAGTGTGTAAACACAACCGCGGGTTCCCGTTATCTTCTATGGGCAATGTCGCGGTTGGAAATTTAAAGAATAGGGGCACTTCTAATCGAGTCAGGACCAAACCCTCTTGGACTTAGGTAGTTCTAGGGTTAGCACCCACGAGAGCACCGGAGTATTCGAGTTACCTCACCCAGGGAAGCCGGGTGCATAGGTGTCTTTTGGTGTCGGGTCGCGTCGTCGATTTCAATGGGAGCCTGCAAAGAACTGCTGCTGTCATGAAGAGGAGAAGTGTCCATAGAAATCCAAGCCTGGATCTGGGATGGAAGGAACCTGAATGCAGAGGGGACAGAGTCTGGGTCACTGGCCAGTGACCTAGGGTAGGATGGACCAATGCCCACAGATGTCGGGTGCTTCAGGTGAGTTGATGGGTGTCTTGAATCTTCAGCTACGAGGTCCAGGAGGTGTCGACGAAGTCCACGAGCCGGATTCGAGCTGTCCCACGAAGTCTGTCGAGTGCTGCGGTGTCGGCGACCAGAATGGACCAACAAGCCTTGGCAACGGCAAGTCACTGAAATTTAGAGAAAGGACTGCGTTGCAGACCAGCAAGGTCTGAGGGACTCACCCAGCAAGGGTAAGTCGGGGCACTTCTGGAGCAACCAGGAACGCCCAATCAGAAAAGGAGTTGCCTTCGTGGGGAGCTGCTAACCAACGGGCTAGTGATCGCAAAGGAGCCTCGAGCGGTCGCACTTGGAGCTGGCCCATGGGTCACTCGTGGAGTGGAGGCCTACAATCTTCAGTGCAGGAGGTGCTCAAGGCTGGGGCTACTCGGAGCCCAAAGCACAACTTCGAGGAGGACCAGGAAGATAGTGTTGCTGCAAAAGTTCACGGTGTCCAGGGGTCACGGTTCCACGTCACCCACGATAGCCACGGGCCTCAGCTTTGCTGTGGACTCAGGGTAGCCTCGGGGAAGTCTGGAAATCCACCTCTGGTGATGCAAAGACTTCGGCGTCCGGCGGGAGCTTCAGCGATGCAGACAGGTCAGTTGCTTCTTTGGTGCCTTTGGAGTCTTCTAGTCAGGATAGAACGTTGAAGGTCCAGGATATCTGTAGCAGAGTTTCGTCCAGGGTCATCTAAAGTCCAAGGGACTGGATTCCTATACTTATAGTAAGTTTAGGGGATGGACTAACTCTAAGGCCCCACCTAGGGGTGGGCCTGGAAAGAGGCGTGGTTACACCCATTTCCTTTGTCCAGTTTCGCACCAGAGCAGGGGCAGGTAGCTCCTGCAACCGGTTTGAACTGGGCTATGCACAGGGACAGCAAACGTGTCCCAAGTGCAGGACTTCAAAGCACCAGAGAGTGCTCCCGCCCAGCCCCAATACACATCTGCCTGTCTGGGGAGGTGGGGACACCTCCCCTCGACAGGAAACCTATTGTCCAGGCCTCCCCTGCTGGAGTTTCGGTCAGCACCAGGAGGCCAGACCCGTGTCTGTGGCAGAGGCATCCATTTTGTGATGCCAGGGCTCAGGAAAGTCCTACCGGGTTAGACCAGTGTGAACATGTCTCTCCCTCTAGAAGGGTATAATGCTACCCCCGCCACCAGAACTGGCGGGGGGGGGGGTAGTATTCCAAAGCGTTTGACACCAAACACGACATGTTTTGATGCTTGATGTTTGGGGTTTTCACCCTTCATTTGTTTCAGCCATAGGAGGAGCTTATGGTCTGTCTGAACTAGGAAGTGAGTACCAAACAAGTATGGCCTCAACTTCTTCAGAGCCCAAACCACAGCAAAGGCCTCCCTCTCAATGGCTGACCAACGTTTCTCTCTAGGGGTCAGCCTTCTGCTTATGAAAGCTACTGGCTGATCCTGACCTTCATCATTCAATTGTGACAGTACAGCCCCTTCCCCCAATTCAGATGCATCAGTTTGAACAATGAACTTCTTGGAGTAGTCAGGACTCTGCAGAATGGGAGCAGTGCACATGGCCTGCTTCAGGTCATCAAATGCCTTTTGACAGCTAGCTGTCCACTGAACCTTTGTGGGCATTTTCTTAGAAGTTAAGTCATTCAAGGGTGTCACTATTGAGCCATACCCTTTGACAAATCTCCTATAGTACCTAAGAAGGCTCTCACCTGAGTCTGGGTAGTTGGAGCAGTCCAGTCCATTATGGTTTGGATTTTGCTCTGCAATGGTTGAACCTGGCCTCCACCTACAAGGTGGCCCAGGTACACAACCTGACTCTGCCCTATCTGGCACTTAGTAGCCTTGATAGTTAGGCCTGCTTTGTGCAGGGCCTCCAAACCATTCCTTAGGTGTACCAGGTGATCCTCTCAGGTGGAGCTAAAGACAGCAATATCATCTAGATATGCTGCACTAAAGTCTTCCAGGCCTGTGAGAACTGTATTCACCATCCTTTGGAAAGTGGCAGGTGCAGTCTTCAAACCAAAGGGCATTACCACAAATTGATAGTGCCCACTAGGGGTAGAAAATGCTGTCTTTGGCTTTGCATCATCAGCTAGCCTGATCTGCCAGTAGCCAGCTGTCAAGTCAAATGTGCTAAGGTACTTGGCTGAGGCCAAAGTATCTATAAGCTCATCTGCCCTTGGTATTGGATGGGCATCAGTCCTAGTGACTGCACTGAGACCCCTGTAGTCCACACAAAACCTAATCTCTCTTTTTCCACCACTGGTGTGAGGTTTTGGCACAAGGACCACTGGAGTAGCCCAAGGGCTATCTGAGGGTTCAATAACACCTGGACTTCTGGACTTCTGTCCTGATACAGTCCCTGGCAGGATCAGGTTCCCTATAAATCTTATTTTTAATAGTCAGACTGTCCCCAGTGTCCACTTCATGAGTGCACCAGGTAGTCTGACTTGGAGTCAGTGAGAACATGTGTCTGTACTGATTGAGAACATGTCTGCAATCAGTTTGCTGCTGGGCAGTGAGGCTGCCTGCCAAGGCTACACCATCAACTGACCCATCATCAGGGTTCTGTGAGAGGAGGTCAGGGAGTGGGTCACTCTCTTCCTCCTGACCCTCATCAGTTGCCATGAGCAAGCCCATGTCAGCCCTGTCTACATATGGCTTTAGCCTGTTGAAAAGGAGTGTAGTGAAAGCAGCGTTTTAGATACATACATTGCTATGTTAGCATAAGCGCCTTAGATGGAAAAAACAAAATGAAGGGGAAAAAAAGGAAATGGAAAATCGTAACATCTTGCAAAGGCTCAGCGAGCTGAAATGTCGAATCAAAAAAAAAAAAATGTGTGGGTCGTACAAGGAAAGTTGGACGACATCCAAGTCAATCCATCAACGTGTAAGCACAGTAAGTAGCGACAGCTTCCAAGAGGAAATCATTGGAATGTTCTGTAAAAGTTTCCGCCATCCAGTCTTACAAGGTAAACTAACATACATGTTCCTCGACAACTGGGGCCTCTAGCACAATCAGAGGACAACTGCCGTGTTCTTCAAGATAACTTCTTGCCAAGAAGTCATACGCTGCCGTACAGATGTCCCAATTCCCTAGGACTCCATGTGCCGCTCCACAGGCCATAATCCTAACACCAGAACAGTCCAACTCATGAGCCACTAAGGGACTCATCAGTCGATCATAATCCGGAACAGGAGACACCGAGTTTGACAAGCACAAATCCAGAGCCCATTCGAAAGGACAATCTAGGCAATGAAAAACAGGTTGCACGCAAGAAAAGTAGGAAAACCGGAAGGACAATCCATAGGCAAGCATCCGGTTACGAAGATGGAGCAGCCTGGACAGGCTGTCATGTGACATGAATTGTGCAGCCATTGCGCAGTATGCAGACCAACAACAGCACAGCAGCCGTGAGGGCAAGAATCAACGGGAGCCCGCCAAAGACGCTGGAAAACATAGAATGAAAAAATGCCGGTATCACACCAAAAATAGTTTGGAAGGAGGTCACGAGACCGGAGCCCACAATTTTGAAAAAATCCGCCAAGCCAGTTGTGGACGAGGCATCAAATATAGTTTGAATCAGGGCACCGAAATGCAGTGGGAGATCTGTGCGGGTGTTTGCTACGTGAAGGACAAATGTTTCACGGGATGAAGTCAGAGCGACTTTTTGAGACAATAGAGCCCTTATTCTGCTCATCTTGTTGAACTCTGCTTTCAAGGTTGGAATGGAAGGCCAGATGGATACATCCAGCCGCCCATGCGGGGGGTGGAAAAAGGACATTTTTATAGCAGACTACTCTCTGTGATACAGTCACAATGTAGGGAATTCCCACTAGCATCCCGCAGCAAGCCTCGTTATTTAAACTACTGTTAGCTCGCAACGTGAAAGAGGGCGTAATAGCTGGTACTGGAATCCCTTTCAGGACGCATGCTAAATTAGGTGCCTGGACATTGCACGCGCCATGTAATTGGATGTGCCTACAGACTACAGAGTGATCAGGTGTGGAAGTGCATTCCTCACCCTTCAAATAAACTTCTTTACCTTCTCGCATGCACCTATATGTAAATGGGAGTGACCAAACTTCATGCAGGAAAGCAGTACCCAACGGTTCATATCTGCCTAGGGCATGTTTCATGCACAAACTGAATTTAAACTAAGGAAATGGTAACGTGATTAACCCGTGGATAAGCCACACAGCGGAGTTCAATTCGGCCACAGAGAAAGGCAAAGGTTCTAACTTTTCAATATGTATTAATGAGTATGTTGCATCTTTCATGGACATGAATTGTTGTTTCGCAGTTAGATTAAAGGGAAGGAATAAAGATGAAGTATTCATGTAGTCCCAAGGGACTTTCCCAGCCATTAATGTTTGGAAAGTCCATGCAAACTGCATTATAGAACGTAATTGATTTTGACCATGATACAAAACAGACATATCATCCTGCACAATATCAACAACAGATGAAACAATATTATCTAATGTGTAAATCCTGGAACAAAGGGTGGTAATGCTATTATCGATAACAGCTAGTACTTTTTCCAAATTGGCTTGATCAATGGCTCTCAATCCGGAAGCAGCTTCAATTTGAGATAATTTCCAAACTTCGTTATAAATAGCATATACCCATCTTTTGGACCTGCCACCCACAGGACCCTTAACAAAATCATTCAAATCTATTTTGTCATTTAATTTAGATAAATGAAGTTTAACAGATGCCAAGGTGGAATGTTGCAGCCAAGATTGGTATAACTTACCTACCGAGTAGGTAGTAACTGAGTGGGAAGATTCAAAGCGGGGGTCTATGCGAACCTTCGTACACCCCAGTTGCAGACCCAGAAAACGATGCTGACAGGAATCTGAGCTTGTCTGCCCCGTTAACCATCCTTCTGGATCTAATTTGGAAATATTGAAGGATGAATTAGTGATGTATGACTGCAACGCATCAAGGGACAGATCTGTATGATTATCCCAATTTGAATAAGCACCCAGATCCGGAATAGAGGGAGAATTCAATTTTTTAGAGGTAGCTAATCCAAAGCAGGTGGTCTGAAAAATGGTTGAATTCAAAAATAAAATGTGGGTTGGGATGAGGCAGGCACGATGCAAAGCTTCTGTTCCTTGTACCTGCCATGTTTTAGAACCCCAAACAGATTTAAGATCAATAGTAGCTTTCCACAGATCATAACCCCTGACCGCCAAATCATCCATAAAGGATTTGGAATACAATAATTTAGTGTGTGTCAGTCTAACCTTTGAGGCAGACTCTGCTGCTACTTTAAAATAAAAAGCGGCAGGTTTTGAAACACTGAAATCAGTAAACTATGCAAATTTGTTCACCAGTGTGTTGGAGCTGCCTTGCATTGGCGTCGGACAATGTTCCCATTGCGTATAATTTACAAAATTTCGAAATGTATTGGCCTTATGTAGGAAATGATTGCCATAATGTTGATAGCAAAACAGTTCCCCATAATTAGCAGTGTCTAAATACAAATCTTCAGCATCAAATGCGGCATAATATTTCAAATCAGAAAATAATGCCTCTATGGCCTGAACATCCCAATCATCAGAGTAGATGTTTTGTTTTACAACATCACCCATAGAAACACGAAGAACATTCGGAACATTAATAACCTCAGTGGGTCCATGAATTTGAAATTTAACAGCATCCCACACAATCCCATCTAACACAGGCCAGGCAGTGATATTCACAAAAGTCTGGTCCCTCTTCATGATGTGTGATGAGGAGTGGGGGGCCAAAGTTCCATCAATTAGTCTAATGGTAGATCTTTCCTTTAGGTAGTGTCCATTGACAAGACGAAAAAATACCACCAGGAATCCAATGGACATAAACAAAAAAATGCCTATGAGCACCAGCCAAATGTAAGTTCAAGGGGGAATTAAAAAATGTCTTTTAAACAAAACAGCAAAAATAGAAATTTTTGATGGAGTACTGTAAGTCATAGAGTTAGTGTCAAAGGAGAAACGTGACTGGTTAACTGCGGTTGATCGTAAAACAGGCAATGATACTTCTGCGGGATAAACATACTCAATATCTTCAGGTGGACCACCAGCCGGTGGTGGCAACAAAGGATTAGTAACTGTATGCATCTCGATGGCAACATCAGGCAAGGTGGTAGATGCCGGAGCCAAAACAGAATTTCTCAGCATTGCAGGGCAAGAAACCGCTGGAGTCATACTAAGAAGAATCGGCCACTCGCTGTAGTTTGACATTGTCAATGGAGATGTACCTGTTATCCTTGCGACCAGGAAGTGGAGGTAAAATGACTGTTCTTGTACCCTGCACACCAAGCACTGGAACCGGGGCACGCTAAGAGGGGCCGAACTCCTTCTTGTTCTCCACCTTCTCACGGACCAGGCCTCCAACTCGAGGTAGCCAGCCGACTACCGGAATCTGAAGTGCAGCATCAGATGTGGAGGGCAAGTGTTCTTTTGCGAGACTGTCTCTGGTCTCTTGTAGATTCTGCAATACAGCACAGTGATCATCTACGTCAAAGGGTGCGGCTGACGCCGCCATGTCTAGACCATCAAGGTCCGGGACAAACATTTTTATGCCAAAGAGCATCATGTATGGGGTCCGCCCACCCAGAGACCTTCTAGGGAGATTATTAAGAGCACGTTGAACGTTATACAAATGGGCTAACCAGTTCCGGCCAGTGCCTAAAACCCTGGCTGTCAAGGATTGCTTTAAGTCACGGTTCATTCGCTCCACTACACTGTTACCCTCAGGTTGGTATGGAGACGAAAATTTGACTTGGACCCCCAAAGATTTCATGGCTTCTTTGTACACCTTAGAGGCGAACGCAGGGCCCTGATCAGAATGAAAGGTACCACACGCAAAAATTCCCACAAAGACACGCAAATCCCTTATGACAGTACGAGCATCAGCACTCCTTTGAGGCCACACCCAGAGAAAACGTGTGCACGAATCCACTGCAACTAAGATGTACTTGTACGCAGTATCAGAGGAGAAAGGACCGCAGTGATCTAAATAAACACACCCAAGTGGTTTATTAGATATGTACAACTGAGTTGGTGGAGGGCGCGCAGCAGTCGATGGTTTAATCTGCTGGCAAATGTCACAATCAAGAACATAAGTGCGAGTTTGTTTATACAATCCGCGCCACCAGTAACGCTGTTGTAATTGAGTAACAGTAGCTGACACGCGGGCATGGGCAGAGGCCATACCCTCGTGAGCCGCTGTTATCAAGGATGGTCTGCAGTCCGCGTTGGGAATCAATCTGTCACCAACGTCGTTAATTCTCACATACGTGACGTTATCAGGACTTAAGTGATAATGGTACAGAGAAGAAAAAACCTCTCGGGTAATTACTTCCCTTCTCTGTAGCAGCAATAGCTGCCAAGATGTCATCATCGATCTTACTTTTGGATCTTGTAACTGCTGCTACTAGATATGTCGCCACTGCTGTTTTCGCTGCTTCGTCAGCTAAGCTGTTGCTGACAGCGTGGACACCAACTCGCTGGTGACCAAGAGTGTGAATTACATTCACGAGAGGCAGATGCTGTTTAAGTTCCGCCACTCGAACCCAAAGCATTTTATGCTTAATTGTGCTACCTTTGGCATCACGATATTCATTCTGAGACCAAAAGAATAGATTGTCGTTAAAAGACTGAACACAGTAAAACGAGTCACTCACTATAAGAGTAGTAATCCGAGGATCAGCAAACTCCAGTGCAAGTACCAGAGCACAGAGCTCTGCCAACTGTGCAGTACAATCACCCAATGACTGCGTATGCACGACATCAGATTTGAATTCTCCATTCACGAAAGTACCCGCCACAATTGCGCAGGCTGCTGAATAGGCATGCTTCGATCCCGTCGCCGGTTGCACCGAACCGTCAGTGTAAATGACACAATGGTAATCTTCAAGCGGGCGCAAAGACAGAGGAGCCGGATGAACAAATTCATACTGCAAGTACGCCTGAGTCTGCAATGAGGCATCAAAGTTAAAGGTGACATCTGGCTATGTCAAAGAAGTGGCACATTGTATCCAACGCGGATGCAAAGCTATAGAATTAGGTACACTGGCTTTCGTCACTGCCTCTAGAGCAGGATATGGTGTAACCACCAACATGCGTTTTCCTTGCGACAGCGCTCATTCTTTAAGAATCGCCATCTGCACTGCAGTCAAAACTTTTTCGACTGTGGAAAAGTGAAGTTCAGCCGAAGTGTACAGGTGTGATTTGTAGGCAACGGGGACGGTGTCGCCCTCATTGAACGTTAAGTACGTGAAACCCACTGCGCCCGGCACAATTCTTATCACCAGGTTAGTGTGGTTATCAAGTGTCAGTAAGTATTTCGAAGCAAGAAGATCAGCTTGCAAGGACTGCAAAATAGCCGAATGCTCTGGCAGCCAGCTCGATTTGGAAAAAGTAGGTTGTACCAAGGCTTGATACGCTGGGCATAATCGGGAATGTAAGTACGACCGAAATTCAGAAAGCCCATCAAAGACTGTAATTATTTCAGTGTTGTAGGAGCACGCAAGCATGCGCACTTCTTTAGAAAGTGAGGAGCTAACCCTCGACCCTCATTGTGGAGCTCTTAGCCCAAAAACAACACTGTATACTCTGCAATGTGAGACTTTGCAAAGTTGAATTTGTAACCGAAGTCTGCAAACATAACAATGATTCGATCAACGCGACACAGTTGTGGCCACAACTCGTCATCTGTGAGATAGATATCATCCACATACGAGTACGCATCAGGGTTAATGCTTCTAACAGAGAGACTACACGTGCGCCAAAGACGCCAGGGCTGTTTTTATAACCCATGGCTAATCTTCTAAACTGTTTTTGTTTGCCGCCAGAAGTAAACGCTGTCCACTGACTACTAATAGAGGACAGGTTATGGCTATAAAAGCCATTGGATATGTCAATTGTGGTCTGAAACCTTTTTCTCATGAGACTATCAACAAGGGCAGAACTGTGGGTATTTTGTACAGCACATGTCTGACAATGAGAGTTCAAATGCCGGTAATCCAAAACTAGGCAGTACGACCCATCAGGCTTCGTTACAGTGAATAAAGGATTTTTCATTGGTGACACACATGTTTCAATAACACCCTGATATTCCAATTGCTCAAGGATTTCTGCGATCTAGCTTCACGGCACATGGGATATTGGGGCTGCGGCTGGGGCATAGAGCGTAAAGGAATCTCATGGCTTGGAGACAATTTATCCCACCCAACCTGAGTACGGTACAATGCCGGAGCAAGCACCTGAGCCCACTCTCCGGCAAACCTTTCAGCGTGCTCCTTTGGCACTGTGTGCGCAAAGGACGGGTGGATTACTTCCTCCCCTCTAGGAGCATCCAAAATGAAAGCCGGGGGCCAGTCCGCCTCCACCAAGAGTATATCATATGAAGAGGTTAGATTATCCCAAAAAATCCCTTGTATTGTACGTTGTATGTCACCTTCAATTTAGAGGACTATGTCATATAGTCTATCAGGGGGAGCCACTCTAGTGTCAGCAGTTTCTATAGTAATGAACGTGTCAGTTGCTGTCACCTCCAGATATGGACGCAGTGCTTGCCGCACTACTGTAACCTCCGCTGCGCTGTCGAGCAGCGTTAATGCCCATGTCAGGTTCCGAAGCTGCGTTCTCACTATCTGTGGCATACCTCGCTGTTAGCGCAGAAACCTTCTTCTTCTGAAACGGGTGACGTTGACGTGCAAACTCGTCCTGCTTGCCCTTACCGTCAGGCTGACAGGGTTGCTCACGTCCTTGTTGGGCACCCCGACCTTTGCCACGTTCTCTGCCACCGGACTGTGAGACCGATGTTTCCTGTGAAGAACGAGGAGAACGTTGTTCAGTAACCTGAAATCTATCCGGTGACCTAATACTAGTGTGATCGCGCAAATCGCATGTGCGTTCACCAGTTGCCTGTACTGGAGACGCAGAACGAGACCCCTGTTTCTGTTGCTGCTTTCCCTGTTTCTTTGTTCGCCAATTTTGTTTAGGAAAAGTTGGACGATCGTCTTTGACAGACGAACTCACCTTAGTTTGCTGTATTAAGTCTGGAATAACAATAGTTGGCTTAATCCCTAAACTACTGCGGCCAATAGTTCTATAAGCTTCCGCAATAATTTTAGGCAACTCTCGGGGCTTATCGAGCTCATCGACGCGGGCTAAGCCATTAGCCACTTGAAATTGTACCGCATCTCCCTTGAGATTACCAAGGACGAGAGTGGCAACTATGTCGAACACACCGACAAGCCGCATTCCCAACTCGACTGCCGCCTCCGGACCGTGTTGATCTTGAACACGTTTGATGACGGAGGGAAGCACGGCCATAGATGGGGTGCCGAAGCACTTCGAGTAGACCGCTGCAAAAACCTTACCCCAGTTGTCACAATCGGACACCTCCGGGACTAAGTCTTTCTGCAAACTAATGGTGAGGATCCTGTGTTTCTCCACAGGAGTAGAGTGTGGTAATACTGCTTCCAGCTGGTCAAATTTCTCAGCAAGCCAATAAGGCAAATCATCCTTATTTTGGGGGCGCTTGCCCATAACCGAATTAACCATGACGGGACTAATAACAACCCCGGCCTAACCATCTGGCTGTCCCGCAACAGCAGGTGCCCCCACCTGCACGTTGCGAGAGACGTATTGCACTAAAGCTCTATACACAGTAATCAGGGCTGTATGGAGGACACGCAACTCATCCACCGCAACATTCAAATATCGAGGATGAGGCGTAAATCTGTCCAGCACCGGCCAAGTGGCCCCTGGAATTGAAAAAGGGCCCATTCTAACCGGTGTAACCGCATGGGGAAGGGCGCCGTTAAACCAAATGCGATGCTGCCAAGCCGAAATAGGAATTTCCTGCGTCCTATATGGCGTATAGTTTGCTGGAAACCGCGTGGGAGTATAGGAGTGAAATGTATCATCATCCGCATTCACCGCTGGAATAGTCACCCAAGAGTAAAACAACTCATAGGGGTTGGACGGATCGGCACTCACCACAAAAATAACGGCCATCCCATCGTCTGGCACCCCAAACTGCGTCAAATGACGCCGCAGAGGTGTACGGCTATGCGCTGCAATATCGACCGCCATAAAGACACAGAGTAGAACAACAATCGGATATTACTGTAGCACAAGGGTTCAGAAATATAAAAACCTTTTTAATTAACAAGCTTGAGGGAACCTATCATACAAACAGGTAGGTTAAAACTGTCACTCCTGCTATCCGGAAACAAGAGTGAGGGTGTCGTGGACTAATATAAGCACTACTAAGGCGTTTCAAATCAGAAGACCAAACGTTAGGTGCGCCATGTTGCAGGGATTCTGCTCCTGCACAGAACTATGCGCAGGAAACCAGGACCTCAGTGAATTGCGGTGTACCAAAAACTCACCTCAGAACCCAGAACCCCAATCCGACTAGCATCAGTGTCCCATTCGTCCTCCGTATCCTCTTGGAGTTCCCAATGTATAGACAACCCAGAACAAGAGACTTAGAGTACTCTCAGGAATGGTGGGAATCAGAAATACCTGTTCGTTATTATTCTCATATCAGTCCACAACAAGAGTAATCAGAGACACTGTAAAGTTTAAAATGTTTATTTTATAAACTACGTGTCATAAGATGCAGTACTTTGGCTAACATAAGCAGAAAAATTATAAAAATTAAAACCATCAGCATTGTTACAATACCATAGAAAATGAAGGGAGAAATCATATTACAAATGACAGTGGAAAACAACCACTCTCCCTTCACTAGTGAGCTAGTATTATCATACTAATAGAAGGTCTCTAGGTTTGAATGGGGAACCCCATACCGTAAAGATCAGCTTAGGTGAATCACATCACAGGATCAGCTTTGCTCTGCGCCTGGAAAAGTTCTTCTCCAGAATGTGTGTCCAAGGCATGCAAACTGCAATATAAAAGGCTCTCGACTTTCAGATATTTGCAGGTGTGTGCGTGTTATGGCTAGAGCGTGGGCCGATCAACCTGAACTCAAAAACATACATTGTTTGGTGGCTCAGACTGTTTCTGCACGCAATGTTCATACCAAGGTCGCAGTGCACATCTAGGGATGTGAACAACAGACAGTTCTCATGTGAAGAAAGGGCAAGCAAGCAGTTTTCAAATAATAACATGTCTCTGCAGTGTCGTGTGCAAAAGCAGCAAAAGTGGCAAGATGGCGTTTCTACATCTAAGGCGCTTATGCTAACATAGCAATGTATGTATCTATAACGCCGCCTTCACTACAGGAGAACCTTATGGGGACTCCTAGGAGTTCATAGGTGTACTAAATAAGTAACCTCTCCCTTCTGTTCAACAATAGTGTGGAATCACTCCACTTGTCCTGGAGAGCTGCTGGGGCCACAGGCTCCGACACCTACACTTTCTGTCCTGGCTGATGAACAGTCAGTACAGCCTTTTGGTCATGCCAGGCTTTTTGCAGTTCCTGGCTAGCCTCAAGGTGTTTGTTTGCCTTTTTCACTGACCTTGAGGGACCTTCTGTACTTTACAGGCCCTCTCCAAGGCAGTTATCCATTTGTGGAGGCCATCCCCACTCTGGTAGGGAGGGACAATGTTACTTAGGTTTCTATGGTCATAAGACCTCTCCCTATCTCTAGGGAAATTGCTGCCACTAAGGGACTCTAGTCCCTCCTTTTTACTAGCTCTGTTGAGCTCCAGGACTTCCCTATCTAAGGCCATCTGCTGCTTTCTGAGGTTGAACTTGTCTTGCTCATACTTCAGCAGTCTCTCTCTCCTCTCTTGGGAGGTGTCCCTCCCTCTGTGAGAAGAAACAGAGGTTCCTATAGAGGAGTTAGACTGGATAGATCCCCTTGACAGAGATCTATCCCTTCTAGCCCTGTTGTCAGGCCTACCAGGAGGAATAAAGGAAGTGGCATTATTGTAATCCTCCTCATCCTCATCCTGGTGGTCTGTGTTCACCAGAGTCTGGTCATTGTCACCAGTCTGGTCAGCATTAGAGTAAGGGTCAGGGGAGTTTCCACCCCTAGACCCACCCTCAGGTGCTGCCCCACCCACACTGTCTACATTATCAGGCCCACTAGGCCCTGTGATATCATCCAGTTTCAGTATCTTTATGAGATGCTGGGTGGATGGACTTTTGCCTGTCTTTAGCTTCCTAATGGAGCATAAGGCCCTAAGCTGAGCAAAGGTGAGATCCTCATATTTATAGGGAAGGAGCTCACTGGTTCCTGGTAGGGACCCACTGGTTCCTGGCTGGTTAGACATTACTAATGTGGTGTGGTGTATTGCACTACCTACACTAGTGTGGCCTACTAAACTCTCTTGAGTTGTAGAAAGGGTGTGCTATCCCTTAATACACAACTCTAAGTTCAGTAGAACTTACTGTAGCTAAACTTGATATTATATGTACCTCAGGTACCATTAGTGGTTTTCAGTTGATCAATTCAATTGAGATTATCTGGTAAAACAATAGCAAGCTGGAATCCCACACGATGCACAACACTGTGAGAAGGTGGCCTGATATATGCTGTCCACTAGTTCTAGTGGGCACCTTGTATCAGTCCAAACACCCCCTTATGGTGATAGTTTAAAGACAACCTTTACTGAAAGCTATCCTAGCGGTAGCTATGGAGAGCAGCCTTCAGGCTAAATCTTGAAGGAATGTAAAGCAGCTTGTTTTACCAGTCTATAATCTCTTGAATGATCAAATGAAAAGACGACCACACCAGGTATATATTTAAAATATATGTATTTAGATTAACACACACCCCTCTAGTCATTTTATGAGACTGGAGTTCGAAGTACTTAAGTTACAAGATAGCAATCATCAGTAATAGCACAAATTCACGTTTGGGCCCTAGGGGCATACCAAACCATATACCAAAAAAGTGGTATAAGAACCACGACTGGGATAGACACTAGGCCTATAGCCTCTAGAATCGCTGGGACCCCAAGGAACCACCCAAGGTAGTGACACAGGGGACCCACGGGGACTGTATGCAGTGTGTAAACACAACCGCGGGTTCCCGTCATCTTCTACGAGCAATGTCACGGTTGGAAATTTAAAGAATAGGGACACTTCTAGTCGAGTCAGGACCCAACCCTTTTGGACTTAAGAAGTTCTAGGGCTAGCACCCACGAGAGCACCGGACTACTCGAGTTACCTCACCCAGGGAAGCCGGGTGCATAGGTGTCTTTTGATGTCGGGTCACGTCGTCGATTTCAATGGGAGCCTGCAAAGAACTGCTGCTGCCGTGAAGAGGAGAAGTGTCCGTAGAGATCCAAGCCTGGATCTGGGATGGAAGGAACCTGAAAGCAGAGGGGACAGAGTCTGGGTCACTGGCCAGTGACCTAGGGCAGGATGGACCAATGCCCACAGATGTCGGGTGCTTCAGGTGAGTTGATGGGTGTCTTGACTCTTCAGCCACGAGGTCCAGGAGGCGTCAACGGATTCGAGCTGTCCCACGAAGTCTGTCGAATGCTGCGGTGTCGGTGACCAGAATGGACCCAACAAGCCTTGGCAACGGCAAGTCACTGGAATATAGAGAAAGGACTGCGGTGCAGACCAGCAAGGTATGAGGGACTTACCCAGAGAGGTTAAGTCAGGGCACGTCTGGAGCAACCAGGAACGCCCAATCAGAAAAGGAGTTGCCTTCGTGGGGACCTGCTAGCCAACGGGATAGTGATCGCGAAGGAGTCTCGAGCAGTCACACTTGGAGCTGGCCCACGGGTCACTCGTGGAGTGGAGGCCAACAATCTTCGGTGCAGGAGGTGCTCAAGGCTGGTGCTACTCGGAGCCCAAAGCACAACTTCGAGGAGGACCAGGAAGATAGTGTTGCTGCAAAAGTTCACAGTGTCCAGGGGTCACGGTTCCACATCACCCACAATAGCCACGGGCCTCAGCTTTGCTGTGGACTCAGGGTAGCCTTGGGGAAGTCTGGAAATCCACCTCTGGTGATGCAAAGACTTCGGCGTCCGGGGGGAGCTTCAGCGATGCAGATCGGTCAGTTGCTTCTTTGGTGCCTGCCAAGCAGGGGAGTCACTCCTCGACCCCAAGGGAGATTTCTTCAGTTTTCTAGTCAGGATAGAACGTCGAAGGTCCAGGATATCTGTAGCAGAGTTTCATCCAGGGTAATATAAATTCCAAGGGACTGGATTCGCGGGACTGGGTCCAGAATGCGGCAGCTAGGGCGGTGGTTGGTCTGCCTCGATCCTGCCCCACTTCTAACACCCTGCGTTCCCTGCACTGGCTCCCGATATGTAAGCGAATCCAATTCAAGGCTCTTTGCCTGGTTTTTAAAATTCTGAGAGAGTTGGCACCTGGAATACTTAATTCATTGATCTCTTCTTACGTTCCCACTCGTTCACTACGTTCCCTTGGACAGTCCTTGGTGGTCGTCCCCCGTTTCAGACTTAGTCGGATGGGGGGTCGCTCCTTCCGTGTGAAAGCCGCAACCCTCTGGAACGCTCTCCCCTTGGAAATTCGGCTCTCGAACGACCTTTTGTCCTTCCGCAGAGCTTTGAAAACCCTTTTGTTTTAATTATTTCCTGTCTTTATTTTCTGTTCCGTGTCCACGGATCCTGTGTTATGTGGTGTTTTCCTTTCCCTGCGCCAGGACGCTCCTTCGCTGGAGCAGCTGTGCGCATTAAAATGTAACTAACATAACATAACAACATTCCTATACTTATAGTAAGTTTAGGGGATGGACTAACTCTAAGACCCCACCTATGGGTGGGCCTGGAAAGAGGGGTGGTTACACCCATTTCCTTTGTCCAGTTTCGTGCCAGAGCAGGGGCAGGTAGCCCCTGCAACCGGCTTGAACTGGGCTATGCACAGGGACAGCAAACGTGCCCCCCAGTGCAGGACGTCAAAGCACCAGAGAGTGCTCCCGCCCTGCCCCAATACACATCAGCCTGTCTGGGGAGGTGGTCATACCTCCCTTGGACAGGAAACCTATTGTCCAGGCCTCCCCTGCCGAAGTTTCGGTCAGTAGCAGGAGGCCAGACCCGTGTCTGTGGTAGAGTCATCCATTTTGTGATGCCAGGACTCAGGAAAGTCCTACCGGGTTTAGCCAGTGTGAACATGTCTCTCCCTCTAGAAGGGTGGAATGCTACCCCCACCGCCAGAACTGGTGGGAGGGTAGTATTCCAAAGCATTTGACACCAAACACGACATGTTTTGATGCCGGCATCCCAAAGTTAGCATTTACCGCGAGGTTATAATGCACTTAAGAGTATATGGTATGGCTGTATCACAGAACAGCCATAAGGAAGTATTTCCGAAAGCTGCAGAGGGGCTCAGCTCATGCTTGGGCACCCTCTCACATAAAACCAAGCACTCTGCCTTCAGGATTGTCAAGGCCTGCCATAGGAGTGGCTTATAGGTTTATATGTGTCTGTATAGGGCAGTGATATAGGTAGCCTATACCACAGTAAGGGGTGCAAGCACACCCTTACCCAGGCTGCAGTAGCAGACCTGTGCTGTCATTTTGGAGTGCTTCCCAGGGATGGCATAATATATGCTGCAGCCCCTGGTAGGACTCTGAGGTACCTATGCCCTAGGTACATAGTATACGATATACTAGGGCAGTGGTTCCCAAACTTTTTTGACCTGCGGCTCCCTTGACCAATTGGCCTTCAGGCGCGGCTCCCCATTACATTACTATTTTTTGGCGGAGGGATGTAAGCCTGGTCTCTATAGTCCTTCCATTTTAATCCCAGCCAAAACCAGCCAGGGACACCGGGGTGCCGCAGCGCACATTTTAGGAACCACTGCTGTACATGTTTATCCACCATTTCAGATGAACATGTCCACTGGTTCCACTTTCCCTAGTCTTCCTATGCCTTTTTTGTCCCTTTGTATTCCCACTCATATCAACCCTCTCCCTCTTACAGTTCCTCAAAAGGCTCTACTAATTAGCATTTATGTACTCACTGAACTGTAAACTCTCTTTTTCACTTTTGCTTTAGTCGCCCCTACAGTACTTTGACTCATCTTCTTCAATTCTTAGGAACAATAGTCTTTAAGTGATAACCCTGTACCTCACCAACATCTGCATTAAAAATCATGTCGCTAAAGAATGCATTTCCTTGGTAAACTGTGATTCTCTCACTTTGCTGAAGGAGGGTTGAAACGGAAATCCCAGGTTCTCGTTGTGTGTTGCACTGTGTATTGGGCCTCAGGAGGAAGATGAAATAGTTTATCCACATGTAATGGGCAACCTTGGGGTCGGCAAAGAATACTGAAGGAGTGGTATGACTGAAGTGTGTAGTTAAGCTGGCCTTATTTTAAGGCTGTTTAATCCTTGGACTGGAAGACAAATGCTGTTGCCTCTAAATTGTCCTTAAAAAGACAGTTTGGTCAGGGAATGAGTTGACCATGGAGCCTCCATGGAAGTGTTAATAATCTGAAGCCATTTTGTTTTACAAATAGAGAACAGGGCTGTAGTATTATACTTGCTGATGAGGGTGAACCAATTCTGGGAATGCTTGATGAACTTGAGAAGGTTGGCTCAGCAGCAGAATTAAACTGACTGCTTCAGAGCTGGTAGAAAGAACGTAATGCAATCCGTGACTTGACCTCAAACCTAAGGCCTCTAGGTAGAACAAAGAGGCATATGAAGTCGATTCCTCAGGAATCATTCATTCAAAACATTTTCTTTTTTGTTCTAAAAAAAAGTGCCAAGGAAAATAATGTTTCTATGATTTAAAGCTTAACATCAGTCTCACTCTGAAACATTCTTAGCCTAAACGTTATACAACATAGAACCCATTTGTAAAAAATTGTATGTTTGTATTTATCTTCAAACAGACAAAAACTCCCTAATAAAACAATCAGAAAAAACTACACAGGGCGCAATGCGCTGTCAATACTGGCCAGACACGTGCAACACAGTATGTAATGTGATCGTATTTTGTATACATCTTGTGAACCACTCGAGTAAGGAGGACACTTGGTCAATAAGTAGCCTATCAAAAAATAACTTTGTACGCATCTTCATAGATATATTTTCAAACAATGTAAAAGAAAAATCGGGTATCATTAGGGCAAAAATGCCATCCGTACCAGTAATACGGGAGGAACATACATTGTTAAACAACTGATTGGTTCATGTACCAAAAGAAATCTGCCATGTAGGCTAACAACTAAACGCTTGTCATCTCTGTTCTTTGTTTTATTTGTAATAAAAGATCTAGATTTTTAAGATGAATTAGTCATGTACTTATCGTGTGTGAAATCAGTGTACTGTAAATGGGTGTGCCGGTATTCACATGGGTAAAGTTTCATTCTAGGCTCATGTACAGGGGTGAGTTGCTCTTTCCGGAGAAATGTCGGGGGTTTTTTCTTTTAAAAACAAGAGAGCCAGCTTTGAGATACCATGTCAGCTCTATCTCCTGGCTGATCCTGGACCTCACTGGATGACCCCTGCAGAAAGGAGAAACTCCATGCTGTGATAACTGCCCACTTCTCTTAGATTCTCAGTTCCTGCAAAATATTTCTCGTCCAAACCAGTTTCCTGCAAGCAAGAATTGACACGGAAAGGCAAGCTGGAAAAAATATTTAAAAATACGTATGTTTACACTTCAAAGACTATCCCTTTAACCCCCGGTTCTTCATCAGCTAAACATCACCAATTTCTCTTGCAGGGGTCACTGCAGGCTTCAAAATGAACTCTCGAAATACCCACTTCGTAGTACTCTACTCCGGGAATCAAAACATCTGCTCACTTTTGTTAAGCTAAATATCTGTAACAACTGCTCGCACTTGCCCTCCTATGAATTTAAATGAACCACACACAGCTCTTTAAATGTCAGGAGTTCCTCTTCCTCTCTGCCCCTTTTGGTTGCTGTTGTTGAAAGCTCTACGGTCACTTGTAACACTGGCTCTGCGTCACTCCGGAGGTCCTAGCGCCACTTGGAGGCTTTAGCAGAAGAGAAGATTGCCTGCTTTAATGTTTCCTGCTCTCCGGTGCGATGTCAAAAGGCAGCAAGTTCACCACCTAGTGGTCACTAGACAGAACGCACTGGGCCTGCACTCTAGACCCCGGTGTAATTCATGATGCACTCTGCTCAGCAACTGTGACCGTGGCGGCCCTGGATGGTTTTTGCGGCGCATCAGGGTGCTGCGGCGCACAGTTTGGGAACCACAGTACTAGGGGCTTATAAGGCACTCCAGAATCCAATTAGATATGTACCTAATGTACATGGAAACCATTTTAGAGAGGAAGCAGCTAGGCTGTGGTCCTGATAAGCAGGGCCACAGCCAGACTAAGGTCGAAAAACAGTGAAACACCAACAAAAAGTGGTGGTACCCTTGTGAAGCAGATCCTACTCTCCTACAGAAGGCAGCTAGGCTGTGGTCCTGATTAGCAGGGCCACAGCCAGACTAAGGTAAAAAAAACAGTGAAACACCAGCAAAAAGTGGGGGTACCCATGTGAAGCAGATCCTACTCTCCTACACTGCTGAGGGACAAGACCAGGGCAAAGAGACCAGGGCGGCAGCTGAGGGACGAGACCAGGTCAAAGAGACCAGGGCAGCTGCTGAAGGTCAAGACCAGGGCCAAGATACAGGGGAGCTGCTAAGGGATCAGACCAGGGCAAAGAGACAAGGGCGGCAGCTGAGGGACACAACCAGGGCAAAGAGACCAGGGCAGCTACTGAGGGACGATACCAGGTCAGCTGCTGAAGGTCAAGACCAGGGCCAAGATACCAGGGCAGCTGCTGAGGGACGAGACCTAGGAAAAGAGACCAAGGCACCAGCTGAAGGTCAAGACCAGGGCAAAGAGACCTGGGTAGCTGCTGAGGGACGAGACCAGGGTAGCTGCTGAGGGACAAGACCAGGGCAGCTGCTGAGGGACAAGACCAGGGCCAAGATACCAGGGCAGCTGCTGAGGGACGAGACAAGGGCAAAGAGACCAGGGCAGTTGCTGAGGGACGAGACCAGGTCAAAGAGACCAGGGCAGCTGCTGAAGGTCAAGACCAGGGCCAAGATACCAGGGCAGCTGCTGAGAGACGAGACCAGGGCAAAGAGACCAGGGCGGCAGCTGAGGGACGAACCCAGGGCAAAGAGACCAGGGCAGTTGCTGAGGGACGAGACCAGGTCAAAGAGACCAGGGCAGCTGCTGAAGGTCAAGACCAGGGCCAAGATACCATGGCAGCTGCTGAGGGACGAGACCAGGGCAAAGAGACCAGGGTGGCAACTGAGGGACGAAACCAGGGCAAAGAGACCAGGGCAGCTGCTGAAGGTCAAGATCAGGGCCAAGACACCAGGGTAGCTACTGAGGGACGAGACCAGGGCACGTGCTGAGGGACGAGACCAAGGCAAAGATACCAGGGCGGCATCTGAGGGACGAAACCAGGGCAAAGAGACCAGGGCAGATGCTGAAGGTCAAGAACAGGGCCAAGATACCAGGGCAGCTGCTGAGGGACAATACCAGGGCAAAGAGACCAGGGTGGCAGCTGAGGTACGAGACCAGGTCAAAGAGACCAGGGCAGCTGCTGAAGGTCAAGACCATGGCCAAGATACCAGGGCAGCTGCTGTGGGACGAGACCAGGGCGGCTGCTGAAGGTCAAGATCAGGGCCAAGATACCAGGGTAGCTGCTGAGGGACGAGACCAGGGCACGTGCTGAGGGACGAGACCAAGGCAAAGAGACGTGGGTGGCAGCTGAGGGACGAAACCAAGGCAAAGAGACCAGGGCAGCTGCTGAAGGTCAAGACCATGGCCAAGATACCAGGGCAGCTGCTGTGGGACGAGACCAGGGCGGCTGCTGAGGGACAAGACCACGGCAAAGAGACCAGGGCAGCTGCTGAAGGTCAAGACCAGGGCAAAGAGACAAGGGTGGCTGATGAGGGACGAGACCAGGACAAAGACACCAGGTCGGCTGCTGAGGTACGAGACCAGGGCAAAATGACCAGGGTAGCTTCTGAGGGACGAGACCATGCCAAAGAAACCAGGGCAGCTGCTGAGGGACAGGAAGAGGGCAGCTGCTGGGGGGACAAGACCAGCACAAAGAGGCCAGGGAAGCTGCTGAGGGACAAGACCAGGGCAAAGAGACCAGGGCAGCTACTGAGGGATGAGACCAGGGCAAAGAGAGCAGGGCAGCTGCTGAGGGATGAGACCAGGGCAAAGAGATCAGGGCAGCTGCTGAGGGATGAGACCTAGGAAAAGAGACCAAGGCACCAGCTGAAGGTCAAGACCAGGGCAAAGAGACCTGGGTAGCTGCTGAGGGACGAGACCAGGGTAGCTGCTGAGGGACAAGACCAGGACAGCTGCTGAGGGACAAGACCAGGGCCAAGATACCAGGGCAGCTGCTGAGGGACGAGACCAGGGCAAAGAGACCAGGGCAGTTGCTGAGGGACGAGACCAGGTCAAAGAGACCAGGGCAGCTGCTGAAGGTCAAGACCAGGGCCAAGATACCAGGGCAGCTGCTGAGAGACGAGACCAGGGCAAAGAGACCAGGGCGGCAGCTGAGGGACGAACCCAGGGCAAAGAGACCAGGGCAGTTGCTGAGGGACGAGACCAGGTCAAAGAGACCAGGGCAGCTGCTGAAGGTCAAGACCAGGGCCAAGATACCATGGCAGCTGCTGAGGGACGAGACCAGGGCAAAGAGACCAGGGTGGCAACTGAGGGACGAAACCAGGGCAAAGAGACCAGGGCAGCTGCTGAAGGTCAAGATCAGGGCCAAGACACCAGGGTAGCTGCTGAGGGACGAGACCAGGGCACGTGCTGAGGGACGAGACCAAGGCAAAGATACCAGGGCGGCATCTGAGGGACGAAACCAGGGCAAAGAGACCAGGGCAGATGCTGAAGGTCAAGAACAGGGCCAAGATACCAGGGCAGCTGCTGAGGGACAATACCAGGGCAAAGAGACCAGGGTGGCAGCTGAGGTACGAGACCAGGTCAAAGAGACCAGGGCAGCTGCTGAAGGTCAAGACCATGGCCAAGATACCAGGGCAGCTGCTGTGGGACGAGACCAGGGCGGCTGCTGAAGGTCAAGATCAGGGCCAAGATACCAGGGTCGCTGCTGAGGGACGAGACCAGGGCACGTGCTGAGGGACGAGACCAAGGCAAAGAGACGTGGGTGGCAGCTGAGGGACGAAACCAAGGCAAAGAGACCAGGGCAGCTGCTGAAGGTCAAGACCATGGCCAAGATACCAGGGCAGCTGCTGTGGGACGAGACCAGGGCGGCTGCTGAGGGACAAGACCACGGCAAAGAGACCAGGGCAGCTGCTGAAGGTCAAGACCAGGGCAAAGAGACAAGGGTGGCTGATGAGGGACGAGACCAGGACAAAGAGACCAGGTCGGCTGCTGAGGTACGAGACCAGGGCAAAATGACCAGGGTAGCTTCTGAGGGACGAGACCATGCCAAAGAAACCAGGGCAGCTGCTGAGGGACAGGAAGAGGGCAGCTGCTGGGGGGACAAGACCAGCACAAAGAGGCCAGGGAAGCTGCTGAGGGACAAGACCAGGGCAAAAAGACCAGGGCAGCTACTGAGGGATGAGACCAGGGCAAAGAGAGCAGGGCAGCTGCTGAGGGATGAGACCAGGGCAAAGAGATCAGGGCAGCTGCTGAGGGATGAGACCAGGGCAAAGAGACCAGGGCAGCTGCTGAGGGACAAGACCAGGACAGCTGCTGTGGGACGAGACCAGGGCAGCTGCTGAGGGACAAGACCAGGGCAAAGAGACCAGGGCGCCAGCTGAGGGATGAGACCAGGGCAAAGACACCAGGGCAGCTGCTGAAGGTCAAGATCAGGGCCAATATACTAAGGCAGCTGCTGAGGGACGAGACCGGGGCAGCTACTGGGGGACGGGACCAAGGCAAAGAGACCAGGGTGGCAACTGAGGGATGAAACCAGGGTAAAGAGACCAGGGCAGCTGCTGAAGCTCATGACCAGGGCTAAGATACTAGGGCAGCTGCTGAGGGACGAAACCAGGGCAGCTGCTGAGGGACGAGACCAGGGCAAAGAGACCAGGGCGGCTGCTGAGGGACGAGACCAGGGCAAAGAGACCAGGGCAGCTGCTCAAGGACGAGACCAGGGCAGCTGCTGAGGGACAAGACCAGGGCAGCTGCTGAGGGATGAGACCAGGGCACCGGCTGAGGGACGAGACGAAGGCAAAGAGACCAGGGCGGCTGCTGAGGTACGAGACCAGGGCAAAATAACCAGGGCAGCTTCTGAGGGACGAGACCATGCCAAAGAGACCAGGGCAGCTGCTGGGGGGACAAGACCAGGGCAAAGAGGCCAGGGCAGCTGCTGAGGGACAAGACCAGGGCAAAGAGACCAGGGCAGCTACTGAAGAATGAGACAAGGGCAAAGAGAGCAGGGCAACTGCTGAGGGATGAGACCAGTGCAAAGAGGTCAGGGCAGCTGCTGAGGGATGAGACCAGGGCAAAGAGACAAGGGCAGCTGCTGAGGGACAAAACCAGGGCAGCTGCTGAGGGACAAGAACAGGGCAAAGAGACCAGGGCGGCGGCTGAGGGAAGAGATCAGGGCAAAGACACCAGGGCAGCTGCTGAAGGTCAAAATCAGGGCCAATATACTAAGGCAGCTGCTGAGGGACGAAACCAAGGCAAAGAGACCAGGGCAGCTACTGAAGGTCAAGACCATGGCCAAGATACCAGGGCAGCTGCTGTGGGACGAGACCAGGGCGGCTGCTGAGGGACAACACTACGGCAAAGAGACCAGGGCAGCTGCTGAAGGTCAAGACCAGGGCAAAGAGACAAGGGTGGCTGATGAGGGACGAGACCAGGACAAAGAGACCAGGTTGGCTGCTGAGGTACGAGACCAGGGCAAAATGACCAGGGTAGCTTCTGAGGGACGAGACCATGCCAAAGAAACCAGGGCAGCTGCTGAGGGACAAGAAGAGGGCAGCTGCTGGGGGGACAAGACCAGCACAAAGAGGCCAGGGAAGCTGCTGAGGGACAAGACCAGGGCAAAGAGACCAGGGCAGCTACTGAGGGATGAGACCAGGGCAAAGAGAGCAGGGCAGCTGCTGAGGGATGAGACCAGGGCAAAGAGATCAGGGCAGCTGCTGAGGGATGAGACCAGGGCAAAGAGACCAGGGCAGCTGCTGAGGGACAAGACCAGGACAGCTGCTGTGGGACGAGACCAGGGCAGCTGCTGAGGGACAAGACCAGGGCAAAGAGACCAGGGCGCCAGCTGAGGGATGAGACCAGGGCAAAGACACCAGGGCAGCTGCTGAAGGTCAAGATCAGGGCCAATATACTAAGGCAGCTGCTGAGGGACGAGACCGGGGCAGCTACTGGGGGACGGGACCAAGGCAAAGAGACCAGGGTGGCAACTGAGGGATGAAAACAGGGTAAAGAGAACAGGGCAGCTGCTGAAGCTCATGACCAGGGCTAAGATACTAGGGCAGCTGCTGAGGGACGAGACCAGGGTAAAGAGACCAGGGCGGCTGCTGAGGGACGAGACCAGGGCAAAGAGACTAGGGCAGCTGCTGAAGGACGAGACCAGGGCAGCTGCTGAGGGACAAGACCAGGGCAAAGAGACCAGGGCAGCTGCTGAGGGATGAGACCAGGGCACCGGCTGAGGGACGAGACGAAGGCAAAGAGACCAGGGCGGCTGCTGAGGTACGAGACCAGGGCAAAATAACCAGGGCAGCTTCTGAGGGACGAGACCATGCCAAAGAGACCAGGGCAGCTGCTGGGGGGACAAGACCAGGGCAAAGAGGCCAGGGCAGCTGCTGAGGGACAAGACCAGGGCAAAGAGACCAGGGCAGCTACTGAAGAATGAGACAAGGGCAAAGAGAGCAGGGCAACTGCTGAGGGATGAGACCAGGGCAAAGAGGTCAGGGCAGCTGCTGAGGGATGAGACCAGGGCAAAGAGACAAGGGCAGCTGCTGAGGGACAAGACCAGGGCAGCTGCTGAGGGACAAGAACAGGGCAAAGAGACCAGGGCGGCGGCTGAGGGAAGAGATCAGGGCAAAGACACCAGGGCAGCTGCTGAATGTCAAAATCAGGGCCAATATACTAAGGCAGCTGCTGAGGGACGAGACCAGGGCAGCTGCTGAAGGACGGGACAAAGGCAAAGAGACCAGGGCGGCAGCTGAGGGATGAAACCAGGGCAAAGAGACCAGGGCAGCTGCTGAAGGTCACGACCAGGGCCAAGATACCAGGGCAGCTGCTGAGGGACAAGATCAGGGCAAAGAGACCAGGGCGGCTGATGAGGGACAAGACCAGGACAAAGAGAGTTGAGCAGCTGCTGAGGGACCAGACCAGGGCAGCTGCTAAAGGCCAAGACCAGGTCAGTTGCTGAGGGACAAGACCAGGGCAAAGAGACCAGGGCGGCTGCTGAGGGACAAGACCAGAGTGAAATAACCAGGGCAGCTTCTGAGCGACGAGACCAGGCCAAAGAGACCAGGGCAGCTGCTAAGGGCCGAGACCAGGGCAGCTGCTGAGGGACAAGACCAGGGCAAGGAGACCAGGGTGGCTGCTGAGGGACAAGACCAGGGCAAAGAGACCAGGGTGGCTGATGAGGGACGAGACCAGGAGAAAGAGACTAGGGCAGCTGCTGAGGGACCAGACCAGGGCAGCTGCTGAAGGGCGAGACCAGGGCAGCTGCTGAAGGTCACGACCAGGGCCAAGATACCAGGGCAGCTGCTGAGGGACAAGATCAGGGCAAAGAGACCAGGGCGGCTGATGAGGGACAAGACCAGGACAAAGAGAGTTGAGCAGCTGCTGAGGGACCAGACCAGGGCAGCTGCTAAAGGCCAAGACCAGGTCAGTTGCTGAGGGACAAGACCAGGGCAAAGAGACCAGGGCGGCTGCTGAGGGACGAGACCAGCGTGAAATGACCAGGGCAGCGTCTGAGGGACGAGACCAGGCCAAAGAGACCAGGGCAGCTATCGAGGGCCGAGACCAGGGAAGCTGCTGAGGGACAAGACCAGGGCAAAGATACCAGGGTGGCTGCTGAGGGACAAGACCAGGGCAAGGACACCAGGGCAGCTGCTGAGGGACGAGACCAGGGCAAAATGACCAGGGCAGTTTCTGAGGGCTGAGACCAGACCAAAGAGACCAGGGCAGCTGCTGAGGGACAAGATCAAGGCAAAGAGACCAGGGCAGCAGCTGAGGTACGAGACCAGGGCAAAGAGACCAGGCCAGCCACTGAAGGTCAAGATCAGTGCCAAGATACCAGGGCAGCTGCTGAGGGACGAGACCAGGGCACCTGTTGAGGGAGAGTCCAAGGCAAAAAGACCAGGGTGGCAGCTGAGGAACGAAACCAGGGCAAAGAGACCAGGGCAGCTGCTGAAGGTCAAGACCAGAGCCAAGATACCAGGGCAGCTGCTGAGGGACAAGACCAGGGCAAAGAGACCAGGGTGGCAACTGAGGGACGAAACCAGGGCACCTGTTGAGGGAGAGTCCAAGGAAAAGAGACCAGGGTGGCAGCTGAGGAATGAAACCAGGTCAAAGAGACCAGGGCAGCTGCTGGAGGTCAAGATCAGGGCCAAGATACCAGGGCAGCTACTGAGGGACGAGACCAGGACACCTGCTGAGGGACGAGACCAAGGCAAAGAGACCAGGGTGGCAGCTGAGGGACGAAACCAGGGCAAAGAGACCAGGGCAGCTGCTGAAGGTCAAGACCAGGGCCATGATACCAGGGCAGCTGCTGTGGGACGAGAGCAGGGTAGCTGCTGAGAGACAAGACCACAGCAAAGAGACCAGGGCAGCTGCTGAAAGTCAAAACCAGGGCAAAGAGACCAGGGCAGCTTGAGGGCTGAGACCAGGGCATCTGCTGAGGGACAAGACCAGGGCAAAGATACCAGGGTGGCTGCTGAGGGACTAGATCAGGGCAAAGAGACCAGGTCGGCTGCTGAGGTACGAGACCAGGGCAAAATGACCAGGGCAGCTTCTGAGGGACGAGACCATGCCAAAGAGACCAGGGCAGCTGCTGAGGGAGAAGACCAGGGCATCTGCTGGGGGGACAACACCAGGGCAAAGAGGCCAGGGCAGCTGCTGAGGGACAAGACCAGGGCAAAGAGACCAGGGCAGCTACTGAGGGATGAGACCAGGGCAAAGAGATCAGGGCAGCTGCTGCGGGATGAGACCAGGGCAAAGAGACAAGGGCAGCTGCTGAGAGACACGACCAGGGCAGCTGCTGAGGGACGAGACCAAGGCAAAGAGACCAGGGTGGCAGCTGAGGGATGAAACCAGGGCAAAGATACCAGGGCAGCTGCTGAAGGTCACGACCAGGGTCAAGATGCTAGGGCAGCTGCTGAGGGACCAAACCAGGGCAGCGCTGAGGGACGGGACCAAGGCAAAGAGACCAGGGTGGCAGCTGAGGGATGAAACCAGGGCAAAGATACCAGGGCAGCTGCTGAGGGACGAAACCAGGGCAGCTGCTGAGGGATCAGACCAGGGCAAAGAGACCAGTGCGGCTGCTGAGGGACGAGACCAGGACAAAGAGACCAGGGCAGCTGCTGAGGGACGAGACGAGGGCCAAGATACCAGGGCTCCTGCTGAGGGACAAGACCAGGGCACCTGCTGAGGGACGAGACCAGGGCCAAGATACCAGGGCACCTGCTGAGGGACAAAGCCAGGGCACCTGCTGAGGGCCGATACCAGGGAAGCTTCTGAGGGACGAGACCATGCCAAAGAGACCAGGGCAGCTGCTGAGGGACAAGACCAGGGCAGCTGCTGGGGGGACAAGACCAGGGCAAAGAGGCCAGGGCAGCTGCTGAGGGACAAGACCAGGGCAAAGAGACCAGGCCAGCTACTGAGGGATGAGACCGGGGCAGAGAGAGCAGGGCAGCTGCTGAGGGATGAGACCAGGGCAAAGAGATCAGGGCAGCTGCTGAGGGATGAGACCAGGCCAAAGAGACCAGGGCAGTTGCTGAGGGACGAGACCAGGGCAGCTGCTGAAGGACAAGACCAGGGCAAAGAGACCAGGGCGGCAGCTGAGGGAAGAGACCAGGGCAAAGACACCAGGGTGGCAGCTGAGGGATGAAACCAGGGCAAAGAGACCACGGCCGCTGCTGAAGGTCACGACCAGGGCCAAGATACCAGGGCAGCTGCTGAGGGACGAAACCAGGGCAGCTGCTGAGGGACGAGACCAGGGCAAAGATACCAGGGCGGCTGCTGAGGGACGAGACCAGGGCAAAGAGACCAGGGCAGCTGCTGAGTGACCAGACCAGGGCCAATATACCAGGGCACCTGCTGAGGGACAAGACCAGGGCACCTGCTGATGGACGAGACCAAGGCAAAGAGACCAGGGTGGCTGATGAGGGACGAGACCAGGACAAAGAGACCAGGGCAGCTGCTGAGGGCCGAGACCAGGGCAGCTACCGAGGTACAAGACCAGGGCAAAGAGACCAGAGTGGCTGCTGAGGGAGAAGACCAGGGCAAAGAGATCAGGGCAGCTGCTGAAGGTCAAGACCAGGGCAAAGAGACCAGGGCAGCTGCTGAGGGACAACACCAGGGCAAACAGACCAGGGCGGCTGATGAGGGACGAGACCAGGACAAAGAGACTAAGGCAGCTGCTGAAGGACCAGAGCAGGGCAGCTGCTGAAGGCCGAGACCAGGGCAGCTGCTGAGGGACAAGACCAGGGCAAAGAGACCAGGGCGGCTGCTGAGGTACAAGACCAGGGCAAAGAGACCAGGGTGGCTGCTGAGGGACGAGACCAGTGTGAAATGACCAGGGCAGCTTCTGAGGGACGAGACCTGGCCAAAGAGACCAGGGCAGCTGCTGAGGGCCAAGACCAGGGCAGCTGCTGAGGGACAAGGCCAGGGCAAAGAGACCAGGGTGGCTGCTGATGGACAAGACCAGGGCAAAGAGACCAGGGCGGCTGGTGAGGGATAAGGCCAGGGCAAAGAGACCAGGGCGGCTGATGAGGGACGAGACCAGGACAAAGAGACTAGAGCAGCTGCTGAGGGACCAGACCAGGGCAGCTGCTGAAGGCTGAGACCAGGGCAGCTGCTGAGGTACAAGACCAGGGCAAAGAGACCAGGGTGGCTGCTGAGGTACAAGACCAGGGCAAAGAGACCAGGGTGGCTGCTGAGGGACGAGACCAGCGTGAAATGACCAGGGCAGCTTCTGAGGGACAAGACCAGGGCAAAGAGACCAGGGTGGCTGCTGAGGGACAAGACCAGGGCAAAGAGACCAGGGCGGCTGATGAAGGATGAGACCAGGGCACCTGCTTTGGGACGAGACCCAGGCAAAGAGACCAGGGTGGCAGCTGAGGGACGAAACCAGGGCAAAGAGATCAGGGCAGCTGCTGAAGGTCAAGACCAGGGCTAAGATACCAGGGCAGATGCTGAGGGACAAGACCAGGGCCAAGATACCAGGGCAGCTGCTGTGGGACGAGACCAGGGCGGCTGCTGAGGGACAAGACCACGGCAAAGAGACCAGGGCAGCTGCTGAAGGTCTAGACCAGGGCAAAGAGACCAGGGAGGCTGCTGAGGGACAAGACCAGGGCAAAGAGATCAGGGCGGCTGCTGAGGTACGAGACCATGCCAAAGGACCAGGGCAGCTGCTGAGGGACAAGACCAGGGCAGCTGCTAGGGGGACAAAACCAGGGCAAAGAGGCCAGGGCAGCTGCTGAGGGACAAGACCAGGGCAAAGAGACCAGGGCAGCTACTGAGGGATGAGACTAGGGCAAAGAGAGCAGGGCAGCTGCTGAGCGATGAGACCAGGGCAAAGTCACCAGGCTGTGAGAAGTTGGCCTGATATATGCTGTCCACTAGTTCTAGTGGGCACCTTGTATCAGTCCAAACAACCCCTTATGGTGAATGGTTAAAGACAACCTTATGTGAAAGCTATCCTAGTGGTAGCTATGGAGAGCAGCCTTCAGGCTAAGTCTTGAAGGAATGTAAAGCAGCTTGTTTTACCAGCCTATAATCTCTTGAATGATCAAATGAAAAATCAACCACACCAGGTATATATTCAAAATATATGTATTTAAGGTAGAACACACCCCTCTACTCTCTTTATGAGACTAGAGTTCAAAGTACTTTGTTTACATGTGAGCAAGCATCAGTAAAAGCACAAATACACGTTTGGGCCCTAGGGGCGTACCAAACCATATACCAATAAAGTGGTATAAGAACCACGACTGGAATAGGCACTAGGCCTGTTGCCTCTAGAAATGCTGGGACCCCAAGGAACCACCAAAGGTAGTGACACAGGGGACCTACGGGAGCTGTATGCAGTGTGAAAACACAACCGGGGGTTCCTATTATCTTCTATGGGCAATGTCGCGGTTGGAATTTTAAAGATTAGGGACACTTCTAATCGGGTCAGGACCAAACCCTTTTGGACTTAAGAAGATATAGGGCTAGCACCCACGAGAGCACCAGAGTACTTGAGTTACCTCACCCAGGGAAGCCGGGTACATAGGTGCCTTTTGGTGTCGGGTTGCGTCGTCGATTCCAAAGGAAGCCTGCAAAGAACAGCTGCTGCCGTGAAGAGGAGAATTGTTCGAAGAGATCCAAACCTGGATCTAGGATGTAAGGAACCTGAAAGCAGAGGGGACAGAGTCTGGGTCACTTGCCAGTGACCTAGGGCCGGATGGACCAATGCCCACAGATGTTGGGTGCTTCAGGTGAGTTGATGGGTGTCTTGACTCTTCAGCCACGAGGTCCAGGAGGTGTCGACGAAGTACACGAGCCGGATTCGAGCTGTCCCATGAAGTCTGTCAAGTGCTGCGGTGTCGGCGACCAGAACAAACCCAACAAGCCTTGGCAACAGCAAGTCACAGAAAAACAGAGAAAGGACTGCGGTGCAGACCAGCAAGGTCTGAGGGACTCACCCAGCAAGGGTAAGTCAGGGCACGTCTGGAGCAACCAGGAACGCCCAATCAGAAAAGGAGTTGCCTGCGTGGAGACCTGCTAGCCAACGGGCTGGGGATCGTGAAGGAACCTTTAGCGATCGCACTTGACGCTGGTCCACGGGTCACTCGTGGAGTGGAGGCCAACAATCTTCGGTGCAGGAGGTGCTCAAGGCTGGGGCTACTCGGAGCCCAAAGCACAACTTCGAGGAGGACCAGGAAGATAGTGTTGCTGCAAAAGTTCACGGTGTCCAGGGGTCATGGTTCCACGTCACCCACGATAGCCAAGCGTCTCAGCTTAGCTGTGGACTCAGGGAAGCCTCGGGGAAGTCTGGAAATCCACTTCTGGGGATGCAGAGACTTCGGCGTCTGGTGGGAGCTTCAGAATTGCAGACCGATCAGTTGCTTCTTTGGTGCCTGCCAAGCAGGGGAGTCACTCCTTGACCCCGAGGGAGATCTCTTCAGTCTTCTAGTCAGAATACAACGTCGAAGGTCCAGGATGTACGTTGCAGAGTTTCGTCCAGGGTAATCTAAAGTCCTAGGGACTGGATACCTATACTTATACTAAGTTTAGGGGATGGACTAACTCTAAGGCCCCACCTATGGGTGGGCCAGGAAAGAGGGGTGGTTACACCCATTTCCTTTGTCCAGTTTCGCGCCAGAGCAGGGGCAGGTGTCTCCTGCAACCGGTTTGAACTGGAGTATGCACAGGGACACCAAGTGTGCCCCCAGTGCAGGACTTCAAAGCACCGAGAGTGCTCCCGCCCAGCACCAATACATATCAGCCTGTCGGGGGAGGTGCGGACACCTCCCCTCGACAGGAAACCTATTGTCCAGGCCTCCGCTGACGGAGTTTCGGTCAGCAGCAGGAGGCCAGACCCGTGTCTGTGGCAGAGGCATCCATTTTGTGATGCCAGGGCTCAGGAAAGTCCTACCAGGTTTAGCCAGTGTGAACATGTCTCTCCCTCTAGAAGGGTGGAATGCTACCCCCGCCACCAGAACTGGCGGGGGATAGTATTCCAAAGCGTTTGACACCAAACACGACATGTTTTGATGCACCCATCCCAAAGTTAGCATTTACCGCGAGGTTATAATGCACTTAAGAGTATATGGTATGGCTGTATCACAGAACAGCCATAAGGAAGTATTTCCGAAAGCTGCAGAGGGGCTCAGCTCATGCTTGGGCACCCTCTCACATAAAACCAAGCACTCTGCCTTCAGGATTGTCAAGGCCTGCCATAGGAGTGGCTTATAGGTTTATATGTGTCTGTATAGGGCAGTGATATAGGTAGCCTATACCACAGTAAGGGGTGCAAGCACACCCTTACCCAGGCTGCAGTAGCAGACCTGTGCTGTCATTTTGGAGTGCTTCCCAGGGGTGGCATAATATATGCTGCAGCCCCTGGAAGGCCTCTGAGGTACCTATGCCCTAGGTACATAGTATATCATATACTAGGGGCTTATAAGGCACTCCAGAATCCAATTAGATATGTACCTAATGTACATGGAAACCATTTTAGAGAGGAAGCAGCTAGGCTGTGGTCCTGATTAGCAGGGCCACAGCCAGACTAAGGTCGAAAAACAGTGAAACACCAGCAAAAAGTGGGGGTACCCATGTGCAGCAGATCCTACTTTCCTACAGACGGGACCAGGGCAAAATGACCAGGGCGGCATCAGATGGATTAAACCAGGGCAAAGAGACCAGGGCAGGTGCTGAAGGTCATGACCAGGGCCAACAAACCAGGGCAGCTGCTGAGGGACGAAACCAGGGCAGCTGCGGAGGGACGAGACCAGGGCAAAGAGACCAGGGCAGCTGCTCAGAGACGAGACCAGGGCAGCTGCTGAGGGACAAGACCAGGGCAAAGAGACCAGGGCAGCTGCTGAGGGATGAGACCAGGGCACCTGCTGAGGGACGAGACTAAGGCAAAGAGGCCAGGGTGGCAGCTGAGGGACGAAACCACGGCAAAGAGACCAGGGCAGCTGCTGAAGATCACGAACAGGGCAAAGATACCAGGGCAGCTGCTGAGGAACGAAACCAGGGCAGCTGCTGAGGGACGAGACCAGGGCAAAGAGCTCAGGGCAGCTGCTGAGGGACGAGACAAGGGCAAAGAGACCAGGGAAGCTGCTGAGGGACGAGACCAGGGCAGCTGCTGAGGGACAAGACCAGGGCAAAGAGACCAGGGTGGCTGCTGAGGGAGAAGACCTGGGCAAAGAGATCAGGGCAGCTGCTGAAGGTCAAGACCAGGTCAAAGAGACCAGGGCAGCTGCTGAGGGACAAGACCAGGGCAGCTGCTGGGGAACAAGACCAGGGCAGCTGCTGGGGGACATGACCAGGGTAAAGAGACCAGGGCAGCTGCTGAAGGACGAGGCCAGGGCAAAGAGACCAGGGCAGCTGCTGAGGAATGAGAAAAGGGCAAAGAGTTGAGGGCAGCTGCTGAGGGATGGTAGCAGGGCAGCTTCTGAAGGCCAAGACTAGGGCAAAGAGAGCAGGGAAGTTGCTGAGGGAGAAAACCAGGGCAGCTGCGGAGGGATGAGACCAGGGCAAAGAGACTAGGGCAACTGGTGAGGAACAAGACCAGGGCAGCTGCTGGGGGACAAGGCCAGGGTAGCTGCTGGGGAACAAGACCAGGGCGAAGAGACCAGGGCAGCTGCTGAGGGACGAGACCAGGGTAAAGGGACCAGGGCAGCTGCTGAGGGATGAGAAAAGGACAAGGAGACCAGGGCAGCTGCTGAGGGACAAGCCCAGGGCAGCTGCTGAAGGCTGAGACTAGGGAAAAGAGACCAGGGCAGCTGCTGAGGGATGAGACCAGGGCAAAGAGACCAGGGCAGCTGCTGAGCGACAAGAACAGGGCAGCTGCTGGGGGACAAGACCAGGGCAGCTGCTGGGGGACAAGACCAGGGCAAAGAGACCAGGGCAGCTGCTAAGGGATGAGACCAGAGCAAAGAGACTAGGGCAGCTACTGAGGGACGAGACCAGAGCAAAGAGACCTGGGGCAGCTGCTGAGGGACAAGACCAGGGCAGCTGCTGGGGGACAAGGCCAGGGCAGCTGCTGGGGAACAAGACAAGGGCAAAGAGATCAGGGCAGCTGCTGAGGGACGAGACCAGGGTAAAGGGACCAGGGCAGCTGCTGAGGGATGAGAAAAGGGCAAAGAGACCAGAGCAGCTGCTGAGGGACAAGACCACGGCAGCTGCTGAAGGCTGAGACTAGGGAAAAGAGACCAGGGCAACTGCTGAGGGATGCGACCACGGCAAAGAGACGTGGGCAGCTGCTGAGGGACAAGACCAGAGCAGATGCTGGGGGACAAGACCAGGGCAGCTGCTGGGGGACAAGAACAGGGCAAATAGACCAGGGCAGCTGCTGAGGGATGAGCCCAGAGCAGCTGCTGAGGGATGAGCCCACAGCAGCTGCTGAGGGACGGGACCAGGGCATAGAGACCAGGGCAGCTGCTGAGGGATGAGACCAGGGTAAAGAGATCAGGGCAGCTGCTGAGGGACAATACCAGGGCAGCTGCTGGGGGACAAGACCAGGGCAGTTGCTGAGGGACGAGTCCAGGGCAAACAGACCAGGGCAGCTGCTGAGGGATGAGAAGAGGGCAAAGAGATGGTGGCAGCTGCTGAGGGACAAGACCAGGGCAGCTGCTGAGGGATGAGACCAGGGTAAAGAGATCAGGGCAGCTGCTGAGGGACAATACCAGGGCAGCTGCTGGAGGCAAGACCAGGGCTGTTGCTGAGGGACGAGACCAGGGCAAACAGACCAGGGCAGCTGCTGAGGGATGAGAAAAGGGCAAAGAGATGATGGCAGCTGCTGAGGGACAAGACCAGGGCAGCTTCTGAGGGACGAGACCAGGATAAAGAGACCAGGGCAGCTGCTGAGGGATGAGACCAGGGCATAGAGACCAGGGCACCTACTGAGGGACGAGACCAGGGTAAAGAGACCTAGGCAGCTGCTGAGGGATGAGCCCAGAGCAGCTGCTGAGGGACGAGACCAGGGCATAGAGACCAGGGCAGCTGCTGAGGGATGAGACCAGGGCACCTGCTGAGGGACGAGACCAGGGTAAAGAGACCAGGGCAGCTGCTGAGGGATGAGCCCAGAGCAGCTGCTGAGGGATGAGACCCGGGCATAGAGAAAAGGGCAGCTGCTGAGGGATGAGACCAGGGCACCTGCTGAGAGACGAGACCAAGGCAAAGAGACCAGGATGGCAGCTGAGGGACAAAACCAGGGCAAAGAGATCAGGGCAGCTGCTGAAGGATGAGCCCAGAGCAGCTGCTGAGGGACGAGACCAGGGCATAGAGACCAGTGCAGCTGTTGAGGGATGAGACCAGGGCAAAGAGATCAGGGCAGCTGCTGAGGGATGAGATCAGGATAGCTACTAGGGGACAAGACCAGGGCAGCTGCTGGGGGACAAGACCAGGGTGAAGAGACCAGGGCAGCTGCTGAGGGACGAGACCAGTACAAAGAGACCAGTGCAGCTGCTGAGGGATGAGAAAAAGACAAAGAGATGAGGGCAGCTGCTGAGGGATGGTACCAGGGCAGCTTCTGAAGGCCGAGACTAGGGCAAAGAGAGCAGGGAAGCTGCTGAGGGACAAAACCAGGACAGCTGCTGAGGGAAGAGACCAGTGCAGCTGCTGAGGGACGAGACCAGTGCAGCTGCTGAGGGACGAGACAGAGCAGCTGCTGAGGGACGAGACCAGTGCAGCTGCTGAGGGACGAGTCAGTGCAGCTGCTGGGGGGACAAGACCAGGGCAAAGAGACCAGGGCTGCTGCTGTTGATCGAGACCAGGGCAAAGAGACCAGGGCAGCTACTGACTGACGAGACCAGGGCAGCTGCTGAGGGATGAGACCAGGGCACCTGCTGAGGGACGATACCAGGGCATAGAGACCAGGGCAGCTGCTGAGGAATGAGACCAGGGCACCTGCTGAGGGACGAGACCAAGGTAAAGAGACCAGGGCAGCTGCTGAGGGACGAGACCCGGGCAAAGAGACCAGGGCAGCTGCTGAGGGATGAGACCAGGGCACCTGCTGAGGGACGAGACCAAGGCAAAGAGACCAGGGTGGCAGCTGAAGGATGAAACCAGGGCAAGGAGACCAGGGCAGCTGCTGAGGGATGAGCCCAGAGCAGCTGCTGAGGGACGAAACCAGGGCATAGAGACCAGGGCAGCTGCTGAGGGACGAGACCAGGGCAAAGAGACCAGGGCAGCTGCTGAGGGATGAGAAAAGGGCAAAGAGAGGAGGGCAGCTGCTGAGGGATGGTACCAGGGCAGCTTCTGAAGGCCGAGACCAGGGCAAAGAGAGCAGGGAAGCTGCTGAGGGACAAAACCAGGGCAGCTGCTGAGGGATGAGACCAGGGCAAAGAGACCAGGGCAGCTGCTGAGGGACAAGACCAGTGCAGCTGCTGAGGGACGAGACCAGGGCAAAGGGACCAGGGCAGCTGCTGAGGGACAAGACCAATGCAGCTGCTGAGGGACGAGACCAGTGCAGCTGCTGAACGACGAGACCAGTGCAGCTGCTGGGGGACAAGACAGTGCGGCTGCTGAGGGACGAGATAAGGGCAGCTGCTGGGGGGACAAGACAAGGGCAAAGAGACCAGGGCTGCTGCTGTGGGACGAGACCAGGGCAAAGAGACCAGGGCAGCTAGTGACGGACAAGACCAGGGCAAAGAGACCAGGGCAGGTGCTGAGGGATGAGACCAGGGCAAAGAGATCAGGGCAGCTGCAGAGGGATGAGACCAGGGCACCTGCTGAGGAACGAGACCAGGGCATAGAGAAAAGGGCAGCTGCTGAGGGATGAGACCAGGGCACCTGCTGAGGGACGAGACCAGGGTAAAGAGACCTGGGCAGCTGCTGAGGGATGAGCCCAGAGCAGCTGCTGAGGGACGAGACCAGGGCATAGAGACCAGGGCAGCTGCTCAGGGATGAGACCAGGACACCTGCTGAGGGACGAGACCAGGGTAAAGAGACCAGGGCAGCTGCTGAGGGATGAGCCCAGAGCAGCTGCTGAGGGACGAGACCCAGGCATAGAGACCAGGGCAGCTGCTGAGGGATGAGACCAGGGCACCTGCTGAGAGACAAAACCAGGGCAAAGAGACCAGGGCAGCTGCTGAAGGATGAGCCCAGAGCAGCTGCTGAGGGACGAGACCAGAGCATAGAGACCAGTGCAGCTGTTGTGGGATGAGACCAGGGCAAAGAGATCAGGGCAGCTGCTGAGGGATGAGATCAGGGCAGCTGTTAGGGGACAAGACCAGGGCAGCTGCTAGGGGACAAGACCAGGGTGAAGAGACCAGGGCAGTTGCTGTGGGATGAGAAAAGGGCAAAGAGATGAGGGCAGCTGCTGAGGGATGGAAACAGGGCAGCTTCTGAAGGCCGAGACTAGGGCAAAGAGAGCAGGGAAGCTGCTGAGGGACAAAACCAGGGCAGCTGCTGGGGGAAGAGACCAGTGCAGCTGCTGAGGGACGAGACCAGTGCAGCTGCTGAGGGACGAGACAGAGCGGCTGCTGAGGGACGAGACCAGTGCAGCTGCTGAGGGACGAGACCAGGGCAAAGAGACCAGGGCTGCTGCTGTGGATCAAGATCAGGGCAAAGAGACCAGGGCAGCTACTGACTGACGAGACCAGGGCAGCTGCTGAGGGATGAGACCAGGGCACCTGCTGAGGGACGAGACCAGGGTAAAGAGACCAGGGCAGCTGCTGAGGGATGAGCCCAGAGCAGCTGCTGAGGGACGATACCAGGGCATAGAGACCAGGGCAGCTGCTGAGGAATGTGACATGGGCACCTGCTGAGGGACGAGACCAGGGTAAAGAGACCAGGGCAGCTGCTGAGGGATGAGACCCGGGCAAAGAGACCAGGGCAGCTGCTGAGGAATGAGACCAGGGCACCTGCTGAGGGACGAGACCAAGGCAAAGAGACCAGGGTGGCAGCTGAAGGATGAAACCAGGGCAAGGAGACCTGGGCAGCTGCTGAGGGATGAACCCAGAGCAGCTGTTGAGGGACGAGACCAGGGCATAGAGACCAGGGCAGCTGCTGAGGGATGAGACCAGGGCAAAGAGATCAGGGCAGCTGCTGAGGGATGAGATCAGGGCAGCTGCTAGGGGACAAGACCAGGGCAGCTGCTGGGGGACAAGACCAGGGGGAAGAGACCAGGGCAGCTGCTGAGGGACGAGACCAGTGCAAAGAGACCAGGGCAGCTGCTGAGGGATGAGAAAAGGGCACAGAGATGAGGGCAGCTGCTGAGGGATGGTACCAGGGCAGCTTCTGAAGGCCGAGACTAGGGCAAAGAGAGCAGGGAAGCTGCTGATGGACAAAACCAGGGCAGCTGCTGAGGGAAGAGACCAGTGCAGCTGCTGAGGGACGAGACCAGTGCAGCTGCTGAGGGACGAGACCAGTGCAGCTGCTGAGGGACGAGACCAGTGCAGCTGCTGAGGGACGAGACAGTGCAGCTGCTGGGGGGACAAGACCAGGGCAAAGAGACCAGGGCTGCTGCTGTGGATTGAGACCAGGGCAAAGAGACCAGGGCGGCTACTGACTGACGAGACCAGGGCAGCTGCTGAGGGATGAGACCAGGGCACCTGCTGAGGGACGAGACCAGGGTAAAGAGACCAGGGCAGCTTCTGAGGGATGAGCCCAGAGCAGCTGCTGAGGGACGAGACCAGGGTAAAGAGACCAGGGCAGCTGCTGAGGGACGAGACCCGGGCAAAGAGACCAGGGCAGCTGCTGAGGGATGAGACCAGGGCATCTGCTGAGGGACGAGACAAAGGCAAAGAGATCAGGGTGGCAGCTGAAGGATGAAACCAGGGCAAGGAGACCAGGGCAGCTGCTGAGGGATGAGCCCAGAGCAGCTGCTGAGGGACGAGACCACGGCATAGAAACCAGGGCAGCTGCTGGGGGGACAAGACCAGGGCAAAGAGACCAGGGCTGCTGCTGTGGATTGAGACCAGGGCAAAGAGACCAGGGCAGCTACTGACTGACGAGACCAGGGCAGCTGCTGAGGGATGAGACCAGGGCACCTGCTGAGGGACGAGACCAGGGTAAAGAGACCAGGGCAGCTTCTGAGGGATGAGCCCAGAGCAGCTGCTGAGGGACGAGACCAGGGTAAAGAGACCAGGGCAGCTGCTGAGGGACGAGACCCGGGCAAAGAGACCAGGGCAGCTGCTGAGGGATGAGACCAGGGCATCTGCTGAGGGACGAGACAAAGGCAAAGAGACCAGGGTAGCAGCTGAAGGATGAAACCAGGGCAAGGAGACCAGGGCAGCTGCTGAGGGATGAGCCCAGAGCAGCTGCTGAGGGACGAGACCACGGCATAGAAACCAGGGCAGCTGCTGAGGGGTGAGACCAGGGCAAAGAGACCAAGGCAGCTGCTGAGGGACGAGACCAGGGCAAAGAGACCAGGGCAGCTGCTGAAGGATGAGAAAAGGGCAAAGAGAGGAGGGCAGCTGCTGAGGGATGGTACCAGTTGGCAGGGTATGCTCAGACGTGAGTCCCTTGCTCACTTTGCCACTGGATTAAAGCAAGCCTGGCTGAAGACGGCTGAAATGCCAGAAACCCGTCCTAGGAAGCTTGTTTCCGGTCCAGGGAAGGCATGGCTTGGCAGTTCGGGCTGGACTGTTCCCATGAGGCACAGGGTCACACTGATTTGCATATGGCCATGTCTGAACTGGGGTGGCAGAGTGGGCTAAAGAACGGTGATGGATCAAACCCAGATCTGTTGACTGGGTGTGAGTGTTTGATTGGTTCTGATGCTCCGTCCATCACCACCCCCTTTGGTATCGCTTTGTTCGCCATAAGTTGGCAGGGTATGCTCAGACGTGAGTCCCTTGCTCACTTTGCCACTGGATTCAAGCAAGCCTGGCTGAAGACGGCTGAAATGCCAGAAACCCGTCCTAGGAAGCTTGTTTCCGGTCCAGGGAAGGCATGGCTTGGCAGTTCGGGCTGGACTGTTCCCATGAGGCACAGGGTCACACTGATTTGCATATGGCAATGTCTGAACTGGGGTGGCAGAGTGGGCTAAAGAACGGTGATGGATCAAACCCAGGTCTGTTGACTGGGTGTGAGTGTTTGATTGGTTCTGATGCTCCGTCCATCACCACCCCCTTTTGTACCGCTTTGTTCGCCATAAGTTGGCAGGGTATGCTCAAACGTGAGTCCCTTGCTCACTTTGCCACTGGATTCAAGCAAGCCTGGCTGAAGACGGCTGAAATGCCAGAAACTGGTCCTAGGAAGCTTGTTTCCGGTCCAGGGAAGGCATGGCTTGGCAGTTGGGGCTGGACTGTTCCCATGAGGCACAGGGTCAGACTGATTTGCATATGGCCATGTCTGAACTGGGGTGGCAGAGTGGGCTAAAGAATGGTGATGGATCAAACCCAGATCTGTTGACTGGGTGTGAGTGTTTGATTGGTTCTGATGCTCCGTCCATCACCACCCCCTTTTGTACCGCTTTGTTCGCCATAAGTTGGCAGGGTATGCTCAGACGTGAGTCCCTTGCTCACTTTGCCACTGGATTCAAGCAAGCCTGGCTGGAGACGGCTGAAATGCCAGAAACCGGTCCTAGGAAGCTTGTTTCCGGTCCAGGGAAGGCATGGCTTGGCAGTTCGGGCTGGACTATTCCCATGAGGCACAGGGTCGGACTGATTTGCATATGGCCATGTCTGAACTGGGGTGGCAGAGTGGGCTAAAGAACGGTGATGGATCAAACCCAGATCTGTTGACTGGGTGTGAGTGTTTGATTGGTTCTGATGCTCCGTCCATCACCACCCCCTTTTGTACCGCTTTGTTCGCCATAAGTTGGCAGGGTATGCTCAGACGTGAGTCCCTTGCTCACTTTGCCACTGGATTCAAGCAAGCCTGGCTGAAGACGGCTGAAATGCCAGAAACCGGTCCTAGGAAGCTTGTTTCCGGTCCAGGGAAGGCATGGCTTGGCAGTTCGGGCTGGACTGTTCCCATGAGGCACAGGGTCAGACTGATTTGCATATGGCCATGTTGAACTGGGGTGGCAGAGTGGGCTAAAGAACGGTGATGGATGAAACCCAGATCTGTTGACTGGGTGTGAGTGTTGGATTGGTTCTGATGCTCCGTCCATCACCACCCCCTTTTGTACCGCTTTGTTCGCCATAAGTTGGCAGGGTATGCTCAGACGTGAGTCCCTTGCTCACTTTGCCACTGGATTCAAGCAAGCCTGGCTGAAGACGGCTGAAATGCCAGAAACCGGTCCTAGGAAGCTTGTTTCCGGTCCAGGGAAGGCATGGCTTGGCAGTTCGGGCTGGACTGTTCCCATGAGGCACAGGGTCAGACTGATTTGCATATGGCCATGTCTGAACTGGGGTGGCAGAGTGGGCTAAAGAACGGTGATGGATCAAACCCAGATCTGTTGACTGGGTGTGAGTGTTTGATTGGTTCTGATGCTCCGTCCATCACCACCCCCTTTTGTACCGCTTTGATCGCCATAAGTTGGCAGGGTATGCTCAGACGTGAGTCCCTTGCTCACTTTGCCACTGGATTCAAGCAAGCCTGGCTGAAGACGGCTGAAATGCCAGAAACCGGTCCTAGGAAGCTTGTTTCCGGTCCAGGGAAGGCATGGTTTGGCAGTTCGGGCTGGACTGTTCCCATGAGGCACAGGGTCAGACTGATTTGCATATGGCCATGTCTGAACTGGGGTGGCAGAGTGGGCTAAAGAACAGTGATGGATCAAACCCAGATCTGTTGACTGGGTGTGAGTGTGTGATTGGTTCTGATGCTCCGTCCATCACCACCCCCTATTGTACCGCGAGGGATGGTACCAGGGCAGCTTCTGAAGGCCGAGACTAGGGCAAAGAGAGCAGGGAAGCTTCTGAGGGACAAAACCAGGGCAGCTGCTGAGGGATGAGACCAGGGCAAAGAGACCAGGGCAGCTGCTGAGGGACAAGACCAGTGCAGCTGCTGAGGGCTGAGACCAGGGCAAAGGGACCAGGGCAGCTGCTGAGGGACAAGACCAGTGCAGCTGCTGAGGGACGAGACCTGTGCAGCTGCTGAGGGACGAGACAGTGTGGCTGCTGAGGGGTGAGACAGTGTGGCTGCTGAGGGACGAGACAAGGGCAGCTGCTGGGGGGGACAAGGCCAGGGCAAAGAGACCAGGGCTGCTGCTGTGGGACGAGACCAGGGCAAAGAGACCGGGGCAGCTAGTGACAGACAAGACCAGGGCAAAGAGACCAGGGCAGGTGCTGAGGGAAGAGACCAGGGCAAAGAGACCAGGGCAGCTGCAGAGGGATGAGACCAGGGCAGCTGCTGAGGGACGAGATTAGGGCAAAGAGACCAGGGCAGCTGCTGAGGGATGAGATCAGGGCAAAGAGATCAGGGCAGCTGATGGAGGCCAAGACCAGGGCAGCCGATGGAGGCCGAGACCAGGGCAGCTGATGGAGGCCGAGACCCGGGCAGCTGATGGAAGCCAAGACCAGGGCAGCTGATGGAGGCCGAGACTAGGGCATCTGCTGTAGGCAGCACTACCATCCCACCTGGAGACCAGGGCAGCTTCCTTCACATGGAAGCCTCAGTAGGAGCCACTGTGGGAGGAGAAGCTGTTGCACAGTTGTGACCTGTGTGCCAGTAGAGCCCATGACAAAGCCCATGGGCCAGGTCCATAACACGAAAGCCTGGATGATATTACTGAAAAGCTTACAGTTCCTCGCTCCAATTTCCTGTCACCATTTAGTTGTGATGGTGGAAGAAAGAACATCTTCTTAAGCCCAGTGACTATCTGGGCACGGAGTTGTTGTTCTTGCTTTTTGTTGCAGTGGTGCATGCAGCCCACACCACTTCCCTGAGGCATTGTTCGGGACACTCTGTTGATTACTCGTGGACATATCTTAGCAAGGATACTGAATGGTATATCCTTTACCCTTATTGTGGGGTGTCTTCTAGAAAGGATGCTACTTGAAAAATAGAAATCCTTTCGTGACTTTTATCTCAGTAATGTGGACGAAGTTTATTTATTCATATTGAGAAATCTCTGTGACTTTGAACGTGGACTCATTATTCCTCTAAAATTGCCATTTGACCCTGATGAAGTTCCCTCAGTGGAACAAAACGTGTTGGCTGATGTCCAATTTTTACGATTGACTACAATAAAGAGACTTTTTGGAAATACTTGGAGAAATTGGACTTTGTTCTTGGTGCACCTTCCTTTTTTGGTTGAGCCTAGAGCAGCGCGCATGCGCTGCTTGCGAGACTTTTAGTAAGGGGCTTCAGAAAGCTCACCACACGCTCGTGTGTGTGTTTTTGTTTTTCGCACAGGCTATTGGGCTTTGCGTGCGTCTTTCTAAGAAAGACAGCACGCAATTGGGCAAAGGCGGGTGCATGTCCCACTTTTGCTCCGCCCGCGGCCTATTGCTTGTGGTTACCCGCACAGGCATCATCTGTTTTGAATTATCGTGCCCAGACGCGTACACGATAATTCAAAATAGATGTTTCGATGTGGCGCGCGCACACCACTCATGTGCTTGTTTTACCTTGCGTGCCTCCAAGACGGTCCGAGCGGCAGCTATTTGTCCTTCATTTCTGCTCGCAAGTTTTATTGTAAGGTACGGTTACACTGGCTCTCAATTGCTTCTTTCTGTTAACACTTAAAAAAAGGTTTGCAGTTCAAGATTCCTACTTAACTAATGCGGCGAGCTCGTAGGGGGATTTGTGCTGTTTTTGTACTAACGCATAACCATTCCTATGAGCTGTCGCACCCAAGTCGCTTTACTGTCTGCCACACGCTGCGTCTCAGGCGTTTCACTCACCCGGTCAGGAGATTCCTCACCGGGATGTGTTCCCGCGTCTCCTTCGTTAGGCCAGGCCCGCGGCCTCGGTAAACTATTTGTAAAACAATGTACGTCGCACTCAGGAATCAAGGAACAGTTATTTATTTCATATGCAGAGCCAGTCGGCCTCGACCAGTTAGCGCATTTGCGGGTAGATGGAAACAAATGTGCTCTAAATGGATTTTATGCAATCCCTTCTACCGTCTGCGAGTCGGTGATATGAAAAATGCCTTATGTTTACGCCCGACGCACTTTGGGGCTCCCTGGTTTGGGGTATAAAAAGGAGAGAAAAGTATTTTCACTTTTTAAGTTAAACTCGTCCTCCTCAAAAATGCAACGTCCAGAGATATTGCAGATGCAACAGAGCCGGTTAGTGCCTTCTGTGTACTCCTTGCTTGCCATTCTAACCTTGCTACAGGCATTTGTACCCCAGCCTGATATACGCGCTGGGAACGTTTGATTGTGATACCCATAGCTGCCAAGGTTTCACCTTGTTGTGTGTGACATTCTCATAATTAAAGTGTAACTATAAGTGATATTTCAACGACTATAAGGGACACTTTTTTTGCGATCAAAACTCAAGCAATGAAGATGAGGGAAACATATACATATTGATGATTACACCTATTTCAGCAGAAGAATTAAAAGACTTTAACAGTGGGGCAACGCCGGTGGCAGCGGACTCATAATTACAATAAAATTATGAAAATATCACACATGGCAATATAAAACCTTGGCAGCTATGCACTTAGAGGCTTCTCTTTACCAACTAACGTTGAAACTATTCAAAACAACAACGTATAGTAGAACGCTGCTTACTGTGTATGATCCATGACTCGTCCATGGCCAATAGCTCTCGCTTTTGGGACCTTATAAGTGTTTAGTTATCCAGCACAATATCCCTGGTGCAACAACATCAACTGTTGCATGGCTAAACACTTATACGGTCCCAACAGTGGGACCTATTGGCTATGCCAATGCTTGTTCTATAAGACTTCCCTGAGGCATACTTGGAGCACTCGCCCTCACTACTGTGAGAGGCGAGAGCTGAACAGTGGCTCTTTGTGGTCAGTTTTGGGTCTGAAAGGATATCACAGAGCAGAGCCCCCCTTCACTCACACAGGCACCCATGATGGAGAGAGACCTCCGTGGAGCAGAGCCGAGGGCCTGGCAAAGACTACTGTATGCAGGGCTTTAAGTGGGCCGGGTCTCACCGGTGCAGAGCAATGGCAGTTTTTTAAAGGGGGCCTCGAAACGGGTCTCTATCGGGCTCTGTTTTGTGCCCTGGCACAGGTGGTCCGTGTTTTTTACGGACTGCAGTGACAGTAGGCAGATTGATGTGCGCGTGCTCACACTGCTCGCTTCTCACTAGGGGAGAAGTTACGGCATGACGTGATGCCAGGTGAGCGCTGTAGGTAGGAGAAGGGATATCCTTTAAAGATAGTCCTGTTCTCTCTGGATTTCCCTTCTCTTTTTGAAACTTAGGAGCAACAACATTATCCTGGTGTCACCAGGTAGGGTGACCAGGCGTCCCCGATTTGCCAGGACGGTCCCGTTTTTCACCAGCCATCCAGGCAGATTTCGAGAAATGTATCTCATGTCGCGGATTTTGGAGAGGGTTGACTAAAAACGGGGGGAGGTGTTTTTTAATGTTTTACAAAGTGGGGATAGTTAGCAGTTGTTCCATGAAAGCAATTTAATTCACAGGCAAGCTACTGGATTTAAAAATAGCATCTTATGTATGTTCTTACTGCCTGCTTTGTAATTCTCTGCTGAGGAGCGCTGTCATTCTGTGCGCTCGCTTGATGTAAAATTATAGTCCTTCTTCTATTTTTGTGAAATGTCCCGGTATTTTGCTTTAAAATTCGGTCACCCTATCACCAGGGCTTTAAGTGGAAGCATTTTCAATAATATATACAACAAGCCATAGTTGCTGCTTGTTTATCTTGTGCAACTAACAACCATTGACAGAGTCAATAGTCCTGACTAGTTGTAGGTATGATGTTGCTTGTATCATATCTGGATGCAATGACAGAAACAGCAAAATACCGCTCCGGTGGCACACTGTGCTAAGTAAGAACTGATTTTTCGCTTACCTATTTTAAGCCACGCCCTTAATTACATTGACCACGCCCCTTTGAGAGACCCCGCAGTTTGTTCACCACACTTAAAGCCCTGACTGTATGTGACATCACACTGCTCCCAGGGCACGTGCAGGCGCAGTTCGTATGCTCTCCGTGCCTCGAAGGAAGGCAGGGGGTGAAAAGCCTGGGGGCGCCTGAGTGGACCCCGAACTCCGCCTCACACAGGCACCCAGGATGGGGGGAGACCTCCATGGCGTCTGACCCGTGTGACTGTGACATTACACCCAGGCATTCCTCAAAGTATCCTCTCAGGGGCGCCTGGAGGGGGTGGGCCGAGCTCCGCCTGACACAGGCACCCAGGATGGGGGGAGACCTCCATGGCGTCTGACGTGTGTGACTGTGACATTACACCCTGGAATTCCTCAAAGTATCCTCTCAGTGATCGAGGGAAGGCGGGGGTGAGAAAGGGGCGCCTCGGTGGGCCCCGAGCTCCGCCTCACACAGGCACCAATGATCCACAGGGACACCGTGGGACTGAGCTCACTCCACGAGGCCCCCGGGGGCTCCGACGCGCCCATAATTAGCGGCAGGGATGGGGGCTGCTGCTGGTGGCTGCTGGTGGCACGGAGCAGCCGGGCAGCGCTAATTACCGGCCCATCTCCAGGCGCCGCCGAGGCCGCTGACAGCCCTGGGCGCCGTGCGCTCCCCCCAGACCACGATGGACGCGCTAATTGCTTCCTCTGGCAGGAGCAGCCCCACGCCCCCCTCCCCGCCCGCCTCCTGTCTCCCCAAGCCACTTCTGCCAAGGACTGACATTTCACTACACGACGACTCCCAATTAAGGAGCGGGGTCTGCGCCCCCTGCGCGCCTCTGTGGTCCTGGTGAGCAGGGGGCACGGCGCCATGGCGCTTGTGAGCGGTGGGTGCTGCTGTGCCAATGATAGCCCCCATAGGGTGAGCGCTGCTGTGCCAATGCTAACCCCCCACAGGGTGGGCGCTGCTGTGCCAATGATAGACCCATAGGGTGGGCGTTGCTGTGGCAATGGTAACCGCTATAGGGTGGGCGCTGCTGTGCCAATGATAGCTGTCATAAGGTGGAAGCAGCTGTGCCAATGGTAACCCTGCACAGGGTGGGCGCTGCTGTGCCAGTGGTAACCCCCCACAGGGTGGGCGCTGCTTTGCCAATGGTAACCCCCCCCATAGGGCGGGCACTGCTGTGCCAATGATAGCCCCATAGGGTGGGCGCTGCTGTGCCAATGGTAACCGCCATAGGGTGGGCGCTGCTGTGCCAATGATAGCCGCCATAGGGTGGGCGCTGCTGTGCCAATGGTAACCCCCCCTATCGGGTGCGCGCTGCTGTGCGAATGATAGCCCCATAGGGTGGACACTGCTGTGCCAATAGTAACCTCCCCATAGGTTGTGCGCTGCTGTGCCAATGATAGCCCCATAGGGTGGACGCTGCTGTGCCAATGGTAACCCCCCCATAGGCTGTGCGCTGCTGTGCCAATGATTGCCCCCATAGGGTGAGCGCTGCTGTGCTAATGATAGCCCCCACAGGGTGGGCGCTGCTGTGCCAATGATAGCCCCCATAGGGTGGGCGTGGCTGTGCCAATCATAGACCCCATAGGGTTGGCGTGGCTGTGCCAATGATAGTCCCAACAGGGTGGGCGCTCCTGTGCTAATGATAGCCCCATAGGGTGGGCGCTGCTGTGCCAATGATAGCCCCATAGGGTGGGCGTTGCTGTGGCAATGGTAACCGCCATAGGGTGGGCGCTGCTGTGCCAATGATAGCTGCCATATGGTGGAAGCAGCTGTGCCAATGGTAACCCCGCACAGGGTGGGCGCTGCTGTGCCAGTGGTAACCCCCCACAGGGTGGGCGCTGCTTTGCCAATGATAACCCCTATAGGGTGGGTGCTGCTTTGCCAATGGTAACCCCCCATAGGGTGGGCGCTGCTGTGCCAATGATAGTCCACATAGGGTGGGCGCTGCCGTTCCAATGATAGCCCCCATAGGGTTGGCGTGGCTGTGCCAATGATAGCCCCCATAGGGTGAGCGCTGCTGTGCCAATGATAGCCCCTGCTGTGCCAATGATAGCCCCCATAGGGTGGGCGTGGCTGTGCCAATGATAGTCCCTATAGGGTGGATGTGGCTGTGCCAATGATAGCTCCCACAGGGTGGGTGCTGCTGTGCCAATGATAGCCCCATAGGGTGGACACTGCTGTGCCAATGATAGCCCCCATAGGGTGGTCGTGACTGTGCCAATGATAGTCCCCATAGGGTGGGTGTGGCTGTGCCAATGATAGCCCCCACAGGATGGGTGCTCCTGTGCTAATGATAGCCCCATAGGGTGGACGCTGCTGTGCCAATGGTAAGCCCCCCCATAGGGCGGGCACTGCTGTGCCAATGATAGCCCCATAGGGTGGGCGCTGCTGTGCCAGTGGTAACCGCCATAGGGTGGACAATGCTGTGCTAATGATAGTCACCATAGGGTGGGCGCTGCTGTGCCAATGGTAACCCCCTATAGGGTGCGCGCTGCTGTGCGAATGATAGCCCCATAGGGTGGACACTGCTGTGCCAATGGTAACCTCCCTATAGGTTGTGCGCTGCTGAGCCAATGATAGCCCCATAGGGTGGACGCTGCTGTGCCAATGGTAGCCCCCCCCATAGGCTGTGCGCTGCTGTGCCAATGATTGCCCCCATAGGGTGAGCGCTGCTGTGCCAATGATAGCCCCCACAGGGTGGGCGCTGCTGTGCCAATCATAGACCCCATAGGGTTGGCATGGCTGTGCCAATGATAGTCCCAATAGGGTGGGCGCTCCTGTGCTAATGATAGCCCCATAGGGTGGGCGCTGCCGTGCCAATGATAGCCCCCATAGGGTTGGCGTGGCTGTGCCAAGGATAGCCCCCACAGGGTGGGTGCTCCTGTGCTAATGATAGTCCCATAGGGTGGACGCTGCTGTGCCAATGGCAACCCAACCTAGGGTGGGCGGGGCTGGGCCAATGATAGCCCCCACAGGGTGGGTGCTGCTGTGCCAATGATAGCCGCCACAGGGTGGGTGCTGCTGTGCCAATGATTGCCCCCATAGGGTGAGCGCTGCTGTGCCGATGGTAACACCCCTTAGGCTGTGCGCTGCTGTGCCAATGATAGCCCCCATAGGGTGAGCGCTGCTGTGCCAATGATAGCCCCCATAGGGTGGGCGTGGCTGTGCCAATGATAGTCCCCATAGGGTGGGTGTGGCTGTGCCAATGATAGCCCCCACAGGGTGGGTGCTGCTGTGCCAATGATAGCCCCATAGGGTGGACACCGCTGTGCCAATGATAGCCCCCATAGGGTGGGCACTGCTGTGCCGATGATAGCCCCATAGGGTGGTCGTGGCTGTGCCAATGATAGTCCCCATAGGGTGGGTGTGGCTGGGCCAATGGTAACCCCCTCCCATAGGGTGGGCACTGCTGTGCCAATGATAGCCCCATAGGGTGGGCGCTGCTGTGCCAATGGTAACCGCCATAGGGTGGGCGCTGCTGTGCCAATGATAGCCCCCACAGGGTGCGCGTTGCTGTGCCAAAGGTAACCGCCATAAGGTGGAAGCAGCTGTGCCAATGGTAACCCTGCACAGGGTGGGCGCTGCTGTGCCAGTGGTAACCCCCCACAGGGTGGGCCCTGCTTGCCAATGGTAACCACCATAGGGTGGGCACTGCTGTGCCAGTGGTAATCCCCCACAGGGAGGGCACTGCTGTGCCAATGATAGCCCCCCACAGGGTGGACACTGCTGTGCCAATAGTAACCTCCCCATAGGTTGTGCGCTGCTGTGCCAATGATAGCCCCATAGGGTGGACGCTGCTGTGCCAATGGTATCCCCCCCCATAGGCTGTGCGCTGCTGTGCCAATGATTGCCCCCATAGGGTGAGCGCTGCTGAGCTAATGATAGCCCCCACAGGGTGGGCGCTGCTGTGCCAATGATAGCCCCCATAGGGTGGGCGTGGCTGTGCCAATCATAGACCCCATAGGGTTGGCGTGGCTGTGCCAATGATAGTCCCAACAGGGTGGGCGCTCCTGTGCTAATGATAGCCCCATAGGGTGGACGCAGCTGTGCCAATGCTAGCCCCCCAAAGGGTGCGTGCTGCTGTGCCAATGCTATCCCCTACAGGGTGGGCGCTGCTGTGCCAATGATAGCCCCATAGGGTGGGCGTTGCTGTGGCAATGGTAACCGCCATAGGGTGGGCGCTGCTGTGCCAATGATAGCTGCCATAAGGTGGAAGCAGCTGTGCCAATGGTAACCCCGCACAGGGTGGGCGCTGCTGTGCCAGTGGTAACCCCCCACAGGGTGGGCGCTGCTTTGCCAATGATAACCCCTATAGGGTGGGTGCTGCTTTGCCAATGGTAACCCCCCATAGGGTGGGCGCTGCTGTGCCAATGATAGTCCACATAGGGTGGGCGCTGCCGTTCCAATGATAGCCCCCATAGGGTTGGCGTGGCTGTGCCAATGATAGCCCCCCATAGGGTGGGCGTGGCTGTGCCAATGATAGTCCCTATAGGGTGGATGTGGCTGTGCCAATGATAGCTCCCACAGGGTGGGTGCTGCTGTGCCAATGATAGCCCCATAGGGTGGACACTGCTGTGCCAATGATAGCCCCCATAGGGTGGGCACTGCTGTGCCAATGATAGCCCCATAGGGTGGTCGTGGCTGTGCCAATGATAGTCCCCATAGGGTGGGTGTGGCTGTGCCAATGATAGCCCCCACAGGATGGGTGCTCCTGTGCTAATGATAGCCCCATAGGGTGGACGCTGCTGTGCCAATGGTAAGCCCCCCATAGGGCGGGCACTGCTGTGCCAATGATAGCCCCATAGGGTGGGCGCTGCTGTGCCAATGGTAACCGCCATAGGGTGGACAATGCTGTGCTAATGATAGCCACCATAGGGTGGGCGCTGCTGTGCCAATGGTAACCCCCTATAGGGTGCGCGCTGCTGTGCGAATGATAGCCCCATAGGGTGGACACTGCTGTGCCAATAGTAACCTCCCCATAGGTTGTGCGCTGCTGAGCCAATGAAAGCCCCATAGGGTGGACGCTGCTGTGCCAATGGTAGCCCCCCCCATAGGCTGTGCGCTGCTGTGCCAATGATTGCCCCCATAGGGTGAGCGCTGCTGTGCCAATGATAGCCCCCACAGGGTGGGCGCTGCGGTGCCAATGATAGCCCCCATAGGGTGGGTGTGGCTGTGCCAATCATAGACCCCATAGGGTTGGCATGGCTGTGCCAATGATAGTCCCAATAGGGTGGGCGCTCCTGTGCTAATGATAGCCCCATAGGGTGGGCGCTGCCGTGCCAATGATAGCCACCATAGGGTTGGCGTGGCTGTGCCAATGATAGCCCCCACAGGGTGGGTGCTCCTGTGCTAATGATAGTCCCATAGGGTGGACGCTGCTGTGCCAATGGCAACCCAACCTAGGGTGGGCGGGGCTGTGCCAATGATAGCCCCCACAGGGTGGGTGCTGCTGTGCCAATGATAGCCGCCATAGGGTGGGTGCTGCTGTGGCAATGATAGCCCCCATAGGGTGAGCGCTGCTGTGCCAATGGTAACACCCCTTAGGCTGTGCGCTGCTGTGCCAATGATAGCCCCCATAGGGTGAGCGCTGCTGTGCCAATGATAGCCCCTGCTGTGCCAATGATAGCCCCCATAGGGTGGGCGTGGCTGTGCCAATGATAGTCCCCATAGGGTGGGTGTGACTGTGCCAATGATAGCCCATCCAGGGTGGGTGCTGCTGTGCCAATGATAGCCCCATAGGGTGGACACCGCTGTGCCAATGATAGCCCCCATAGGGTGGGCACTGCTGTGCCAATGATAGCCCCGTAGGGTGGTCGTGGCTGTGCCAATGATAGTCCCCATAGGGTGGGTGTGGCTGTGCCAATGGTAACCCCCTCCCATAGGGTGGGCACTGCTGTGCCAATGATAGCCCCATAGGGTGGGCGCTGCTGTGCCAATGGTAACCGCCATAGGGTGGGCGCTGCTGTGCCAATGATAGCCCCCACAGGGTGCGCGCTGCTGTGCCAAAGGTAACCGCCATAAGGTGGAAGCAGCTGTGCCAATGGTAACCCCGCACAGGGTGGGCGCTGCTGTGCCAGTGGTAACCCCCCACAGGGTGGGCCCTGCTTGCCAATGGTAACCACCATAGGGTGGGCACTGCTGTGCCAGTGGTAACCCCCCACAGGGAGGGCGCTGCTGTGCCAATGATAGCCCCCCACAGGGTGGGCGCTGCTGTGCCAATGGTAACCCCCATAGGGTGGACGATGCTGTGCCAATGATAGCCGCCATAGGTTGGGCGCTGCTGTGCCAATGGTAACCCCCTATAGGGTGCGCGCTGCTGTGCGAATGATAGCCCCATAGGGTGGACACTGCTGTGTCAATGGTAACCTCCCCATAGGTTGTGCGCTGCTGAGCCAATGATAGCCCCCGTAGGGTGAGCGCTGCTGTGCCAATGATAGCCCCCATAGGGTGGGCGTGGCTGTGCCAATGATAGTCCCAATAGGGTGGGCGCTCCTGTGCTAATGATAGCCCCATAGGGTGGACGCAGCTGTGCCAATGCTAGCCCCCCCATAGGGTGCGCACTGCTGTGCCAATGCTATCCCCCCACAGGGTGGGCGCTGCTGTGCCAATGATAGCTGCCATAAGGTGGAAGCAGCTGTGCCAATGGTAACCCCGCACAGGGTGGGCGCTGCTGTGCCAGTGGTAACCACCCACAGGGCAGGCGCTGCTTTGCCAATGGTAACCCCCATAGGGTGGGCGCTGCTTTGCCAATAGTAAGCCCCCATAGGAGCCGCACTGCTGTGCCAATGGTAACCCCCCCATAGGCTGTGCGCAGCTGTGCCAATGGTAACCCCCATAGGCTGTGCGCTGCTGTGCCAATGATAGCCCCCATAGGGTGGGTGCTGCTGTGCCAATGATAGCCCCCATAGGGTTGGCGTGGCTGTGCTAATGATAGCCCCCATAGGGTGGGTGCTCCTGTGCTAATGATAGCCCCATAGGGTGGACACTGCTGTGCCAATGGTAGCCCCCATAGGGTTGGCGTGGCTGTGCCAATGATAGTCCCCATAGGGTGGGCGCTGCTGTGCCAATGATAGTCCCCATAGGGTGGGCGCTGCCGTGCCAATGATAGCCCCCATAGGGTTGGCGTGGCTGTGCCAATGATAGCCCCCAGAGGGTGGGTGCTGCTGTGCCAATGATAGCCGCCATAGGGTGGGTGCTGCTGTGGCAATGATACCCCCATAGGGTGGGCTCTGCTATGGCACTGATAGCCCCCATAGGGTGAGCGCTGCTTTGCCAATGATACCCCCATAGGGTGGGCTCTGCTATGGCACTGATAGCCGCCATAGGGTGGGCGCTGCTGTGCCAATGATAGCCATAATAGGGTGGGTGCTGCTGTGCCAATGATAGCCCCATAGGGTGGACGCTGCTGTGCCAATGATAGACCCATAGGGTGGGCGTTGCTGTGGCAATGGTAACCGCCATAGGGTGAGCGCTGCTATGCCAATGATATCTGCCTTAAGGTGGAAGCAGCTATGCGAATGGTAACCCGGCACAGGGTGGGCGCTGCTGTGCCAGTGGTAACCCCCCACAGGGTGGGCGCTGCTTTGCCAATGGTAACCCCTATAGGGTGGGCGCTGCTTTGCCAATGGTAACCCCCCATAGGGTGCGCGCTGCTGTGCCAATGGTAACCCCCCCATAGGCTGTGCGCTGCTGTGCCAATGATAGCCCCCATAGGGTGGGCGCTGCTGTGCCAATGATAGCCCCCATAGGGTTGGCGTGGCTGTGCCAATGATAGCCCCCATAGGGTGGGTGCTCCTGTGCTAATGATAGCCCCATTGGGTGGACACTGCTGTGCCAATGGTAACCCCCCCCCCCATAGGGTGGACGCTGCTGTGCCAATGATAGCCCCCATAGGGTTGGCGTGGCTGTGCCAATGATAGTCCCCATAGAGTGGGCGCTGCTGTGCCAATGATAGTCCCCATAGGGTGGGCGCTGCCGTGCCAATGATAGCCCCCATAGGGTTGGCATGGCTGTGCCAATGATAGCCCCCACAGGGTGGGTGCTCCTGTGCTAATGATAGTCCCCTAGGGTGGACGCTGCTGTGCCAATGGCAACCCAACCTAGGGTGGGCGGGACTGTGCCAATGATAGTCGCCATAGGGTGGGTGCTGCTATGGCAATGCTAGCCCCCATAGGGTGAACGCTGCATTGCCAATGATAGCCCCTAAAGGGTGGGCTCTGCTATGGCACCGATAGCCGCCATAGGGTGGGCGCTGCTGTGCCAATGATAGCCCCCGCAGTGTAGGTGCTGCTATGCCAATGATAGCCATAATAGGGTGGGTGCTGCTGTGCCAATGATAGTCCCCATAGGGTGGACGCTGCTGTGCCAATGGTAGCCCCCATAGGGTGGGCGCTGCTGTGCCAACGGTAACCGCCATTGGGTGGGCGCTGCTGTGCCAACGGTAACTCCCCACAGGGTGGGCGCTGCTGTGCAAACGTTAACCGCCATAGGGTGGGCGCTGCTGTGCCAAGGGTATCCCCCCACAGGGTGGGTGCTATTGTGGCAATGGGTGGGCACTGCTGTGCCTTTATCACCACATAGTGAGCGCTGCCGTGCCAATGATAACACTCCTAGGGTGGGTGCTGCTGTGCCAATAGTAACAGCCCTAGCGTAGGCGCTGCTGTGCCAATGGAAACAGCCACAGGGTGGGTGCTGCTGTGCCAATGATAGCTGCCATAGGGTGGGCGCTGCTATGCCAATGGTAACCCCGGGTGGGTGGTTCTTTGCCAGTGCCAACAGCAGGGTGGGCGCTAATGTTCCAATTAAAACAGGAGGCTGTGTGCTCTTGTGCCAATGTTACCACAGGGTGGTGCAACTGTGTCAATGGTATTCCAGGTTGGGCGTAGCTGTGCCAATGGCAATCACTGGGTAGGCACTGCTATGTACACGTTACTGTAGGCTGGGTGCTGCTGTGCCAATGGTCACCAGAAGGTGGGTGAGGTTGTGCCAATGGTTACCGCGGGGTGGGTGTGGCTGTGCCCACGTTACTCTACGGTGGGTGCCGCTGTGCTAATGGTTACTGCAGAGTGGGTGTGGGTGTACCAATGGTCACCGCAAGGTGGGTGGGGCTGTGCCAATGGTTACCGCGGGGTGGGGGTGGGTTTGGCTGTGCCAATGATTACCGCAGGGTGCTTGCTCCTGTGCTAACTAGCTGCTAAAACTGGCCGAGTGTGCCCGTGCCAGCTCCCCCCAGGTGCATCTGTGCCCGCTTCAGGGGTTCCACTCGACCGTAAATGCAGTGTTGCGGAGGAGGAGGGAGCGGAACGCGCTCTATGGTCAGAGATGAGCTGCTGTAGGGCCAGTAAAGGGGCAGCACTCCGGGGCGTCCTGTAAGACTAGTGCTGTAAGTCACAAGCCAGAGTGCACCGAGAGGCCTTGTGTCCAGTGTTTAATTTGAGCCGGTGGTTCCCGTGCTCAGCACCAGCACTTCATCATCAACGCTTGTGTCCTGCAGTGGAGTCAGTCACATGTCAGCACGCAGGGTATTCAGTCACACGTCAGCACTCAGGAAAGCATTATTTGATCGCAGCAGTCAGTTACAAGCCAGAGTGCACTGAGGGACCTTTTGTACTGCAGCACAGTCAGTTACACGTCAGCACCTAGGGGAGCATTATATGATGGAAGCAGTCAGTCACAGGCCACCAAGAGGCCTTGTGTACTTCAGCACAGTCAGTCACAAGTCAGCGCTCATGGGAGTCAATCACACATCAGCACTCAGGGCAGCATTATATGTTTGGAGCAGTCAGTCACAGTCGAGGTGCACCGATAGGCCTTGTGTACTGTAGCAGAGTCAGTCATACGTCAGCGCTCAAAGGAACAGATTATGATCGGAGCTGTTGGACTAGAAAAATACTTCCAATCGACTCTCTCTATTGGCATTGTGCTTAAGTTAGCGTTTGCGGCACCATTTTGCCCTTAGCCGCCATTTTGTGTAATGATCGAAACTAACTTCTGTCTCATTCTGTCTGTCTAAGCAGAAAACAGCTCTGATAATTTTTTTTTGTATTTCTTCAAGGTTGAACTTCACTGTCTTAATTAATACATGAATGTGCCTTTGCATACCTTCCTTGTTAGATAGGCCCGTTCTCATGCTTACAGTAGCGGGCACGGACAGAGTGACCTTGAGGTAGAGATAACATGTCCTCGATCCCAGGAGCATAACTCATCTTCTGTGTCTCCTTTGTTAACCTGCTCCAACTGGGATTTTACAGTTTTGGGCGGGTCTTGCTGGGCATTGGAAATGTATAACAACTGATGTGATGTTGGTGAGGGACAGTCCCCTAGGTAGCATCTTAAGAGGCTAGTCAGACTGGACTCCGCTCGAGCGAATACTAATAAATAACTTGGTTTGTATTCTCTACTGTTTGACCGACTCTTCATTTGTTTGGATGGCTGAGAGGTGGTTGCGAGTGATCCGGGTGGCCCTAATCGGGTCATTTCCTTCAGTTGGCGCCCAAAGAGGAACTCCATCGGGCTGACCCATCCTCGCCTGCGGACGGGTGAGGAGGACAGGGCCACGTTGGGTCGGATGGGCGGATCTGGGATCCCTGCACGATAAAGCCTGGTGCTCGCAGCTGCCCCGCCTGTCTGATTTGGCGGTGCCTCACCCAGTGGTCACCCCGGCTGGGATGCTGAAAGGCGGAATTCTTGGATCTAGCCGTTTGGTCCGAAGAGTCGGCAATACATTTGTTCGACCTGTGTGCACCAGGTGAGTTTGTCTTGGTTCTTTGTGAATATGGCGCCATTTTGAATAATATTTGGTATGGTCTGAGGACCATTTGATTTTTTACTTGGTAGGTCTGCGGACCGATTTGGATACACATTGTCTGCGGGCATTTTGCAACATAATGGATTTGGCTTACTTTTGAAAATGCCTGGGATCTGTCAGGCTTTTGGTTTGGTGGTGTTGATTTGTCTCTTTGGTGCAGTCGGAGGACTGACTTTTGGTTTTCTTTGTTTGATATGGTCTGAGGACCGAACTTTTGTAAGATCTTTGCTAATTATTAATCTGGCATGAACAATGAACCTGTCCCCCTCTTAAGATGTCCTGCTTGGGTAAGTTGTGTTGTTTGGGGTGCCGCTGTTGTTCCGCTGATTGTAGGAAAGGCAACCTGCGCCTCTGGAAAGCACCCTGTACTTTGATATGTATGTTAAGCACAGCCTTGGCCCTATTATGTTTAGTACATTATGGCACAAATATACGAGGGACAATGCCAAGCTGCAGTGGTCGCTAACAGGTACCCTTGATGAACAAAAACTGAATTTCTTGCAGGATAAATTGTTTGCCAAACGAAGTAGGCAGTCGATGTTTGATTATCTTCAGGTATGGCAAAAGGAAGCTAGGCAAAGACAAATTAAAGTAGAAAAAGAGGCCCGAAGAGGAAAGATGCAGACAGTGACTCAGAAAGCAGTAGCATATGATAGAGAAAAAATAGAAAAAGGTATAGTGTGTGCTGATAGGAATTTTCGATTGTAATGTGACAAATCATATGTTGCCCAAGAGGAAGGTGACACGTTTGTGGAGGAACTGTTACACACCCGACCTCCACCTCCGTATGCCCCGCAGAAAATATACCCTGCTGCCCCGCCGCCCCAGTCTTCCGCCCCTCCTGCCTCCACCTCTGGTTCTTCTGCTCTTGACCTGGCTGCTTTGGCTACAGCACCTCCCGCTCTTTCTCTGGCTTCACATGCCGTGGCTGCGGCGGCTGCACGTCTCCCTGCTACGCCTTTTGTTTCAGATTACTCTCTCTCTCTCTCTCCATCCCTCACTCCCTCAACACAGTCATTAATAACTCTGGTGCCTGCCCCTTCAGCTATTATGTCCTCCCCACATCTCCCTTCTCCAATTTCGCTGAGTATTGGGACGCCGGTGCGTGGACTGGACGAGACGGACTGGGCGACTGCACAGGAGCGAATTAGGCGGGTGCTGATTCGATCCGATGTGGGAGATGCAGAGAGAAAGATGGTATCTAACCAGGCTGCCCAGTGGGCCTGGAATCCGATTTATAGTGTGGAGGATGTGTGGAGTGTGTTGAAAGAGTATGAAACGTTTGTACAGCAGCATGCCCTCAAGCATATGTCAGCTACGCTGATTGGGTTGTGGGAACAGTGTTTCAACGGTATCGCACCTCAGATTATTTATGACATCAGAGACCGTGTGTATGCTGCTGACATGGCCCCTAACGACGATTTCAGTAATGTTGCAACGCTGATTGGTTATCGAGGCAGGTTGCATCCGAAGAGCCCGACAACAGGGTCCCAGTTTCCGATGAGGGAAGTACATCCTATTTTTCACCCTGAGATACCGGAGCAACGTGATCAGCATGATGCTGTTGTCAGACAGCAAGTAGAGGCCCATTTCCAAGAACAATGGGTTTACACTCCACAGAAAAGGAGTGAGGTTTTGTCTCTCAAGACTCAGTAACCGGACTCTAGGAAAAACCCAACGGCATATTAAAAAGAATTGACAGAGGCTGCGTCGTCGACGGTGATGACGTTGGCAGACATTGAGATGTTTTTTTGTTCCCAAGTGCCCATCGATATTTGGCAATAGGTGCATACACAGGACCATGTAGTGGAGTTGGGTGGCACTTGGGACGAGATCAGAGCATGGGACAAGGAAAGGAAGCCTGGTGAGAAGCCTAAGGCTGAGATACTAGCTTTGCCAGGTCGTATTATTACCTATATGCACTCTCTTATTCCACCTAGAAGAGCAGATTCGGACAAGTTAGCAGCATGTCATCAGAAGAAAAATGAAAATGTATCTGATTTTTTTACTAGGTTTGAAGGGGTGTTTTGGACTTCAGTGGACAGGATTTGTCAATGGAAGGAGGTGTACGATTGTTCGTTAATAGATTTGCTACGGACTTGCTTCCCGAGATCGCGACTCGGTTACAGGCTTCGGCTAGCACTTGGACTACCTCCTCCCCATCAGTGATATTGAGTATGGCACAGTATTATGAGTATAGAGAGAACGAATAGAAGGAGAAGGTAGAGAAGAAAAATAAGGAGTTAAAAATGATTGATGTAGCAGGCATCTAGGGGGAATGGAGGAGGGTGAGGCATTGGTCTGACCCAACAGCTGCCCCGCACTAGCAGAAATGCCGTGACTGTGGGGCCGAATCAGTGTGCATATTGTAAGGAGGAGGGACACTGGCGCAGTGAGTGCCCGACTTTGTTGCAGAAGGTTGCGACCCTATAGGACGGGGTTCTTGTGGACGGGGTCGTGGAGCAGGTAGTCATGACGGAGGTCAGGAAAATGAGGCACCACAGGGTCGCTGTGATCAGAACTATTTTGATGCCCATCGAGGGGGAAATTACTATCATGATGACTATGATTTGGACAAAGTGACTGGGGTGTCCCATGGTTAGGACAGCCAGGGACAGGATGAGGGACCAGTCCAATTACCTGTAGATCAGAGTGGACCTTATGTTTCTGCTGACTTGCAGGGCTCAGCTAAGCAATTCTTGGGGGATACAGGCGCAATGAACAGCTCTGTTTCACATTTACTGGTCCCCAGGGCAGACTTGGCTGGCCATAATGTTTCGGTAGGCTTTTCTGGTGTACCGGTTGTGAGCCCCATATCCAAACCCCTTGCCCTGACCGTTGGTCCCTTTACTGTTGATTCACCATTTTTGCTGACGCCCAATGGCGGTGAGAATTTGATGGGATTGGACTTGTTGAAGAAGTTGTATGCTACAATTTATTGTTCCCCGGCAGGTGTCTATATGACGATGGATCCTAATGTGGTTAGTACCAAGCAGTGTTTGCCCAAAGATGCACCACTCCCTGCTGAATTCAAGGATGTGCCGCCCACTTTATGGGCGACAGGTGATACGGACGTAGGGTTGTTGCAGATCCCTCCAGTTTCTATCTAAGTCAAAGACAATGCTGTTTTGCCTCGTATTCCTCAGTACAAAATACCACAAGCAGGGGAGCGGGCTCTATTGCAGATTATATAGGACTTGATTAAGTCAGGGGTTGTTGAAGAGACAACTGCTAATGTGTGTAATAGCCCTATCCTTCCCATTCTTAAGAGGGCACCCTCGGATGCCTCTGATGACCATCCTGATGTCTATCGTTTTTTGATTGATCTGCGTGAGGCTAATAAGATCGTGGTCCCTCAGTTCCCAGTGGTCCCCGACATCACTGCCCTTCTGACAATGATTCCTGCCAAATTATTTTCTGTTATCGATTTGAAAAATGCACTCTTTAGCATTCCCATTCATCCAGATAGCAGGCCCCTATTTGGATTCACCCTGGCCGGCAGGAGCTTTAGATTCCGTTGGGCTCCTAAGGGCTATACTGAAAGTCCTAGCATTTATAGGCAAGCTTTAAAAGGCCAATTGGATTCTCTTACACTTCCCCCAGGTAATGTATTACTGCAGTATGTGGACATTCTCTTGATTGCTTGTGACACTGAGGAAGGTTGCAAAGATGCAACGGTTAAATTGTTGCTGCATTTGGCTCATCACGGACATAAAGTGCCCCTTTCAAAATTCCAATATTGTCGACAGGAAGTAACCTACCCAGGTCACCTACTGTCAAAGGAGGGAAGGAGACTAACACCTGAACGCATTAATGCTATTGTTAAAATGCCCATCCCTAAGACTCAGCAGGATGTGCGAGCTTTCATAGGCATTACTTTGTATTGTCAGCACTGGCGTCCTAACTTTTCCTTACTAACAAAGCCGCTGCTGCAGCTAACAACTAAAGATGTGAATGAACCCATGCCCTGGACGTCTGAATGTCAACAAGCTTTTGAGCAATTAAAGGTTGCACTTTGCTCTGCACCTGTGCTTGGCACACCAGATTATGCTAAGCTGTTCGTGTTGTATGTACACAAGACAGCTGGTTACTCACTTTCTGTCTTAACACTAGCCTTTGGAGGTAAGCAGAGGCAGTGTGCTTATTTTCTGCTCTGTTTGACAACAATGCGAGAGCCCTCGCGAGCTGTCTAAGAGCAGTCGCGGCCGTGGCTGTCTCTATCCGACAATTGGCTGGGCTCGTCTTGATACTGATCTCTCAGTTATGGTACCTCATGTTGTGGATACACTCGAACAGAATGAAGATGCAGCACCTCACCAGTGCATTTCTGACTGGTTATGAACTGACCCTCTTTGCACCACACGTCACGATAAAAAGATGTGCCACCCTGAACCCAGCCACGTTACTACCCCTCCCTTCTGAAAGTGAGGAAATAGACATACATGATTGCATTTTTCAGACTGAAAGAAGAGATGAAGGGACGGGTAGACCTGACTGATGTTCCCCTATCTGAACCCCAAGGGGACCTATATGTCGATGGCTCTTGTTTCAAATTACCGAATGGCACAACAACTGCGGCATATGCTATAACTACCCTACACACAGTAGTCAAGACATCCCGAGTTCCCTATCAATCAGCCCAAGCCGCAGTGTTAGTTGCCCTTCTTCGAGCTTGTGAGTTAAGTGAGGGATTGACTGTCAATATTTATACTGACAGCCAGTACGCCTTTGGGGTTGCCCACAATTTTGGGCGGCTCTGGGCGGAGAGAGGATTCCTGACAGCACACAGGTTAAAGATCCTGAATGGCCCATTGATACACAGGCTTTTGTTGGCTCCGACACTCCCCAAAAAGTTAGCAATAGTGAAGTGCAGCGCCCACAAGGCAATTACTGATGATTTGGGAGGGGAAATGCATTTGCAGACCAAATAGCTAAGGAGATGGCTCGAATAAAAATGAAAAAGATGTTTGTGGCAGGTCCTGCTAGATGGGTACCCGAAGTTACGATGTTTAAGGATACACTGTACAGCGTGAAAGAGATACAGAGTGAGGCAACAATTGAGGAGTTAGCAATATGGCAGGAAAGCACAGCATGTTTAGATGCGGATGGGTGCTGGACGGATAAGTCAGGAAAGCAAAGGTGGATGCTGACGGACGCCTATGTCCTCCATAGTCAGGAAAGCAAAGGTGGATGCTGACGGACGCCTATGTCCTCCCTGTAGTCACCATGGCACACGGGCCAGCTCACATTAGCGCCAAGGGTATATGCAAAATACTAGACCCTGTGTGGCAGAATGATAACATCCCCAAAACAGCTGCTCACTTGGTTAAATATTGTATGGTATGCATGATGTACAATCCTGGAAAAGGCACACCTACACCCCCTGGCAATTTTTCACCCCCTTCCTACCCTTTTGAAGTCCTTCATGAGATGGAACGGGTCAACAATTTGAAATATGTGTTAGTGTTTGTTTGCGCATTCAGTAAATGGGTTGAGGCATACCCCACTAAGGAGAATACAGCCGTGGCGACGGCGAATGCCCACCTGAAGGAGTTTTTCCCTCGCTTCGGTTTACCCCGTTTGATCTGAAGTGACAATGGCAGTCAATTCAATTCAAAAGTCATTCAGCTGGTGTGTGATGGGCTACACATCAGGCAGAAGTTCCATGCTGCACATCACCCCCAGTCAGCAGGTTTGGTTGAGAAGTACAATGGTACTCTCAAACTGAAACTGGCAAAAATTAAGGAATCACAGGATTGAAGTGGCCAGATGCTTTACCGTTAACTCTTCTGTCAACCAGAGCTACGACTCAAACTAGGACAGGACTGTCCCCATATGAGGTCGTGTTCAAGTGGACTGGGCCACTGAGACATCGTGCTGTGCCCCAGTGGACTGGGCCACTGAGACATCGTGATGCTATACTTAAGTAGACTGGGCACTGGACATCGTGAAGATATGCACAAGTGGGCTGGGCACTGGGCATCGTGATGCTGTGCCCAAGTAGGCTGGGCACTGGACATCATGATGCTGTGCCCAAGTGGACTGGGCCAATGAGACATTGTGATGCAGTGCCCAAGTGGACCAGGCCACTGGATATCGTGATGCTGTGTCCAGGTGGACTGGGCCACTGGGCATCGTGATACTGTGCCAAAGTGGACTGGGTCACTAGACATCGTGATGCTATGCCCAAGTGGAATGGGCCACTGTGACATTGTGATGCTGTGCCCAAGTGGCCTGGGCCACTGGACATCATGATGATGTGCCCCAGTGGGCTGGGCGCTGGACATCGTGATACTGTGCCCAGGTGGAATGGGCCACTGGGACATCGTGATGCTGCGCCCAAGTGGACTAGGCCACTGGATATCGTGATGTTGTGCCCAAGTGGGCTGAGCGCTGGGCATCGTGATGCTGTGCCAAGATGGACTGGGCCACTGCAACATCGTGATGCTGTGCCCGAGTGGACTCGGCCACTGGATAGCGTGATGCTGTGTCCAAGTGGACTCAGCCACTGGACATCGGGAGGCTGTGCCCAAGTGGACTGGGCCAGTGGACATCATGATGCTGTGCCCCAGTGGACTTCGCCGCTGGGACATCGTGATTATTTATTTATTTGAGCGTTTTATATAGCACTAGCCAGACCCGAAGGTATCGGAGCGCTTTACAGCCTTATCACTCGTATGATACATTAAGACAGTAATATGTACAGTGGCTCATGACACATCGTATAGCCTTGTCGTAGGGAGCACAATGTCATTCTTAAGATATGTTATCACAGTAGTCTGTACAGTGTCTCATGTCGCTTCACGTAGTATCATCGCAAAAGCACAGTGACTCGTGATGAGATTGGATCAGGGAGGGGGGATAGAGGAGGTAGTCATGAGGTGAGTGAGGTAGAGGTCTTAATGTCAAACTGTCTGTGTGCTGCTGTGGGCAGGTTTCGGCGACTAAGCTGTAACTATCCATTCGGGAGAGGTCAATTGAGGAGAAGGTCTTTGAGCTGCCTTTGAAATTTAAGTAGGAGGGGTTAGCCCTAATATGGACTGGTATGGAGTTCCAGATTTTGGGCGCATTGCCTGTAAATGAACGAGATGCGTTTTTTTGTTTGCGAGTTTTGGGAGGGATAAGGAGTAGAGTGTTGGTACTCCTTAGGCTTCTTGTCTTGTGGTAAATAAAATATCACGCTCTCAGACTTTTAAATATTATCAATAAGATCATGCATAAAGCAAGAGGCTGAGTCTGTGGTATCAGATTCATAAAGGGCTTTATTCCAATAACTCGAGTCAAAGGGAGAATATCTCCATCACCAAAAAGGATCTGGACGGGGCTGAAAAGTATTCTCAATATTCTCAAAACATTATTCACAGAGTACAGTATATATACATTTCTCAATTGTACGTAAGCAAAAGAGCAAGAGAGAATGAGATAAGAGCATGTGGGCGTGTAAGTAGGCGTGAAGGTGGGCGTCCATGTGGGCGTCCACTTGATGATAAGGGGTAAATTGTCATGTGTGGGTGGATACCTGGAGATGATTTCGCAATGTCAGCAGAAATACTTGGCAGAGATGCGCGCTCAGCAGCATGACGTGTAATTGACGTGCAACTAGGGGGTGAAGGGGACTTGACATTTAGCTCTACATGTGGAGACAAAAGTCTGGGGTTATGTCAACCTAATCCCAAATCATATCTAATATCCTATGTTTAAAGAACTGTGTTATCCACAAGGGAAGGGCTCTCGGACAGAATCTATTCTATACTGACTGTGTGTGCGTGTACAAGCGTCTAAGTGTCTACACTGAATGCGAGGGGATGGGAATATTCCATGGTGACAGGGCTATGAATTACTTGCATGAGGGCAGAGAAACCGGGCCTTTTGCTTGGTAACTGGAGGAATGTTTACTTAAGCTACTAGGCAGGAATGCATCGGCTGAGGGGGAAGCAGATAATTCGAAGGTGAAATACAGCTCTTGGCAGAGAATAGGCTGATGTCAGGCTTCGTGGGCCGCGCAGAGAATGAGACAGAGTTCATGGTCACAGATGCGAGCTCAAGCTGAAGCTGTCAGAGGCAGAGAGCAGGGAAAGGCTTTGAGGACAGAATCGGGCCTACTTGCCTGAACTGTAAAAATGGAGTAACTTAGCCATAAAAAGTCGGTGGCCTTTCATACTTAGGAATCGAATATCCAGCCCATTCATGGCGGATCTGACAGAGGACATGTTAACGGTGGACGCACATGTGTTTGCGTCTTCGAAACTGGAACTGGAGGGAACATACATGTACTTGTAACATGCATATAGAACCGTTGGGGTCCAAGATAGGGGACATAACTGACCAGGAAAATCCACATTTCCACATTCCCTCCTTGTCCCCTACTTGCCCTTCAAGAGATATCAATCTTCATCAATCCATTGATCTGTTCATATAGCATCATTTGTTCTTCTTTCTTCTTCCGTGATCTTGAATGAAATCTTGGTGGTGGAATACACGATGTGGCACACAGACCACAGATCGCTGGTCCACATTGTAGACATAGACAGCAACTGAATAGTATGAGAAGGCCAATACCTAGGAAGGATAGGACCCTCCATCCAAAGGTAGATAATACACTCCAAAACCAACCGGACCAAGTCCAGGTGCCTGGATTCTGGTGTATCTGGCTTACAATCTTATGAAGGCGAGTTATGGCTTTATATACAGATGGCGAATTTTCTGGTATGAAAAATGCAATAGCTTGATCCGATGACCCTACAAGCTCCGCCCCTATCGGCCAGGATAACGTCAAGGACAAGACTATTTTGAAGCACAACAATCCGCATAGCAGACTGCTCTTCTGTTAAATTGCCTAAGGCGGAAATAGTTTCGTTCACTACTGCTTCAAGGGTTCTGGTTAATCTACGTATCAGCTTACTATTGGTAACTGTACCTATATAGGGAAAGAAACCTTTATTGAAATCTGTGTATTTTTCCCATGCTGTTTCAGTGTAATTGACAATTGGGAGATCTCTCTGCTGTCTATTGTGTACTAAATGAGTATTTCTATGAGAATCAGGAGGAGCTAGGAAAACAGGTGCTAGGAGGAATGCTATGTAACAGGTACCATCCCAATCTAGAGGTAAGCGTATATATGCGGTCTGGCCACATATAAAGTAGGAATGACGAGAAGCTCTAAATGTAGACTTGCCTTGATCACTGAATTTTATTACAGTGGTGCATTTACTATGGCCCATGTGTATGGAGCCATTCTTTCTTATACATAATTCCTCTTTTACTGGGAATACGGACATGGCGGGCAAGATTGGTGTAGCTTCAGATTCAACGTTCAGGATCATGAGGTTAAGTGTAAAATTACCTAATCCATATACTTCATTTCTTAGATCAGTTCCTGTTCTTTTGGGAAGTCCCTCCTTGTTAGGGTAGCAGACTTTAAGCAAAAACTAAATTCAGGTTTCCCCATACCCAGTTGTCTTGATAAACTGCGGAATTCGAATCTAGGGAATTAATCAAACTAAACCATGCTCCACAGGAGCCATTGTGTGTGAACGGATAGAGAAAAAGGGGCAAAACTCCCTTATAGTTCTGATAGGGGGGAGTCGGCCACAGACCCAGCAGTCTGTAGCATTGCTAGTCTGATGTGAATGGTGCAGCATCTGAATAAAGGTATTGTTGCGTAAGGCAAGTCGATATGATAGCTCATAGGATGGCAGATCACTAAATGTGTGCTTTATGGTATCATTAGTGGAGGAGTGTAAAAGTGAGGCAATAGGAGGAAAAATAGCATGTAGTATTAAGCTGATACATATTATCGTGATGCTCTTAAGATATTGAAAAATTACAGTCACTATACATCTATTTGCTTCTTATCTAACTCTCTTATTTTTGCTTTATGTTATTGTCCAAGATCTTATGCGAGCCAGAATACATGTTCAACCGCTTCACCACCTAGTGGACTTAATTGATCAAACGGGTTCTGACTTTTTGAATCAAGGTTTAGCTTTGTGGAAACTTCTGGGCATTCTCCTCTAGAAAATGTTGTTCAAAATCCAAGTTCAAAGTTTTTTCCTTTGTAAAAGAGTGGTGAAGGTGCACTTTGACTTTAACGGCCGTCCCCGTGGTCCAGAGCACTGACTTCGGCGCCTGTCATCCAGGAGCGATGGAGTATTCTTTGACCTGGGTGTTGTCAGGGAAGGCGGCAGCAACCTGCGAACAACAAGAGAGTAGTGCAGACATCAAGGAAGCCAGGTAATCTGTCAGCATGTTACTGTCAACATAAGTAATCTTTTAGGCATTGTAGTGCCCACATATTTTGGTGGTCTACCAAAGACCACTTCATAGGGAGATAAGCCTGTTCTAGAATGAGCTACAATTCGCATGTAAAAGAGGGCAACCGGCAGGGTTACCATCCAGTCTATACCTTTGTCTGCGCAAATTTTTAATGTCTGATTATGTCTTTCTACAAGGCCTGCTGCTTCAGGATGTCGCACACAATGGAATTTCCAGGTATACCCTAACAGAAGGGACACCTGCTTCATTAGTACCAGGACATATTTGTAACCTCTACATCTGTTTATTTGGATATAATCCATTTGGAGCACTTCAAAAGGGTGGTCAGGTGGATGGAATCCACCTTGTTCCATCGGAATGCCTTTACCTGCATTGAATTGGCAACAGATCATACATGTTCTGACCTTTTGTTTCGCTGCTGCACGCAGGTGCTTGTTGAACCATATATTCTGTAAGCTATCTATCATTGCTTTCTCTCCTAAGTGTGCAGGACTATGTGCGGTATTTATAATCACTTGTACCATGGTATCAGGAAGAAACCATGTGGATTTGCCCTTTGTCATCCAACCTTGATCAGTCAGTACCCCTCCTTGTTCCGATCATTTCTTTAATTCGTCTACAGTAGCATGTGTCTGAATGTCTTGTACATCCCTGGAAGGATCCCTAACTGTCATGGCTTTGGACAGTGATAGTATCTGTGATTTTGTCATGTCTAGTGGGGTCTGAGCTGTCTGTTTAGCAGTTCGGTCTGCCAGATCATTGCCTTGGGAAATGGTATCTGTGGCTCTAGTATGTGCTTTACATTTTAGGATAGCTATGGCTGTTGGTAAATGTATTGCTTCCAGTAGGGCTTGAATAAGGGGGCCATGCTGTATCTTGGCCCCATGAGAGGTCAAGAAACCTCTTTCTCGCCAGAAAATCGGTGTAAATGTTTACTCTCAGGTGCTTAGCTCTTATGCACGCTTGTGTCAGGGCGATGAGCTCTGCTGCTTGTGCTGACAATATGTCTATTCTTTTAGTCTCTATTATTACAGTATCAGCAGTCACTGCATATGCTGCCACTAATTCTCCCGCCCCTGTCCTCATGCATGAGCCGTCAACATATAGTGTTAGCTCGGGGTCTGGGAGTGCAACATCTGTCAAGTCTTGTCTTGGTTTAGTCACGGTATGTATTACTTCAACACAGTTGTGTGGTGAAACGCTTTCTGTACTGGAGGGCAAAAGGGTAGCAGGATTCAGTATGTTGCATCGTCTGATCTCTATGTGTGGTTGAAATAACGTCAGCTCATAATCCGTCAGTCTAGCTACAGTCAGGTGTTGTGTTTGTGTCCGGTTCAAGAGAACCTCTACTGCGTGTGGTACTTGTACTGTCAGAGGGTGGCCCAGCACTATCGAGTCACTTTGTCTTATGGCTAAGGCCATTGCTGCAACTGATTTTTGGCACGCAGGCACAGCCTGTGCTACTGGGTCTAATGTACTAGAAAAATAAGCACAGGGCTCGTGTTTTCCTGCATGATCTTGTGTTAGGACAGATAGTGCTGTTCCATCCCGCTCTGTCACAAAAACATAAACGATTTGTTGTAATCAGGGTTTGCTAAAACTGGTGCTTGACATAAAGCTCTCTTTAATTCTTCAAATGCCACAGTGTGTTCTTGTGTCCAAGGGAGGACTTTAGTAGAAGCTGTATTAGGGGCTTGGACTAATTCCCCTGAAAGATCACAATAAAACATGAGAAAAAGGGGAAAACACCATACCTATTTCCTTGGCTTAATTTCTAAGGGGGCTAATTTCTAAGGGGCTTAATTTCTTAAGGGGCTAGCGGGAAGCGAACCTCCTCAGGGGCCACCCTGTGTCTTGACAATACTATTAATCCCTGTGTGTAGCTACTGGGCGTAAGCAAAATTATAGGAGATACACAGCGTATGTGAAACGGCGAGAAATCCTTCAAATTAATGTACAAACCTCATTGTGTTAGCTCATAAGCTAGCCAAATGACATCTCATATGCAAATGTCCCTATTACATGAACCTACACCAACCTGAAGTCAATATTAATGCTAGGAGGCCCTAATAGGAATGCTAAATTACCTAAATATTCGGAAAACCAAGTTTAAGAACAGTTGTTAATGTTGATAATTAATAATTTATCTGCTAAAGAAATCAGTCAATGTGCAATAATTTCCACCTATACAATAAATAGCCTAATTCAAAAACAAGTCAACTTTTGGGGCCACCACTCACAAGAATGAGCTTACTAAAGCAACCTTTAAAAAGGAAATCCTGTCAGATATTTTCTCATTACCCTAAATACCGGGCCTCATATGTCCCTCTGTGGTGGCAGTCCCTATTTAAAACAGGCCTTTCAAGAGTTAAAATGCGAGTGCACAGATCATAATTGTTCCTTAATGTCCAATCTGGAAACATATGACCGAGGCTGTCTGTCTATAAGAGAAAGACAGTTATGTGAAAAATATTTTAATCTTGCATAGCCATTTTCTTTTGTTTCATTCATCTCCAACACCAATTAGACATACACTGATAACGTGTTGTCTGCTATTTTGACAGCATGATAATGGTAATATCATGTCTGTGAAATTTAGTAATTGTGCCAAGCCATCAGTATACCGGGCACAGAAAGCATAGATAATTACACTAACATATATAAATGAGCAGCGATGCGCAATTACAGTACCTACAGCTCAGATGCGAACATTCTGGCCTGCTTAATTTGTCAGGCTTATAATCAATAACTTATTTACCTGCCCTATACAACCCCATCTGGCAGTGGGTCATCCCAATGATGACCGCGTCAAGTCTGACACACAGGATCAGCAACAATAATCAAAAAATGACGAACACACGAACCTGTCTCTTTTTTTTTTTTTTTTTTTATAAAAATGTGCTATGCTTCTTTGTACACAATGTACCCTCATGTCCTAGTCGAAGATGCATCTCACATCTTTCCTCACAGACCCGTAACCACTGGATCATTTATCCAATGCAACTGGTGGCAGCTTGTGGCCACAATTCAAAAATGTCTGAATTTGAAAATCGTTTTTATATAGGCACATAGCCCTTAAAATTCCAAGCAAGAGCAACATTTTACTTTCTGACCAGAAGCAATATAACAATTGCTAAAAAATAAAACAAATCTTCTCCATAGACATTTCCTCGGGGCACTTGTTTTGCACAGAATAGAACAAGGGAATCTTTCTCGACTTACATTTCTCAGCTGCCCTGTCTTATCAGAGAAGTTAAAAATAGCCCCTCAGCGCGGCCTGAGCCTGGGCTGCCAGCCATCTTTTGTTTGTTTTTCCTACTCCTGGCCCCAAGGCTCTCCAGCTGCAGGCATTACACAGATGCGATGTCAGAGAAGCCTTCTAAGCAGTGCCCTGTTCTGCTCCTCTCATCGGCCCCCACCTACACTGGCTACAAGGTCAGAATCTGTCTCCGATTTCTGTATCACATTCTGCTCTACACGGCCCCCACCTTCTCCTCACTCTGAAGCTGTCAAAGACAAAAAGACTACTCAATTCCATAAAAACTGCAATAATTCGCTCAATTGAAAAATTATTTTTACATACAATTTGCACTCAGGGGGTCATAATCTTACCGACTTGACCCAGCACATTGGCTCACTGGACCATCAAGAACACAAACCTGTATTCATGAAAAATTTGCAAATTCGAAATACCCACAATTCTTTTTCCAAGCTAAACTTGTCACTAATTATTTTTCGTTAACACTTTGTACATTAGGGGTGTCATCAAATCACAGGAGTTGCTCCTTCTCTAGCTGCACCCCTCTCAATTTCCTATTGACAATGTAGTCAAATGTTGGACCATGTAAACACCAGCTATGCGCTGTTCATTTGGTGGGGGGCTCAAGAACCTTTGGGCTACTATGTAATTAATATATGTATTATAACTGGTCTTTTTACTGGGGCCACTCTTGCTAGGTCCTCTGAAAGGACGGGATAAATACCAGCAACGTCAGTATTTCTTTTTCTGTCAGCCTGCGCTCATTTTACCAGCTCAAATTCCTCCTGTAACATCTCATCCTTGGCTTTTCCAGACTCCAGTCCACTCCTCTCTGCTTCGTGAAACACTTACTCTGACCTTCTATGTGACGCCTTGCGCCAAAAACTCAATGGCATCCTTCCAAGCTGGTCTACATTTTCTCTTTCATAAGAGTGTTTCGTTGTCCATCTACTTGTTCTGCTTTTACTCAGATACCTTCCTCAACTAACACGTTTTCTCGGGCTTTGTCTGAATCCTCCATACTTTTCTCTTCTTTTCTGAGCGCTTACTCTGTGCGTCTATGCTATTCTTTACGCCATAATTCAACAGCGTCTTTCTGTGACTGTCTAGCTTTCCTCTTCCACAACTCTTCTTCGACTTTCATGATACATTCGGCATCCCAGGTCCCAGCTACGGGCCATCTCTGACTTTCTGGTAACTCTTTGGTGTAGTCCACCCATAGATCAAGGAATAATATGGCGTCTAAGCCATGCTTGTGATACATTATTTGCCCTGGAGTGTCCCTAGGAGGAATAGGAACTGCTTCTTCAAGCACCCCTTTTCTAGTAATAATCTGTCTTAACTTCGAAAAGAGCGGCATATTGACAACTGATCTGATACTTAATCTGGAACACACTTAATACAAAAAGCACAAAAATGAACAATGAACAATGAACAATGAACAATGAACAATCATTCATACCACAATATTTGAACACTTTAAACATTAAACATTAAACATTTTAACAACGACCGACAATGATGACAGTCTGCCTAACTAATCACCACGCTGAATTCTTGACAATAACTGAATACTTCGGAATACTTGATATACTGCTAAACAGTACATATACACTGCTAAACAGTGCAGACCGGATTTGTGTACCCAAATCCGTCTTGACCGGCACAACCTATGTGCGCGTCAACACGCCTCCCCGGCGATGGTACTCACCGAGTAGCTCCTTGAAACGGAAGGCCTCAGAGAATGGACTGGACTCGACGACTGCGGACATCGGACCCTCTGGACATCGGGACTTTGAAAACCTGGTGGGCCTCTGTATACCTCGGACGCAGCTCTCTCGCAGGTGGGCTCTGGGTAGACAATCTGTGTTCCTCACCGCCTCGTATGGATGCCTTGTCGCAGTCTGTCCCCTTCGGTGGCCTGAGGGAGTTGGCGGGAAAAACCCGCGACGTGCACGCTTGAAGTCCATCACGGCTATGGAAGGGGGCAAAACAGGACCTTCATCTCCGGCGTGTGGGGAAAGAGATTAAACTGTTCGGGCGCCATTCTGTGGTAAATAAAATATCACGCTCTCAGACTTTTAAATATTATCAATAAGATCATGCATAAAGCAAGAGGCTGAGTCTGTGGTATCAGATTCATAAAGGGCTTTATTCCAATAACTCGAGTCAAAGGGAGAATATCTCCATCACCAAAAAGGATCTGGACGGGGCTGAAAAGTATTCTCAATATTCTCAAAACATTATTCACAGAGTACAGTATATATACATTTCTCAATTGTACGTAAGCAAAAGAGCAAGAGAGAATGAGATAAGAGCATGTGGGCGTGTAAGTAGGCGTGAAGGTGGGCGTCCATGTGGGCGTCCACTTGATGATAAGGGGTAAATTGTCATGTGTGGGTGGATACCTGGAGATGATTTCGCAATGTCAGCAGAAATACTTGGCAGAGATGCGCGCTCAGCAGCATGACGTGTAATTGACGTGCAACTAGGGGGTGAAGGGGACTTGACATTTAGCTCTACATGTGGAGACAAAAGTCTGGGGTTATGTCAACCTAATCCCAAATCATATCTAATATCCTATGTTTAAAGAACTGTGTTATCCACAAGGGAAGGGCTCTCGGACAGAATCTATTCTATACTGACTGTGTGTGCGTGTACAAGCGTCTAAGTGTCTACACTGAATGCGAGGGGATGGGAATATTCCATGGTGACAGGGCTATGAATTACTTGCATGAGGGCAGAGAAACCGGGCCTTTTGCTTGGTAACTGGAGGAATGTTTACTTAAGCTACTAGGCAGGAATGCATCGGCTGAGGGGGAAGCAGATAATTCGAAGGTGAAATACAGCTCTTGGCAGAGAATAGGCTGATGTCAGGCTTCGTGGGCCGCGCAGAGAATGAGACAGAGTTCATGGTCACAGATGCGAGCTCAAGCTGAAGCTGTCAGAGGCAGAGAGCAGGGAAAGGCTTTGAGGACAGAATCGGGCCTACTTGCCTGAACTGTAAAAATGGAGTAACTTAGCCATAAAAAGTCGGTGGCCTTTCATACTTAGGAATCGAATATCCAGCCCATTCATGGCGGATCTGACAGAGGACATGTTAACGGTGGACGCACATGTGTTTGCGTCTTCGAAACTGGAACTGGAGGGAACATACATGTACTTGTAACATGCATATAGAACCGTTGGGGTCCAAGATAGGGGACATAACTGACCAGGAAAATCCACATTTCCACAGTCTGACCAGCCTTCTGGAGTATGAAGGCCAGGTATGCAGGTTTCCCTGTGTGTAGTGCTGTGTGTGTGAGGCAGGCAGTTCTGAAGTTGGCACGCATTTCGATTGGGAGCCATCTCTGAGTGCAGGCGAGATGTGTACATATTTCGTTAATCCGGTGTCCATTCTGACTTCTGCGTTCAGAGTTGTTCAGAGCGGAGCTAGGTGGGATTTTGCTGATCCTGTGAGGGTTGCATTCCCGTAGTCCAGTCTGGACAGCACCAGGGATTAAGTGGCTTGCTTGAGGTCGTTCGGAGGGATGAAGGGTTTTATTTTGTTGAGTAGTTTAAGGTTGAGGAAGGCGCTCTTTGCGGTGTTCTTGATGTGTTTTCTCAAGTCTAATTTAGGGTCCAGAGTGTTTCCCAGCATTTTTACAGAATCGGGTGGGGTTGTAGTTGAGAGCATCAATAGCTTTTTGCCACTCTGTGATTTGGGGGTTCTTCTCCTTGTTGGAGATGAGGAGGAATTCTGACTTGTCTTGTTTTTGTTTCAGGTGGTTGCGTGATAACCAGTGTTAGACTTCTCTTAGAGTGTCGTTCAGTCTCTGAATGTCTTCCATTGAGGAGGTTTCTAGACAGGTCCAGGTGTCGTCTGCATAGAGGTGGAAGGGATTTGTTTTTTTTGGTATGGTGGTTAGGGGTGCCATATAAATGTTAAAGAGTTGCGTCGAGAGTACTGATCCTTGGGGGCACCCCTGCTAACGGGGAGTAAGTCCGACGTGAAGTCTTTGATTTTTATTCTTTGTGTGCGGTTCTGTGGAAAAGAGGTGAACCACTGTAGGACCACCTATTCCGCTCCAACCCTTTCTTGAAGTGCCTTAATGAGTAGTTTGTGGTTAACCGTGTCGAAGGCTGACGATAGGTCTAGGAGTATGAGTAGGCAACAATGGCCCGTATCAAGAGATTTGTGCATATCATCAATTACATTTAGGATCGCTGTCTCTGTGCTGCAACCTTTTCTGAAACCCGATTGGTGGGGGTCTAGAAGGTTGGTGCTGTCCAGTTGTTGAGTAAGTTGGAGGAGAACATATCTTTCCAGAATTTTCGCTAGGAGAGGGAGGTTGGAGACGGGCCTGTAGTTGTTCAGATCGTTTGTGTCAGAGCCCGTTTTTTCGTGATGATGTGCCCCAGTGGACTGGGCCATTGGACATTGTGATGCTGTGCCCAAGTGGACTCGGCCACTGTGACATCGTGATGCAGTGCCAAGTGGACTGGGCCTCTGGACATCGTGATGCTGTGCCCAGGTGGACTGGGCCACTGTGACATCGTGATGCTGTGCCCAAGTGGACTTGGCCACTGAACAACGTGATGCTGTTGCCAAGTGGGCTGGGTGCTGGACATCGTGAAGCTGTGCCCCAGTGGACTGGGCCACTGGACATCTCGATACTGTGCCCCAGTGGACTGGGCCACAGAGACATAGTGATTCTGTGCCCAAGTGGACTGGGCACTGAACATCGTAATGCTGTGCCCTAGTGGACTGGGTACTGGACATCGTGATGCTGTGCCCAAGTGGACTGGACATCAAGATGCTGTGCCCAAGTGGACTGGACATCGTGATGCTGTGCCCCAGTGGATTGGGCACTGGACATCGTGATGCTGTGCCTTAGTGGACTGGGCACTGGACATTGTGATGCTGTGCCCAAGTGGACTGAACATCGTGATGCTGTGCCCAAGTGGACTGGACATTGTGATACTGTAACCAAGTGGACTGGGCCCCTGTGACATCGTGATGTTGTGCACCAGTGGACTGGACATCGTGATGCTGTGCCCACGTGGACTGGGCCCCTGCGACATCGTGATGCTATGCCCCAGTAGGCTGGGCACTGCTCATCATGATGCTGTGTCCTAGTGGACTGGGCACTGGACATTGTGATGCTGTACCCAAGTGGTCTGGACATCGTGATGCTGTACCCAAGTGGACTGGGCCACTGCGACATCTTGATGCTGTGCCCAAGAGGACAGGACATCGTAATGCAGTGCCCAAGTGGACAGGACATCGTGATGCTGTGCCCAAGTGGACTGGACATCGTGATGCTGTACCCAAGTGGACTGGCCATCGTGATGCTGTGCACAAGTGTACTGGGCCACTGCAACATCGTGATGCTGTGCCCCTGTGGGCCGGGCACTGGACATTGTGATGCTGTACCCAAGTGATCTGGACATCGTGATGCTGTACCCAAGTGGACTGGGCCACTGCGACATCTTGATGCTGTGCCCAAGAGGACAGGACATCGTAATGCAGTGCCCAAGTGGACAGGACATTGTGATGCTGTGCCCAAGTGGACTGGACATCGTGATGCTGTACCCAAGTGGACTGGCCATCGTGATGCTGTGCCCAAGTGTACTGGGCCACTGCAACATCGTGATACTGTGCCCCTGTGGACCGGGCACTGGACATTGTGATGCTGTGCCCAAGTGAACTGGACATAGTGATGCTGTGCCCACGTGGACTGGGCCACTGCGACATCATGATGCTGTGCCCCAGTAGGCTGGGCATTGGTCATCATGATGCTGTGTCCTAGTGGACTGGGTACTGGACATTGTGATGCTGTACCCAAGTGGACTGGAAATCGTGATGCTGTACCAAAGTGGACTGGGCCACTGCGACATCTTGATGCTGTGCCCAGGAATACTGGACATCGTGATGCAGTGCCCAAGTGGACAGAACATCGTGATGCTGTACCCAAGTGGATCGGGCACTGGACATCGTGATGCTGTGCCCAAGTGGACTGGACATCGTGATGCTCTACCCAAGTGGACAGGCCATCGTGATGCTGTGCCCAAGTGGACTGGACATCGTGATGCTGTGCCCCAGTGAACTGGACATCGTGATGCTGTGCCCAAGTGGACTGGACATTGTGATGCTGTGCTGAAGTGGACTGGACATCGTGATGCTGTGCCGAAGTGGACTGGGCCACTGCGACATCGTGATGTTGTGCCCAAGTGGACTGGACATCGTGATGCTGTGCCCAAGTGGACTGGACATCGTGATGCTATACCCAAATGGACTGGCCATCGTGATGCTGTACCCAAGTGGACTGGACATCGTGATGTTGTACCCAAGTGGACTGGCCATCATGATGCTGTGCCCAAATGGACTGGACATCATGATGCTGTGCCCAAATGGACTGGCCATCGTGATGCTGTACCCAAGTGGACTGGATATCATGATGTTGTGCCCAAGTGGACTGGATTTCGTGATGTTGTGCCCCAGTGGACTGGACGTCGTGATGCTGTGCCCAAGTTGACTGGACATCGTGAGGCTGTACCCAAGTGGATTGGCCATCTTGATGCTATACCCAAGTGGACTGGCCATCGTGATGCTGTGCCCAAGTGGACTGGGCCACTGCGACATCATGATGCTGTGCCCAAGTGGACTGGACATCGTGATGCTGTGCCCAAGTGGACTGGACATCGTGATGCTGTACCCAAATGGACTGGCCATCGGGATGCTGTACCCAAGTGGACTGGATATCGTGATGTTGTGCCCAAGTGGACTGGACATTGTGATGCTGTGCCCCCGTGGAGTGGTCCACTGTGACTTTGAACTAGAGGTGCTTATGGCCCCTAGCTCAGCCAAGGAGCAGGCACAACTACGTAGCAGTCATAGGAGAAAAACAGGGACTGATAGAGAGTAACTGATCACACACACTCACTAGAGAGATAGCACTGCACCTGTGTCTGTTACCTACGCAAGACAGAACTCAAACAGGTGGGGAGAGGGTTTGGGGAGGAGGAAATGGGGATTACTAGCCCCAAGTCCAGTTACACCAGTGAAGCCTTCGTACCTCTGACCTGTAGTGTGTAGTATTGACTGTTCTGTGTGTATTAAAACACTGTCTTTTAACAAAGACAGGCTGTGGGCTGGACTATGTGTTATCCCGCTGCCGTGTGCTTGTTGTGTTCTGAGCTCCACCAACACACTGCCTCCCTGAGAAGCTGGTGCCTGCTCGCCATCGCTACCACTGAGAGTCAAGTGCAGAATGGGCTGTGCTTGGCCCGGGAGCATAGCCTATAGTAGAATGGAACCCCAGGGCGTCAGAGGCAAAGGACTTCGCCCCCATGGCTGAGGCCATGTAGCCCATGCTTGCCCAGTGCAGCCCTCCCCCAAAAGGTCCGACAATCGGCAGCAAGAGCGCCAGATCCAGCTGAACCAGATTCAGATCTTAACAAGAGAGTAATAAGTGCAACTTGCGCACCCTCAAAACCACACATCAGCATGTCCGATGCCAGGATGGTGGGAGAGACGTTGACACCTGGATTTGATTTAGTGTTTGGAGGACAGGTTACTCGTCCCAATGTGACAGATATCTCGCCGCTTCATTACAAGTGCTTTATAATCAAAGGCCCTTATACTAAGGCATACGGGATAGCTATCACATCGTGATGGCGTAACCAGTCTGCCAGACTCTTACCCAGGCCCACAGTCCCTAGGTGCGCTGAGGGGGTCTATGAGTCTAGGATGGGGGCTCCAAGAACAAGGACAGGGAGGTCCTGTTGGGTTACGTTAGGGCCCAGATAGATCAACTGGGGGGAGGCAAGAAGCTGTGACGGACTCCGGAGAGGGTTCTGTAGTATGCGTATTCAATACATAGGATGTTGCACATGTCAACATTGGAATGTCACCACGTCATCTGCTGGATATTGAAATGTCACCTATTGAATGTTGTGATGTCACCATGTTGTCTGCTGGATGTTGTGATGTTAGCATTAAGTCTGCTGGATGTTGGAATGTTACCATGACATCTGCTGGATGTGGTGATGTCACCATGTCATCTGCTGAATGTTAGGATGTCACTATGTCATCAGCTGGATGTTGTGATGTCACCATGTTGTGTGCTGGATGTTGTGATGTTAGCATTAAGTCTGCTGAATGTTGTGATGTCACCATGTCATCTGCTGAATGTTGTGATGTAACAATGTCATCTGCTGGATGTTGTGATGTCACCATGTCGTGTGCTGGATTTTGTGATGGCACCATGTCATCTGCTGAATGTTGTGATGTCACCATGCCATCTGCTGGATGTTGCGTTGTCACCATGTCGTCTGCTTGATTTTGTGATGGCACCGTGTCATCTGCTGAATGTTGCGATGTCCCCATGCCATCTGCTGAATGTTGCGATGTCCCCATGTCGTCTGCTGGATGTTGTGATGTCACCATGTCGTGTGCTGGATGTTGCGATGTCACCATGTCATCTGCTGAATGTTGTGATGTCACCATTCCATCAGCTGGATGTTGTGATGTCACCATTCCATCAGCTGGATGTTGTGATGTCACCATGTCGTCTGGTGAATGTTAGGACGTCACCATCTCATTTATTGGATGTTGTGATGTCACCATGCTGTCTGCTAGATGTTGTGATACATTGATTGGTCGCGGCAGTAGGACGCTGCCTACCCCTGGCTGGCTGCCTTGGGCAGTTTATGGGATACACATGATCCTTCCTGTCTCATCTACACGGCAATCCTGGCTTTCTTCTGTCTGCATCAGAATGAATCCCATGGTGGCGATGACCCCTCCGCGGCTGTGACCTTACTTGCTTTTCCAAAGGTTAGTGTAGCTAGGTACACATCGACTTGGACATTACCAACAAAACTCCTTTTCACTGGAAATTGATGAAATCTGTTGCATAGGTGTTGGACTTTGGAATTCAAACCAAGGCAGCAGTGCCTTATGCATAGCTCACACCATGACAACAGTGACTCCATTTACTGGTTGAACTTATTTTGTTATTTTAATTGTTGTGGCATGACAACGGTGGCTACATTTCTTATTTTAATGTATTTCTTTCGTATTAAGGTTGTAATCTACCTACAAACCCCACCGCCAGGTTGGATCACTTGAGCTCTCCACCTAGCTTTTTGCCTTTCCAGGGGGATCTGAAACTCCTTGGTGAGATTGGGTGGGTGCATTTCAAATACCTGCTCTTGCCTTGGGGAGCGAAAGGAATGCTGAGGCCATCAATATCATTGCACTCACTGGGAGAAGAAGGATTCAGAAGGTATCGCACACTTCCGGATACACACTTTGTGAAAGGGAGGGATATTATGACGTTGTACGCAAAACAATAAAATTATTATATTTATATTTTGGGAAAAAAACAAATGTCATTTTGAAACGATCCAAGTTCTTTTGAAGAGTCCGGGCTGAGGATGAGGCCACCGATGCTGGCATTGCAGGTCTTAGGGCCGTGTTAGGGGATTGTGCATTTGAAATCAATCATGACGTGTACATCCGGGGCCGAAGGATGATGCGTCCATCTCCTGTGTCCATTCAAAGAAACGGTGGGGGCTTCTGAATCCGCGTTATTGGAAGCTCTGGATATGGCAAGAGTGTGAAAATAAGGAATGAGAGCGAAGCTAACATGGATGTCATGGACAATAGAAAACGAAAGGAGATCAAACACCACCAAGGAAACAGTGTTAAATCTAAAACGAAAACAGGAAAAGTAAACTCTAGTGAGAAGTGGAAGTTTAAAGCATCCGATAAAAGTTGCTGAGTAAGATCTGGTGGCAATAATCATTGGGCCAATGATAAGTCCTGGCCAGCACAGTGTCACGTGCATGAAGTGTAAAAATAAAATAAAAGAGGCCACTATGCGCGGACGTGTGAGAGCATTAATGCGACCAATAAACGCGTTAACGCGCTGTGTGAAGAAACAGTCGGTGAGGCTAAGTTTGAAGGAAAGGGCTCGTATGTTGTGAGTTTGGGTGATAAGCTCACTGTTAGACCTGGCACATTGGCGTGAGTCTCCCTTCCACTTTTTGTCGCTGTGCCTCATGTGTTTTAATGGTGTTGGCCGCTCAGCGCACTGTGCCACTGCCAACCAGTGCCACAGTGCAAGTGCTCCCTATTTAAAATGTATATGTTGGTTGGATTCCATGATTGGCTTATTTGGTTTACTATCAGACCCCAGTAAAGTGCACCAGGAGTGCCAGGGCGTGTAAATACAAATACCGCTGGTGGGCTCGCATCACTGGTTGTGCCACCCACAGAAGCGGCCTGGTAAAATGTATCTAAGGTCTGCCATTGCAGAGCCTGAGTGCAGTCTGGTACTGACATGCTGACTGGGCAAGTGCACACACTTGCCAGTCCCTAAAACCTTCCCTTAACTTCATATTAGTCACCCCTATGGTAGGCCCCAGGGCAGGGTGCATTGTAAGCATAAGGTAGGACAAGCCCTGATGCGTGTGGCATGTCCTAATAGTGAATTACAGCCATTTTCGTTTTTCACTATTGTAAGGCTACCCTGTTCTCATAGGCCAGAATGGGCTGTTAAGATTGTTACATCCTATGATCCTAACAGGCCCAGTGAACATGGTAGGAGAGCGAGTTTAGTATGCCTGAACTCAGTATAATAAGGTACATCTTTTAGTAAGGTTTATTTTAATATTCTGCGTTTGCAAATGCCGCTTTTAGAAAGCTGGCCTTTGCTTGCCTAACCATTTCAGCCGCCTCTGCGCGATGTGTATCTGCTGTCTGGCTGCGTGAGTGACAGGGCTGGAAGCACCCAGATGGACGGGGCTAGGTAGGCCCGTAATCAATAGGACGATTGACAGGTAGATGGGTGGGAGGAGTGCACCTGAGCTCTGAATGGAACTGTGCTTACCACCACAATGCCGGCTCCGCCCCCTGTGGAGCGTCTGGTGACTCTGCCCTGCACCTTGAATGAAGAAGCCTGCATCGCGTAAACAAAGTGCTCCAGAACTGGACTGAACTAGGCAAGGGCCCCCCTGGCCTGGGAGAACAAAAGAAATGTAGTATAAATGTAGGAGCCCTACTCCTAAGAAATCAGATCCTGCTACAAGACGAACCTCTGCCCGAGGAGAAGGAAACGGGAAAGCTGTGGGAGGAATACTGTCCCTGACCTGGGGGATTGGCCTGCAGTGGTTGCCCTGCTACTGAAGGAGAGGAGAAAGATTGTTGATAAACTTTGCTTCAACTTGTGCCGTGTAAGATCTCCAAGGGCTTGTGCTGAGCTTGCCCCCTGAACGAAGTGGACTTCACCGCCGTGTGAGAGAGCAGGAAAACGGACCGTTTTCCCTGGAATCTGGAAGAGAGCTGCTGCATGCGCTTCCCGAACGAAGCGTACTTTCCCTGAAGCTTGCACCCACTGTCCGGCCCGAACAACGTGATTGTGGCCCCTCTACGAGCCGTAGCTCGCACCGCAAAGGAGGGTCTCACCCAGCCTGAGCACCGTGACTATTGGCCCCCACGAGTCGCAACTCGCACCGTAATGGAAGGACTGTGACCGTACGGCTTCACCCCCCTAACGAACCACATTGCCTGCGTACGCGCCTTCCCTCTGCCTTGGGGAAAGCCACGGCGCGTGTGGTGATCCCGTGAGTCTCCCCTGTGAGGAGCGTACGAGTCTTTGTGCCCCGCAGCGTGATCTTCAAGTTACCCATCACCGGCACGGCGCGAACGCCGCAACCATTTGTCTGCACCCTGGGACAAAGCTACACCATGTGTCAACACCCTTGGACAGAGAGGAACCATGTGTCTACAACCTGTAGCAGAAGGGAACCATGTGTCTGCTCCCTGGAACAGAGCTGCACCGTGTGTCTGCTCCCTGGAACAGAGCTGCACCATGTGTCTGCACCCTGGGATAGAGCTGCACCATGTGTCTGCACCCTGGGACAGAGCTGCACCATGTGTCTGCACCCTGGGACAGAGCTGCACCATGTGTCTGCACCCTGGACCAGAGTTGCACCATGTGTCTGCACCCTGGAGCAGAGGGGAACCATTTGTCTGCACCCTGGGACAGGCGGCAACCATGTGTCTACAATCTGTAGCAGAGGGGAACCATGTGTCTGCACCCTGGAACAGAGTTGCACCATGTGTCTGCACCCTGGGACAGAGGGCAACTATGTGTCTACAACCTGTAGCAGAGGAGAACCATGTGTCTGCAGCCTGGGACAGAGAGGAACCATGTGTCTTCACCCTGGGACAGAGGGCAACCATGTGTCTACAACTTGTAGCAGAGGGGAACCATGTGTTTGCACCCTGGAACAGAGCTGCACCATGTGTCTGCACCCTGGGACAGAGGGCAACCATGTGTCTACAACCTGTAGCAGAGGGGAACCATGTGTTTGCACCCTGGAACAGAGCTGCACCATGTGTCTGCACCCTGGGACAGAGGGCAACCATGTGTCTACAACCTGTAGCAGAGGGGAACCATGTGTCTGCACCCTGGGACAGAGGGCAACCATGTGTCTGCAACCTGGGACAGAGAGGAACCATGTGTCTACAACCTGTAGCAGAGGGGAACCATGTGTCTGCACCCTGGGACAGAGAGGAACCATGTGTCTGCACCCTGGGACAGAGCTGCACCATGTGTCTGCACCCTGGGACAGAGGGCAACCATGTGTCTACAACCTGTAGCAGAGGGGAACCATGTGTTTGCACCCTGGAACAGAGCTGCACCATGTGTCTGCACCCTGGGACAGAGGGCAACCATGTGTCTACAACCTGTAGCAGAGGGGAACCATGTGTTTGCACCCTGGAACAGAGCTGCACCATGTGTCTGCACCCTGGGACAGAGGGCAACCATGTGTCTACAACCTGTAGCAGAGGGGAACCATGTGTCTGCACCCTGGGACAGAGGGCAACCATGTGTCTGCAACCTGGGACAGAGAGGAACCATGTGTCTACAACCTGTAGCAGAGGGGAACCATGTGTCTGCACCCTGGGACAGAGAGGAACCATGTGTCTGCACCCTGGGACAGAGAGGAACCATGTGTCTGCACCCTGGGACAGAGAGGAACCATGTGTCTGCACCCTGGGATAGAGCTGCACCATGTGTCTGCACCCTGGGACAGAGCTGCACCATGTGTCTGCACCCTGGACCAGAGTTGCACCATGTGTCTGCACCCTGGAGCAGAGGGGAACCATTTGTCTGCACCCTGGGACAGACGGCAACCATGTGTCTACAATCTGTGGCAGAGGGGAACCATGTGTCTGCACCCTGGAACAGAGTTGCACCATGTGTCTGCACCCTGGGACAGAGGGCAACTATGTGTCTACAACCTGTAGCAGAGGGAAACTATGTGTCTGCACCCTGGGACAGAGGGCAACCATGTGTCTACAACCTGTAGCAAAGGGGAACCATTTGTTTGCACCCTGGGACAGAGCTGCACCAAGTGTCTGCACCCTGGGACAGAGGGCAACCATGTGTCTACAACCTGTAGCAGAGGGGAACCATTTGTTTGCACCCTGGGACAGAGCTGCACCAAGTGTCAGCACCCTGGGAGAGAAGGGAACCGTGTGTCTGCACCCTGGAGCAGAGGGGAGCCATGTGTCTACAACCTGTAGCAGAGGAGAACCATGTGTCTGCACCCTGGGACAGAGAGGAACCATGTGTCTGCACCCTGGGACAGAGGGCAACCATGTGTCTACAACTTATAGCAGAGGGGAACCATGTGTTTGCACCCTGGAACAGAGCTGCACCATGTGTCTGCACCCTGGGACAGAGGGCAACCATGTGTCTACAACCTGTAGCAGAGGGGAACCATGTGTTTGCACCCTGGAACAGAGCTGCACCATGTGTCTGCACCCTGGGACAGAGGGCAACCATGTGTCTACAACCTGTAGCAGAGGGGAACCATGTGTCTGCACCCTGGGACAGAGGGCAACCATGTGTCTACAACCTGTAGCAGAGGGGGACCATGTGTTTGCACCCTGGGACAGAGCTGCACCAAGTGTCAGCACCCTGGGACAGAAGGAAACCGTGTGTCTGCACCCAGAAGCAGAGGGGAACCATGTGTCTACAACCTGTAGCAGAAGGGAACCATGTGCCTGCACCCTGGGACAGAGAGGAACCATGTGTCTGCACCCTGGGACAGAGCTGCACCAAGTGTCAGCACCCTGGGACAGAAAGGAACTGTGCGTCTGCACCCTGGAGCAGAGGGGAACCATGTGTCTACAACCTGTAGCAAGGGGAACCATGTGTCTGCACCCTGGGACAGAGATGCACCATGTGTCTGCACCCTAGGACAGAGGGCAACCATGTGTCTACAACCTGTAGCAGAGGGGAACCATGTGTCTGCATCCTGGGACAGAAAGGAACCATGTGTCTGCACCCTGGGACAGAGAGGAACCATGTGTCTGCAACCTGGGACAGAGAGGAACCATGTGTCTACAACCTGTAGCAGAGGGGAACCATGTGTCTGCACCCTGGGACAGAGAGGAACCATGTGTCTGCACCCTGGGACAGAGAGGAACCATGTGTCTGCACCCTGGGACAGAGAGGAACCATGCGTCTACAACCTGTAGCAGAGGGGAACCATGTGTCTGCACCCTAGAACAGAGCTGCACCATGTGTCTGCACCCTAGGACAGAGGGCAACCATGTGTCTACAACCTGTAGCAGAGGGGCACCATGTGTCTGCATCCTGGGACAGAAAGGAACCATGTGTCTGCACCCTGGGACAAAGAGGAACCATGTGTCTGCACCCTGGGACAGAGAGGAACCATATGCCTGCAACCTGTAGCAGAGGGGAACCATGTGTCTGCATCCTGGGACAGAGAGGAACCATGTGTCTGCACCCTAGGACAGAGGGCAATCATGTGCCTGCAACCTGTAGCAGAGGGGAACCATGTGTCTGTATCCTGGGACAGAGAGGAACCATGTGTCTGCACCCTAGGACAGAGGGCAACCATGTGTCTACAACCTGTAGCAGAGGGGAACCATGTGTCTGCATCCTGGGACAGAAAGGAACCATGTGTCTGCACCCTGGGACAAAGAGGAACCATGTGTCTGCACCCTGGGACAGAGAGGAACCATATGCCTGCAACCTGTAGCAGAGGGGAACCATGTGTCTGCATCCTGGGACAGAGAGGAACCATGTGTCTGCACCCTAGGACAGAGGGCAATCATGTGCCTGCAACCTGTAGCAGAGGGGAACCATGTGTCTGTATCCTGGGACAGAGAGGAACCATGTGTCTGCACCCTAGGACAGAGGGCAACCATGTGTCTACAACCTGTAGCAGAGGGGAACCATGTGTCTGCATCATGGGACAGAGCTGCACCAAGTGTCAGCACCCTGGTACAGAAGGGAACCATGTGTCTGCACCCTGGTACAGAAGGGAACCATGTGTCTGCACCCTGGGACAGAGAGGAACCATGTGTCTACAACCTGTAGCAGAGGGGAACCATGTGTTTGCACCCTGGGACAGAGCTGCACCATGTGTCTTCATCCTGGGACAGAGGGCAAGCATGTGTCTGCATGCTATGTTTTTTGCAGTCATTAAAAAAGGCACTTTGGTGTATGTCACACTTGCATGCACAAATAGTTTTGTGAATGAGGCCAGTAGTAAATTACCAATGTCATCACCAGCCTCAGGGCTGGCACTGAATATGTAAAACTGCCTGCATGGGGAGGTACATCTTTCAACCCCAGGAAAAATCTGCTGATTTCCCTGCGGACGCCACAGGCAGGCAGATCAAATAAAGTTATCATTCGCTTTAATCACGTAAATCTGGGGCACCCCTAATATCCGTGTCCCCGAGTCAGGGAAGTGCGCAGAATCCTTTCAAGGGGCCCCCGCTACACTCAGTAAAATACTGTTTGGAAACGGGGTCAGTGGTAGTTTTACTAACACTTTATTTATTTCTTTTTTCCAGTTTTATAAAGCGCAAACTCAACCGAAAGGTATTAGGTCGCTTTACATGAGCACCAGTTTTTTTTACGCACGGGGTCATTAAATTGTTTGCCCAGAATCACAGGGTGTTGAGCCGACGGGCTGTTTGTGACCTCATAAGTTTTGTACATCGCGCCTCTGGTTGCGCAGTTAAAGTCCGCCATACTGAGGGCTCTTCCACAGGGCAGGTTGCTTATCTTACTAATGTCAGACGTTTTGACTTCTTTCTACCACAATAACACAACTACACAAATCTTACACTCTGATGCACCACACATATTACCTCTGTTAGCAATCACATCTAACACAAACACTCCTACCTCTTGGTCATCAACCCTCACACACCAAGGACACTCTCTTCCAAGGCACATCAGCGCCCCCCTTACCTTGCAGCTTCCTCTCGCCAACAATACTTACAAAGTCTTCTCAGAAAACAAATGCATCATCACCTCCTTTCACACCCTGAAGCAACTCCACCCCCAAGCTTACTCTCTTCCCCCACTCCTAACACATATACAGCCACACACCAGCTCTCTTTTAACTGACTCATCCATTGGATAATTTAGAACCTGACAACATGACCCCCATTGTTAGACCCGGCCTCGTAGCATGGCTCTTCCTGTCCTCGCACTACCTAACCTGGTACCAGGGACCCCAAGCACACGGCCCAGCCGATCCTTCCCACCAGAACACACACACGCAGCCCGGGCCTCCCCGTCCATGGCCTCTCTCCTTTCGGCCACCCCGGGCACGCGTGCCCACTTCGTGCACCAAGATGGCCGCCCGGCCCCAGCACAACCCGGGCCTAGAGGCGCCACTCCGGCTGGAGGACATCACGCTTCCAGGGGATGAGAGAGGGAGGAGCAGTTTCTATCGCACCTCTGAACTCCCCTGGGACGATGGGTTTCGATCGGCCCTCCGGCCTCCCTGAGGGCTGGCTCCACGCCTGCTGGGTGTCTGGGACTCCTCCCGACCCGGCCCTGAAAGGATCAAAAGACAATAGCAGGAAACCTCGACAAGCGACCCCCAGGTGACAAGACCCCTGCCTGCACAGACTCCGGACATCAAAGAGGGGTCGACCTATAACAAGGGGTGCTCTGGGACCGTCCGGCAGATTCGCCTTGGAACATCTGAGCCCTGCTGAGTGACTCGCGGCTCCCATCGTAAGACCTCCGAACTTGTGCTTGAGCCCTGCTGAGTGACTCGCGGCTCCCTGAAGATCGTAAGACCTCCGAACTTGTGCTTGAGCCCTGCTGAGTGACTCGCGGCTCCCCGAAGAACGTAAGACCTCCGAACTTGTGCTTGAGCCCTGCTGAGTGACTCGCGGCTCCCTGAAGATCGTAAGACCTCCAAACTTGTGCTTGAGCCTGCTGAGTGACTCGCGGCTCCCCCTGACTCTCTTTGGTCCCGCCGGACCCCACGACGACAAGCGTATCCCCCAGCTCGAGGATTGTGAGCTGTGCGCCGGGTACGCCCCTGCATTTGATCCGATCCCCCCCAAAGACTGTCCCGCTACCTCCTACCCCCGCCAAGACTCTGTGAGCCCACGCTCTGCTTGTAAATATCTGCCTTGCTGATCATAAAGATCCTACCACTTCGATTTGATAAAGCTTGAATCCTAAGAACCCTCGGTGTGGTGTCTCTTTGTCGTGTGGTGCCAAGTGTACGATCCTAGGTACGAGATTCCTCCCCTGCGGGTGGGTCTCAGGACAGTCAGGGCCCCCTCCGGGCTCCCCTGAGGTCGCCTTCTAACACCCATTCTACACCACCTTCCCTAACTCATACACCTTCCACCCTAAACAGACACAAACAAAATAAGCAAAATGTCACTCTTCACAACTTTGCATCTCGTCTACCGTACAAGGCAACTCTACAGGAACAACACGGCTCACCAAATCACCCTCAATCACTTTCTCTACCACCTAATCAATTAATCATGGGTTTGTTGAGCGCGACTACTCACCCGTAAGGGTCTCAGGTGCTGGGTGGGGAGGGACGGAGGCGCAGGGTCCTGTCCATCAAGGAGGAGGTCTATCGTAGAGACATGTTTTGAGGTTCCTAATGAAGTTGGGGAGTGATGTCCTCTGTCTGAGGTGGAGCGGGAGGGTGTTCCAGGCTCTGGTCGCAAAGAAGAAGGAGCGGCCTCCCGATCTGGACTTCCTGGTGCAAGGGACCAAGGTGTGGGAGAGCTGGGCTGATCGTAGGGTCCTTTGGGGTGCGTGGAATGTGAGTCGGCTGTTCAGGTATGATGGTCCAGTGTTGTGGAGGGCTTTGGGTGCGTGGGTGAGAATCTTGAAAGTGATTCTTGCCTCGATGGGGAGCCAGTGGAGTGTGCGCAGGTGTTGGGTGATGTTGCAGTGTCGTGGCAGGTTGAGGATTAGTCTGGCGACGGCGTTCTGGATGTTTCGAAGTTTGCAGGTGAGTTTTTGTTGATTCCGGCATAGAGTGCATTGCCGTAGCCAAGTCTGCTGATGACGAGGGCATGTGTTACAGTCTTTCTGTGATCGAGGGGGATCCATTTGAATGTCTTGCGTAGGAGGTGGAGGGTGTGGAAGCAGGAAGATGCGACGGAGTTGATCTGGCGGTCCATTTTGAGTTCAGAGTCCAGGATGTTTCGCGTATTCCGTGGGGGTGGGCGGGCTTCTGAGGGCGGGAGGCCACCAGGTGTCGTTCCAGGTGCCGGGGTGTGGTCCCATGCTGTGTACTTCTGTTTTGTCCGGGTTGAGTTGTAGACATCTGCTCTTCATCCATTTGGCGACTGCTTCCATACCTTCTTGAAAGTTGTGTTTGGCTGCGTTGGGTTCGTTGGATAGGGAGAGGATGATTTGGGTGTCGTCTGCATATGAAACAATGTTGAGTCCGTGGATGCCGACGATGGGGACGAGCGGAGCCATGTAGATGTTGAACAACGTGGGGCTGAGGGAGGATCCTTGGGGGATTCCGCAGGTGGTCGGTGTGGGGTCCGAGAGGAAGGGTGGGAGTCTGACCTGCTGCGTTCTGCCGGAGAGGAATGAGCGGATCCAGTCGAGGGCCTTGTCCCGGATACCTGCGTCATGAAGTCTGCATGTTAGCATGCGGTGAGAGACTGTGTCGAAGGCCGCTGAAACGTCTGTTGCGGTGAGAAGGGTGGTTTTCATGCTGTGGTTCTTTCTGAAGCCGGATAAGGAGGAGTCAAGGATGTTGTGCTCTTCGATGAAGGTGGTGAGTTGGAGGCTTTCTCAATGACTTTCGCTGGAAAAGGGAGCAGGGAGATGGGTCTGTTCTTAAGGTCGGTGGGGTCCGCTGAGGATTCCTTCAGGAGAGGGGTTGATCTCAACGTGCTTCCAGTCATAGGGGAAGGAGGTGTTCGCGAGGGAGCGGTTGATGGTGTGGCAAAGCATGGCGCTATGGTGTCGGCGGCTCTGTTGCAGATGTGTGGGGGCAGGGGTCCATGGGGCCCCGGAGTGGATCGACTTTATTGTCTTCAGTGTGTCTTCGGTGGTGAGGACTGTCCAGCTGTCAATCATTGGCGTCAAGGTGTCGGGGTGGCTGGTGGGGTTTCAGTGTGTTGGTTGTCTTCGTCAAAGTTGTCGCAGATGTTCTTGATTTTGTGGTGGAAGAAGAAGCTGAGTTTGTTGCAGAGGTCTTGTGAGGGAGGGATGTCTGTAGACTTGCAGATGGGTTGGGCGAACTCCTTGATGATACTGAAGAGTTCTTTGCTGTTGTGCGCATGCATGGAGATTCTGTCTTTGATCGCTTTCTTTCTTGTATTTCTGATGAGTTGATGGTGGACGTTGGTGGCGGCTCTGAAGTTGTTGTGGGCTTCTGTAGATTTGGAGTACCTCCAGGCCTTTTCGAGGCGGGGCATGTGCTTCTGGACTCTCGAAGTTCGGTGATTAACCAGCTGGCTTTCCTGGCGTGCGCGTTGTTGTTCAAGGTTCAAAGACACTTTATTCGGATAACACTGTATCCATAAAAGCACAAAACACAACAACAAACAGGTCAAAAAATGTGCAAATTAAAAAGTCATTGTTAGAATTGGGGATCTCTGGTTGGCACAGGTAGGTACTTGTGACAAGCAGGGACCCTCTCCTCTAGTCAGGGTAAGGGGTTACACTCCTAAGATAACCCCTGCTCACGCTCTAGGTAGCTTGGGCGAGCAGACAAGCCTTATCTCAGAGCGTTATAGGTTAAGCATTTGTGACCATATACAGTAAATCAGTGACAACACCACAAATGGACACCACACTAGATTTATATCAAAAATAGTGATCTTTTATATAAAGGCTTAGCACAAGACCAAATAACGACAAAAAGGACATACACAGTTCAAGAATATGCTTTCAGAAAGAGTTCTTAGGTTAGCGACAAAATCATTCACCTTAGCGTCCGTTTTAACCCACAGTACCTTATGATGCGATAAAAAGTTCCTAACGGCACTCCAGCGTTGAAAATCAAGGTGTAGCTTATCCGGTAGAAATTAACTCGCTAAGGCACAATGCGATAAAATTCGGCCCGCTAACGAGCGGGGCGACAATTTCACCAGCGGTTATATTGGTTGAGTCTACGACGATTTTCGCAGCGATAAAATTACTCACGCTAACGAGCGGTGCGATGATCTTGGCTTGTTCTGCGACGATTCCACACAGCAGCGGAAGGCTCTGCGACGAAGTTCGCAGCGATAGAATTCTTCCCGCTAACAGGCGAAGCGTGGATCATGTCTGGTAGCAATCAAATTCGGTCCGCTGACGAGCGGTGCGATGATTTTTCCAGCACTGATCTGGCTCAGCGGCAGCAGGCTGTGCGACGATGTCCTCAGCGATAAAATTCTGCACGCTAACGAGCGGTGCAACGGAAATGTTCTCGCTAAGCCGGCTGTGCGTGAAAAAGTGGAGATCTTTGGTTTCTTTCTTCTTAGCCAGCTTCCAAACAGCTGGCAAAGCTCCCAGAGGCCCCAGAACTGGTTCCAGCACTCTAGGAGGGGCAGAACTCACACAGCAGAGTTCAGGGGAAAGCTGGGGGTGAAGTCCTTTTGTTCCTGGGACTTCTTAACAGGAGGCCAGCTCTACTCAGGCCCTTGGAGATCTTTTGAAGCACAAGTTGAAATAAAGTCTTTGTAGTCTTTCTCCTCTCCTTCAGCAGCAAGGCAACCAATGCAGGCCAATTCCCCAGGTCAGGGACAGTACTCCTCCTTACAGCTTTCCCAGTTCCTTCTCCTCAGGCAGAGGTTCTTCTTGTCAAGCAGGATCTAATTTCTTGGGAGAAGGGGCCCAATACTTATACCCCTAATTCCTTTGTTCCTCTGGGGTAGAGGGGTCTTTGCCCAGTCCAAACCAGTTCCTGAGCACTTTGTTGACATGACGCAGGCTTCTTCTTTCAGTGTGCAGGGCAGAGTCATCAGACGCTCCACACGGGGTGGAGCCAGCATTGTGGAGGCAGAGCACAGCCCTATTCAGAGTCCAGGTGTACTCCTCCCACCCATCTATATGTCAATCTCTCTATTCACCACCAGGCTACCTAGCCCTGCCCCTCTAGGATTCCCCAGCCCTGTCACTCACACAAACCAGACAGCAGATACACATCAGCGCAGAGGTGGGCTGAAATGGCTAGGCAAGCAAATACCAGCTTTCTAAAAGTGGTATTTGCAAACACAGAATATTAAAATAAACTTTACCAAAAGATGTATTTTATTATTCTGAGTTCAGGCATACTAAACTTGAATTTCTGCCATGTTCCCTGGGTCTGTTAGGATCATAGGATGTAACAATTCTAACAGCCCATTATGGCCTATGGAGAACAGGTAGCCTTACAATAGCGAAAAACGAAAATGGCTGTAATTCACTATTAGGACATGCCACACACATCAGGGCTTGTCCTACCTTATGCTTACAATGCACCCTGCCCTTGGGCCTACCATAGGGGTGACTAATATGAAGTTAAGGGAAGGTTTAGGGACTGGCAAGTAGGTGCACTTGCCCAGTCAGCATGACAGTACCAGACTGCACGCAGGTCCTGCAATGGCAGACCTTAGACACATTTTACTAGGCCGCTTCTGTGGGTGGCACAACCAGTGCTGCAAGTCCACCAGCAGCATTTGTATTTACAAGCCCTGAGCACTCCTGGTGCACTTTACTGGGGTCTGACAGTAAACCAAATAAGCCAATCATGGAATTCAACCAACATATACATTTTACAATAGGGAGAGCATATGCACTTTAGCACTGATAAGCAGTGGTAAAGTGCCCAGAGTCATAGAACAGCCAACAACCGGTCAGAAAAAATACAGGAGGAAGTTAAAAATTTCAGGGATGACCCTGCAAAAAGGGCCAAGTCCAACAGTCATGATAAAACCATAGCAGCATACAATATACAGCAATCAAGAATTCATTAATGGAGATTGTAAAAGCTCAGGGATTGAACATCATTTGACGTGCTTGGGCTGCAATTCTCAAAGAAGTGCTTGTGCGAAAGACCAACTCTTCATCATCCAGGGTAAGTAATCTTAAATAAGCGTGTTCCAAGCTGATGGGCATGTACTTTTTAAAATACGGAGTTAAAAGCCACTTAATATACTTTAAATAGTATTTATAGAAAAACAAAAATGCTGAATAGATTGGCCACTCTGTCCATCACACGGGCAGGGAATACAACCAAGGTCAGAGTGGTCGTCAAGGGGAAAACATAAAACACATTTAATAGTGCCATCCCTTAAACAAAACAAAAGGCTCCTCTCCCAGTGACTCCTTGGCAGGGTACTGTAATTAGCCAACGGGTGTGCAGAATTTCCAATGGCCATATAGCTATAAACAAGGGATTTTTTAGACTCCTTTTTGAACTTTTCTGCTCTATATAATGAATAGAGCGCACTCCTAAGCTCACTTTTATTTGCGGCCGTTGCTGTGCTAGGATCTGTATAAATACTTCCCTTGTTAGTGCTACAGAGGCTCTGACACACCCCTGACAGCCATGGTATGTCTTTCCCTTTTGCACATCCTATACAGTCACTAATGATCTCTCTTGTTAAGGATGCACCTGGGTTTTTCCAGACCGATAACCAGAAGAGGGCAGGGCGAGCCCTAATAAAATTTTCAATAAAATGTAGGTTGAGTTCATTGTGGGTGGCAGATTTATTGGGGTGTAGAGATTAGGACACCGAGTAATTTCCTGCAAAATCTATTCTCTTCCTTTTGGATGCAGGTACTATTGGCGAAGCCCCAAACCTCAGCACTATACATAGCTGTTGGCACGCATTGAGACTTAAACATTTTTAAAATGGCTAAAATGGCACCTGTTCTCTTTGGGCGTGGGAGGCCGAGGATCGAGGTGGAGGCCTTTGAGGACTTGCTCCTGGAGTGAACCATATGCTCAGTCCAGGAGCCGTCCGCAGCAAAGACCACCCCAAGAAAAGGAAAGGTGCTGGTACTCATCAGCTTCTGGTTGCCCACAGATATGGAACTAAGTAAACGTTTCTTGGACCACACAACATTATAAAAGCCTTTTTAAAATTAGTCCGTAGATCCTGGCTGTCCATATGATTAACAAAACACTACACTAGCATACGTAAGGAATTCGGAGTGCGGCCCATAAGGACCGCATCATCCGCATAAAGTAATTCGGAGAGTGGTTTCCCATTAATTTTTGGGACATCTTGGGTTAATGATTTTAAAGTTTTATTCAATCCATTGATGTAGATAAGGAAAAGAAGGGGGGCCAGAACACAACCCTGTCTGACTCCCCTATCCACATCAATGGCTTCGGGAACCTCCACCCCGCAACCAATCCTCACCCGGGCTTTAAGATCTTTGTGCAGGTGTGCTAAGAAATACACCAGGGGCTCATCCAATCTAGATGTCAACAGAATAGAAGAAAGCTTTGACCTATTAACAAGGTCAAAAGTGGACGTCGAATCCATAAAGGCCAGGTAGACTGGAGAGGCCTGTGCAATGGTGTATTTGCCCATGATTAAATTAAGATTGAAGCATTGTTCGTTAGTGCCCACCTTACTACGGAAGCTCAGTTGACAAGGATCTAAAATTCCATTGTCCTCAGACCACTCTAAGATCTTATTGTATAGGACTCTACCTATTTTTTTTAAAGTATTGTCAATTAGGAAGATGGGCCTATAACAATTGGGTTTTTTTCAAAAATCGGAACTATAATGCATGTGGACCAGGAGCTGGGTAATGAAGCGTGCATTAGGTTGTTAAATACATTTAAAAGTAAGGGCGCCCAAAAGTCTGACTTGTGTTTAATAAGATCGATGGGTAGACTATCTGGTCCAGGGGGTTTATTACCCAAGCTCTTCCACCTCAGGTAGGGTCATCTGTGCGTGTTGTTGTTTTTCTTGAGGTGGGCTATGGTGTTGGCGCAGTCGTAGATCCATCTGTGCAAGGTTCAGGCTGCGGTGTTGGGGTCATCATTGTACACGATGGTTGGGGTGGAGTTGGCGAGTGAGGTGGTGAGCTGGTCGTCAGTGATTTTAGTCCAATTTCTGCGTGGGAGCAGGTGCTGGGTTCTGTGGATGGTGGGTGTTCTGAAGGTGAAAAGGATGCAGCAATGGTCTGTGCACGAGAGTTCGGTGGTGTGGCTGAAAGGGATGGAGTTTCCTGTGGTGAAGATGGAGAGTGTGTCTTGCTGAGTGCGTGGGCTCAGTCACGATCTGGCAGAGTCCAATGTTGTGGAGGTTGTCCAGGAGGGTTGTTGTGCTGGGGTCCAGTTAGTTGTCAAGGTGGAAGTTGAGGTCTCCCAGTAGGGTGTAGTTGGTGGACACGATGGCCTGTGGGGTGATGATGTCCGTGATGGAGTTGGTGAATGTTCCAAAGGGTCCGGGGGGGGGGGGGTCGGTAGATGAGGATTCCCCGGAGGGTGGTGGTAGAGCTGGCCTGTATCTTGAAGTGAAGGTGTTCCATCAGGTCTGTGGGTTCGTTGGAAAGTGTGCTCAGTCGGATGGTGGATTTGTGGATGATGGCGATCAGCCCCCCCCCAGGCGGATGGGTAGGTCCTTCTAGGAGATCTTGTATCCTTGGGGAATGGCAATGGCAATGGCGATGTCAGGTCTTGAGGTGGTGTTGGTCCAGGTTTCAGTGAAGAATGTGATGGCCGGGGTGGTGCTGTCGAGGAGGTCCCAGATTTCGGTGGCGTCTACTCACTCAGACCCATCAAAATGCCTTCAAACCCTGCTGGAAGAGGAACACGATACAGACCAGCTACATTACTGCTATCCTCATACAGCTAATACCAGTGCTAAGGACACAAAGTCTACACGCCCACAGAACACTGCTCACTCTTCTACAAAACAAAGTCACACCATCACCAAAGCATGTTCTCTAAACTGTCCACTAATAAATGCTCGATCACTCTCTAAAAACAACCATCACATCCACGACCTTCTCACTGACGCAAAACCTGACTTACTCTCCATAACTGAATCATGGTTGGGAGATGGCATGGCTTCAGTACAGTATGAAGCCGTTGCTCTAGGCTAGCAAACGATCACACTAACTCATATAGGCAAAAGTGGAGATGGCCTCGCTGTTGTATTCAAGCAAACATTAAATAGCACCCAAAGCTGACGACAACTCAATACAAGGTTGTGAGGCACTCTTCACCAGATGCAACCCTACACCATCTTCCTCCTGTAACTTTCTGCTCCTTTACAGACCTCCAGTTAGAGATGGAACATTCTCAGACACACTTCAAGACCCAGTTTCAAACCTGATAAAACTACACTCCAACCTATACATTCTTGGTGACCTTAACATTTGGTTTGACAAACCTAATATGCCCCATCCAAAAGCAATCATCACTAAACCTACATCAGATCGTCCTCAAACACACACACATCGCTAGACATCTCTTAGATGTCATTTTTGAAAACACAGAGCAAGTTACCTTTCAAATAACGACTCCAGTCACATGGTTAGACTACCATTTGCTTTCTTTCCAACATAAAAAACAGACATCAACACACCTAAAACCACCTAACGTGCATCCACCTATCTACAGTGGGACAAACTAAATTTTGAATGCTTAGAAACACAACTAACATCCAGTACACATCTAGACTCAATACATTCCGTTAAAAAACTAAATGAGTGGATACAGGAAGCTTTTGATATATTAATGCCACTAATAACAACAGAACAAAAGAAAATCAGCACCTTGAAGAAATCCAGAGCTAAAAGAGAAAAAACAGCAAATTAAAAAGCTATAACGCACCTTCTTCAAAACAAATAGCAATCAAGACAAACTTCACCTACAGTAACCTAACAGATTATACAAGTCAGCAATCAAAAAAGGTAAGAAAAAATACTATTCAGATGGAATTCAAAATACAAAATGTGCAAAGAATTCTATAAAATTCTCACCGAATTTCATAAACCACATTGCCTAGAAGGAGCTCCTCCCATTACTCAAGAATTCACAGATAAACTTGCAAATCATTACACGACCAAAGCAGACACATTGGACTCCTATTTAAAACAAAAAAAAACAACCAGCACCGGCCCTTTTCCCAAAAAACACTCTAAGAGTAAGCTAACCCAGCCTCTCCGTTCCTTCCAACAAATATCACACAATGAATTTATGAACCTTGTTAAAGCAAGCAGGCCTGCCGGCAGCCCTTCTGACCTGTGTCCACCACAAACCATCAACAAAATTATTCTACATACATCTGCTGCAACACCAGTGAGAAGAATCATCGACAATTCCTTCAATACTGGAATATTTCCCAGGTCGAAAAAAGTCATACATATGCTCATTACTAAAGAAAACAAATCTAGACCCACGTAACCTCGACAACTACAGACATATTGTAAATGGACCTTTCCTGGGGAAACTGATCGAAAGAGCAGCGTTCGCCCAGATGTCACAGTTCATTGAAGATAATGCCCTACTTTCCGACTTCTAAACAGGATTCCTTCCAGGAAGAGGCACAGATTCTGCCCTCCTTGCCTTCTGGGATGACCTGAAGAACACAGTTGTCTGCAACGGGATTGCTGTTCGACTTCTCTTGGTCCTCTCGGCTGCCTTTGGCACGGTTGACCATGATACTCTAATACAAAGACTCTACGAAGCCGGCATAGAGGGGAGTGCTTTAGACTGGATCACATCCTACCTTCAAAACAGAACTAATGTCATCCATTCCCCCCTTTCTCGTCCAAACAGTACTTCTGAAAAGCAGGGGTCCATCAAGGCTCGATCAACTCATTCATGCGTTTCAACATTTATATGAAGTCATTACGGGCACTGATCAATCAATTTCACTTCACTTGCTAGAACTATGCAGATGACACGAAAATACTCCAACTGGAAAGCCTCAAAGACATTGGAAAATCACACATTATCATTTGCCTCAGAACCGTGGATCTGTTGTTGACATGCAGCCATCTCAAATTCGGTGCCTCTAATTCAAAACACAAATGTGTGGTGATTGAAAAATTATTACCCATTCGCTGCCTGGCCTGACAATCTGGGAACACCGCAGTATCAAAGGGAGTAAGAAACCTCAGAATTACCATGGACGTTAAGCTATCGATGAATGCCCAAGTGGACAGACTAGCAAGGTCAAGCGTTGTTACTATAAAAACTCTGCGGCGAATCTTACCCCATCTGGAATTTCCACACAAGGTCCAGCCTACCGTCTCTCTTTTTCTGTCTAAACTCGATTACGCCAATAGACTCTACCACGGAGCACCTTTAACAGCTATGAAAACACTGCAACAGATTCTGCTCCCAGAGTACTCCGACATGTAAAGCACATCTCCTGTGCTTTGGTGGCCCGCCTAAAGTGGGGGACAGAACCGGTGGAAGCCAGTTGTTGGGGGCAGCAAAAGGCCGGGACAGCTTCCAAAGGCGGCAGGCCTCTGCAGTCTTGCCTTCATGGACCCTGCCCCTCCTGGGGGAGGAGGCGTGGCACCTCTGCCCAGGGTGGGCTTTGTTTCTGGACCCAGGGAGCGGAGGCTCTCTGCCTAGGGGTCCAGAAACCTTTCTAGTGTATCTGGGGGTTTCTTTTTGTTCTTTTACACGAGCATAGATTTCCTCTGTGTATAGCACATGGAAGACATTATGCAATGTCACATCACCCATAGCACTGCATAGAGGAGACGCTTTAAGAGAGAATCCATGACTATCACATCCCATGATCTCGTTCTATGTCGTGTTCTCCAGTGTGTAGTGTTCACAGCTCCTCACTCTGAACAAACTGCCTTTAGGCGGCCCCCTCCACGCCGTGACCTCTGCATGGGGCTCGATAAACAACAGGAAAAGGGATGTTAGTTAATGCGAGTGGCCTTACCCCTAGAGTCAAGCAAAGCTCCCCCCAAGCCAAGCTTGACCCCCCCCCCCCCACACCCTTGACTCTGCCTCACTCACAGCCCCGACAATGACCGAGCAGCTTATGACATGACGATCAAAGAGGAATACTTTTACACACCCTCACCAGGCTCGAGTACTCAAACGTGTATCTTTAAATGCCAGTGTGGGTGCCAGGGAACAGACTGGTTTTTAGCCTAAGTACTGGGCAGGGTACACAATGGGCAGTCGTAAATGGAAGCCTGCAGGCCGCAGGGCGTTCTTTTAAAAAGGTTTCACAAGCAGCCCGCGATGGAACCCGTGCCCTAGCTTCACTGCAGCAGCAGGTGCGAGACCCCCGGAGCTAGCCTGCGCCCTTCAAGGCTCCGTGGGGCGGGGCACACTGCCGGCCAGGCTTGGGGTGGTCAGCAGCCATGAATGCTGGACTCGGACCTTGAGCGACGGGGCCGTTCCGCTATTAGGAGACGCAATCCGCCTAAAAAATATAAACTGGGGATGAAAAATGTAAAGAGGGCTCCACATGAAAAGAATCGCGCTCACCTTTGAAAAGCGCGCGAGGCCTCAACTACCAGGGGAAGGCGCTTAACGGGGCCACGGTCTGGCTGCACTGACGGCTGACTGAGCATCCCCGCAGGACGGGGAACAACCTTTACAACGCAACTTTTACAACGCACTACCATTACAACGCATTTTTTACAACGCATAATCCATTACAACGCATGACATTACAACGCATGACACTACAACGCATTTTTAAAAACTACCTTTACAACGCATTCCATTACAACGCATACTACCATTACAACGCATACCATTACAACGCATAATATTACACTATACTATCCAACACTTACCCTACTGATGCAACCCCTGGAGTTAGAATAGTAATTTTTACCCCTACACTATCCAACACTTACCCTACTGTTGCACCCCCTGGAGTTAGAATAGTAATTTTTACCCCTACACTATCCAACACTTACCCTACTGTTGCACCCCCTGGAGTTAGAATAGTAATTTTTACCCCTATACTATCCAACACTTACCCTACTGATGCACCCCCTGGAGTTAGAATAGTAATTTTTACCCCTATACTATCCAACACTTACCCTACTGATGCACCCCCTGGAGTTAGAATAGTAATTTTTACCCCTATACTATCCAACACTTACCCTACTGATGCACCCCCTGGAGTTAGAATAGTAATTTTTACCCCTATACTATCCAACACTTACCCTACTGATGCACCCCCTGGAGTTAGAATAGTAATTTTTACCCCTATACTATCCAACACTTACCCTACTGATGCACCCCCTGGAGTTAGAATAGTAATTTTTACCCCTATACTATCCAACACTTACCCTACTGATGCACCCCCTGGAGTTAGAATAGTAATTTTTACCCCTACACTATCCAACACTTACCCTACTGTTGCACCCCCTGGAGTTAGAATAGTAATTTTTACCCCTACACTATCCAACACTTACCCTACTGATGCACCCCCTGGAGTTAGAATAGTAATTTTTACCCCTATACTATCTAATACTTACCTTAAATGTAATTTAATATTATGCGTTGTAATGGTATGCGTTGTAAAGGTAGTATGCGTTGTAATGGTAATGCGTTGTAAAGGTATTTTTTAAAAATGCGTTGTAGTGTCCTGCGTTGTAATGTCATGCGTTGTAATGGATTATGCGTTGTAAAAAATGCGTTGTAAGTGCATGCGTTGTAAAAGTGTGCGTTGTAACGTCATACATCCCCGCAGGACACACGTGCGTGGCGCCTCCAGGCTTTTTTGAAATATTTAACTATGTTAAACCCTCACTAGGGGAGAAAGTCTGTTCTAACCACTGCAGAGACAGACAGGGCCGCGCCGGCGAGGCCAAGAGGCCATGCAGCCGCTGCTACAGGCCAGATTCAGAGACAGGCAGAGCCGCACCGGCGAGGGCGGGAGGTCCCACTGGTGCTACAGGCTAGATTCAGAGACAGGCAGAGCCGCACCGGCGAGGCCAAGAGGCCCTGCAGCCACTACTACAGGCTAGATTGAGAGACAGGCAGAGCCGCACCGGCGAGGGCGGGAGGTCCCACTGGTGCTACAGGCTAGATTGAGAGACAGGCAGAGCCGCACCGGCGAGGCCAAGAGGCCCTGCAGCCACTACTACAGGCTAGATTCAGAGACAGGCAGAGCCGCACCGGCGAGGGCGGGAGGTCCCACAGGTGCTACAGGCTAGATTCAGAAACAGGCACAGCCGCACTGGCTGGGCCAAGAGGCCCTGCAGCTGCTGCTACAGACTAGATTCAGAGACAGGCAGAGTCGCACCGGCGAGGGCGGGAGGTCCCACTGGTGCTACAGGCTAGATTCAGAGACAGGCACAGCCGCACTGGCTGGGCCAAGAGGCCCTGCAGCTGCTGCTACAGGCAAGATTCAGAGACAGGAAAAGCCGCACCGGCGAGGCCAAGAGGCCCTGCAGCCACTGCTACAGGCTAGAGTCAGAGACAGGCACAGCCGCACCGGCGAGGGCGGGAGGTCCCACTGGTGCTACAGGCTAGATTCAGAGACAGGCAGAGCCGCACCGGCGAGGCCAAGAGGCCCTGCAGCCACTACTACAGGCTAGATTCAGAGGCAGGCAGAGCCGCACCGGCGAGGGCGGGAGGTCCCACAGGTGCCACAGGCTAGATTCAAAAACAGGCACAGCCGCACTGGCTGGGCCAAGAGGCCCTGCAGCCGCTGCTACAGGCTAGATTCAGAGACAGGCAGAGTCGCACCGGCGAGGGCGGGAGGTCCCACTGGTGCTACAGGCTAGATTCAGAGACAGGCACAGCCGCACTGGCTGGGCCAAGAGGCCCTGCAGCTGCTGCTACAGGCAAGATTCAGAGACAGGAAGAGCCGCACCGGCGAGGCCAAGAGGCCCTGCAGCCACTGCTACAGGCTAGAGTCAGAGACAGGCAGAGCCGCACCGGCGAGGGCGGGAGGTCCCACTGGTGCTACAGGCTAGATTCAGAGACAGGCAGAGCCGCACCGGCGAGGCCAAGAGGCCCTGCAGCCACTACTACAGGCTAGATTCAGAGACAGGCAGAGCCGCACCGGCGAGGGCGGGAGGTCCCACAGGTGCTACAGGCTAGATTCAGAAACAGGCACAGCCGCACTGGCTGGGCCAAGAGGCCCTGCAGCCGCTGCTACAGGCTAGATTCAGAGACAGGCAGAGTCGCACCGGCGAGAGCGGGAGGTCCCACTGGTGCTATAGGCTAGATTCAGAGACAGGCACAGCCGCACTGGCTGGGCCAAGAGGCCCTGCAGCTGCTGCTACAGGCAAGATTCAGAGACAGGAAGAGCCGCACCGGCGAGGCCAAGAGGCCCTGCAGCCACTGCTACAGGCTACAGTCAGAGACAGGCAGAGCCGCATCGGCGAGGGTGGGAGGTCCCACTGGTGCTACAGGCTAGATTCAGAGACAAACAGAGCTGCACCTGTGAGGCCAAGAGGCCCTGCAGCCACTGCTACAGGCTAGATTCAGAGACAGGCAGAGCCGCACCGGCAAGGGTGGGAGGTCCCACTGGTGCTACAGGCTAGATTCAGAGTCAGACAGGGCCGCACCGGCGAGGCCAAGAGGCTATATAAATACTCATACAATACAATACAATACAGGCCGAGTCGCACCGGCGAGGGTGGGAGGTCCCTCAGGTGCTACTACAAGCTAGAGACAGGCAGAGCCGCACCGGCGGGACTTCCCGCAAGCACTACTATGAGCTAGATTCAGAGACATGCAGAGCCACACCGGCAGGGCGGGAGGTCCCGCAGGCACTACTACAAGCTAGATTCAGAGACAGGCAGAGCCGCACCGGCGAGGCCAAGAGGCCCTGTGCTACTACAAGTTAGAGACAGGTAGAGACGCACCGGCGGGAGCGGGTGGTCCCGCAGGCGCTACTTCAAACTAGATTCAGAGACAGGCAGATACGCACCGGTGAGGCGGGAAGTCCCGCAGGTGCTACTACAAGCCAGATTCAGAGACAGGCAGAGCCTCACTGGTGGGGGCGGGAGGTCCCGCAGGCGCTACTACAAGCTAGATTCAGAGACAGGCAGAGCCACACCGGTGAGGACGGGAGGTCCCGCAGGTGCTATGCTGCAGATCAGGGCATACAAATTCTCCCTACTTCCACGGATAGAGTAATTTCACAGTTACACGCACATGCACTCATCACACACTTGGGCCCATTCACATACGCTCGATTACTCTATCAGCACTAAACATAGGGAGAGGAAACTCCTGAACACCCTGTATCTACAGTAAGGTCGACGTGATCAGATTGTTACTGTCCTGAGTCATGATTTAAACAGCAATAATCACATTAGAGTACTCAATAAACAACAAAAAATAACCACCAACACTGTAATTCATAAATGATATTTTATCCAAAATTAGTTCAAATGGAAATCAGTCAATAGCAAAATCATTATTCTCATAATTACCTATACTAGCTAAATGTCATGTATGGGTCAGGACAGGTCTCTCAGTAAAGTCTCACGAGTCGCCGTCCTCACAGCATCGATCCTCACCAATGCAGGTTTGGGAAGAAGTGGCCTTAGACCCTCCCTAGTCTAACAATATTTATAATATAACTTGCAAAATAAAGCAACATAAAAAATTCTAAATGTTCATTGAATCACCAAGCGAAACGAGCAGGAAAGGATGTTGCATCGCAACATTTGTAAGAACCTGCTGCAACAAGCTAGATTCAGAGACAGGCAGAGTGAGCTAGTGAGATCGGAAGCCCTGCAGCTGCTGCAGCAAGCTAGATTCAGAGACAGGCAGAGTGAGCTAGTGAGATCGGAAGCCCTGCAGCTGCTGCAACAAGCTAGATTCAGAGACAGGCAGAGTGAGCTAGTGAGATCGGAGGCCCTGCAGCTGCTGCAACAAGCTAGATTCAGAGACAGGCAGAGTGAGCTAGTGAGATCGGAGGCCCTGCAGCTGCTGCAACAAGCTAGATTCAGAGACAGGCAGAGTGAGCTAGTGAGATCGGAAGCCCTGCAGCTGCTGCAACAAGCTAGATTCAGAGACAGGCAGAGTGAGCTAGTGAGATCGGAAGCCCTGCAGCTGCTGCAACAAGCTAGATTCAGAGACAGGCAGAGTGAGCTAGTGAGATCGGAAGCCCTGCAGCTGCTGCAACAAGCTAGATTCAGAGACAGGCAGAGTGAGCTAGTGAGATCGGAAGCCCTGCAGCTGCTGCAACAAGCTAGATTCAGAGACAGGCAGAGTGAGCTAGTGAGATCGGAAGCCCTGCAGCTGCTGCAACAAGCTAGATTCAGAGACAGGCAGAGTGAGCTAGTGAGATCGGAAGCCCTGCAGCTGCTGCAACAAGCTAGATTCAGAGACAGGCAGAGTGAGCTAGTGAGATCGGAAGCCCTGCAGCTGCTGCAACAAGCTAGATTCAGAGACAGGCAGAGTGAGCTAGTGAGATCGGAAGCCCTGCAGCTGCTGCAACAAGCTAGATTCAGAGACAGGCAGAGTGAGCTAGTGAGATCGGAAGCCCTGCAGCTGCTGCAACAAGCTAGATTCAGAGACAGGCAGAGTGAGCTAGTGAGATCGGAAGCCCTGCAGCTGCTGCAACAAGCTAGATTCAGAGACAGGCAGAGTGAGCTAGTGAGATCGGAAGCCCTGCAGCTGCTGCAACAAGCTAGATTCAGAGACAGGCAAAGTGAGCTAGTGAGATCGGAAGCCCTGCAGCTGCTGCAACAAGCTAGATTCAGAGACAGGCAGAGTGAGCTAGTGAGATCGGAAGCCCTGCAGCTGCTGCAACAAGCTAGATTCAGAGACAGGCAGAGTGAGCTAGTGAGATCGGAAGCCCTGCAGCTGCTGCAACAAGCTAGATTCAGAGACAGGCAGAGCCGCACAGGCAAGTTTGAGAGGTCCTTCAGCCTCTGTGGCAAGCTAGGTCCAGAGAAAGGCAGAGCCACACCAGTGAGGTCAGGAAACCTGGCTGCTGTAGCTGCAAGCTAAGGAGAGATCAGGAGGCCCGGCTAGATTCAGAGGCAGGCAGAGCCGCTCCGCCGAGGTCGGAATGCCCGGCAGTCGCTGCAACAAGCTAGATTCAAATAGAGGCAAAGCCACAGTGGTGATGTCAGGAGGTCCTGCAGCCGCTGCAACAAGATAGATTCAGAGACAGGCAGAGTAGCACCAGTGAGGTCAGGAGGCCCTTCAGTCACCGCAACAAACTAGATTCAGGGAGACCCTGCAACCGCTACTAGGTAGATTCTGTGACAGGCAAGGATGCACCGGTGAAGTTGGAAGGCCCTCCAGCCGCTAGAAGCTAGATTCAGAGACAGGCTGAGCCACACCTTGAGGTCGGGAGGCCCTGCAGCTGCTGCAACAAGCCAGATTCAGAGAGAGGCAGAACCTTGCCAGCAAGGCCCTGCAGCTACTGGGGCAAGATCGATTTATAGAGAGGGAGAGCTGCACCGGCAAGGTCAGGAGGCCTGCACCCGTTGCAAAAAACTGGATTAAGAGACGGGCATAGCTGCACTGGTGAGGTCAGAATTCCCTGTTGTCCCTACAACAAGTTAGATTCAGGGATATGCGCAGCCGCACAGGTGAGAGGTCCTGCAGCCACTACAAGCTAAAATAAGATACAGATTAAGATACAGATAGAGCCACGCTTGTGAGGTAGGGAGTTCCTAAAACCAATACCACAAGTTAGATTCAGAGACATCAGAGAAACACTGGTGAGTTCAGGAGGCCCTGCTGCCTGCAGCCGCTATTACTGGCTAGATCCAGAGACAGGCAGAGCTGCACCGGCGAGGTCGGGAGGCCCTGAAGCCACTACAAGCTAGATTCAGAGACCGGCAGAGCTGCACGGGTGAGGTTGGGAGACCCTGAAGCCACTACAAGCTAGAATCAGAGATAGGCAGAGCTGCACCCGTGAGGTCGGGAGACCCTGAAGGCACTACAAGCTAGATTCAGAGACAGGCAGACCTGCACGGGTGAGGTTGGGAGACCCTGAAGCCACTACAAGCTAGATTCAGAGACAGGCAGAGCTGGACCGGCGAGGTCGAGAGCTCCTGCAACCACTACAAACTAGCAACAGAAATAGGCAAAGATGTCCTGCAGCAGCTGCAGCAAGCAAGAGTCAGAGGCAGGCAGAAGCACGCAAGTTGGGTCAGGAGGCCCTGCAGCCATTACACTGCAACCACTACAAGCTAGATTCAGATGTTCTAGCACTGAGTTCACCTTGTCTCCAAAGCGACGAGAGCCATCAAAGGGCATGTCCATGAGTGAGGCCTGGACATACCCTGAAAAGCCTGTGCTTCTCATCCAGGCGTGGCGCCGGGGGGCCACCAATGATGAGACTGCTCTGCCTAGTGTGTCGGTCATTTACAGCCCATAGCGTATGACGAACTTAGCTGCATCCCTCCCTTCCGCAGTCTCTTGGGAACGTATGGCTCAGGCCTCCTCCAAGACCACTGGCAGCACCTGTGCAACCAACTCCCAGAGAAGGATTTTCAGCCCAAAAGGTTCACAATGTTCACCGACCGCAGTGCCAGGCTGGCGGAAGAAAACATCTTCAGTCCCATCCTCTTTATTTTGAAAGTGGAGGCTTGGACCCCAAGCTCTCCTTGATGGGTTTTTGGCTGAGAAAGCAGGAGTCCCCTTGGGTGGGGCAAAAGACGCAGGAAATAGTCCTTTTCACAGGAGCCTCTGTGCAGGGCTTGGCCCAGGCCTCAATTAGGACATCCGCGAGGGCTTCATTAAAAGGCAAAAGCAGCTTGGAAGAAGTGACTTTCGGCTGAAGCATCTGCGGATAGATGTTCGTCTTGACAGCCACGGAGGGAAACGGATGGTCCAGGACCTCGGCTGCCCTCCTCACCACTATTGCAAACAAGGCTCCGTAAGGTTAGGAATGTGCAGGAATTGGTAACTAGTACGGATAGAGCAATAAAGGAGTTCTACACACAAATCACCTGCAAACAATCAAGGAGACATTGCAGCAGCCATCTGGTGCAGACATTCAACATAGTCAAGACAAAAACCAGCCATGGCCACAGGGCTGACACACAGGCCGACCGTGTCAGATAGAGAAGGATCTTACACAGAATTCCAAAATGACAAAGGCATGTCATGAGCTAGGAGTAATTTTAGATTTAGGCAAGAGATCTCGGTCCATAAAGAATCCCAGTATTTTCACAAACTTAGCAGAAAGAAGAGATCACTCAAATTGGTACGAATTGTCAGTTTCATCAGCAGGAAGCTTGAGCCTGTGGGATCCCAACCGATCCTAGGCACCAAGCATGCACTGCACTTCTTGCAAGCTGGCATCTCAGGAAACTCAGCCAGCTGAAAGAGCACATGGACTTCATTAGTGGACAGGCAGGAAAGGAAGCACAGTGGATATGGCGAGGTTAGCCAGAGGCTCAACATAGACTACATGAGTAGGGAAACCTCTGGAGGACACTACAAGTTGGTCATCTAGGCATTAACATGAAAGGGGAGGTGCTATATGATCATACAGAAGAGCATATTCAGGTAGGAGCAGAATAAACCAGCTGAATACAGCCCTATTGAGCAATGGCCTTTAAGAGTTCCAACACAATAGCGTATCAATTGTGCTGAAACAAAGCCATAGAGGCCCAGAGTAGTGAACGTACAGACACATTCAACATCAGGGGCTATCTGGAGGTCGATATGAACCAGAAGTAAAATACCGCTGCCCTTACTCTCCTGGATCTATCCGCCGCCACTGATACAGTCTCTCACCCCATCCATTATCAATGCCTGCACAATGCCGGCATTCAGGGACAGGAACTACGTTAGATCTGCTCTTTCTTTACAAGCCTCCCCAATCAGTCAACCTGACAGCCTTCCCCTCCATCGCTGATCCTCTCTCAGTACCATGCTGTTTAACGCCTACACGGCCCCACTTGCCAGCATCATTAACACCCACGGAATCGCTATGTCCGACGCAGACTACACTAAGTTCATGTAACTTCTTAGCCTGCATGGCTGAAATCGGCAAAATTATGAAAACCAACTGCCTCAAGCTCAATAAAGACAAGACGAAAGTTGTCATCTTTGGTAAAGACACCTCACTATAAGGCTCCACCTAGTGGCCTCCCGGTCTCTGACCTACACGCAACCACTCATGCCAAGAACCTTGAAACAACCAGCTCGCTACGACAGGCCAAGTCTCCATCTCCTGCTTCCACACAGTCAAGATGCTCAAGAAGATTTTCAAGCGTCTTCCCATCACCACCCTTCAAAACCATTATCCAAGCTATTATTACCAGGAAGTTGGGATATGGCAATGTGAGCTATGTAAGAACCAGCACACAACTGACCGGAACACTCCAGATCACACAGAACTGAGTTGCCAGACTCACACTCAGACTTCCCCCTGCACCTACATGACCTCACATCTCAAAGATCTCCACCGGCTCCCCATCCACAAACAGCCACTCTTCAAACTCCTCATGCATAAACAGAAAGCCTTGCACAATTTTAGACCCCTCTGCATAAAAAATTGCATTAACTTCCACAAACTTGCATGACACTTCTCAGCAAAACTTCTACTCGCATACTCACATACATCCTCTCCATACGCAGAACCAGATTCCTGTGGCCGAGCCTTCACCTACCTTGCTCCCAAAGCTTGGAATAACCTGCCTCCATACATCAGAGCCACCTCCTCAGTGTTTTAAAAAAAAAATAAAAAAAATAAAGTCAACATGGCTTTTCATCTAGTCTCTGCCCTGGGTCAGCCAACACCGCTCATGCTTTTTAGCGCCTGGATGGCCTCCTGGGTGAGTTGTGTGCTCTACAAATACCTGAATCATCATCATCATCGTCATCAAACAAGCTTTATTTATTTTAAAAATAAATCTTAAGGAGCAGCGCGTGGCGCAAAACAAGATGGCCGCCTAGGACAGACCTCCGGTCCGCGACGGGAGATGCTGCGGTGATTTCTGCGGCTCCTGCCCTCATTGCGGAGTGAAACGGTGATCCTCCTAGATTGGAAGACCCCCCTGCACAAGTTTCGGTATTATTATGAATTTTTCTGCTTTTCCACTGAGTTTTTATAAGGACACTGTTTTCCTCACATCCCGGCCGACATTTTGTCTCCTGCAATGCTGTTTTTTCCTTCTCTTCAGTCACATGGCGCTTGTGGAAGATTTTATTATAATTCTGCTCTCTATGTTTTCCATGTTTTCTCATCTATACAACATGGTTATCTTGCATTTTTTCTTGCTTTGTCCAGTTGCAGCCTAATTTGGACAATTCTTATGTGAGCAGCGTTTTTCAAAATTTTTCTTTGCTAGCTTCATTATTTTAGCACACTATCTCAATAAATCTCCGTTATTGATACTTTCTACTCCTACACCACAGTTTTTTCTAACTTCTCTTCTGTCAGTCATTTATGGGAAGGAGTGAGAAATTACTTAATAAAAAGGATACAGCTTATCCGTATGGTTCCTGTTCTCTTCATGCTAGTTCCTCAATACAAAACATTGGCAAGATGGCGCAATCTAACTCCTCCAGACAAGTGGCTTCGCCTACTTCTTCAATTAAATTGCAAACACCATCCTCTGCCAACAAGCGTCTTAACCCCTTCCCTGCTCATGACGGAACCACTCCGTCATGAGCCACGGTCGCGCTGTGCTCATGACGGAGTGGTTCCGTCATGCTGCGGCCGTTGGCGGCCGCTCCGCCCACGCGGCGCCTTTTCCCCGCCTGTGCGGGCGTGTAACGTAAGTGGGCGGCGCCGTGACGGAACCACTCCGTCATGAGCACAGCTCGCCCTTGACTCATGACGGCGTGGTTCCGTCATGAGCACAGCGGCGCCGCGCTCACCAAAAACCCCCCCAGCGCCGCGGCGGAATTCGCGCCACGGCGAAGGGGTTAAGCAAGACCCTCCTTCTCCTCCGAAGCCAATCTCTCCTGTTTTCTTGGACATTGTGCTCGATGAAATACATGCCCTACGTCAATTTATTGTGGAAACAAATTCTCGCCTGCAAGTCTTAGACATTAAATGGAATTCTATGGAATCTTGCATCTCTACGGTGGAACAACAGGTTGGAGACGTACACAAAATGTCTATCAGGGTTACTTCATTAGAGAAGTTAAAGAAATCGGCTGAAGATCTTGAGAACCGGAACAGACGCAACAATCTTCGTTTATATGGTCTGCGGGAGGGTTTGGAGGGTGATAATCCTTTGAACCTCTTCTCCACCTTTCTCCCAAAGCTTCTGGACCTTCCTTCATCTACAAATCTTAGCATCCAACATGCTCACAGGCTAGGTCTCCGCTTACCTTCGTCAGCTCCCTCGAAACCAAGGGGAGTGATTTTCCCCTTCTTGAAGTTTACGGACCTCCTACAAGTTTTAAATGCTGCTAAAGCCAAAAAACAACTTTCTTGGTCTGGCTCTAAGCTCTCTCACAAGATGTCTCTTCAGCAACTGCCAAATGTTGGAAAGATTTTCTTGATCTACGTCCTGCTTTGCGCACTATGGGCGCAAGATATGGGTTATTTCACCAATGCTTATTCAAAGTTACTTTTCAGAACAAAACCACCACCTTCGAGGATCCAGTAGACTTAAGGAAATGTATTCATTCCCACTCCACAACGTCAATGGAAATTGCTGGTCATTCCTCTTCTACAACTTTGTTACCTTGATTTTACTCTTCTCACTGTAAAATGGTTAGTCTTCGTAATTCTACTTATTGATTTTTTCCTTACAGGTTATTTACCGATTGTCAAGTTTGACCGTTGTCACTTGTTTTAAAGCATTCCATTCTTATGTCTCTCTTCTTTTCTTCTCACAGAATTGTCTTTGACATTTCCTTATGCTTCCGTTTCCTGCTCATTTTATATACCTCCCTGTTGTGGTCCGTTCCTACTGTTTGGGTATGCCGTCTTCATTTGTGTCTCTCCACTCCAATATCTCATCTTGTTCCCTTCCTAAAAGGTACGTATTACAGTCGTTAATCCCCTTTTTTCTTCATATTTGTGTCATCATATGTTTTTCTCTTCTCTAATGGTTGACATGTACTGTCTTCTCTTACTATCTCATTCTTCCTTTTTCTTCCTTTCTCCTCTTCTTTATCCTCATCATCTTCCTTCTATATCTTTGTGTTTCCCTTTTTCTTCTCTTTTCCTTGCATCATTGTGGATCATGTGATTCTATCTTTGACTCAATCTATTTACAATCAAAGTTATTTCTTGGAATGTAAAAGGTTTTATTAACCCCATAAAGAGGCAGAGAATATTATCCCATTTAGCTACTTATAATTAGGGCTCCCAGTTTTATGGTATTTTTTTTTTTTTAACATTTCCGCCTGTATTTATCCATATTTATTTTTGGGTCATTTTTTCTGTATTTATCCAAATTTATTTTGTCGCAAGCAAAAAAAAGACGCTGTAGCTAGTATTTATTCACATTTATTTAAAAAGGCAATGCGTTCTTGGTTTTTATAGATTTAGATAGTTTTATGCAGATGGGTAGCTGCTTTTAACAAAAAGATCCTTTTGTTACTTGCTGTTAATAAATTGAAAACCTTCTAATATAAGACAGTGAGCTATGGAGGGCCTTGTAAGCCTCGCTGTCTTATGTAACGCATCCTATGCATTGATTTACACACCCTCCTCCCTCCCCTCCCTCCCCATCGTGTTTGTCAGTCCAGGCTGAGACAGTTTCCCTGGCACACGCACAGCAGCACCTGAGTATTTCACAGGTCTTTAAAAGACCATTTACTTGCTCAGGAGGCTTTGTTGTTACTTCACCCCTTAGAGCCCCTGCATCTTCACTCTGCCGATTCAATTGCTGGGAGAATTAGCCCCCCCAACGAAATGTCACTCTAGTTGCGCCTCTGTTTCAGTGTCACTGAAGGATATGTTGGTCTGAGACCCCCATAGAGAAACAGGGGCGAGAGAAGGTGACACTGCAGAATGAAACTGAATTAGAGAAACACTTGTTAACAAACAGAGATCGGTGGAGCACTACATATCGAACATAGCAAGGGGGAACTCGAGTAAAACAAACATTAGTTAAACGGTGCACAACACACTTGGTGTGTCACACTAACTTGTGACCCAGAGAGCTGACAATCTTTTCTATCGCAATAGCAAATAATATTATTAAATCAGGCTGTAACAAGTAAAAGAGTACTGAAAATGATTTTCCAGACATTACACCGTTTGAAAAACATTTTATCCTGTTAAAACCCTTTTACTGTTTACATACATGTACGTTTAAAGTAGCTCTCCAGTGCTACCGAACTTCTTTTTGTCATTCGTGCTGAACTAATAATTCAGGTCTCCAATAGTTGTTCTAAAACTCAAGGATAACAGAACATGAGTATTATGTTGTCATATTTTTGCAGGTAGCAAACTTACAGGCGTGCTACTGAGAATCACTTCTCCCTATTTTACTCCTACGTGCACTTGCGATAGCCGTATCTTACACCAAGCCCTTCTTACTGAAAGATGAGACTTAGTAGGTAATCTTCCCTGCCCCTTTCATCCTTTATCTCCTGGGGCCATGTAATCAACGGACTGAAAGCGCAACAGGTGCCCCATTTTTAGCACTTCAAGGTAACTCTGTGTGGCCTCCCCGATAAGTTATAGAGGAGGTCACACAGAATGCATCCCGCCGCACCTCTGCTCCAAGCCAGGATACTTAAACAAAAGGAAACCTAATGGCCCCTCAACATTGACCTTTGTATTGACTCGGCTGAAATCCGATAAGCCCTCTCCCCCGCCTGCACTCGGACAGACTAGTCTTCTCCTCGAAGACTACAACAAAGTTAAACGTATTTATTGGCATATTTCCGTTTTTACATATAAATGCAGACAAAGGAAAAATATTTTTCCATCTGTATTTATATGTAAAAATTCGTTTAAACGGAAAACCGGGAGCCTTACTTATAATCCTGATTTAGTTTTATTGCAAAAGACTCACCTGTCAGAATCAGAAGGCTTGAAACTTAAAAAGCAATGGGTGGGTCTAGTTTTAGCATCTCCTACTACTACAAACAAAAATGGGGTAATTATTTTAGTTTATAAACTTTTGAAATGTTCTGTTATTTCAAAGGAAACTGATTTGTATGGTAGATGGTTATCAGTCAAGTTGATCATGGATAATATTTGTCTCACTGTTTTCAATGTCCTACTCAACCAGACTCCTCCTTTTGGCCTAATATCACAAAAAAATGCATCCAACATAAAGATGATTTTTTTATTTTGGCTTGTGATTGCAACCAAGTTATGGACCCTTTCATTGATCGACAATCCCAAGTTCGCTTTACACCACATAAACCCCATAAACAATTTCAAAATACAATAGCTCAGACCCATCTGATTGACGCATGGAGACTCTGCAATCCTGAAAGTTCTGAATTTTCCTTTTTCTCTCCCCCACATGGCACTCTAACACGTTTAGATCACAGACTCTTATTTCCTCTTCAATTGAACCCATTGTCATCTCTGACCATGCCCCAGTTGTTGCTGATTTTGATTTGCTCCTATCGCATCCCAGATCGTCTAGATGGCGGTTTAATAATTCCCTTTTGCAGTACTCAATTTTCTCTTCCTCCTTCATTTCCTTTGCAGAAGAATTTTTCATTTTAAACTCCTCTCCTGACACTTCTCCTTCTCTACTTTTGGGCACTTTTAAAGCGTCAGCTCGAAGTTTTATTATAGATTATGTTTCCAAAAAAAAGAAACATTTACTTAATCAAGGGAAAGCCTTGTTAGCCAATATTAAACGACTTGAACATCTTTTCTACAGGTCCTCTTCAGACTCTTCCCTACAGGATCTTGTTCGTGTCAAACTTGATTTTAATAAAATATCTACTGATAATGCTTCTTCGTTTCTTCTCTGTTCAACTGCTCGATATAATGGTGGTCGCAACAATTCTGGCAAACTCTTGGCAAACTATCTTAAATCTCGGCAGGAACGTGTTTTGATAGATTCCATTCAATCATCTGATGGGAGATTCCTTTCTAAAGATCAAGATATTCTAAATGAATTTATGGAATTCTACAAAATTGTGCATACCCCAGAATCCAATCCACTCCCTTCTTCTATTGATACATATCTTAATAAGGTTTCACCTTCCTCCCATGATGATCTTGATTTCAGCTTGTTAGAATCCGATTTGTCTATCCGAAAGATTTCCCAATCCTTAAATTTGCTCAGTAAAAATAAAACTCCAGGTCATGACGGGTTTACGGTGGAATTTCTTCTACATTTCTCCCATATTCTTTTCCCCAAACTTTTACAGCTTATTCAATTTTTTCATTCTATTGGTAGTGCACAGGGCTCTTTTTTAGATGCTTCAGTATGTTTAATCCACAAGGACGGCCGGGATCCCAAACAATGTAAAAATTACTGTCCTATTTCCCTAGTAAACGTTGAAAATAAGATTTTTGCTAAATTGCTCGCGTTACGTCTTGAACTTTTTTTGACCAAAGTTTATTGGTTTAGAGCAATGCGGTTTCGTTAAGGGTAGATTAACTTCTGGTAATTCCCGTCTATTTTTTAATGTTTTTATTAAAGCCTCTTCTATTTCCTACCCCCTTGCTACTGTTTCCATTGAGGCAGAGAAAAGCTATTGATTGAGATAATTGGTCTTTTTTTATTTAAAGCCCTCCATTGTCACGGTTTTGGTCCTAAATTTATCTCCCTAATATCTTTATTATATTTGGCCCCTAAAACTTCCGTAGTAGTAAATGGACTCATCCCTATTTCTTGCAATTTACATCACGGTGTACGTCAAGGCTGCCCTCTCTCGCCCCTTCTTTTTATTTTAGCACTTGAACCCTTCTCATCACATATTTGTCAGAATACATCTATTTCTGGCTTTGAGTATGGTGACCAACATTTAAAACTATCAGCTTATACGGATGATATTTTACTTTTCATTTCGCACCCCGAATCTTCTATTACCCCTCTTTTGCAAGAAATGTTAGACTTTTCTCTTGTTTCTGGCTATAAGATAAACTCCGACAAGACAGAAATCCTTCCCATCACCAAATTTTGTTTTTTAAGCAACATTTTGACGCTACTGGCTCTCATTGGAATAGTTCCAAAATCAAATACCCAGGCATTTGGTTTAATAACTCTATATTAGATTCAGTTAGAATTAATATGAAGGAGGTGATTGATCGTATCTCTAAACTCTTATTCTCTTGTAATCCTCTCTTTCTTTCCTGGTGGGGAAGGCTTGAGCCGATTAAAATGATGATTACCCCTATTTTACTATATACTCTTTCTATGATTCCTATTCACATTGCTAATATATATCTTAAGAACATTGACTCCCTTCTCTCCAAGTTTTTATGGAACAATAAAAAACCTAGACTCTCCTTATCATACCTTCGTAATTCCAAATCTCTGGGAGGAGTACATTTTCCTGATTTTCGCATCTGCCATAAGGCCTTCTGTCTTTGACAAGCTTCTAAATGGCTCCTTTCCGAAATTTCCACCTTTACACCGTTATGGGTTTCAATTGAACGTTCCTTACTCGCACCCTTCTCTTTCAAGGAAATCCTCTCTTTTTCGACCAAAGTTAGTATTACTTCACTTCTGTTATTTAAGCACACTTGTTCATTATTAAAACCACACTTACAACTTGAGATTATTTCTAGAACTTCTTCTCTTCAATCTCCTCTTTGGTATAACCATCTTATTACCCTTAATAACAGACCCATTTTTTGGAAATCCTGAAGGGATAAAGGAATTATATGGGTTCAGGACCTGTTTGATGATTTTTCCCTATGTTCCTTTCCTCAGTTTCAAGTCACTTTCAATTGCCCTCATTAGATCTGGCACAAATTTTCTTTCCTTATTGCAATCATCATGGATGTTTTTTTATTCGCTACCTTCCAATTCACCCTCTCCCTTAGCTGATCCTCTACTCACACTATTGCATGCTTGTTCCAAGGCTTCTTTGTTTTTATAAATTTCTTCTTTCCCCTGACCCCGCTCGCCCTAAGTCTAAGATCGAAGCTGCTTGGGTGGTGGATCTGGGTTGTGTTTGGAGCATAGATTTTTGGAACAAACTCTGGGGTAGGTCTTTGAAGATCTCTAGATCTGCTTCCACTACTCAATCTTTACTGTTTCTTTATCATAGACTATACTATACCCCTTCATCTATAGATAAATTTACACACACTGATGATGATGCTTGTTGGTCATGCCAATCCCCCTTGGCTGATCTGATGCACCTTCTTTTCTTTTGCCCCGCTGTTTCCTTTTGGAAGGGTTGTTTGGAAATACCTCTCTACTATTTTCAATTTGCACATTCCATTATCAAACATCACTCTTTTTATAAGCAGTCTATCATATTCATTGGGGTTGTCCTTACAGGATAAGGGTTTATTTGATTTGATGTTGGCTTTAGCTTTCCAGCAAATCTCACTTACTTGGAAATGCTCTTCTAAACTATCAATGAAGGTGTGGTAGAACAATTTTTGTCACTGTCACAGGTTGGACATTGCATTTGCTTCTTCTGTTAAACCTCATGTAAATAGGGACTTATTTTGGATATCTTTAACCAATTACTTGTCTAATTGTTCACTTTAGGTTTCACGTAAACGTACTAAGAATTTTTATCCTCCTTAGATATTTTGTTCATTATCTCTTCTCCCTACAGTTTTTTCCCCCTTGATTACTGTTTAAATTTCTCATGCTCTAGAATTTTTCTACCTGCCTCTTGGATAAGATAAGATACGATAAGATAAGTTATGATAACCGGGGTTCAAGTCATATAATATATTTATTTATTTGCTTAGTTTTTAATATGCTTATAATTCATTCTCATGATCTTCAACTTTAGAACTGTAGTATTTCTCTTCGTTTTCTCCCTCCCCTCTCTCCCTTTTTATTACTAAAATGTAACCGGCTTTCTACTCTGTAATTCTTGTCTGTACACTTTTTCTATTATAATATATTTATTGTTTCATGACCAATTCTTATGTTATTACTATTTACTTAATAAAGCTTATTAAACATTAAAAATCTTAAAAGCACGGAATACAAAATGACATCATAAAAACATGTTTAAAATACCTATAAAAAAAGAAAATGAGAAAGCAACGGAATTCTTCACGATAAATATGAGAAGTTTGTTCAACACAATGAGTGCAGATGCTTAGTATATTGGTGTACACGATAAAATGCCAATACACTGCTACAATATGGATTGTTTTCAGCACTCACTAGCTCTGGTATACGTATGTATAGTCCATACAGTTCTCCAAAGAGTAGCAAATCATTAACATGAATAAAACAACTATGTACTAATATTCCAACGTAGGTCGGATGCTATACATGATATAATGAAATGTATAATAAAGTGCGATTGCTATGCAAAATGTGAAGCCTTGTATTGTGCTTGACGCTCGTACCTTGATCATGTGAGCTAGAGAAACGCTTGCTCCCAGGTTGAGGTGCAATCTTAAAGCCTGTGCATTCAATGGGTTCCATAAACTATGAGGAGAACCTGTTACACGGGGTGGCCCTGGTAGACCAATATGGGATGATAACTGGCAATTATTTTCCCACCAGCTTCCGTACTCTGACAGACGATGAAATATACTTGTAAACAGTAAAGCAGACCAGGTCTGTTTGTAACAACTGTAGATATAGCAGAACCGGTCTGCATCGCTTTATCTTCAGAGACCTCAGCAAGAGGACGAGCAAACCCTTCCTAATGCTTTTGTATAGCCCACAAAATAAGAAAAAATGCAACTGCGATTGAACAGAGACTGAGTCACAGGGACAGACTATGAGATCCTGTTCACATCTAGCTGTAGATGGATAGGCAACTAATAGATGTGACAGGCCAAGGCGGAATCGGACAATGCAATAACGATGGGAACTCGGAATAGTGAGCAGATATGGTTCCATGCTTCTGGTTGTTGCTAACACAGCAAACACAAGGAGATGTTGGACGGAGCGCTGAAACGTTTCAGACACTCACCCCCAGTCACAGGTCTGGGTTGAATCCATCATCATTCTTTAGCTCACTTCGCCACCCCCAGTTCAGACATGGCCATATGCAAATCAGTCTTGGGCCCTGTGCCTCATGGGAATAGTCCAGCCCGAACTGCCAAGCCATGTCTTTCCTGGACCGGAAACAAGCATCCTGGGACCGCTTTCACTGTAATACCCCTTTTCAGCCAGGCTAGCTTGAATCCAGTGGCAAAGTGAACAAGGAACCCACGTCTGGGCATACCCTTGCCAACTTAGGGTGAACAAAGCAAACACCAGGAGATGATGGACGGAGCCCTGAAACATTTCAGACACTCACCCCCAGTCACTGATCTGGGTTGAATCCATCGTCTTCTTGACTCCTAGTAACAACTGAACCATTGATGTTGATCCCGGACTTAAATCCTCATGGAACTAGACAGAATATCTTAAATCATGCAAATTGCCAAGCTTCATCCTGGACAGTAAACTCTATGCAAGACCACATAAAAAATGTAGCCAAATCTGCACATTACCAACGAAGACTTTGATTAGGAATTTGCTCAGCTCACAGGCATCCTCAAATCTCAGCTGGCACCTCTGAAAATTGCCAGAATGCATAGCAAGTCTTTATCATCAATAGGTTTATTTCGATCAAAGTAAAAAAAATATAAAAATCAATAAAACCAATAAAAAAAAGAATAAAAATACAAATATCAATTAGTTTAAATATAGGCTATCCTTTGCATCGCATGTGTGAGGAACTTAGAAAATCCAAAGTAAACAAGCAGATAACAAGTAAATTGACCAACACAGGTCTCCACTCTCAAAATCCCCCCTTTCAACAACACTGGATGCAAAAAAAAAAAAAAAGAACAAGAAATGAATGCAAGATGGCCTAGAGGTTGAGTCATATAGGCAAGGTGGAGCACACACTACCAGGTCTCTGGTTCTCAGGAAACTCATTCCCTCAGAAACCAATCCTATATTGCAACAAGAGTGCAAAAGAAAAAGTGTACTATTGGGCTTCACAGCTTACTGTAATAAATCAGTGGCTTCAAGCCTCCCAGGAGGAACCAGCGTTCCGCATGGATAGGCATCTCCTGGAGGCCCAGAGAGTTATGGGGGTATTATACAATAAATTAAGGGAGAATACTCTCACAGGTCCAACAGCACACACCGTCCAAGTCTGGTTTGCTGCACAACGAGCGCTGGGCTGGCACGGGGTCATAACGCAGGCCACACCACTATGGGAAATCCGACGATTAGGTAAACTACTGAATACTAAAGGGTTCAGACAGTGGGACCTGATCGGTATCTTAAAAGTGGGGGATCTGTGGAAAAAGGGCGAGGTTATTGCATACACTCAACTTCAAAACACTTATGGGCTGGCACAGACGGAAACTTTCCGATACATGCAGATCAGGCACGCACTCATGGGGGTTATTCCACCAGGAACGCAATTGCCAGAGGACTCACCGTTGGAGGACAGACTTCTTACGGCTCTCCTAAGCAAAAAAGTAATTTCCTAGACCTACCGAAAAATAATAAACAATCAGCCGGAACCCACGACGGCCCTTAAGGAACGTTAGCAGGCTAATGTGGGTGAACTGGATGAGACAGAGTGGCAAGAGGCAATCGCATCCCAAAGAGAGGTTGCAATATCCTCCAAACTAATACTAGTACAATTTAAAATCCTCCATCGCACCTATTTCACGCGAATACTCATGCACAGATTAGGTCAGACCCACACACCACTCTGCCTGAGACAGTGTGGAGCGCCAAGCACATTTTATCACACACTCTGGGACTGCCCGGACATCATACCTTACTGGGAGGCGGTAATGCGCACAATATTGCAGGTTAGTGGAGACACGGTTCCGCCAGAACCTAAGACATGTCTCCTTAATGTTTGGGAGCCTACAGACCTCAATCATATGGCTCAAGACTGGGCGACGCTGGGTATGGTATTAGCGAAGCAAAATATAGTTCAACACTGGGGATCGCGACTGACTCCAACCCATCGCCAATGGTGTTGAGACATGGACAACGCAATGATAACAGAGAAGTCAGTCTATATCCACAGGGGGTGCCCCAAGAAATGGACTCGGATATGGGGCAAATTGAATGCTTTTCAGGGCAACATTTGTGAACCCCCCAAGGAGGAATCGATGTCAGGTGTTAGTGAATAAAGGACCGAGAATAAAGATAATGCGATGTATAATATCACTCACTGTAGCTATGTTGTTAATGAGCAAGACAGAAAATTTGTTGAATAGCATGGAAGGTACACAACTAATGTATACATTTTTAAAACACAGTGTACGTATCTTTAAACTTTATTGTAATGTGCTGATCACCAACAGTTACAAAATGCTAATAAAAATGTATAAAACCTTTTTTAGAAAAAGAGTGCAAAAGAAATACAGGTGCGATCAAGACCCAGTCCATATACGGCTCAATAACCAAGCAGGACTTGGTAAGAACATAGTTGTGGCTGATCATTACAGAAACTTGAACTTTTCCCTTTGCTGAGGTACCTGACCCCTAAATCATTGCATGATCAGTATAATGTCCTTTGCATCAATTGAAGGGACAGCGTCAACAATATATTCACAGCCCATGTGGGTTGTAAAATTACTTATACAAATCAACAAGGGAATATTTTTAGCCTTTGAGGGCATCACAGTATCCCAAACAATTTCCTTTGTTAAGGGTTCATGTGGGTTAGTCCAGACCGTAAGCCATAGTGAGACTGGCACTCACTTACCTTAACCCAGATATATTGTAAGCCAGTCTTCTCAGGAGAAACAGATGGCCTAGAATCGTCTTCAAAAAGCCAAATTTAGAATATATATATTTTCAATGAGAAAACAAAAGCTTAAAGTTTATTTATATTTAGGATACATTTTTTCCCTGTACAAACCAAGCTTAAACTATAAGCTTAAACTATACAAACTTTAAAAATTCTAAAGTTGCAGTTATAACTTTACAATTTATCCACCACCTTCAAATTATTATAAGTAGGGGACCTCGTTACACATTATCAACTCGCTGACCAGACAACACTAACTTTAACTTGTTATAAATGCTATGTTTTACATGCTGTAAATTATGTAGAGTACAAGGGTACAACCAGTGCATGAAAAGGCATGAGTTATAGTTAATATAGTGTGGCGAGGAAGGTGACAAGACTGTGTTCAGAGGTATGCGACAAAGTAATTTGAAGGTGGTACATAAATTATAAATTGTAGTTATAATTATAACTTTATAATTTGTAATGTTTGTGTAATTTAAGTTGGGTTTGTATGGAAAGAATACATAAGGGATGTCTAACTATAAATTATCCTTAACCATTGTTCTTCCATTGTATGTTAATGGTTTTTATTTTTGTAATAAAAATGTGTTACAAATCGCACTGTGGAGTGTCGTTCCTTGGAGTGCCGTTAAGTGGAGTGCAGTACAGCGAAAAAGTTGTGCAGAGTATAGTGTCAGAGTGGAGTATGGTAGATAGTAATGCATTGTTGCAGCATGCAGTGGAGCATAGTGTTGTACAGAGGAGTGGTGTGCCGTATCATGTAGTAGGAATATCATAGAGTGGAGCGGTGTGTTGTTCAGTGTTGTGGAGAGTAGAACAGTAGAGCTGAGTGTTGTTAAGTGGAGTTTCATTGACTGGAGTGTCATGAAATGGAATGTGGTGGAATACTGTGTCATTGAGTTGAGTGTCGCCGAGTGGCAGAGTGTTGTACAGAATGTAGTAGAGAGTTGTATAGTTCAGTGTTGAGTGTAGTGTCATACAGCAGAGTGGCAGAGAGTATCATACTGTGTAGTTTTGTAGAGTAGAGTATCATTATTTGTGAGAACACAGTGTATGGCAGAGTGGCGCGCTAAAGTTAGTGTTGTCTGGTCAGCGAGCTGAAAAGAGTTACAATAATTTGGAGGTGGTGAATAAATTGTAAATGTATGTTATAACTATAACTACAATTTTTAAAGTTTGTGTAGCTTAAACCTGGTTTGTATAGGGAAAAAAGTTTTCTCAACTATAAGATTTAACCTATGTTTATTTCATTGAATTTCAATGTTTTAAAAAGACAATTAAATAAAAATGTGTTTTAAAATGTGGAGTCGAGTTTTGCAAGTGGAGTTATGTGGAGTTTTGCATAGTACAGCGGAGGACAGTGTTGTAAAGTTTGTGTAGCTTAAACTTGGTCTGTATAGGGAAAATAAGTTTTCCTAACTATAAGCTTTAACTTATGTTTATTTCATTAAATGTCAATGTTTAATAAAAATAAAATTAAATAAAAATGTGTTTTAAAATGTAGAGTGCAGCATTGTAGATTGGAATAGAGTGTAGTTGCATATTGTACAGTGTAGTAAAATGTTAGTGGAATGGCGTGTCAAACAGTAGAGTAGGGTGTCGTAAACTGACAAAGTGAAGTACAGAGTTAAGAGTAGAATAGGATGAAATAGAGTCATCAAGTGGAGTATACAGTAGACGAATATGTCGTAGAATGAAGTGCTGTGTCATAGTGAAGATGCGTATCATAGAGAGAAGTTAAGTGGCATGTCATACAATGTAGTACAGTGGCACAGAGTAGATGGGCATAGAGTGTGTTACACTGTTGTAGAGTGGAGTTGCATACAGTGGAGTAGAGTGTCGGACAGTGGAGCGGCATAGAGAAGAGTATGGTACAGTGGCATAGAGTGGGGTAAAGTGGAGTGGAGTACACTAGAGTGGGGTAGTGTAGACAGGAGTAAAGTGTCACAGTGGAGAGGCATGTTATAGACTGTAGTGACGGAGTGCAGTAACTGGAGTCCTGTGTTATACAGTAGAGTGTGATGGCATGTCATACACTATTGTAAAGTGGTATACAATGGAGAGTGGAGCAGAGTGAAGTACTGTGTCGTAAAGTGGAGTACAGTGGGGTGCAGTGGCATACAAAGAGTTGCATACAGTATTGTATAGTAGACTAGCGTATCACAGAGAGGCATAGAGTAGAGCTGAGAGTAGTACAGATGGCATACAGTGTTGTACAGTGGTGTGTAGTGATATAGGCAGGAGTAAAGTGTCAGAGTGGCACACAGTGTTGTAGAGTGGAGTTGCATAGAGTAAAGTAATGTGTCAAACAGTGATGCTGCGTAGAGTCGATTGTTGTATAGAAGCATAGAGAAAGGTAAAGTTTTGTAGAGTGGAGTGGCAGTGGCATAACGTAGTGTAGAGTAAAACACAAAAAAATATATAGGTGTTTCGTAGAGTGGGATGGAGTGAAGTGGCATAGCATAGGCAGTAAACTGTTATAAATTGGAGTGGGGTCTCATACTGTAGAGTGGAGTGCTGTGTCATACAGAAACGTGTTGTATAGTGGAATACAGTGTTGTACAATGGATGCACGGGCACAGAGTAGAGAGCTGGACAGTGGAGTGTACAGAATTAGAGTGGAGTAGAATGTCATAGAGTGCCACAAAGTTGGTTGTACAGTGTAGCGGCATTGAGAAGAGTGGTGTACACTGCAGTGGCGTAGAGTAGCTTATTGCACAGTGGAGTAGCGTACAGTAAAATACTGTACAATGGAGTGTATAAAGAGGAGTGGCATTGAGTGTAATAGAGTGGAGTGGTGTGGAGTAGGGCACAAGGGATTAGCATAGAGTGGGGTGGTGTACATTGAAGTGGCAATGCGTAGAGTCGAGGAAACTTATAAATTGGAGTGATGTCTCATACAGTAGAGTGGAGTGTTGAGTAGAGTGTATGGGTATTGCATGGAATAGAGTCTAGTATTTGTGGCATAGAGTGTAGTAGTGTTTTGTAGAACAGTTATATAGAGTGGAGAGTGCACTGTAGTGGAGTAGAGTGGAGTGGCAAGGTGGAATAGCAGAGTAGAATGGCATAGGGTGGAATGGCATAGAGAGGAATAGCATACAGTGGAGTGGCATACAGTGAGTGGAAAGTCAGACTGGAGTGGCGTAGAAAGCAATAGCATATATTTATTTTATTTATTTTTATTTATTTATTTTGAGAGTTTTATAGAGCGCGAAGAAGATCCTTGCGGATATCAGAGCGCTTTACATTAAACAACTGTTAGTTATACAAACAAATATATGCAGGTAACACTCGTATATAAAACATTTCGTGCAAACAGCAGTAGGGTACATAACAGGAAACATCCCCATTGAGTCAAGTCAAGGGCAAAAAAAGTGAGTAGGGTGTTTAGTTGGAGCCTTAACATAGTACGGCATACCAGTAAGGGAGCTGTAGAACTCGGTGTCTATTTAGTCTGTGTTCAGGTGAATTTTGCCATGAGAATCGCTTTAACTTCCTTTTTGAAAGATGAGGTAGATGCATTCAGTCTGGTTTCAGGGGGAAGCGTGTTCCATATTCTGGGCGCCATCCCCGAGAAGGATCGTTTATAGGTTTTCTTCTTGTTGAACCTTTGAGGTTTCAGTAGTAGGTTTTCAGCACTCCTTGAGGATCTTAAACCACCAGAGATTATCAGTTTCTGTGCGAGGTAGCTGGGTGTATTATGATGTAAGGCTTTATGCGTCATGCACGCTATTTTTAGGTGAATTCTGGCTTCAAGTGGTAGCCAGTTCAAGGCTTTTAAGTCTGGGGAAATGTGTGAACTTCTTTTCAAGCCAATGATGAGTCTTGCTGCAGCGTTTATTGAGGCTCTAAGGGGCGCTGTTGTAGCTTTTGGGAGGCCACATAAAGAGAAACTTCCATACTCCACTCGAGGGATAACTAGAGCTTGTACTGCCAGCTTGAAGTCATCGACTGGCAGGAAGGGTTTCAGCTTCCTCAGTGTGTTTATCTGGAAGTTTGCTCCCTTTGTAGCGTTGCTAATGTGTTTTTGCATAGTGAGGTTGCTGTCAAGAGTAATTCCCAAAGATTTTGCTGAGTCCACAATGGTTGGTTGAATGTTGAGTGCGGTAAGATGTTTGATCAAGTCTTGCATTAAAGGGACTTTGGCAGGTGGAGCTATAAGGAGGAATTCTGTTTTTAGAGCATTCAATTTGTGATGGTTTTCTGCTAGCCAGGACTGGGTGTTGCTGAGTGTGGAGTTAAGCAACTTAATGTCATCTAGGGTGTTGATCTTAAGATAGAGTTGTGTATCGTCAGCGTACATATGAAATTGTACGTTAGACGCATGAAGAATTTCGGTGAGAGGTTCCATGAAAAGGTTAAACAATGTCTGAGATAGTGAAGACCCTTGCGGAACTCCCAACGTTACTGGTAAGGAATTGGAGAGCGTGTGGTTGACCTTGAATTTTTGTGTACGGTTATGGAGGAAAGAGGTAAACCACTTTAACACTGTCCCTGATAAACCCAGTCTATGGTCCAGGAGCTCTATTAGATTCTCGTGTTTGATCGTATCAAAGGCTGAGGATAGGTCTAGTAGGATGAGTAGGCAAAAACCGTTCTGGTCAAGGATTTATAGCGCATCGTCAATAATGTGTGTCATGGCTGATTCAGTGCTGTGGCCTGCTCTGAAACCTGATTGGTGTTTATTTAGGAGGTCAAAGTGATCAATATGTTTAGTCAATTGGTGGTGTACACATTTTTCAAGTAGTTTGGCCAAGGTGGGAATATTGGATATAGGACGATAGTTGTTAAGGTCCGTGGGGTCAGCTGTAGGTTTCTTTAGAATGGGTGAACCTGTCCTACTTTGAGGGAGTCCGGGATGCAGCCATGTTGAAGTGAACTGTTAATGATTTTGGTCCAGAGTGGAAGAAACCATGGTGTAAGGTCTTTAACAGCGTTTGCAGGAAGAGGGTCGGTGAGGTGATTGGCCGGTTTCAGGGCGTTGAGAATCTTGCCTAAAGCCTCTTCAGTCTAAGTGTCAAAGGAAGACCAGGCTGCATCATTTTTTGGGACAAACTTAGAGGGGATTTGGAATGGCGCGGTTGGCAGTAAGGTGGGGGTTTTCGTATGAGGAGCGGTGTGTAGTTATCGGTCATTGAGGAGATCCTTCTTAATGTGGCGGTCTTCTGATTAAAGAAGGTAGAGAATTATTCACAGTTGGGTTGTGGGCGAGCTAAGTCTTGTAGCTGTTGAGGTGCGTCCTTGGATTGAGTTTTGATTAAGTCGAAAAGTTTTTCGGGACAATTTCCAGCTTGGTCTAATTGGTGGCTGAAGAAGTCTGCTTTAGTGCGCTTGATCTTTTTGTAGTAGGCATTTCTCTTTTTCCTTAACACCTTGAGGTGATTAGCAGATGGGACTGATCTCCAGTTGCGTTCCAAGGTTCTGAGGGCCCGTCTATCCTCGTTAAGAAGACCGTTGTACCAGGGCTTAGAGTCTTTAGAGGAAACTCTCTTTAGTTGCAGGGGGGCTACCTCATTGATTATCACGGTCATGGAGTTGAGGTAGTGGTTGGTGAGATCATGGACGTTAGAGGTGCCTACAGGGGGCCGAAGCAGGTTGGAGCTGGAAGAGGGTAATGTGTTGGGGTTGAATTTTTTCAAGTCTCTTTTCCAGATCTTTGGTTTTGTGGATTGAGCAGAGTTGAGTTGTATTGTTTCCTTGATAAAGAAGGAGATAATATGATGGTCCGACCAGTCACAGGGTTGGGTCGACTCCAACTGAATGACGTCAATTTTGGAGATTATTAGATCAAGGGTTGAGCCTTTATTGTGTGTCGGGCTGTTGCAGGTTTGGGTGAGGGCTAGATCATCCAGGAAGTTTTTGAGGCTATTGACCACTGCGTCGTTGTTGTCATTCCAATGGAGATTGAAGTCGCCAAGGAATATTTGGGTATTTTGCCGCCCGTTGTTAGTTGAAATCAAATCCATGAGGTGTTCAGTGAAGAGGAGGTTGTCTCCGGGAGGATGATAGATGATGTAGAGTGAGCATACTGGTTTGCCATTGCAGCTAATGTCCAGGCATAAGTATTCGCACAAGGTGAATATAGCCAATATGGCTCTGTTTACAGTGATGTTGCTACGATGTATACAGGCTATACCTCCCCCTATCTTGTCCGTTCTGTCCAATCTAATGATGTCGTAGTCAGGTGGCACTAGAATGTCGATGAGTGGGGTGGAGGATTCTTTTAGCCAGGTTTCAGTTAACTTTATCAGGTCCAACTCCTGTGAAATGATGAGGTCAGCTATATCAGCTGCGTGTCTAGAGGCCGATCTACAGTTTAGAAGTGTGCATTTAAGACGGGGTGAGATGAGGGAAGAGGAGGGGTCCTGAGTGAGAGGGACTCTTCTTAGGTTGTTATTGCTGACTCCTCTATTGTTGTGGGTAACGGATCTGAAGGGGTTGAGGGGGATAGTCGGGATGGTCATCTGAGAGGACGTAAAGGAGTTCGAGAGAGAGAAGGTTCTTAAGAGTGCAGGAGAGAGAGAAGATCGCTCTCCGAGAGCGGATTGATGCTACGCATTGGGCGTGTTAGTGTATTGTGGGACGGAACTGTTTTCCAACTGGGTGTAGTAATTTTAGAGGTGGATGTAAGGTGGTACATGCTCTCGTTTGATTTAGAGGTTTTTGAGGGAATAGAACGCCATGATTGTCTCGACATCACCTCCTTAAAAGAATGGAGCTCCGTTTTAATTTGGTGAGGTGCGGTCATAATTTCGTCTAGTCTTGCGTCTGGTGCGGTTATGAGTGAGGTTGGTGGCTGTGTTATGCATGTGGATGGCTGCGCTGAGGTCAGGTCAGGTTGGGTGTGTGAGCGGGAGCAGGTATGCATAGTGGTGGAGGCATTGTCGTGTGTGTGTGTGGGTGGGTCGTGAGTGTAGATGGGTGCGTTGTGGGGGTGGCTGGCTGTTGTGTGGGTGTGGGAATAGTAGGAACGGTAGTTGGGCGTGTGGCTTGCTCTGAGGGTAGCGTGGTTTCAGATAGATGATGGGGTGTCATGTTATGTGCCAGCAGTCGACGGGGGGGGGGTGTTTGTGCTGTGGGGAATATATGTAAGAAGAAGCAATTTGGGGCATGAATGAAGTAACGGTAGAGATGGTGTCTATGGGGGATAAGATGTTAGGGGGGAGGGGAGCAATGGGCTTAAGAAGAGGTGGTTCCAAATCTAAGGGAGGAGCGTATGCTGTCTCAGTCATGCTGGGCGGCAGTGTGTGTGGGTTAGGTGAAGTGTTGTGGGGTGTGTTGATGGGAGGGGTGTTCAGGGAGGGAGTGCCTTAAGAAACCGATGCCAGCGGTGGCCGTGGCGGACGAAGGGCGAGGTTGTTAGGCGTGCAGGGTGGTATGGATGAGGTGATGTGCGGTGTGTAGGAGGGAGGGTAAGTTGGGTGGGGGACAGTAGTGGACAGGGTGGTAGAGGGTCGAGACTGATTGCCAGGGTGAGCGATGTTACCAATTCTGTGCTAGCGAAGAGAGCGGATTGAGTAGCCAATTATGGTTTAGACACCAGATTTTTAATGATGGGGAAGATGTTGTCCAAGAGATTTAAATTACAGTCTGTGGCTTGGATGAGGATAGTTCCGTTATTGTATATGGTGATAGTAGCTGTCGCATGAAAGAGCTGGGAGGGGGAAATACCGAAAGCTGTACCATGAGCGGTTTTCCTTGTGAAAGAGATCGAGAGAGAAGCAAGGAAGGTTTTTCTCCATTGGACTCTTCGTTTCGTGTGGAAAATGATATCAGTGGTAGTAATCCCGCTGTGTGGTGAGAAATAAGGATCTGCGAAGAGAGTTTTGGGGTGAAGTTTTATAAAGTTGTGCTTGAATCGTTTGGCTGATTTTTTTGTGAGGTTGGGGGGATAAGTGATGCTGTAGGTGTGTGTACCTGAGAATAGCACAGTAAGTGGTGAGGCGTGCTTGGGGGGAGTGGGTAAGGGGGGGAGAAGAGTAGCAACTGAGAAGGTGGCTATGTAAAAGTGGGCTGAATGGGAAGCGGGGGTCAGCACTCCGGTAACTTGATGTCTGCCCAGGGTGCAGAGTAGGATGAGAGGGACAAGAGAGGAAGGTAAAGGAAAAGAACCAGGGCTTAAGAGTAGAGTAGCTTGTAATATGTCACGTGAGGGATTTACAAATATTCTGATTTGCGGTGAGAAGGTGTAGAAGTCAGTCTAATCAGAGGTACAGGGTGGGGACAGTCTAAGATGGCCTCATCATTGGGAGCGATCCTATTGACCAACTATGTGGTCCATTGTCTGTTTCCAGTTACTGTGGGAGCAAACGTGTAGTCCCATTTCACTGTCCATTAGGGGCTCTGGGGGAAAACCAGTGTGGTCTAGTTTCACTGACCAGGGGACTGAAAATAGCAAGATAGTCCTGTTTCAGTGGTGACTGATTGGGGTTAGAGGAGGTTAGCGTAGACAGAAGTAGTGGTGGCCGATGCTTGGAGTAGGTCAATTGACAAAGATATTTATGGTCTCTGCCATTTTAGGAAAGAAGGACCTATGGCCGCTGCCATCCTAAAAAGTATAGCGATGGACATAAACGTGCACAACACGAGATAATAAAATAAAATGCCCCAAAGGTAACTTTACCTTAATGAGATGACTACGCTGCCGTCGTTATGTTTGTTTAGGTATAATCAGAATGAGCAACTGGCTTCATCCAGGTCCTCTTTCATTGGAGGGGGTGTTGTGGCCGCAATGTATATTAACCATTCGTTCCAATTGTGTCTCCAACATCCGTCAATGAGAAAACACCCGAAGCAATGAACGCACTATCAGCGTTATTTTGTGCTGTTGAGACTGTTGCTTCATAGGGGGCGGGGCAGAGAAATGGTTTTGACCTGAGGCTTGGGAATCTGCCTGAGTCCTCCCTCTGGGGCATCCCAGGGGCCGCCACCGCCCAGCCTTCTGTGTGACCGATGGATTAGTGGAACGCGGTCCTGCCGTCTAGCCGCTTCGTTCAAGGGGGGCTCCGGGGGCCAGCCACCACAGTGCTGGAAAAAACACTCGCACTGCCTCCGCCTCCTCTCCGGGTCCTCGTAGACTCGCTGCTGCCGCCCAGGTGGAGATCCTGCCTCTGCGGGCCGAGGCTTCGCAGGTCTTGGGTGCCAACACAGGGAACTAGGAGATCGCGTCCCGCGGTAGTCTCCTGGAGACAGGGGTCGACCTGCGGGACAACGGGGGCCGGCATGAAGAGCTCCCCAGTTGGAAACGGGGGCTCCTCACCTTCAGCAGTCGAAAAAAGGTCCTGCTGCTTCGCTCCGCGGGTTGTCCGGAGAGTCCACGGAGCAGCAGACGTCTGCTCCCAGCGATCTGGTCTTGTCGCCCTTCCGAAGTAATCCCAGCTCAAACTCGAGAGGGTGGCGATGGCCAGGGATGCTCCCAACAAGGCTCCGTCTTCTCCTGCTCACAGCGACGGCCAGAACAGCCCCTCCTCGGGTGGCATCACGATCGTCGTCGATTCCCGGGTCCATGACAAGGTAAGAATGGCTGTGTGTTTAAAATACGATAATCTCAAATTAATCCAGATACTGCTGTTACTCTTACGAGGTCGGTTCTTCAGGATGGCGGCCGCTGATAGGGATAGTGAAGTAACATCAAGTGAAGTGGCGTACAATGAAGTGGTGTAAACTGGAGTGGCGGACAGTGGAGGGGGTGAGAGTGGAATAGCATATAATGGAGTAGCTTCAAATTAAATTGCATAGAATGGAGAGGTGCAGAGTGAAGTAGCATACACTGTAGGGAATACATTGAAATAGCATACAGTGGAGTATTGTACAGTGGAATAGCATAGTGTGGAGTGGCATACAGTGGAATAGTATATACTGGAGTAGCGTATAGCAGAGTGGCATACAGTGGAGTGGCGTAGAGTGGAGTTGCGTATAGTGTAATAGTGGAGAGCGAACTGGCATAGGGTGGAGTTGTGTACAGTGTAATAGTATGGAGTGGCGTGGAGTGAAGTGTTGTACAGTGTAGTAGTGAAGAGTGTAACAGTGCATAATGTAGTAGAGTACAGTACAGTGGCATACGGTGGAGTGGTGTAGACTGGAGTGAGAGAGACGGTGGCGTTCTTCTCGGCACCGATCCTGCAGATGCTAACGCCGGGAGAGCATTTGCCCATAGTGTAGAAAGAAGTAAACAGAGTCAGTTGAAATGGTGTAGGCATTCCTCCAACGTTATAGGTCAGAGGAACCATGGGGCCTATGGGCTTGCATATAGGGCTTGAGGCCCTATTAAACATACTGAAAATAGCATTCAGAAAGACTGACGGATCCTTCCCCGAGTCGGGTAATCAGGGTATCCGAGCTGTTGGGTCAGACCGTTCCGCACCGTATCGGTCGACGTCAGCTCATCTCGATCCTTGTCTTGTTGGAAAAAAATGATTCCCTTTTTCTCAAAGGTGAGTTAGTCCAGAGTTGGTCAATGGCGTGGAAAAAGGGAAATGACATCAGTCCATCGAAGAGGGTGCTTTATGGCTCTAGTGACATGAAGCGGTGTCGCGTGTGAAGCCAGCTTGGAGCCAGTGCCTTCTACTGCCGTGGGAGAACTATTAGGGAAAAGTTTCCAGATCCAGTCTGGCCCCTCGAATGTTCAAAAGGTGAGGCATCTGCAGGTTGATAGATCCTTTAGAAAGAAAATATAGCCCCAGTCAGTCTTTTTTATTGTTATTTCTACATTGCAAACCTAGTTGGCTCTCAATGGAATGCTATACAGGGGGCAAGTCCCAGTGGGGATACATTGTCGGAAGAGACAGAGAGGGAAGGAAGAAGGGGTGCCTATATGAGGCAGTGCTACTCAAAGAGGTAAGTTTTCAGTTTCTTCCTGATTGTAGGAGCCCTCTTTATCTTGCCAACCAAGCAAATCATCAGGGGTGACCACTTATTAATAACCATGAGCGCACATTTAGTTGACAGAGCCTTAATGATCATAATCTTGGATTATTTTTTTAATTGGTGTCCGGTCCAAGCCTACTCATGAAAGAAATGTACCTGAACACCAATTTTGTACGCCATTTGGAGTCTGCGACAGATGAACTGCACTGTCTGCAAACAAGAGGGGCAGCCATTTCCTGCCACCATGGGAGGTTCTGCGACTTCACTCATCAGCTTAGATGTCTGCATTTAAATACATTAAGCAAACAGGAAGGGAGCTAAAACACACCCTTGCTGGATACCTTTATTCGAGCTGATGTGTGAAATGCACTCCCTTCCCTGGCTATATCTAACAGAGGCAGTAAGACTGCTATGCAAAGCATCTTGAAGGGTTACTAAGCCTCCATTCATAACTATTAAGAAAAGAGATGCCCACTGTTCGCACCCGTCCACCGGATTTAAGACGGAGGATAAGTCTGTAAACGCAAGCTTAAGTGGGGCTCTGTGGTATCAAAAATATTTAATTGACCTAAACACAAGTGCTCAATGAACAATGGCAGTCATGAGCGGTTGGATTAATGTAAAATTGTAAACGTTTCTTAAAGAAGTGTTTGTATTAAGTATCTTCACCCTTACCCACTAATCTGGTGGCATGATTCATCATAGGGTTCCTCCTCACACTGTCCAGCATGGGCTACAACTCTACAACCATTGTTCATCGGGTACTTGTGTTTGTCATTAACAGCTAGGGTTTGTACCTGCATGTGTTTTTTCTCTTCTCTCCCTCAGTAGTAAGTAATAAAGACTATTTAGACAAAGAAAAATTCAGGCTCTGCTCCACTGTGACAATCCATTTTGGAAGCCCTATTCGACTTTTGACAGAATACTGAAATCAGTTTCCCTAATTCCAAAACCTGTGTAATGTATTACTATCTAAATTCTTAACAGTATAATCAAAGAGGGAAATGGGTCGAATACATATGGGGTCTGGTCACTCATCCTGCTTGAAGATGGGAAACTTGATGGCCACCCCCCAAGTCTTTTGAAAGTTAAAGCTGACACCTATGATGTTGAGAACTCTTGTGATCACAGCCTCATTAGCCTTACAAGTGGCATAGGTACGCCACCGGAGACGGCTTTAATGGCTTTCACAACCTCATAAGAGGTGCCGAGAAGTTAACACAGATGGTTAAGGACCCTCATTTGTATCCCTCCCACCATACTGTACAAATTGTTAAAATGAGTAAGCAGCAATCTACAGATATAATAAATCCAAGGGTCTGAGCTATATGAATCCTATCATTGCGCCTGCAACTTATTTCCAAAACAGCATCTCATCCTGGTTATAATGTGCCTCTTAACGTTCCCCTAAGTCATACCTTAAACAAGCCGTTCTGGCCTTACATAGAATAGAGTGTCTTTGTTGTATACCATCCCTTCTGCCTCGTCAGCTTGGTTAAAATGAGAGGTTTTAGCAGCAAGACACAGCTTGCATTTCACTTCCTTGCATGCCTTTGAGGATCATACATAATCAACATACATATTGGGTTCCAACTGCTACTTCAACAGCTACACATGGCGTTCCAGCCGCTACTACAACAGCTTCATATGGGCTTCCAACCGCTACTACTACAGCTACATACGAGATTCTAACCCCTATTACTACAGCCTCACATGGGTTCCAGCCTCTAGTACAAGCGAAGCACATACGGTTCCAACCGCTACTACTAAAGCTACATATGTAGGTCCAACCGCTACTACTACAGCTACATATGTGGTTCCAACCGCTACTACTACAGCTATATATGGGATTCCAACCACTACTACAACAGCGGCATACGGGCTTTGGCCGCTACTCCAAAAGCTACATGCGCATTCCAGCCGCTACTCCAACAGCTTCATATGGGGTGCAACCACTACTAGAACAGCTACACATGGGGTTCTAGTCGGTACTACAACTACTACACATGGGTTCCAACCACTCTACAACAGCTACATACCCAGAAGCTACTACAACAGCTTAATAGGAGGTTCCAGCCGATACTACAGCTACTACACATGGGGTTCCAAACACTACTACTACAGCTACATTCGGGGGTCCAACCGCTACTACAATAGCTACATACGGGGCTTCAACGGCTACTACAACCTCTAGGCAGGGGGATCCAACCGCTCCTACTACAGCTACATATGGAGTTCAAACTGCTAGATACGGGATTCCAAACTCTACTACTACAGCTACATATGAGGTTCCAACCGCTACAACTGCAGCTACATACGGGTTCACACCTCTACTACAACAGCTACACATGGGGTTCCAAACACTAATACTGCAGCTATATATGGGGTTCCAACCGCTACTACAACAGCTACATACTGGGTTCCAACCGCTACTACTACAGGTACAGATGCGGTTCCAACTGCTACTAGAGCTACATACGGGGTTCCGACTGCTACTACAACAGCAGCATATGGGGTTGTAACAGCTACTACTGGGGTTTCAACCACTACTACAACAGCTACACATGGGGTTCCGGCCACTACTCCACAGCTACACATCGAGCTCCAGCCACTACTACAACAGCCACACATGGGGTTTCAGCCACTACCACAACATCTACATATGAGGTTCCATCCACTAATACAACAGCTACATATGGGGTTTCAACCATTACTAGAACAGCTACCGGCACTACAACAGCTAAACATGGAGTTCCAGCCAATACTACAACAGATAGACATAGGGTTCCAGCCTCTACAATAGCTACACATGGGGTTCCTAATGCTACTACTACAGCTACATATGGGATTCCAACCGCTACTACTACAGTTACACATGGGGTCAAGCCACTATTCCAACAAAAGCAGCCATGCACCGTTAGTTTGGTGACACAGGAGCTATGCACCACTGAGTCTAGGTGACACAGGGGCCATACGCCACTGGTTCAGGGTGACACTGGAGCCATGCAACACTGGTTATGGGTGACACAGAAGCCATGCGCCACTAGGTCTAGGTGACACATGAGCCATGTGACACTGGTTCTGGGTGACACAGAAGCCATGCACCACTAGGTCTAGGTGACACATGAGCCATGCACCACTGGTTCTGGGCGACACTGGAGCCATGCACACTGGTTCTGGGCGACACTGGAGCCATGCACAATGGTTCTGGGTGAGATATGTTTCCCCCTCCACTGCGAGGGGTTTTGAGAATTGAGAGGGTTTCTTTTTGTTTGTGTTTTTAACCTGAGCACTACACAGTCATTATTTGCAAGTACCATATTTTTCTCATCCGCACTGATGCTATAAGAATCATCTTCATGTGTGGTGTTCCGCACTTATTGATGAGCATGAGTAACATTGGTATTGGGGGAAAATCCTAGTTAAATTCCCTGCACCAGTTTATTAAGAGTCTATTCATCTGGGACTGTAGTGTGAATTGTTAGATGTGAAGGTTTCGTCTTTTGCAATGTGATGGTTGCAAATGGAAAAGCTGCTTACCTGTGGCAACAATCTTTCTGGTGGATACTCTGTCTACCTGCAGAATCCTCACTGTATACATATTCTCAAAAGCTAGAGTGGACCTGGCAAATCTGCAATAGCTCTCCTGCACCTGTTGGAGGCGCTGGCATTATCTCAACAATGGTTGCAGCATCGATGTGGTGTCACCGGAGCCTCATAGAACCACTCAGGACCCTGACGTCACTTTCTCATTCATCATTTCTGGGCCCATGTCATGTTGTGCAACAAAACTGAAGTGGAACCTATTGACATCAGAGGTCTAGGAGCATCCTTCAGAACTGGGAGGTGGGTGGCACAGGTGAGAAGATTGTAGATTTGTAGAATGTCCACCAGAAAGATTGTGTCACAAAGTAAGTAACTTTTTCAGCCGATGGATACTTCTACCTGCAGATCCCTTACCTTCTGACTAGATGCCACATCCGCGCCCCCTCCTAGGTGATAAGTCTCAAGAAGTGTCTGACTAGGAAATACTTAACGGACCAAGTGAAATGGCCATCCCTTCCCAATCTTAATGCAGAGCATGTGATGTCAATGGGATCACTGCAAGTGGAGGGGATAAAGGGACTTCCCATGTATCAGGTTCTCCTCTACAGACCACCAAGGGAAATCCACTGAGTGCCAGATTGCCGGTGTCAGTATTGTGGAGCCCTCTTAATATGCCAGCGTGTGCATGCATGACCATTAGGTTGGAGGAAGCTAGCAGACTTAGCAGGTGAAGAACCATCAGAACTAGACCGTGAGGTCCCTCCCAAAACATCAGAACCATATCCAAAATATCTGAGGTCCTTTGGAGAAGAGTGGGAGTGCACCTAAAGATGAGACCAGGACTGCCCCTATGAACAGGAGGTGCTGAGAGAGCTCTGGGTGCAACTTGGGTAGGTTGATGGAAAATTCTAAGCTGAATAGAAGGCATGTCAAACAACAGAGGTGTCAAGACCGCCCTGAGCAGGGAATCGCCCCGGTAGGAGAATTCAGAGATCCCTGAATGTGCAGATGTGCCACAACCACCACTATCACCTCGGTGAAGACCCTGTGTGCTGATGTTAGACCAAACAGGAGGACTGTGAATTATTAGTTGGTGAAACCTAACACGAATTGCATCTACCCTTGTGCGACTGCAGAATAGGTGTGAAAATAAGCATCCTGCAAGTGAAGGGGTACGATGAGGTCTTCTGATTCAGATGCCAGAAACAACTGCGCTAGAAACTGCATCTTGAAATTCTCCTTGCACCGGTAAAAGACTCTGAGGTCCAGGAATGGACGGAGACCACCGTCCTTTTTGGGAACCAGGAAATACTGCGAGTAACACTACTTTCCAATTTTCTCGGGACCAACTCCACTGCTACCTTCTGAAGTAGGGCTGCCACTTCCTAGTGTAGAAGTCAGGAATGGATTTCTGAATGGAAGTACTAGGGTGTCGAGAACCTTGGGGGAGTCTGTTGAAAGTGAACAGCGTACCCCCTTTCTATAATCTGTAGGTTACACTGGTTCATTGAAACGGCATTACAGCACTGCAAAAAGGAGGACATTCTTCCTCCATCCAGCTGCATGGTTTCTCTTAAGGAGGAACAAAAGTGGTGTTCAGGTGCACAGGAAGCCTGCAGGGCCGGTCTGCCTTTCCCCTTCCCTTTCCCTATACTGGATGAGGAATTAGTTAGGCTGTGTTATGGCTAGGGGCCTTGTCATTGGCAAAAGGAAAACCCCTTGGAGTGGCCTGAAGAACAAGGTACTTACCTTTGGTGATGCTCTTTCTGGTAGAGACTCTTTTTTACTGCAGATTCCTCGCCTTTTGAATATTCCCCAGGCGTCAGCCTGGATTCGGAAACCATGCAGCAGTACCTCTACGCGCCAACACTCGGAACCATGCAGACGCTGTTGCCTCCGGAAATGAGGTGCAGGGATGATACAGGCCCACATGCTGCGTCATATGCTTTTGAGGATTTCTATGCCTGGAGAAACAGTGCCCCAATAGCAAATTTGTTGAGGCCAGTGGACAGATTCCTACACTTGGTATCTTATTACTAGAGTCTAATCACAGAACAGGAAGCATGGGAGGGTCGATAAGGAATCTGCAGCCAGATAGAGTCTACAAGAAAGAGTGATACTAAAAGTACATAAATTGTTCTTCCGATAGAGACTTCTAGCCCATTCCACACCTTTAGAATGGATACCAAAGCAGCCTGTGAGTGAGCTAAAACCTGAAGCCTCCTGCAGGACCGAGTGGGCAAAATGCCCCTCTTTGCAAACCTCCCTGTCCAGACAATAGTGTTTCATGAACGTGTCAGGGGGGGGCTCCCATGCCGCTGTCTGGCAAAAGTCCAGGACAGGCCCTCCACGTGCTGATAGAGTAGAAACAGCTGCGGCCCTGGGAGGAGGAGCACACTGCCCTGCTGTAAGCTTATTTTTAGCCAATGTGTAGCAGATCTTAATGCACAGCACTATCCAGTGGGAGATGGTTCTCTTTTGCACAGTCTTGTATTTTTTTACTCTTGAGAACCCCCAAAAACCTGGTCAGCCACTAGGTGTTCTTAGGTACGATCAATATATAAATTTAGAGCTCTCTTGGGGTCTGTTCTGCTTGGGTTTTCGGAACCCGCTCAACAGAGCCTCTCTAACCCAAACCAGAACGTTACCCCCTCCCTAGGGCCTATTTACACCTAAATAACCACATATATGTACCACCTAAGGACAGGGAATTCCTACTATATATACCAAGACCTACAAGTCACAGCCTCGCGGTCCCAAACGGACCCAGGACTTCCTGCCCAGACGGCAGCCACAGCCTCGCGGTCCCAAACGGACCCAGGACTTCCTGCCCAGACGGCAGTCACAGCCTCGCGGTCCCAAACGGACCCAGGACTTCCTGCCCAGACGGCAGCCACAGCCTCGCGGTCCCAAACGGACCCAGGACTTCCTGCCCAGACGGCAGCCACAATATATATGTATGAAAAAGAGTATCACGGAAACAATATATCTCACAATTGTTCATGAAAAAGGCACATTTAATTACCCCTTCAAAAATATCAAATAATCATATGGAATATATCTGGCATCATTTACAATATATCACAAGAAAACAGGCGTTTATACAAAGGAAGATACAAACACATATATCGCACAACATCAATTAAATATCAAACAAACACCAATTAACCCAAAAACAAGCAATTTTCAACAGTGTCCCCTTCTAAGTATCAGGCGGACCACTCGGAGGTAGTCAAGCTAAAAAAGAGGGGGGGAACACAAGCAATGGGGGCAACTATGACCCAAATGTTATTTCAGGTGTCCCAACGACAGTCTGTGAATCACTGGAGTTCAGGTGACTCCTCCATCCAATATCTGTCGACGTGACCACGTTTCAGCCAAAGCACGCTTGAGGCCTCTTCAGGACAGGGGTTAAAGAACAACTAAAACAATAAAAGGGGAGGGGAATAGCATTAATCATATCTACAAAAACCCAGGACTAGGGGTGGAGACCAAGCCGTGCACACAAATCAAAATGCTCACAACGGGACCTGAAAAACCTTACATCCCAAAGTGACTTATAAAGGAAAGGTAGATAAGAGGGAAGGAGAGGGGCCACACAACACAGGGTGGCAGAAAGAGTCTAGTATCATCCTTCACCAAGGTGTACCTACTACCTAATTGTATACAAAGGTGACCAAATCTAAGTATGTATATGAATGGACCACCGTCCTGATGCACATAATACATGTGCCAAAAGCCAAGAGCGGGACTGGGCACCTTATATCCCAACACCTACTGTCTCGATACACTTACATGTATCTTCTACATATAGCACTTCCGAATCTACTCGCTCGGTATCGAGGAAGTGTTCTGCCAACGACAGGGAAACAGAGTATCACTGGGGCTGCCAGGTTAACCAATCAATATGCACTGCGTAAAGAAATTGCATTCATCAAACACTTAGGTGTTCACATACCTTATAGAACGCTACTCGCGCTTCTATTCAGGTCCTTCCCTAGAGATCAAACCACCGTTTCTCCACACAATATCTACAACAAATGGGAAAGGAAAACTAAATGTAAATTGGAACTGCCTAATCTGCTCTGCAATTCTTAGCCCGTCATGGATGGTCTCGACTGTGAATTAAATAACACTTACTCTGTAAAAGAAGGTCAGTCTCTACACGGGTTTCAAAATTCAAACGCCAGTCCGCACCACAAATGGAAACGAAGCAACGGGACGTGACGCGTCACACCCGGATATAACAACTAGCGCTCTGCCTAAGGCCCTCCCTCTACCTGCAAGAACATAGACAGAGGACTATTCATCACCCGTAGCTCTTCTGGATGTCTGATCGTAGCAAATTCCAAAGTGAATTAAAAGGTGACAGGCTGTATCCAACACAGGAGTTTAATAGTTGTAAAAATCCGCACGCAAGTGAAATCAAGCCACAAATAATACTAGCGAACCGCAAACAAACAGCTCAACCAGTCTAATAACTGAATCGGTCCCTATTGAGAACAGGAAGGGGCGAAAAATTTTTTAAAGTAAGCATTGTGAGCACGGCAAGGTCCACTCACCAGGGGAACCCACACCTCCCTTCTACACACAAAGTCTATACAATATATACAAATCTACATTTGACATTTCTACATACATCAAATATATCTTTTCAAAGCCAAAATATGGAGGAGAGCCCTACAGATGACTCACCCAGGTAATACATCTTAGGCATACAACAGTATCTATGTAACATGGACAAAGTAGGCTGACATAAACGGTTGCACCCTACAAATGGTGCAGTATTTGTCTAGAGAGCACCCAAATGAGGTCTTGATATGGCGATATTAATTTCCAATCAGTGACCAAACCTCATCACGGTCATTGAGCCCCCTAGTGGAGGTCTGATATCTTTCTATCAGGCGGGCTTCAAGGCTATTGAGTTTTGTCTCTAGTAATGTTTTTGTTGAGGCCTTCACTGTTGCTAAAACAGTCCACTCCAGCTCGTTTTCACTATGTCCATTTTCCAAAAAATGTTGGACCATGGGAGCCCCCAAGGTCTTGCATCGGATGCGGGATTTATGCTGGATAATCCGCATTTTAACAGCTTGTGTGGTTTGGCCTATATATGAACATCCACACGGACATGTCACGCAATACACAACGTTTTTCGTATTACAGTTTGAAAAAACTAACTGTTTGTGTATTTTTCCGTGAATCATGGCTGTTTTCGAATCCTTGGTATGAACACATACCACACAATTGTTGCACTTAAAGTGTCCTACAACTTTAGGTAACCCTAATAGACCTCTAGTGTCAGTGGGTATAGATGTTTGCCGAGTAGCTTTAACAAGATGGTTTCTCAAATTCCTGCCACGCCTAAAGGCAAACAAGGGCTTCGGAATGTTTAAATGGTCCAATAGCCTCACATTTCTCAGAATAATCTGTTTGACCTTATTAGCTTTAGGGCTGAAGGTCAGTACACAAACCAGTTGTTCGGATTCCTTTTTAGTTTTAGGTATAAGGAGATTTTCACGGGGTGTGTACCACGCACGTTTAAGTGCTCCTTTCACCAATCGCTTAGGATAACCTCTTTTTACCAATTTGTCTTGTAAATTTTTGGCATTCCTGAAGTAATCGTTTTTATCTGTACAATTCCGTCGTACCCTCAGGAACTGCCCATAGGGCAAATTGTCCCTGAGGTTCCGAGGGTGTCCTGATGAATAATCTAATAGAGTATCTACCTGATCAGGATTAACATCTGTTCATGTCAAGTCACAGCTGACTAGAAGAATAGGTTACCCTCTTACACAAGAACACGTAGCACATATTGCTTTACTACAAACTGAATACTTTATTTAGTTGTTATTACATGCACACTCACGGAACATAATACATATCACATAACCTGCAAAGAAAAGTGAAAGATTAAGTTGTACACTCTAATAGTAAGGGGTTGACATCACCTTGGTCGTATGTAGCCTGCACTCAATGGTCATCTAGGTTCCCTTCTCGTCTGCGCCTCGGCTTCGCCTGGAAGTCACACCTCCGCAATCACGGGTTTACTCCCGTCTCCCTCTCCGAGTCACTGGGACCTCTTCCTCATCGGCTATTCTCTTCTCTTTGGAATATCTATTTCTCGGTTTTTCTCCACCTCCAAGTTTGTCATCTGTCTTCCCTGGAATAAGTAGCAGCTTTACTGCTAACGGCCAGGTGCCGCCTATGGACTAGAAGCAAGTGCCAGTATCTGCCTCAAACTTTCACTAATATAGATGTGCATTTCCTCATGGAAAACTCCAGCCCGTAACCTGCCGCCCACCAAATTCTTGTACCTCCCCGTGCCAAGGACACGTTCCCAGCCGGCCGGCCTGATGTAGTGTCTTCGGCATGAAGAAAAATACAATCCTTCGATAAGGGCCGGCCTGAACCGGTTCTCTCCAAGCGAATAACACCTCCTAACTAAAACACTGCCTATGACCTAGAAACATCCCAAGCTGCCAGAGCAGGAGGAAAGATGGAGTCTCTCCCGTTTAAGGCCTACCAGGCCTGAATTCAGCACGGCTCCATGAAATACCCTCACTACAGAACAGATTACCCCTAATGCTAACGAATCTATCCCCTAGGATATGTATGCAAACCCTGATCTATGGGGAAGAACACAGGATCATGTCGGAGTGCCTAATAAATAGGCTCTATACACTACTCTAACCCTTAGACTTGAATGGAAAGAGACTGAAGTCACCTAAATCACCCTTCAACACAATAAGACCGGAAAAATCGAGCAGTACATTTCACCCTTGACTTCAGTCTATTATACATTCATTAAATGGAGCTAACATCTGTGGAACAATAATATGAAACAAAGCTAACTGATCTATGTCTAGTACCAAGTGTGCAGAATTGAAGTAATGAAGGAATACACTGAATAAAGCAACAGATAGAAATCAAAACAGCAACAGCAATCAAAATACCACCTAATATTTGGCGTAGCATGTGTATATCAGGTAACCAATTAAAGAGCCAGTCAAACCAGCCCTGGTCAATGTGTTTTCTAACTTCTTCTGTTAAGTCACGCAACTTGTCGATGTGAGCACGAATGGATTGTGTATGGTCAGACAAGTTAAAACAACAGAGACCTTCGAAGTCCGAGCAATCATGTCCATGTTTAAGCAAAAGATAATCAATGGCTGCTCTATTTTGCAAAATGGCCCTACGTTCACCCTGGGCGTCTAATAGCATGTCAGACAAAACTGTAGAAATATGATTAATAGATTTCACCATCCAGCAGGCCATTTTCCCAATAGATTTGGCATTATAAACTGCCAAAGCAGGAACACCAATAATTGAAACAGCTAAGCTAAGGTATTCAGACTTGGAATATAAATGCAAAGATGGGTCACAATCCTCCTGTAACATTACAGTATCTCGAAGCACACGAGAGTTGGCATTCGGATTTGATGCGAACATCAACAAACTGAGTCTCGTAATGGCACAAGGGCCTCCAGAAATGTTTGCAGGGACAAATGGCCAGGAAGTATTACCACATGAGAAAAGCCATCCGGCAGGTAGTAACATCGTGCGATAGTGACTGGGGGTAACTACCAAACTATTACAAGTCATATTGTTCTGAACTGAAACACATGTGGTCGGTGTCCTTTGAAAGCACAAAGTCCGTTCGTGAGCTGTAAACGAAGTGGCGCCTTTTAGTTTTAGGTGCAGACATTCAGAGATCGCACTAGGATTACACGTAAGAAAGAAGCACAAATCACCTTGTGTGATATTATAAGTAAGTATTTGGGACTGGATGGGGGTTTGCTCGTTCGGCAATTCAATACATAGGGGGCAATATACATGGGTAGCAAAATCACCCAGGAGAATATTGGGACGGGCCTTCGAGACATTAAAAATATGATTTAAAGTTTCCAATGAGGCGGGGACAGCAACCAGACAGGTCGCCAGAATGTCATGTACAGATCTCATCGGTGTCAAACAGAAGTGAGGGGCGTCAGTCACCCTCTTCGCTAGTGCGGTCCAAAAGTTCGATGATGAATCCCATGCAGCGAAGGAACGCAACACTCGGGTTCCCAGTTCATCCCGGGTTGATAGGATCCCTCCTTTCTCGTCGTACCAGTCCGAAAACAGTCCGGCTCCGACACATCCTGCAGCAACAATCCAAAGAATGATCTGAAAGAGAACCAAATACAGGCATTAATCATTCTCGTAAATAACATTTATCAGCCGGGACCGCTTCCCAGCTATCTTTCCCTGGCCTCATAACCAAAATGGTATTGTCCTGACCGGTGGCAATGACCTCTGCTTGTTCAGGGGGATTCTTAGGCGACTGCACCCAAACTCTGGCCCCAGGATTATCCGTGGAGCCAAAACCTTTCTGGCCACGTACAGTTAGCAACGTTGGAGCAGTGCCTTTCATTAATACACCACTGAAAACAGGCATTATGAGTAATTGAGCCACTCGGTCAGTGCGATGTATCAGTAAGTCAACCTCACTGCTATTCAGCAGGAGCACCTTAATCTCTCCCTGATAATCACTGTCGATAATTCCTCCAAGCACCTGAATGCCTTTTACAGCCAGCCCCGATCTAGGGGCGATCAATCCGAAATTTCCAGGTGGTATCTGAACACCAACACCTGTCTCTATGATGACTCGATCTCTACTTTTTATAACAATGTCATCCATAGCATGCAAGTCTAAACCTGCCGACCCTGGGGTCGCTCTACATGGAGCCAAAGCTCCGGGAGTAATTTCCCAATACATCACAGTTTCTCTGATTTCATTAGGCATAGCCTCAACATTCGGGGGAAACAAACGCATAAGTGGAGATTCAGCATTTAAAAAAGGACGATTATTCAAAATCAATAGTGCTTGGGGCAAAAAGTCTCGCCAATTTTTATACTTGTCATCCGTTAACTTACGCAGCTGGTCCTTTAGCAGGCCATTCAATCTCTCCACCAGGCCCGAGGCCTGTGGGTAGTAGGGTATATGGAATATCCATTCAATATTGTTTTCCGCACAGAATTCCTGTACCAATCTTCCACGAAAATGGGATGCATTATCAGATTGAATTTGGAATGGCACACCATAGTACATCATAATCAATTCTAATGTTTTAATGGTATTCAATTGGGTAGCTTGCTTACAGGGAAGGGCTACCAGCAGGCCACTGTATGTATCAACAATAGTGCAAACATATTGACAATTCCTACTCATGGGAAGTGGACCAATGTAATCAATCTGCCAAATTTGAGCGGGCAGTTTGCCGCGATGTAAATGACCTTTAACAATTTGGGGCACCTTACGCCGTCTGATATGCTGACAAACGGGGCAGTGTAAAATAACATTTTTGATTAAATCTAAGGGAATATAAATTCCTCGATCAGCAGCCCACCTGCTAGTGGCCTTCTCTCCAAAATGTCCTGCCTTCTGGTGTGCCCATTTCGCCAATCCCGCAATATCAGAATCTTGCCTGTCCACCACTGCCTCAGCAATTTTAGACTTCTCATCTGCAATGTTATGAAAAAATTTGTCAAGAGAATCTATCGGGGTGTGAGCGTCCACATGGAAGATTGTAACAGTACTCTGTGGGAGCATCTCCCAAATTTCTTGCCATAACTCTTTTCCCCATAATTCTTTGGAATGTAGCTTCCAATTATGGGAATGCCAAGTTGGCAACCAAACAGCCAGTCCATTGGCAGTAGACCAAGAATCAGTGAAAATATGACATGTACCAGGTAACTCTTGTTTCAAAACTTGGTAAACAGCGTAAAGCTCGGCAAATTGGCTGCTTTTACCTTCACCAGTTGTGCTCAACAATTTCTGTGTGATCGGATTATAGGACACCGCCTTCCAGTGCCGTGTCATCCCTATAAATCTCGCTGAACCATCAGTGAACCAAACATGGTTTCTTTCCGCTGCAGACAAATCATCAAAAGGCTTACCCCACTTGACAGGAGACTCCTGTGCTAAAGGTACGGAACATTCACTCTCAGTCTCAGTCGATGGCGCTCGCGCCACCTGCTCATGTAAAGAAGCAACTCCTTTCGGGCCCACACGTGCCCTGTCTTGTATGTACCATTTCCATTTAATCACACTCGCCTCTTGAGCGTGTCCAATTCGGTGAGTTTTCGGCGAACTCAGAACCCACTGCATGATAGGAATTTCCGGACGCAGAACTATATCATGTTCCAAAGTCAATTGCTCGGTATCCACCAGAGCCCAATAACAAGCAAGTAACTGTTTCTCAAAGGGTGTGTAACGCTCACCAGCATCAGGTAACTTTTTGGTCCAAAAACCTAACGGTACTTTACTCCTGCCTTGTTTCTGCCACAAACTCCAATTTGCATAAAGGCCCTGTACAGACACATTCAAATCCACGTCACCATCACATACAGGCCATAAATCCAGAGCATGTTGAATTGCCTCTTTTGCCAGACTAAACGCATCTTGCTGTGGTTTATCCCATTCAAATGAATTCTTTTTACGCGTGACCCGGTACAAGGGGGCCAATATTTGACTCAAATGAGGAATATGCTGGCGCCAAAAGCCAAACAGACCAATGAAGCTCTGGGCTTCTTTCCTATTTCTAGGAACTGCAAAATCAAGAATCTTCTGTTTAACCTGAGGGATCACTTCACGGTGCCCTTCATGCCAATTAATACCCAAAAATTTTACAGCCTGGGACGGACCTTGCAATTTATCTGGGTTGATTTCCCAACCTTTCTCACGCAGGCACTCAATGACTCTGTCTAATTGGGTCTGAACTTCCTCTTGTGTTTCGCCTTGGATCAAAACATCATCAATATAATGACATATCTGAATTTGGGGATGAACCGGTACCTCAGCCAAATGCTCTGCCACCAGCCGGTGACATATCGTAGGACTATGCACATAGCCCTGGGGAAGACTTCTAAACGTCATCTGACGCCCGTTCCACGTAAAACTGAATTGTTCCTGACACTCAGGGGCAATCGGAATCGAAAAGAAAGCATTAGCAATATCAATGGACGCATACCATGTACCTGGATGCTTTTGGATTCTCTCAATTAGTGTAATAACATCCGGTACTGCAACAGTCAAAGAGGGTGTGTGCCTGTTCAATTCTCGATAATCAACGGTCATGCGCCAAGAGTTATCACTCTTACGCACCGGCCAAACAGGATTATTCCAAGCAGAAGTAACTGGGGTTATGACTCCTGCATCCACCAACTCCTGAATAGTGGTACTAATCTCCTCATGACCACCTGGAATACGATACTGCTTCTGACAAACCACTTTTGTCGCATGGGGAACTTGTATGGGGGGCATTCTTAAACGACCAACCCGTACAGGTCTGGACGATATATAATGCGTTGTTCCAAATTGGTAACATCCGTCATCTAGATGCAAAGTCATTCCTCTCAAAATATCAATCCCAATTATGAATTCTAGAAGTGGCACTACTAGTACAGAATACTCTTTTCTAGGAATTCTACCTATTCTCATTTCAAGCAAAGTTTGAACTGCAGGGGTTTCTTTTCCACCTAATCCGGTAATAGTAAAAGGCTGACCTGTAAACTTCTTCGATTTTCCATGAATAAGAGTGGCCTCCGCTCCTGTATCTACCAATGCTCGGGGCCTTTGGATATTACGATGTCTCCAATAAATGTCAATATCTACATAGGGTCTATTATCTCTGTGAGCCCATCTGTGTACCGGAGCTTGACCTATTTCCTAATCATTCTTACTGCATTCTGTATACCAGGATAAATCAGGATAAAGACTCTCACGCTTCTTAGGTATCGGTACCTCCTGTTCATATCCATTCCCAGTACGGAACGGATTCGTATCTTCTGCATTGTACTGCGGGTTACGATCGACCAAACTGTGACGATCCTCTCTCCTCCTCAACTCAGGGGATTGATCCCTATCATCTCTACGTCTGCTGTAAACATAGTCAGTTCTCCCCCTTTCTCTTTCCCCCTCTCTCTCTCGACGGGGGGACACATCATGTGCAGAACGTCGATCATCACGACGAACAGAGCACCCACGGCGGTCGTCATCACCGCTACCGTCAGAACCACCACGATCACACTCAGTGGTCCGAACACGCCGGGCACCCTCCTTTCGGTCCAAGCCACGTTTGCGAAACAACTCCCACAAACGAGCGGTAGTCTCACCATCAATGTCCTCCCTCCGCACACCATCAGCCAGAAGACCAGAAAAAATATCACGTCTAGTAAGTTTATTTTCACCAGGAGTACGAGTGTCAGTCCGGGACTGACGTTCAGGTTTAAACCACTCACCCAACTCACCGAGTTGGCGCACCGATTCCAAAACCGTAGATAACACGTTACCAGTCTGATTAATCAATAAAGTCATCATGACCTGCTTATAGGCAACAGGGGAAGATCGAATGATACGGTTCCGCACAGAAGATGTCAACGAACCATCAAGCAATCTGTCAGCAGTACCCAGAAAAATTGCCGTTTTCATCACCTCCTCTTTGAGACGTTGAGCAGCATCACGCAAAGTATACCACGGCTTGTCATTCACAGGCCAGTCAGATTCAGTAGGATATTTTTGATTACAACCCTCAGTCGCCAATTGGAGTAAAGAAATCTGACCACCACCATTATAGTTACGAAAATGATCCTGCACAGTAGAATCCAAACTCAAGGAACAGAACTTTAAACAATCGCCAGTATCCAACATAATACCAGCAGCGCCCAGTTCATAAAGGCGCACCATCCATGTGAGCAAGGACTCACCAGCTCGCTGCCGAAATCGCTGTAAAATATCACTAATTTCCTGTTGAGTAAAGTCTTCTAAACAGTCCAAAGAGATACCCTGCGGAGCATTGGGAGACTGCTGCAACTTCCGACGGAAAACTGGATGCCCAGAAACCGCGGGACGAGCATCACAAGGAGCCCGATCAGTACTCGTAGAGGGACAATCAGTGGAAGAGGCATTGATCCCACTCGAAGAACGAGCGTAATCACGGGGTGCACCATCAAAGGTGCGAGAAGCAGACTTACAATCATGGCGGGAGCGAGAAGACTCGCGCTTGGCAGACTCCTCACCCGAGGAACAAGAATCAGTCGAGTTCCAGATATTACCATCCCATTCATCAGGATTCCAATCCAGCCCGGCTGTCGCCACGACCAGACGCACCTTTCGCGTCGAAACCCGACCGCGCCTGTTCTTGTATTTATAACGAGCAATTCGCACAGCCGCCCGTTCGGCAATAGTTTGGTAAGTCTCAAGTTTATCAGCAAGCAACTTATTTTGACACCGCAACAAAGTATGAGAATTCTGAATCTCAACAAAGTGCGCTTCCACATCTTTAAGAGATATCTGTAACTTCAACAATCTCTCATGCAGAATCCTGTACGCAGACAAAAGAATCCAACCTCTGCGCCCCAAAATGGGAATCTCCTCACCCTTCGATACAGGTGCCTTCTGCAAACAAGCAATCACATTAGCCGGCTCTGCCAGCTCCAAAGAAGAATTCCAATTCTCACTCAAACCAGTAGAATCAGCCCACTCACGGGCCAAGGCTTCATAAGGCGTTGCATCCCATCCGGGAATATCAACGGGCAACTTAAAAGTAGATTTAGACCTTCTAGAAAACATCGTGAAAAAGGAAAAAGAAGAAAAGAAGAAAAAGAAAAGAAGGAAGAAAAATAAAAACTATACACACAAATATAGAAAAATAAAATGCAAACAAAACCACGCACGCGCCGAAAGCAAACACAAGACAACCACAACGCACACAGGTTTCGTAAACGGTTCGTGACGCCAAATGTTCTGCTTGGGTTTTCGGAACCCGCTCAACAGAGCCTCTCTAACCCAAACCAGAACGTTACCCCCTCCCTAGGGCCTATTTACACCTAAATAACCACATATATGTACCACCTAAGGACAGGGAATTCCTACTATATATACCAAGACCTACAAGTCACAGCCTCGCGGTCCCAAACGGACCCAGGACTTCCTGCCCAGACGGCAGCCACAGCCTCGCGGTCCCAAACGGACCCAGGACTTCCTGCCCAGACGGCAGTCACAGCCTCGCGGTCCCAAACGGACCCAGGACTTCCTGCCCAGACGGCAGCCACAGCCTCGCGGTCCCAAACGGACCCAGGACTTCCTGCCCAGACGGCAGCCACAGCCTCGCGGTCCCAAACGGACCCAGGACTTCCTGCCCAGACGGCAGCCACAGCCTCGCGGTCCCAAACGGACCCAGGACTTCCTGCCCAGACGGCAGCCACAGCCTCGCGGTCCCAAACGGACCCAGGACTTCCTGCCCAGACGGCAGCCACAGCCTCGCGGTCCCAAACGGACCCAGGACTTCCTGCCCAGACGGCAGCCTTAGCACGAGTTCATCCTATCATTACCCCGACATACAACAAGGGAATTAACAACAAGGGAATCAGTGTTACTATGTATCAGATCACACAAAGACGGCTAGTTGAGCACAACCTGTTCCCCAGTTTGAGGGGCTCCTTTCTCCCTTATTCAGTTACCACCTACCTGATCAGGATTAACATCTGTTCATGTCAAGTCACAGCTGACTAGAAGAATAGGTTACCCTCTTACACAAGAACACGTAGCACATATTGCTTTACTACAAACTGAATACTTTATTTAGTTATTACATGCACACTCACGGAACATAATACATATCACATAACCTGCAAAGAAAAGTGAAAGATTAAGTTGTACACTCTAATAGTAAGGGGTTGACATCACCTTGGTCGTATGTAGCCTGCACTCAATGGTCATCTAGGTTCCCTTCTCGTCTGCGCCTCGGCTTCGCCTGGAAGTCACACCTCCGCAATCACGGGTTTACTCCCGTCTCCCTCTCCGAGTCACTGGGACCTCTTCCTCATCGGCTACTCTCTTCTCTTTGGAATATCTATTTCTCGGTTTTTCTCCACCTCCAAGTTTGTCATCTGTCTTCCCTGGAATAAGTAGCAGCTTTACTGCTAACGGCCAGGTGCCGCCTATGGACTAGAAGCAAGTGCCAGTATCTGCCTCAAACTTTCACTAATATAGATGTGCATTTCCTCATGGAAAATTCCAGCCCGTAACCTGCCGCCCACCAAATTCTTGTACCTCCCCGTGCCAAGGACACGTTCCCAGCCGGCCGGCCTGATGTAGTGTCTTCGGCATGAAGAAAAATACAATCCTTCGATAAGGGCCGGCCTGAACCGGTTCTCTCCAAGCGAATAACACCTCCTAACTAAAACACTGCCTATGACCTAGAAACATCCCAAGCTGCCAGAGCAGGAGGAAAGATGGAGTCTCTCCCGTTTAAGGCCTACCAGGCCTGAATTCAGCACGGCTCCATGAAATACCCTCACTACAGAACAGATTACCCCTAATGCTAACGAATCTATCCCCTAGGATATGTATGCAAACCCTGATCTATGGGGAAGAACACAGGATCATGTCGGAGTGCCTAATAAATAGGCTCTATACACTACTCTAACCCTTAGACTTGAATGGAAAGAGACTGAAGTCACCTAAATCACCCTTCAACACAATAAGACCGGAAAAATCGAGCAGTACGGGGTCCAAACAATGGGGTCTCTCTGGTTCCTTAGAGGAGTGAGGAGGAGCATAGAACACTAGCAAGGTGATGTTTTGACCGACGGGGAACAGTGTCACAATTTTAGGCAAGAATGATTCCAGTGTCCGGAAAGCCAGCTTGTCTGGGAAGAAGGTGGTGTACAACTGCCCCAATGTTATGGCCACAAGGAACACTGTCTTGAGGGTGAGAAGCCACAAGTGACAATAGTGAAGCGGCTCAAATGATGTGCAAATCAGACATGTGAGGACCAAGTTAAGGTTCCACTGTAGCATCACAGAGTGGGGGAGAGAACAGATGTAGTAAACCTTTCAAAAAGTGCATAACAGGAAATGTAAAGAGGGCTAGTCCGGCACCCGTAAAAAATTTGAAAAGTACCCTTTAACTGTGCAAACAAAACTGTCAAATAACTTCACTTGGAGATCTATCTGCCAAGTACTGTACCAAGCTGCAAATTCGTCCCAATAACAGGCCTGGCTGCCAAAATTACATCAACCACTTCCAGAGGAAGGTGTTCAGCTGTTGTCGCTCAATCGCTTAGCACGAAGGTGGAAATTGCGATGGCCCAGGTGTAGAACCACCAAGAGGGGTGGACAGATGCTCATGCCCCGGAGTTCTGGATATCATACCCTCCATCCCCAATCCGGAGCCAATATGATGATTCGAGCACTGTCAGTACTGATCTTCTTAAGAACTCTGGGCAGGTGAGGTATCGGCAGAAAGGTGTATAGCAGTCCCAAGCGCCACTCGAGGCAAAATATGCCTCCGAGTTAGGGGAGCCTTGGAAACGTCAGCACGCAGAAGTACTGACAATGTGCATTGTGGGCAGTTGCTAACAAATCGAGCCAACATTCTCCCCATTCACAAAATACACCTTGTGCTATTTCAGGGTGTAACTGCCACTTGTGATCTTCTAGGCGTAGACAGATGAGCTCGTCCACCCTGGCATTCAATGATTCTTCCAGGAGGTTCACCACCAGGAAAAATTCCTTGGTGGCCCACCCATTTCCATATGTGAGGGCCTCCTGGCACAGGGTCTGTGACCCCACCTCTCCCTTTTTGTTGCAGTACCACATAGCGATGGTGTTGTCCATGGGCACCTGTACCAGCCTCCCCTTAATGGATGGAAGGAAGGCCTTCAACGCCGCTCCAGAAGGCTGATATGGAGCTGAGCTGCATATCATTAACCTGGCCACGTCTTTCCACCTTCTAAAAAGAACTCAAAACTCTTCTCTTTGAATGACACCTGACCTACCCACTCCTACTGCCTCACGCTCCCGCCAAGTGCAGACCATCCTCAACCAATATACACAACAGGAATAACCCAAAAATCTAAAAAGGACCAGGGTATAACTGATATCAACAACAATGTCCTAAAGGTATCATTCATAAATCCAATAACAGATTTTGTACAATACTATAAAAATGTATGTAGCCACAAATCGACCAAAGGAAAACCGGATATGGCCAGGATTTGTCCAAAAAATAACTGTTTTCAATTAGATATGACAATTGATGCTCAGCAGCATCAAAGAAACAGATAAATTGAATGGTGCCCAAAGTGTATAATGTGCATGAAGTGCTCAGAAATGTGAAGGCGGCACTGATTGATCAATAAAAAGGGACAGAAACAACAAAAAGAAGTAACAATTCACTGATGTGCATGAAAACGTAAACAATTCACGAGGACTCCATGGCTCATGTATATAAACAGTATTCCTGATCATTTTCAGCCGAAATGTCTATGGCGTTTCAACCTTTCATATTTCATCAGGTCATCATCAGGGCAAAAATTTTAGAGGAACAGCAAAAAATATATAGCTGCATAAAAAGGAATTATAAAAGTAAAGCATTATTCCACATAAAAATATGGTGAAAATAGCAAAAGGCCATATTAAATGTACCTACAAGATAGCTACTGAACAGTAAAAAAATTGTAAAATACTGCCCATTTTGGTCAAAAAAGGGGGTTGAGTACCAGGAGTCCCAACCAGTGGTTAACTAAAGAGAAAGGAGACATTTTTCTTTTTTTTTAAGTTACGAATAGAGCTTGTAATCAAAATACTCCTACAAAATAGAACAGCGAAGAGACATTGAAAAAAGGGCACAGTCTAAATGTGGAGGGATTAGAGAAGTATGGCTTATGTAGGCATACCTTAATAAGTAACTATCAATGAATATAAGTAATGTTTGATCATTTAATGTTAACGAGAGTCATAGTAGCTCCCTAAAGGAAGAACTGTTTATTTTCACACGGGATAATAACAAGGCGTTGTGCTTGAATGGAGACAAAGGGCTAAAGTGAGCCAAGTTAACAAGGTAGCACAACATGACACGAATCACCAGCTAACTGCGTATTGTGTACTTACAACTGTCTGAGAACCATGTAAAGATAAGACACTATAATAATAATGTACTATGCCTTGTGTTGTTGATTCCTATTGTTAATAGAAAGAAATAAAAATAAAAAAACAAGGTAGCACAAGCCCAAAAGGACAAATTCTGAGGCAAAAAGACAAACAAGATAACTGGTGGGGAATGAATCTTGCATCCAAAAGCAGCGCCACACAATGGGGCACGAAGGATTTGTGTCTAAATCTCTGGTACAACAACTAAGAGTTAGAAAAGGGGAGAGACGATAGAAAAAAGCAATATGTGCAAAGTGAAGCGCATGTCACAGCTGAAAAAAATACTAGAGCACGCCATAAAACGCCACTGGACAGGTGAACGTAATGCGCAAAGAACGGCGAAGTTGGGAGAGAAACAGGCTACCATTTTGTAGGTAGAAAGTATCTTTATACAAGGTTTGTTTGAGTGCTAGTTCGTGAAGTTCGACAACAAAACATCCATATTGGCCTTATATGTATTACTATATGTATAACCAAAGACATGGATTTTGATCCAAACATGGACCTCTTGGTGGGTATGGATATAGAATCTCTCTATACCAATATTCCACAACAAGACAGTATTGCTATTAATAAAAAATTGCTAGATAGAAGACCGCTACCTACAAGAGTTCCAAATGATTTTATTGTCGAACAAAAGAAGGGGGTTCCGCTAGAAGTCCATTTTGCTCGCAACTTCGCCATTCTTTATGGAGATGATTTTGAGAGTACAGTCGTGCTTACACCCAATAATGCACAAGTTACTTACCTTCAGTAACGATATATCTGTAAGAAACATTAGTAGTGATAGATTCCTTACCTTAGAATTACTTCCAGGCGTCAGACTGGATCCGAAAAGTTTTTGTCAGCAGTACCCCTGCGCATCGGTAGGCGTCGTCCTGCGGCTCTGCGTGCGTCGTTGGCATCGAGATGACGTCGCTGGAGCTACATAGATGCGCTCACGTCAGTTCTGTACACGACTTTCCGCGCCAGGAACGCAGAGCCATGCAAGAAACTGACCACTGGTGCCATGAATCTAGGGCCCTGAAAGGGATAACCTTAACCCTAGAAATCAGTTCGCAGAACGGGGAGGATGGGTGGGGCGGTAAGGAATCTATCACTACTAATGTTTCTTACAGATATATCGTTACCGAAGGTAAGTAACTTGTGCATCTGAAAGAAACAGGTAGTGATAGATTCCTTACCTCAGAATATATACCCCAGCAATACCAACCCCGGTGGTGGGTCTGCGAACCAAGATCACACCAGAAAATCCTGGAGAACAGAACGGCCAAAGAAGCCGTGTCTCCGAACTTGGCTTCCAGGCAATAATGCTTGGTAAACGTGTGCAGCGAGGCCCACGTAGCTGCCTGATAGATGTCATGCAAGGGAACTCCCCGTCCCAAAGCAGTAGTAGCTGCCGTCGCCCTAGTAGAATGGGCGCGCAACCCCTCCGGAGGCTCCTTTTAGCCAAAGAATAACAAGCCTTTAAGCACCGAACGACCCACCGAGAGATGGTCTGCATGTGCATGGCCCGACCTTTCTTGGCGCCCACGTAGCCAACAAAGAGCTGGTCATTCACCCGGAACTGTTGTGTGCGGTTCAGGTAGAATGAGAGCGCACGTTTTGGGTCCAGACGGTGGAGTCTCTCTTCCTCTTTTGAGGGATGCGGAGGCAGAAAGAAGGTGGGCAAAGTGATGGTCTCCCCGATATGAAAGGCGGTGACAACCTTTCGCAGAAAAGATGGACGAGTCCTTAGAACCACTTTGTCCGGATGGACAGAGAGAAAAGGAGGTTTAGAAGAAAGAGCCTGGAGCTCACTCACTCTTCTGGCAGAGGTGATGGCCACCAGGAAACCGGTCTTTAAAGTGAGAAGACGAAGAGGACAGTTGTGAAGTGGCTCAAAGGGAGCACACATCAGATATGTCAGAAACAGGTTCAAGTCCCACTGAGGCTTTATGAAAGGTACAGGAGGGAAAAGATGAGTAATGCCATTTAAGAATCTATTTACAACTAGGGACTTGAAAAGGGAAGGCTGATCTGGAAGCCGTAAAAAGGCTGAAATGGCTGAGAGATAGTCCTTGATAGTGCCCAGAGCAGAGCCCTGCTGGGCCAAAGAAAGGAGGAATAAAAGGACCTCTGAAAGAGAGGCAGAAAGGGGATCCACAGCCTTTGCACCGGTAGGTGTATACCGTCTTAGTGGAGGGACGCCTGGCTGCCAAGATTACATCACAAACTTCGGGAGGCAGGTCAAAAGACGTCAACTGCCGCCGCTCAATATCCACGCAAGGAGGTGGAGACTGGACAGGTTCGGGTAGAGGACCGTCCCCTGTTGCTGCGACAGAAGATCCTCCCGAAGAGGCAGTCGGATCGGGGGATCAATAGCCATGCTGAGTAGCTCGGGATACTATACTCTTCGAACCCAGTCCGGAGCCACAAGAATTACTTTGGACCGGTCGCGCTTGATCTTCTTCAGCCCTCTGGGTAGAAGTGGTATAGGCCGAAAGGCATATAGTAGACCGCAACTCCACTCGTGACGAAATGCGTCGCCGAGCAAGTGCCTCCTTGGAAATTCCAACGCGCAGAACTGATGACATTGCGCCTTCTCTTCTGTGGCGAATAGATCCCACCAAAGCTCTCCCCACTGCTGAAAGAGACCTTGCGCCACGTCCGAGTGCAGACGCCATTTGTGATCCATCATACACCGGCGGCAGAGTTTGTCCACCCTGGCGTTCAGAGAACCTGCCAGGTGTTGAACCACCAGGAAAATACCCTGATGTTCCAGCCAAGTCCAGAGACGCAGAGCCTCCCGACTTAGAGTCCACGACCCCACCCCACCCTGTTGCAGTACCACATGGCGGTGGTGTTGTCCGTGAACACCTGCACTACTCTCCTCTTGACAGAGGGAAGGAATGCTTTCAGTGCAAGTCGGATCGCCCGAAGCTCCAGAAGGTTGATATGGAGCTGGGACTCAGCCGGAGACCAGAGTAGAGGACTCTGGTCTCCGCCTCTCCCATGTGGCCGCTTCAACCCAGAAGGGACGTGTCCGTCACCACTGTGTGTTCCAGTTGGGGAAGGGAGAGGGATCTGCAAATGACCCAATTGCGATTCCTGAGCCACCACTGCAATTGTTGTGCAGTGCCCTTCGAGATCTGGACGTGATAGGACAGGTTGCCCTAATGCTGTGCCCACTGGAACTCGAGGTCCCACTGCAGAGCCCACATATGCCATCTGGCATGATCTACCAACAGGATGCAGGAGGCCATCAGGCTCAGTAGCCGGAGGGTCATCCTGACCGAAACCCGGGATAAAGGCTGAAATACCAGAATCATAGCCTGAATATCGCTGCTCGGTAGGATAAACTCGAAACTGCGCCGAATCCAGAACCGCTCCGATGAAGATGAGCTTCTGAGAGGGAATCAGGTGCGACTTCGGCACGTTGATGGAGAACCCCAGCAAATGCAGGAGGTAGGCCGTAGTCTGGGGGTGGGAGACGACTACCTGGGGCGAGCCCGCCTTCAACAACCAGTCGTCGAGATAGCGGAAGACTGGAACCCCTAATCTGCGCAGATGAGCTGCGACCACCGCCATCACTTTCGTGAACACCCGAGGGGCACTGGTGAGGCCGAAGGGGAGCACGGTAAACTGAAAGTGCTCGTGGCCTACCGTGAACCGCAGGCAACGCCGGTGGGACGGCAGGACAGGGATGTGGAAATACGCATCCTGCAAGACCAACGTTACCATCGAGTCTCCAGGGTCTAGGGCAGCCAGAACCTGAGCTAAGGTGAGCATTTTGAACTTCTCCTTCCGGAGGAAGGCGTTGATGCTCCTGAGGTCCAAGATAAGGCGCAGGACCCCTTTGCCCTTCTTGGGAACCAGAAAGTAGTGGGAGTAACAACCCCGACCTACTTCTGGGCCAGGAACGCGCTCGATGGTCCCCTTGGCCAAGAGGGCCGTAACTTCCTCCTGCAGAAGTTGCAAGTGATCCCCGACACGCGGTGGTACTGTGGTGGCATGGCTGGAGGGGTCGCCTCGAAGGGGAGGGAGTAGCCCCTTCGGACGATTTGCAGCACCCACCTGTCCGACGTGATGGTACGCCAGTGGAGCAGGTGACGGCGAACTCTGCCTCCCACTGGCGTGGAATGGGCCTGAAAGGTCGGACTAGAAAGGCTTTGAGGCAGATGCTGCGGGGGCAGATGTGGGCTGACCGGCTCTCTGTCCCCCTGCTCCGCCTCGGCGGAATCCACGTCCACGACCGCGTTGAGGCTGGTTCTGCGGCCTGTGGCTAGAAGGACGTGCGGGCACCCCTTCCTTGGCCACGAAAGGGGCGAAAAGCGGAAGTTTGCGGGCGCGGGGCCAAGAGGCCCAAGGACTTGGCCGTAGCCCTGGAGTAAGCGCTCCAGCGCACTATCCGCTTTGTCGCCAAAAAGGCGACGGCCATCGAAGGGCATGTCCATGAGAGTGCTCTGGACATTCCCGGAGAAATTTGTGGATCTCAGCCAGGCATGGCGACGAATCGCCACCGTTGTCGCAATCGCCCTACCTAGCGAGTCCGTGGTGTCAAGCCCACATCGAATCGAGTACCGTGCTGCATCCCGCCCCTCAGCCAGAGCCTGGGCGAGCCGTGTCCCGGCCGCCTCCGGACACCAGGCCAGCACATCCGCCACCGTATCCCACAAGGAGTGGGTGTAACAGTTTGAGAAAGTGCCATCTTTCTTGCATGGTATGCCCTCACGTTTTGCTGAATTGCTGAATGTACTTTGACTGAGTGTGCCCTGGACTCCTGCCAATCAGGTGCCCAGGGCCTATGTTCCTTCCCTAAAAACACAAAACACAAATTGGCAAACCCTGGCCACATGTCAGCCCCTGGTAAATGGTACCCTAGGTACCCAGGGCCTTGTGACCAGGGAAGGCCTCTAAGGGCTGCAGCACTCATTGTGCCACCCTTAGAGGCCCCGTACCCTTACACACACACACACACACACACACACACACACACACACACACACACACACACACACACACACACACACTGCCCTTGCAGGCTGGGTGTCTGGGTGCAAGACAGAACAAAGAGTCGACATGGCACACATCCCTGTGTGCCATGCCCACCACCTACACTGCCATGGCATATATCAGCCACCCCTCTAGCTGGGTGCCCTATGGCAATGGTGTGGGCACCTGAGCAGGAGCCCTGTGCCCCTACAGTACCAAGGTCCATTCCTGGGCACTGTAAGTGCAGTGCTGCCATTTAAGAACTCCACAGCACCATAATGGCAACACTGAAGACTGAGAAGTTTGGTATCAGTGTGGGATTTAATGTACCAAGCACCCCAGAGGGCATCTTAGAGATGCCCCCTAAAACCTAACCTACAATCCACGTCTGTTCTGAGGCTGCCTAGGCTGCCACACAGCAGACATGTTGCTGGACCCCTGAGTAGTAAAGCCCCTGCTCTCCTGGGCCTGCAACAATGCACATCCTGGGCGAGGTGCTAAATCTCCTCCCCCAGGATGGGCAGGGGGAAGCATCATAGGCATGCTGCCTCTGTGAGCTTCCCCAGGCCACTGCAACACCCCACTCTGGCGGGAAGCTTGGCCGGAAACCCCAAATAAGGACAGGGGATGTGCCAGCCTGCCAACCCCACCCCTCAGGTGGGGGAGGCGAGATGAAGCACATCTCTGGGCACTCGCCATCTTGAAGATGGGAGGCCCGGCCCTACCCAATCAGGACTAGGCTACTGCGCCCCTCCCACAGGAGAGTGGCAGAATAGGGGGTGTACCTACCCTAGGACAGGGACCCATTGGTCCCTGCCCTTTACCTACCTGCAACGCTCCTAAATCTAGTATTTAGGGGCACCCTGCACCTTCCTTCCCCAGATTCCAAAATCCGAAGAAGAGCTAGAAGAAAGAAGACCTGCCCTGCAGCTGCTAAGAAGAGGAAGACACAAATTGCTTTGGCCCCAGCCCTACCAGCCTGTCGACCCTCGAACCTGCTCCTGCTCCAACCCGGCATCTCTTGTGGCCAGCAACCTCACAAACCCCGGAGGACCTGGCTACCTTTTGACTCTAAGCCCCTGGGACTCCCATGAGTAGAGGCTCTACTCAAAATCTACTTCTAATCCCTAGCAGCAGCCCGGAACCGCGAACCCACCAAACTCTGCACCAGCCAAGCCTGGCCTGTGCCGGAGTGAACAAAGACCACAAGGACAACCCCCACGGCGACTGTGACCCCGAGTCCGGCACCCAAGGACCTCCCTCAACACTCCTGCAGCCTCAGAACAAGGTGCCCCCCAACCGCGATCAACAGAGGGTAAGATTTCCCGACACCAAAAGGCACCCCTGCACCCGGCGGCCCCCTGTGCCCAATCCCGGGGTACCTACCTATCCTCCAACTACCCAACTTACCTCTCGAAGTGGTGGTGGGACCTGAAGAATCCTCGTCCCCGAGCTTGCAGTCTTTTTCTAAACTGGAGATTTCCCATTGAAATCAATTGAGCGCCCTAAGGCTCAAAAGCACCCTGCACCCAGCCGCCCGAGTGGCCCTGGCAGTGCAACCTCTACACCTATCTACTTCCCCACTTGCCCTGAGTAAGTGACCAGGAGCCCAGCTCCCACAGCCGCGTGGCCCGCTAGTCAGCAGCCACCAACCAAGGCCCCCCTAACTCTCATAGGATAACATTGGGCCTAACTCTCTCTGCACCCGGTCGCCCTTGGGCCGCTGGGGGTGAACAAACTGTACCTACCTGACCCTGGGAAACCCCTGAGTCTATGCTCAGAACCCTAACTCTGCCAGCCGAGTACTTACCTTTAAACCGATTACTCAATGTTCGCCATAGGGTAACATTGACTGGCTTTTTCTGAAATTTCTTCTAAGTGTGGACTTTTGAAAACTTAAAAAATTCACCAAATATCAGCCGAGTAACGAAAACGAAAATACTCACCTGCTCTTAGGTGAGTCCCCAGTGCTGGATCTTGGTGCCCAGCACTGACTCTGAAAACTACTTACAACTGTACTTACCAGTAACCCAATTTTCTTCCATAGGAAACCTTTGACTGTTTTTCTGTGAAATTTCTTCTAAGTGTCAATTTCTGCAATCTTTAAATATTCTTTAAAAATCGTATAATATCTGAAAACGTAATTACTTACCTGTTTTGGATAAAGGTCCCAGTACTGAGTCTAGGCACCCAGTACTGGATTACAAAAGTAACGAGAACATACTATACCTGCAACTTGAATTTTCTGCCATAGGGAATGATTGACTGTTTTCTATGAAATATTTTCTGTCAACTTTTAAAATAGCAAAATATTGTCTAAAAATCATCACAGTAATTAAGTCGACTTTTATCACTTGTTTCTAAGTACTGTCCCAGGACTGAATCTAGGATCCAGTCCTGGAATTCCAAAAGTAATCCAAAAAGTAATCTATTGCAAATAACTTGAAACTTCCATTGAACTCAATGCATTATTGTGTTTAAAACTGTGTTGCCTATTGCAACTACTTGTAAGTTTCTACAAAAGCCAATTGCATATTGCAAAAGTATTTATATAAAGCATCTCATTCTGAGAAAGTATATTTTAATTCCAATTGTTGGTTCTAAAATAAACCAAGCATATATTTTTTATATATAAACCATTGGCCTAGAGTTCAGTTATTGAGTGTGTGAGACCATGTGCTGACTGAGTGTGTACAACAAATGCTTTACACTGTCCTCTGATACTGCCTTACTGTTCGACCACACTACCACTTTAGAGAGTAAGGTTATATCTAACTTTAGCCTCTGCCAAGCCTCTGGGGACTGTGGACTCTGTACACCCTGTACCCATTTGGGAACAGTATATACAGAGCCACTTTCTCACAAATGGTCCAAAAGGCACGCGGTATTAATGGACCGCAACCCCAAACTGAGGGAGGAAAACAGCTTCTTCCCAAACTGTTCCAACCTTCTGGATTCCCGATCCGGAGGAGCGGACGGGAAGGTGGTCTGGGGCGTAGAGGCCTGGATAACCAGGCTCTCAGGGGTGGGGTGCACCGACAAAGCTGGGGTCGCCCGGAGCAGGGCGGTGGCGCCGGGCCACGTTCCGGTCCACAGGAGTGACTTTGGAGGGCTTGGACCAGGTGCCCATCAGAACGTCAGTCAGTGCTTCATTGAACTGCAGTAGAGGCTCCGAAGAGCTTACTGGCAGTTGAAGCACTTCAGTGAGGAGGTTAGTCCTCACGGCAGCCCTGCGCAGCACCACAATATAGGTTGCACCCTCCTCCGTAGCCACTGAGAGAGGATGGATGAAGCCAGTGTCAGGGGAAGTATCAAGACCACTGGCATCCCCCAGCTCTTCTGCCCAGTCCTGATTAAACTGGCACTCCTGTGCCAGAGGGTCCTCAGACCCCTCGCAGTCGTCCCCGTCATCCGACTCCTGGTAGACAGATTGAAAGGACGGAGCCGGGAGGTAGATTAATTGCTCATCCATCAGCGCCGCTCCGACACCGGAACGGGGCTAAAACTGGGGACGACGTCGTCCGAAGATGGAGCCGGGGGCGGCACCATAGGGGTCGGCGCCGGCGGAGGGGTTGTAAGGTCAACCGGCGTCGACCGGGACCCAGGCCTGAATCTCATGGGGGCCTGCGGCATCGGGACCGAAGTCGACAACGGCGCCGGAGCCGCCGGCTCGCTAGGCCTCCCAAGTGGACCCGTGGGGCCCGAAGGCGTACCGACAGGCGGCAACGGCAGAGCGGGACTCCTCATGGCCACGAGGAAGTCTCGAACCTCGTCCGGAGTCGCGTTAGGCCCAGGGACCGGAGGGTATGGGGCCAAACGTGACTCCTGCAGCTCCGACGGGGCCACGCGGGTGCCACCCGAACCCTCAGCCGAGTCGCACGACCAGCGGAGGGAGTCAGAAGAGCAATGTCGCCTCTTCGACTTCTTCTTACTGTGCCTCGACTTACCTGAATGCGAGGACTTCGAACCCGACGAGCGGTGATGGCTTCGGCTCCACGACCGGTCCCTCGACCACCTCCTCGACCGTGACCTCGAGCGGCACGGAGCCGACTGCCGGATCTCGAGGAGCTTGCGGGACCGCTCCCGCCTAGCCTTCGAGGTCAAGTCGGGGCACGACTCGGCATCATGGTCGGCCCCAAGGCATTAGAGACACCGACGGTGGTGATCCGTAACCGACATCAGTCGGTTACAGGCGTCGCACAGCTTGAAACCGGGCATCCCTACCGGCACCAGGAGTCGAGGTCGACTCGAAAGATGAACAAAAAGTGCCCAAAACGTTTAGTCAAAAAGTGACTAAGGGGTATGCTCTTCCCGGATCTGCGCATACTGGCGCAGAAAAAAGAAGAACTGACGTCAGCGCGGGAGGGTGGCGTCTAAGTACTCCGACGACGTTATCCTGTCAAGCACGACGCCGACGACGGACACGGAGCCGCAGATGACGCCTAGCGACGCGCAAGGGTATTGCTGACGAAAAATCTTTCCGGATCCAGCCTGACACCTGGGGATATTCTAAGGTAAGGAATCTAACTAACGTGTTTCTTTCAGATGTATGCGTCTGGAGGATGGTCGTGATGAGGAAAGCGAAGATCTGTGGCGATCTGGAAGGTGATGTTTCCTGAGAAGGTAGAGGCTTTAGCTATCACAGGTTGTGGAAGAGGTGCTGGAGCTGAAGTGGGAAGAGGCGCCGGAGTAGGTGGAGGAGGTGCTGGAGGAGGGGGAGACAGAGGAGGAGGAGTAGGACAGTTTGGCAGCGATATAGATGATGAAGAAGAATATACCCTGGAGTACACAAGAGTCTGGACGTCTTTACCGTGATTTTTTTTATTACCATTTCACAAGTCTAGATGGTCTCGGCGTCTACAGACTCCTTGGCGTCGATATTCTTCTATGTCTATGCCCATCAACATTGTAGTCTCCTTCCACCTTCTATGTCCCGACGTCATCTTCTCTTAGACGTCGACCCAGTCCTCCATAGTGAACATCCAGGTATCGTACTTTGTGTTGACGTCGATGCTCTCGGCGTCGACCTGGAACCATATCGCTTTCAAGGTGGGCTTCTCTTTTGGGATCTCCCACACCTGGAGTCCTCAGCAGAAGATGAAAGAATCCTGGTAGAGGACTGACCGTCGTCTCGCTCTCTGGATGTCCCACTCTCTGATTGCGCCTGCTGCGTGCGTTGCTCCACTGTTACATGGAGGCAAATTTTTTACCTTACCCTCAGATTGCGCCTGGAAAACTTCGTGCAGTGTGGACATCAGTCAGAAACATGGCTCCCAGGAAGGCAGATGAGGGTCTGACTAGGCCTTCTTTCTTCCACAGGCAGGACACTTGTCAAATAAAGATGGCATTTTATTTTACCAATGGAAAACACTTTGGCAGAAAAAGACAGAATAGCACTGGGACAGATGAAATGGTTGATAAAAAATTCCTCGTGAAAAAAGGCCAAGAGGCAGAGCTTAGTGCACCAACATCCTGTCACCAGGAGCTGGTAAAAAGTACTAAAGTAACTGCAACCTGCTGGACATGATGGGATGCTGGTGGTCTCTGGGCCCTTAAAGGCACAGGCGCTATTTTCACATTCACCTAATGGCAGCCTACAGTGCTACACTGTTCTATTTTCCTAACCTCCTTCTCCTTTTAAAAAGGGTTTGTGAAAGAGATTTAAGTAATCAAATAACTTTTAACCAATTATTTGGCCTTAAATGTATATATACATATGTATTCATTACCCTTTTTTAACTGCAATCTGAAGAAATTGGCCATTATAGCCTTTCTTATAGGCTGCACAATGTTCATGCAGCAAGTGATTCTAGGGACCTTCCTGAAAAAGGTGAAAATCTACACTTAAGAAGACAAATTATGAAACATGCTATAGTATCCCCGCAAGTGGGTGGAACTATTGAGTGTCTATGACTATCAGTGGAGATCCCTTGAAAGAAAACTTTTTCTGCTGAAGTATATTTCTAACCATGCTCTCCTCAACTCACGTCAATACCAAAGAAGTACCCTCTGAAAGGTGGTGGGTTTGACAACAGGATTTTACACCAGCAAAAGTCAATACATTAGTGTCTGTTCTTACTGAGAGCTCTGTCTTGGTAAGGCTGGCAGACCAGTCTTGCGCATGTCAGGTTGCCATCCATTATCTACTGAAGGTCTTTGACAGCCACTTCTGTCTAACATGGAGACATTGTCGGGAAGGAATCCCCAGTGCTGGTGCCACTAAAAGCAAAGGTTTGACTGCAGAGCGTGCATATGCCAATGGGCACAATGCACAAGCAGGATACATGGGACGTTGAGACAAAGAACCATCAGATGTGAACGGTGTAGGAGAGTAGGATCTGATTCTTATGGTTACCCCCCACTTTGTCCTGATGTTTCACAGTTTTTCGACTTTAGTCTGGCTGGGACCCTGCTATTCAGGGCGCCAGTCTAGCTGCTTCCTCTCTAAACTGATTGCATGTACTTTAGGTACACCCCAGATTGGATTCTGGGGTGCCCTCATAAGTCCCTAGTATATGGTATACTATGTACCTAGGGCATAGGTACCCCAGGGGCCTACCAGGGGCTGCAGCATGTATTATGCCACCCCTGAGAAGCCATTCAAAATGAAACAACAGGTCTGCTACAGCAGCCTGTGTAAGGTGGTGTATGCACCCCTTACTGAGATATAGGTTACCTATACCTCTCCATATCACTGCACATGTAAACCTATCAGTCACCCCTAGGGAAGGCGTTAACAATCCTGAAGGCAGGGTGCTGGGTTTCATGAGAGAGGGTGCCCATGCATGAGCAGAGCCTCTCTGCAGCTTTTGGAACCTTTATTCCGGGGTTGTTTGTGATGCAGCCAAACCATATACTCTTAAGTGCATTATAACCTCGCGGTAAATGCTAACTTTGGAATGGCTGCATGGAAACATGTCGTGTTTGGTGTCAAACACCTTGGAATCATACCTCCCACACCAGTAACTGGTGTGGGAGGTATGATTCCACCCTACTAGAGGGAGAAACATGACAGCACCGGTACACCCGGTACCAGCTTCACAGACCCTGGCATCACATAATGGATGCTGCCAGCCACAGACATGAGTCTGCCCTCCTGCTGCTGGACGAGACTCCCCGAGGGGATGCCTGGACAATAGGTTTCCTGTCAAAGGGAGGTGTAACCACCTCCCAGACAGGCTTTAGTGTATTGTGGCTGGGTGGGTGCACTCCAAGAGTGCTTTGATGTCTGCACTGGGGGCACATTTGGTGTCCCTGTGCATAGTCCAGCTCAAACCGGTTGCAGGGGCACTCAGCCCCTGCTCTGGCGCAAAACCGGACAAAGGACATGGGTGTAGCCACCCCTCTGTCCTGACCCTCCCATAGGTGGGTCCCCAGAGTTTGTCCCACCCCTTCCTTGGGTATATAGTTGGAACCCCTGACTACAGGACTTTAGATTTACCTGGATGAAACTCTGCTACAGAATCCCAGAACTTCAACTATCTACACGACGGTGGTTGTCCGAAGGATCTCCCTTGGAGTAAAGGAGTTACTCCCCTGCAACGCAGGCACCAAAGACGCATCTGTCCAGTTTGCATCAACGCTGCTCAACACAGGAGGTGGGTTTCCAAGCTTCCCCGAGTCTGATCCATGCTCTCAGCAAACCTGAGATCCAAAGCCCTCGTGGGGACCGTGCAACACAAACCACTGGACACCGCGACCATTTGCAGCAGCATATGCTTCTTGGCGATCCCGGCGGCTGTGCTTTGGGCTGCTTGTAGTCCAGACCCAGAGCAGTGATTACACCGAAGATTGACCTCCCAGCACTCGACATCCTTCGTGGGACAGCTCGCCTGCATACTGTGGTCATCGTCGACGCCGCCTGGTCCCCGTGGTAGTGGAGTAAAGCTTTACCTCTTCACACCCGAAACACCCGACATCGTTGGGCATTTGTCTATCGTGCTCCTGGTCACTGGCAAGTGACCCAGACTCTGTCCCCTCTGCTTTCAGGTTCTTCACATCTTCGATCCAGGCTTGGATCACACCAGACACTTCTCTCCACAGCAGCAGCACTTTGCAGCACATCGCTATTGAAATCAACGATGATTCCCGACACCATTTGACACCTATGCACCCGGCTTCCGTGGGCGAGGTAACACGAGTACTCCGGTGCTCCGTGTTTGCTGGCCCTAGAACCCTCTAAGTCTGAAAGGGTTTGTTCAAATTACTCTTGTAAGTGTCCTTACTCTTTAAAATTCCAACTACGACTTTCCCATTGAATTGTACGGGGCTCGCAGCCGTGTTTTCACACTGCACACGTTCCCCGTGGGTCCCCTGTGTCACTGCCTTGGGTGGTTCCTTGGGGTGCCAGCAATTCTATGTGCTCTAGGCACTGTGTCTATTCTATATAAACAAGTTACTTACCTTCGGTAATGCTTTTTCTGGTGGATACAGTAGCTGCCTGTGGATTCCTCACCTTATGAATACCCCCTGCGCCAGCATTCCGCGGGAAATTCTTTCCTAGCTCTCCCACGTCGACGAGGATGTCACAATAGTACGGCTCCGCTCGCAACACCGTATGACGTCATTGGAGTCATAAGAGGACCTAGTCGGCGTGCTGACGTCAGTTCCACTCATTTTTTCCATGCCACCGAGGCAAACGAGCGGACCGACACATTTTAAAATGTAAACATAGCATACCAAATATATACACATATGCATAATCAATAAAGACAAAGAAATAGCAACTGAATAAGCATTTCTCATTATTAAAATATCAACATGATTAAGACATATTAAATAAAACATTTATTTATTTTTTTTAAACAATTTTTATTGAAAGTAAAACCAAACTCACAGCAGAGCAATAGTAATGTCACATTAGGTAATCCTATCCCCGGCATAGTATACAAACGGACACTGGGGAGTACAGACCCCGCCCGCAGGGCCGCCCACCTCCTGTCAAATCCAGTAGCACAGCAACCCATAGACGGACTCACGCATACACCGGGATCGGGGAACCCATTCACTACAGCATATACCTTGTGTCTCAGGGGCCTCAGGTCACCTCGGTTGCCCCAGCTGCGTTCAAAGCCGCCAGTCTTTCCCTCCTCAGTTCAACAGTGGGAGAAATACAAATGTCTCCCCGATATTTGTTCCAGCGTCCCCACTTAAGATCCCATTTCCTGGGGCACCCTCGACCCTTATAGACTGTTTTCTCCGCCACCATGGCCTGATCCATGTCCGTGGCCCAAGTGCGCAGCTGCGGCACCGTGTCCACCCCCCACTTCTAGGCAATGTTCCTCTTTGCGATGGCCCACCCCATGGCTGTCCATTCCTGCTCTGGCTGGGTCCCAGATATTGAGGAGGCAGAGCTGGGGAGAGAGGGTCAGGGGCTTGCCAATGGCCCGCGCCATCTGACGGGTGACGGCCTCCCAATAGCGCCGGACGTGGGGGCATGCCCATAGAATATGTAGAAATGTCCCTATCTGGTGACATTGCCGCAAGCAACGCGCATCCGCTCTCTTTCCTAATTTACAAAGCAATTCAGCGTCAAAATACACGGTGTAAGATTTTAATCTGCACCAGGCGGAGTCGCATTGGCATAGCTACCTCCCTAGGGGAAGCCAACACCTCCGTCCAGTCGTCCGCCAAGTCCCCCAGGTCCGTCTCCCAGCGAGCCCTAACTTTCTGCAACGGATCAGTCCTATTATTGATCAACTTTTTGTATGTCAGGGAGATAGCCTTGCGGTCCATTGGGTCCAACAGCAGTCGGTCCTCTAGAGGAGAGTAAGCCGGGAGAGGGGCGTCAGCAGGAAGGGCGCCGTCAATAGCGTGACTTATTTGAAGGTAGCGAAAGTACTTCGACGGGGCAAGTTGGTACTTGAGGTGGAGCTCCGCAAACGTCGCCTTCCTGCCCTTGATCCACATATCTCCCACAGTCGCGATACCGATTAAGTCCCACTTGTCGAACCCTGGGCAGGTACTCAACCTTCCCAGAGAATCAGGTTCCCAGAGGGGGGTGGCCTTAGTCAACCGCCCATGCCACCCCATTCGTCGCTGGAGTCTGTGCCATATCTCCACCATCCGGGCAGTTGGACCAGTGAGATTGAGTTTTTTGTAGTTGGAATACAAAGCCCTATTGTATCCCCCCACCGTCCCCAGGAGCCATCGATCGGTGCGGAAATTGGGGTCATCGTGGGACCCGAACAACCACTGGTTAATTGCTATCAATTGCGATGCCTGGTAGTAGAGCCGCAGGTCTGACAATACTATGCCGCCATCATACCACCCCATTGTCAATTTTTGCGTTGCTATCCGAGGCTGTCCCCCGTCACACAACAAGTCTCTAAGGGCAGCGTCGGTCTGTAAAAAATACGACTCTGGAATCGGGTGAGGCGCGTTTTGTAATGCGTAGAGAAAACGTGGAAGGGCCAGCATCTTAAATAGCGATGCCCGGCCCAATAGTGTGAGGGGCAGCGTTTTCCAGTGGACCACATTCGCTTTGAATCGCCGGAGCGGGCCCAGCAGATTGCGGTCATAGAACAATGTGGGGTCTAGTGTAACATGGATACCGAGGTATAGGAAACCCTGCGGCGCCACCGGTATGGTGTATCCTCTGGGACTAATGGGAGGGTCGCCCCATAGCGGGTACATCTGGGATTTGGACCAGTTAATCTGGTAACCGGAGTGGGCCCCAAAGACATGGAAGATGTGGAGAACCCGGCGAATAGAGCGGGCCGGGGAGGCAAAATACAGCAAGATATCATCTGCGTATAAGGATATACGATCTTCGTGATCCGGCGTCCACTGGAAGCCTCTAATTTCCAGATCACCCCTGATCCAGACCGCGAGGGGCTCCAAGGCCAAAGCAAAGAGGAGCGGCGACAGCGGACAACCCTGCCTCGTGCCCCGGTATAAGGAGAATGTGCCCGAACGGTGATTGTTAACAGAGACATGGGCCAACAGTCGCCGATATAAGAGTCGGATCCAGCCGATCATCCGGGGCCCTAATCCAATCCAGGCCAGGACCGCGAAGAGATACTCCCAAGCCACTGTATCGAATGCCATCTTAGCGTCGAGCGCTAGTAGAAGCGCCTCTTCCTGGAGAGTGGCGGCCCGTCCCAGCGCTCCATGCACCCGACAAAGATTTCGCGCCGTGTTATGGCCGGGCATGAATCCTGATTGATCTGGGTGGATCAGGGCGGGCAGATACGGAAGTAATCGATTGGCCAGCACTTTGGCCAACACCTTGGCCTCCACGGTAATTAAGGAGATAGGCCAGTACGACGCGCACTCGTCCGCTGGTTTACCCGGCTTACGGATAACCACTATTGTGGCAGTGCGAATCTCTGTTGGGAGGGTGCCAGTCTCGTAACACTCATTATACAAGTTCAATAAATGGGGTGCCACCCTCACTGCCATTGATTTCAGGAGTTCTATCGGTAGACCATTAGGGCCCATTGCCTTTCCGGACCGGGTGTCGCGTATGGCCTTTTGTATCTCCTCGAGCGAGAGTTCCGCCTCCAACACCTCACTATCCTGCTGCGAGACACCCTGGACTTCAATAGTAGCCAGGAGATCTGGTACCCACCTTGCTTGCGAGTGCTGCGGCGGGGCGTAGATCTGTTCATAATACGCAGCGAAGGTCTCGGCGATGTTTCGAGGATCAGTGATCAGTACACCGTCCGGCCCCTTAATCGCACCAACCCATCTCGCCGCCGCCTCCTTGCGCTCCAGCCATGACAACAGTTTCCCCGTACGTTCCCCTAACTCATAAATCCTATGTCTGGTAGCCAGGGCGCGCTGAGTAGCCTCTTCGAGGAGCAGCTGCCTATAATCTAGCCGCTTGACAGTTAGCGTGTGTCGAGTCTCGGGGGACATGTTATGCGAAACTTCGTGCTCAAGGCGAAGTATGTCAGTCTCAAGCTCACCAACCCTACGCCTGCGTTCAGCCCTGTGGCCCACCATCGCGGAGAGCGCCCGTCCCTTAATGACTGCCCCGTAAGCGCCCCAAAGTGTGATCGCCGACGCCACCGACCCAGTGTTTTCTGCAAAATAATTGTCAGTATCCTGCCTCAGGGAGTCCCTTATATGAGGGATCTTCAATAACCAAGGCTGGATCCTAATGGGGCCCGGCTGCCTTGCTCTATGGGCTCCATATGTAGCCGTAACCGGGGAGTGGTCGGATATGCCCCGCGCTAAATACCCCGCCTCAGTGAAGTGTTGGATGTGTTGTGCCTGGGTGAACAGGTAGTCCAGCCATGACTGACTGCCATGAACCCCGGACTGGAAAGAATAGAACGTCTCCCGGGGATGCGACCACCTCCAAACATCCACCAGTCCCACGGCGTCAGTAAAATTACGTAGTTGTGAGCCTTGTCCGCCGCCGACGGTCCCTTTTTTGCCCCCTTGTCCACAGTACGCCAGCCCTCCAGCCAGTCCCAAGCCTCCTCCGGGCGTGCGAAGTACCACGACTTTCCTTCTGCCTCCACACGTAGCTTGGCCGGGAATATTTGAGCTCTCGATCATGGAGAGCCTTTTTAACCTCCAGGAAGCTGCGTCTCAGTTTCTGGACTCTGTGTGTAATCAGGAAAGAACGTGATGGTGCTGTTCTCAAGTTCAAGAGGTGGGGCAGTCCTTGCGGTTTGGAGAATGGCATCCCGGTCGCGGAAGTTAAACACCCGGGCAAGCAGTGGCCGCGGCGGCACCCCCGGTCGCGGGCGGCCACCCGGCACTCGATGGGCCCTCTCGATCGAGAAACATTTGGAGAGTCCACGGGGCTGTAGGTGCTTGAGGACCAGCTCCTCGACAAAGAGGTCCGCCGCCGGCCCCTCCGCGCGCTCCGGGACACCAATAATGCAGACGTTGTTGCGCCGCATCCTGCCTTCATAATCGTCCAGCTGCCGAGCGAGTAGATCGTGGGACGCCCGTAGGTCAGCCACCTCTCGCTTTAGAGTGACTGTGTCGCTATTGAGCTCCTTGGTGATGGTCTCCACTGCACCCACCCGGTCGGCGATCTTCCTAACGTCCTCTCGGATCAGTCCCACCTCCGTGGCCACCATGTCTATGCGTGTCTCCAACGACGCCTTGATTGCCGGGAGTACCTCCATGAGGTCCTTGTTAGTCGGCTCCCCCTTGCCATCTGCGTCCGGGCCAACAGGTCCCTCTCCGCTCCGCTGCTGCTTCCAAGCGAACTTCTCCAGTTTCGTCTGCGCAGCTGACTTGCCACTCCGCCCGGAAGCCATAGTCCCGCCGCCGTCGACACTCTTCCACCTCCAGGCGCAGCCGCTACTCCCCGCCGCCTGCCGTGGCCACCGCCACTTGGCCTGTCGGTTTTCACAGGCTGCGCTTCAGCCACACGGACCCTTCTCCCGGGTCCAAATTCTCCGCAGCGGGACCACGACGGGGGGGAAGGTCCTCACTCCCCCGCCCGGCACGGCCACCACACCAGGCTCACGGCACTCCCGTCGTGTCACTAGTCCAGGGAGTCAGGCGCCACTTCCCCAGGCGATCCGCCGATCCGTCTGCCACGAAGAGCCAGGCCGGGCCCAGGAGAGCCGCACACCACCGGGGTCCGCCAATGCGCCTCAGGTCACTGCACCCTTCGCCCGCCTGTACGTCGAATCAGAAGTAGGAACAACCCCCAGCCATCCAGGGCTGATGCTCCGGGCGTCTCCAGACGTACGATCCCCCACTCGTCAGCAGGACTGGCAGTCACAGGGGAGGAACCCGGCCGCCCAGCACCTGGGCCCCACCACAGCAGCGTAGGGATCCGCTCTCCAGGCCGGGCCCCAGCCACAGCCGGCACCGACGACAGTCCTCGCCCGATGGGGATGGCCCTCACAGTCTCCAGCCACACTCCCAGCACCAGCCACTGCCACCGGAGGGCGCCGGCACCATCCACGGCCACACCGCACCGCACCTCATCTCATCTCCAGCTGCAGGCGCAGTATTGCTCACACGCGTGGCCGGCGCTTCAATGCGGCGCACGGAGCCGTCTGGCGGGCTGTCCAGGTCCCTCAGGCGTCAGGATGATCCACAGGGCTGCACCCCCTCGTCATCAGAGGCGCCGCACCTCACGCCGCCGCGAAAGACAGGCCGCAGCCGCGATCTCGCGTCCTCTCCACACCCAGGCCGGACGCGCCTCCCTCAGCTCGGCCGGCGGCCAGGTCTCGGGGACCGGAGCTCCGTCGCCGTACCTGCACAAAACGGGCCCAAACTTCAGCGCTGGGTCGGCTGGAGCCTCAGGACCTCCAGGGACCCCTCAAAGCATGAGCCGGGAGCAGCGGGCAGGAAGGATCAGGATAGAACGGGAGTGGCGCTTCAGAGCCTCGCTACTGAGCGGCCATTCCCGTCGGCAGCAAGCCACACCCCCCAATAAAACATTTTTTGATAGAAACAGGTGGACAACGGGGAGGCGGGCGGGACAGTGAGGAATCCACAGGCAGATACTGTATCCACCAGAAAAAGCGTTACCGAAGGTAAGTAACTTGTTCTTCTGATGGATACATCTGCCAGTGGATTCCTCACCTTATGAATAGATTCCCAAAGCCGTACCTCTTCTGGAGGAGGGTGTCCACCTGACTAGACCAAAAAATCTTGTAAAACAGAACGAGCAAAATGTCCATCCCTCCTAACCTCGGAGTCCAAGCAGTAATGCTTCGCAAAGGTGTGGAGGAAGGCCCAAGTTGCTGCCTTACAAATGTCATCAACAAGAACACCTCTAGCCAAAGCAGAAGAAGTAGACTTAGCTCTGGTGGAATGAGCTCTGATACCGTCAGGAGGGTCCTTCTTGGCCAAGGCGTAGCACATCTTGATGCACAAGATAATCCACCTGGAGAGAGTCCTCTTGTGCACAGCCTTGCCTTTTATCTTCCCAACACAGCCCACGAAGAGCTGATCGTCCAGTCTCAGATCACTTGCCCGATCCAAGTAAAAGCTGACAGCTCTCTTAGGGTTCAAACAATGCAGTCTCTCCTCTTCCTTGGAAGGGTGAGGGGGAGGATAGAAGGTAGGTAAAGTAATGGATTGTGCCAAATGAAAAGGAGTAACCACCTTTGGAAGGAAAGCAGTCCTGGTCCTTAAGACCAACTTATCCGCATGAATGGTCAAGAAAGGAGGTTTCGAACTAAGAGCCTGAAGCTCACTTACCCTCCTAGCTAAGGTAATGGCAATCCCGAAAACCGTTTGAAAAGAAAGAAGCCTCAACGTACAAGTATGAAGAGGCTCAAACGGAGAACCCATTAAAAAGGTAAGAACGAGATTCAAGTCTCACTGAGGCATAATGAAAGGTGTGGGAGGGAACTTATTTGTAAGACCTTTAATGAGCCTCATGACAATGGGGGACTTAAATAAAGATGGCTGGTCCGGCAAACATAGAAAAGCTGACAAGTCCGACAAATAGCCCTTAACAATGGCTACAGTATAACCTTGCTGTGCCAAAGAAAGTGAAAACTCCAGAATATTAGACAAACAGGCCTTCAAAGGATCAATGTCTCTCTCTCCACACCACCTAACAAATCTGGACCATCTAGAAGAGTGAACAGACTTAGTGAAGTGTCGCCTGGACGATAAAATAACATCCACTATATCCGGTGGGAGAGAGAAGGAACTCAGGTTGCCCCGTTCAATCTCCAGGCATGAAGGTGCAGGCTCTGGAGGTGGGGGTGTGGAACCTGCCCCTGCGACTGCGTGACGGGGGTCTGCCCTGAGAGGGAGACGGAGCGTGCGATGAGAGGTGAAGTAGTTCTGTGTACCACATCCTTCTTGGCCAATCCGGGGTAATCAATATAACTTGGGCCCGGTCTTGGCGAATCTTCCTCAGAACCCAAGGAATCAAGGGTATGGGAGGAAACGCGTAAAGGAGTTGCGAGCTCCAATCCAACTGGAACGCGTCCACCAGCGCTCCCCGCATTGGATACTGAAGACTGCAGAACGACTGGCAATGCGCGTTCTCGTGAGTGACAAACAGGTCCAATCGAGGAGACCCCCACATCTGAAAGATGCGATAGACCACCCCTGGATGAAGCCGCGACTCGTGATCGTCCGAATAACGCCAACTGAGACTGTCCGCATGAACATTCAGCACACTGGCCAGATGATTGCAAACACACAAATCCGATTGTTCTGAGCCCAGGACAAGAGCCGCAGAGCCTCTCGACAGAGACAAAACGACCCTACACCTCCCTGTTTATTGATATACCACATTGCGGTAGTGTTGTCCGTCAAGACCTGAACCGCCTGACCGCGAAGGGGAGGGAGGAAGGCCTTTAGTGCCAAACGTATCGCCCGCAATTCCAGAAGGTTGATGTGAAGCAACCTTTCCTCTGGAGACCAAATACCTTTGACCTCCAGATCCCTCAGATGAACACCCCACCCTAGAGTGGAGGCATCCGTAATCACCGTGGCCACTGGTGGAGGAGGCTGAAAGGGCTTTCCTTGAGACAGGTTGCCCTGCACACTCCACCAAATCAACTCTGCTGCAGCTTCTCTGGAAATTTTTATCTTCTCCCAGAGGTCTCTATTGTGCTGATACCACTGCCTGCGGAGGCACCACTGGAGTGCATGGTTGACCAACAGAATGCAAGAAGCGAACAGACCAAGCAGGCGAAGAACCTTCAGGACTGGAAGAACCGCTCCATCGTGAAATAAGGGAGTCCTCTCCAGAATGTCGAGAATCCTCTGCGGAGGAGGGTAAGCTTGACACACAGAAGTGTCCAGTATTGCCCCTATGAACAGGCTGCGCTGAGGAGGCACCAGTTGTGATTTTGGTACATTTATCGAAAAACCCAAATTGAATAACAGATGAGCTGTTACCTGCAAGTGGCGTGAAACCAACTCTGGAGACTCCGCTTTCAACAGCCAGTCGTCCAGGTAGGGGAAAACAGGAACACCTGACCTTCTGAGTTGAGCCGCTTCCACTGTCATCACCTTTGTAAAGACTCAAGGTGCGGAAGTTAGACCGAACGGAAGAACCGCAAACTGATAATGTTGCGACCCTACCGTGAACCGGAGGTACTTCCGATGCGACCTCAGGATAGGAAGATGAAAACACGCATCCTGTAGATCGATGGACACCATCCAGTCTTCCTGTTGCAGTGCAAGAAGAACCTGAGCCAAGGTCAACATTTTGAACTTCTCCTGTCTGAGGTAAAGGTTCAAAATCCTGAGGTCCAGGATAGGCCTTAAGCGACCGTCCTTTTTGGGGATCAATAAATACCGGGAGTAGCAACCCTGACCCCTTTCCTGCTACAGAACCACCTCTATCGCACCTTTTTGTAGCAAGGTAAGAACTTCCTGCTGTAAAAGCAGTAAGTGATCCTCTGAGCACCAACCCTGGCAAGGAGGGTAAGGAGGAGGAAACTCCAAAAAAGGGAGGGAATACCCATTCTCTACAAGATTCCAGACCCAACGATCTGACGTGATCAGTCTCCACTCTTGTAGAATATGGGACACCCGACCTCCAACTGGACCAACATGTTCCAAGATGGGGGATCTAGAACTGCTTTCCTGATGGACCAACAGTGGCGGGAGGGGAAGTAGAGGAAGAGGAGGAGGACTGTTGCCAAGCTGCACCCCTGAGGCCTCTTTTATTCCTCACTCTGTATGACTTGTATAAAGGATTCTGCAGTTGCTGGCCCTTTTGAGATTGCTGACGGCCACGAAAGGAAGCCGATCTCCCAAATCCACGATACCGCTTGTAGCCATATCCTCTGGACTGCACCTGGGGGCCTGGAGACCTTGCAGTAGCCCTGCTGTCCTAAAAACGCTCTAAGGCTGAGTCCGCCTTTGAACCAAAGAGTTTTGACCCATCAAAGGGCAAATACAGCAAAGTCACCTGAACATCAGGTAAGAAACCAGACTAACAAAGCCAAGCCTGCCTCCTTGCAGCCACAGAAGATCCCATCACACGAGCTACAGCGTCAGTAGTGTCCAGGCCTGATTGAATCACCTGACGTGCCGCAGCCTGCGAATCAGAAAGGACTTGCATGAAATTAGCCCGATCCTCCTCAGGCAACTTAGGTAGTAGCTGCATGACGGAGTCTATTTAAGCATGGATATAACTTCCAAGAAAACAAGTAGCATTAGTGGATTTAAGAGCCATACTTGAAGAAGAGAACACCTTCTTTGCCGCCTGCTCCATCTTTTTAGAATCCCTATCACCAAGAATGGTAGGAAAAGAACCAGAAGATTGCTTCGAACAAGAAGCCTGGACAACTAGACTTTCCGGCGTAGGATGAGAGGATAAAAAAGCCGGATCACCAGGAGCAGGCCTGTACCTTCTAGCGATGGAGCGAGAAACAGCAGGAGCAGACAAAAGCTTCTGCCACACCTCCATTATTGGTTCTGTCAAGGCATCCGTAAAGGGAAGCAACAGTTCAGTAGTAGAAGAAGAAGTATTAAGAACTTCCGTAAGAATATTAGATTTCACCTCAGCCGAGGGAAGCTGTAAACCAAGCAAATCAGCTGCCAGGTGAAGTATCAAGCCACTAGCCTCGCGGAGGCCCTCAAACTCATCCATAGAATCAATGATCTCCCCTTCCTCCTGATTCTGTGCATTCTTCCTCTTCAAGGATCCTCTGTGCCTCTCTCCTAGAGCGTTGTTTAGGAATCGGCGTCGGCGGCGCCACATACGACGTCGGTGAAGCCATCAACGACGTCGACGGAGGAGCATCGGCTTCGAACCTCGACGCCGATCGAAGTCGAGGCGGAGCCGAGCCAACAGCCGAAAGAGTCCGTGGAGCCAATGCCAAGCCGGAGTCGAAGGCAAGAAAGGCATAAAGGGTGCCCGAGGATAAAATTGAGGAACACCCAAGTTAAAGGCCAAAGGACCCACGGGGACCGATGGCGCACCGGATGGAGCAGAGGCCCTGGCAAACATGCCAAACATCGCATTAAGAAAATGTGAAGAGTCTGGCCCAGGAGCAGGAAAAGCAGGATATGGATCCATACCTTCCTGAGGTCGAGCTGGAGGCTGCAGAGCCGGGGACGGCGCCCGCACAGGAGAAGTCACCCGGCCTGGAGTCGACTCCCTAGGCACCAGAGACATCGCTGGAGTCGGTGAGTCTTCATGCTGCGAAGAGCCTTTCGAAGCTGGCGATACCGGATCCGGAGATGGAACCGGCGTCACCTGAGGAGAAGGCGATGGAGAAACTAAGCCCTTTCTTCGAGGCTGTTCAGCCGGAGTCTGCGACCTCAACCTCGAGGCCCTGGTCTTCAAAGAACGGTGTCGAGAGCCATGCCTCCTCTTGGACTTCTTATGTTTCTTTGACCTCGATGTATAGGACGAGGAAGACTTCGCCCTCTTACAACCTCTCTTCTCCTTTTTGGCTTGGACTATAAACAACTTAGCTTCATGCTCCTTAATGGCCTTCGGATTCATCTTCCTGCAGCTTCGACACTCCTCGACGTCATGATCCGAAAATAAACACCAGAGCCCACCACACTCTCTGCAGGGTTTAAATCCAGTCTTCCTGGAAGTAGCCATCAGCAACCAACAAGAGATACAAAGTTTATCTTGAAGAAAATGGAGAGCCCTAAGAAAAACCGTTAAGCGTCGATGACGCGGAAAAAAGGGAACTGACGTCAGCACCCCGACGAGGTCCTCTTATGGCTCCGATGACGTCATACGGTGTCGTGAGCAGAGCTGTGCTATTGTGACGTCCTCGTCCTCGCCGCGGAATGCTGGCGCAGGGGGTATTCATAAGGTGAGGAATCCACAGGCAGAAGTATCCATCAGAATGTTCTATTTACTGTTGCTTAATAACTGTATTATTGCGTGCCTTGCTCGCTAACTTCATAAAGAGGTTAGTAGAGAGTGTTTAGAAATAAATGCATATATTTTATATATATATATACACCTTGTGTGGTTCTCCTTTCATTTAGTTATTCAGGAGGTTATAATCTGGTAAACCAAGCTGCTTTACACTCCTTAAAAACTTAGCCTGAAGGCTGCTCTCCATAGCTACCATTAGGATAGCTTTCAATAAAGGTTGCCTTAAAACTAATCATCATTAAGGGTTGTTTGGACTATAACTAGTCGACAGAATATACCAGGCCAACTTCTCACATTGGTGTGCAGCGGTTGGATTCAAGCTTGCTATTGCTTTACCAGATAATCTCATTGAGTGACTAACTGAAAACCACTATAGGTACATAGGTAGATATAATCAGGTTTAAAATACAGTAAGTTCTACTGAACTTCGAGTTGTGTGTCAAGGGCTCAGCACACCCTTTCTACAACTTAAGACATTTTAGTAGTTCCCACTAGGTTAGGTAGGCGCAACACCTCACTACACTAGTATGTCTTCAAGAGCAGAAGCCAGTGGCTCCTTGCTGACAAGGTATGACCACCTCTCATTTCAGGAATTGAGGAACATGTGTGCATCTAGAAAATTGAAGACAGGGAAGAACCCTAGGACTCAACGCCTCATAGAGGCCTTGCTTTTAGATGACTTCCGAAAGACCCCAGGGTCTGATGAGGCAGGCAAATTGGGTGAGGCAGCAGAAGATGACAGGACTGGCAGTGAAAACATTCAGGACCTGACCAGGAGGATTAAGAGGATTCTAACCTGGACAATCCAATCCTTCCTGAAGGTGGAGGTGAGGAAGAAGGCATTAATGGCCCTCTCTTTACCCTACCTGGAAGTGTTAACAGTTTACCAAGAAGGTCTAGATCTCCTTCTCAGGAATCTAATTATTCTGGTACATCTGTAGGGACCTCTGTTTCAAATAGGACCACTACCTCTCATAGGAGGGAGTCCTCTTATGACAGGAAGTGCAGACTGCTTGACTTTGAGAGAGCAAAGCTCAGAATCAAGGAGGAGCAGCGGGCCCTAGACAGGGAATCCCTGGAGCTCCAGAGAGCTTCAAAAAGTTTGGGGCAAGAGCCCCATGGTGGCAGCAACAGTGTCCCTAGAGATAGAGATTATACTCGTGACCATAGGAACCTGAACAAGATTGTCCCTCCCTACCAGAGTGGGGATGACATTCACAAATCGATAATTGCACTTGAGGGCCTGTAAAGTACAGAGGGTCCCTCAGGAGCAGTGGGCAGCAATCTCGTGGCTCTCCTTTGCAGACAAAGGTAGAGACAAGCTCCTCACTGTTAGAGAAGAGGATGCTGACAATTACAAAGTCTTGAAGAGTGCACTGATTGATGGGTTTGGCCTAACCACTGAACAATACAGGTTAAAGTTCAGAGACACCCAAAAGGCACAGACTCAAGACTGTAGATTGTAGATCGTCCTACTACGGCTCTGGAAGGCTGGTTCCTTGGCAGTAAAGTGTGTGATTTTAAAGGATTGTACAATTTGATTATGAGGGAGCAGATCCTTATTAATTGTTAAAATCAGCTGTTGCATCAGTACCTGGTGGACTCTGATCTGACCTCTCCACAAGAATTGGGTCAGAAGGCAGACAAATGGGTCAGAACCAGGGTGAGGCAGAAGGTTAAGAACCAAGGTGGTGACTCCAAGAAGCAGGATTCTAAGAACTCTGATAAGGGTGGGGAAAAGGGTAAAGACCAAAGATCTTCTCAAGGGCCCCAAAAATCTGCATCTGGTGGGGAGTCCCAATCTAACAAAGGAAAAGGCCAAAAGAAACCATGGTGTAAAATCTGTAAACAGAGAACCCATTGGACTAGTGATTGTACCAAGTCCAAAGACTCAACTCCAGCCACCATTGCCCCTAAGGCAATTGTTCCCCCTAGTTCAGCTCCAAGTTGTGGTACTCAGAATAAGGGTGTAGTAGGGTTAACCCTGGTATCTGAGATGGACTCTGACCTAGTCAGAATTCCTACTCAGACTGTACTGATCTGTGATGGAAGCATGGATATGGCCTACTTATTTGTCAGTCCCAGTAATCTGGGCAAATACAGGCAGTAGCCTTTGATAAATGGAAAAGAGGCTTTGGCATTCAGGGACAAAAGAGCAAGTGTCACAACGGTGACAAAAGATCTTGTGGCTCCTGAGCAGATCATACTTGGGGAAAAGTACCAAGTGACCAATGTTAGCAATGTCAGGAAAGACCATTCCTTGGCAGCTTTTAATTTCTCCTGGGGAGGGGTAACTAGCCTTAAGGTGGTTGTGGGAAGTGCAGACCTCCCTGTTGAACGCTTGCTTGGAAATGATTTGTAAACTTCAGCTTGGGCAGAAGTGGAGCTTAGGACCCATGAATAAATGTTGGGAATTCCTACACGTGTTTGCTATGACCAGGTCACAGGCAAAAATGTCAAAAGCTGAACAGGCCCTGGATTCTGGAAGAATGGACCAGGTGTGAGGAAATTTGATTACGGCTACATCTTGCGTATTGACACCATTGTGATGTTGCCCTCACTCAGGCACCGACGACCTTCGTAGCGTTTCTTTCATACTCTGTACTGTAACATGTTAAACGACCTTTTCCTGTCTCTCTGAGCAAAGTACATTCTGAGACCCGGCTCGAAGCAACTAATTCCCGTGATAACCATCTATTGACCCTTGGTGATCCTTCTTTGCCTCTCCAATTGTTTTACGAATCACCACCTGCAACACGCAAACACGGCCTGTTGTAAATTAATTTAACTTAGGAATGCTCATGCCACCTGGCCTATAGGGTCAGGTAGAGAACACGACCGTAGGGAAGGAATTTCTATTACCTATTATCCTGTATCTTGTACAAAGAATGTTTGCTAGTGGATGATTTGTTTGTTTTTATTGCACATTGAGGGGGTTGTTGCTTTAGGGGATTCTAGCGCTATAAAAGACTGTGATCCACGGATTGAAGTGGCAGTCTCCTGAGAACCTACCGCTGATGTATTTCTAGGACAACTGTACCTAGCTGCAGCTAATAAATTGAAGTTCCTATGTCAACAGAGTGTTCCGTGTCTCTGTACAATTAAGCAGGCGAACTCACAAGATTTCAGGCGTACCCTGCCCCGCCAGGCCTAATTCAGCCTGGTTCTTCAAATGGTGCCCTCTGTGAGGCGGCTTCAGAGGTCGTGGGTCCAGCCCGAGGATCGTGAGGAGCCCCGCAAGGAAATTCCGGAGGACGCGCACCACGTGATCGACCCCTGCATGTCGTAAGTGGACCGAAGGTTTTTACAGTGTGGCTTCTCCTTTCCAACGGCTGCGAAGATCTGCTGCCCTAACTGCCGCCACGCTTTGGCTACCTTGGTGATTGGTATTGCGAGACATTAGACGGACCTCTGTTGGCGTAAGAAAACATCTGGTTAAGTTAAGTATAGTGGCCACTCCTTTGTCTTTGTTTTGTCTTTGTTCGACTTTTGCAAAAGCCGAAACCGAGGGGTGAGTGCAGTTTTTGTACTATAAAGTGACTAATTAACCCCTTGAAGTTTGTAAAGAAACTAGTGTGATAGCGATGCCTGGTTTCAGTAAGTTTGGAAGATGGTTTTGTTGTTGTTGCGATAGGGATTCCCGACTGGAGGACTCTTGTCCAATTCCTCCGGCCGGGACTCCCACTTATGAAGTATATTCTAAACATGGTATTGGCCCCATAGCCTTTAAAGAGGCGTGGGTTCGCTATACTAGGAAAGATGGTGTTTTACGGTGGCCGCAGAATGGCAGTTTTGAGCTCAATATCTTAGATAATTTGGAGGACACTTTGTTTAAACGAAAAGCCCGGCCGGCTATGTTTGACTCTTTTCGCTTATGGCGTAAGGAGGCCAAACAGAAAGAAATAAAACAAGCTAAAAGAGATAGGAGGGATATGTCTATTATACAAGCTGCCCAACAGTTCAAAAATAATGAGACCGATCATGCGATTGAGGTTTCAGATAGGCAACATCGTATGGCGGTAGATAAATGTTATCCAGCGTTGCCAATTTCCCCTACAGAAAAAAATGTGGACCCTGAGAAGGATCCTTTAATGCCCCATCTGTTGAGATTACCTCCGCCCTATGCGCAGGGGGCTAATGTACCTTTTGCACGACCGCCTGCCCCGGGAGCGAATGCACCTTTATTATTAGCACCTGCCCCACCTGTTCCACCTGTTATTCCACCCGTCGCTCCTCAATCGGTTCCTGCACCCCCATCACAGCCTCTTCCGGTATTACCGAGCTCTCCCCTACCTTCGTCTCCCTTTGTACCTATTACTCCCTCTTCTGCCCGCCTAATATTCTGTCTCCTGTCCTAATGACGAATTCTCCCTCCGTTCGGAGGCGAATGGTTGATACCGTTTCTGGCCTTTTGTCCCCTCTCTTTGGGACACTTCAAATGACCCCTGTTCCTCCTCGGAGACAAACTCGTAGTCAGCTCCCAGGTCCAGATGAACGGGAAGTGTTAGATCTCCTTGCCCGAAGGTGGATCACGAATGGCCCCCAGTATAGTGTGCAAGACATTATGGTCACCTTTCAGCAATGGGAGGCACCAACGCAGAGATATGTTTTTGATACTATGTGTAACATTTTAGGTCAAGAGTGGGAGGATATGGGATTGGGACCAGCCCGTCAGGGCCTGCTAGATGTTCAGGCCGAGTTTGATTAAGGGCTGATTGTGGGCGCAGAGGTTGAGGATGCGGTAGGGACGCTTGTCACATTTAGAATGATGTTTGCTTGCCGGTCTTTGCCAAAACGCGATTCCTCTGTTAGACGAAAATTAAAACACTATCATATGAGAGAGGTTCCCCCAGTGTGGAGAGAGGAGGTTGCAGCTCAGGGTGGTAATCCTCTTATACCTGCTCACTTTCAATGTGTGTGGGTGCACGTCCCTTGGAAACGATCTGAGGTATTGGCCCTTAAACAGTCCTTACCGGACCCCCGTAAAAATCCTGCTGGGTACTACAAAGAGTTGTCCCAAACTGTTGATGCATGTATTATGAAATTGGCCGATATAGACATGTTTCTGGGTAATGTGGTCCCACAACCATGATGGGCTAGGATTCGAAAGGAGGACCATCCCGGGGAATTGGGGGGTGATGCTTGCCGTGGATAGACTCCAAGTGGGTGGTGCCAAACCTGAGGCTTTTATTACAGAACTCCCAGCTAGGATCATTGCCTTACTGAAAACTATGATGCCCCCTCTGCGAGTTAATTGGGATAAGTTAGCAGCTTGTAAGCAGAAAGCGGATGAAAACGTCTCTGATTTCTTCACTCGTTTTGAGGAGACGTTAATCGATCCTAGCGGTCAGGATATGAGCACGGAAGGTGGCCAACGACTGTTTGTAGATAAATTTGTGTCAAATTTGGTTCCGGAAATATCTAATAAATTGAAGAATTCCAAAAGTGCGTGGGCGGTCTCCTCTTCGGCCCAGATATTGGCTACTGCTCAGTATTATGAAAATAGGGATAAAGAGGAAAGAGAGAAACTTGATAAAAAGACTAAAGAGCTGAAAACAAAAGTTATTTTGCAACAAGCTTATCCTCCTCGCCCTGACCAACGTGAATATCAGCCGCCAACACAATTTCAGAGACAGTTGCAGAGGCCTGGGCCTTTTGTTCCCCGACTCCCACTGGGCCAGAATCAATGCGCCTACTGTAAAGAAGAAGGCCATTTAAAGTATAATTGCCCGGTTTTGGTACAGCGTACGGGCGGCATTCCCGGGTCACAAGGCCGGGGTGGTTATCAGTCAGCACCCAGAGGTAGAGGACGGGGTATGCCGCCTAATAACCAACGTTCCATGCCCCCTGGAAACTCCAAGAATTATTTTGATCAGCAAAATGTTCAGTCTACCAACTATTACAATGATGATTATTATACCGAGGATGAGAGCCAGAATTCCCAATCTAGCTAGGACAGCCATGGACAAAGTAAGGAAGTAGTATCAGTTCCAGTGGATCAAAGCGGGCCTTATTTTGATGTGGTAGCACTAGGTGTTACAGAGCCATTCCGATTAGACACTGGTGCGACGAAGAGCTCTATGATTCACTCTAAACTCCCTGGGGCACCTTTGTCTGGCTGTACGAATGTTTCTGTAGTTTTTCTGGCACCCCAGTTCAAAACCCAGTTTCACGCTCTTTGCCCATTTCAATAGGTCCTTACAAATTGGAGGCCCCGCTCCTTTTAACAACTGGTTGTGGTGAAAATTTGTTGGGCTTGGATTTATTGAAGAGATTGTATGCAACATTACACTGTTCCCCTTCTGGTGTACGTCTTACCTTAGGTAAGAAATTGACCTCACCGATGTACTTGTCTAAAGACCAGCTCCCCCCTGAATTACAATCTCTTCCCGCCACCCTCTGGGCCACCGGCCCCAATGATGTGGGCCTCCTGCGGATCCTGCCCTACATTGTAACCCTCAAGCCTAATATTAAATTTCCTCGCATTCCACAGTATAAAATTTCCAGTGACAGCGAAAAAGCTCTTTTGACTATAGTTCATGATTTGGTACAAAATGGTGTGGTTGAAGAGACAAGGGGAAATGTATGCAAAGCCCTGTTCTGCCTGTTTTTAAACGAACCGACCCCTCTCAGCCACCTGTCTATCGTTTTGTGATCGATCTCAGAGAGGTCAACAAGATTGTAGTACCTCAATTCCCTGTTGTCCCGGATATTAATGCCCTATTGACAATGATACCCGCCTCAGCTTCCTGGTTTTCTGTCACTGACCTCAAAAATGCTTTCTTCAGCATTCCCATTGCTGAGGAAAGTAGGGATATTTTTGGCTTCTCCTTAGCAGGCCGAAGCTTCCGGTTCAAGCGGGCTCCTCAAGGTTATTGCGAGAGCCCCTCCATTTATAGTCAAGCATTAAAATCACAGCTCGATACTATGTCTTTACCACCAGGGGCCACTCTCATTCAATATGTGGATGACCTGTTGGTTGCAGCAGATTCTGAGGACACTTGTAAAAAGGCTACCATTTCACTGTTATGCCACTTATCTGACCACCACCACAAGGTTTCACCATCTAAATTGCAATATTGCTGCCAAGAGGTTACCTATCTAGGTCATCTCTTGTCAAAGGAGGGACGGCGATTGACCCCAGAACGTAGCCAAGCAATTGCCCAAATGCCTATTCCATGTACGCAAAAAGAGGTACGTGCCTTTTTAGGTATTACCTCTTATTGTAGAAAATGGATCCCCAATTTTTCCCTCCTGGCGAAACCCTTGTTGGCACTTACTCTTAAAGATACACCACACCCTCTCCCATGGACTGCGGAATGTCAGAAAAGTTTCACTGATTTACGTACTGCCTTGTGCTCTGCTCCTGTGTTAGGAACTCCTGATTACAGTAAGCCTTTCACACTCTATGTTCATGAGAAAGAAGGTTGCGCATTATCAGTTTTAACGCAACGATTTGGGGACAAGCAACGTCCCTGTGCCTATTTTTCGGCCACGTTAGATCCAGTGGCCAAGGCGTTACCTAGCTGTTTGAGGGCTACAGAAGCAGCGTCAGTTTCCATTCGCCAGTCTGCTGGATTGGTATTAGATAATTATACCCTCATTGTCATGGTGCCGCATGCAGTAGACACCCTCCTAAATAGAACGAAAACTCAACACCTAATGAGTGCCCGCCTTTCGGGGTACGAATTGACGCTCTTGGCTAGCCACATACACATTAAGCGATGTAATGCCCTGAACCCGGCAACATTGCTGCCAATTCCAGTAGAAAATGGTACTAAGGAGCAGCATGATTGCTTCCTCCGCATGGAGGAAGAGACAAGAGGCAGAGTTGATTTAAAGGATACTCCACTCCCGGATGGGATCCTATGGGTGGACGGTTCTTGTTTTAAGCTTCCCAATGGTGAAACGACCTCAGCCTATGCAGTCACTACCTTGTACACTGTTGTGGAAACAGCGCGTATTATACATAATTCAGCCCAGGCAGCTGAATTGATAGCACTGACTAGAGCTTGTGTGTTGGCTGAAGGAAAAAGGGTGAATGTGTATACTGATAGTCAGTATGCGTTTGGACTGGCCCATAGTTTTGGCCGCCTGTGGAAGGAAAGAGGGTTTCTCACATCCCATGGCACTAAGATACAGCATGGCCAATTGGTAAATGACCTTCTTGAATCGCTTACCTTGCCCACTCAGATAGCAAGTGTGAAGTGTAGTACACATAAGAAAATTACTGATGATGTAGGTCAAGGAAATGCTTTCGCAGACCAGATAGCGAAAGAGACAGCTAAAGACACTACAAGCCGCATGTATGTTGTGGGCTCTGCTAGATGGGTTGCACAAAGTGGGATGTGTGAGAATACTGTGGACAGTGTGAAAATGATCCAGGCAGAAGCCACAGAGAAAGAATTGAGTACGTGGAAAGAGAGTATAGGAAGGTTGGATGTGACAGGGTGCTGGACAGACTTGTCGGAACATCAACGCTGGTTGTTACCAGATGCTTATGTACTCCCAGTCGTTACCATGGCACATGGTCCAGCCCACATTAGCGCTAAAGGTATATGCAAAGTTCTGGCTCCGGCATGGCAGAATGTGGGGATCCCTAAATGCGCAGACAATCTGGTTAAGCATTGTATTATATGCTTGATGCATAACCCGGGGAAGGGAACACCAACACCAGCAGGCCACTTTGCTCCCCCAACGTACCCTTTTGAGGTTTTGCAAATAGATTACATTCACATGGAATCTGAAGTATGTTCTTGTTGTGGTATGTGCCTTCTCCCGATGGATAGAGGCCTATCCCCTGAAAGATAATACTGCTCTATCCACGGCAAAAGTCCTTTTGAAGGAGTTTCTGCCGAGATTTGGGGTACCCAGAATTATTTGGAGTGACAACGGAAGTGAATTTGTGGGTCAGATCATGCAGAAAGTATGTACAGGCCTTGGCATTAAACAAAAGTTCCACGCAGCAAACCATCCTCAGTCAGCAGGTTTGGTGGAATGCTATAATGGCACTCTTAAGCTTAAACTCGCGAAAATACAAGCCAGCACGGGTCTTGCTTGGCCTGATGCCTTGCCCTGGCTCTCTTATCCACCAGAACAACCACCCATTCCCGTATGGGGCTTAGTCCTTATGAGGTTGTGTTTGGACGCCCTGCAAATGTTTGGGGAGTCCCAAGGCCAAAGAAATACTCCGAGATAGAGCATCCATTGTTAATTGACTATTTGCATGATCTCACCACTAAGTTACGTGTCCTTCACCAACAGGTACAAGATACTTTGCCTCAGGCTTCAACGGATCCTGGTCATACCATACGGCCCAGTGATTGGGTCTGCATTAAAAACTTCCAGAGGTCGAAGAACTTGGAACCTCACTGGAGAGAACGTCGTCAAGTGCTTCTAACGACGCGTACTGCAGTGAAGGTGGTCGGCAAAAAGAACTGGGTACATGGGGTACATTGCAAGAAAGTGCCCCTACCTTTGCCTTATGATCAGTGGGTTCGTAACCCAATTAGCGATTCTGAAAGCGAAAGAATACCAAGATTTGGACTGTTTAGCGATGCACACCTAGACTTTGCCAGATCAGAGAAAGACGACGACGAGATCCTCCAAGCAGCTATACCACCGGCATTGAAATTGGACACTACTGAACCACATCTCCTTTTCCAAGAACAAACTGTACCTGGTTCCCAGAGGTACGATTTGAGGCCCAGACTGAACAAAATACCTCAATAGTGCCTCATTGACTTAGTCTTTATCCCGATTTCCACATGTTGCAGGGCCGTGATCGTAGTCTCAGAATTGTAACCCAAGGTGTGGCTCTAGGCCTGTGGGACTTGTAGGAAAGTAAAAAGAACTACAGACAATCACAGCTGAGTGAAGCAACCTCCTGTCACGGGCAACATTTAGAGATGGAAATGACTGTTCAAAAGGGAATGGACAAAATACAAACAATGAGCACGAATCATTGTAAATTATTGCATAATCGTTTTGTAGTGGCTTTAATAATATTGATTTTGATGGGTATTATATTGTCTTGCATAGGATGGGGACTACATGTAATTTTTACGCAGCCTATTCCCAAAGTTACCGTTGAAATGCATACACATGTCGCTCTACCCCCTCATGTTGAGTCGAGAAGGAGTGAATTCCGTAACACATTTGTTTCTCTGCTACACCAACATCAATTGGCTACTAATGCGACTGTTGGGTTTGTGGTCTTCTGCCAAGTTCAGTGAATACTGGAATACCATACATTACCCTCCCTTTTTCATTTAATGGTTCGTGTAGTGCATGGTGGGAATTTGAGTGCCAGTTGGGTATTTTCTGGAGATGGTGATACCCGAGACGTAAGGAGCTTGGGAGTACATCTATACCATTTATGTTGGCGGGACAGAAAAAGGATATATGGGACGAATAGTGAGAAGTCAGAATATGCTGATCGCCAAACCAGATCTACGGATTTGTATTTCCTGCCCTCAAATAAAACCTCTCGGAAAGGACAAACTTTTCTAGTGGTTCCTGGACAAGCACCATTCTGTATTAGGAAAGGAGGGTTAGAATATAAAGGTACAAGCAAATGCCAACATATTGTGACCTTGAATGGGACAGATTGGCCTCGCATGGTTCCCTCACGTAATACATACTTCGTGTGTGGAAATAAGGCTTACACTTCTCTACCTGGTAATTGGAGAGGCACTTGTTATATTGCTTGGTTGTTGCCCCCTACATATATAGCAGATGCCAAGCATCATTTACAGAAAAGAAGGGCGGCGTCTGACCAGGATACGTCAGGAAAAGAAGTCGGGGATGTCTTGAAAGGACTTCTTCCATTCTGGGGTCCAATAGCCAACAGTAGAGACATAAGACAACTAATTCGAGTTGTAGAAGCCACTGTCAATGAAACAGCTGGAGCTTTGAGTAATCTCACTGCAGAACTCGTTGCCGACCGCCTTGTCACGCTTCAGAACAGGATGGTATTAGATATAATTCTTGCTGACCGTGGGGGCGTATGCAAATTGATCGGATCTAGCTGTTGCATTTATATTCCAGACAACGCTCCTACAGTATACCAAGCCATCTCTAAACTACATAAGATCGCTGAGTCCGTTCACCTGGATGAAGGGAATTGGTCTCTGATGGGAGGGTTTGGGGGACTGCTGTCTACATGGGGATGGAAGATTCTTACCTTTGTCGGAGCTACTTTGGCTATTCTCTTCTCATGTTGCCTTTGCCTACAATGTGGTCCCGCTATATGCGGGCTCTGCGCCACTCTGAGTGTTCCAACTCCTGTATCCCAGAAAGCAGAGAACACTAAGATAATGCTGCAACAACAGCTTGTAGATTTCATGGCTATTGAAGTCGATTCTGATTGACAACAGCCTCTGTGTTTTTGCCTGAGTAATGGCAAAAGGAGGGTCTGAGGAAATTTGATTACGGCTACATCTTGCGTATTGACACCATTGTGATGTTGCCCTCACTCAGGCACCGACGACCTTCGTAGCGTTTCTTTCATACTCTGTACTGTAACATGTTAAACAACCTTTTCCTGTCTCTCTGAGCAAAGCACATTCTGAGACCCGGCTCGAAGCAACTAATTCCCGTGATAACCATCTATTGACCCTTGGTGATCCTTCTCTGCCTCTCCAATTGTTTTACGAATCACCACCTGCAACACTGCAAAAAATTAATTTTACTTAGGAATGCTCATGCCACCTGGCCTATAGGGTCAGGTAGAGAACACGACCCTAGGGAAGGAATTTCTATTACCTATTATCTTGTATCTTGTAAAAAGAATGTTTGCTAGTGGATGATTTGTTTGTTTTTATTGCACATTGAGAGGGTTGTTGCTTTAGGGGATTCTAGCGCTATAAAAGACTGTGAGCCACGGATTGAAGTGGCAGTCTCCTGAGAACCTACCGCTGATGTACTTCTAGGACAACTGTACCTAGCTGCAGCTAATAAATTGAAGTTCCTATGCCAACAGAGTGTTCCGTGTCTCTGTACAATTAAGCAGGCGAAATCAGAAGATTTCAGGCGTACCCTGCGCCGCCAGGCCTAATTCAGCCTGGTTCTTCAGGTGCCTCCCAAGACAAGGAGCAGTAGGGGTAAGGCAGTGTCTTCCCCCTGACTCAGAAGGCAGATCAGTCTCTTGAGGGAGATGAGCTCAGTCCTGAAGAAGGAACTGTCCCAGAGGAGCTTGAACCTGACCAGGTTAAGTTCCTGGGGACAGGGGGCACTTCCAGGGCAGATCTGAGCCAGGAGCAGCTGAGCTGCCCTTCTCTTGAACCCCTCAGAAAGCAAGCTGCTGATAAGGATGCTGGGAATGCTAGTGGAACCCATAAAATATATTGGGATGATGGACTCCTGTACTCAGAGTGTAGAGACCCCAAGCCTGGTGCCGCCAGGAGGTTGGTTATACCTCTGAAGTTCAGGGGCTTCCTATTAAAACTAGCCCATGATATTCCCTTAGCAGGTCACCTGGGCCAAAACAAGACCTGGGACAGAATTGTCCCTCACTTTCATCGGCCCCACATGTCTGAAGACACCAAGGAGTTTTGTCGCTCCTGTGTCACCTGTCAAGCCTGTCGTAAGGCAGGTGGCACAACAAAGTCCCCCCTGATACCATTACCTGTGGTGGGGGTTCCCTTTGAGAGGGTTGCGATTGACATAGTTGGTCCCATGGATCCTCAAACAGCATCTGGGCACAGGTTTATACTGGTGGTGGTGGACCATGCCACTAGGTATCCAGAGGCTATTTCCCTTAGGACCACAACACCACCTGTGGTGGCAAGGGCCCTACTTGTAATCATTTCCAGAGTGGGTTTCCCTAAGGAGGTAGTATCAGACAGAGGTACAAACTTCATGTCTAGTTACTTGACTGCTATGTGGAAGGAGTGTGGTGTGAATTATAAATTCAACACCCCTTATCACCCACAATGCAATGGGATAGTTGAAAGGTTCAACAAAACCCTCAAGGGCATGATCAAAGGTCTCCCAGAAAAGATTAGGTGCAGATGGGACATACTTTTGCCCTGCCCACTCTTTGCCTACAGAGAGGTTCCACAGAAGGGGGTTAGTTACAGCCCATTTGAGCTTCTGTTTGGACATCCAGTGAGGGGTCCATTATGTCTAGTAAAGGAGGGATGGGAGTTACCTCTCAAACCCCCTAAACAGGATATTGTAGACTATGTACTTGGTCTCCGCTCCAGGATGGCTGAGTACACGAAGAAGGCAACTAAAAAACTTGAGGCTAGCCAGAAATTAACAAAAGGATGTGCTGACTGTTTACCAGCCAGGGCAGAAGTATAGGTGTTGAAACCTGTGGCCCCAGCAGCCCTCCAAGATAAGTGGAGTGGGCCCATACCATAATTGAGCAAAATGGAGAGGTTACCTACTTTGTGGACCTTGTAATTCCCAGGAGCTTGCTCATTGGTACTGATGAAGGACAGGAGGAAGAGTGACCCACTCCCTGACCTGCTTTCTCAGAACCCTGATGATGGATCTGTAGATGGTATGGCCCTGAAAGGCAGCCTCACTGTCCAGCAAAAGAACTGACTGCAGAAAAGTTCTCAGCCAGTTTAGACATACGTTTTCACTGACTCCAAGTCAGACTATCTGGTGCACTCATGAAGTGGACACGGGACAGTCTGCCTGTTAAAAATAAGCTTTACAGGCAACCTGACCATGCCCAGAAGATGTTGGAATTGGAAGATATTGAACCCTCAGATAGCCCTTAGACTAGCCCAGTAGTATTAGTGCTTAAACCTCACACCAAAGATGGCACAAGGTTTTGGGTAGACTACAGGGGTCTCAGTGCAGTTTCTAGGACTGATGCCCATCCAATCCCTAGGGCAGATGAGCTTATAGACACTTTGGCCTTAGCCAAGTTGTTTAGCCCATTTGACCTGACAGCTGGCTACTGGCAGATCAGACTAGCTGATGATGCATAGCCAAAGACAGCATTTTCTACCCCTTGTGGGCACTACCAATTTGTGGTGATGCCCTTTGGTTTGAAAAATGCACCTGTCACTTTTCAAAGGTTGGTGAACAAAGTCCTTACAGGTCTGAAAGCCTCTAGCGCAGCATATCTAGATGATATTGCTGTCTTTAGCTCCACCTGGGAGGATCACCTGGTCCACCTGAGAAATGTTTTGGAGGCCCTGCAAAATGCAGGCCTAACTTTCTTGGGTCTGACTGGGTACTATAGAAGATTTGTCAAAGGTTTTGGATCCATAGTGACTCTTTTGAATGACTTGACTTCTAAGAAAATGCCCAAGAAAGTTCAGTGGACAGTCAGCAGTCAAAAGGCATTTGATGACCTGAAGCAGGCCATGTGCACTGCTCCCATTCTGCAAAGTCCTAACTACTCCAATAATTCATTGTCCAAACAGATGCATCTGAGTTGGGGGTAGGTGCTGTGTTGTCACAATTGAATGATGAAGGTCAGGATTAGCCAGTAGCTTTTATTAGCAGAAGGCTGACCCCCAGAGAGAAACATTATTGAAAGGGAGGCCTTTGCTGTGGTTTGGGCTCTGAAGGAGTTGAGGCCATACTTGTTTGGCACTCACTTCATTGTTCAGACAGACCATAAGCCCCTCTTATGGCTAAAACAGATGAAGGGTGAAAACCCCAAACTTTTAAGGTGGTCCATTTCCCTACAGGGGATGGACTATACAGTGGAACATAGACCTGGGAGTAACCATGCCAATGCAGATGGACTTTCCAGATATTTCTACTTAGAACATGAAGACTCAACTGGTCAAGGTTAGTTTAATGTCCTTATGTTGGGGGGGGGGGGGGGTTGTGTAAGAGAGTGGGATCTGCTTACCCCCACTTTTTGCTGGCTGGGATCCTGCTATTCAGGGCCCCAGCTTAGCTGCTTCCTGTCTAAATTGATTGCATGTGTTTTAGATACACTCCAGATTGGATTCTAGGGTACCCTTTTAAGTCCCTAATATATGGTATACTATGTATCCAGGGCGTAGGTACCCCAGGGGCTGCAGCATGTATTACGCCACCCCTGGGAAGCCATTCAAAATGACACAACAGGTCTTCTACAGCAGCCTGTGTAAGGTGGTGTATGCACCCCTTACTGAGATATAGGTTACCTATATCTCACCATATCACTGCACATGTAAACCTATCAGTTACCCCATGGCAGGCCTTAACAATCCTGAAGGCAGGGTGCTGGGTTTCATGTGAGAGGGTGCCCATGCATGAGCAGAGCCCCTCTGCAGCTTTCGGAACCTTTATTCCGGGGTTGTTTGTGATGCAGCCAAGTGCATTAAAACCTCGCGGTAAATGCTAACTTTGGAATGACTGCATGGAAACATGTTGTGTTTGGTGTCAAACACCTTGGAATCGTACCCACACACCAGTAACTGGTGTGGGAGGTATGATTCCACCCTACTAGAGGGAGAAACATGACTACAGTTTCACAGCTTCACAGACCCTGGCATCACAAAATGGATCCTGCCAGCAACATACACGAGTCTGCCCTCCTGCTGCTGGACGAAACTCCCTGTGGGGAGGCCTGGACAATAAGTTTCTTGTCACAGGGAGGTGTAACTACCTCCCAGACAGACTTTAGAGTATTGGGGCTGGGTGGGAGCACTCCAAGAGTGCATTGATGTCTGCACTGGGGGCACATTTGGTGTCCCTGTGCATAGTCCAGCTAAAACTGGTTGCAGGGGCACTCAGCCCCTGCTCTGGCACGAAACTGGGCAAAGGACATGGGTGTAGACTCCCCTCTGTCCTGACCCTCCCATAGGTGGGTCCCCAGAGATTTTCCCACCCCTTCCTTGGGTATAAAGTAGAAACCTCTGACTACAGGCCTTTAGATTTACCTGGACGAAACTCTGCTACAGAATACCAGAACTTGTACTATCTACACGATGTTGGATGACCAAAGGATCTCCCTTGAAGTAAAGGAGTTACTCCCCTTTACTGCAAGGTGGGCACCAACGACGCATCTGTCCGGTTTGCATCGACGTTGCTCCCGAAGGACACTGACGATTTTGCAACACAGGAGGTGGGTTTCCAAGCTTCCCAGAGTCCGATCCGTGCTCTCAGCAAGCCTGAGATCCAAAGCCCTCGTGGGGACCGTGCAACCCGAACCCCCGGACACCGCGACCATTTGCAGCAGCATATGCTTCTTGGCGATCCCGGAGGCTGTGCTTTAGGTTACTTGTAGTCCAGACCCCGATCAGTGATTCCACTGAAGATTGCTGGCCTATGCTCCTCGAGTGACCTGTGGGCTGGTATCTAGTGATTCCTCTCGAGGTCCCTTTGCGATCCCTTGTCCGTCGACTTGTGGGTCCCTGAGTAGGGTACTTTGACTTTCAATGGGCTTACCTGGTTGCTCCTGACGTGCCCTGACTCTCCATTGCTTGGGGAGTCCACAGGACCTTGCTGGTCCACACCGAAGCCATTTTTCTCCCACCGTGTGGGTTGCCGTTGCCAAGGCTTGTTGGTCTCCAATCCGGAAACTGACCCCCCAGCACTCAACACCTTCGTGGGACAGCTCGCCTGCGGACTGTGGTCGTCGTCGACGCCTCCTGGTCCCCGTGGCAGTGGAGTCAAGTTTCACCTCTTCGCACCTGAAACACCTGACATCGGTGGGCATTCGTCTATCGTGCCCCTGGTCACTGGCAAGTGACCCAGACTCTGTCCCCTCTGCTTTCAGGTTCTTCCATGCACCTGGCTTCCCTGGGTGAGGTAACACAAGTACTTCCGTGAGCGCTGGCCCTAGAACCCTCCAAGTCTGAAAGGGTTTGCTCAAAGTCCTCTCCTAAGTGTCCTTATTCTTTAAAATTCCAACCGCGACTTATCCATTGAATTGTACGGGGCTCCTGGCTGTGTTCTCACACTACACACATCCCCCATGGGACCCCTGTGTCACTGCCTTGGGTGGTTACTTGGGGTCCCAGCGATTCTATGTGCTCTAGGCACTGTCTAGTCAAGTCATGGTTCTTATACCACTTTCTTAATACATGGTTTGGTCTCCCCCTGGGGCCCATTGTATATTCTGCTATTTACTGTCGTTTAATAACTGTATTATTGTGTGCCTTGCTCTCTAACTTCATAAAGAGGTTAGTAGAGAGTGTTTAGAAATAAATACATATATTTTATATATATACCTTGTGTGGTTCTCCTTTCATTTAGTTATTCAGGAGGTTATAATCTGGTAAACCAAGCTGCTTTACACTCCTTCAAGACTTAGACTGAAGGCTGTTCTCCGTAGCTACCACTAGGATAGCTTTCAATAAAGGTTGTCTTAAACCTAATCATCAATAAGGGTCGCTTGGACTGGTGCAAGGTGCCCACTATAACTAGTGGACAGCATATACCAGGCCAGCTTCTCACAAACGGAACAGAGCCACATGCCTGATTTGCTGAGGAGGTAGAAAGGCCTTTATAGTCACCATGTCCAGGACGGCTCCTACAAAGGGAATCCTCTGCACTAGCTGAAGAAAGATTTTGGTTTGTTGACAGAAAAACCCATGGTGGACAGCAATGAAACTGTTGTTTCAAAATAATTCGAGAATGACTGAGGTGAGGTCACCTTTAGCAGCCAGTCGAGATATGAGAATACGTGTATTTCGGACCTGCGAATATAAGCTCCTATCACTGACACCACTTTCATTAACACTGCCACCAACCAGTCTCCAGAATTGAAGGGCAATAGGACCTGAGCAAATGTCAGCATCTTGAACTTGTTCTTCCTCAAGATGGCGTTCAGACGCATGACATCCAATATCAACTTCACACTCCTATCCTTTTAGGACTAAGAAGTACTGAAAGTGGTATTCTGTGTCCCTCTCGACCTTCAACACCAGTTCTGGCAAGTATGGCTGCATGCCCCTCTGATGTCTAGCCACAAACTGGTGGAAGTAGGGAGAAAAAGGGAGGGATGTAATCAAAATGAACTATTAGAAGCACACACTGGTTCTTAGCAGCTGAATAGCAACTCGGCAGGCACAATTGAATTCTGCTCTATACCAGACCCTCGGTGAGGGAACTAAAGCAGCTGTGTGGTTTCTGTTGCTGATGAGGAAGGCGGCAGGGACTGTTGAATCTGCTGGTTGCCAAGGCCACTGCCACTAGGATGGACAGGCTTTGCAGTTACCTGTGTCAGTAGGTAAGCTCCCTCAAGGACCTTCAGATTTTCTGGTACTGTTGGTGGAACTGTAGAGTTGGGAAAGTAATCCCAGCGAGCAGGCCGTAGTCTGTTAATTTTTAAATTGCACTAGCGCAGAATCCACTTTTCCTCCAAAGACCCTAGCTCTGTCAAATTCAATACCTACCAATGACGCGTAAATCATTTCCAGAGAAACTGGTGGCAAGCATCCATGCACCCAAGAGCGAGTGCCTAAGGCATGGCAGGCAGTCCATAGTATCCAGACCTGCCCGTTGTGGACAGCTTTGAGAAAATGAAACCCAAAAGACCTCAAGGACAGTGGGCAACGTCTCACTCACAGTGTCCCCAAGTGCTTACGTATAACAGTGGAAGAGGCAAACGGCGTTCAACTAACATGGGGACAAACTGGCAGAGGAAAACACTTTTGCATTTATTGTGAATCTTCTTGGATTCACTATCAGGACGAGCAGTAGGTTAAGCTTTAGGGTTCACCTTGCTGGTCAAAGTCTGAACGATGACTCTCCAGAGCATTTGTGACTGTAAGTTTGGGTTCCCAGGAGCAAACGTGCTGCCCAGCAATTTGGCAGGTCACAGGCAATACTGAACAGAATTTGGACCATGGAGTACGCTGGACCTGTAAGTAAAATATCACAAGTGGACTACAGCACCCCTTGTGCCATCCACAACAGTGACACGTAAACATGACTGTAGGACCTGGATGTGCAGGTTTTAACTGCAAACATGGCCTGTCAAAATAACCCTTTTCGACAGGCCCAAAACCCTCCTAAATATTTGTAAGTCACCCCTCAGTAAGACTAATTGCCCATTAAGGCAGGGGCATGATAGTTAAAGGTAGGACATGCAAAGGTTAATGATAAACAAGCCCTTACAGTGACTAGCACCTCAAAGCTTTTTTAACTGTTGGCTGTTCATAGAAAAGCATTAGGATACAATAGTAAGGTTAATAAATATTATTTCCAGCTAGGAAACAGCTACAAATTTAATGTGCGGGCTTTCTGAAAAATGTATTACAAGCCCAATTAACTAGTGAAGTCAAATTTGTAATAAATATTTTGGAAAGATAACTTTTAAAAAGTCACGTTTGCCCTGCTGGAAGTCCCTGAAAGCTGAATCTGCTCCCACAACAGGTACAAAATGCCTTGGGTGTGGGGAGGCATTGTGTCTGTGACAGGATGTCCTCGGGATGGGCCAAAGGACTTGATTAACTCTAAAGAGGCTTACCCTGTCACAAGATGATGTGGCTAACACCAGGCTGCACCCTTCTTTTGCACCTCCAGACAGACTGGCCTCCACTACAGTGGCCCTCTTGTTGACATGACAGTGTGAGATCCTGCTGGAGAGTAAAGACCTGTTTGACAGGTGTGCAGGGGTGTTCCCAAATGATATCAGGCCGCGCTTCAAAACAGGGACACAGTTGCCAAAACAATGTGCGTATATCTAGTGTCTGGTTGCTGTAAGCTGAGATTTGTCCTACCGGACATCTGTCTCTAAGTTTGTTGGAGGTACAGGGCTGTCCTAAAAATTGATTTTCGTGTTTAAGATGTGGGAGGACACTAAGATTACCATGGTACATCTCTAAACGCACCCCCTAACTTCAGAGCCTAGGTTTAGTGTGGGTGAAGACTTCGGCCATCTTGAAAATGTCCAAAGAGGGTACGGTTAACCCCCGGAACCTTTACCCCATTGATCTAGGTGTCCCCAAGGGCCATTCCCACCCACTAGATTATTTCAGGCAGAATAGAGGCATCTATAGGTACCCACTTCAGAACAGTACTGAACCTGTGGAAGATCAGACCCTGGATGAAACCTCTGTCTGAGGCATCAAAAAAACGTAGAAGACTGGACTTGCTCTCCCTCTTGTACCCAGCACAACGATGTGAACTCCAAGGGTCATAAGGCAGACCTCCTGTTGACGCTACATGAGCACAGCAAGCTGTAAGAGGCCTGTTCATGCAACTGCTCAGCTGCCCCCTGTGCCACCTCTGACATTTCAGGCCTCTCCTTTTCACTCGAAAGTCCAAGATTCTTAAAGGAGTCTTGCTTGGTCTGACTGCATTCTGCTGCAAAACTAAAGTTCTCTTGCACTAGTATTCAAAGCTGACATGCTTGATTTATTGCCAGTTGTCAAGCTGGGATAAACGACAGGTAACGAGTCACACCTGTGAAACTTTGAAAGATCTGACGATGGAAATGTAGGTTTATATTATTTACCTGAAAGGGGTAGTGGTGACACTTATCACTGAAAGCCACTGGAAATGTTGTTCTGGCATCTTATAAGAGTCTCAAACAAACAAGATTTCTAATGCAATACTCTGGCAGCATTCACTGATCTCTGTTAAACATTTCAGCAGGATACTCTCTTGGGGGTGTGGGTGTGGGTGGGGTGAGGGGAGAGTTTCACTTGTGAGGGGCTTCACATACAAAATTTTTGACCCTAAAGTGACAGTCACACAACGAGCACTTCTGCTGTGGCAGACTAACCCGCCTCTGGATTTTGCTTTGCAGGCCACGGAATCCACTCAAACACTGGTAAATAATGAGAACACAGCAAAGTGGGGATGTTTGTCAGATTTTAATCATTATGACGTTGATCTTTGGTGTTTCCCTCTTTTTGAAGTTGAGCCATGTCCTTCCCCCACCCCACAGCTCCCCACCAAAAACGTTCTATGATGAAGTTAAAATAAAAATAAAAAACAATAAAAGAGGGATGGAAATAAATCACATTTTATACTAAAACTGAAAGTGATCAGAGCGACTGGATTATTCTGGCGAGAAGCTACATGAACAGTTCCAAAACCATGCAACGGCTTCCATCAGTGCCCGACAGCTTGCTGCCAGGGTCCTGTTCAGGGGGCACCACCTTCTTGGTGCACAGGTAGGTGCACAGCAGCCACCCTCATCAAACTCCCCACCGTTGAAGCGACAGGGTTTCTCGGAGGTCTTGGGGTTCAAGTGTAACATTCAAGTTTCATTTTAATACTGCTAAGATGAGATCACGTGACCCAGGCTAGGGTTTATCCGAAAACTTGGTGACTAACCCTCAGGAAACGGATCCAAGCAACAGGTGCCAGTGAAGAGTATATGGTGAAAGGAAGTATGCCATCCCTGGGACAAAGGGATCAGAACACTAGCAAAGAGGACATTCTCAAGGGCCAGGACACAGATTTCCATCCACAGAGAAAATTCATAGGAGCCCCAGAGGAGCAGGAGAAGACCCGCTGTCATGGCAGGTTTGGTATACACATGAAAGGAGGGTCAGGACAAGTGCCAGCAGCAAAGACAAAGCTTTTAAGAGCAAATATTTAGCGATACACAGTTTGAGCAAAATAGCTAGTACGCTAACAAGCTGGAAAGAGAGTGTTTAGCTACCCAAAAAAGAAGCAACCCCGTCTCTTCCAAGCCACACCATGGAAGGTTCTACGACACACTGCACATTTCAAGATGAGTTGTGCACTTGAGAGTGCCAGGGTGTAGAGGAAGGCTATCCACCAAGAAGGTACAGAGAATGGCTGTCCATGTTCTAACCTACCGACTGTTGTTAAAGCAAAAGTGACGCCCATCAGAGGAGAGAAATCGCTCCCAAAAGACTTCGCTATACAGGCAAATAAAGGGATATTGTGGAAAGCTGTGAAAACCTGTACAATGAAGGGGGAGGAGGAGGGAGGGGGAAATTTGCAGCTATCACCTACTACGAAGGTACAAACACAAAAAGTCTGATATGGAGTGAAGATATAAAGAATATGGAAATCAGTTAGTGACATAGTAAAATATTGTACAATGTTTCTCACCAGTGATGCAGGGTGGGGGCGGGAGGGTTACGTCACCAATGCCATAGCATTAGATGAATGCCCTTGGGTAGAAAGATTGGAGTCGTCTGTCTCAGCAGGGGAGGTCTTTGCTCAATGATCAGTAGAAGGTGATCGATCCCTTGCTGGCCCTGATCGGACTATCTTCTATTAGCAATTGGAAAACTGTGAGCAATGTACTCCTATTAGCAGCTTATGCTCAGGAAGGATAAGAAGACCCTGTGAGTGAAGCGTCTGACCCTCTTTACAGGAACAAGTTCTGCTATGGTTCTCCAAAACGTTTTCTACGACTATACTCGCAATGCCAGGCGTGGCTATTCCTTTCTCTGCGGAAGTCCAGTGTACCAACGAGGAATGTTTCTGGCAGCAATGGCAGAGCGATCCTCTGTACACAGTAAAAGGATGCTCTGTAACTCGGGAGTTTTCTTTCAGGGTCCAGAATAGTCGATCCAGATAGCTTTGCATAATCATTCAACGTACAGAGTTCTTAGACAGCCAAGCATACGTCCAGAAAGCCCTGGCTCAGAGAGTGGTGTTAGACCAGCTCCAAGCCAACTGAATACGCCCTGTAGAACTCCTCTTCCGCTGGCCCCGAACATACTAGATACATACTATGTGTAGAATTAGCACCCTGGATGGGAAACAACGGTACCTCCACACCCAACATACTGTTGATTATTTAGACGTCAGGATGCCTGTTCATCGACACGCGCCCTTGATTCTAATGCCCAACCATGATGCCGCACACAGACATGAACATTAAATAAGCTACAGCAGAGGACTCCCACTGTGTGACCCCACCAGGATCGAATGGCACCTCGCTTCTGAAATGAAGTGTCTAGGGTTTAGTTCTTCACTTTGCCATCACTTCAGGTCCATAAATGAATTCCACACAAAAATCCTAAAAATAAAAAAAAGGCAGGAAGCAGCATTTCTAGGCAATCAGTGAAACTTCTCCTAATACCTGGCTGGTGGCCCCTCACTACCACTTCAGCCCGATCCTTCATTCGCCGCAGGTAAACCGATGCCCAGACGGCCAAGCTGGTGGCCAGGTGGCGGCTGTCCTCACAGCACTATGAACTAAGCACTGACACAGGGGGCAAGCCTCTACCTGTTCTGGGACTCCCCAGTGCTGGAGTCCGTGCTAGAGAAGCTTTCACTTTCAAGGCGATAGGGCGGGTCGTTTCTGTCCCTGGATGAGTCACTAAGTTCAATTGGTCCCTCAGGATGACTGGAGGTGTGGTCCTGTCTGTCAGAGGCTTCATTCCGAGAGCCTGACATGCCCTGTAGAGCCTCGTACAGCATTCTCCTCTCCATCTCGGTGGCTGTGGCGATGGATGTGGAGGGCTGGGGTGAGCCCCGGTCTGCGGTGGTGCTGAGGGCCTCCCCACCCGTCTGAGAGCCACGGTGGATGCGGTGGCTCACAATGATGTTATTCCCAAAGCCACCCATGGAGGCCATGGTGGTGCTCTGCTCCCGCTGGACCACAGCAGTCATGCCGCCCTCTGCCATGAGACGCTGGATCCGGCTGATGGCGTCATCTCCAGATGCAGCATAATCGTGACCTTCCACTAAACAAAAACAGAGCAGACATTTCAGTATAAAAGTGCACAAAAAACAGGCTCTAGAACACCACAATCGTAAAGTAGACCACAGATCAGAGCGTTGCGTACCCAATACCAACAAAGGTTGAACCCGGGTCACCAGATGTATTTGGGGCATACCGGGCAAGATATACTGTTGCTTCCCTCTACCCTACTAGGAAACAATGTAGCAGGGCCTCGCTTTAATGGATGCACAATTGGCACCATCAGTGATAAAACCACAATGAACCGCCTTCGTTGTCTATGCTTCATAACAGCTCAACTGTGCACCTCACAACAGAGCAGACAGACTAGGGAAGTCACTGAGAATCACATCAGGTTAGGAATAACATTCAGGGAAAGGGGCAGAGACCAGAGCAGTTCTAGACACTTACACCAGGTTAGGGATAACATTTAGATAAAAGGGCATAGACTATCACACCAGGTTACGGATAACATTCTGATAAAGGGTCACAGATAAGGGCAGTCCCATTCGCTTACACCAGGTTAACAATAACATTCGGATAAAGTGGCACAGACCATGGCAGTTCAAGAAGCTTACACCAGGTCAGGGATAACCTACAACGAAAGGGGCAGAGACCAGAGCAGTTCCAGACACTTACACCAGGTTAGGGATAACCTTCAGGGAAAGGGGCAGAGACCAGAGCAGTTCCAGACACTTACACCAGGTTAGGGATAACCTTCAGGGAAAGGGGCAGAGACAAGAGCAGTTCCAGACACTTACACCGGGTTAGGGATAACATTCAGGTAAAGGGGCAGAGACCAGAGCAGTTCCAGACACTTACACCAGGTTAGGGATAACCTTCAGGGAAAGGGGCAGAGACCAGAGCAGTTCCAGACACTTACACCAGGTTAGGGATAACCTTCAGGGAAAGGGGCAGAGACCAGAGCAGTTCCAGACACTTACACCAGGTTAGGGATAAACTTCAGGGAAAGGGGCAGAGACAAGAGCAGTTCCAGACACTTACACCGGGTTAGGGATAACATTTAGATAAAAGGGCATAGACAATCACACCAGGTTAGGAATAACATTTAGATAAGAGGGCATAGACGATTACACCAGGTTGCGGATAACATTATGATAAAGGGTCACAGATAAAGGAAGTCCCATTCGCTTACACGAAGTTAACAACAACATTTGGATAAAGTGGCACGGACCAGGGCAGTTCAAGAAGCTTACACCAGGTTAGGGATAACATTCAGATAAAGAAGCAGGAACCAGAGCAGTCCAGACGCTTACATCAGGTTATCGATAGTCTGGGAAAATAAATAAACCTCGCAGACGTGTTTCCCTTAAAGTCTACCAAGCAATCCAGATGTGCTATCCTTACAGCTCTGATCGAAAAGTCACTGCTTAGGAACTTAAAACAAAAGCTGCATGAAGCCAAAATAATTCCTTCTCCCTCCTCTAAAATGACCACACACCCCAGCAGACACGCTAGCTGTGACAAGACCAGACAAGTGTCAGAATCTGAAATAAGATGTGGTAAAATCACACAATCTGATTCAAACATCAAGTCTGCTTGTTACCCCACCAGTGGCAGTTCTGCACTTAATAAATAGGACACGCATACACAGACATGCCATGCTCTATTAGACATGCAAGTCTTACATTTACATGCACAGTGGACTGATAAACATACAGCCATTCCACCGCTAACTATTAAAAAAACAGCAGTACAATATTCACAGGGACATAACTCGACAAAGTGTTTGCACCCTACATGGTGTGATTGTTGCCAAATAATCATTTGGGGGGGCGGGGGGGTTTAAATGTGCATTATTCTGCTGTTTAGTGGTTGGCTCTGGAAACTCTTTTTTCCATTGGGAACATCGGCAACCATCCTTTGGTGGTAAGTCTGAGCTCTCTGTGGCATCAGACGTCTTTCTTACCTTTGGCAACGTTCCTTCTGGTGGAGACTATCTAGCCACAGATTTCTCACCTCTTCATTACTTTCCAGACGTGAGACTGGATCTGGGAACTTTTTCATAGTACCTCAGTGCGCCAAAAGGTGGCGCTGTGCGGCTCCGCACAGATGCTGTTCCGCACCAGAAATGACAAACGGAGGTTATAAAAGCACCACTTCCTTACGCTGACGTCAGTTGATTTCAAGACTGGTCGTGTCTCAAGACATGAAGCCCCAAAAGAAAATCGGTAGAGCAGTGTGCAGATCCCTGGACTTGGGATCTTATTAATGGATAGAGTCAAGCCACAGAGGAGAGGATGAGAGGGTCGTGAGGAATCTGCGGCTCAACAGTCGGTACCCGAAACAGCATTACTGAAGACAACCAACTTGTTCTTCTGATAGAGACTTCTAGCCACAGATTCCTCCCCTTTTGAATAGATACCTAAGCAGTACCTGAGGGATGAGGGCTCTGGAGGGACTCAAACCAGAGAGTTCTGCAGGACCAAGAGGACAGAGAGCCCTTCTCGGCGGAGGTGGACGTCCAGACAATGCTACTTAGAGGGTCACCCACAAAGCCACAGATGTCAAGGACACGAACACCGTATGCCAACGCAGTGATAGCAGCTTTGGCCCTGGTGGAATGGGAACGCAGGCCTGTAGGGGCGTAATGCAGATCCCTTGAAGCCCGAGGTGCAGGCTTGCTCCCAACCCTTGAAGGGGCCCCCACTGAGCCCAATATTAATGAATTTCTGCGAGCTGTGGGAGACTCCGTGGCCCCTCATCACATTCTGCAGGGAGCCCATTCTTTTGCATATGCCACTGCTTCCAGGGGACTGCTTCTTCACCCGTGCATTACAGATCTTGACGCAGAGCACAATCCAGCATGAGATGGTATGGTTCTGACCAGCCTTGACGTTTTTAGCTCTGGTGAACCCAACAAAGAGATGATCGTCCAAACAGTAGTCTTTGGTCCGACCGATTTAGAAACTGAGCACTCTGTTAGGGCCCAAGCAATGGAGCCTGTCCTCTTTAGAGGGGTAAGGTGGAGTACAGAACGTCGGCAACTTTTGAGAGAAAGGATGCCCTAGTACGCAGAATCAGCTTGTCAGGGAAAAAGGTGATGTATGGAGGATGGACACACAAGGCCTGAAGCTCGATCACATACGGTCCTGAAGCGATGGTATCTGGGAACATAGTTTTGATAGAGAGAAGGCATAAAGGACAACAGTGGAGTGGTTTGAATGAAGTACACATGAGATATGTGAGGACAAGATTGAGGTCCTGTGAAAAAATGGGGAGTATTATATGGTGTGGTTGTGCGACCTCACCAAGTAATAATTACCAACCCTTATAGGTTTTGTTTGTCAAAACTTCACCTCAACTGTGGTAGCTGTCTCTGAGAAGCAAGGTTTACACAAAAGAAAAAGTGTAAAACATTTACAAAGCACCACGACTACTGAAGAAGAAATCAAAAAGACACTGAAGAAGTCCAACACCAATTTATAAAAACAGAGTGATAGAGTTTATGTATTTTACACAATACAAAAGATTCACCCGAGGGTTCAGGAGATATAGAATTTTCAAGATATAGTAAATCAACGCATTTGAATCATCCACGAACAAGCATTGACAATTCAACAAATTTGACACCTAGAAACATTTTCATCAAAAATTGGGCTAGTTGCATTGTGTTATTAACGTTTTCATCAAAAAGTTGGGTTAGTGGGACTGTGGTCACTTAAGAGTCACTTTATGCAACCAACTCTAGGAGGAAGACAGTCAGGGAGACCAGCAAGACACTCATAATCAGTTCCCATCACAATTGAAGCAGCCAGTTTAGCCCTTTTGAATGGATTCCTTTGGAAGTGGTCCTGATGCAAGAGATGAAGGATTCTGAAGATGCTCAAGGATGCTGTGAATGTGATGCGGTTGATAGGGGTATTCTTCGGCTACTCCTTGGTCCAAGCAGGGGGTCAGGCAGTCCTGGTCACAGGATCAACGTCCCTCAAAGTCCTCACAGTGCTGGTAGAAGTCCAGTCGCCACTGGTCTACCAGTCAACTGGTATCGTGGTCACAGTCAAATTCTTTCCTGGCCATTAACTCTACTTCTGTGTGACCAAACTGCACTCCGACTCTCCTGGGGTCAGCAAACTTGGGTGCAAATTAGAGCGTCGGGTCCTAGTCTCTGATGCTGCAAGGTGGTGGTTTGGGGCAGCCTGAAGATTCCAGGCTACCAACTTGCCCAAAAGGCTTCTCAGCTGTTTTGGCCCTGTGCTGTGAACAGGTGATCAGCCAACTAACCCTTGGAGTCTCTTTGCTTTGGCTGGGCTACGGAAGTGACTTCTCCATGAACAGGCCACAGCAGGCACAGTCCTTTGACTGTGCTAACCACCAGGTTCAGCAGGTACCGTCCACACAGGTGGTTCCACACAGCAGACGGCAGTCCTCCTTTGGTCCTACTTTCAGTTCAGTCAAGATCTGAGTTCTGGGTGTCAGAGGTGCTCTATTTATGCTCCGAAAGTGCCTTCAGGGTAGACGCAATCAGCAGCAAATGAGATACCAGGTTCCCCCCCATCTGATGACCACTTCCTTGGAAGCCTGCCATCTGGCTTTCCCAAGATGCACCATTCTGAATACTCATAACATGGCAGAACCCCTCTCTCGCCGCCCAGAGATATCTGGCACAACCCAGAGGTGTGGCTACCAAGGGGGCTACACACTAACAACTGGCTTCCCTGTTCCTAGAGCCAGCCTGTCTGCCTAAACAATAGCGCAGTCCCTCTCCCAAGTGTAGGCCGTTTGCCGTCCAAAGGCGGTTTCTCCCTTGAAGTTCACCTTTTGGGTTAACACCCATGTGGCTTCCTGTGAGAGAGAGGTAACACCTCTCTCCCATGCAGGCGTCTATTGTTTACTTTCCTTGAAGTCGTTAGCACATCTCCCTGGGAGTGCAGAATGCGGTCTAGAGGGCAGACCCAATGCACAACTGCAAATGGGCACTGGAAATCTTGGGCAACTAAAGTGGCAACTTCTATAGTTACACTTCACCCAGACCCAGCAGTGGCATTAAATTCGATTTAGCCATTAAATCAGATTTAATGCACTGATTATTTTGATACCTCACAGTGTCAACTCTACTTGTCTATTTCAGAAGTTAGCAGGGCTGAGATGTCAGTCTGTAACTCTGCACTTGCGCCAATGGGGCTACTAGCCTTTCCACAGTAAAAATGACACTTTAGGGTTCTTACTGCTGGACATGCAAAGGTGCATGCTCCGAGCCTTCGAGCTCGACAGGGTTAGCTTAGGAATGAGTTCTATACATTAAAAAGGGAGAACTGGCGTTTGCCATTGCCTTACTTGGCAAAGTCGAGTTGGCAGTTTCAAACTGCCCTTCCGGTCTGCACTGGCAGACTGGGAGCCATGTTTACCTTGTACCACGGACAGTGGCACAGTAAGTACTGCAGTCCCTGAGAGAACAACCTAACGTACAGGCCCTAGGCACCCCTGGTACAAAATACTAGGGACGTACAAGTAAGTGGGGTTATGCCATTTGGGAACAAGTGAATTAAACATACACCATTTTAAGGGTTGGAACACATGCACTGAGTCCTGTTTAGCAGGGCTCGGGTCATCTCAGAGCCATTACACCAGTACCTAGTAAGCAAAAAATGGGGGTAAACCTGCAAAAAGCCTGTTTCCTTACACAAAGTTCCCGCCCTACCCCCAAGCTAATACGTCCAGGAGTACTCAACCAGACTTTTAATAAGTCTCTTTGACTATTCAGCGAGGCAGGATGTAGAGAACCTAGCTGATCATAGCAGGGCCTACTCTGCCTCACATCCTTCTGCCAAGGTCATTCCCTCTGGAGAGCTAACCTACCTCCACAAAGACAGGCCCAAACTTAAATTGGGTATTGGCTAGGACTGTATATCTTCCAACCTCCTATCCACTCTCTGTGACTGAGGTACCTACCTTACCTATCCCTACCATATCTAGGGATAACACAAAGATGACAAAAAGAGGTCTCCCAATGCCTGAGTAATCCCACCATGACTAACAGGGTCGGGGGGGGGGGGCACCTAACACCCTATCTGGGGGTCTGACTAGCATCCCAAGGAAAGTGCTGCTAGAAAGGCCAGCACCCCACAGAGGCTATTGACAGCAGTCAGAACCACACACTGAGCTCTCCACTAACAGATGGATGGACTATTTTAGGGGCTACTTCAAGTTTTTGTGTCCTCTCCAACGTTTCAGAGTGGGGAGCTACCACCTCATGTGACAGACACCCTCCTCCCACTCCTTCTACCAGGATGTTACACTGAAGGTTAATGCTCACCATAATGTCCGACCTAACGTATTAAGCTTAAGGCTAACCCAGGCACTAAGGAAAAGCATTTTGCTACTACTATGCCTAACGCCAGCACTGAAACTAATCCTGTAATAAATCCTAGTTCTGTGCTGAATCCCCAACACAAACACGAACCTAGCCCGAAAACTGCAAATGTACAGCTAATGTTAATCTTAAAACTAATTCAAGCCCTTAGCCAAAAGCCAATGCTAATCTCTATGTCTAACCCAAGCCCTAACACTAATCTGGGCCTAAGCATTAACCCGAGCTCTAACTTTAACACTAGCCTAATGCTTACCCAATTCCAAACTCTACCTCCACTCTAATATTAATGATGATCTGATAATGAAATCTAGCCCTGTACTCTAACCTCAAGAGCACCCTCATCTCTGAAACTAGTCCTGAGCCTAAACCATTTACTAACCTTATGCCTAAACCTAGTCTCTACTCCAAGACTAATGCCAACACTACACTAAACAACAGCCCTGTGCCTGGTCTAAAAATGTACACTGGCCCTAAGCCCTGACACCAAGCCTAATGCTGACATTAAACCTAAGTCTAATATTAACTGTAAGTTCAAGTCTAACCATAACTCCTACACCTAAGCATAGTTTGACCTTAAGCTTAATACCAACTTTAAATCTAGCTGTACCTTTATGCCCTCACCCTATAAACAGAGCATGCACCTTAAGTATAACTTTAAGACCTAAATATAGACCCAAAGTGAACCATTAATTTACATTTTGGAAAACACATACCTTATAAGTTCTCAACAGATTAGATTCCACAATTATTTTCAAGTACTATACATTTCTGTTTTGTGCTTCAGGTGGCTGCACGTGATGTATAAGGACCACAGGCGTGGCCTAGAACTGGAGCACGTATGACAGGCCACACTCATCAGAGGAGGTCTTGTCTGTATCAGTATGGCTTTGCCTGGGTGCCCGGAAGAGTGGACGCCATCTTTTGGTTGCATGCCCTCTTCTTTTATGTGTGCTCTGCATCACACAAGGTTTTACAGGCCTGTCCATGAATGTGCCTGTCTTGGATACTGAAGCAGGGCTCTGTGGTTAATGCTCTGATACTACAATCACTGTGGAGCTAGTATTTACTCGACTTGCGCTCTTGGGTAATATTCATCCAGTCTTTTGTGCTCCTTACGCTTGTTTGTTGAGAAGGGCAGAGGATATTTCGCACAGATTTCTGAAACTGCAAAGCACAAACCTTCCATTGTGTTTAGTTAGCTCACCTGGCACTACAGAGAGATTTGCAAAGGTCTAATGTGTTTGCCCAAGCTCTCTGTTACTCAGCAACTAATCGATTGCGGATACCTAGATTTTGTCAATAAAAGGATCCTTTACAAAGTCTATTTGTAAATTGGATAGAATCTACAGGGAGCTTTTAGTCTAAATTAGGGAACATGTAAAGTACAGATGTGCAAAGATAGAAGAAAGTGTAACGATGAGTGTAGAAGGCTTGAAGGGCATGTGGGCCCACCAGAACTCTTTGGTCGCTGCTCCTATTCTTGCACGTCCTTTCACAACACCAGACGCAAGGCCTGCCTCGTCACAAACTTGCCAAAGCGCATGTGTAGCTTCTGCTTTCAGGTTGGGATTCCACTGCATGGAATCTGGGAAGCTGTCTGGGATGCACTGGTGTTTGCAGTTCACTGGTGGGAAGAGGTGTTAGATAGCCGATCACAGCTTTATGGCTCTGGCACATGGACAAATAGTGCCTTGAAAGTGGACTGCTGTACAGAGAGATGCCCCTTGCAAAAAACAGCACTGCACTGAGCATTAAGCATGCCGTTCGAGGCATGTGCAGCTGTAGATACACATGCTGTGCATAGACTGTAAAGCAGTCCTCCCTTGAGCGGTGGCTAGCCTGAAAGTCCAGAATGAGATATCACTGTATGAAAAAGATGCCACTCACAGAAACCACTGTTGGCACTAGAGACATGAGCAAACATAGCCTTACATAAGATGGGCATTTATGTGGAGATGACCCTTATAAAACCACGTAACAGACGAGGCATCCCAGGGCCATAGAACGATAATACTGTATATAAGGCGCCACTAAAAGAATTACTGTTGCTAAGAAGGAACATCTCTCGAAGGACTTCTGGCCAACCAGGCCTGCACCAGGGGGTAGGCTGCATTAGATGAGGGTGACTTCACATATGCAACTTCTGTAGTCCACCTCTCAGAATGCTAGACTTGTCTCAACTAATAGTTAGTTCTAGGGCTTTCGTAGGAAAACAAATACGAATTATTATCCTCTTAGCTTTTCGCACATTACACAAGCTCCTTATTTGTGTTCTGGCCGCCGTGAGGGTCATATTTGCCACTACTGTTCTACATGATTTCTGAAATACGTTGACATATAAATAATTCCTCCAAACTCTAACAGGGGTCCTAGGTAGCAGAACATGATCGTACAGAGCAGCTCAAGATATTTGTCGGGGACATTCAGGACACCGTGTGCATCAGAAGAGGCTATGTGACAAAACACAGCAGGGTACAAAGCAGGAAACCCCGTGCAACAGGACAGCTGGCATGGCGAGTCTGAAGCACCCCAACAATTATTATTATTTGGAGTACTAAATCCAGCTATCCAGGCCTCATTCAAAGGGCGGCACCCGTTTCATAAGGTCTCATCAATGGCATTTTAGCATCTGTGGCGGCCCTGTGACACCCATATGTCGCTCAGTGTTCACATGTGGTATCTCTAACCTAGCAATGAACCCTCATAGTCGTACCTCTATCCTTACTGCTCCCACAGTGCCAAGTGCATGTGGCTCATCCAGCAACGAAGCAAGGATTGCTTCAGGGAGCTTTATGCAGAAGAGACAGCTGCACTCTTGCGAAGTGCCCAGCAAGGCCTGCCTGTAAAAGGATCGCTTCAGGGCCCTACATGCTGCCGCTGTGACAAAGGAGATCTACTTGTAAAAGGACTGCTTCAGGGCGCTGAATGTTGCTGCTATGCCCTCCAAAGCCCTTCTGTAAAAGGTTGCTGCAGGGCACCAAACGTTGCTATTGCCCCCCTACAGGAGGGCCCACGTCGACCTCTAAAGCTTGCCTGTCTGTTGACTACATTAGGGTGCTGAATGCTGCTCATGCAAACTGTATTGGAGCCCCTTGTAAGCACCAAGGTCTGCCTGTTTCAGGACTGCATCAGGGTACTGAACATTATTGGTGTAAACATTACTGACAGACAAAAAAAGCAGCCAAAAAAAGCGCCGACGCGCGTTTCGGAGATCCCAAAATATTTTCAATGAGCTCCTTCCTCAGGGCGCAAATGACATAGCAGTCTTAGTAGAAATAACCAAATGGCTTGTTTGAGACTGAACACTGATTTACATGTCGGGCTTCGGGCACATAACACGTGGAAGGTTTAAAAAGGGGAAATATCCCGGCAGAACTTGTAAATCACTGGTGTACACGTAGCTTTAACACCTAGTACATCAATTAAAGCTGGAAACTCAGGCCGGAAAACGCATTCTTTGCTGGGAGGGAAGCGCAATAAATCAATGTATACTGGACTGCAGATGAAGACGTGGCATCCAAGGGCCTCATTGTGTGATACTGTTCCTCGTCTATGAGTTTAGACTCCAGAATGTATCCCACCTCGCCCCTCAGAGGGCACAGCCAGTCCTGGAGCTTCACTTTTTGCTGCAATTTAAAGCTTCGATAAAGGGCGCTTATGGCCTTCAGAAGTACGACTCCAATTCTCCCGCGGGCGGGCCGCTAAACACCGGGCGGGAGGGCATTCAGGGCGGTTCACTTCTACACAGGCTACAAAGTTAAGAGCATAAATCAGGGTGTCTCACAGGGATCTATTCTATCCCCACTTCTTTTTACCATCCAAAACGATTAAAGCTCTTTGGCATGAAATCTCAGGCTGGCCTGGAAACGTGCGTGCAGCAGCATTCGCAAGCATTTGCGGTTGCACTTCATACCTTTTTGTCTGCTTTTTTTGTCTGGTTTATTGTGTCTTATATATGCTATATTGTACTGTGTAATTTTTGTTCATTGTTGTCTGTGTATGTATGAATTTGGTATATGCACTGTATATTATAGTCCTTTTGTGTTGGGCATATGATTGTGTTTTTTAAATCACTTATTGTTAAAATTGAATTTCCAATGTGTTTGGTTTAACATGTAACTAATTAGTAGTGATTACACTACAGCACTATAATGCATATTTCTATTTTAGATAAATAAATGAAAATGAAAGAAAAAATAATTTAATTACTTCTTCTGGTCTGTGGGCACATCTCTATCTATGGACTTATTGCCTATATATATTGTACCAGTGGGGGGAATGTGCTTCTGTTTTTTGTATTGAGGAGGCTTCTGAACCACAAACGGAAGTAGTGGGAGAGGCGAAAAAGCATAGGCGAGGTTTGGTCATGTTGCGTTTTCGGAGATGGGGAAGAGGTCTACGCTGGGAAACCACCCCCGATGTAAGCATGTGAAGAGGACTTGTGGGCGGAGTTCTCACTCGTGGACTTGTTCCCGAATCTAGCTTGGGAGGTCTGCAAAGTCTTTGTCCACACCCAGAACGTACGTCACCAGCATATGGACCATCTGGGAAAGTGACCACTGTCAAATGCCCTGGACTAACACAGGCAGCTGGAGGGAGCAAGTGCCACACTGTTTAGGTATAGAGTACGTGGCAGTCATGTTGACGGTCCAAATGAGGATCACTTTGCCCACAATATGGCGCTGAAAGGTCTTCAATGCTAGACGGACGGCTAACAGCTCCAGGTAATTGATGTGGTGACTCTGGGGCCTGGGTTCCCACTCTCATTGATGGTGAGAGCCTGTAAACGTGCCCCCCACCCAGTGCGGTAAGCGTCTGTTGTAATGGTAATCTATGGAACCAGGTCAAGAAAAGTTTGCCCCTGTAACAAGTTTTTGGTGCTCCCGATCTACACTCGAATTTCTCAGTGACCCTCCGCTTGAGACCATTGTTGCACTAAGCATTCCTGCAACCGGTGCATGTGTTATGGATGCAGGGTACTATGGAAATGCAAGAGGCTATCATGCCAAGGAGGCTCATAACTGTTCTGACTGTGACCTGTTGATGTGGTTAAAATTGCTGGAGCAATGCTTGGATGGACTGTCAGCTTGCAGGACTAAGATAGGCCTTGCCCACTATTGAGCTGAGAACCTCCTCTACATAGGATTGGACCTGAAGAGGCCAGAGGTGGGACCTTGTGGCATGGATGATATACCTCGCTCCGTGCAAAAGTTAATAGTGGCCCGAGTGTGTGCGAGTCACTGCTGGTGGGTTGTGCTCTTGATCAGCCAATCATCCAGGAAAGAGAACACATGGATGCCCTGTTGCCGAGTGTGTGTCGCTACCACAGCAAAACCCTTCGTAAACCCCCTGGGGGCGGTGGTTACCCGAACAGCAGCACCTTGAGCTGATAGTGTTGTGTAGTTCTTATAAAACTATATAGGATCTGTGCGTTTAGACAACAGACTGTGGGATTGGTGTCCAGACTGATTCCAGACACTCCCACCGCCTGTATACCAGCTAGCTCACAGTGCCACTATAGACTCCTCTTACCAAGGAGAGAATAGTTCTTGGCAACTATCGAACATGACAACCCTGTCCCATCAGGGATCATGGAAACAGTGTAGTTCTTTTCGCTCAGTCTCTCGTGCTCACTTTGTCTCGGAGATATGCACAGAATAAACGGTGGGGTCGTTTTCAATAAGTATTTATTGAACCAGCGTAAAATTAAAATCCGGATTCCCACTACCAGTAGCAGGATTAGCGGAAGCCCTTCGAGAATGCTTCCGAATACGGAGTGTATGAAGGCTGGAATCACTCCGCAGACTGTCTGAAAGGTGCTTTACAGTCCATAACCTATGGTCTTCATTAGGTGTACTATACCCTTCGTATCGGACATGTTAAAGGTACGTTGTAAAAACCAAAGGAAATGATGGACGGAGTGTTGAACATTGCAAGCACTCACCCCCAGTCAACTGATCTGGGTTTAATCCATCACCGTTCTTTAGCCCACTCTGCCACCCCAGTTCAGACATGGCCATATGCAAATCAGTCGGACCCTGTGCCTCGTGGGAACAGTCCAGCCCGAACTGCCAAGCCATGTCTTCCCTGGACCGGAAACAAGCTTCCTAGGACCGGTTTCTGGCATTTCAGCCGCCTTCAGCCAGGCTTGCTTGGCAGTTCGGGCTGGACTGTTCCCATGAGGCACAGGGTCAGACTGATTTGCATATGTCCATGTCTGAGCTGGGGTGGCAGAGTGGGCTAAAGAACGGTGATGGATTAAACCCAGATCAGTTGACTGGGGGTGAGTGCTTGCAATGTTCAACACTCCGTCCATCATTTCCTTTGGTTTTGCTTTGTTCGCCATAAGTTGGCAGGGTATGCTCAGACCTGAGTCCCTTGCTCACTTTGCCACTGGATTCAAGCAAGCCTTGCTGAAGACGGCTGAAATGCCAGAAACCGGTCCTAGGAAGCTTGTTTCCAGTCCAGGGAAGACATGGCTTGGCAGTTCGGGCTGGACTGTTCCCATGAGGCACAGGGTCAGACTGATTTGCATATGTCCATGTCTGAGCTGGGGTGGCAGAGTGGGCTAAAGAACGGTGATGGATTAAACCCAGATCAGTTGACTGGGGGGTGAGTGCTTGCAATGTTCAACACTCCGTCCATCATTTCCTTTGGTTTTGCTTTGTTCGCCATAAGTTGGCAGGGTATGCTCAGACGTGAGTCCCTTGCTCACTTTGCCACTGGATTCAAGCAAGCCTGGCTGAAGACGGCTGAAATGCCAGAAACCGGTCCTAGGAAGCTTGTTTCCGGTCCAGGGAAGACATGGCTTGGCAGTTCGGGCTGGACTGTTCCCATGAGGCACAGGGTCAGACTGATTTGCATATGTCCATGTCTGAGCTGGGGTGGCAGAGTGGGCTAAAGAACGGTGATGGATTAAACCCAGATCAGTTGACTGGGGGTGAGTGCTTGCAATGTTCAACACTCCGTCCATCATTTCCTTTGGTTTTGCAAAGATACGTTGTACCATTTCTCTGAACTGGAAAGGGCAGTTAGTTCATACTAGAGCCTGTATCTCAGCTGAAGACCTCGCATCCTGGAGATCAAAAGGCTCAGAGTATCAAACCGTATAAAGGAAACATTCAATGAAGGCCATAACGGCGCCTCCCTGACTATGTGTGTCGGTGGAAACAATACTTGCATACAACAAGTAACCCTGGAACTTACAGTGACAAGATACGTGATTCCTGGAAGCATCCCACAGCAACGTTGATCATTCAGCATTAAGTAACTCCCATTAGAGAGCAGCCTGAACAGTGAATTAATCACGGCAGCTGGGGAACTTTCAAATGACAGAATATGTTAGCAACTGAACCATTACAGGCCCCGTGAAGCATAATGTCCTGGCAAATGAGAGACCCACTGAAAGAATTCTCACAGTCTGTAACGCTGAGAAACAGTGTCCCCGTTCCTGCATCTAAAATCTATATGGTAATTCCCAAGATAAATGGATGAATTCCCTACCCCCTGCTTCATACCTGCACACCTGGTGGTGTTCTAGGCAATATTGAAACTGGAAAGTTGTTACTGGCAATGTTATATGGCCATGAATTATTCATTCTGTGGACGGGGACTCTGCCACGGTGAAAGGTAATTGGTCTAATTTTTCAATGCACAGTATTGTATATTTCGCATCCCTTTGTGCCATTGTTATCTGCTTTTCAGTCAAATTATATGCAGAGAACAGAGACGGACTGTTGACATATCACCAGGGCACATAACCAGAGTGCAGTGACTGTAGCGTCCAACTTAATAGCATAATAGAACGTAACTGTGATTGTCTGTGTTGTAAGATGTTTAGATCCTGTTCCATTATATCTATAGCAGAAGATAGAATGTTGCCCAGTGAATACATTTTGGATGTCAGTGTGGTCATACCATTGTCAACCACAGCCAAAGCCTTTTCCAAGTTAATGCTGTCAGTTTCACGCAATCTCTCCAAAGCTTCCTGTTGAGAGATTTTCCAAATATAATTATAAACGGCGTATAAGAAGCATTTCTGATGTGGATTTCGGGGACCTAGGAAAAAATACCAGAGATCCATGTATTCTGACAGTAGGGACAATTGTTGATTCACCTGTGACAGTGTCGAGGTTCTTAGCCAATCTAGGCATAACTTCCCAACACAATACAATGTCACCACCCCCGGATGATCTCGTTGTACATACTTAAGTCAGGCCTATGGATACTAAACCCTTCGGTAGTACCACTGAATCTTGACTGACACCTATTTGTGCCGATAGGCCAAACTAACCATCCCTTCTAATTGGGGTCTGTTAAGTGGTATGACACGCCATGCGTGATGTCACTCAGTCTACCCTCACCATTTTTTGTATAGTTTTGACATCCCTCCAAGTGTGAAAGCGAGGGAATACGAGGTGTGTTCTGGTCCTTAATGTTGGCTAACCCAAGACAGGAAGTCTGTTGCACAGTGTCGTTCTGGGATATCATTTATTATGGTAAGAGGCATGCTCTAAATAGTGCCTGGGTTCCCTCAACCTGCCATTCTTTAGTACCCCAGACTGATTTAATGTCTATAGTGTCTTTCCATAACCCGAAACCCTGTTCAGACAGTGGGGCAACAAAGGATGAGGAGTATATCTGTTTTGTGTTAGTGAGTATACTTTTCTTTGCAGATGTAGGTGCAACCTTATAATAATATAAACATGGATCTGATGTATTAAACCCAGAAAAATAAGCAAGCTTTTGTGCAAACGTTTGTGAACTACCTTTTGGTGATGTCGAGCAATGTTCCCAGTGGTAGTATGTGAAAACATTATGTGGTGCACTCTTTTTTGCAAAAAGTGATGACCATAGTGTTGATAACAGTACACTGTGTTAAAATCATAAGAGTCAAACATTTCATTTGTTGAAAATACTGCAGACAGTTCTATATCAGACAACATATTAATAACTGTTTCAAAATCCCAACCAGTATGTACTGGAGGTAATGATATAATTTGAAGAAATTTTGAATACATGTAGTATTTTCTAAAGTTCAGTGGGACCTAATACATCATATGTAACTCTGTCCCAAACTATTCTGTCAGGAACTGGAACCACTGTAATGTTCACATAGGACAGGTCTCTCTGTTCACAATGAGATGACATATGAGGTTCCAGCACCAAGTTCTCTTTTTATACTGCAGAGCGTTCTAGGAGATAGTGTCCATTCACGATCAATGAAAAGACCGTCACGAAACCTATCCAAAATATTAGGAACAGTATTCCTGGAATTATCCAGAGCTGTAGCCATGGTGAAACTAGGTATGTCTTTTTCAGAAAAATGCAAAAATCATTAAGTTGTTTTTTTGCGGGAAACTGAAGCTGGTGGGGACTCAAGTTCGATGGATCCAGGGAAAATGTGTTAAAATCGATGAAGTAGCCAGATGCAGTTCGATCTGTCTTTGGTAGTTAAGCAGGTTTTGAGGAACCTGCCAGTTGTCTCTTGTAGAAGCATATTGATGTAGATGTCCGTGGTAGGCGGAATTGATATCTGTGTTTTATTTGAATTTTGCTGTTAAATTTCAATAGGAACGAGTTCCATTTCATTGTTGGTAACTCCACTACTTTCAATTGTAGATGCTTCGAATGTTATCAGTCTTTCTGTCTGAACTTCCTGTATGGTAGTGAGAGGGGAGCGGCACCTAGAGTAGTTTGATCAGATCAATTGAGACAAATCTCTTTTCTTTGTTGCCGGCAAGAGGTAGAAGTAGTACTGTTCTTGTTCCTTCGACAGCCAGGCCAGGTACAGGTTTTCTGCATGATGGCCCAAATAATGTTTTGGCCACAATCTCTTCTCTGACCAGATCCCTGACTTTTGGGATCCAGGCAGGTCTTTCCATGACTGATTTCACTTCCCCAGTGGCGGCGCGTTTTACTTGCACGTTGCTTTATAGTGCCCGGAATTCATTAAGATCGTGTAAAACAGCCAAAGGTTTATCGATGACAAAAAGGTTTTCATCCACCACTGTGCTTTCATAATTGAGATCAGGTACCCACATTCTCGTCCCAAATAGGATTTCGTGAGGGGTGACACCTTCTAGGGAACTTATTGACATATTATTTAGTGCCCTCTGGAACCCATATTGGTGATTGACCCAACTACCACCCGAAACTAATACCCTTACTGTTAAAGATTGCCTTAAGTCCCGGTTTTTCCGATCCACACCCGAATTTCCCTCTGGATGCTACGGAGAGTAGTACCGCAATGCAACACCCAAACTTCCCATGGCTTTCTTGCAAGCCCGAGAGCTAAATGCAGGGCCACAGTCAGAATGTAATGTGCCAACTACATATGTCCCTATGAAGACTCGCAGATCTTTTATAACAATTCGAGCGTCAGCCGAGCACAGGTCACACCCACAGGAATCTAGAGCATGAATCCACTGCCACCAAGAAGTACTTGTAAGCCCCAAGATTGTAATGGGCCGCAATGGTCCAAACAGACACAAGACTGCCTGTCTGATCTCAGTAATGGTGTTTGTGGCTGGCGTGCTATGGTCAAACCCTTCATCTGCTGACAGTTGTCGCACTTCAGTACAAACACGTTCATCTGTTTTGTTAGACCTGGCACCAATAGCGTTGTTTTCACTATGGAATAGTCGCAGTAACCACTGCATGTGCAGGACCCTGACCCTCGTGTGCAGCTAGAATTAAACCTAACCTGTGATCCATGTTTGGTATTACTCTATCACCCAGTCCTGGAATTTGAGCATACAGAATATTTTTTGCATCTAACTTGTAGGAGTACTTAAGTGGAAAGCCTTTTGGCAATGTTGTGCTGTTTTTGCGTGAAGCAATGACAGCTATCATGGTGCTTCCGTCTATTCTAGTTCTAGAACAAGTGATTGTAGCTACGGCAGCAGTGCGTACTGCCCTTTTGCGGCTTCATCAGCCAATTAATTCCTTTCAACGTGAGCACCTATCACGTAAGTTTCGCACTGTTCCCACAGCATTTTGTGCAACCTTTTGAGTCTTTAAACCCATTTTTAACCCAATAGTGCAGATATTCATTGTAAGACTGGACACAGTAAAATGAATCGCACACTATAAGTGAGGGGAATTCCCGATCCTTCTGTATTAGTGCCAGTATTCAGGCTTTTAATTCTGCCAGCTGTGCCGTGCAATCTCCTAGAGACTGCGCTGAATTGTTGTTTACTTCCTATGGCAGGCTGAGCAGAACCATCAGTGTAAATGATGTATTCAAACTGATCTAGAGGCATTATTTCATTCAAGGAGAGGATATTCTTGTTCGAATTGCAGGAATGCTTCGTTTTTAGTGTAGGATAAAATTTGTAGTCTACATCTGTTGCAGTGAGACAATTAGCCCATTGTATCCATCTTGGATGTAAAGCTTTAGCATTGGAAAACGCTTGACTTTGTAACAGCCTCCAAGGCCCGTACCGGAGTTACGCCATTTATTCGTTTCCCCTGAGCCAATGCTCTTTCTCTCACTAGCGCAGTTGTACTGCTGACAGAATTTTTTCAGCATTTGTGTATAAGTGTGATTTGTATGATATGGGTACTATTTTGCCTTCATTGAAATCTAGGTAAGTGTACCCAGATGGACCCGCGATTACACGGATCACCAAATTTGGGGTATTTTCACGGGTGTTCGGGTGTTTTGAAGCTATTATTTCAGCATGTAGGATATCTGTGTTTTCCTGTGTCCAATGTCTAATTGAAAAATCAGGTCTGATTAAGTCGTAGAAAGGTTTTACTTTTCTGCATAATCCAAAATGTATGTTCTACCAAAATGTAGGAATACCAATATGGATTGTACGTTTTTCAGAGTTTTTGGAGGTTGGAGCAGCGCACACTTTTCTTAAAAGTTAGCAGTTAGGCTTTTTTACTTCACTTGATAACTCATATCCCAAAATTAGAACACTGAGGTGGGCTATTTTTGATTTTTTAAAGTTGAATTTGTAGTTCTCAGAAGCAAACCCCAAAATGATGTTGCTCACCCTGGTCCAACGATCCGTTAAATCATTATCCGTCAGATAAATATCATCTACATAGGACAATGCCTATTCATCCAAATTTTGAAGTAACTCAGTTACCCTAGCTGAGAACAACCCGGGGCTATTCTTATACCCATGGGACAGCCTACAGCATTGACGCTGAGCGCGGAGCGCTGAGAATGCGGTCAAATATCTGCTTTCAGGTGCTATATTTTGGCAGAAAAATCCATTTGAGATATCTAGCGTTACTTTGTATTCTTTCCGCCAATGTTATTCATCAATGCGGCACTGTGTGCTTTCTGTATTGCAAATGTCTGTGCATATGTTCAGATGTCTTTAGTCTACAACTAGATGATATGAATTACCTGATTTCATTGTAGGAAACAAAGAATTGTTCATTGAAAAGGTGCAAGCTTCTATTATACCTTGGTATTCAAGTTGAACTAAGATCTCCCTGACCTATTTCTTCGCTTCTAGGGTACTGTCTCTGTGGAGATGGAGTAGTTTTTACTGGGATTACATTGTGAGGTGACTAGCATCCCACCCTACATGGTTGTGATATAATGCTGAAGCAAGTGCTACCGCCCACTCTTGAGCATATGTATGAGGTCAGAAAAGCATGTAAAATTACTGTTTCTCCTTGGGTACTCCATAACAATCTCAGACGGCCCATCTTTTTCAGGAAAAAGATGTCATATCCATAAGTCAGGTTCTCCCAAAAGAGATCTTTAATTTTTCTGTGTTTGTCCCCCTCTATTTGGAGTGTTTTTTCATATGACAGGTGTGGGACACTTACCCTAGTATCCAGTGTCTCAACCGTGATGTGTTCATTGAACACCGCTGTCAGCAGGAATTCCATCTGGTTCTGGCGAGCTATTGTTACTTGTGCTGAGCTGTCTAGCATCGTCCGAACCCATTGCCCATTTAAAAGTTGAGTCCTAAGAATTCTGGGCATGTCTATCTTTAATACCTGCGTCCTTCTTTTTAAATTGAGGTTTTGATTTTGGTTTATCTTCTTTTTTGATATTATAGTCCGAAGTACGCTGTGTCTCTCTGGACTTTATCCGTTCTTCTTGTCTATGTTCTGACCGTCCTCCCCTCTCAGAGTTTTTTGATGAACCCTGAAAGGAACGAGAGGAACATGTATCAGTATCCTGATAACGGTCAGGTTTTTTTTTATGTTATCACGATTTTTAAGGTTGTATCTCCTTTCAGAGGTCTGCTGTTGAGGAGACCAACCCCTTGATTGTGATCTATTCTCTCTATTCCTTTGCTTTTTATTATCCCATTTCTTCTTGGAAGAATCAGGTGCTTGCTTGGTGTTCTCCTTTTTAGGACCACCCATGAGTTGAGGTTTTGTTGCTCTAGCTTCCAAATTATCTCTCCCTAATTCGGCATATGTATCTTCGATAATTCTAGGTAATTCACGCTCCTGTTGTAAAGGAGTGAAATCCATCCTGCATTGGCATATTGCCACTACTGCGGACTCCCCTTTTATGTTTGCTTATATAGTATTTGATATCTGGGCAAAATGTCCTAACAATTTCATCCCTAAGTTCAGAGCAGGTTCTGGTCCATACTCATTCTGTACCTGTCTTAATACATCTGGCATTACTGCTAATGAAGGTATACCATGAGGTCTGGTATATATGGCAGCGGACACGGTACCCCAAGAGGTACAATCCTCTATCTGGGGAGATATCCCCATTGGCAAGCAGATTGTTAGCATTCTGTGTTTTTCTTGAGGGCTTGTGTATGGAAACACTGCCTCTGTTATTTTCTGACCTATCCAGGATGGCATTTGCTCACGTTTGGTGGGCATTTTACCCATAACTGCATTTAGCGTTTGTGGAGTTATTTTAGTTGCAGACTCCGGAATTTGTCCTACTTGTGTTGCCCGTGTTGGCTGAAGTGTGAGAGTTCTCATCATAAACTATGTCAGGTTTCTGTAAAGTTTGATTATTTCTCTGTGTAGCAGACGTAAGTCTGCTACTGCCATTGTGTCAATGTCTGGATGTGGTGTGTAAGCCGCTAGGACAGGCCAAGTCACTCCGTCTCTGCCGAGTCTTACTTTATCTTTTGTGTGTGGGAGGGCGCCTTTTTATGTGCTCCTGGTAGGTGAGCGGAACTTCAATGTCCTCATATGGACAGTATTCCTCTGGTGTTTCATCTTCAGTGTAAGAATGAAATGTACTTATGCGTGCATCTGCTTGGGGGAATTTAACCCATGGAAAGAATACCTCGGTTCTATATGATTAATTTGCCTAAATCACGAATGTTACTGTCCCACCCCTATCTGTGACTCTGTAGTCTGCTAGTTTTAAAGTAAGGGCAGTTATGACATTTTCTGAAACGTTAATTTCGCATTCTTGTTCTCCTTCCTCCACCGTATTCACACATAGTGCTGGCGCAGCGAGGTCTTCATCAGCCATTGTTGAAAATGTTTCAGGGAAACGGAGACAAGGTTTTATGAACAATAGGAGCTATTTGTCCTACAAGCTTGAATAAACCTACAGTCAATACATAGGATACTCCTCTGTGGCGGATTTTCCCTTCCGACTCAAGACGTCTCTGGGTAAATGTGAGTAGGGGTCTCTGAGAAAGCAGGACTGAACTACTCAGATTTGACCATTAATTTGTAACCAAACCAACGTTGGCAGCGCCATGTCGTGTAGTTCCTATAAACCTATATAGGATCTGCACGTTTACACAACAGACTGTGGGATGGGTGTCTAGACTGATTGCAGACACCCCCACCAGGTAGGTGTGCCTGTATACCAGCTAGCTCACAGTGCCACTATAGACTCCTCTTGCCAAGTAGAGAATAATTCTTGGCAATTATTGAACATGACAACCCTGTCCCATCAGGGATCGTGGAAACAGTGTAGTACTTTTCGCTCAATCACTCATGCTCACTTTGTCTCGGAGATATACACAGAAGAAACGGTGGGGGCATTTTCAATAAACATTGATTGAACCAGTCATTCTAGTGCAAAATAGGTGTGCTGAAACAACCAAAAGATAGAAACCGATATAAATGATAAGCACCAACAGAGTAAATGGATGGTAGATTCCTACCATAGTGCTAAACCAATGAAAACAGGCAGGTATAAAAATACATGACCGTAATAATGCATTCTCCTACAATGCAACCCTAACTAGATGTATCTAAGTGTACCTAGCATGTATGCAGGTGTAGAGCCAAGAACCCCCTTGGCTGATACCTGAAGTGAGAGACTTTGGGACCCCGTCTTGGCTTGAGATGGACACTCCGCGAGGGATGTCAGACCACTGCAAGCTGGAGAGTCCGCGTGCAGGATCCTCAGAGTCTTACGTCAGTGTTTCAGCATGGAAGTCTTTCTCCTCTGCCGGCACGAGCAAAGATATATACCCAAAAGGAACCCTCAGGGGATTCTACCTTGCTGTGTCATGTCGGTCGAGGATGACGGAAAGGATGACCCTTATACATAGTTATCATCCAAAAAATGGTAATCATGCTGTGATTCTGAGAATCTTCATGGATATTTAATTAGGGTAGTTTTCAGGGAAAACCACACAACATTTATGCAGTGTTTAACTAGGTAAAAGGTCAATACCAAAACCCACTGTGTAGTGTAATGGTATGGTAAATGTAGTTGAAAGGTTAGGGGACTACTCAAGCCTATATTGGGGTACCCTATGAAACATAACAATAGTGTTAGCCACTTTCATAAAACTTGAGGTAGCGATGGTGTGCTGGATAAATTGGGATGTGGAAGGAAAATGCTACTTACCCAGTATGCATCTGTTCTTGGCATATAGAGCTGTAGAGTCATATGCCTCCGCATAGATCGCCATCTAGTGTTGGGTCCGGATGTTTGCACTTTGTGTTTCTTTGAAGAAGTCTTTCCAGTCACAAGGTAGGTGACTCCTCCTTTCGGTGATAGTGTGGATGAGCATCAACTCCATCCTTAGATTGTTTTGCCGTAAAGCACAAGTTACTTACCTTCGGTAACGATATATCTGTAAGAAACTTTACTTAGTTATAGATTCCTTACCTTAGATTTACCCCCAGGCGTCAGACTGGATCCGGAAAGTTTTTTCGTCAGCAGTACCTCTGCGCGTCGGAAGGTGGTGTCCGTTGGCTCCGCATCTGGCGTTGTGGACGCCGGGGTGACATCGCGGAAGCTACTTAGACGCCGCCCTCGGGCGCTGAATTCAATTCTGTACACGACTTTCCGCACCAGAAACGCAGAGCCCAGCAAGACACTGACCATTGGTGCTCAAAACTAGGGCCCTGAAAGGAAGTCCTTAACCATAGAAATCAATTCGCAGAATAGGGAGGATGGGTGGGGTGGTAAGGAATCTATAACTAACTAATGTTTCTTACAGATATATCGTTACCGAAAGTAAGTAACTTGTGTATTTGAAAAAAACACATTAGTTATAGATTCCTTACCACAGAATAGATACCCCAGCAATACCAACCCCGGTGGTGGGTCTGCGAACCAAGATCACACCAGAAAGTCCTGGAGAACAGACCGGCCAAAGAAGCCGCCTCTCCGGACTTGGCTGTCCAGGCAATAATGTTTGGTGACAGTGTGCAGCGATGCCCACGTGGCTGCCTGACAGATGTCATTCAGAGGCACTCCCCTTTCTAAAGTAGTAGTGGCTGCCATCGCCCTGGTGGAGTGAGTGCGTAGCCCGACTGGAGGCTCCTTTTTAGCCAGAGAGTTACAAGTCTTGATACACAACAGGACCCGTGGAGAAATGGTACGTTTGCACCCATGTAACAAACAAAAAGTTGATCATCCACCCGGAACTGTTTTTTGCGATCCAGATAGAAGGAGAGCACACGTTTTGGGTCCAGACGGTGGATTCTTTCTTCCTCCTTTGAAGGATGCGGAGTTGGAAAGAAGGTGGGCAAAGTAATGTCTGCCCGATGTGGAAGGCAGTGACCACCTTAGGAAGGAAGGATGGACGGGTGCGAAGAACCACCTTATCCGGATGAACAGACAGGAAAGGAGGTTTAAAAGAAAGAGCCTAGAGCTCACTCACCCTTCTAGCTGCGGCTCAAAGGGAGTACAAATTAAATAGGTTAGCACAAGATTCAAGTCCCACTGAGGTATAACAAAGGGGATTGGAGGAAAAAGATGCGTTAAGCTTTTTAGGAAACGGTTAACTACCAGGGACTTGAAAAGAGAAGGCTGATCTGGCAACCAAAGGGAGGCAGAGATGGCTGAAAGCTAGCCCTTGATAGTGCCCAGAGCAGAGCCCTGCTGGGCTTAAGAGAGAAGAAACAACAGTACTTCAGAAAGAGGGGCAGAAAGGGGATCCACAGCCTTTGCTGTGCCCCATGCCACAAATTTGTTCCACCTGCAGGTGTCTTTGCAGAGGAACGCCTGGCTGCCAAGATTACGTTTCAGACTTCGGGAGGCAAGTCGAAAGAAGTCAACTGCCACCGCTTAATCTCCACACAAGGAGGTGGAGACTGGACAGGTTCAGGTAGAGGACTGTCCCCTGCTGCTGCGACAGAAGATCCTCCCAAAGGGGCAGTCTGATCTGAGGATCGATGGCCATGTTGAGCAGCTCGGGATACCAGACTCTTCGTGTCCAATCCGGAGCCACAAGAATGATTTGGGCCCGGTCGAACCTGATCTTCTTCAGCACTCTGGGCAGAAGTGGTATAGGCAGAAAGGCGTACAACAGACCGCAACTCCACTTGTGGCAAAAAGCGTCGCCGAGCGAGTGCTGCCTTGGAAATTCCAACGTGCAGAATACTGACATTGCGCGTTCTCTTCGGTGGCGAATAGATCTCACCAAGGCTCTCCCTACTGTTGAAAGAGACCTTGCATCACCTTCGAGTGAAGATGCCATTCGTGATCCATCATGCACCTGCCGCTAAGTTCGTCCGCCCTGGCATTCAGAGAACCAGCCAGGTGTTGAACCACTAAGGAAATGCCCTGATATTCCAGCCATGTCCAGTGGTGGAGGGTCTCTTGACTTGGGTCCACGACCCCACCCCGCCCTGTTTGTTGCAGTACTACATGGCGGTGGTGTTGTCCGTAAACACCTGCACTACTCTTCCCCGGACAGAGGGAAAGAATGCCTTCAGTGCAAGACGAATTGCCCGGAGCTCCAGAAGGTTGATGTGAAGCCCATACTCCGCCGGAGACCAGAGGCCTCTGATCTCCGCCTCTCCCATGTGACCGCCCCATCCCAGAAAGGCTGCATCCGTCACCACAGTGTGGTCTGGCTGGGGAAGGGAAAGGGATCTGCCATTGACCCAATCCTCGTTCATGAGCCACCACTGCAGTTGTTGAGCAGTGCCCTCCGAGATTTGGACACAATCTGAAAGATTCCCCTGATGCTGTGCCCACTGGAACTTCAGGTCCCACTGCAGAGCCCTTATATGCCACCTGGCATGATCGACCAGCAGGATGCAGGAAGCAATGAGGCCCAGCAGCCTAAGGGACATCCTGACCGAAACCTGGGATTGAGGCTGAAAGATGGGAATCATAGCCCGAATATCTCGGACTCGCTGTTCGGGAGGATAGACCTGAAACCGCGTTATGTCCAGAACCGCTCAGATGAAGAGGAGCTTCTGAAAGGGAATCAGGTGCGACTACAGCACACTGATGGAAAACCCCAGCAAATGCAGGAGATCGGCCATAGTCTGGAAGTGGGAGACGAATGTCTGTGGGGAGCCTGCCTTCAACAGCCATTCGTCGAGATAGGGAAAGACTGAAATCCCTGATCTGCGCAGATGTGCTGCGATCACTGCCATCACTTTTGTGAATACCAGAGGGGCACTGGTAAGGCCAAAGGGGAGCACGGTAAACGGAAAGTGCTAGTGGCCCTACCGTGAACCGTAGGTAATGCCAGTGGGCTGGCAGGAAGGGAATGTGAAAATAAGCGTCCTGCAAGTCCAACGCTACTATCCAGTCTTGCTAGTCGAGGGCAGATAAGCCCTGAGCAAGCGTCAACATCTTGAACTTCTCCTTCCTGAGGAAGCGATTAACATCCCTGAGGTCCAAGGTAGGACGCAGGCCCTTCTCCTTCTTGGGAACCAGAAAGTAGTGGGAATAACAACCACGACCTACTTCCGGGACAGGAACGCGCTCGAGGGCTCCCTTGGCCAAGTGAGCTGTAACTTTCTGCTGGAGAAGGGGCAGACGATCCCCGACATGCGGTGGCATGGCTGGAGGAGTAGTCTCAAAGGGAAGGGAGTAGCCCCTTCGAACTATTTGAAAAACCCACCTGTCCGACTTGATGGTGTGACAGTACGGGAGGTGATGGCGAATCCTGCCGCCCACTGGTGTTCGATGGGCCTAAAAGGTCAGACTAGGAGGGTTTGGAGGCTGCTGCAGAGGGGGAGTTGGTGGACTGGCCCGCCGGCTGGCCCACGTAATCACGCCAGTTGTTTCGTGGTTGGGTAACTTGCTGCGGCCTGTGGCCCTGGGTGGGAGGTAGGTGGGAAAAGCAGACTGCACCGGACGGGGGAGAGGCCCAAGGACTTGGCCATAGCCCATGAGTCCTAGAAGCGCTCTAGGCCGTTGTCTGCTTTGTCGTAAAAAATGCGATGGCCATCAAAGGGCATGTCCATCAAGGTGTTCTGAACATCCCCTGAAAAGCCAGTGGACCTCATCCAGGCGCAACGACAAAGCAATACAGACGTTGAAATGGTCCTGCCCATAGAGTCAGCGATGTCCAGCCCACAACGGATTGTAAACTTTGCTCAATCCCTCCCGGCGGCAACAGCCCGGGAGAGCACTGCCCGGGCCTCCTCCAGACACTGAGGCAGCACTTGCGCCACCGTATCCCACATTGAGTGCGAATAACGGCCCAAGAGACATGCAGTGTTTATAGACCGCAGTCCGAGGCTGGCGTAAGAGAACATTTTCTTGCCAAGGTGGTCCAGCCTCTTGGATTCCGTTTCCGGTGGAGTGGTAGGGAAGGCGATCTTGGAGGTAGAAGCTTCAACTACTAAGCTTTCCGGGGTGGGATGTTGGGAAAGGAAAGTAGGGTCGCCCGGAGCCGGGCGGTGGCGTTGGGCAATCATCCTGTCCACGGGAGACCCCGTGTTGGGCCTGGACCACGTGTTCAAAAGGACATCTGTGAGGGCCTCATTAAACGGCAGCAAGGGCTCAGAAGAGCTCGCAGCCAGTTGAAGCACCTCTGTCAGGAGGTTAGTCCTGACCGCCACCGTAGGAAACTCGAGGTTGAGAGCCTCGGCCTCCCTACGCAACACCACTGTGTATGACGCTCCCTCCTCCGTAGCCACGCTAGGAGGAGACAAAATGCCAAGATCAAGAGAGGTGTCAAGACCACTGGCATCCCCTTGTTCCTCTCTCCAGTCCTGCTAAGTGTCTGACTGGTAAGTTAAAGGGTCACCTGACCCCTCCCAGTCCTCCTCATCGGGTGACATTGTTGTTGAAAAGGGACCCCGGGAGTGAACAGCGGCATAAAAACCTCACCCGGCGTCAGACGACGCCGGTCCGGCTCCGTGTCTATGTCGCAATGGAGGCCGGGGTCGATGCCGGCCAGGGAGCTGACAGGCGTCGAACGTGGTTCTGGTGCCGTGAAGAGCGGCGCCTGTGGAGGTGTAACGAGGTCAAGCGTGGATCCGGATCCAGGCTTGGATCCAAGGGGAACCTGTGGTGCCGGGGCCAGAGCCGCCGGCAGCGAAGACCTAGGCCGCCCAACCAAGTCCGCAGGGCCCGAAGGCGTGCCGGCGGGGTCGGTCTGCCCAAAGATGGCATTCATCGCCTAGTAGAACGTACGAAGCTGGGCGGGGTTCGCTCCGGGTCCCGGAAAGGGAGGGAAACTCGGAGTCGACCCTTCGGGCTCCGCAGGCGGAGCCGCGGCAGCGGCACCACCCGCGTGCCTCGTTGGATCGGTCGACTGACGAGGAGAAGTCGAAGAGCGGCGATGCTTTTTCCGCTTCTTCTTATGCTTCGACTTACGCGACCCAGAGTGCGAAGACTTTGATGATTTCGAACCGGAATGGTGGTGGCTCCGCGACCGGTCCCTCAACCTCCCTCTCGACCGGGAGCTCGAACGGTGCAGAGCCGACTGCCGGCGTTCAAGCAGCTTTCGGAACTGCTCCCACGAAGCCTTCGGCGCCATCGACCGACAGTCGGAGCACAACTTGGGGTCGTGGTCGTGCTCCAGGCAAAAGAGGCACACGCGGTGCGGATCCGTCACAGACATCAGTCGGTTACAGGAACCGCAGGCCTTGAAACCGGGCATCCCTCGTGCACCTGTTCGGAATCGGAGACTCTAAACATGAAGTCGATAAAAGTCGAGAAAAAGTTAGTCAAAAATTGATTGAGGTACCGCTCTTCCTAGATCTGTGCTTGCTGGCGCCGAAAAAGAAAGAACGGACGTCAGCGCACAAGAGCGACGCCTAAGTAGCTGCCGCAGCATCACCCCGGCGACCACGACGCAGGTGAAGGACATGGAGACGACAAACACCACCTTTCGACGCGCAGAGGTACTGCTGACAAAAAAACTTTCCAGATCCAGTCTGACGCCTGGGGGCAATTCTAAGGTAAGGAATCTATAACTAACGTGTTTCTTTCAGATGGGTGATGATGGAGTTAGTAATAGTAGTAAAGAGATGTCCATGTATAATGTATCTATGTAAGTTAATACTGCAACAGAAAAAGGTACCCGGGGAGGCGGGTGGGCGCATATGCCAAGAACAGATGCATACTGGGTAAGTAGCATTTTCCGTTCAAAGCAAATGAGCTCTAGATCATATGCTTTAGCATAGACTATACAGCAGTCATCTCCCAAGCGGTGGCTAACTTGCAGCTGTTGCAGTGGTTTGAAATAGTGTTCGTAAAACTGCCTGGCCCACACTAGCTTGCTGTCTTGCTAACACATGTGCACAATAGTGCTTTGTGAATGTGTGTGGTGTAGACCATGTTGCAGGCTTACAGATGTCATCTAGGGGTATATTCCCTAAGAATGCTATAGAAGCTCCTAGTTTGCATGTAGAGTGCGCTCTAGGGGGAATTGTTAATTTGCGCTTAGCATTAATGTAGCATATTTTAATGCACTTAACTATCCACCGTGCAATACCTGCTTTTGATATGGGATTGCTTTTATGCGGCGGTGTAAAAGCAACAAAAAGTTGTTTGGTTTCTCTAAAAGGTTTTGTTCTTTCTATATAGTATAGTAAGGCTCTTTTGACATCTAATGTGTGAAGAGCACGCTCGGCCACTAAATCTGGTTGAGGGAAGAACACAGGCAACTCAACAGACTGGTTGGTATGAAAGGCAGAAACGACTTTGGGTAATAATTTGGGATTAGTCCTAAAAACCACTTCGTTTTGGTTGTTAGTGTAAAAATGGTTCTTGTATAGTTAGTGCCTGAAGCTCACCCATTCTTCTGAGAGATATGATAGCTATAAGGAAAGCTACCTTCCAGGTGAGAAACTGTAGTTCACATTTGGGTAGAGTTTCAAATAGTGGACCCATGAGTCTTGTAAGAACTATATTGAGATTCCACACTGGAGAAGGTGGAAGTCTAGGAGGAATTATTCTTTTGAGTCCTTCCATAAAAGCTTTAATAGCGGGCACTCTAAACAGAGACAAGTGCTGTCTGTTTTGCAAGTAAGCAGCTATTGCAGCAAGATATAAGCGTATGGATATATATGCTAAATTAGATCGCTGTAGGTGTAATGGATAGCAAATGATGTTTTGGATTGAAGCATCTAGTGGATTGATCTGATTGTTGGTACAGTAAATTACAAACTGCTTCCACTTTGCTGCGTAGCATGCTCTTGTGGTAGGGCGTCTAGCCTCTTTGATGACATTCATACAGTCTGGCTGAAGGTTAAGGTAGCCAAAATCTAGGATTTCAGGTGCCAGATCGCAAGATTGAGATGACTGGGATCTGGATGTCTTAGAACCATTGAGAAATGAGTGAGAAGTTCGGGGGAAAGGTGTAGTTTTTGGTGAGGAACTTCCGAGAGTTCCAACAGTGTTGTGAACCAGGGTTTATGGGCCCATATAGGAGCAACCAGGATTAGTGTCAGAGAATGCTGTTTGAATTTGAGAACCAGTAACGGAATTAGTGGGAGAGGTGGAAAAGCATAAGCAAATCCCCCTGACCAATTCATCCATAGCGCATTGCCTTTGGACAATGGGTGTGGGTACCTGGACGCGAAGCTTGGGCTTTTTGCGTTGAGGTGTGTGGCGGACAGATCTATTTCTGGGTAGCCCCACATCTGGAAGAATGGGAGGAGGACTTGAGGATGTAGTTCCCATTCGTGTAGCTGCTGTCGCTGACGACTGAACAGATCTGCAATCTAGTTGTTTACTCCTGGGAGGTGTTCTGCAAGGAGATATCTTTTTTGAGGTATGGCCCATCTCCAGATGCTTTGAGCTAGTTGTGAAAGTTGTAGAGAGTGTCCCCCCCCTGTTTTTGTATGTAGTACATTGCTGTCATGTCTGTGCGAACTAGGACACCTTTGCCTACTAGATGCAGTTGAAAAGCTTTCAATACTAGAAAAACTGCTAGCAGTTCTAAATGGTTTATGTGGAGTTGTTTTTGTTGTGCAGTCCACATGCCCTGAATGGTACGTTTTTGGAGATGAGCTCCCCAAACAGTGAGCAATGCGTCTGCTGTTAGCACTATCTGTGGAACAGGGTCGTCCCTTGGAAAGGTTTTGTATATTCCACAACTGCAGAGAGCGATGGGTGCGGCCGTCCACCAACACTAGATCTGTTAACTGACCTTGAGCCTGGTTCCACTGACGTGCTAAGCAATCCTGTAGAGGACGCATTTGGAGTCTTGCATAAGGAACAATTAAAATGCAAAAAGCAATCATTCCGATCAATTGCATGAACACTCGGGCTGGTAGTATGTGTTGAGGATGAAATTGGGATATTAGATTTTGCATGTTGAGGATCCTGAGTGTATTGGGGAATGCTAGAGCTTTGCGAGTATCTATAGTGGCTCCAAGAAATCGCTTGTGGGTTGGATGGCTGGAGGTGAGACTTGACGAGGTTTACAGGGAACCCCAAGTCGTGAAGCAGTTGAACTGTTTTCTGAGTGTGGTGTAGGCAGCTGTGTTGCGATCTGGCTTTTATTAGCCAGTCGTATAGATAAGGGAAGATGTGAATGTGCTGTCTTCTTAAATGGGCTGTGACTACTGCCAGACTCTTTGTGAAGACTAAAGCGTGCCGTAGTTACTCCGAATGGGAGAACTTTAAATTGTCAATGTTGTCCGTCCACCACGAACCTGAGATATTTTCTGTGAGCCGGGTGAATGGGAATATGGAAATAGGCGTCCTTTAAATCCAGAGTGGATAGGAAATCGCCTTGCTGAAGCAGTGGGAGCCCCTGTTGATGTGTGACCATGTGGAAGTGGTGTGACTGAATGGAGAGATTTAGCTGTCTGAAGTCTAATAAAAGCCAGAGAGAGCCGTCCTTCTTGGCAATAAAGAAATACAGGGAGTATACTCCATTCCCCTGATGATGAAATGGGACTGGTTCTATAGCATATATTTCCAAGAGAGAGAGAACCTCTTGTTTTAAGAGGGTGAGATGCTCTGATGACATTGCACGTGCTCTTGGATGAATAGTTGGGGGGGGGGGGGGGGGGGAGTGCTTGTAAGCCCTGGGAAGTAACCATACTGGATCATTTGTAGTACACACGTGTCTGAAGAGATTGAATTCCAGCCAGGAAGGACTTGTGAGAGACGTCCCCCGACAGGGGCGGAATGATCGGGGGGTAGCGGAAGGAAGTCACTGTTTGTTTGCGGGGAGGTGCGTGTTGGGTTACCTCTGCCTCTCCCTTATTAATGTTTCCTCTATAACCTCCTCGAAAATAGCCTCTGGAAGAGGGGGATTGGTTGTTACCCTTGTAAGAGGAGGAGGGATTTTCGGTCGACACTGTTTTTGAACCACCCCTGTAAAAGGAGTGGCGAAAGGAACCCCTATTAGTAGGCAATTGTAAAGCCTCCATAGACTTTGCGACCTCAGTGTCCTTCATCTTTTCCAGTGAGGTATCGACAGCTGGTCCGAAAAGATGCTCTTTATCAAAAGGATGATTAAGTATTGAGGACTTTTTGTTTTTTTTCCACGCCAGAAGCACAGAGCCACGAAGTAACTGACAGTCATCTGCAAAAATAGGGCCCTGAACAGGGGAGTAACCCTAGCTCTACAAAATTAGTCTGCAAAGCGGGAACGCATAGGTGGGGCTGTACGGAACTGCAGCTAGATAGTCTCAACCAGATAATGCATTACCGAAGGTTAAGTAACTTGTTCATCTGACAGACTTCTAGCTGCAGATTCCTTACCTTTGAATTAGATACCCAAGCCATACCATCCCAGCGGTGGATTGCGGACCAATACCTCAAACTAGGAAGTCCTGCAGGACTGAACAGGCAAAATGCCCATCTCTGTGGACTTGATTGTCCAGGCAGTAATGTTTCGCAAACGTCTGCAATGATGCCCACATTGCTGCCTGACAGCTGACTGGGACACCCCGAGCCAAGGGCGTAGTCACAGCCTTTTTCCCTGGTGGAATGGGTCCTTAATCCCTCAGGGGGTTGTTTTCTTAGCAGATCCTAATGCAGAGAAAAACCCTGTAAGATTGTCCTTTTCTGCACTGCTCTTCCCTTCTTGGCTCCCACGTACCTCCACAAAGAATTGGTCGTCAACCCGGAAATATTTAGTGCGTTCAAGGTAGAACGACAACGCTCTTTTTGGGTCCAGTCGGTGGAGATGCTCCTCTTAGAGGAATGCAGGGGAGCAAAGAAGGTGGGCAATGTGATAGACTGAGCCAGATGGAATGGGGTCAAACTTTTCAGCAAAAAAGAATGCCAGGCTGTTAGACTCGGGGTCTTCAGTTGGTCAGAGTCTGCACCCTAGCCCAAGTAGGGACCGCTGATTCCAACAAGGTAGCTTGGCGCGAGGCAGGTAGGCACACACGAGGCAATGTGTAAAGTGATTGTGCAGCACGCAACCACCCTGACACAGTAAAGCACACACAAAGGAAACACTACTTCAGTTGTAGGCAAAACTGGTAGTTATCTTTATCTTAGGTCCATGTAGGAGAGTAGGGTCTGCTATCCTATGGTCACCCCAAATTTTTGCTTTTTGCTTCACTGGTTTTTGACATATTGAGGCTGTGGGCCTGCTAATCAGACCCCCAGCCTGCTGTTCTCTCTACTAAATTGACACTGTCCACCCTAGGTGCATAACCAATTGGAATTGGATCACCCTGAGAGCCCCTGTACCAGTGTACACTAGGTACCCAGGGCATTGGTGTATCTAAGGCCTACCAGGGGCTGAAGCATGTATTGTGCCACCCCTGGCCTGGCCTAGCAATTTGACACAACTGGCTGATCACTCAGCTGGGGTAAGTTGGTGTAACCACCTCTTACTTAGGTGTAGTATACCTATACCTAACCTTAAATGGGACACATGTTAACCTATAAGTCACTCCTATGGTAGGCCTTGACAATCCTGAAGGCAGAGTGCTTGGTTCCATGTGAGATGGTGCTCTGGCATGAGCTGAGCCTGTCTGCAGTGGTCGGAACAACTTCCTTCTACCGTTTCCAGATATCGTCATACCATATACTCTTAAGTGCATCATGAACCTCGCGGTTAAATGCTATCTTTGGTTTGGCTTTATCAGGTAGCAGGTAGTCCGGCCCCTAGAATCCGCTTAAAGGTAGGAGCTGTGTTCTAAGACTTCAGACATCCTGGAATCAACTTACTATAAAGAAGAAGACGGGAACTTCGACGCTCTGCTGCACAGAGGACTGAAGGAAATCTTCCCTATGGTCAGGGAGTGACCATCTTGCTAACGCAAGCACCAACCAGCTATTCGACGTCTGCTTTGCCGCCGCCTCCCGCCGGAGCCCGAGCCCAGAGCCCGACAAGACCTGGACCTCCAGACCTCTCACCGCCCGATCCACAGTCCCTGAAAAGAAGGAACCCGTGGAGGCACCGAGACATGTGGAGCCAGCCATCTTGAAAGACCGACGACAAGCTGCAAGCGCGACAACAGAGGCTCCCTCCAAGTTGTGCTTCGGGTCCTGAGAAGCCCAACCACCGAGCAGCATCTGCACCAAAGGTGAGCACTCCAGCATCTACACGATCTGCGTGGGGCCCCTCTGCACTTTGCATCTCTACGCACCTGATAGGTCTCTGGCCCGTTGGCTAGTGGCCATTTTGGCGACCTATTTTGAAATCAACGACGCTGGTCTGGTTGCTCCGGACTAGCCCTAGCTGCTCTCCAAAAGAGCAGCCCCTCCGACCTTGCTGGCCAGAACAATCAGCTTTCCTCTCTTTCCACGACTCCTGCCTTTGCCAAGGCTTGTTTGCTTCTTTCGAGTCGCCGACACCGCCGACAGCGAGAGCCTGTGTGGGACAGCTCGTGACTCGACTCCTGGACGTCGTCGACCTTCAGGGACCACGTGGCTGCAGAGACAAGCTACACCTAACCACCTGTTTGCACCCGACATCGCCTGGTACCTACCTGGTGCCACGCCGGTCACTGGCTAGTGACTGTGAACACTGTCCCCTCTGCTTTCAGGTCTTCTACAACTCCGATCCACTCTTGGATCCACCACATCTCTTCTGGACCGACCGCCTGCAGCATCTTTGCCATCAGGCTCCATTGAATCGATAGAAGAAACCCGACGCACTTCGAGACCTATGCACCCGCTTCCTGTGGGTGAGGTAAAGCTGGCACTCCGGTGCCCAAGTGTAGAGAAACATCTCTAGTGTCTGTGTTTTGAATCTTAAGATCGTAGTCCATCCAGAAGACCCTTTCTGCAGTAACTTTTAAACTTTTACGCACCCATTGAAAACCTATGGGAGCACGCGTGTAACTTTCCTCACTGCACACGCGACCCGTGGACCTCCTGGTCACTAACTGAAGTTAGCTCCTTGTAGGCCCAGCGGTTCTAGAGGCCCTAGGCCTTTTCCCTTTCCTGTTCGTGGTACTTATACCACTATTTTAGTATATGGTTTGAGTGGCCACCAGGGCCCATCCATATAAAGTGCAACTTCTGTATATTATAACATTGTCTTGTTTAACGATTTGTGCTCCTGTGCTCATAAAGAGTCTCTGGGATACTTTGAGTGATAAATACATATATTTTGAATATATATCTGTGTGGTGTCCTTTCATTGGTATAAAAGGGGGTTGCATTTGGTAAAACAGCTTGCTTAACACGCTTTAACGAGTTTAGCCTCAAAGACTGCTTAGCCTACGCTACCACTAGGGCAGCTAGTCCGAAAAGGTTGACTTACAACCACACCATAAGGGTTGCTTGGCATGGTACAAGGTGGTCACTTTAACTAGTGAACAGCATATACCAGGCCAACTACTCACAGTCGAGGAAAAATCAGTCAAAGACATACACGTATAATCTGGACTTTCCTTGTGCAGAGTAACCATAACCAGAATGTATAGGCTCAAGGAGTCTATCAATACTTCAGGCAAGATCAACAATAAACATATCCCACAGCAATTGG